>NC_134248.1:3762500-5012500 GCF_965152275.1 Natator depressus
AGCTGCAGGGCCAGAGACAATCAGTTGCTGCCTAGAGCCAGAGGAGCAAGGATGGTGTTCCTGGCTGGCTGTCTGAAGAAGTGGCAGGACTGTGAATAGAGCAGTTGCTGGCAGGGACCAGGGGAGCAAGAAGGAGCTCCTGGCTGGCTGCTGGGACTGAGTACAAGACGTCAGCCCTACGGTAAGGGTGAAGTGTTTGTGAAGGTGCTGGGGCCGTGGGGAAGGGGACCTGAACAATTTATTGTCCTACCTGGAGAGCTGGGGCCAGAAAGGCCCAGAAAGGGTGAAGAGTCTCCAGGGAGGAAGCCCTGTGGGCATGGCCCCATACCAGAGTCAAGGGACTATTGGAAGGGTAGCCCAGAAGGGGCTGCAGGACTGAATAAGGACTGAGCCGAGGGAGGGCTTCAGGAAGACACCAATGGAAGAGGGGTACTGGGACAGGCCCTTGTTGGACTGTTTAAGGACCTGAGCCCAGGGAGGTTTGCTGGCCAACACCAACTGAGGGGTACTAGGATAGGCCCCATTGGACTGTTTATCCCAGAAGTGGTGTTTTGGTTTGTGCTTCACATACACACTGCGAGAGGTGAGTCCCACCCTGTTACAAGTCCCTGTGTGGACATTCACTGCATAGTAAAAGTGCTTTTAGGCAGGTTAACTTAGTACACTTTATAGACCTCAATAAAGCAAAGCAACATCATGTAGTAAGAGACAAGAAGTGTGTTGCTGGCTGGCCCTTTAAGGGGAATGAGGCTCAGCTTTGCCAGTGACCACTGATCTCGAGCTAATCTGAACTAGCTGAGAGAGTGAGAGGGTTGCACAAAAGGCTGAGAGAGCTTGTGACATTATTGACATAATCTGGGACCATATAGATCATTGTTGCAACCAAGGTCCTGTAATGGCACCAAATCTTGTATAAAGGGGGTCAAATAAGGTGTCTCAGACAAGGTTATGGTTTGCTGGTTATGATTATGCTGTCTATATGTGTGCATCTTTTTTGTAGTTAAAGTTATGAATATTGGCTCTATACTGTCTGTATTTCAAATTTATGCTATGACACCCAGGGGTGAAAGTGAAATTGAGCTCTTACTGGTATGGGGCCGGCTCTGTGCCCCCCGTCCTCCCTGGAAGGCACGGGGCCTCAGGCGGAAGGGGCGGGGTTGGGGTCAGCGTCCCCCAGCCACCCCATCTGGCCCATGCCACCTAGGGCTCCAGTGGTGATTTAAAGGGCCCGGAGCCCCGCACCCTTTTAAATTGTGGGCCTGGGGCAGCTACTTCTTTTGAAAGGGGCAACAACATTAAAGCGACAGCAGTGCTTTCAGCAGCATCTTTTGCCGTGGCAGCGCTTTAAGGTCGCTGCGCCTTTTGCGCCCCACGTCGGCGGCCCTGCTGGTAGGAACCCAGTTAAAGTGTTAAAGCGCTGCCACAGTCCTTAAAGTGCTGCTGTGACAGTGCTTTAAAGTCACGGTACGGGCTGGTACTGGCAGCTACTTTTTACCGGGACGCCATACCAGCCCGTACCGCCTTCCTTTCACCCCTAGTGACACCCCAGACAAGTTGGTGTCAGCTCTGCCTAGCCTGCTTGATGACCCATTAAGGACCATCAGCTATACAACTGACCCATTGAGAGAAGGCAGACACGAGGACATGCCTATGGACAGAACTCTGAGGTGTTTCCAGGCCACGTGCTGGACAGCTTGTCTTTGGAACAAAGAAAGACAGACCACACGGCAAGAGACTATAAAAAGCTGCTGCAGTCCCTCCATCTTGTCTTCAATCCTGCTTCTTACCTCTGCAGGGACTTCGCTACAAATGGAAGCTCTGAACAAAGGACTGAATGACCCATCCCAGCTGTGGATGTTCTCCAGAGACTGGATTTGAACCTGCAGTTTATTCTATCACTGCTGCAAGCCTGAACCAAGAACTTTGCTATCACTGTATGTCATTGATTCCATTTAACCAATTCTAGCTCTCATCTCTATCTTTTTCCTTTTATGAATAAACCTTTAGATTTTAGATTCTAAAGGATTGGCAACAGCGTGATTTGTGGGAAAGATCTGATTTGTATATTGACCTGGGTCTGGGGCTTAGTCCTTTGGGATCGAGAAAACCTTTTTGCTTTTACTGGGGTATTGGTTTTATAACCAGTCATCCCCATAACGAGTGGCACTGGTGGTGATACTGGGAAATTGGAGTGTCTAAAGGAATTGCTTGTGTGACTTGTGGTTAGCCAGTGGGGTAAAACCAAAGTCTTCCCTGTCTGGCTGGTTTGGTTTGCCTTGGTGTGCATAGAAACCCCAGTGTTGGGCTGTAACTGCTCTGCTTTAAGCAATTTGTCCTGAATTGGCACTCTCAGCTGGATCCTGCCAGAACCAGCATCATTACAGAGCTCCATTAGCAGTCCTGGTGGCACCTAGATAGGGTTGCCAACCCTCCAGGATTGTTCTGGATTCTCCAGGAATTAAAGATTAATCTTTACTTAAAGATTATGTCATGTGATGAAACCTCCAGGAATACGTCCAACCAAAACTGGCAACTCTACACCTAGGGGATAAGGCCCAATTAAAGATGAATCCCAGCTGTGGGGGGAGCTGGGTGGTTACTATAAAGAGAGGAAGCCTGGAACAGAAGGGAGCTGCAGGGAGAGGGGGAAAGAACTCTTCAGTGCTTCCCTTGGCAGTAGAGAGTGGAGCCAGGGTAGACAGGGAAAAGCCACTGAGATGAAGCAACCTTTGGTGGTGAACCCTGATTAAAGGGCAGGAGCCAGGCCTCCAGGCAAGAACCCATGGGAGGGGTTCATCTGAGGAGCAGAGCATGGGGGAAATGCAAGAGGGATGAAGGTTCAAGGCTGAGGAAGGGTAGTCATGGTTTAAAATTTATATTTTCATTTGGGATTTATTGGGGTATTCCAGGATCCCTGAAAGAAGGGTGAACCTAGAGAGACCTTGGAGCCTGGGAGGATAGTCATGAAGCCCTGAGACAAGGGGGTACCTGAGAATCTGGGCCCAGAGTCAGGGACCAAAGACCTGACACAACATCGTTGGACTTCTGTTTATTGGCGTTTATTGTTACATCAGAAGGGCTGAGACTTTCCAGTGACCTGATGGGAGGGCTGAGTCACAAGAAGAGATAGACTACTGCACAATTGGAGTGGCTGTTGGCAGGGGAGTGCTAGATGAGGCAAATCTGCTACACCACACCCTGCCATGGGTGGACACACCAACGGGGAGTTCACTCTTCTGCAAAGTGCTTGCTATGTAGAATAGCCCTGTATGATGACCTTGAGATAAGACCACCTGGGAGAAGTCAGACTCACGATCTTTCCTGGGCTTGTCTGCCCTATTTATGGGCCAGGCAAGGAAGAGTTAAAGGCCTGGAAAATCAAGGCAGCTGGAATATGTCAGTCTACCAGGCCCAGCTGCTTCACTTGCTAAGGAGGAAGAGGAAGACAGCAGCAGAGTGAGGAAGACACTACCCTGGCCAGAGGGGAGAGTGGGCTGTTCAGACTGAGTATTTTGAGATTATTTGTTTCCTGGAAGGGCAGCTCTTTATTTTGGGTATGTAAGAGCTCACAATGTGACACTCCTGAAGAAACCCAAGGCAATTTGATTGGGTAGTATGTGTGTAGTATTCTGTTTATGAGCAAAGATTGAGGGCTTCATAAATACAACATGTGAGTGGTATTTGTTCTGGAGGAAAGGTGGAAGGGAAATTGAAGTCACTGAAAGAGAGATTCAGGAACCCCAATCAGATTGTGACCAAAGGGAATGGTCACCAGAAGACTCTTTTGATGGGACAGAGGTGGAGAATGAAGGAAGATGGAGGGATATGAATGGGCAAACCTTAATTCTGGTATTAACTAACTTTTGCATGTTTGACTTTGAAACCTTAATGTTCTTTTAATGTAAATTTTTTGGATGTAGTTTTCTGAGGTTTTTATTAGAGCATAAGCTTTCCAGTCATTTGTTCGGATACAGACTAACACGGATGCTACTCTGAAACCTAAGGTTTTTATAAAACTTTAACATTTTTTTAAAAAATATCACATGGAAACAGATTGATCCCTGCCATGGGGTCCACTCATCACGGGTGGTGCCTCCTCCTGGCTGCTCTGGGGATTAGTTCTTTCCAGGCCCAAGACCCTCTTCTGCTGCTCACTGCACACCCTGCTGCTGCGGTCTCTCACTCTCTGTGGCTCAGGGTGTTCCCTCTCTGTGACTTGGCCCTCCTGCCAGGTCACTGTGCATGTTTCCCCCTTCTGGGGTGGAGCCCATGGTTCCCCTAACCCCTGTCTCTGTCTTTACCCCGGTCTTCTCCTTCCCCCATTCCTCAGTCTTGCTCCTATCCCCCTCTGGTCTTCTTCCCTCCTCTGTCTCTGACTCTTCCCCCTTGTTTTTGCCTCTGTCCCCCCTTCTGGTTCCTGTTCCCACCCTTATCACCCCAAACCCCCCTCACCCCGCTGCATTTGAATAAGGGGCTTTCTTCCTTCCCCTCTTCCTCCTCACTGTCCAGATACCAGCAGGGAGGCATTGAGAGCACAGGAGAGATGGTGCCCCTGATTTCCTCTGGTCCAGTGTCTGACATCACAACAATCTCTGGAAGCCAGGACAGGAAATCACAGGGAAAGTCGTGCTTGGCCTCTGCAGGCCAGGGTGGAGCACACTCCATCACTTTGTGGGAATGGTTCATTCACAGTCTGGGTGTACATAGGAGCAGGGAGAGGATGGAGCATGCTCAGTGCAGGTTGAATCTTTGGAGAATTTAGCTGCACAAATCTAACGGGTCTCAACTGAGTATGGGCAAACAGATTTTTCAAAGACTTAAAATTTGACCAAATTTGGGTGGTTTGTCACAGGAGTGGCAAAAGACACATCCCTGGCACCATTGCATTTCCTCCTGCCAATTTCATGTCCCTGCTCCAAAGCAGAGTGGCACTAGAGTTTTTCAACCCAATGATTGTAAAAAAACAATTAACATGGACAAAACAATGCGTTTCCCCCCTCGTTAGTTGAAATGCCTGAACCACTTTATCTGACATTTAAAGTGAGCCTGAGACACACACCTGATACGGAAGATTTCAGCCTAAATGGTTCATGTTTGGCAAAGTTATAAGCCACTGAAACATGGTCTTATAATAGAAAATGGTGGGCACCCTTCAGTACAGTGTCTCTACCTGCGCCACCCACAGTATTCATAAATTCATAGAGTTTCAGGCCAGAAAGCACCATTAGATCAGCTAGTCTGACCTCCGGTACTGCACAGGCCATTATGGGTTTTCATTTCACCCAGTTATTCCCATGTTGAGCCCAATAACTTGTGAGCATATCTCCCAGAAAGGCATCAGCAAGTCTTAATTTGAAACATCAAGAGCTGGGGAATCTACCACTTCCCTAGGGAGTTTGTTCCAATGGTTGATCATCCTCCCTTGCACAAGTTTGCATCTTCTTTCTAATTTGCATTTATCTGGCTTCAGATTCCAGCCATTTGTTCTGCCTTGCTCTACTAGTATTTTCTTTCCATTCTCTCCCCCCTTCATAAAGTGCGAAGATGGCATCAGAGCTTTTTTGTTTTCCTTTTTTAAGAAAAAAAAAAAAAAGGCAGGGGGGGTTTTTTACTAGGTTTTTACTAGTTTTGTCACTTTCCCTCCTCCCCTCCCATCTGGTCTTTTTACCCTGATGCTGAGCTGTAAATGGGAATCAGGCCTGTTAAGTCCCAACTTTCCTGTTGTTGCTGCAGGACAGGCAGCATGGGGTGGGATAATGATCTCACAGTAACTTGAAAGCTGAGCTGTGGGGTTGCCAACCAGTTTGTGATGTCATGTCCCACAGGTGTGCTAATCCTCCTGCAGAAATTAGCACCTACAGACTAACATGGAAAGTCCATTTCCCAAACATGATCCACATGTTGGGTTTTGCACCAGGAATGAAACACTGCAGGGAATTGTCCTTGAAAAACAGACCCAGCCCCAGAGTCCTCATACTGTAGTGTGGGGGCATCGCCACCCTCTGAGATTGACCGGGAGGAATTGGAGGGCGAAGCCAGCACACCCCCACCCACCACGCCGGAAGCAGACAGGTGGGACAGGAAGTATAAAAGACTGGCCCAGCTGATCAGTCAGGCTGGAGCTGCCAAAGGTGACAGACACCTCCCACCCACCATTGAGGCTGGAGCCTGAAGAGGACCCCTTTAGTGCTGAGGATGGGCCAGAGCTGCCTGAACTGCCTGCCGCCAGAGAAGCCAAGCAGCTGCTGGGACTGCTGCTGGCGGTGTACCCCGAGGAGATGGAGGACAATCCTCAGGTACAGGTACACTCTGAGGGGGAGTGTAGGAAGTAGCCCAGGGATACCAGACTATAGTCCAGTTGTGTTGTTGCCTGAACATAGGTCAGCGTGTTTTGGGCAGATCCCTGCGGACCCAGTGGTGGAACACTCCACCACTGTTAGGGCCCTGGAGTGGGACCTAGTGGAGTAGGGTGGGCCCAGGTCCCCCTACCTCCTGCTGCCAACCCCCCCACCCCTGAGGTGGCAGCCTCCCCACCTTAGGCCAGGAGGCCTGCATTTGTCTGCCATCTGCCAGAGCTAGGATATCAGACTGGTGCTGTGCCCTGCTTGTGGGACTGAGATCCCTAGATTCTTTGGCGCTGTGCCCTGCTGCAGTCAGTGCCCTGGACTACCTGCCGCATAGCCCTGCTTAGAGGGCCCAGGGCCTAAGAGACTGCTAATCCCCCCCTCTAATCTTTGCCTAGAGAGGGGTCTGAGTATGAGGGGGCATGGCCACCCTCTGAGATTGATGAGGAGGAACAGCCATGCACTCCTACCATGTGTCTGTTTCCTTGAAATGTAGGGTTGTTCCTGCCACCCCCTCCTTTGGTTGAGGAAAGAGGGTGCTCAGGAGCCACCAGCTCACCTTGGCAGTGGGATTGTTTAGTCTGTCTCCCACATTCTGCCTGTTGTTAGTTGCTGCCTCTGCCTGTGATGGGATATGTAAGGCCCACACTGGGGAACCAAGGGTTAATAAGCAGCGCTGTGCTCAGAAGGCCCCACCTCAGGTGCACTCACAATGGAGGCAGAGCTCAGAAAGGAGCAGCCTGGCTCAGTCAGGGCAGGCAGAGAAGGGAGCAGTCCTAAGCTGGTATCTCCTGCAGAGAGGCTATGGGAGCTCCATACTGCCTGGACTGGACCCCACTGCTGAGCCAGCAGAGGCCCCATGGAGACTGGGAATAGAGAGCCGCAATTGGAGAAGAACCTCTGGATGATGGCCAGGAGGACACCCGCCCCCGCACCCGTGAGTCCATAAACTGGCCCCTGCTGTGACTTTGGAGGGGCAGAGGCTGTGGCAGGAAGCACGAGCAGGAGTGTGTGAGAGGGGAGGGCTCCTGCCTCATACTGAGAATGAGGGGCGATCAGCAGGTTATCTCAAGTGCCTATATACAAATGCACAAAGCCTGGGAAACAAGCAGGGAGAACTGGAGGTCCTGGCAAAGTCAGGGAATTATGATGTGATTGGAATAACAGAGACTTGGTGGGATAACTCGCATGACTGGAGTACTGTCATGGATGGGTATAAACTGTTCAGGAAGGACAGGGAGGCCAGAAAAGGTGGGGGAGTTGCACTGTATGTAAGGGAGCAGTATGACTGCTCAGAGCTCAGGTATGAAACTGCAGAAAAACCTGAGTGTCTCTGGATTAAGTTTAGAAGCGTGAGCAACAAGGGTGATGTCGTGGTGGGAGTCTGCTATAGACCACTGGACCAGGGGAATGGGGTGGACAAGGCTTTCTTCCGGCAACTCGCAGAAGCTACTAGATCGCACGCCCTGGTTCTCATGGGCGACTTCAGTCATCCTGATATCTGCTGGGAGAGCAATACAGCGGTGCACAGACAATCCAGGAAGTTTTTGGAAAGTGTAGGGGACAATTTCCTGGTGCAAGTGCTGGAGGAACCAACTAGGGGCAGAGCTCTTCTTGACCTGCTGCTCACAAACCGGGAAGAACTAGTAGGGGAAGCAAAAGTGGATGGGAACCTGGGAGGCAGTGACCATGAGATGGTCGAGTTCAGGATCCTGACGCAAGGAAGAAAGGAAAGCAGCAGAATACGGACCCTGGACTTCAGAAAAGCAGACTTTGACTCCCTCCGGGAACTGATGGGCAGGATCCCCTGGGAGAATAACATGAGGGGGAAAGAAGTCCAGGAGAGCTGGCTGTATTTTAAAGAATCCTTATTGTGGTTACAGGGACAAACCATCCCGATGTGTCGAAAGAATAGTAAATATGGCAGGCGACCAGCTTGGCTTAACAGTGAAATCCTTGCTGATCTTAAACACAAAAAAGAGGCTTACAAGAAGTGGAAGATTGGACAGATGACCAGGGATGAGTATAAAAATATTGCTCGGGCATGTAGGAATGAAATCAGGAAGGCTAAATCACACCTGGAGTTGCAGCTAGCGAGAGATGTTAAGAGTAACAAAAAGGGTTTCTTCAGGTATGTTGGCAACAAGAAGAAAGCCAAGGAAGGTGTGAGCCCCTTACTGAATGAGAGAGGCAACCTAGTGACAGAGGATGTGGAAAAAGCTAACGTACTCAATGCTTTTTTTGCCTCTGTCTTCACGAACAAGGTCAGCTCCCAGACTACTGCACTGGACAGCACAGCATGGGGAGGAGGTGGCCAGCCCTCTGTGAAGAAAGAAGTGGTTCGGGACTATTTAGAAAAGCTGGACGTGCACAAGTCCATGGGGCCGGATGCGTTGCATCCCAGAGTGCTAAAGGAGTTGGCGGATGTGATTGCAGAGCCATTGGCTATTATCTTTGAAAACTCATGGCGATCAGGGGAAGTCCCGGAAGACTGGAAAAAGGCTAATGTAGTGCCAATCTTTAAAAAAGGGAAGAAGGAGGATCCTGGGAACTACAGGCCAGTCAGCCTCACCTCAGTCCCCGGAAAAATCATGGAGCATGACCACAAGGAATCAATTCTGAAGCACTTAGAGGAGAGGAAAGTGATCAGGAACAGTCAGCATGGATTCACCAAGGGAAAGTCATGCCTGACTAATCTAATTGCCTTCTATGATGAGATAACTGGTTCTGTGGATGAAGGGAAAGCAGTGGACGTGTTGTTCCTTGACTTTAGCAAAGCTTTTGACACGGTCTCCCACAGTATTCTTGCCAGCAAGTTAAAGAAGTATGGGCTGGATGAATGGACTATAAGGTGGATAGAAAGCTGGCTAGATTGTCGGGCTCAACGGGTAGTGATCAATGGCTCCATGTCTAGTTGGCAGCCGGTATCTAGCGGAGTGCCCCAAGGGTCGGTCCTCGGGCCGGTTTTGTTCAATATCTTCATTAACGATCTGGAGGATGGTGTGGATTGCACCCTCAGCAAGTTTGCGGATGATACTAAACTGGGAGGAGTGGAAGATACACTGGAGGGTAGGGTTAGGATACAGAGGGACCTAGACAAATTAGAGGATTGGGCCAAAATAAATCTGATGAGGTTCAACAAGGACAAGTGCAGGGTCCTGCACTTAGGACGGAAGAATCCAATGCACCGCTACGGACTAGGGACCAAATGGCTAGGCAGCAGTTCTGCAGAGAAGCACCTAGGGGTGACAGTGGATGAGAAGCTGGATATGAGTCAACAGTGTGCCCTTGTTGCCAAGAAGGCCAATGGCATTTTGGGGTGTATAAGTAGGGGCATTGCCAGCAGATCGGGGGACATGATCGTTCCCCTCTATTCAACATTGGTGAGGCCTCATCTGGAGTACTGTGTCCAGTTTTGGGCCCCACACTACAAGAAGGACGTAGAGAAATTGGAGAGAGTCCAGCGAAGGGCAACACAAGTGATTAGGGGTCTGGAACACACGACTTATGAGGAGAGGCTGAGGGAACTGGGATTGTTTAGTCTATGGAAGAGAAGAATGAGGGGGGATTTGATAGCTGCTTTTAACTACCTGAAAGGTGGATCCAAAGAGGATGGATCTAGACTATTCTCAGTGATAGCAGATGACAGGACAAGGAGTAATGGTCTCAAGTTGCAGTGGGGGAGATTTCGGTTGGATATTAGGAAAAACTTTTTCACAAGGAGGGTGGTGAAACACTGGAATGCGTTACCTAGGGAGGTGGTGGAATCCCTTTCCTTAGAAGTTTTTAAGGTCAGGCTTGACAAAGCCCTGGCTGGGATGATTTAGTTGGGGATTGGTCCTGCTCTGGGCAGGGGGTTGGACTAGATGACCTCCAGAGGTCCCTTCCAACTCTGATATTCTATGATTCTAAGTGCCCAGGGAGCAGGCATGATGGCTTCCACCCCAGGCTGCATATACAACCTGCTGCTCATAGGCCCTGGGTCTGAGCCCCCTGGAGCAGGGAGGGCCTGAGTTCCCCTACTACCTACCCCACAGGCTCTTGTTTCTGGGCAGTGCAGCCATAGACCCTCGCCACTGGGCAAAACTCAGTTCACAACAGCAGTCAAAAAGGCTAACAGGAACTATTAGGAAAGGGATAGAAAATAAGATGAAAAAATATCTTAATGCCACTATATGAACCCATGGTGGACCCACACTTTGGATATGTAGTTTTAGGATTTTATGTTTTATGTATTTTGTATTATTTAGTATGAAGGATAAAGAATAATAATGTAACATGTATTAAATATATTGATGTATGATATGATTTGACCATATTCCATCAGCCACCTTTTCTGAAAGCAGAAAGGAATGGCCTACTGTGCCATTGGTAAAGATGCATCAGCCAGAATCTTGAATCTGAAGCTGATTTCAGGGCAGTAACAGACCTTTAGGGTCACCACTTTGTTGTAGGTTTAGTATTTTGAAATAAGTAAAAGAATGCAATTATTATTTTCTCCTGCATTGCAATTTGATGTTCCTGTTCAAATGCTTTGTGTAAATCAATCCTGTTTTGTATGTGAATGAGAAATGTGTGTGTTAGAAGATAAGTGTGAAGGCCATCACCAGACCAGATGTTCTAGGGAGGAATAGAGGACGGACGTAAAGGCGCCATGAGATTGCAACACGCCCCTACTGAGATGTCAGAGGAGGGCAGATTGATGACTCCAAAAGATGTGGCAGGCACCCATCAATAGGGACAAGATAGCTATGATCAAAACCAGCATGGGGTAACTCCAGGAGAGACTAATGAAAGAACAAGATAAAGGATGAGAAGAACAATTTAAGAAAACAAGCACTTGTCAAACAACAATTGATTACGCAAAACTCATTGGTCCTGTAGAACTGATCAATGAAATTGTTTTTAATTGTTCACTTTATTAATATAACTTCATAAGTAAAGTTTTATGAATGAAACTACATTGATTCATAAAACCAGGTACCCCAATAACTGGCTAATTGAGTTTCACTTTCAATCCAATTGCTGCTTAAATCGCTGAAACTTACACTGTTTCAACATTGTAACTTCTGCTCACTGTTTGTCATTCCTTACACTTGTCCATATTGTAACTCAAACTCCATTTTAAAATGATCACTCCATTTTGTAAAAGCTTGCTGGAACCTTCATTTTTGCAAAACCCTGCTGTAATCTTATTAGTTAATTTAGATGTGTGAATGAGGTATGTATGGATGATGGAATCAACCTCCAGCCCCAGCCTGTCCTGATGAAATAAAGTGTAAACACCAATGGCTGAAGATGCAGACAACAGCCCAAAGCAAGAAGAGTCCACCCTGAAAAGAAAAGAACAAAAGTACAATTGAAGAAACATCAAAGCCAGGTCCCAGGCTGAAAGTCATGTCTGCAATTGACAGGTGATCAATCACACTGAACCCAGAGGCAGCGTGACACAGCAAGACTTATAGACTCTGGATTCAAACTAAAGCCTACAAAAAGGATCGATGAGATGGAAGACTTTGGAGGGTAACATTCTGCTGCCAACATGGCAGGGCATCGGTGCATGCCCAACAGAGACCCAGCCCTTCTTTGTGCCTGGCTTTCCTGGCCAGTTAGCTGCCACAAGCTATGAACCCAAGCCACAAACTCAAGCTACATTCAGGACTGGTAACTATACAGCAGCTGCAGAACATTTGGGGTGGGTGTGTGTATACACACATACATACACACATAGGTATTAGATATTAGTTATTGGTCATAAATCAAATTGTCTAATAATAAACGTGACGTCTTGTCTTGTCCCCTGAAACGATCCTGTGTAGTTTTGTCTGCATCACAGTCCCGATGAAGGAAAATCACTATAGAAACAGGGTGCCTTGCCATGAAACTTTGGGTTCATCCTGCCAAGACTTCCCTGGAGCATCGTGTTGCGACCAGCAGAACCTGGCTCCTCTCTACCTGTGATCAACCTAGCTGGCCACTAGATTGATCTGGATGCTGGACTGGTAACTATAACATCGACTGGCGGGACTGTGTGTGTAATATTGAATGCATATGCTAATTGTTGCATCTCCAATAAACGCGGCTTATTGCCGTTTCCCCTGGAAAAGATCCCGTGTAATTCTTATAAGCATAACAGAGACAGCGTCTGGTTCTGGTTGCCCCATCCCCCAAAAAATGATATAGTGGAACTGGAAAAGGTTCAGAGAAGGGCAACAAAGATGATCAAGGGTCTGGAATAGCTTCCACAGAAAGAGTCTAAAAAGGTTAGGGCTGCTCAGCTTAGAAGAGTGAGGACTAAGAGGCCACCCGATAGAGGTCTATGAACTCAGGAATGGTGTGGAAAAATGTGACTAGAGAAGTGTTATTTACCCCTTCACACAATACAAAAATCTGGGGTCACCTGGTGAAATTAAGAGGCAGCAGGTTTAATACAAACAAGAGAAAGTATTTTTTTCACACAACGCACAACTAACCTGTGGAACACACTGGCACAGGATGTTTAAAGAGTTTTTAAAAGTACAAAGGGTTTAAAAAAAGACTGGATAAGTTCATGGAGGATAGGTCCATCAAGGGCTACTAGCCAGGATGGCAGGGTTGCAACCCCATGCTCAGAGCGACTCTAAACCTCTGACTGCCAGAAACTGGGACTGGAAGCCAGGGAGGGTTCACTCCATAAGTGCCCTGTTCTGCACACTCCCCCTGAAGCTCTGGTACCAGCCATTATCAGAGACGGGAGACTGGACTGGGGGACCATGGTCTGACCCAGTATCGCACACAGCTCTTCTGTTCTTATGTCTCATTGCCTGTTAAAAGGCCACTCCCAACCTTCCTGTTGCTGTTCGAGCAGGATTTTATGTGCATCTGCACCTGTAGGGAATGTGCTCCTTTCGGGCCCCTCAACACTGTGTTAAAGCACTGCTGAGGCTTTGTGATGGGGCATTCACCCCCCACCAACCCTGAAAGGGTTAAGGAAGCTCGGGTCAATGTGATAGGTGCCACATGTGGGGATTAGACTGGAGGAAGGACCCCAATTGGAGGATGAAACTCAGCTGAGCAGGTGTGGGCTGGGCTAGTAAAAAGCCAGGAAGCTGGCAACAGAAAGGGCTGCAGTGAGGGAGTAGGAGCCTGGCCCTGAGGGAAGGGTGGACCCTGAAGAGCAGGGTGGAGAAGAAAGCCTGTTGGAGGTGAGTAGCAAACAGCCCAGAGAGTGACCAGCCCGGCTGGGGACTAAACAGACTTTGGCTGCGTGTTGCAGGGTCCCTGGGCTGGAACCCAGAGCAATGGGTGGGCCCCAGGTCCTCTTCCAGCCACTGAAGGAGTGGCATTGCCTGGTCAGTGGGTCCTATGTGACTCTCTACCCTGGAAGGGGAACCCCAGAGGGAGCTGGCAAGAGGGTTGAGTGACAAAGAGGAAGCTTTCAGAGTAACAGCCGTGTTAGTCTGTATTCGCAAAAAGAAAAGGAGTACTTGTGGCACCTTAGAGACTAACCAATTTATTTGAGCATGAGCTTTCGTGAGCTACAGCTCACTTCATCGGATGCATACTGTGGAAATTGCAGAAGACATTATATACACAGACACCATGAAACAATACCTCCTCCCACCCCACTCTCCTGCTGGTAATAGCTTATCTAAAGTGATCATCAAGTTGGGCCATTTCCAGCACAAATCCAGGTTTTCTCACCCTCCGCCCCCCCACAGACAAACTCACTCTCTTGCTGGTAATAGCCCATCCAAAGTGACCACTCTCTTCACAATGGGTATGATAATCAAGGTGGGCCATTTCCTGCAGAAATCCAGGTTCTCTCACCCCCTCACCCCCCTCCAAAAACCACACACACAAACTCACTCTCCTGCTGGTAATAGCTCATCCAAAGTGACCACTCTCCCTACAATGTGCATGATAATCAAGGTGGGCCATTTCCAGCACAAATCCAGGTTTTCTCACCCCCCCCCCCCCCACACACACACAAACTCACTCTCCTGCTGGCAATAGCTCATCCAAACTGACCACTCTCCCCACAATGTGCATGACAATCAAGGTGGGCCACTTCCAGCATGAATCCAAGTTTAACCAGAACGTCGGGGGGGGGGGGGTAGGAAAAAACAAGGGGAAATAGGCTACCTTGCATAATGACTTAGCCACTCCCAGTCTCTATTTAAGCCTAAATTAATAGTATCCAATTTGCAAATGAATTCCAATTCAGCAGTTTCTCGCTGGACTCTGGATTTGAAGTTTTTTTGTTGTAAGATAGCGACCTTCATGTCTCTGATTGCGTGACCAGAGAGATTGAAGTGTTCTCCGACTGGTTTATGAATGTTATAATTCTTGACATCTGATTTGTGTCCATTTATTCTTTTACGTAGAGACTGTCCAGTTTGACCAATGTACATGGCAGAGGGGCATTGCTGGCACATGATGGCATATATCACATTGGTGGATGTGCAGGTGAACGAGCCTCTGATAGTGTGGCTGATGTTATTAGGCCCTGTGATGGTGTCCCCTGAATAGATATGTGGGCACAGTTGGCAACGGGCTTTGTTGCAAGGATAGGTTCCTGGGTTAGTGGTTCTGTTGTGTGGTATGTGGTTGTTGGTGAGTATTCGCTTCAGTTTGGGGGGCTGTCTGTAGGCAAGGACTGGCCTGTCTCACAAGATTTGTAAGAGTGTTGGGTATCCTTCAGGATAGGTTGTAGATCCTTAATAATGCATTGGAGGGGTTTTAGTTGGGGGCTGAAGGTGACGGCTAGTGGCGTTCTGTTATTTTCTTTGTTAGGCCTGTCCTGTAGTAGGTGACTTCTGGGAACTCTTCTGGCTCTGTCAATCTGTTTCTTCACTTCCGCAGGTGGGTATTGTAGTTGTAAGAATGCTTGATAGAGATCTTGTAGGTGTTTGTCTCTGTCTGAGGGGTTGGAGCAAATGCGGTTGTATCGCAGAGCTTGGCTGTAGATGATGGATCATGTGGTGTGGTCAGGGTGAAAGCTGGAGGCATGTAGGTAGGAATAGCGGTCAGTAGGTTTCCGGTATAGGGTGGTGTTTATGTGACCATTGTTTATTAGCACTGTAGTGTCCAGGAAGTGGATCTCTTGTGTGGACTGGACCAGGCTGAGGTTGATGGTGGGATGGAAATTGTTGAAATCATGGTGGAATTCCTCAAGGGCTTCTTTTCCATGGGTCCAGATGATGAAGATGTCATCAATATAGCGCAAGTAGAGTAGGGGCGTTAGGGGACGAGAGCTGCAGCTCCTGGAGGCCCTGCAGAGTGAGAGAGAGAGGACAACGGGGGGAGAGACCACAAGGGGAAGCATCGGACCTGGAAGAGAGCTAATTCCCAGAACAGCCAGGAGGAGTGAGAACCCTGAGACAGGCTAGCATGGCACAGGGCTCCTCAGGTGGGCTGGCTCAGCAAAACAAAGCAAACGTGCCCCAGCCCTTTCCCTGGTTGCCCTGTGCTAATTCGGCTGGTCTCCAGAAGTGCTCTAACCCAGACGGTGCCATATGGTGGAGGGGGGCCCTTTGATTCTTATGGAAAAGACTACAGGGTGCAATGACTTGTCCACAGCGAGTCCCTGAGGTTGGCTTCGCCACTGTTGCAAATTTTGCCGGGGGGTGGTGCATAAACCTGTGGCATAAGCCTAAGTATTTGAGAAATATACACACTAACATTGAAAGGTGGCTCAACCCCACCTGCAGGCCTCCCCTGCTGCATTCGGCCCCTCCACCTGCAGGTTTGTTTGTTTTTTCTCTCTCTCTCTAGCAATGCAGAGCGGGTTTCATTCTCGAGTTCTGGTTCCCAAGGTACACAATACATTCAGATCTTACAGCAGTCATGGCCTTATTGCTGATTAACCTCATTACCATTTGACATGGAGAAAAACTCCATTCTAATGACCCCATATTTCCCCAATAAGTCCAGTTCAAATCACTGTCTCGGGCTGCTACTGGAAGTGCCTCCTAGGGCTCTAGCTAGCTTTAAATATACAGCCTCAACAGGGCATGGAGGCCACCGCTCCACTCCTGGAACTGAGATGCCTTCCTGCTTGTGTTCAGTCCCACTGGTTTCACTCAAACTGCTTTCAGAAGAGAGATGCCCAGCTGAAATCCGTTTCCTGGAGAGAAAGCCTGTGTCTCAAGGGTTTGTCTGCTTTTCATAATACCTCTCTTCTTTCCCCCCTCAGCTGCAAGGGAAGTGTCCCTACACTAGGATCCACCCTGTAGTAGCTGAGTGCGCTGTCTCTCTACTGATGGCAGTCACCACCTCTCTCCTTTGCTATCTTCTCCCACCCTCTTTCTCTTGAATTCTCAGCAGCCCTCCTGTCCCATCACAAGCTGTTACCTCCAGCTGGGACCTTCCCCCTGGCTCCCATTTACACAAGGAGTGGGCTGGTGCTTGTTTCCCCCTTGGCTGAATGCCTCTAAATTCTGGCTCTTTAGCCTGAAAGCTTCTTAGAGCAGAGAACAGATCGTCTGTGATGTGTGCAGAGCTGAGCTCCTGGTCAGTGCTAAGAACCCTGCTCAGGATGCTGGCTGTGTAACTGCGAATCACTGGGCAGTGCTGCCACTGCTTAGCCCTGCAGTCTGTATTGCTTCCACAGATCTCGCAGAAAACAGGAAGTTGGCCACATGCTGTAAAAGCCACCAAAGCTCCATGGATAACCATGAAATCCCCGAGTTTCGCTTGCTGCTTGCACACAGAGCTAGGCAGAGGGAATGTGCATGCGTGGCAGTGCCTGCCTTGCAGAGGAAGGGCTGGAGTCAGGTGGGACTGGCGCTCTCATGCTGAGCTTACAGACAAGACTACTGAGAGCAGGAGAAGAAGAAAGATCTCAAGGGAGAAGGCAGCCACAGCCCTTCCCCACAAGCGCTAGTGGAAACTGCACTATCATTATTTATTGATGGGTCCCTGTCTCCTGGCCACCACAGGAGGACACTGGGCAAGGACACAGGGAGAGAGAAGAATCTGTGGTAACAGCTTAGACAGACTTCACTTATTTTTATTTCCTCCATCTCCAGTGGCAAAGTGTGTACTGCACTGAAGGACTCCACAGGATCCGGCTGGCCACCTCTTCATCATTCGGGTGCTTCTCTGGCTGCTCTATGTATCTGTGCAGGGCTCTCTGTGCAACAGAATGTCTCCCAGGCTTACAATGTTACAAAGAACCTGGACTTCTTCCTGTGGATTTCCACGGCAGCCCTGCTATGGCTGCCCAAAGCAGGAGATGCTCCCTGCTGCGTTCAGCCACAGCATTGCCGTGCAGCTTGGATGCACGCAACTCAAGCAACCTGTGATCTGTTAATGTACGTTGGATCCAGCATCATTACCAAGTAGCTCATTAACAGCGGATCCCTTTTCCAAACCCTAAATGGGGAAGCTGCTTGCCTGGGGGGTGGGGATGGAAAATGGGCAAAAGATTTAGAGCTGCAAGTGACTCAGTTCTTTGGTATATTGTATTCCAAATATTTATTTTTATGTGCTTACAATATTTTTCTTCATAGAAAAGATTTACAATTGACCAGTACTTCACTGAGTCTAAATATTTGGCTCATTGCTTCTGGCCACTGCTTTCCGAGATTTGATACTTTGCTGATTGCACAGCTCTCTCCCTGGGCTCCACAAGGTTTCCCCACCCACGCTGCACTCTCCAGTGTTTACTGATGACTCCGGCTTTAAAATGAACAACCTCCAAACAAGCAAGCAGCAAGAGAATGATGAGACAATTTGTCCCTGGCTAATCCTCAGAAATGGTTCTGCATCTGGCAATCCCTTCTAATGAGAGTGGGGGAGATTTGGAGGGGAGGGGGGGAAGCTTGTGCATGGGAAAAGGGTGGGACAATGAGGTTGTGTGTTGGTTATAGAGAATTACACCATGAAGCTATACCAGATACCCGCTCCCCAGAACCCAACCAATACCAGATGACTTCTGGGAGGGAGTGGATGTGATCAAGGTAAAGCTTATTTCCAAGGGTTCATGAGTGAAGCTGCCCAAAGGCTGACTGCATTTGTAACACCATGGGGACTCTGAGTGCACTTGCATTCCCTTTGGGTTGGCAGATACACCAGCAGCTTTCTAGTGTTGCTGGGATTCGTGCCTGAGGGCTTTCTGGAATGAAATGTGATTTTCATTTTTAAATGGCATCCTGGTACATAACAAGGGGTTGGACCAATGTGTGGAAGATGTAAGAAAAGCATCTGAGAGATTGCAAGGCTGGGGGGTCAAGTTAAATCTTGGTACGTCTGACCTCTTCCATACAGCCCCTGACTCCTGGGGAGATTTATATAGAATGGAGGAGTTGGAGCTGACCCTTGAGATGTGATGGCCATTCAAAGCATGCAGCAAAAGAGACCAGGAAGAGCCTGAGAGATACAAACACTAGTACATGTCCTGGGCTACTCCTGTGAGGCCAGGACATCTATTTATTGCATTGCTAAACCCTTTTATGAGCTTTTGAAAGAACCTAATGAATAGAAGAAGAGTCAGAAGATAGGAAAAGGTGATATTTACCACTTACCTTTGGTCCAGAAAGTCCATGGGACAGAAACCCTGGCTTTAAGATTAAACTCGATAAGTTTATGGAGGAGATGGTATGATGGGATAACATGGTTTTGGTAATTAAATATTCATAAATAGGCCCAATGGCCTGTGATAGGCTATTAGATGGGGTGAGATCCGAGTTACCCAGGAAAGAATTTTCTGTAGTGTCTGGCTGATGAATCTTGCCCATATGCTCAGGGTTTAGCTGATCGCCATATTTGGGGTCAGGAAGGAATTTTCCTCCAGGGCAGATTGGAAGAGGCCCTGGAGGTTTTTCACCTTCCTCTGTAGCATGGGGCACGGGTCACTTGCTGGAGGATTCTCTGCTCCTTGAAGTCTTTAAACTACGATTTGAGGACTTCAATAGCACAGATATAGGTGTGAGGTTTTTTTTGTAGGAGTGGTGGGTGAAATTCTGTGGCCTGCGTTGTGCAGGAGATCAGACTAGATGATCATAATGGTCCCTTCTGACCTAATTATCTATGAATCTGTGAAACCCAGTAGGAGACCTTGGGGCAGCTGGTGGACAGTTTACAGACACAGGCACACACAATTTCCCGTCACTGCCTATCACCACTTCAACCAGCCATTTATTTTGCATATCAGTGCTGCCTCCAAGGGGCTAGTGCAATGCTGTGTCAATGGCCAGGGGATAGCTTGTAACAGTCTACAGGTTATGAACATTTACCCATGCAAGAAAGAGCTACAGCTTTCGGTCAGGGCACTTCGAAGCCTGGCTTTGAAACGGGCTGTTTCTGGACAATTTAGGGTGTGTTTCTACTATTGCTCTACCCTCTTCCATTTACAGAGACAACAGCCCCATCACATATGTCACCCCTATGGCAAAGATAAATGGCACAGACTATTGGTGGGTGCCAGAGCTAGCAAATTTAGGTTTTCAGAAAGAGGCCTGGGAAAGCCAACATCAGTGCAGACTTCCTTCCCCAGACATCCCTGAATATGGAGGGACAGATACTGCAGAGCACCCAGGAGTGTTCAGGGGATGCTTATGATTGATATATACAAGCCCAGCAAGAGGGGAAAGTTCACTGGGTCCCTGAAAAGGAAGAAGGAAGGGCTGATGCCCCTCATGCTACCCCCACCCCCTGTTAGCCAATTGGTAGAATACAGGGGGAGAAGCCCTACCCTGAGGGAGGAGTTTAGCTGAGGAGCTCAGCAGGACATTGAGATATCAGGAGAACCCAGCTACAAGACACCTGATACAAGACTAGGGCAGAGGTAGGATTAGGAAGGGAGAACTCCTATACAGACTGGTTGGACTCAAACACCAGTGTGCGCTACCTGAACCACGTAGGCCATTGGGCTGACACTGTTTACATGAGAACAGGGCTCACTTCAGGAGTGACCGTGGTTTTCATTCAACAACAGAGAGGGTCTCTTGGCTCTGGGGTGGGGGAGGAAGAAGAAGATCATTGTACCAGCAATGTGTATGTGCATTAAATGGAAAACACCCTCTAGTCAGGAAAACCTGCCGTGCAAAGTATTCCCACAGCATCCCCTTGCCGCTCCTCCACACTGAGTATCTACATGTTGACGGGATGAGGGTGGGGAGTGAATCCACTGCAGTGATAACAGCCCAACTCAGCTAACAAAGGGCTGCCCAACAACCAACAAATCATCCTGAGGCTTTCTCCTTCAGATGCAGGGGAAGGCATTTGAGGATCAGCTGTTCAAGAGGCTGTGTGCATAGGGTGAGATACACAGCTCCCTGCCACCCACTGTCTACAAGGCAATCCAGTTGAAAGTTACAGTAGGACACTATTAGCAAAGCAACTGTCTGGACACTGAGGAGCAGCAGTCACCTTGGAAGGACTATATAAACCAAGCCGTGCAAATTATTCTCCACGTCTTTTGCTGCATGGCTGGTCTCCATCGATAACTCTTTTTTGCTTTATGCAGAACAAGGAGGGTAACAGGCATGCTAGCTACACAGTCTGATGGCCAGAACGCCTGGCAAGAGCCTAGGAAATGACTATGGAAAAATAGTAGAAAATCAGCATCAAAAAGAAAAGTTTCTTAGGAGTGGGAAGCTCCTAGTGCTGTTTTGCACACGGCAGGCAGAGGCCTGCTAAGAAACCTGCCTGACCATGGTGACCCAGGGAAATTCAGATCGTGTTGGGAGGGCATGATTTATGTTGTGGAAGAGAGAAGGGGAGAGGATCCTGTCTATAAGGTGAAGCCTGAAAGATGAACGGGTGCAAGCTAAAGTGAAGTCCTTCACCAGAGTCTTCTAATTCCTTATGAGTGCTCCCAGCTAGGAACCAAGCCAGAACCAGCCCACAAGGGCAAAGCAGCACAGAGGCAAAGGAGATATCAGGCTTGAGGAATCCAACAAGATGAATCAGCTGGAGGTGCCAGTAGCTGGATACAGACTCGGGTATTAGCTGAAAATCACTTATAGCTGCCACCAGAGAGCAGCACAACCACTGCACTAGTCCCATGCCTGAAAGACTGAATGACACTTCAAGGGCACTAAGCGTCATCACGAGAAGAAATGGGATCCAGAGACAAATGCCAACTCCGGTGCCAATTCAACACTCCTGGGGAGCAGCTGCCCAGGGGAAATTCTCATGCCTACTACCAACACCCACACCACCAGTCATGGCTCCCCAAACAGGGACAGTAGCGACAGGACCCTGAAGCCAGCGCTTTCTCCATCAGCACGTGTGAGTTTTGCCTGTGACTGGAAACCCCCCTCATGGCAATCACACAAGTGCTGGAGATTCCAGGACCAGAATCAAATGTTCGAGATTTTCCATAAAATCACAGGTTTAAAAAGGTATCTGAGGGCACTGTCATGGGAAGTGCTGAGGGCGCTGTTTGCACTAGGAAGTGACAAGCGAGTGATGTAGGGCCATGGAGGCATGAGGACAGACACTCAATGCTGGTATTTATTCATGCAAAGCCTGGCAATCTTCATATCCCAGAGGCAGCGCAAAAGCAGTGTGACATCTTTGTTAGAATGGGAAGTGTCGTTCCAACCTGGGCCCGTGTGGGGAGCTGCTCATTGTGGCAAGAGCCCCCCAGTGCTTGACAGTGAGGCGTGGAGGAGTCAACTGAACCTTTCTCTGGAAGCTGTTGGCAAGTCAGAGAAGCCCAGTGCAAGGTGGGATGTATGTGTGTGTCTTTGTTCTACCTTCATATTGCACTCAGCACCGCAATGTCTGACCACCGTCCAGCCGTGCATTAAGCAAGTGACTTAACATCTGTCATGGGTTTGTTCTCTCTGCCTCTCCCTGGGGAGAGACGTGTGTGCAGGGGAGTGCTGGGGTTTGGATTGTTTTAATACATACACACACACACACACACTGCTATATATATATATATTAGAGAAGACAAAGTCAAAGGAATGCCCCTGGCACTTGGAGCAGGAGGTGGGGAGGTGTAGGGTGGTCCTTAGTCCCTGGGGGAGTTTTCTCCACAGTCTGGGACTGGCCCCAGAGGAAGTTCTGTTTCTCACACGGGTGAGCTTGTTAAGTGAGATACTGTTGTTACTAATGTGACGGGTGCATCTGTTTTTTGGAACAGAGCAATTCCACCCTGGGTTGGATGCTTGAGACAGCCATCTGGAGATTCCCTGGTACCTGAAGACAAGACCATTGTTTTTTATGTAAACCAGCATTTCTGAAACTGGGGGTCCCAACCCAAAAGGGGGTCACAAATGTATTTTAGGGGGGTCATGGTATTGCCACCCTTACTTCTGTGCTGCCTTCAGATCTGGGCAGCTGGAGAGCAGCAGCTGCTGGCTGGGCACCCAGCTCTGCTGGCGGTGCCACCACCAGCCCAGCGCAGAAGTAAGGGTGGCAACACCACACCAACACCTTTACTTCCACCTCGCTGCCGGTGGTGATGCTGCCTTTAGAGTTGGGTGGTGGGAGAGCAGCAGCTGCTGGCCAGGCATCTAGCTCTGCAGCAGCAGCGCAGAAGTAAGGGTGGCCTGGAATGTATCACTGTATGAACACATCCGCAAAATTTGCTCTTTATGCCTTGGCCAACCGTGAAAAATGTGTGATTTCTCAATTTAAGTAGACCCTACTGATTTGTCTGGAGCAATCAGCTTTGCTGGTTATTCATTGCTGTGGGTAAAATGTGCACAGTACATGTTTTTATTCCTTAAGTTTCTCACGCCCCCCCGAATACATTCTGCATCCCCCCCGATGGGGCACCCTGCCCCCCCGTTTGAGAACCTCTGCTCTAATACTAGAGCGGAGGGGAGCTGCCCACTGTGCTGCAGACGGAGATGGCGTCTCCCATCAGTGCAGGGGTGAGTCTCCCAGTCTCTTACCACTGGACAATTCTCCTGCCCCAGCACAGGAGCCGTTAGTTCAAGCCCTGCTAAAGCCTGTGGCCCTGCAGCATGGCTCCTCCATCCTCCCCTTGTCACGCTGGGTTGTTGCGTGTTGATGCAATATCATCACTGACCCAGGCTGAAATAGACCTCGGTTTCCATCTTTCCCCTGCAGACACTTGGCCTGTGAACCTCAGCCCTGGCAAGCCATGGGGGTGGCAGCAGAAAGGAACGTGCCCACCTTGGCAGGCCCAGATACTGCAGCATTGCTGAGCGACAGCTCCCAGGAGTGCTTGGGCCAATCCAAGGCCCGTGGAAGTCCAGGTGCATCAGTGGTGGAACACTGCTTTGGTTTTTCTATGGCAGAGTTATTTCCCCTTTCTTTCTAACCTGCCCTCCGTGTGACTCTGGCAATTTCCCCTCCTCAAACCCCTCCCTTTGCGAAAAGCAGCTTTTCCCGTCCTCTGAATTCAGCCAGATTTATTACAAAACGCCAAGCTCTATCTAACAAGCCTATTGCTTGGCAGCATCCTGAGAGCAGAAAATACAATCTGGAGCCTCTGGGAGGCTTGGCGGGGGAGTGCAGAACGACCTGCGTCATTAACAGAGGGCTGCTTCCTATGGAAAAGTCACCCGCACAGCACAGGCTAATGAGGAGAAGCCTGGGAACATGTGGGATCCTTCTAGATTAGCAGTCAGGCACTGTTGCCTCCCTTAACCCCTTCCTCCCCACCCCCGCCACCCTCCCCCCCCGCCACCCCCCCCCCCAAGTACTCCCCTTCCAGCCCTTCCTTCCTTGGGCACAGCAGAGTTCTGGGATTGATTTCTCTGAGATCCAGGAGATAAGTGGAGAGCCAAAAGGTAACCTGAAAAGGAGAAATAACTGTGTGCACCCCCAGGGTGATGGACAGGTGGAGGGAGTCTCCTATCAGGAATGTCAGGTCTATGAAAAATAACTTGGCAGCTAAAGCGAAATGCATTTAAAGCTAAAGCCTCGTTAGTACTTGTGGGAACAAGAGGAGTTTCCCTGCCAGAGACTGCAGCCCAGCTGGAACTAAAGTGAGAGCCTGAAGCTGGTTCTGGGCTGGGAGGGTGACATACTCCAGTTCAGTTCGTACACCAAGAGCCACCCCTGGGTGGGCCATTCCAATGGGCTGAGAGCTAGGGCTCAGATTGGGAGTGGGGAGGGCAAGGGGGAAAGTGGCATATTCTACTCAAATGCCATCCACAATCCCAGAGCCACTGGGTGTTTCGGCGAAACTGACCAGAAGTGATACAGTTAACACGTTGACATAGCGTCGTTGCTAGGCTCCAGAGTTAACATGCCACTGCTCTGAATGGAGCAGCTCCCGCCTTTCAGAGCTATCGTTCCCTTCCAATCTGTCTGCAGACTCAGGCCTGCATTGGGTCCCATGCAGAAGGTTTTCTTGCAATTGTGAGTGCTAATCTGTAGACACTCATGCGTCTCCCACAGAAATGGTGGGATCACCGAGCCCCAGGTCCATCCACCCTTTGGGAAGCATGGGCTCTTTGGAGCGCAAAGTGAGAAAGACACCCCTTTGATTATGTATACTAAGGCACAATTCAGATCCAAGGAGCTTGGGTCTGCACCTCCCCCTCTCCTTGAGGTCAATAGGAGATCTGGATGCTGAGCAACGCAGGCAGCCCAGTCACCCCTATGGAATGAGTTTACATGCCCCCAGTGTCTGCCCCTCTTCTGGGAGATGGGGGCTAGGCTGACTCTATGGAAAGGCATGAAAGGTAGAGGAGGAGATGGGCCTTTCTGGGAGCAAGCCAGAGCCATGCAGGTCGGACGTGAGGCAGGAGCAGTGTAGGGTCCAGAACTCATTGGAGGACATGACTTGGACAGAATACATGGGAAACTCAACAGTACAACTCTCTCTGAGAGTGGGGCAGCTCAGTGCATCCAAGCTGACCATACTGTGACCTGTATGCACTGTGTTGTAGCTGTGTTGGTCCCAGGGTATGAGCGAGACAAGGTGGGGGAGGTAAGATCTTTTCTCGGACCACCTTCTGTTGGTGAGAGAGACACACTTTTGAGCTTGCACAAAGCTCTTCTTCGGGTCTTCAGAACACTCAGGGTATGTCTACACTATGAAATTAGGTCGAATTTATAGAAGTCGGTTTTTTAGAAATCGGTTTTCTATATTCGAGTGTGTGTGTCCCCACAGAAAATGCTCTAAGTGCATTAAGTGCATTAACTCGGCGGAGTGCTTCCACAGTACCGAGGCAAGCGTCCACTTCCGGAGTGTTGCACTGTGGGTGGCTATCCCATAGTTCCCGCAGTCTCCGCTGCCCATTGGAATTCTGGGTTGAGATCCCAATGCCTGATGGGGCTAAAACATTGTCGCGGGTGGTTCTGGGTACATATCGTCAGGCCCCCGTTCCCTCCCTCCCTCCGTGAAAGCAGCAGCAGACAATCATTTTGCGCCTTTTTTCTTGAGTTACCTGTGCAGATGCCATACCACGGCAAGCATGGAGCCCGCTCAGGTAACCGTCACCGTATGTCTCCTGGGTGCTGGCAGATGCGGTACTGCATTGCTACACAGCAGCAGCAACCCATTGCCTTGTGGCAGCAGACGGTACAGTAGGACTGGTAGCCGTCATCGTCATGTCCGAGGTGCTCCTGGACGCCTCTGTGAGGTCGATCAGGAGCGCCTGGGCAGACATGGGCGCAGGGACTAAATTTGGAGTGACTTGACCAGGTCATTCTCTTTAGTCCTGCAGTCAGTCCTATTGAACCATCTTATGGTGAGCAGGCAGGTGATACGGATTACTAGCAGTCCTATTGTACCATCTTCTGTCGGGCAGGCAAGAGATGAGGATGGCTAGCAGTCCTTCTGCACCGTCTGCTGCCAGCCAAAGATGTAAAAGATAGATGGAGTGGATCAAAACAAGAAATAGACCAGATTTGTTTTGTACTCATTTGCTTCTCCCCCCCCCCCCCAAGGGGACTCATTCCTCTAGGTCACGCTGCAGTCACTCACAAAGAAGGTGCAGCGAGGTAAATCTAGCCATGTATCAATCAGAGGCCAGACCAACCTGCTTGTTCCAATAAGAACAATTACTTAGGTGCACCATTTCTTATTGGAACCCTCCGTGAAGTCCTGCCTGAAATACTCCTTGATGTAAAGCCACCCCCTTTGTTGATTTTAATTCCCTGTAAGCCAACCCTGTAAGCCATGTCGTCAGTCGCCCCTCCCTCCGTCAGGGCAACGGCAGACAATCGTTCCGTGCCTTTTTTCTGTGCGGACGCCATACCAAGGCAAGCATGGAGGCCGCTCAGCTCGCTTTGGCAATTAGGAGCACATTAAACACCACACGCATTATCCAGCAGTATATGCAGCACCAGAGCCTGGCAGAGCGATACCGGGCGAGGAGGCGACGTCAGCGCGGTCACGTGAGTGATCAGGACATGGACACAGATTTCTCTGAAAGCATGGGCCCTGCCAATGCATGCATCATGGTGCTAATGGGGCAGGTTCATGCTGTGGAACGCCGCTTCTGGGCTCGGGAAACAAGCACAGACTGGTGGGACCGCATAGTGTTGCAGGTCTGGGACGATTCCCAGTGGCTGCGAAACTTTCGCATGCGTAAGGGCACTTTCATGGAACTTTGTGACTTGCTTTCCCCTGCCCTGAAGCGCATGAATACCAAGATGACAGCAGCCCTCACAGTTGAGAAGCGAGTGGAGATAGCCCTGTGGAAGCTTGCAACGCCAGACAGCTACCGGTCAGTTGGGAATCAATTTGGAGTGGGCAAATCTACTGTGGGGGCTGCTGTGATGCAAGTAGCCCACGCAATCAAAGATCTGCTGATATCAAGGGTAGTGACCCTGGGAAATGTGCAGATCATAGTGGATGGCTTTGCTGCAATGGGATTCCCTAACTGTGGTGGGGCCACAGACGGAACCCATATCCCTATCTTGGCACCGGAGCACCAAGCCGGCGAGTACATAAACCGCAAGGGGTACTTTTCAATAGTGCTGCAAGCTCTGGTGGATCACAAGGGACGTTTCACCAACATCAGCGTGGGATGGCCGGGAAAGGTACATGACGCTCGCATCTTCAGGAACTCTGGTCTGTTTCAAAAGCTGCAGGAAGGGACTTTATTCCCAGACCAGAAAATAACTGTTGGGGATGTTGAAATGCCTATAGTTATCCTTGGGGACCCAGCCTACCCCTTAATGCCACGGCTCATGAAGCCGTACACAGGCAGCCTGGACAGTAGTCAGGAGCTGTTCAACTACAGGCTGAGCAAGTGCAGAATGGTGGTAGAATGTGCATTTGGACGTTTAAAGGCGTGCTGGTGCAGTTTACTGACTCACTTAGAACTCAGTGAAACAGTATTCCCACTGTTATTACTGCTTGCTGTGTGCTCCACAATATCTGTGAGAGTAAGGGGGAGACGTTTATGGCGGGGTGGGAGGTTGAGGCAAATCGTCTGGCTGCTGGTTACACGCAGCCAGACACCAGGGCGGTTAGAAGAGCACAGGAGGGCGCGGTACGCATCAGAGAAGCTTTGAAAACCAGTTTCATGACGGGACAGGCTACGGTGTGAAAGTTCTGTTTGTTTCTCCTTGATGAAACCCCCCACCTCTTGGTTCACTCTACTTCCCTGTAAGCTAACCACCCTCCCCTCCTCCCTTCGATCACCGCTTGCAGAGGCAATAAAGTCATTGTTGCTTCACATTCATGCATTCTTCATTCAGTCATCACACAAATAGGGGGATGACTACCAAGGTAGCCCAGGAGGGGTGGGTGGAGGAGGGAAGGAATATGCCACACAACACTTTAAAAGTTTACAACTTTAAAATTTATTGAATGCCAGCCTTCTGTTTTTTGGGCAATCCTCTGTGGTGGAGTGGCTGGTTGGCCGGAGGCCCCCCCACCACGTTCTTAGGCGTCTGGGTGAGGAGGCTATGGAACTTGGGGAGGAGGGTGGTTGGTTACACAGGGGCTGTAGTGGCAGTCTGTGCTCCAGCTGCCTTTGCTGCAGCTCAACCATACACTGGAGCATACTGGTTTGATCCTCCAGCAGCCTCAGCATTGAATCCTGCCTCCTCTCATCACGCTGCCACCACATTTGAGCTTCAGCCCTGTCTTCAGCCCGCCACTTACTCTCTTCAGCCCGCCACTTACTCTCTTCAGTCCGCCACCTCTCCTCCCGGTCATTTTGTGCTTTCCTGCACTCTGACATTATTTGCCTCCACGCATTCGTCTGTGCTCTGTCAGTGTGGGAGGACAGCATGAGCTCAGAGAACATTTCATCACGAGTGCGTTTTTTTTTCTTTCTAATCTTCACTAGCCTCTGGGAAGGAGAAGATCCTGTGATCATTGAAACACATGCAGCTGGTGGAGAAAAAAAAAGGGACAGCGGTATTTAAAAAGACACATTTTATAAAACAGTGGCTACACGCTTTCAGGGTAAACCTTGCTGTTAACATTACATACATAGCACATGTGCTTTCGTTACAAGGTCGCATTTTGCCTCCCCCCACCGCGTGGCTACCCCCTCAACCCTCCCCCTCCCCGTGGCTAACAGCGGGGAACATTTCTGTTTAGCCACAGGCAAACAGCCCAGCAGGAATGGGCACCTCTGAGTGTCCCCTGAAGAAAAGCACCCTATTTCAACCAGGTGACCATGAATGGTATTTCACTCTCCTGAGGATAACACAGAGAGAGAAAGAACGGATGTTGTTTGAACGCCAGCAAACATACACTGCAATGTTTTGTTGTACAATGATTCCCGAGTACGTGCTACTGGCCTGGAGTGGTAAAGTGTCCTACCATGGAGGACACAATAAGGCTGCCCTCCCCAGAAACCTTTTGCAAAGGCTTTGGGAGTACATCCAGGAGAGCCGCGAATGCCAGGGCAAATTAATCCTTTCACATGCTTGCTTTTAAACCATGTATAGTATTTTAAAAGGTACACTCACCGGAGGTCCCTTCTCCACCTGCCGGGTCCAGGAGGCAGCCTTGGGTGGGTTCGGGGGGTACTGGCTCCAGGTCCAGGGTGAGAAACAGTTCCTGGCTGTCGGGAAAACCGGTTTCTCCACTTGCTTGCTGTGAGCTATCTACAACCTCATCATCATCATCATCTTCTTCGTCCCCAAAACCTGCTTCCGTATTGCCTCCATCTCCATTGAAGGAGTCAAACAACACAGCTGGGGTAGTGGTGGCTGAATCCCCTAAAATGGCATGCAGCTCATCATAGAAGCGGCATGTTTGGGGCTCTGACCTGGAGTGGCCGTTCGCTTCTCTGGTTTTCTGGTTGGCTTGCCTCAGCTCCTTCAGTTTCACGCGGCACTGCTTCGGGTCCCTGTTATGGCCTCTGTCCTTCATGCCCTGGGAGATTTTGACAAAGGTTTTGGCATTTTGAAAACTGGAACGGAGTTCTGATAGCACGGATTCCTCTCCCCATACAGCGATCAGATCCCGTTCCTCCCGTTCAGTCCATGCTGGAGCTCTTTTGCGATTCTGGGACTCCATCATGGTCACCTCTGCTGATGAGCTCTGCATGGTCACCTGCAGCTTGCCACGCTGGCCAAACAGGAAATGAGATTCAAAAGTTCGCGGTTCTTTTCCTGTCTACCTGGCCAGTGCATCTGAGTTGAGAGTGCTGTCCAGAGCGGTCACAATGGAGCACTCTGGGATAGCTCCCGGAGGCCAATACCGTCGAATTGTGTCCACAGTACCCCAGATTCAACCCGGCAAGGCCAATTTAAGCGCTAATCCACTTGTCAGGGGTGGAGTAAGGAAATCGATTTTAAGAGCCCTTTAAGTCGAAAAAAAGGGCTTCATCGTGTGGACGGGTGCAGGTTTACATCGATTGAACGCTGCTAAATTCGACCTAAAGTCCTAGTGTAGACCAGGGCTCAGCATACCTGACCCAGCCCTGCAGAGCTCTGTGTAAGCATGAAAGCTTGTCTCTTGTGCAATAAAAGGTATTACCTCCCCGCACCCTGTCATAATATGACCTGCAGTTGTACAGCCCTGGGTGTTTGGTCCACAAGTATGTGTCAGTATTTGGATGCCAGAGTGCCAAGGGACAGCTAATACTGTTGGAAGGGGTGTTAGTTAGCCAGTAGGTGGCGCTCTGACCTCTGAGTCGGCACAGACCCAATGGCGATAGGCGTCACTGTGCTGTTACAGGTGCTGTGAGGCTGTTTCGGGGTTACCAGAGCTGTCTAGGGTGAGTCAGTACTGCTTGCTCACAGTGGGAGGGACCCCTGTCTGTGCCCCACCTGAGGAAACTCGTCCCAGCCACTGGCTGCTGGTAACAGGGGTGACTGGAAGTATCTACACGGGGAACCGATATTGGATAACAGGCGCTTCAGACCAGCAGCGAAAGGTCTACCATGATCCAATGGCTGGAAATTGAAGCTAGACAAATTCACACTGGAAATAAGGAGGAGAGTCATTAGCCACTGGAACAATTTCCCAAGGGTCGTGGTGGATTCTCCATCACTGGCAATGTTTAGAACAAGATAGGAGGTTTTTCTAAAAGCTCTGCACTGGGCATTATGTTGGATACTGGAGGTCAGACAGATGATCACAATGGTCTCTTCTGGCCTTGGGATCTATGAACACAAGCGCTCTGCTCTGAGCTTCCCGAGCCCCACCCTTTCCCTCTGCAGGCAAGCAACTTATACATCCCATTTTGTTACACTCAAGTGCCCAGTGCCTCATCTCCTGGACACCCACCATGTACATCGATCTGCTGCCTCCATGGAAACGGGGCACCCCAGTTCACGGGGTTCACCTCTGTGCAACACACTCCGTAGCACAAAGTGCTTAGACAGGTTTATAGTAAAACCAATTTGAAGTTCATTTAACAGAGCGTGGGATAGAGATTCAAATACCAGGAATGAGAAGGGTTTGGAAACACGAGGTTACAGGTAAAGGTAAAACCTAAGCTGCAATCTACTGTCTGTACCTATTAACAAGCTTCTCCCCCACTGGTGAGTTCTTGCAGCACTTATCACTGGACATCGGCCATGCAGCAAAAGTGGGGGTGTAACTTGCATTGGAAAAGAGTGGGGCGAGTGCCTGCTAGTAGCCTGTGTTTGGGGAGTGTTTCCCCTGGTGGGCACAGACAGAGCTCCCTCCCGCAGTGAGCAGGTGGTAGTGAGTCATCCCAGACACCTCAGGTAACCCCCAAAAGTGTCAGAGATGCCATCTCCCAAATGAGCAGTAAAACCAAAGGTCCTGCCCATTCATGGTCATTAGAGATCCCCTTGTGCATTCTGTAGGGGAACAGGCACAAACCCTGGTGTCCTGAGCAAAGTCCAGCTCCATTCCAGTCGCCTCCCTAAATTCCCCACCATTTCCAATGGATAGTGTGTTCTTCTCCGCTTCCTGCCCACTAACCGTTGCCTAGCACTGCTAACAGCTGTTACATTCCAGCCCAGAGGTGGCTGCACTCCAGAGCTGCAGGAAGTGAACAGCGTTTGTCTCTTTTCTGCTCGCAGGCATGTTGGGAAGATGACTTAATGGCTGTGAGGCACTCTGAGTGCATCTGCTGGCGTGCTCTGGGAGTCTGACTATTACGGTGACGGGCTGCTTGGAGGGAGGGTCCAAGACACACCGGCAGCGATAGATGCAGCGCTGTCTGGGAGAAATACACGTAGCCAGCTCAGTGTGTCACCGTTCCCCTGGGCAGCATGTGAAAAATGAGAGGCTCTGGATATTTCCCAGAATCACAGCGTCACTGGCTGCACAGGAAGTGTGATCGGAGAGAGACCTGGCCAACAGCTTGGGCTCCTCTCGGCTTATCTGGGGCAGGGGAAGGCTGGAGGCTTGAGGAGCCCAGCACATGGAACAGTGGCCTGTCCTAATCCCTCCCTGCCGGTGGTGAGTAGGGGGCAGGTCAGCACAAGTGACAGCAGCATGTGGGGATGGAGCTGACACAGCAAAGCTGCCAGCCTGCTGGCTGGGAGCCAGCCCAGGTGAAAGGCTCACGGGCCATATTGTGAGTGCTTCACAGAGCAACGTCATTAGAGCAACCCAGGACAGGCCCTGACTAATGCAGCCTGACTCATTCACTCTGTATACGAGTGGGCTGCGCACCCCTGAGAAACCTCGCGCTAGAGCCAGACACAAGACCAGGGAGAAACTCAGCACAGGTAACAGCAAAACACCCCGTGTGTCCCTGGAGCGCTGGGACACAGCCCATCTAATGCTCTGTCCCAGGGTGGCTCCATGGGTCTCCCAGTGTCACCTCTCAGCACAGGCTCCTCCACAGGAGAGGAGTCCAGCATGAGCACAGATGCCAGATGCTCACAGAACAGTGCTTAGATGGAGCCACCTGCCCGCTGTGTCCCAGCTGGGACGTGGGCCAGGTGCAAGGGGACTGGGAAACGCAGGACAGGTGCCACGGGCTCAGAATAAATCACCGTGTGGAGAACAGGGAACTGTAGAGCATTCCACAGGTTCGGCTCAGTCAGCACATTTAACATGTAGAGCTCCTGTGCTGGGCACTCAGTGCAGCTCCCTGTGTGCAGGATGGGAGCCAAACAGAGCACTGGGACACTCGCTGCATGTAATGGCATCGCAGCTGCACCCCCTGTGTGTCACATGGGTGCCAGAGACTTGGGCAGTGAAAACCTCCCTCTCTCTAGTGTTGCTCCCTTGCTCACCAGCTGGTGCAGCATCACAAGCCCCAGCATGACCCTGCACAGCACCATGCCAAGTCAGAGACATGCGAAATGAGTCTCACGTAATAGTGCCCCGAGCTCTCTCCAAGCAGGACGTGAATCAGGCCTAAGAAATGAGAAGCTCCCCCATGGAACAGCATCTTGACCCCATTTCCTTTGTCCGGGGTGTGAGCTGGATATGAGACCTGAGAAGTTCAGCACGTGTAATGGTGTCAAAAGCTAACTCTGGGCAGGCATGAGTCAGAGCCTTGTGGCCAGTGCACATAACAGCTTCCCTGTGTGGAGACGGAGCCGTGGTGTGAGAGAAACTCAGCACGGATGTCTGTATCACAGCTCAGCGCATGGCCTGGCAGCCAGAGTCAGCGAGGTGGGAGACGCCGCTCATGCGTGTCACTGTGTAATGGGGGGGAAAGGCTCACATTGATTTCCAGCCAGGAGAGAGTTAGCTCCTTCTGAAGCTCTCACACAGATGCCCAGAGTAACTTTAATGGGGTAGGATGCCCACCTATGGGAACTAGCTCCCAGCATCCTCTGAGATTGTTCCCAAACCTTGGGGGAGGGTAAAGTTATTTAATTGACCCAGTGATCACAGTTAATTAATGCCCCCGCCCATCCCAGCAGAAGAAGAGGGTGCAGTGGATCAAGCAGACCAGCCAACGTGGCACTTTAAGCAGATGACCCCACGGCTCTTCCGAAGGGTCTGAGTCTCTCCCCCAATCTTTGCACTGCTGTGCCATTCTCACGGGGGTCCCTGGCTGCTCCTGCCCCCGCACTCAGGAATTTCCTCCTGAGTCCCCCAGTGAGGGAGGCGTGCGAGTCGTCCGCACCAAGTGGAAACATATTGTGACGGGCCAAGGCCAGATGGCTATTGAAAAGTCGTGGGAGACAGATATATTAGCTCCAGGCTAAACAAATCCCTGGTACCAGGATAAGTTAATGGCAGCTGCTCCAGGTCAGTTAAGACACCTGGGGCCAATTAAGAACTTTCCAGAAGGCAGGGAGAACGCTAGGTTGATTGGGACACCTGAAGCCAATCAGGGACTGGCTGAAACTAGTTAAAAGCCTCCCAGTTGGTCAGGTGGGTGCGGATGTCAGGAGCTGTAGGAGGTAGCTGCGCTGTTGGAGAGACTGAGCACTACACACCATATCAGGCACAAGGAAGGAGGCCCTGAGGTAAGGGTGAAATGGAGCTTGAGGAAGTGGGGGCTGCTGTGGGGGAAGTAGCCCAGGGAATTGTACATGTCATGTTTCTAAAAGGTCAGCTACCATAGCTGATACTATTAGGGTCCCTGGGCTGGAGCCCAGAGTAGAGAGCAGGCCTGGGTTCCCCCCCCACTTTGCCCCCGATTAATCACTGAGACTGGGAGACAACAGACACTGTGCAAGGGAGGATAGCTTCTCCTCACCTCCCTTGCTGGCCTCAGAGGCTCATTGTGACCCTCCATGTAACCCTTCTCTCTCTAGAGACAAGGGTCACAGTCTACTGAGCCATTTTCATCATAAGCCAGCATAGACTCCTGTTGCGCCATTACCCGAACCCGGGTGGCCTCCTGCTGGGCTGCCATGGCTGGTACTGCTCAGTTTCTCCCACAGCGCAGCTTCCTCCTACAGCTCCTGACACGTGCACCCACCTAACTGGGAGGCTTTTAAATAGTTTCAGCCAGCCCATGATTGGCTTCAGGTGTCCCAATCAACCTAGCTGTCTTTCCTGCCTTCTGGAAAGATCATAATTAGCCCCAGGTGTCTTAATTGACCTGGAGAACTGCCATTTGCTTATCCTGGTAACAGGGATTTGTTTAGACTGTGGCTAATATATCTGTCTCCCACTACTTTACTATAGCCATCTGGATTTGCCCCGTCACAATATAAAATGATGGGGTCTAAATTAGCTGTTACTACTGAAGAAACAGATCTTGGAATCATTGTGGATAGTTCTCTGAAAACATTCATTCAATGTGCAGCAGCAGTCAAAAAAGCGAACAGAATGTTAGGAATCATTAAGAAAGGGATAGATAATAAGACAGGAAATATTATATTGTCAACCTCTGGAACTCCTTACCAGAGGGTGTTGTGAAGGCCAATACTATAACCGGGTTCAAAAGGGAGCTAGATAGACTCATGGATGATAGGTCCATCAATGGCTATTAGCCAGGATGGGCAGGGATGCTGTCCCTAGCCTCTGATGCCAGAAGCTGGGAATGGGTGACAGGGCATGGATCACTTGATGATAACCTGTCTGTTCATTCCCTTTGGGGCACCTGCCATTGGCCACTGTCAGAGGACAAGATACTGGGCTTGGTGGACCTTTGGTCTGACTCAGTGTGGCCGTTCTTACAATCATATTGCCGCTACATAAATCCGTGGTATGCCCGCTTCTTGAATACTGTGTGCAGATAGGGTTCCCCCATCTCAAAAAGGATATATTGGAATTGGAAAAGGTTCAGAAAAGGGCAACAAAAATTATTAGGGGTATGGAATGGCTGCCATATGAGGAGAGATTAATAAGAGTGGGACTTTTTAGCTTGAAAAAGAGATGACTAAGGGGTCTATGATTGAGGTCTATAGAATCATGACTAGTGTGGAGAAAGTAAATAAGGAAGTGTTAATTACTTCTCATAACACAAGAACTAGGGGTCACTAAATGAAATTAATAGGCAGCAGGTTTAAAACAAACAAAAGGAAGTATTTTTTCACACAACGTCCAGTCAATCTGTGGAACTCCTTGCCAGAGGATGTTGTGAAGGCCAAGACTATAGCAGGGTTCAAAAAAGAACTGTATAAATTCATATAAAATCAATGGCTATTAACCAGGATGGGCAGGAATGGTGTCCCTAGCCTCTGTTTGTTAGAAGCTGGAAATGGGCAACAAGGAGTGGATCACTTGATGATTACCCGTTCTGTTCATTCCCTCTGCGGCACCTGGCATTGGCCACTGTCGGAAGACAGGATACAGGATTAGATGGACCTTTGGTCTGACCCAGTATGGCCGCTCTTATGTTTGTTCTTATATACTGACTTTGCACTTGAGCACTCTGCAGGGTTTGCCCTTCCACCTCCAACAGATACCCAACAGCAATATGTACCCCAGCTTCATCCAACTTGCACTCTTAACACAAAACCTTAGCAGTGCCCTCAGCAGCGTTAAGGCAGAATAACTTCCCAAATGTGTGGAATGTGGGATAGTCAGATGTGTGGCTCTGTTGAGATAATTGATATAATAGATAGCAGGTCCCTGTTTCTGCAAATTGGTGTTTTGAGTTATTTGTGGCTGGTTGTCTTGGGTGGCTTGTCTGACCCATACGTGTCTTGTCCACTCTTAAGTGTTTTGTCTGGTGACCACTGTCTGGTGACCCCGGACCTTCCCATCCACGGGTATCCCATCGATCTCAGACACCTCTTTCCTGGCGTTATCTTATCTGGGGTCCTCCGCCTGGTCCCACCCAAAAGTCTCTCTCCCGGGACTAACCTGCCCAAGCTCCTAGGAGCCGGCTTCTGCTTCTTCCAATGGCTCGCCGCCGTCATGACTGGGGGCAGCCTCTGGCTCACCTTCTGTGGTGGAAGTTTCTCTGTTGGCTGCTCGCATCCATCTCTCTACTAGGGAGGTCTTCTGGCCCTGGGTCAGGATCCGGGTTCCCAAGGCCTTCATGGCCTTCGTCTCTTTTTTTGTCTTCCGGGTCTTTCAGGGGGCTGAGAACAGATCCTGAGAAATCTCAGCAAACATTGGGGGTTGACATTCCCCCGGTGACGAGTCGCTGTCCTCAGGGTCCCCACCTCCCTCCAGCCTCTCTGGGGGAGTAAATTATCAAACCCTGGATAGTCCCTCCCAATGACTACAGGATATGGGAGTTTAGGAACTACGCCCATGGTCACCTCAATGGGGTTCCCCTGAACCTCTATCTCCACCGGGATGGTGGGGTAATGGCTCATGGCCCCATGCACACATGTCACTGCTACCCATTTGGCTTGTAGCAGCTGACTACTTTTTACCAGTTTACCCGATATGAAGGTGATAGCACTCCCAGAGTCCACAAGCGCTGTAGTCCCTGCTCCATTTATCCTCACTGGCCTGGTGTAATTATGCGGGGCTAATGCAACCCCCGCAAGGTGGATAAGGGAGCATGGGACATCCCAGTCCCCCAAGTTACATTGCATAGGCTCCTCGGTGCTGGGACACTGTGCTGCTATGTGTCCCCACTCCCCACATGCATAACATCTATAATTGCTTTTAATCACTCCCCTATACCGGGGGTTAGGGGGTTTAGTCCTGGGGTTCCCCCCACTCAGGCCAATCCCTTCCTTCTGGGGTCCCTGCTGGTTTTCGCCCCCCCCCTTCTTCCACCTAGGACTCCTCGGGGGGTTGGCTGCCCTACCTTCCAGGGTTAGGGTTGGGTGCTTGCTTCGAAAGGGGCTTCCTTGGGTAGTCTGGTCAGTTCCCTGGCTGTCATCCGTCTTTCTACCAGCATGATCATTTCGTCATACGTGGACAGATCATTCTGGCCTACCCATTTGCGGAGATCTGGCGGCAGTCCCCACATGTAATGGTCCATGACCAGGGTCTCCAAAATCTCCTCCGGCCTGCACACCTCAGGCTGTAACCACTTCCGTGTGAGGTGTATGAGGTCGAATAGCTGGGACCTCAGGGGTTTGTTCTCCTGGTATTTCCACTCATGGAACCTCTGGGCCCTTACCGCGGCCATCACCCTGATTGTGCTAGGATCTCTGCCTTCAGATGGGTATAGTCAGTGGCATCCGTGGCAGGCAAGTCAAAGTAGGCCTTCTGGGCCTCTCCACACAAAAAAGGGGTGAGAATGCTGGCCCACTGCTCCTGGGGCCATGCCTCATGCTGAGCAGTCCTTTCGAATGAGAGGAGATATGCCTCTACGTCATCTCCTGATGTCATCTTTGGCAGACAACCAATGGCCCTCAGGGTTCGCGTCCCATCAGACCCCCAGGCCTGGGTGGTGAGGATCTTCAGCTGGTCCACCACCTCTCTCAAGAGGACATGATCTTGGTCTCCTGGCTCATCAATAATTGATTGGTTTCCTGCTGTAGCCGCATAGACTCCTGTTGCGCCATTGCCTTAACCCGAGTGGCCTCCTGCTGGGCTGCTGTGGCTTGTACCAGAGCTCTGACCACCTCCTCCATTTTGGTACAAAGCAAACAAACAAACCAAAACAAACAAACAAAAATCCAAAACCCCAGTGCACTTTTTTTTAAATCTCTTTCTTCTGCCACGCTGTGAACGAAATCCCACCCTTGACACCAGTTGTGACAAAGCTCTGTCCTTGTCTCCGTGGGTCCCATATATCCTGGCAGATTTCACTGGCCTCAGAGGCTCACTGTGACCCTCCACATAACCCTTCTCTCTCTAGAGACAAGGGTCACAGTCTACTGAGCCATTTTCATCATAAGCCAGCGAGGGAGGTGAGGAGAAGCTATCCTCCCTTGCACAGTGTCTGTTGTCTCCCAGTCTCAGTGATTAATCAGAGGGGGGGATAAAGGGGTGGGGAGCCCAGGCCTGCTCTCTACTCTGGGCTCCAGCCCAGGGACCCTAATAGTATCAGCTATGGTAGCTGACCTTTTAGAAACATGACATGTACAATTCCCTGGGCTACTTCCCCCACAGCAGCCCTCACTTCCTCAAGCTCCACTTCACCCTTACCTCAGGGCCTCCTTCCTTGTGCCTGATATGGTGTGTACTGCTCAGTCTCTCCAACAGCACAACTTCCTCCCACAGCTCCTAACATCCGCACCCACCTGACCAACTGGGAGGCTTTTAACTAGTTTCAGCCAGTCCCTGATTGGCTTCAGGTGTCCCAATCAACCTAGCGTTCTCCCTGCCTTCTGGAAAGTTCTTAATTGGCCCCAGGTGTCTTAACTGACCTGGAGCAGCTGCCATTTAACTTATCCTGATACCAGGGATTTGTTTAGCCTGGAGCTAATATATCTATCTCCCACTGCTTTTCTACAGCCATCTGGCTTTGCCCTGTCACAACATCTATGCCAAGGTCAGGTAACTTGAGCTGAGCCCTGAGCTGGTGAGAGGACAGACTGAGCCAGGCCTCTAGTCCTAGGCTCCAGGCTCAGCGTTGTCTGCAGCATTTAAACCTTTGTTTTTAAAAATGCATTTTGTAATGTAGTGTGCCGCGGCAGCTGCCTGTGCGCAGCCAGGCCAGAATGGAGCCCCGAGAGCTGGGAACAGCCTCAGCTAGCTCCAGGGGTGTTGGCCCTGAAGCCTAATGAGAGCTGTAATGGAAAGATCATTACCTGTTGCACTGAATATTTTGGCAGGAACATTCAGGCGTGGTGCCCACATCAGGTGTCATTTCTGCTCGTGTCCTTCCCCCAGGTCAGACAGGCCCTGGCTTGAGACTGGCCCGAACCGTCTGCACCATTGTAACAGCTCAGAGCAGTGTAGCCACCTCCGGGCTGGGCAGGCACAGAGCAGCTGTTGGCCCTGCCCCAGAGGGACTCAGAGCTGTCCCTGACTCCTGCAATAGCAACACCAGCCCCTGAGGAGTCAGCCCCAGCAAGCGGGGACATGAGCAGTGATGGCAGCAGGGGGCAGCGTCTGGGGGGCAGAGACCTGCATCTGTTCCCAGCTTGGAGGCAGCCCACAGGAAGTTGCTGATGGCATGTGGAAGGAGCCCAAGGGCCATGCTCAGAGCTAGGGTCAGTGGGGGCATCTCTGTTGGCCCAGGGCAGGGTTTGGTCCCAGAAGGATGTAAGGCCAGAGAGCTGGGAGGAGGCCACAGCGGGCAGCAGGAAAGGAGCAGAGACACAGGCAGGGGGCAGAGCCTCGTATCCTGAAGATCCTCAAATATTTTGGGGGGTGCAAAGAACCTGACCTCTTTGCAGGAGGTGGGGAGCCAGTGACGGGGGAGCAGGTGCAGAAACTCTCAGCAGCAATGCAGATGGGCTGAGTGGGCTCTGCTAGGAGAAGACATGGTGGGGCAGGTGCATGGTGGTTACAGCTGGGACAAGGAGGCTGGACTCCTGAGTTCTGTTCCCGTGTGAACCTGGGGAAATGGCGGCTCAGAGAGGAGCGGCAGCTTGCTTCTCCCTGCGCGCTGATGCTCCCTGCCTGGCCAGCAGAGGGTCCCAGAGGAGGGCTCAGAGTGGTCGCGTTTGCAAAGCCCCGAGCAGCCACGCTGGAAGGGGCCGGAGCGGCCCGAGCGCCTAGCACCAGGACAGCCGTGTGCGGACGGGTGAAGCAGGGGCACAGGGCACATCTCATCCGTCCCCCTCCAGGCTCTGACTCTCCTCTCCCCTGCTCCCCCAGGGCTGCTCTCAAAGCCAATGGGGCAGCACAGTGGGGAAGCGAGAGGAGACCTGGGCCCTTGATGCAGAGCTGCATCCCACACCGCCGTGCGCAGTGGGAATTCCCCCAGTCGCTCCAGGACCCAGAGTGAGTCACCTCCAGAACAGGCCACAGCCCCCGGCTGCACACCAGGGACATGGTCTCTGCTCCTAGCTGCGCTTCCAGAGCTTGCTGCAGCAGGTCAGACAGGGCACTGGAGAGCCAGCATGCTGGGGAGCCACAAGACACACTCAGAACCCGCCACCCAAACCCCACCAGGGAGCGGCTCTGACCTCCAGCCCTGCCCCCACCCCTTCCCTGGAGTACAAACACCTGGGCCCAGCCAGAACAGGCTCCATGGGCTGCAGCTGGGGCGTGGGCAGCTCACTGAGTGTTAACCCTCTCCCTGCCAGACATCGGATGGGATCTGCATATCCGTCACAAGCCCCATCTCGCCCAACTTGTCCTGCTCATCCTGCTGGGGAGGCTGATTGTTACAGCCACCGTGAAGAACAGACACCTCACAGGGGCCAGCCGGACAGCCCTCCATGCCCAGGTGATGTGCCAGTCAGCGTCCCTTCTACACAGCCCACTAGAGAGCCCCATGGACTGCCCCCGGGAGAGTTCAAGTCTCGGCACGCTCAGTCCCCCACTGAGCTGGTGGCTGGACCTCCCACAGGGAACGCCATGGGGCTGGGGCTCTGTGCTGCTCTGGGAGGTAGACAGGAGGCCTGAAATGTGGAGGCAGGGGACTTCCTGGTCTCAGTTGCCCCCCATCAGCCATTCAGGTCTTGTCTATCCTGCTTTGACGGGCAATTTCTGTGGTCGATGAGACTCAAGCAAACGAACCTGAGTGCTCACACAGGACTGTGATGCCGGCCGTTGGCAGCTTTGGGTTCCATTTGCTTTGCTCACACCCTTCATCCTCAGCACCCACCACTCTCAGGGCAGGGGAGAGCCCTGGGTGAAGGTGCAGCATCCTCACGGCCCTTTCTGCTCAGGTGAGGGTGGAGAAAGCACCATGCTCCTCCCAGGAGACCTCTGGCAAAGCTGGAGCTGACCATGCTGCTCCGTAGGGGAAAGCCCCCTCTAATGCCTTTGTGGGGACCCCCCACTTTCCACATCAGAGCAAAGCACGGATTGCCCAGCAGTGCGGGATGCTCTCTGGCCTATGCGAGGCTGGAGGTCAGCCCAGACCATCCCAGTGGCCCCTTCTGGCCTCAGAAGCTCTGATCGCAGCCCTGTGTATAGCACTGAGGCTGACTGCCCCTGACAGGCCAGTGGGTTCGTTTGGGTGTGAGCGGGTTGAACGAGCCCCAGGGTGCAGCACAGGGCTGTGAAGAAGCCAGGGAGCAGGCTCATTGTGTGCCACCTGCCCCCGAGGGTGGGGAGGGATTCTCCTTCCCAGGCCCTGGCTCTCTGTGCCTACATCCAGGCTATGTTCAGACTGGTTTCAGAGTAACAGCCGTGTTAGTCTGTATTCGCAAAAAGAAAAGGAGTACTTGTGGCACCTTAGCGACTAACCAATTTATTTGAGCATAAGCTTTCGTGAGCTACAGCTCACTTCATCGGATGCATACTGTGGAAAGTGTAGAAGATCTTTTTATATACACACAAAGCATGAAAAAATACCTCCTCCCCCCCCACTCTCCTGCTGGTAATAGCTTATCTAAAGTGATCACTCTCCTTACAATGTGTATGATAATCAAGTTGGGCCGTTTCCAGCACAAATCCAGGGTTTAACAAGAATGTCTGGGGGGGGGGGGGGTTGGAAAAAACAAAGGGAAATAGGTTACCTTGCATAATGACATAAAGCCTGACAAAGGAGGTGCTGTTGTTATCATGAATAGGTCGGAATATGAACAAGAGGCTGCTCGGCAGCTCTCCAACACCACTTTCTACAAGCCATTATCCTCTGATCCCACTGAGAGTTACCAAAAGAAACTACAGCATTTGCTCAAGAAATTCCCTGAAAAAGCACAAGATCAAATCCGCACAGACACACCCCTGGAACCCCAACCTGGGATATTCTATCTACTACCCAAGAGCCATAAACCTGGAAATCCTGGGCGCCCCATCATCTCAGGCATTGGCACCCTGACAGCAGGATTGTCTGGCTATGTAGACTCCCTCCTCAGGCCCTACGCTACCAGCACTCCCAGCTACCTTCGAGACACCACTGACTTCCTGAGGAAACTACAATCCATCGGTGATCTTCCTGATAACACCATCCTGGCCACTATGGATGTAGAAGCCCTCTACACCAACATTCCACACAAAGATGGACTACAAACCGTCAAGAACACTATCCCCGATAATGTCACGGCTAACCTGGTGGCTGAACTTTGTGACTTTGTCCTTACCCATAACTATTTTACATTTGGGGACAATGTATACCTTCAGATCAGAGGCACTGCTATGGGTACCCGCATGGCCCCACAGTATGCCAACATTTTTATGGCTGACTTAGAACAACGCTTCCTCAGCTCTCGTCCCCTAACGCCCCTACTCTACTTGTGCTATATTGATGACATCTTCATCATCTGGACCCATGGAAAAGAAGCCCTTGAGGAATTCCACCATGATTTCAACAATTTCCATCCCACCATCAACCTCAGCCTGGTCCAGTCCACACAAGAGATCCACTTCCTGGACACTACAGTGCTAATAAACGATGGTCACATAAACACCACCCTATACCGGAAACCAGCTGACCGCTATTCCTACCTACATGCCTCCAGCTTTCACCCTGACCACACCACACAATCCATCGTCTACAGCCAAGCTCTGCGATACAACCGCATTTGCTCCAACCCCTCAGACAGAGACAAACACCTACAAGATCTCTATCAAGCATTCTTACAACTACAATACCCACCTGCGGAAGTGAAGAAACAGATTGATAGAGCCAGAAGAGTTCCCAGAAGTCACCTACTACAGGACAGGCCTAACAAAGAAAATAACAGAACGCCACTAGCCGTCACCTTCAGCCCCCAACTAAAACCCCTCCAACGCATTATTAAGGATCTACAACCTATCCTGAAGGATGACCCAGCACTCTCACAAATCTTGGGAGACAGGCCAGTCCTTGCCTACAGACAGCCCCCCTACCTGAAGCAAATACTCACCAGCAACCACATACCACACAACAGAACCACTAACCCAGGAACCTATCCTTGCAACAAAGCCCGTTGCCAGCTGTGCCCACATATCTATTCAGGGAAAACCATCACAGGGCCTAATAACATCAGCCACTCTATCAGAGTCTCGTTCACCTGCACATCCACCAATGTGATATATGCCATCATGTGCCAGCAATGCCCCTCTGCCACGTACATTGGTCAAACTGGACAGTCTCTACGTAAAAGAATAAATGGACACAAATCAGATGTCAAGAATTATAACATTCATAAACCAGTTGGAGAACACTTCAATCTCTCTGGTCACGCAATTACAGACACGAAAGTTGCTATCTTACAACAAAAAAACTTCAAATCCAGACTCCAGCGAGAAACTGTTGAATTGGGATTCATTTGCAAATTGGATACAATTAACTTAGGCTTGAATAGAGACTGGGAGTGGCTAAGTCATTATGCAAGGTAACCTATTTCCCCTTGTTTTTTCCTACCCCCCCCCCCCGACGTTCTTGTTAAACCCTGGATTTGTGCTGGAAATGGCCCAACTTGATTATCATACACATTGTAAGGAGAGTGATCACTTTAGATAAGCTATTACCAGCAGGAGAGTGGGGGGGGAGGAGGTATTTTTTCATGCTTTGTGTGTATAAAAAGATCTTCTACGCTTTCCACAGTATGCATCCGATGAAGTGAGCTGTAGCTCACGAAAGCTTATGCTCAAATAAATTGGTTAGTCTCTAAGGTGCCACAAGTACTCCTTTTCTTTTTATGTTCAGACTGTAAACTCTGGACCCTGGTACGATTCTCCCAGGCCTGGGGCCCCATGAAGCAAGAGGGAGGGGCTGTGCCACTTGGCATGACATCTCAGGAGGGAGGGATGCAGTCTTTGGGGGCATTTCACTGGACAGCTCAGGAGGGGGCTGGCTTCCCCCCTCAGCGTCATGGGTTCAAATCTTATCTAGGACATTCACGGCTCTGTATGAACACAGGTTCAGTCTAAGCCCCAATGGCCAGGTGGCCACAAGCTACATCCCATTTGACGCTAGGGACCCGTCTACGCTAGAGAGGGAGCCATGTTCAGCGTCACCAGGCTTTGTCCTGCCTATTGACGCTGGGCTGTCACCAGTAGAAAGGCCAAGGAATGAGGAGAGGGACTGAACTCCCCGCTCAGCCCGTGAGCTGACTGGGAAGAGTGAGGACGCCTAGCCTGCTGCTGCTCTCACGTGCCAGGGCTCCCCATGGGCCTTGAACATTCCAAGCCAGCACCCAGGCCAGGAATAAAATTGCACTGTGTATTATTCTGGAGCATTTGCAGCGTTGAGGAGTCACCCTGGCGATTCCCTCTCCACACACAGTTGCAGGATCCTTATTCCCATCCCACTCTTCTGTGTGCAGGGGCACATCCTTCCCCCTTCCCCCTCCACTGCCCCACCCAGCAGCACCTCTCAAACCTGACGTGTTCCTGAGAGGCAGGTGTGTCCCATCTGCTGGAGCAACCTGGGTATATGCTGACAGCCCTGTTATTTCTTTTTATGGAGTGAGGTCATCCACCAACGTTCCCCAGCTCAGATGTTCCCATCACCAGCCCCCCAGCCCTTCTCCGGGCTCTCCTGAGCCAAGAATGCACCGTGCGCCTCCGTGCCTGACTGAGGGGCCTGTAAATATCTCCAAGCTGAGTTTGTGCCAGAATAAGGAGAGCGGCACAATGAGCTAGCAGGACAGCCGCCGCCTTCTTCAGAAAGTCTAAACTGAACTCAGTGTCCCTGACATGCACTCAGTAACCACTGACACCCGCTGTCAGGGGGAGGGCCAACCCCCACCCCTCCCAGCGAGGGGAGTCGCTGAGCATCACAAGGGGATCAGAACTGTGAGCCGTCAGCTGCATTAGCCACTTATCCAGGGATTTACAAAGGAGGATGCTTGCCAGACGAACAGGATTACTTTTTTTGGTAGAATCACAGCCCTAGAGGAGGGGAAGGCAGTGGGTGGGGTGCATCGGAGCGCAGTGAAGCATTTGATACTGTGTCTCGTGAAATCTTAATTGAAAAACTAATTCCAATTGTGGTGGGTCAGAAGAGAGCCACCTGGGCCGAATGCTAGCTGACAGGCCATCAGCTGGCGGGAACGAGGAACCACATCGTGTCTGCAGGGCACTAAGGGATCCACATTATGTGTGGCCTTATTCAGCAGCAGTCCTGCTCCAGAAGAGAGAGCAAATAATGCCCAGTGAAGTGTGTGGATGGTCCTTGCCCTGCTGGGAGTTATTGTGATAGAGAAACAATCCCCATGTGAGCAAACCACACGTCACGTGGCCCAGAACACCCTGAGCAAGGACCAGTTTAATTATTAGGGTGGTTATGCTGGAAGGCGATAATGGCCATCTGGGGAGTTCTGGATCCACACACCTCGTTAAAGCCAATGGATGTGGCCAAGCCCCCTCCTTCAGTCTCGACAGAAGGAGCACTCAGGCCCCTTGATGTAATAAAGACAGCTGCAGACAAGGGAGGTGACTGCCCAAGGCTATGGGCCGCATGCCCAGTCAGAGCTACCCCAGGTAGATTGACAGGGGTTTCCCTGGCTGCAAACACAGGGGCTAGGATTTAGGTTGCAGGCTGTGTGTGTTAGAGATAGAGAGCCAGCGGAAGTGTGATGCTACATTGAAGCAGAGGCAGTGGGCTCCTTGGGCACACAGCTCCCTGGAGAGGCAGGCCTGGGGATTTCTGAGCAAGGACACTGCCTGCTGCTTGTTTCTTCTGTAATCAAACAGGACTTTGTGGACGTTCTGTGTCAATAAACAGGTTTGCACAAAGACTAGAGCTGACTGGTATCATTTATTCCTCACCTAACAGAAACAACCCTGCAAGGCCCTGAATATGCGTGAACCGCCCGGCCTGAAGGGGCATTAAGATTGTAGTGTTGCCAGGGGACCCTGTGCAGGGGCTGCACGGGTGCATAGCAAGAGACAGCTCTTCCCAAATAACTTATTGTTTTGGGTCCTGATGCTGCTAACACTTGTGCACATGCTTCACTTTAGCATGGTGCATTCAATGTCCTAAAGCGAAATATATCCAGGATTTATTGGACAGGACAGGCCAAGGGGAGGGAAGACAACTTGCTCAGAGTCACCCAACTGGCCCGTGGCAGTATCAGGTCTGGAACTCAGGTCTCCTCTGAGTCCCCACACAGCAGCCTATTAGGTTATCTTCACCAGTGCTTGGGAGGAGGGAGTTAGCAGCTTGGCAAACTTCACCCAGGACTTAACTTGCGAGGAGGAGATGGGAATACCCAGGAGGACGGACAAATGATCCTAAGAAACCTAGCAAGGTTAGAACCCTAGTTGGGGAATGCTAAAAGGAGATTCAGCTGATACATAGGAGGGAGTAAACATTTTCTCGGAGTGAGAAGCCCCTTGGGACCCGGTCCTGGTTAAGGTAATGCAGTAACCCTCATTGGGCACCTGTAGCATGTAAGGATACTGCAGTTGGCCCATCCTGTGACCAGGTGTTGGAACCCTGCAGGGGCTGCTAATTGGTTCCTGGGCATAGGTGGCAGTTGTTAGCTAAGCAAAAGGAGTGGGTTCAGGCCCCGGGAAGGGTCTGTCTTGGATCTGAAGCCCTAGGAAACAGCCATGCCTGGGCAGATGACTTGGGCTTCAGTTTCTTGATAAAGCCAGGAAGAAGGGTGAGTTTGGGCACTGATCCAGAGGGGTGCATCCTCATTACTTGGGACATTAAACTACCTAGCACAAGTGACTAGAGAACAGATGAGGAATGCTGTTGTATTTGCAGGGAGAGGGACTTGGGTTTTCATGGATCTTTCCCGTCTCTAAACATCTCTGTGGGCCGGTCCATAGACCAGTTAGGTCAGCTTAACTATGTTGCTCAGGGCTGTGAAAAACATCATGCCCTGGGCAATAGTTAAGATGACCTCAGCCCCACTGTAGACACCATTAAATGCAACGACTGCCTCTCAGAGAGGGGGGTTTACTACAGCGAGGGGAGAACCCCTTCAGCCACTGTAACATTACGCTACAGCCGCAGCAATTCTAGTGTAGACAGCCTGAGGCCACGCAAGAGGATGCATTAAGCAAACTGCCCCTGCTGGGGAGCAGCAGGGTAATGGTTACCAATAACAGCACTTAAAGGGACACTTGCAGGTCCAATTTACACCCAGATGTGGGATTTAGTAAAAAGCTGTCACAAACGCAGAGGGGACAGCGATATTTCCATGATGTGTTCAGTATTTGTTTCTCATTCCAATGGAAAGAGTTTCTTTTTAAACAAACCAGTCGTCCCCCGTGGCATTGGCTGAGCCAGCGCATGATGAGCCAGGAAGGGAAATATGCTGAAGAGTGCAGTGACAATGACAAGCGTGTTTGTGCAGCCGGGCCGGGGGAGAGGCACAAAGTAGCGGAACCTTATGAACCAGGAGGAGTTTTTTGGATGGCAAACAGCCAGGTTTAATCATCTCTGGGAGCATTAAGGCAAGAGGGCCAGATCCAGAGCTGCATACGAAGTGCAGCTCTGGTGTGGGGGCAGAGGGGGAGGGGGATTTCAGCTACCCCAGTGGATGCCCCCGTCCTGGGGCTGACAGCCTCTGTGGGGCTCTACTTTATGCCAGCTGCCAAAGGTGCTCAGTGGTTATATGCAGAGGGCATGCCCCCTCCACTGGGGGCAGTGGTGCGTAGGAGCCAGGGTGGCAGTCCTGGACTGACCGACGAGTCCCGTCTCTGTGGATCGATGCTGTGACTGTCATGCAGTGGAGAATCTGGGCCTGGCTTTTAACCTGGCAGCATCCCTGGACGGGGCTGCAGAGCCACACCCCACCCAGCGGGCAGGGAAGGTGCAAGATGCTGCTGGCTGATGCTCTATAGCTGCATGAATCGGCATGTGGACCCCAAACCTGGTCTCTAGGCCCTCAGGTCATGAGTCGCTGCATTCATCAGGGGAATGAACTTTCACGGCTCTGCCTGCAGCGGCCCACCTGTTGTGTCTCCCCGCAGCGCCCCTTTGGGAAATCAGGCCCTACTTGTGGGGAGCCTCTTATTGCCAAGGGTCCACGCTGCCCACCGGGAGAGAGACCTCTTCGATCTGGGGAATGAAGGTGAAAAGCTGATGGAGAAGCAGTCACACAGCCCCAGGCAGATACAAGACACCTGGGACATGACTCCCCAGGCAATGCCACTGCAGCCATCCAAAGGGGTTCTGCCACCCTGGCTTCTGGCGCCTCCCTCACATGGGTTTCACCCCTTGCCATAGAAAGGAGCACAGAGCAAGACCCTCTGTCTGCTCCCTCTCCCCCAGACCTCGAGCTGAGTCACCAGGCCACGCACTACAGAAGAAGGCATGAAATGAAGCCAAGAGCGCTGTGCTCTCAGTGCAGGCAGCTCACGGGATGTGGTCTTGGCCGTACATCCCCCCACCAGCATACTGACAGGACTGGGATCTCTAGGTGCAGATGAGGGAGAGGGCAGTGAAGGGGTGAAAATCATGGCAATGGAGTTCAAAACAAAGTCTGGAATCTGGGGCGTGTCTGGTGCTCAAAATAAAGGGCTGACTTTCCATATTTAGTCCAAATAAACACAGGCCAGGCTGGGAGCAGGGAGCTGCCAGGCTGGAGCCTCCCAGTGCAGACCCAGCCCAGATGCCCACATGGGAGGCAAGACTGAGCCAAGAGGCCCCGCCCAGCCCTTGTGTCACCACAGCACCCACCAGTCCCAGGCTTCCTGCAGGCACTCACAGGGACCCTCCTCATCCCAGCCACGGCCCTTGGGTAGCTTCTGCTGACCCAGAGACCCCAGGTCCTGCCCTGCCCACGAGCAGGGGGAGGAGAGAGGGCAAGTGCTGCTAGGAGGGGGCAGCATCCTCCCAGGCCATGTGAGCAGCTGGCAGGTTGCCATGGGGACAGCGACACCTGCAGATCAGAGCACATTCCCTTCCCACGGCACTGAGGGAGCCGCCCTCTCTACGCAGCCTGACCCCGATACAGAGACGGGGACAGAAGCAGCCCTGGATCTAGCTCCCCACCCCTAACCCCAGCGGGTAATCTCAGTCTGCCTCACTAACCCTCCCCAGCCTCACAGCCATATCCCCATCCTCTCACAGCCCCCCAGCCCCCAGATATGCAGCTGGCCGAGCCCAGTCTGCCCAGATGCCTGCCCAGCCATGGGTGCTCCCCCACTCTGCTGCCAATCTGCTTCCCTGCCCCCCCCCGATCTTGTTCTGGGCCAGAACAAGAACTTGGAAGAGGGCCCCTTGTTCAGCCTGACTCTCACAGGGACAGTTTCCACCCCACTCCCTAGCAGGGCACCTCCCCATGGCCTAGCACTGAAGAGGCTGCTGGGGCTTGCTCACCCTCTCACAACAGCAAGGTGTGGAGGGGTGCAGGAGGGAATGTAAAGAACAGCTGGCTGTCACTGCTAGCCGTTCCCCGCGGCCACTGAGATCTGGGAATGCCCTCAGAGCAGGGCTGCTATGGGAAAGGCAGCAGGATGGGGTGGTCCAAGCATAAGCTGTTCTTGCCTCATGCCCCCAGCTCAGCACGTGACTTTCAGTGAATCACTGATATCCCCAGACCTCAGCTTCCTCTTCCAACACTGTGACCTCACTGCATTAATTAGTGTTTTAAAACACACTGAACACCTGACAAGCCACTAAAGCGCTATAATTACCCAGTTAACCAAGGCGTGCACCTGCCCCCTCCCATCCCACTGCCTTCTATTGGTAGAATCAGAGCGCCACAGCTGTGTGTCATGATCCCTGTTTTACTGACAGCTGCTGGTGATTCTCCTTTAGCTCACACAGAAGGGGTAGAAGGAGCAGAGTTCTATACCTGGTTGTAGCCCTGTGATTTCAAATGGCCAGTGCAGCACAATAAAGTCTTCAGGGGCCACAGGTTTGTTTCAACATTTCAAATTGTCTTGGTGTCTTCTACAGCATCCACCCCTGCCGTGCCACTAATAACCCCCCTTCTTCCCCTGCTGCCTTTGGACCTGCTCCTCTTTGGTTTTGTCCTTGGCCGGCTGTTTGGATTCTTGCAATTTGTACTGCTCACCACACTGTGGTATCCGGGCACCAATACCATACCATCATCGCCAGACAGACAGACAGACGGGCAGGCTCTTCTCCCCATTAGTGCACTGTGATGTGGTGTGGCAGCCCAGTACAAAAATCACAGGTTCCACTCCATCAGGCATCTCCTGGGAGAGCATCAACCCCTGGCCATGCACACAGAGACCATCAAGCCAGAACCTATGGGCAGCCACTCCCCAGTGCTCCCCACTGCAGAGCGCAGCCCCCAAGCTGTCTAGCCATCAGCATGGGGTTTGTAGGTGTGGGGGTGTTAAGAGTGATTTCAAGGAGTGGCCTGCGGGTGTTTTCAGGGCACTCCTTCCACACATGGGCAGCATGGGAGAGAGCAAGATGGCGTTGGCGGGGAACATGCCAATGGGCACTGGAGGGTGGCATGGGGCTGGGTAAGGGACAATATGGAGAGCAGGGATAGGCTAGGAGGGGACGGAGGGCAAAGACAAGGCATCTGGGGAGTGGAGCAGGGGCAGCGACACAGAGAGGAGGGGCAACAAGTCCAGGAGATAGTAGTGGGGCAGTGGGTGCCAGCAGCAGCCAGCACAGGCTCAGTCCCCCCAACAGGCAGGTCCCCCCCAGCAGCGCAGGCGCAGCCCCCAGAACAGGCAGCCCCCCAGGTTCCCCCCAGCAGCGCAGGCGCAGCCCCCAGAACAGGCAGCCCCCCAGGTCCCCCCCAGCACAGACTCAGCCCCCCGAACAGGCAGCCCCCCAGGTCCTCCCCGGCGCGGACTCCCTCCCCCCAGCCCCTGCCCGTCTCCCCCAGCGCGGGCTCAGCCTCCAGAACAGACAGCCCCCCATGCCCTCCCGCCAGTGCGGGCTCAACCCCCACAATAGGCCGCCCCCCAACATCCATTCCCTGCACAGTACAGCGTGCCCCGCCCCGCAGCCCCCAGGCACGGGCATCTCCCTAGCTCAGCCCCGCGCCTCTCAGAACTACGCGCCCCAGAATGCCGCGGGCGGGGCGGGGCTCTGGCTCGGGGCGGGGAGGTCAAGGAATTGAAATGAGCCAATGGAGAAGGAGAGTGAGCCGGATTGGGCGGTCCGCGCCCGGTGAGTGGTGGGAGTGGGTGTGTGGGCGGGGCTGCCGGGTGGGGGTTGGGGCTGGTGCGGCGGCCGCGGCTGAGTCCCAGCTGCGGCAGGAGCGGAGCGGAGCCGGGACGTGGCCGGGGCCGGGGCCGGGGCCGGGGCCGGGGCTGGGGCTGATGTCCTGGCCGAAGCAACGTTACGTGAGGTGCGTAGGGCAGCGCTCCGGATTAGAGGGAGGGAGGCACGCACGCACGCACCGACTAATCCGGATTGAAGGTTTGGAGAAGCAGCGGCCGGTGTGGGTTAAAGGACTGGCCGTTCCTAGTTGAGCATGGGGGTGGTGCTCTCTGATCCGGATTAAGGAATTAGTGGATCTGGCTAATTGGGGGAGGTCGGGTGATCTCTAATCTGGATTGTACAATTGGGGAGACTGCCAAATCTGGATTGGGTGCTGTTTGCTAATCCAGATTAAAGAAGGAGGGGAAAGACTGACCAACCCCTCCCCCCAACCCAAACAAACCCAAAAGTTGGGAAAGTCTCTCATTTAAACCTATCCCTGGCTCGCTGGGGGCAAACTATTCCAGAGCTGTGCCCTCTGGGCTTTTCCTTCCCTTCCTTAAAGCATCCGGTAGTGCTACTGCCAGAGATGAGCTACTTGTCTGATCTGGTTTGGCAGTTCCTACTTCCTTTAGTCCATTCTGGATGGGTGGGGACATAGAACCAATCTGCATTAAGGAAATCTGGGAGCCCGGCCAGTCCCAGTGTAGGACCTGGTAGGAGTGGGTGTATAGGCTATGGAACCTTTCACCACAGGACTAGTTTATTTGGATCTGAGACAAGCCATGCTTGAAAACGGCTAATGGCTGTTTGGTGGTTTATGTGAAATGCGTTTGTCCAGTCTCCTGTGGACAAATAGTCGCCTCACAGCTGGGGCTAGCTGGTGACCTGAGTTGGCTGTAGCCGCAGAGAGACCATGGATGGGATCCGAGCTCCCTGTTGTCCCCGAGCAGAGTCCTCCACTTTGTTTAGTAGCCTGATGACTTTCACCAGCACTAAACTCTGAGGGCAACAAATACAATGTAAATTGAGACACCTGGGCAGGGCTGGGGGAATTGGCCAGCACTAAAAAGGTGGGTATACTCGGACCAGCCAACCCACAATAATAAACTGGGAGTAACTGATGTGACTGGCCACTTCCCTTTCTGGTTGTAGTTTTTGATGCCCAGATATTGTACCTCTCTGAGGTGGAATGTCTCTTATTTTGGTTTTAATAAGATCAAACTGTATTTGGGGAATCTCTCTCCTCTTGATCAAAATGTAGGTGGTGTGTGTATGGGTGGGGAGATGCAGGCGGATGGTGTCTCTGGATAAATAAACTGGGGAGAAAGTGAGGTTAAGGGGTGCTGGCAGATCTGAATGCATGAACGTGGGGTGCAGGGCTGGAGAAGTAGTAGGAAGCCTTGTGTGAGTGGGACGGATGCATTTAGCTCAGGCTCTGCCTCTGGCAGAGCACAGCGTGTTGGTGATGAACTTGGAGTAGTCTATGGTTCGCTTTCAGAGTGACTCTTTTTCCAGCACTGGGATTAGCAGCCAGTGAAACAGCTGTAGGTTGATCCCATTTGCCTTTCAGCAGAGGTTTAATAAATCCAGGAACCCCTTTGCAGCTTCGCTGACACGCCTGCAATCTGTTCCTTTGCAGAATTCCTTCTGTGAGCTGGCAGCCCAGTGCAGAACGGGGCCTGACCCAGCCCTACGACCCGCTCGCATCTGCTCACTTCCACGCAGCATCCAGCCCTGAGAGCTGCCCAGAACAGTGCAGTGACTGAGACCAGGCCTGCCTGCCTGTGTTTGGAGTGAAGGGAGGCAAGCATGTCTGAAGAGAACCTCCTGAGCATGGATGAGGGAGCCCTCCGGAAACTGGTGAGTCCCTCCTGAGGTGCAGCCCCATGGGAATGTGTGTGTGTGTGTGTGTACCTCATTGGTAGCTCCTGACCTTGGTGGTGTCCTCTCTGCAAAGTGCTCAAACCTTCCCTGCTGAAAGAAAAGAGAAACCACTGTTAAATTCACCTTTCTGCTTGAGCCTTTCCCCTGACAGCGTGGCAGCTGTAGCCCAGGGTGGTTGGCTGAGCCCTGGGGCTCTCTGGGTGCCTGGGAGTATGTGTCAGGTGTTCAGCTGTAATCAGGATGGGGTGAAGAAATGGAAACAATTCCTGTAATTTCCAAAGCACAACCTGGCCAGGACGTATGCACGCCCTGCTGCTGCCAGGGTAAGGCCCTGGCCACTGGGGTTGTGGCTCTGTTTCTGTTTGCACTGTAACTGTTGCTGGGCTGGAGGAACTCAGGTACAGCCCCGCCATGCTTTGGTCTTGCAGTGTAAATGGGGCCTTTGTGCACCTAGGCTCTGGCACAGTTTGGGATCTGGTTGAGACCAGTTCTCTCCCCATGGCGGAAGCAGATCAATGCAGTGGCTGTTAGTGTAGACGGCCTTTCTTTGAAACTGGTTTCCTAGCTGCTGGCTTGCTTGGTGCCTGGTGGTGGTGCTGTGCGCTATGGGCAGGCCGATCAGGTGAGCTTGGCTGGCACAGCTGGAGGGCTTGGGAGGCTGCTTGTTTGTAACTCAGTAGGTAAAACATCTCTGCCTGCTCTCCAGAGACCCCCCTGGGCCTGGGAATGGCGTGAACGTGGCTGAAGCTAAGCAGTGCTAGTTTGTACTCAGGCCTGGGCGTAACAGAAGGGTGAGCGGTCCTAGCCCCCTGCTGTGTGGGGTGGGGGCGATGAGATGGGGCAAGTCTAGTGGAATAGCCTGGCCTGGCTGGCTCCCTGAGCCTGGGCCTACGTGGGGATGCTCCATACCGTGGGGCCTGAGCGAGCTGCGTCCGCGGTACCTGCGTTTGGAAACGGTCTCTGGCTGCAGGGCCAGTCTCCCATCGCACGAGTGACTGGAGATAACAGTGACTGACCCCTGGGAGCGCCCTGTGTGAGTGCCCGCTTTGTGTCCCTGGATGCGTGCTGATGGCTAATGGGGGCTCTGGGGTCACTTCCCTGTCTGTGGGACTGCGAGCTCTCCCCACTGAGCCAGACGCATTGGGCTCCAGCCACAGCTCCCATGAGGGCTCTTTGCGGCCTTTCTTTCCCCGTAGGGCTGAGTGAGGTGGGGAGTGCCAAAGTGTGTTGACCCAAATCTCCTCAGGCGGCTGCTGCTGCTTCCTCCCATGGGGGGCACAGGGACCCTGGGGGATCAGCTCCTGCCCATGCCGAGCCCCCACCACCAGGGCCTGATGATGGGGCACATCCATAGGCAGAGAGAGCGGCGGGTGCCCAGTGAGCAGCAGGGTTAATGCTCACTCTCTGAGGAAGCAGAGATCTGCCACTCCCTGCCTAAATGTTGGCTGTGTGGGGGCCCGACCCCCTTGTTCTGTCACTGGGAGGGACAGGGGTGCCACTCCCCAGCTCTGTGCCTGGCATGGGGGGCTCCACTGTAGCTCTGGCAAGCTCACTGTGCTGTTGCTGCTGACCATATCCCTGGCCTTGGGATCAGTCCCTTCTGTGGGCTTCCCCTGCCCCAGACGCAATCTGCCACTTGCTCCGTTGCCTTGCCCAGCTCAGCTATGGTGCTGAGTCGCCACACGCTCCCAGCCTGCGCTCTGGGCTCCTGCTGCCAGGGCCAGATGTTCATGCTGTTGCTTGTCACCTGCCTTGTGCTTATCTGGCTCTGGTCTCTGTCTCCTGCCCGCCCAGGTGGCCCTGCCCTGCACCTGGGACCTGCTTTCTGTGGCTAGAATCCAGTCACAGCAGGAAGCACTCTGCCCGCTCTCTGCAGGGCCCCTGCATTGTGGGCACCTGTCCTGGAGCAGCCAGCGCTCCCCATCTGCTCCAGCTCCCTCCCTAATGTACGCGTCGTGTTGCTTAGTGTGCCTGCGGAAGGGACCCCGCGAGCTAGGGCAGAAACCTCCCATCTTCCTCCTGCCCAGTTTCTCACCCGGCCCGCTACACACACACTGGGTCCCGGGGCAAGGCGTCTGCAGTGCCCCCGCAGTAATACCCCCCGCCCCCCCCGCAGGCTAGCTGGTTTCCTCTCTGGGCAGAGCCCCCCTCCCTGCTCAGTGTGTCCTGCCTGCTGGAGTGGTCAGAGAGCTCGCAACACCAGGGTGAGGAAGTGGGGGGACTCCTGAGTGGGTGCCAGCCAGTGGTCTGCTCCAGAGCACGCTGCTGGGGCCGAGGTCGGGCAGGCTGGGCTGCAGCCCGTGTGGCTGAGCTGTGCTGCCCTCAGCAGGGAGGCTAGATTTCCCCCCTCCCTCCCCCCCCGCCAAGACTCCCTCCTGTGGGCAGTCCTGGCCCGCTGGCTGCCCCCAGCAGAGCAGCTCAGCAGGGAGTTTGGGGCTGCGGCCAGTTGATGGCCAATCACCTGGGGTGACACACTGGGGCTGTTGCGGGGTCAAAGGCCTCCGGCATGGGCCCGGAGAACCTGGTTCTGGGGGAGAACGCTGCCAAAGGCCCCATGCTGCCCTCTCTGCTGTGGGGCCAGGCACAGCAGGACTGCTAACCACCCCTTCCCTCATCTCGGCTGCTGGCCTCTAGCTGGAGGGTTTGGCCCTGGCTCTCCAAAGGCCAAACTGCTCGTGAATCATGGGAAATGGTTAACGGCAGGAAGCTGAGTCAGCCTGGAAGGAACGTCCCGTCTCAGCAGGCAGGGGGACAGGAGACCTTGCACCCCCTGGGACTCAGGGGGCCGGTGCTTGGTCTGTCCGTCCTGCATGTGTCTGGGAGCCAGCCCTTGGGAGTGCACTCTGGGTGGCAATGTGGAGACCTCCCCCGCCCCCCCCCCCCCCCGGCTCAGCAGGGGGAGAGGGCAGCAAGAGCAGTAGTGCGGAGAGCTGCAGCGAAGAAGACTGTTGCCCCCACGGCGGGGAGCTGATGTGAAGGGATGGAGGAAGCTGGCACTAGATCAGCAGAGGGGAAGGCACAGGACAGCAGATAGAGCAGCCAGCTGGAGTGAGAGATCCTGCGGTGAGCGGGGAGCCCGGGGTGTGGCTGGAGGGTGTGACTGATCCTCTCAGGGCGGTGAGAAGCTGTGACAGTATGGAGAGCTGGCGGGGCTCAGTCGTCCAGGCCAGAGGAGATGGGCCGCGATGGAGGGGGAGCAGGTGCTGTGACGTACCGGAGCAGTGTGGCTGAGGCATAGGAGGGGTGGGTGCAGAAGGTGAGCTCAGGATGAGGCCAGTGTTACAGCCTGCGCTGAGAGTGGGAAGGGGGCAGGGGCACAGCCTGGGTTGGGGGGAGAAGGGGGCTGGGGGGCACTCCACTGAAGCAGAGTTGTGGTGGAGGGAGCAGCCATGGGGCGAGCCAGGGCGTCTGGCTCTCTAGGTAGGAGCGAGACTGTGCTGGGAAGGCACCAGGCCCGTGCACAGCTGTCGGGAGAGCAGCAGGCCTGCCTGGTGCCAGGAGGATGAGAAGGGGAGCGATTGCAGTCAGATGCTCGTCCCTGGCTCCATGGAGGAGGGCGCTTTCCAGGTGATGCCCGGAGCGAGACCTGCAGGGGGACGTGGGAGGAGGGGGGCTCTGCTGAGGCCTGCAGGGGATGGTGCTGGGGCAGGGCGGTGGCAGCTGTTGGAGGGTTACTGGGAAGGGCAGCAGTGTAGGGAGGTGGGAGGGCATGAGGGGGGCCCGCATGTGATGCCTGGCTTGTGTGGGAGCCCCTTGCCCAGTGTGGAGCCCTGCAGTGGGGCAGGGACTTGCCAGCGACAGCAGCTGGTGCTGGATGACTGTTTGGGAGCCTTATCTTCTCTCCAGCACAGTCCTGTGACCCTCCCCTGCCCAGCACCTGACTGCCCTCTCAGTGCCTATGGCCCTTGCTGAGCTCTTGTTTGGGTCACTGGCTGAAGGGTTTCCAGGTGCATCTGTCCTAGCGCCTGGTTCTTGTGGCCAAGGAACTGGGCTGGAGTCGGAGACACAGGTTCTCGTGTGGACTCTGCTGCTGTCTGGCTGCGTGACCTGAGTGGCCCTGTGAGGAGAGCGTCTGCCCTGCTAGAGCCTGGTGCTAGGCAGTCACTCGGGCCCTGCCCTTCTGTGTGCTTGGAGGGTGAACAGAAGAGCCGGGGCGCCCAGCTCGACCTGTTCTGAGTGCTTGGAGGTGCGGAGCCCTTGCCGAGGGCATGGCAGAGAGGGGCTTTATTTCTGTTGCCTGGTGTAGACCACAGGTGCCCTAGCTGTGCCAGAAACCCACGTGTAGCTAGGGGTCGCCCCATCTGTGCCTCAGTTTCCCCTTTAATTCTCCTCATACCCTGGGGAACCAGGGGCTTGACTCAGCTACTGATGGAGCAGCACCGTGAGCTCCTCTGCTGGAGGGTGTACTTAGAGGGGGAGAAGCATGGCTGGGATCCCAGGATGGCGCTGTCTCCTTCTCTCTGCCCCTCCAGGGGCTCCTGGGCCAAGCCGCTCCCTCCCAATGTGGATTGTCACCTGTGCTCTCGTCTGGTCTGGCAATGGCTGCGGCGCCTGCTGGACAGGGCATGTGGGCCGAGCAGCAGGGGCTGGGCCCAGGCGTTGTGGGAAAGGGTTGTGGTGGTTAGGTTTCTCTGACGCGTGTCACTCCCCCGCTGTCTCCCGCGTGGGGCTGGAGAGGGCTAGGCGCTGTGTGGGGGAGCCCCTTTCCTAGGGGCTGTCCCCTAGCTGTGTGCTCTGCCTCGGGCAGGCTGGGAGAGGCCCCTTCCTAGCTGGCATGGGAGGAGGGATTTTTCTGCTGGCTTTTGGCTCTGTTGTGCTGGAAGAGGATTAGTCCATATAAGGAAAAACTGCCTGCCTCTCCCTGTACTTCCTCCCCCTCTCCCCAGCGCTGGCTCTCCACGCCCGGCTGCCTCTGCTCCCCTCTGCCCTAGCTCCCTTTAAACCAGTGGGTTCTTGCCCCCTCCCAGCCTTTCTGCTTTCCTCCCCATGCATTCCTGAGGGGTCTGCAATGGGGTGGGGGGCTGGCCTGTTCTTAGGGGGCACCGTGTGAGTGGGGGGACTAGTGATCTCTCCGTTGTATGCAGGCGCTGCTTCTCTCGGTGCTCACCAGGCTGGCTCCCTCGGAGCCTTCCTGCCCCCGAGCTGAGTGTGTGCCAGGCTCCCTGGCGCTGAGCTCTGGCCAGAGTGCCACTGCCGTGACCCAGCTGGCAGCTGATTGGATGGTTTGAATGTTCACACTGTTGCCTCCTCTTCTGAAAGGGAGCCGGGCAGTTCTGGGGCTGACTCAGCCCATGCAGCAATAAGAAAAGTGTGGCCAAGTCTGGTCATGGGGGAGACAGAGCCCCCAGGTCCTGCAGCCTGCATGGGGTGGCACCAGCCCCGAGAACTTGCCCTGGCAGCCCCTGCTGTGGGAAAATGGGTAACCCCCCTGGCAGGGCTGCGGTGCGATCAGGGGGATTGTAAATGTCTGTGAGTAACATGGAGCAAAATCCTCCCAGAGAGAGGGGGAGACTTTCGCCCCTGGCACACAAGGCTTGGGGCAGGCTTGGGTCACAGGGGCCCGTGCTGTCGCCTGGACACCCCCACCTCTCGCATGCAGCCGGATGCATCCGTGGACTCCAGCCCAGCCTGTTAAGCTGTAGGTGGGTATGCTGAGCCCCCTCTGCACCAGGTTGACCCAAAGCTCGACCCAGCCTCTCCACATTCCAGTCTGGCTCATTAGAGAGGCAGAATGTAAATCCCCTCGCAGCTGGGGCCAGACAAAGGGCAGGCCAGGGCTGGAGGGACGCAGGTGCAGGGTCCACCTGTTTCTTCACTGATGCTGGCTTTTGGGAAGGGTTGTCTCCCCCCACCCCTTTGGATCCTTGCTTTACCTTCACTCAATCCCTCTCCCAGCCCTGGCTCCCGCTTTCCCACTGATCCCCCTCCCCCCACCCGCCTACAGTCCTTCCTTTGAACTGTTGTGCAGTGGTGTTCTGCACTGTTAAACAGCTGCCATGACCCACCCCAGAGATGGCTGCCTGGGGCTGGGGTGGATGGCTTCAAGAGACAGGTGGGTCCGTAGAGCCTTTAGAGATGCAGGCCATGAGAGAAGTGCACCCGACTACTGTCCGTAGCTCTGTCTGCTCAGTCAGTCCATCCATGTGCCCAGTGTCTGGCTCCTTGATGCCCCTCTTTCTGTTGTGTGCTGGCTCCCTTGGGTCCTTTGCCTGCCCCCAAAGCCATGTAATTATAGCTTCCTAGCAGCAGCTGCCTATAAATGGAAAACTTGCCCCGTCCCAGTGCTGGGGACAGGCTTGTGAATGGCAGGGGGCCTGGCACTGCCAGGGAAGCCGCCCACCTGTGACTTGCGGGAGCCCTGTTTACAAGGCCACATCGTATGTTTCGCCAGGCAGGCATTAGCTTGTAACCATTAATTTACTGCCTGGCAGGGGAGGGGGGGCATGAGGGCCTCTGGGAACTCCCAGCCAGCCGGCTCAGCTGAGCAGGGTGGGACATTATTCCTTTCCCTGCAGATCGGCTCAGGCTGTGGTTTCCAGCACATTTGTTTCCCCTGCGCTGCTGGCCGCAGAGCATCGAGGGCTGTTTGTTTTCCCTGTCTTGGGCTCGGTGCTGACGTGGGTCAGAGATGTGGATGCTTCGCCTGCTCTGTTGTAATCTCTCCTCCATGGAGGGAATGCTTTCCAGGGAACTAAGTGCAGAGCTGGAGACCCTGGCTGGCTTCTGTCCCTTTCTCCGTTCTCTGTCTGTCTGGGAGCAAGAGGGCTCCAGAGGCCCGATACTGGAAGAGAAGCCTGGTCTCTGGCTGGGCTGCTCCCCCAGGAGGCATTGGGTGCAGAACTGCCAGCCGACGGGCGCAGAGCCGGGGGGCGGGCAGAGCTGCCAGCACTGGGCAAGCATGATGGGTGCCGTTCTTCCCGGCTTGCTGGGGTCCTGGCCTGCGCTCTGGGCGAGGAAGGCAGTGTGGGGTGGTGGGGTGGGCTGCAGGCCATGTCTCCGCAGGGAAGGGGCGCGGGAGCTCCTGGCCATCCGCTCTGGGAGCGTGTGCGCCAGCCGTGTTGATTCAGGCGGTCCTGCTCCCAGCAGCCCAGCGCGACTGGCCCTCTGCCCTTCCTGCATGGCCTGGGGGTCAGGCGCGCCGCAGGGGGACACGGGGCTGCCAGGAAACGGAGGTGACAACGAAGGCAAACGTGACCCAGTGTCCAGGAAATGGTGCCGGGGCCAAGCGCTGTCAGCAGGGTGAGGGAGGGAGGCACGCTGCGGGGGCCAGGCCAGGGGGAGGGGTTCCCTCCTTCCTGCTCCGATAAAGAACTGCAGTGCCAAAATGCAGGGACAGGGACGGTGGAGAGGCACCTCCTGTCTGCACCATGAGGGGGAAGGCTCCAAACCCCTCCATGTCCCCTCCCACCATCCCTACTCTGCCCCCATCCCTGCACTGCCATCTCGTAGGAGTGATGCCCACAGCAATGTCTGTCCCCTCTATGGAGATGTGCCATGCTGGGGGCTGGGCAGACCTCCCGCTGTACCTGCCTCCAGTGGGATGGGGAGTTGGGGGTTGGGGTGCTGATGCTCGCACAGCAGCTGGTCACAGCCTGGGGGTCTCAATGGGAGCAGCTGGAAGGTCTGCAGGGCTGAGGGCTCATCTGAGCCAACTGCCCCTGCACAGTGGGGTGCTGGGCCTGTTGCCCATGGCTAGCCGGCAATGCCTCTGCCTTGCCTTGGGGAGAGTCCATCTGATTTTCCCCAGGCCTCCCCCCCACCCCACCCCCAGATTTCCCTTCTCCTGGGAAGCAGTGTCTTGCAGCTGAGCCCTTGGAGGGGGCTGGGGCTCGGGCTCCAGCTGGTCTCTCTCCCTGCGGGGGCGGGTTTGCTTCCTCGGGGTGGGTGTCTCGGAGCTGCGTCCACACCAGGCTTTTCCCCACAGCAGTGGCACTGCAGACGGGTCCCTGGGCAATGGCTGCTGTCCCCTCCTCCCCCCCCCCCCCCGAGCAGGTCTGCACACCACAGTGGCAGGGCTGGTGGCCCATCTGCAGTGGCTGGAGCAGCTGTGCACGGGTAGGAGCCTTGAGCTTGGTGTAGACATGCCCCCTCTTCCCGCAGCGGAGGCTGTGGGGCTGGAGTGCCGCTCGGCGCCTGGCAAGGCTTGGTGCTGACGGGGTGACCTCGAGGCAGCATTTGGAGAGGGCTGTTCAGGCAGAGGCCGGGCCAGTTCAGCTCAGCCACCGGGGCCCAGAGGCAGCGTGTGGAGACGGCTTTGGTGGATGGGAGGGGCTGGAACTGCTGGGGGGCGTGCCCCCCACTCACTCTGCATGGCACCTCTGATCTTCCCCTCCCCCAGAACGTCCTTGCTGATGCTGCACAGGGAAGCCCCTGCCCCAGGGCTCCTGGTACGCTGCTGCCACGGGCACCTGCCCTGCCCCTGCCCGACTGAAACCCGCCCAGGAGTTAGTCTGTCTGCTGAGCGCTCCTGCTGCCTGGGGCAGCTGATCCTGCAGGCTGGCAGATGAGGGGGAAGCACCCAAGCCTGCTCCTGTGTGGGTGATGGTTCCTGAGGGGCAGCACGTGCCCGGCTCTCTGTGCTGTGCGGCCGTGCCCTGCCCTGGGGTGGAATAGCTGCTGCTTGCAGGTCACCAAGCCAGCCGTTGCTAGGCCCAGCACTGTTCTGACTCTGAACGGCCCAGGGGCTGTGGCCCAGGCTTGCCCAGGAGGAAGCCCAGTGCCAGGGCTCCTGCTTCCCACCCCACCATCTCTTTGTCCTGGGGAAGCTCCAGAGAAGAGCCTGAGGGGCCCAGCGTGGTGGGTTCACCCTGCAGAGCAGGCAGCGGCACTAGGCAGGGCTGGGTCATGGAAGGGCAGAGCGAGATGCTGTCCCAGGCTGGCTATGCTGGAGCCCCAAGGCAGGGAGAGGCGTTGCTGGGGGGCAGAACAGCCTGCCCTGGCTGTGGGACTGGGAGCTTTGCCTTGGCCTGCTGACGATTGCTGGGTGCCCACAAGGGGTTTACCCTGGGGCAGGGCACACCTGGCTCTGCGGGAGGAGAGGCCTGGGTCTGCCAAGAGGAGGGCAGGCGGCCCCCTGGCCCAGGATGCCCTGCAGTGCCCCGTAGCCTCTCCCAAGGTGAAGAGTCCAGCTCCGCGCTGATGGGCAGGGACAGGCAGGAGCACCAATTCCTGGCTGGGCTGGGCTGAGCAGGGTGTGAGGAGCGCAGAGCTTGTGCCCCCATCCTGGGCAGGGCGAAGGGCCCTGGGCCCCACGCTGAACTCTGCTTCCTCCCCAGAGCTCCTCACAAGCTCCTGTCCTCTGGAAGCCTGACTCCTCCATCCCTCAGGGCCTAGCAGCACCACGGGGGAGCGTGGGCGGTGGCAGAATCCCAGCTCTGTGGGACTGCTGAGTTGTCACGGAGTCCCTGGGCGATGCTCTGGAACTGCTCCCCATGAAGCCAGTCAGGACTCTGGGGAAGTCTCCTTTCTGTGAGCAGCCTGTCTGCAGGACACACAGCTCACACAGCTTCCACCTTCCTGGGTCTGACCTCGGAGCATTCAGCATCCTCTGCCCCTCCGTGCGCTTCCCACAGTGAGTCCGCTCAGGCGGGGCTCCTGGGGAAGCCAGAGGGTCCTACCCCCAACTCCGCAGTCAGACATGACTCTCAGCCAGCCAGTAAAACAGGAGGTTTATTAGACGACAGGAACATGGTCTAAACCAGAGCTTGTAGGTGCAGGGAACTGGACCCCTCAGCTGGGTCCATTTTGGAGCCAGTAAGCCAGTCAACCAGGTTTGTACTTCACTCCATGTCTCCAGCCAGCCCCAAACTGAAACTCCCTCCAGCCCCTCCTCCTCTGGACTTTGTCCCTTTCCCAGGCCAGGAGGGCACCGGATTCCTTTGTTCTCCAACCCTTTAGCTCTCACCTTGCAGGTGGGAAGGGCCCAGGCCATCAGTTGCCAGGAAACAGGGTGTCGGCCATTCTCTGTGTCCAGACCCCTGCACGCACCTGCCCTTTAGGGCTCTGCAATGATCATACACCCTTACCCCACCACCTAGATACTTAAGAACTGCATAGGGGAAACTGAGGCACCCCCACACTATTCAGAGGAAACATTAAGAACAGTCCCACTTCGTCACATGAGTGCAGGCACGAGCACTCGGCTTCAGGGCCAGGATGGCAGGGAGAAGGGAGAGCCCACAGGGGAGAAAGGGGCAGGGTACCAGCCTGGGCGGGCTGTGTTGGGGTTGGGGGCATCAGGTTGTGAATCTGAGAGACCCCAATGGAGCTGGCTCATGGGAGGTGTGAGGCCTCCCAGCCTCCTGGCTGATCCCTGTGCAGTCTGTCAGCAGATTGAAAGGGTAATGTTGCCAGGCAGGGTTTCCTGTCTGTGGAAGGGCGGGGTGGGCCGCCTGCCCCATGTGGTGTCTCCTTCCTGCTCCATGTGCCAGCACGATGTGTGGCACTGGATGACTGACCTAGGGCTGTGGGGGGGAATGTGCCTGGTGCTGCTTCGTGGGGACAGCAGCAGCTGCCCTGGCTAGTCAGTGTGGAAACCCCTCCGCCCCCCTTTACTGGAGAGCTGGAGCAGCTGCCGAGGAGGAGCTGGGAGGAGGCACCGGAATGGAAGGGATAATTTCCTCATTAGCAGCCCCTCCTTTGCACACCCATCCATCTGAGGGGAGCAGCGAGAGGCCCTGTCTCTTCCCAGCTGTTCTCCCTGCGCGTCTCTCCAGAACTGCCTCGCTTTCCTTCCTTCCACGGGTTCTGGAGCAGCTTCCCTGCCCCAGGGGCCAGAGGCAGGGCCCAATCCCGATTTACAGCCCCCATGGGAGAGCCCTGCCCGGGGCTGTGTAGAAGAGAGCCAGCTAGACCCGGGCTGCAGCCCCCCTGCCCTGGGGGCCATTCCCAGCTGTGGTGAATGGGCACCAGTTGCTGCAGGATGTGATAACCAGCCACAGTGTGGCTGATAGCAACTGTGCTGATGGGCAGTGCATGAGAGGGAGGGGGTCCACACTTGGAGCCAGACAGGCCCATGCTCATGGCTCCAGAAGGAAGTAGGTATCTGCCATGCTTGTGCTTTCCGGTGCATCCGGCTGTCCAGTGTGAGCCCTCTGCTGTCTCTGGCAGCCTCGTCTCAGAGGGGGATCCCACTGGCAAGTTCCCAGGGCTCAGATGCTCTCCCAGGAGGTGCCTTTTAGCCAGCAAAATGCCACCTCCTGCACTGGCGTATGTGCCCTGGGCTCCAGGGCAGCTTGTGAGTGAAGGGGAGAGGGATGCCCAGGATCTGCCACCTGGTCCCACTAGAGGCCCTGTGGCTTGTGCCTGGCTATCTCCCCTTCACCAGTTAATCTCTGTTCGGTATCCCTTCCATCCCGCCTTTTCTTTCCCCGCTCTCCTGTCTGACCCCATCCCCTCACAGACCATGGGGATGAGCTCGGGGGAGGGGGATCCCTCCTGTTCTCTGGGGTTCAGGGGCAAAGTGTCTGGCAGGCCAGCGCGTGCCCCCCGCAGCATGGCACAGAGCACTGATGACCCACGCTCGCCAGCACTATAGCCTCTCTTGCTCTCCCACCCGGCGCTGGGGGCTCTGGATAGCTGTGGCGCTGGATGGCCATGGGCTGCAGCATGGCAGCCGTTCTGGGCCAGGGGTTTGGGATTCAGGCACGGAATAGCAGCTCCACCTGATGCTTTAGCATCTAGGAAGCAGAGCCTGGCACAACTCTGAGCTACCCTGCTATCTGGTCCCTCCTGGTGTGCCTGCCAGCTCCCGAACCTGGTGCATCAGAGCTGCTCCCTAGGGACTCCACCATTGAGCACCCTAGTGGTGGGGAGGGGGTCTGGGGCAGGCATGTTTACCCCACTGTGAGTGGCTGGGCTTTCAGAGCCCACACCAGGGCAGAGGCACCAAAGGACACTGGCTTCTTGGGGGCGGGGTCCAGCTGGCCTGGCACCTCCCAGAATGATGCTACATGTTTGCAAAGCAAGCTCTTGGCTGCGGAAACGGGGGAGCTGGTGGCTGACCCGCCCCACACCATGCTCCATAGTCCCTCCTCGCCAGCCAAGTGCTGCATCATACGTGGGCTGCGTCCAGCTTGGTGCTGAAATCCAGTCCCAACCTGGTGCTGCTCTGTCCAGGCTGGAGGTGGGAGACAGGCCAGGAGCTGCCAGGAGGGAAGTGGGGACTGGGGGGAGCCTGGGGCCCTCGCCTGCTGGGCTGGCACCTGGGGGACTCACCCTCTGTTGAGTGGTTGTGGTGTGTGGCCAGGAATCTGGAGTGGGGTGTCCCCCTAGGGGGTTTATGGAAGGGAGTCCCTAGCTGGCTGCTTGGGGGGCTGATGGGGAATGGGCCCAGGTTACAGATGGCTGGAGGTGTTTATTCCACCCTAGCCCAGTCCCCCAAGAAACAAAGGCTGGGTCTGCCGGGATGGGAGCTGCCTGCCCCCAGGGGGGGATGCGGGTTCACCTCCTGCAATGGGGGCCTTTCCCCTTGGGCCTGGTCAGTGGGCTGCAGTGTTTGTGTGGCTCCATGCGCTCAGGGGGAGGGGAGGCGGAAGCAGGAGCCCAGGCTGGGTCTGGCACCACTGCTCCCAACGCTCAAAGGCTCCATCTCAAACAGCAGCTGGTTTGGGTCAAATAATTTATTTTTAACAAACTCCATGAGAAATAGCTGCTGGAGCCAGTGGCTCCTTCAGCCCTGACACACTGCAGTCGGTGAGGCACTCTGGCTTGCTTGGGGCCCAGCTGGCTGTGCTCCTGCCCTCGCTTCCTGGGGTCTCCTGGGTCCCCACCCCTTGGGGCTAGGGGTCTTTGGGCTGCCCCCGGAGCGCTGGACTCCCGCTAGGCCTGGGCCTGGCTCCTCGCACCTGGCTCAGCCGTGGGGTCCCAGGCTGATCCCTGGAAAGGATCCCTGTGCAGAGCAAGGCAGGCGTGCTGCCTCAGCAAGTGAGCCACCCTCAACTCTTCAGCCAGGCTCAGGGCACTGGGCCCGCGTGGAGCCCGCGGTGCCCTTCCTCCTGCATGACTGGCGCTGCCCATGGCAGCGCTCTGCAGACCTGTCAGCTGCCATTCTGGGGAAGGCTGCTCAGGGTGTCCTGTGGGGTGGGGTGGCTGAGGCCACTTTGCTGCAGTTGAAGCCCTGTGGCATGTGAGGACGGGGGCTATGCTGTGTGTGTGGGGGGGGAGATATTCTGTTTTGCCCAGCGTTTGGAGGGTTGCTGGAGCTGAGGTCTCTGAGCTGAGCACGCTGCCCCCCAGAATGCTCTGTGAAGCTCAGAGCCCAGGTTCTTCACAGCCACCCCCGCCAGCTCCAACCACTCCCAAATCTCTGCCCTGTTCCCTGTCCCACCTGATATCCAAGGTGCTGCCCCTCCCCTACCTGCTGGGCTGGCGTGTGCCAGTGCTCACCGAGTGCTGGGCTGGCACTGCTGGGCATGCAGTCAGAGCTCGTCTTGTGGCAGGTTGGTGTGGTGGCTGCAGACAGTGTCTGACCAGGCTCCTCTGGCTCATGGAGCAGGGGGTCCCTGTTTGCCCCAGGCGAGGGGGAGCTGCTTCTCCCCAGGGTCCTCCCTTGGGGCGCCTAGTTGCTGATAGGAACCTGTGCCCAGTGTTGGTCACTACACTGTGCCCCCTGCTCCCCCATTCTCTGGGCAGCCCAGTGTGGCTCTCCCGCCTTGGCTGTGTGTGTGTGGGGGGGCGGTAGCTGGACATTGCTCCCAGCAATAGCCCTCCCAAAGGAAGGGACGTGGGGATCAGAGCTTGCTGTGAGATGGGACATCAGGAAATGGAGCCTCCCGCTCCCTGGCACGCTGCCCTCCCCGCTCCGGCGTCTCCCTCCAGCTGCTGCAGCATCCAGGATAGGCCCGCCCCCCCCTTGCAGGCAGTGAAGCAGAGCAAACTCTGAGGGTGGGAAGGGAGCGGAGGGGCATTGTGGGGGCAGGGCTGCGGTGGTTGGGGGGAGTTGCACTGGTGCATCAGGGACCCCATCCCATCAAAATCTCCGCAGGCTCCCTTTACCCAGCCCTTGGGCCATCCATTTTCTTTCCCCTCCAACCATCACCTGTGCCCCCTGGACAGATCTCTGTCTCTTCAGAGGAGTGTGACGAAGTGGGACTGTTCTTAATGTTTCCTCTGAATAGTGTGGGGTTGCCTCAGTTTCCCCTAGGCAGTTCTTAAGTATCTAGGTGGTGGGGTAAGGGTGTATGATCATTGCAGAGCCCTAGAGGGCAGGTGTGTGCAGGGGTCTGGACACAGAGAATGGCCGACACCCTGTTTCCGTGACTACTGGTGGGAGCGGTGGTATGTACTGCACCCCATGGATGGCACTTCCTGCAGTAAGTGACTGGGGAGCAGTAAAACGAAGGGGGATTGACAAGGACCAGGCGTGCTGAAGGCTCAGAGAGGAGCGGTTTCTGGGGACTGTTAACCCCTGGGAGTGTTTGACCAGTGAGAATGGGGTCCCCCTGGGGTCTGCAATGAGCAGTCTCAGGGGTGGAGGAGCCTGCGGCTTGGCCCTGGGAGAGAGAAGGACTTTTGTGGTAACAGGGTTCCCCTGGGGAGTGCAGCGAGCGGTCCCAGGGGCGGAGGAGTCTGCCGCTCGACCCTGGCAAAGAGGTGGTGACCTCAAGAAGGGCTGGCACACTAGGGGTTCTCCCTGGAAACTGTGGGGAGCTGAGAGCACACAGGCCTGTGAGTCCACAACAACTTGGGAAGAGCGGAGTGATAGTCTGTCACTGTCTCCTTAAGAAGGACATTGTAACCCGGTGCAGAAAGAGAGGGTTGCGCATTGGAAAGTTCACCAAGGCACAATTAATCGTGCAGCTGGAGGAGATGACCACTCTAAGGAACAGATTCGTGACCCAAATGGGGCTATAGCAGGATCTGGGAACAGGCATCCCCAAGATTCCTGTCCCCAACCAGACGAGGGTCTTCACGATCGGGTTCCCCATCGGGGGATCGGAGATGGACAGGATTGGAGCTGAGTCCGAGAGAGCAAGAGGACTGTGAGAGACAGCGAGAGTCCAAGAAAGAGCTGCAGCAGCAGCAGCAGCAGCATGAACTGGCGGTGGGGGAGCGGAGAGGCATGGGGACCTCCCAGGGGTGAGTGGGGATCGACCCCAGGGTGCCAGTTCCGCAGGGAACCTCGAGACTAAATTGCTGCCCCTGGTTAAGGAGTGGGGGGATGTGGATGCCCACCTCACTGCCTTTGAGCAAGCTGGCGATTTGAACGAGGGGGACCCTGCGGAAAAGCCCTTGTGTCTAGCTTCCTTGCTGGGTCCCAAGGCCATAGACTCCGTCAGCCAGATAGGTGGGGAGGTGGACAGGCTCCCACTCCTGACCCCAACCTATATGTCTGTGTGGAGTTTCCTGGGGCCAGGCCCCTCGGACCTCCAGTGGGAGCCTAAGGTGATGGTCAATGGGGAGACATTCCTGGGGTGGCGAGATCCTGGGACAGAGAGAACTGTTGTCAGGCCCTGGGTGGTGCAGCCTCAGATGCTGAGGGGCTGGGTGAGCTGGGTGACGGTCCCAGGGACAAAGCCCCTTGCCCTGCCTATGGCCCAGATTCCTGTGCAGACCCAGGAGGGGTCGGGCTGGCTGGTCGTTGGGGTGCTCCAGGGCACCAGCTGCAAGACCCTGTTGTGGGGTGACTGTGTCTCTTTGGGACAGGATCCAGGCCCTGCTCCTGTAACTGCCGAGGGTTTGAATTTGAATCCAGGGAACGAATCGGTGGAGAGGGAAATGGTCAGTGAAAATACAGATGACCTGGCTGGCAGGGGGGAGGAGCCGCTAGGCTCAGGCTACCTACCTGCCTGCCTGTAACCAGACCCCTGGGGCTCCCCGCCCCCCTTGCACACCGGAGAGGGGGCTCAGCTGGCTCTGATGCAATGAGGAAAGCAGCGAGATCGCTGCCTACCCCCACTGGGACAGCAAGGGCAGCGCTGAGCACAGTGGGAGCTGAGACCCCAGCTGAGTGAGGGGAGACACAGGCAGGGCAGGGGATCTGTGGGGAGTGGCAAGGTGCTTGGTAGGGAAAGTTTGGATGAGCATAGGCAGCCTTGTGAGCTGATGGCTTTGTCTAGTCAGCAGTGTGGGAAGGCGAGGAGAGTGGAAGATGAGTGTCCCTGGACCTTACCTGTTAGCTGGGTGGAGAAGTGTGACAGTGAAGGAAATGTGCCTGTGTCTGTCAGGGGTATTGACTTGCCTATGGAGGGAGCTACCCTGATCTCCAAGCAGTTGTCTGTGACCAGCCTTCTGTGCTGGGACCAGGGGAAAGAGATCCCAATCTGAGTGTCTGGTAAAGGAGAAAGTGTGTCCGGCTCTTCTTTGTCTGTGGAGCAGACAGAAGGGGCCTTTCCGCCTGTGATGGTTGAGGGTAGTGCAGTTGTCTCAAAGTTGGTTCTGGATTCAACTAAAGCCCAGGAAGGGAAGGGTCCTAAATTTGTGTCTGCTCAGGAGAATGGCCCTGTAACTAGGTCACATCCAGTTAGTGTCTATGTAAAACCCCAGAGCCCAGACAATTCTGGTGCTTGTATTTTGCCTGTTGCTAGTGTGTTGTTGGGAAAGGGTGGAGGAACTCTGTCTAATCAAGGTGAGATCCTAGCCAGGATACAAGGAGAGCATGAAGGTGATTTGATTATGTTACCTACTGAGGGGGTGGAAACCTGTGGCAAGAAGGAAAAGATTCCTGAACTTGTGTGTGGCAGAGGGAAGGAGAATGCTTCTGACCTTTTATCTAGGAAGTCTGTAAGTTTGCCTGAAAGGGGATTGTGTAGGAATCCGCCGGATGGGCCAGAGGTAATTCTGGATGTAAGGGAGACCCAGAAAGAGTCTGTTGTTGCTCAGGAAAGTGTTCCTCTAGAGCAAGCCCTAGGTGAAGAGGGTAAGAGCAGAATTTCTGTGAGGGGTGAATTGTTGCATGGAAAAGCCCTAGGGAAAGGAATCCTCATAGAGTCTTTGCAAGCAGTTTACTGCAACTGAAGGGTGTGAAAGTGATTTAATCAAGAAAGTTTCAGTTCCTAACAGCCAGAAATTTTCTGTTGAGAATGAAGCCACTGACTTTCCTGTTGAAGGATCCAGTGTGGATAGCTTTGAGAAGGTCTCAGATGGAGAGAAAGCTGTTAAGAAAGTTAAACAGTCCTATAACCAAGTGGCTGTGTTTGGCCAGCTTGTTGGGGAGACAAGGTTGTTGAGAAAGGAATGTCTCCATGCTAGTTCTGTAAGTGAACACTATGTGGCCCAGGTCAAGATGGGGGATCTTAACCAAGAGAGCCCGAATTGCAGCCCTCCAGACTGGAGCGCTGGGAGAAGACCCGATCCCAGTTTAACCCCTGGGGATTTTGGGGTGGCAAAAGGGCACAGGCCGCATAAACCTTCCCATATGCGGCATGCGAGTGCTATCGACCAGCCCCGACCTAAGGGAGGGCGTGAAACTGGAAGGGTGTAAAACTGGAAGGGCCTGGTGTAACTCCCACCAAGGAATGGGAGAGATGCTGGGGCATCCATGGGAACGTTGGTGGCTTCGAACTTCCCCAGGTCACCGGCTAAAGTGACCCAGCTCAGTTCGGTCTTGAAGGGGGGAGAGATGTGACGAAGCGGGACTGTTTTTAATGTTTCCTCTGAATAGTGTGGGGGTGCCTCAGTTTCCCCTATGCAGTTCTTAAGTATCTAGGTGGTGGGATAAGGGTGTATGATCGTTGCAGAGCCCTAGAGGGCAGGTGTGTGCAGGGGTCTGGACACAGAAAATGGCCGACACCCTGTTTCCTGGCAACTGATGGCCTGGGCCCTTCCCCCCTGCAAGGTGAGAGCTAAAGGGTTGGAGAACAAAGGAATCGGGTGCCCTCCTGGCCCGGGAAAGGGACAAAGCCCAGAGGAGGAGAGGCTGGAGGGCGAGTCAGTTTGGGGGCTGGCTGGGGACATGGAGTGAAGTGCAGACAGGGTTGTCTGGCTCACTGCCCCCCAAAATGGACCCGGCTGAGGGGTCCCATTCTCTGCACCTACAAGCTCTGTTTTAGACCATGTCCCTGTCGTCTAATAAACCCTCTGTTTTACTGGCTGGCTGAGAGTCCCGTCTGACTGCGGAGTTGGGGGGCAGGACCCCTCTGGCTTCCCCAGGACCCCGCCTGGGCAGACTCGCTGGGGGAAGCGCACGGAGGGGCAGAGGATGCTGAATGCTCCGAGGTCAGACCCAGGAAGGTGGAAGTTGTGGGAGCTGTGTGTCCTAGAGACAGTCTGCTCACAGAGAGGAGACTTCCCCAGAGTCCTGCCTGGCTTTGTAGGGAGCAGTTCCAGAGCATCGCCCGGGGACTCCGTGACAGCTGCCTAGTGAGGCCAGTACCCGGCCGTGTGTGTGGTGATGGTGCTGTGGAGCTCGCACAGCGTCACAAACAGCCCCATTGTGCTGAGTGCAGGCGGGGGTGGCACGGCGGGTGGTGGCACTGAGCGCAGCTCCCTTGGGAGAAGGGGGCTGGATGAATAGCAGGCTCTCTCCGTCCCTGGGTGACCTCCCCGCTCTGCTCTGCTCCCCAGCTGGAGGCCACGGTGGACCTTGCTGAGCGGCGCCAGATCCGCTCGGCCATCCGGGAGCTGCGGCGCCAGGAGCTGGAGCGGGACGAGGAGGCTCTGGCGTCCAAGCGCTTCCGCTCGGAGCGCGGCAGCCACCGGCAGGAGAACAAGGAGAACTGGCTGCGGTGAGTGCAGGGGCAGGGCGCAGGCTGGGGCATGGGCTGTGGGCCCTGTCACACCTGTGGGCAGGGCTGAGCTGCCCTCTCGAGCCCAATGGGCCAGGTTTATGGAGCAGAGTCTTTGCCTCTCCCAGTGGGGATGGCAGTGCTCCTGGCAGGCAGCTCGGTGCTGGCTGAATGCTGCTCCCTGGATACCTGTTCCTCCTGCTGTGGGACCTGTGTGTGCCCCTGGTCCTCTCAGAGGAGAAGCTCCAGCTCGGCTTAGGGGAAGTGCCCCCATCCTGGCATCATACTGTCTTGGCCCCTCCCTGCGTGCACCACCAGGAAGCTGAGGGTGCACTTGGATTTCTGGCACTGGGGGGACAGCCCCGTTCCCCAGCCTGCGCCAGGTGGGGCACTTGCCCCCTGCCAGCAGCCTGCGTGCCCCTTGTCAGACTGTCTCTCTACAGGTCTCAGCGGCTGGAGGAGGAGCAGCAGAAATCTCTGGCACTGCTCTCTGGGAAGCTCGACTCCATCACGGACGTGGAGGAGCTGACGGCTCTGGTGAGTTGCCCTCCAGGGCGTGGGCTGCTGGCTGCCCTCTAGGGGAGGGATTGACCCTGCTCTGGCTCCGTTCCTGGAGGAAAGTCTGCACTATGCCCTGGGCATGGAGTGGGGAGGATCTGGTGCCAGCCAGGGTGCCTGCTGCTTTTCAGCTCAGCTGCTTTTCCGCCACTCCCCCTCCTTTCCTGTGATCAGAGCAGGCAAGCACGAGATGGGGAGCTAGGACTCCAGGGTTCTGTTCCCAGCTGTGCCCCTTAACCTGAACCAAGGTCACACAGCGAGTATGTCCTTGCCCCTCTCTGTGCCTCAGTTTCCCCTTGGTAAAACAGGCCGGGGGGCGGGTCCATTGCTGCACACTTGCTACTGCTCGCACGCTCTGGTTAGGGGTCCCCCGGTCTCCTCAGCGCCCTCCCCCATCTGCTCACTCTCCTCCGCTCCCACATCTTCCATGTCCCATTGCCTTCCGCTCCCATCAGCTACCCTGTCTGAGCAGTGTGCAGGGGAGCCGTGGCCAGGCAGTTCCTGAGCAGTGCCAGGCAGGCTGCTGGCAAGGCGCAGAGAGCTCGGCGGGCATGGAGACCCCGGTGCCAGGAGCACGGTGGGTACTTGCCATAGTGCCAATGAAGCAGTGAGATTGGGACCTCTCACGACCCAGGCCTGCCACTGCCACTGCCACAGCCCCTGCCTCTGGGCATGGCTGGTGGGCAGAGCTGTGCATATGGCCACGTGGTGGGCAGAGCTGGCTGTCGACTAGCATGCTCTGGGGTCTGCCTCTTGGGGGCTAGAGCTGAAGGAGCAGGGCAGTGGAGGGTGTCCCGCCAAGGGGACCTGAGTCTGGGGCTCCAGTGTCCTGGTGGGTGGGAGCTGAGGAGGATGCAGATGGTTTAGTCTCCCACTGGCGTGGGGGGGTGGGCTGGAGGAAGAGGCTGCCGGCTAGTTTGCCTGGAGTGTGAGCTCCTCCCCAGCAGGCGCTGCACCTCCCACTCTTGCACCCAGTAGGCAGCGTTCAGTGAGAGCGTCTGGAGCTCTGTTCCCCAGGGGTGGCGCCTGACCCCCTGACCATGGGGAAACTGAGGCAAGACCTTCCCCAAGTACCATGGGGAGATTGTGGCAGAGCTGTCACTAGAACCCAGGAGTCCTGGCTCCCAACCATCCATTGTAACCTGCTCTGTGCTCCCTCCCTTCCTGGCCATGGTATGGCAGGGCGAGCTTGGTGCCCATGCATGGAGCAGCTGCAGAGGGTCATCTGGGAACCTGCACTGTGCCCAGCTGATCATACGCCTGGACAGGATTCCTGGCGGCTGCTGAGCCAACCTGGCCCGTGTGGGAGTGGGCTGCAGCCGAGCCTGGGCGCTCCCTCCCCCATCGTGCCAGGAGCCTGGGGCGGCCGTGGAGCTGTGAGAGCCCATGTTGTGTCCCTTTCTGCCACAGCTGCGAGGAGCCGGCGAGTACGAGGAGCGCAAGCTGATCCGGGCCGCCATCCGTAAGCTGCGGGCCAAGGAGATTGAGGGTACGGCCCTGGCGCACCCCCCTTCCCTGGCTCCCTGCACAGGCCTAGCTTGGCGCTGCCCTGAGCCAGCTACTCGTTAATTGGCTCCTTCCTTCCTCCCTTCCAGCTGCAGCCTCGGCAGGGAGAGCCCACGGCAGCCAGAAAGGGGAAACTGAGCCCCTGGCCTCCAAGGGGAAGGAGAGCCCGGACGGGGGCAGCTCTGTGGTGAGTGGGGTGCGGGGGGCTTTGCAGGAACTGGGAAGCCTGGGGCAGAGGGTTCTGTGCAGTGTGTTAGTGCAGGGCTCTGCAGTGAGCCGGGGGATGTGCCCACGCCCGGATGCTATCACTACACTTGGGGGCAGTCTCCCCCACGTGCTGGGCATTGGGCTGGCTCCATCTTGTCCCAGGCTTCCCCCCACGCATCCTCAGTGCCCTCTAGGGTGCCCAGTGTTGCTGGGTGCCATTCTTCCCTCTTGCATCCCTGGGACCCCACAACCCCATGGGTAATCACCACGGTCCCACCCTGCGATCCCTGAGCCCTGGGGGGTGGGGCTTTGGCCCTGGGGCAGGTGGCTTTCCCACAGCTGCTCCAGGCAGTGACGTGGGAAGGGGATCTGTGCCAGGGGGACCTTGAAGCTTTCTTCCTGAAAGCAGGAGTGGGGGGTGGGGAGAGACTAGCTGAGCCTGAAGTCTCCTCCGCCTGGCCAGGGCTTGTGGGAGGCTGGGGGACCGTGCCTGCCCCTGCAGCTGCTCTGCTCCTGCCCGAGGTGCTGGGCCTGCCAGCATTAGCCTGAGAGCTGCTCTGCATGCTCGCTGTCTGTGTGACCCAAGCGCTGGGGACTGGCGGGAGCTCCCTTTCTGCCGGATAAGGGCAGCAGGGGCAGGGCCAGCCTTGCCCAAGTGGCCTGCCCACGTACCCGTCCTGCCTGGATATCCGGCCCCCGCCAGCCCTGCAGAGAGCACTTGAGAGATCAGCCTCCTGGGGCTCTTCAGTTCTTGCCCCCCCCCCCCTTTGAGAGAAGGGCTGGCTTGGGTGGTGGGAGCTGGGCTGAGCCCTCTCTCTGTTGCCTGGGGACTTCCAGCCACTTTCTCCCTGGGCTGGATTCGAACCTGCCCCCCCAGAGGAGCATGGCAAGCTGCTGAGGGCTTGCTCCAGGCTCCTGAGGAGATGTGTAAGAGGGTGGCCTGTATGTCCCTGCCCACAGGGCAGGCCGGGCTGTGGGGAGCACTGAGCCCTCCCCGAGGGAAGCCCATGTCCCACCCTTGGACTCGGGGCTGGCCAGGTTCTCAGCATCTCTGCCTTCATTCAGGTGTCGTGCAGGCTACCCACTGCAGGCCTCAGGTCCGCCTGGGGGCAACTTGGGAACTCTCCAGAGGGAGGGTCAAAGCAGGGCTAACGCAAACGCCCAGTGCTGGGGACTGGGCAGGGACAGCCTGGAAAGGGGCCCTCGGCTGGGTGCTCCCTCTTGTGGGGGCTGGCAGCCTGGCTGGCTGTCCTGGTGCTCACTCTCCTGTCCCCTGGACGCAGCCAGAGGACCTGGAGGAGCGGGAGCGGATCCAGGCTAAGATCCAGGAGCTACGCAGTGAGCAGAGGAGAGAGCCCCAGAAACCGGATGCCCAGGGTAAGTCCATGCAAATCCTGCCACCGGGGCCCAATTTCCCTAGGCAAAGTCCTGCCCCGGGGTGCCGCGTCTGTCCCGTCCCACAGCCTTCTTCCCCTAGCGGGATGGGGTGAGTGGGACCCCACCATGCCCTGCCCAATGGGGTTGTGGCCTGTAGGGGCTGCCCTATGTTGGGAGCAGTGGCCCTGCCTGTTCTCTCTCTGGCAGGGAGCATTGGACTGGGGCAGCAGCCCCTTTCCCAGGCTGCAATGTGTGGTCGGGGCAGCACCCCTTTTGCTGCTGGGTCCTAAGCAGGGGTCTTGCCCTAGAGGGACTGGGCATGGCAGTTGGTGTGTGGCAGAGAGCTGTGGGAGAGGGTTTGCCCCAGTGTAGGGGTCGCACTCAGGAGGGGCTGGTGGGGGCTGTTTAGCTGTGGAGGAGGGTGGGGGGGACTTTCCCCCATAAGAAGCAGGTTCTCTCCCCTGCAGACCCGGCCTCGGGGACCCTGCTGCTCCTGGACCCGCTGCCTCCCCCGCACTGCTGCTCGTCCTCGGAGCTGGAGCCACAGCAGAGAGCCGATCCCCCGGAGCGCAGCTCCCAGAGCCCTGAGCCCGGCCCAGGGGCAGAGCAGCCCTGCGCGAGCCTGACCAGCCCTTGCGCACAGGAGGGGGACGGCGAGGGGTTCGGCCAGCCAGAGGCAGGGGGCAGTGGGGAGCGCAGCCAGGGGGAGCCAGAGCAGCAAGAGGCACCTGCAACCACGGGCGACAGCTGCCCAGCGGAGGAGACCTGCCAGAGGCTGCCCAGCAACAGGAGCCAGAGCAGCCAGGTAACAAGACAGCTGCCCCTCCCGGGGGGCCTGAGGAACGGTGCCCAGGACCGGGCTGTGGCTGCCCTCTCCGCTGGGCCTGCGGGCTGGCGGGTAGAGTGCGGCGCCTGCCGCTCCCCCTAGCAGAGCCCACGGGCTGTATGTGGCAGGCATGACTGGAGGGCTGAGCCGGGCATTACCAATGCTGGCCGCTAGGCGGCACACGGGGGGAGCCCGGTAGCCGCTCGCCACAGGGACCCGCTTTCCGGGCCTGAAACAGGACGTGAGCGAAATGAGTCTGGGTCTTAACACATCCCTATTTATCGGAGACACAAAACTACCCTGTGCCTTGCAAGGTCAGCCCTCGCCTCTCCAGGGTCCCAGAGTGGCATGGCAGGGGGCTGCAGGTCAGGAGTAAGGCACATCGGTGGAGCTGGGGCTGGATTATCAGGGGGCTGAACAGTGGGATCGAGGGGAGGTGGGCAGAGCCAGGGGAGGGAGGCAGAGCTGGATTGGCAGGGAGCTGCGTGGTGGGATCGAGGGGGGTGGGCAGAGCCGGGGGTGGGAGGGGCAGGGCTGGATTGGCAGGGGAATGGGCAGAGTCAGGAGAGGGGCGCAGGGCAGGCACTACCCAGCACCTCTCACCAGCACCATCTGGCACCTGTCAGATTGAGGAGTTGCTGGGACTAACCCTACACTCCTCCTCTCCCTTTCCCCAGGTCAGCTCCTGTGTCAAAAGCCAAGCGCCCGAGAAGCCAGCCAGCGCTGCCAACAAGACGCGAGCTGGTAAGAAGCAAGCGCGGTGCCATCCCCTCCCCCCTAGCACTTGCTGTGCCTGGCTGGGGCCTTGTGGTCAGGGAGCCCCTGCCGGGAGTTGCACCGGTAGATGGTGCTATCACTAGTGTATATGGACTGGGTGCGTAGGGACCTTCCTGCACCAAGTGGGGGCTTCCTTGTACGCTGGGGCACCGAGGCTGCGAGCTTCTCTGCAACAGTGCCCCCTCTCCAGTGGTGCTGCGAGCTTCTCCACAGTAGCTCCCTGCTGGCCATGTTGACTTGTTCCATCGGCGGGACCCCTCTCTGGGGGTGTTTTGCAGACACCCAGCAATGCTTCTGCTGGGGGTGCTTGGAGCTCCCCTGTGCCAGTCTCCCCCTTGGTGCTGTCAACTTCCCCACAGAAGTGCCCCTTCCAGTGTGGCCGTGCCATGAACTGCCTTGTTCGGGGATGCTGCACGCCCCCCGCCCCACAGCAGTGCTTCCCTCTGGGCTGGCTGCAGAGTCGCTCAGCGCTCCCTGCAGCGGTGCCACCCTCCACGTGGGTGGTGTGGGTGGGCGGAGCTGTGGGCTTTCTTGCAGCAGTGCCAAGGTAGTTCAGTAGGGGGCGCTGTGCGCTCCCAGCTCAGTGCTGCCCTCCGGGGGAGGCGGAGTGGCCTTGCTGGCGCTCCTGGCCAGCCTGTGTCCTCCTTGCTCCAGTCTGGCTGTTTGAAAGAGTTGAGCCTTCTGTGACGAACCTCTGGGCTCCTGGCCAGGTCTGTGCTCGAGCTGGAGGATGCCCCCCCCGCCTCCTGGGGTGGGACAAGCGTCCCTGGCAAAACCAAACCACTCCTGGTGCAGAGTGAAGGCAGGTGGCACAGACACGGCAGTGCCTTGGGAGACTGGTCCATGCGTGAGAGTCCTTGAGGGGGTGCCCCCTGCGTTCCTGCCCCCTGGGGACGGGATGGGGGTTTCAGGCCTGTGGCCCCTCCCTGACCCTGCTCATCAGCTGCCCCTGGCCCCGGTTGATGTGGGAGTGGGCTGGGCTGGTGCTGCTGACATCCCCTGGCTGCTCGCTGGGCTGCTGCAGGGCCATGAAAGGGAATCCATGTGTGCAGCAAACTCCGGCCTTTTACATTCTTTAGCCCAATAAGGCTGGTGGCTCAGCATCACTCTGTGCTCTCCTGGCCCTCCACCTCGCTCTGCTGGCTGGAGGCGGCTTAGCGGGCCTAGCGGGGGAGCCAGGCTCCCAGCTCGGGGGACCGCCCTGCGCTTCGACTCATAGCACAGGCCTGCTGTACCAGGCAGCTCCAGGGGTTCTCCCCATTGTGCCCTGGCTGCTGCGGCTTGGGGAGCCCAGGGAGCTGGAGGAAACAGCTGAGATCCTGGCCCTGGGCAGCCCCCCGACTCAGCCTGCCAGGGTCTCCGCTAGACCAGGGAGGGGCTGAGATGAGCCTGGAGTTCCCTGCAGGACAGGTGGAGCAGGGTTCGTTGTGCATAGCCCTTCTCCAGTGCCCTCCCGGGGGGATCATCTCTGTGACAGCACCCCTGAGCTTCCTGCGCATTGGTGACAGCACCCCAGGCATTGAGCAAGGCCGGGCGTAGGGTGCAGACTCCCTGGCAGCGGGAGCGAAGGGAGTGAGCAGGAGGGGCGGGGAGAAGGCCTGGAGACCTACAGTCCTGGGGTCTGCCCAGAGCAGGGACAGGCACCACACCATGCCTCACTCCAGTCAGGGGAGGGCAGGCCCCTCTCCATGGCCAAGAGGGGTCTGATGGTTGTGATGGGGACTCCTGTGGAGGTGGGTCAAGCCCCCAGGCCTCCAAACAGAGGGTGACTCCTTGGCTGGGCTGGGGCCTGGCCGAGGTGGGCTCAGCGTCCCGCTGTGTGAGCCTGGCTCTGTTGCGTGGTGCCAGGCAGGTGCTGCGGTGCCCGTGTCCCTGCCCGAGAGCAGGGGGCCCTGGGGATGACAGTGCCAGGGCAGCGCATGGAGCAAGAGATCGCCTGTGATCGCTGCTCTGGGAAGGGGGACATCTCCCGCTGACCCCATGGCAGCCCCTCCCCTTGGCTCTCCCCACAGGGTTGCGCCCTGGCAGCGTGGCCTGCTGGACTAGTCCCCAGCCCAGTCTGTGTGGCGCGGCCGGTCGCAGAGGAGGGCATGGGGGTGCTGGTGTCTGGCGGCACAGCGCTGTTCTCTGTGCTCTGGAGGGGCAGGGGCCCTGGTTTGGCCAAGTGTAACCCCTGGAGCCAGGTTCCCAGGGCAGCCGTTCACTACTACCCCTGCAGGTGGGCTTTCCCCGGGCAGTGCCCAGGACTGGTGCCACGAGCTGGTGAGGCGGGGTGCTCATTGGAGGCCCAGGCAGTGGGGGCACGAATGCAGTCTGTGCAAAGGGGCTGGTTCTGCAGCCAACCCTGCACTCCTCGGGCGCCTCCGCAGGAAGTTGGCCAGGTTCCCCCAGCCTGGCAGCGCCCTTGGAGGGGGAGGTGGGCGGAACGTGGGCACTGTCCCTGAGTCTGCCCCGGGCTGCCCCACCTGGGGACTCTGTGTGCTCCAGAACTGGGGGGCAGGGCTGCAGTCTGGTGCCCTCTGCTGGCCGTGGGCCTACGCTGGCCCAGATTAACTCACCCCTGGCTGAGGGCTGGGTACCTGTGGGGCAGGGCGGCCATGGGGGTTTTGCCTGGCTCTGTGACGGGGGGGCCCGGCTGCCCTGGCCGTGGGGCGGGCCTCGGGTTGCTGTGCTCAGAGGTGATGCCTGGTGCTGCTGTTCTAACATGGCTCTCCTTGACTGGGCTCTCTGCATCTCTGAAAATGCTACCTTGGACTGGTCCTTTCCAAACACTGTGGCTGGCAGCGCCCACCCATGATGTGCCAGGAACCCCTGCCCGCCAGGATCTCTCCCGCCACACCCACATGCCATCTGCGCCATTCTCCCCGCTCCTGGCCCACAGCACAGGTAATGCCCTCTCCCCTTGCATCCAGCGTGCCCTCCTTGCTCCCTGGCCTTTGGTCTGCCCCATATCCTTCCCTCAGGAGCAGCCCCCGGGAGGGGCTCTCTGTGACACTGCCCGCTGCTGCTCTAGGGGTGCAGTGGGAAGGAACCCCAGCCCTGGCTTCTCTAGAGAGCATGACAGCCGCCCAACGGGATGTGGCACCTGCCCTGGTGACATGAGAGCTGGTGCAAGGCTGCCTCTCCACTCCCCATCCTGGGGTAATGGGCTGGCAAGGTCCTCCTGAAACCTGACTGAACTGGGGGTGGGGATGCCACGCAGCCCCTCCCGAGCAAAGCGCACCAGTGCCAGTCAGGCTCTGTGCCCACGGGAGGGTGAATCGCTCAAGTCCTCACTCGGCTCCTGTCTCCCCTTCCAGAGCCCGCACGGGAGCAGCCCTTCCAGAGAGCCAACTCGGTGCGGGAGCGCGTCCGCAAGTTCACCTCGGATTCCCTGGCCCAGCCTGGTCCCAGGTCCTGCAGCCAGAAGTGGGAGACCCCTGGCAAAGGCTCCTGGGTCCTGCAGCAGCAACTCCTGCACCCCCAGGGTGCCTGGGGCTCAAAGGCGGGCGGTGCCCAGTGCACAGCAGACTTACCCAGCGGTCCCCGGTGCGGACTCAGCCCAGCGCCACTGGGCCATGCTGCCCTCCGGGGAGCCAAGGAGGGCTCGGGGGGCCCCCCAGCCAGCAGTCGTGTGGAGCGCCGCACCTCCTCCTCAGAGGCAGAGGCTGCGATTGCCGGGGGCCCAGCCTGCCCTAAAGAGGAGGGCAGCTCTGTGGGGAGGAGCCAGGCTGGCCAATCGCAGGACAGCCTGCTGACGTCCCCCCAGAGGCCCATTGAAAACGCCGAGGGTAGCTCGTCCGGCACAGAGGAGCCTGGCGCCCAGCACGCTGCCTCTCTGCCCAGCCGCCCAGCCCGGCCCCAGCCTCCTGCCTGCGGCACCAAGGCCAGCGCCAGGGACGAGGACCCCATGAAAACACTCTTCACCATCGAGATCAAGGATGGCAGGGCCCAGCCCGTCAGCAGCCGCGTCGTGGGCGCACCGGGCAGCCAGCGGGCGGGTAGGTTCCACAGCTGCCACGGCGGCCAGGCTGAGCTCTCGACGTGTGGGTCTCACGGCTGTGCTCCTGGGAGAGCTGGGAGCAAAGGACAGCCGCTGCTGAGCATGCCCAGGTGGGGCTGGCTCTGCAGCCCTTGGGGGTGCAGCCTAGCCCTGGCCCCCGCCTGGCTGCCCACTTGGGGTCCCTCTGCCACGCTAGGATGCCCCACAGTTCCCCCTCTCCCCAGGCAGATCAGTGGGGCTCACGGGAAATCAACAGAGCCTTGACTCGCTCTTGGAGCTGGGCTGTATGGCCCCAGGGCTGGCTGCCCCTTGTCCCAGCTAAGGGAGTCTCGGCTCCAGCCGAAGGGCTGTGGGACGCTCCCCAGGCACTGGGTCCCCTGGCTGTTCTGCTCCTAACCCCCAGGGAGGGATCCCTCCCAGTCCTGCCCCAGAGCTGGGGAGCGCCTCGGCTCCCCTCACTGTGGAGGAGGCAGGTTCCCTGCTGGGGAGTCCCCTGCCAGGGCTGGGGGGTCCCTGTGACTCTGGACCCTCCCTGTGCAGAGGCCAGCTGTGCCATCAGCTAGGGTGAGCTTCACTCTGCATGGTGAGCCCTGGTGCTCGGGGAATGGACTCTGCCCAGATCCTGCATGGGCTCTGAGAGGGCTGGGGGCTGTGTCCTCTATGGCTCGGCAGCTGGTGGGGTGGGGGCGGGGGGGTCGGATCTGAGTCCTGTATGGTTCCGTGGGGTGCTGGCGCGAGTGCGATTGTTGGGGGTGGGGGCAGTGCTGAGATAGCCGCGGCCGATGCTGGCTGCCAGCCTCTACTCTTGTGCCCTCCCTTCCTAGAGCTGACCCTGGGGCTGCGGAGCTCGCCCATCCGGATCAGCAGCACCGGCACCGGCAGGGTCAGCACTGCCAGCAAGGTGAGCACTGCCAGCAAGGTGAGCAGGGTCAGCACCCCCCCCCCTCCCCCCCACACACACACACCGCGTGCACGCCAGGGCTATGGATCCAGCCAGCGCTGCTGCCCCTGCAGGCCTCTGAGTCCTGCCCTGCCGCACTCTATGCCAGGTGCCACCTGGGCACGTCCTGCGGTGCAGGCTGTACCTGGGGGGGTGGGCGCTTTAACAGCGCGGTCACCCTGCCCTGCGCAAGGGAAGGATGCTTCGGCCCTTGAGCCGGCAGCTGCAGGAGTTTGCCAGCCCTGGCTGTCTGGGTCCGGGGGAGCAGGGGGCACAGAGCTGGTGCCAGGCACTGTGGGGCTCTGGCTGTGTGAAGGGGGTGGGGAGGGAAACAAATCCCTGGGCCTCCACTGGCTCTGCTGTGAAATCAGATCCATGGGCCCTGTGGCTCCCTGCTGGGATTGGCCCAGGCCTGTCCCCAGCCCCCCAGTGTATTTGGGGGCTTGCAACTGAGGCCAGCGAGCGCCTGGTGGGGAGCTGCTGTGGCTGCCCCCCTCGGTGGCCAGGTCAGAGCAGTGTTACTCCAGGAGCTCTGTGATGGTGTGGTCTGTGTGAGGGGTGGCAGCCCAGCGTGAGGAGTGTGTCCCCATCCCCCACACCCTCTGGGGATCCTGGCCTCACTCTGGGGTCACATGGGGCCAAGTGACCCCATGAGCCACGGGACAGGACCCCAGAGCCCCGCAGAGTGCGGGGTGGTACCTCTGCCCCAGACCCCGCTGGGTGCAGCAAGAAGCTGCCCGTGCCGGACCCTGCCCATCATGGCCCCGGAGGGGGATTCTTGGGAAGGACTGGAAAACGGACCTCTTCCCCCCCGCCTTCCTTCTAGGGGTCAGAGCTGGCTGGTGTCGGGGAGAGGCCACCTAGCCCCTAGGCAGCTGCTTGGAGCTGGGATTCCTGTGTGTGGCCAGGCGTGCACCTGGGGGGAGGTGTGTGCACTGGGCATGTGACCCAGGTAGGGGGTTGTGTGTGTGTGTGGGGGGGTGGCCCTTGGAGCAGAGGCAGCTAAGGGAAACATGCAGCCGGGCGCACACCCCTGGGGGAGACAGGCCTGTGCAGCTGGATGTGTCCCCAGGGTGGGGGGCGGGTGTGTGTCGCCAGGCGCGTGCCTCCAAGTGGGAAGAGAGGGGCGGAGGTGGGTGCGTGTGGCTGGGCCCTGAGCTGGCCCGGCATGGTTGGCGCTCTTGGCCATGTAGGGTAATGCTGAGCACTCAGGCATGTTGCAGTGTTTAGGAAAAACAAAGGCGTCAGGGCCAGGCTGCAGTGGTGTTCGAGGTCCAGCGGCCGTGGGGCCCAGGATGGCACCAGGCCTGGCACGTGCCCCTGTGGGTGGCTCCCCCTTGTGGCAGGAGTGTCTGCATCTCCCTTTCCCCAGGAGGTGCAGCACCAGAGTCATGTCCCACCTGGCCCCTGGAGCTGGAGGAGGGGCTGAGCCAGCCCGGCCCTCCCCAGGGTACATGAGGCACCTCTAACTGAGTCTGCGGCTCTCGGCCACTCTGCGTCCAGGACCCCCGTGGGAGCCACGTTCGGGGGGCCTCCCTGCAGGAGCAGCCACATGGGCTCTGGCCCAGCCACCACATGCAACCCTGGGGCTCCTGCACCCTGCCCTGAGGGAGCAGAGGGGGACTGTGGGTCAGGATTGAGCGGCATCCACAGGGCTGGTTGGGGGAGGAGGGCAGCACCTCTGGGAGCCGTGCGCTCTGCAGGGACAGCTCTTGCTGGGCGTGGGGGGGCCGGTGGTTTCTCCCGCACTAATGAGCTAACGCGGCCCCGTGGCCCGGCTGCGGCCCGTCAGCTCTCATTAAGGTATTAGCGTGGCTGGCACAGGGCTGGGGAGCTGGGTCTGCCCGGTGGGAGAGTGCAGGTGGCAGGTGTGCGCTGAGGCTGTCCGCAGGGGAGGGGGCAGGAGGAGCAGCCCACGACCTCTTCCAGGTATGGGTGGCCAAGGCCATGGAGTGCACTGTGGGGCTGGCAGGCACTTGGGCGGGGGACCAGGGGGGCTGTGCTCTCAGGTGCCCATGCAGAGGGTGAACAGTGTGGCTGCTGGGGGGTGCTTTATTCCAGGGGCCCCTGCGGAGGGCGCTGCGTGCTCCTGGGCCCTAGAGGGGGCAGGCTGAGGGGGGGCACTTCACTCCTGCTGCCGCTCGCTGCCTGGGAACCTGATCTGCCTGGCTGATGCTTTATTTACCAGCCCTGCCAGGTGCTCAGTGCCCCCCAGGCGAGCTGGTGTCAGAGCAGAGTCAGCTGGTGGGGCTGGAGCTGCCTGCTTGGCTTGCTTGCCATGGAGCCCCCGGAGAGGGGGCAGCAGCTGGTGGGGCAGAGAGGTTTGGTTCCAGTGGGTGGAGCAGGCCTGGCGTGGGGGTGGGACGGGGACAGCGTCCCTGCCAACGCTGGCACTGGGCTGTGCACACCGAGGCCATGGGGAGGGAGGGTGTGGAGGGAGGGAGAGCCTTTTGTGGGGTGTGGGAGGGCATAGGGTGAAGACGGGGACCCACTGAGGACTCCCAAGCGGAGTAGGCAGCCCCGCTGGGGAACTGTGTCTTTTACCTCGCTCCAGAGGAAATCCTGCCCCTATGGCCCATGGAGGCCTAGCCTGGGCCTGCAGCCAGCTCCTGTCTGCATTGTGCTCTCTCTGCCCCCAGACTGGGCACCGCCGGCCCAGGTGGAGGCATCCCCTCCTGCCGGGGAGATCTGTACACGGCGGCGCTGGTGCGGGGGTGAGGAGCTGGCCCTGTCAGGGCACAGGACGGGAGCTGGGAGCACTGCCTGGATGGGCATGGGTGGTGCTAGGAGTCTGCCCCTCCCCAAAGGAACTGCAGGGCTGAGGGCCCTGCCTCCCCCTCCTTAGGGTGTTGGGAGGGGACACTAGTGCTGGCCTGTGGTAGCTGGGGTGCAGGGAGTGGCACAGCTGGGTGCTGGTCTGGGGGAGTTAAGGGGAGCAGTGGGGAGCAGCATGGCTGGGGCTGGGGGATTTGGGGGTGAGTGTGGTGGGGGGCAGCATGGGGGGTGGTGAGGTGAAGGCGTGGGGGCAGCATGGCAGGGGCTGGGCCGCTCTATCCAAGCCCCGCTCTACCTTTGATTGACCCCTTCCCCCGTTTGCTGAGGGCTAGACCCCGGCAGGCAGCTCAGGGGAGCCCATGCTGTACGTCGGGGTGGGGAGGCAGCAGGCTCAGTGACTGCAACATGCCCAGCTGCATGTCCTAATGCCTGCCCCCCCCGGCTTGGCCACCTGGCCCGAGTCCATCACTGCCCGGCCTGCTCTGGGAACTGTCCCAAGTTCAGCATCTTCCCACCCGGCTCCTGTGTCGGCCCCTCTGCCCAGCCCCGGCCTGTGCGATAAGAATAGCGGGGCTGAACACAAAGCCCAGCCCCGGGGAGGGGCAACACCCAAGAGCCCCTATAAAGGGCTGGGAGCTTGCAGAGCCCACCGCCCGGAGCTGGCAGTGAGAGGACCTTGACCATACTGTGTCTCGCCCCGGGAGCCTGCGGTGTGGCAGCGAGGGGCCCTGCCGTGCCCGCATCCCATCCCCCCCCAGCATCATGCCGGGGGTGCACCTCCCCAGCTTGGACAATGCCCGGGACGCGACGGTGGAGGAGATCCGGCTGGACCTCCAGGCCTTCCAGCTGGCCACGGAGAGGCGCCTGGAGGAGGCTCTACAGCAGTTGCAGCCCCTGGCCAACGCCCTCAACGACTTGAAGGAGGAGCACCTGGTGCTGCGGGCAGAGCAGGCGCGCCTCGGCCGGCAGCTGGAGGTGCTCACGCTCTGGCTGGGAGCCCAGGATCTGGAGGAGAAAGACCCCAGCACCCTCTTCCTGGAGGCACAAGATCCATGTGCCCACTTTGCAGGCACCGAGGAGCCCAGCAGCCCCGTGGCCCATCCGCCCACCTTTTCCAGCACCCGCAGGCAGTCGTCTGTGCACCTCTCCAGGGGCAACAGCCTTGTGAGTGTGCGGGCTCTGGGCAGGGGAAGGCAGGGTGGCAGGCCCACTCCCTCGAGTGGACAGCTTCCCCGAGAGCCCGTCCCACGGGCAGCGTTGGCTGGCTGTGTCTTGGGTCCCTTCTTCCTGCCAAGGGGGAAGGAGGCAGGGGTGGGCAGATGTTGCTTGGGCAGAAGCCTTGGCCTGCCCCTGCTGGCTGAGCTGCAAAACTACTCTGGGTACCCAGTGCCGGCACCTCGCATACCCCCCCCCTCCCCCCGCTAGGGCCAGAGCGGGCGGCCAGCGTGGAGCTGGCTGGGTGAGTTCCCTGTGCTCCTGTCGGCCCTTCCCCGAGCTTTGGCCCCTGGAGAAAGGGAAGCTATTGCGGGGGAGCCCCAGAGCTGGCGCCAGCTGCTGCTGGCCCAGGCAGGTGCATTTTCACGGGGGATTAACTGTGGCTGTGGCAGCAGATTACAGCTGAGGGAGACCTGTGCCAACCGAGGCTCCCATCACCCGGAGCCAATCCGGGCCGCCTGCCTTGCATTGCTGACATGCCATCTGGAGCAGCCTGTTGTGGTGGGTGCTGTTGCCTGCCCGTGTTTGTTTGCAGGAACAGCTGGCCTGGGGTCTCTTTACACCGGCTCCGAGCCCAGCCAGGGAGCTGCGCCCTCCGGCGAGTGCTGGGGCACTGCGCGGTGTCAGAGCTGCTCGAGGCTGTCGCTGTGAGCGGGATCTCCCCTGGCTGCTGGGCAGGGAGGCACGGGGCTGCCTGGATCTGGGTGTGGCCCCTGCAGGGATAATCTGCCTGAGCGCCAGGGCTAGTGGGGCTGCTGTGCACAGAGCCCAGCGGGCCCGGCTGACAACAGGCGTTAGGCCCTGCCCTAGGGTTGGTTCCTCCCATCGCTGCCTGCCTACCACCAGCCCTGGCCACAGAGGCCAGCCTCCTGCCAAGGGCCCTCGGCATCTGGTCGGCTCCTGCCCCAAGGGCTGGTGGGAAATCCCAGCCCTTGGTCCCCTGGTGTTTTAACCAAAGAGAACTGACCCCCAGCAAGCAGCTGGGCAGAGAGAGAGGCCGCGCTGCTGGCCGTCATGCCCAGCCCAGGGGGGCTGGGTCCAAGTGGAGCCAGAGGGCAGCAGTGCTGTATATGTTGGCCTGCCTGGCTCTCCTGCCCCATCCCGTCCTGCCATGGGGGGCACCCTGCTCCAATGGGGCTACTGAGAGCTGGACCCTCAGACGGCCAGCGCCGGGGTGCCCAGGCTCTGCTGGGGGTGTGTGAATGGAGCGAAGCAGGTGTGGTCTCAGCCCCACAGCTGACACCTCAGCCCCTGCCCACAGGCCTTTGTGGTGCTATTTTGGGCCTGGCCGGCTGCCCGAGCTACATTCGTTGGGGGTTGTGTTGATAAGGAGTTGGCACCACATGATTGTTCAGAAGAGGCTGGGCTTGCCTCGTTGCCAGGGCAGCTCCTGATCCCCAGCACAGGATCCTCTTTCCGATAAGCCTCTTAATCCCCCTGGAAATCCTGTGCTGGAGCTAGAGGCGGGCGCTGACCTCCCCGGCCCCACGGTGCCTGCTTCCCAGCCCACCCGCCTGACCCAGGCAGCGCCCCTGCTCACTGGGCAGTGGGGCCTGCCTGCTGCGGGCAGCCGTTGCTCTCTGGGTGTATCTGGGCTGTCTGACCTGTATGCTCACTGCTGCGGATCTTGGATGGGCTGATTGGACCCTCATGCCTGTGTTAGGGTTGCCATGAAACTTGACAGTAGCCCTGTCCCTGACTCCACCGTTCCCATTGCAGGGTTCCGCGTGAGGCAGAGAGCAGGAGCTGAGGGTAGGGAAGGAATTGCCCATCCACAGGAGCAGTACATGTCTGCCCCACAGGCTGGACTGCACCAGGCTGCTGGGCTCTGGTGGTGTGGGGTGATGTCTGTGGTGTCATGGAGCCACAGGATTGGTGCTAGGGCCAGCTTTGGAACAGCATCTGGGAGGGAACCCTTCCATGGGCCAGATCCCCGGCGTCTCTCACTTCCTCCAGGGGAAGCCACGTGGCTTCCCCGCCTCCTCCGACTGGACCTCTGGGCCTGCAGCCCCCCCTGCTCCACCCCATCAGCTCTGGTCAGCGAGTCCTGCTGAGACAGCCGAGGGGGACTTGTCTGCTCTTGGGGAATGCATGCACCTCGTCCAGCTTGTGCAGTGATACTCGCAGTGTTGTCAAGCCAGTCAGGTTTATTAGTCACTCGGAGCACAGCACGGGACGGCCTTAGGGTAGCCCAGAGGAAGGAAGGGTAAAACATCGTCCATTCTGGGGCGCCCAGCCAAGTTGTAGTGAACTCTGGCTCTCCGTCCGTCTGACCTTGGTCCAAATCCCAGGTCAGAGCCCCTTGACTGCCACTAGCAGCCAACGCTTGTCCCCCAGCTCACACCTCTCCAGACCCCTGTTTCCGAGCTGGGGAAATGCTGGGGAGCCCCCTTGCTGGGAAGTGGGGAAGTCCAGATGCCTCTGGGTCCTTGCTTGCTCGGTGTCAGCGTCTGGGTAATTGGATCTGCTGTTGTATTCTCCAGAGCACCATTGAACTTGAACCTAAGGCCCAAACAGCTAGGCAACACCCATATCTGTCTCTTCGCCTGCCCAGAGTGCAAGCAGCCCTTTTCCACATGCTAGTGACAGTCTAGCACATAGGGGAAACTGAGGCACAAATAGATCTCCTAAGAAGATTACGAAATATTCCTGCTTTGTCACATGTGGCTCAGTGGCAGAAGCCCAGGACTGGGAGACAGGACTCCTGGGTTCTGTTCCCTGTTCCTGCACTGGCCTGCTGGGTGACCTCTGTCTGTCACATCCCCACTGTGTATGGAGATAGTCAGGGCTGCCCCCCAGCAGAGCTCTACTTATGGAGTGGGGTGGGGGCGGCTTGGGAAGGGCAGGACAGTTCAGCCTGTTGTGTGGGTGTAGAGGATTGGCAGATGGAGCCTCTGCTGGGCTTGCTGGTACTGCCTGGCTCGATGGGTAGCGGGAGCTGGGCGGATGGTCAGGCAGTGGCATTGGCAACGCAGTAGGTGGCGCTCTTCCCTCTCGTCAGCCCATAGCTAATACCCAGCCTGGCGCTGAGGGCACGGTAGTACTGGAGCTACCCTTTACTAGGGGTGTAAAAGCAGGTCCTCGGCTGCTCGTGGGCATGTGCCCCGGCATGTCTCCCCAGGGCTGGGAGCTGGGCCTGTTGGCTGAGGGAAGCATCCGGAGCTGCTCTCCCTGTGGGGCCGGGGGATGTATGCGTGGGGTTTGCCTGGGCCCTCTGCAGGGCAGGGCGCTCTGCAGCGGGGGGGAGGTTCTCGACATTGGCCCCTCTTGTTGCAGATGGAGGCGGAGCTGGTGGAGCAGCCCCAGGTGCTGGTTCCAGAGCCGGAGCTGCCCAATGGGATGGAGAAGGCCCAGGCGAGGGAGCCGGAGAAGAGGAGCAAGCTGAGCGCTGAGGAGCTGAGCAGGATCGAGGAGGAGGACGTGCTGGATAAGATGGTACATTGGGCCTGGCTGAGCCTGCCCTCTGCCTCTGTGCTACCCCAGCCGGGCGGTGGCTTGGGTTTGAGGGGGCAGTGGGGCAGGGTGGGGGTGAGGCCAAGGTGGGGGTAGGGTGACCAGATGAAACAGACAAAATATCGGAACGCATGGGGGAAGCCCCCCCCCCCCCAAAAAAAAAAAAAGTGCCCGAGCAGTCAAAGCCGCAAAATTGGGACAAATGGCGCCGGATTGCGCATTGGTTGGGACGCGGGACAAAGAACGGAAAATCGGGACAGTCTCGATTTTATCGGGACGTCTGGTCACCCTAGGTGGGGGCGAGGCTGTGGTGGAGTTGGGGCTGAGGCTGTGGTGGGGCAGGGTTGGGGGGTGAGGCCGCGGTGGAGTTTGGGGCTGGCTGTGGGGCAGGGGATGAGGCCGCGGTTGCTGAAGTTGCTGGTGTCGTGCTTGCCTTGGCAGCTGGACCAGACGTCGGACTTCGAGGAGCGACGGCTGATCCGCACTGCCATGCGGGAGCTGCGCCAGAGGAAGAGAGGTAGCTGCTCATGGGTCCCCGGGTCTTGGTGGCTGGAGGAGCCATGGGCTCACCCAAGGGCCTGTGTAGGCTGGGGGTGGGCACCTTGACCCTGGCAGCAGGGCTGTGGAATGGAAGCAGCAGAGGGGGGGTCAGAGAGCCAGGAGCCGTGCTACCGAAACCTGAGCTGGCATGGGGATGTCTGGGCCCTATCCCAGGGAGGGGCTCGGCCATGGAGGCAGGCAGGCTCTGTAGCCTTTGCGGATCATTGTGTGTGAGTCTCTGCAGTGCCATGGCCATGGCGCCGTCTGGCATGGCAGCATCATGGGCGAGGGGCAGCAGGGGCCTGGCTGGGAGAACGTCCCCATTCCTCCTGCTGTGTCTCCGGCTCTGTCAGGGCAAGGAGTTCCCCACAGGGCCCTGACTCCTGGACTGTGTAGCGGAGGATGGACTGGGCTGGGCACCCCAGAGAGGCTGTGGTGGCTCCATGCCGGGCAGCATCCATCGCCCCCGGTGCCCTCATCTCCGCGTTAACGCCATCGCCCGCGTGCATTTGCAGAGCAGCGGGACAAGGAGCGGGGCCAGCGGCTGCAGGAGATGAAGAACCAGGCCGCGGCGGGGAAGGCGGCCCAGGCCACCGAGACCACCACCCAGCAGAGCACCCAGTCGGCTGATGGTTCAGCCCGCCACACACTCACCAAAACTGAGCGCCTCGTCCAGTCCAGTAAGGGGCCCTGCAAAGGCCACTGAGCACTACCGCTTGCTCTCTCAGCCTGGTCCCGCTCACACCCAGCACAGCCCGCTCTGTGCCACCCTAGCACTGGCCCCCTCTGCTGATCTCTTCTCTGCCACCCTGGCACAGGGTCGTCTCTGGGTGCCTGCCAGTCTCTGCTGGTCTCTTCTCGATCATCTCCCAAGGCGCAGCCCCTGCTCTTGGAGTCTCTCTCTGTTTCTCTCTGTCCTTCGCTGTCCCTGTGAAGACGGTGCTTGGCTGCCTGGGCTTCACTCTGAAAAAGGGCTCCTGGGCCCAGCCATCCAGGACAGCTGGCAGCCATGGGGCCTGGCTCCCCACCGCCGAGAGCATCCAGCACGCATGTGCTCTGCCTTGCCGTGAGTCTGCTGGGCTCTGGAGGTGCAGCCTCTGTGCCAAGAATTCCCTGCTCCCCAGGGTGGCTCCAGGGACATGCCAGCTCAGGGAGAGCTGGAGTAGGCCAGTGTGGAGCCTGGGGCACAGGACTACACCAACCATGGGGCCTGCATGGGGAGCCCCCAGCGAGCACAGCCCATGGCATGGTGGGCATGGAGCCTTTGGAGTGGTCAAGGGTCTGTAACGGGGCCCCTGGTTAAAGCTGGGCCTCCCTGGCTGGCTGGAGCCGTCCCTGGCCTCACCTGTCCCTTCCTGCGCTTCCTCTACTTGCCAGCAGCCGCTGCCCAGGCTGGCATGAACTCAGGCGGCCAGCTCCTCCAGCAAGCCCTGTCCAGGGGGGTCTGTCAGCAGCTAGCAGGGAGGGCTCCTGTCCAGCACGGCCCCCTCCTCCCCCCAGGGCTGGGACTCTTCTCTCCCCCGTTGGCCTGTGCACCCTGCCCTCAGCTGCACCTTCCTTCCTACACCTGTGGCTCAAGGAGCCCTGGCTCTTACGGTTCCTTCCTGTTGCCACCTGCCTTCTCAGGCATACAAGGAAGCTTGGCCACATGGGCCCTTCCACCAACTGCTCTGGCTCCCGGCCAGGCCAGGCTCTGGCTGGGTGGCGCTCTCCTTGGAGAAGCCTGCCTTGGCTTCATACTGCCTCTGCTCCTTTTGTTCACTGCCACTGGCCTGTTCTCTCCGGGCTGGGGCAGAGCCTTCTCTGCATCTCCTGCCGCCAGGCTGGGCCTCCCTGCCTCTTTCTGCCCCATACTCTGTGTTGTCTTTGGAGCCTGCTGCACACACCCCCGTCGGCCTGGCCTTTGCGGAGCTTGCTGGCCTCGCTCAGCTGCCTCTCTGCAGCCACGCCGTCCCTCTGGCCCTGCCCTCTCCAGGGGCGGGTGCTGTAGATGTTGGCCTCGCCCCACCCTGGCTGACCCTTCTTTGTCTTTTCCTCCCTTTGCAGACGACGGCACCAGAACCTCCCGTATGACAACAGTGGAGTCGAGCTACACAAAGCGATCAGAGAGTAAGGGCCCTTTGCCCCCTTCTGGCCTGCTCTCCTGCCGCCTGGTGGCAATTCCCCCTTCCTCTGGGGGCACCTGCTTGCCCAATGGCGCTGGGCGCTCAGCCCCGGGGGGGGGGCAGGCACCCGCTTGCCCGTTGGCACTGGGCGCTCAGTCCTGGGGTGGGGGGGAGGGGCAACCACTTGCCCGTTGGCGCTGGGCCCTGGTGGAAGCAGGGTGCAGCGCCTCTGGGCAGCGCCAGGCACAGGGAAAAGAGAGCTCCCACTACCTCCCTCACCAGTGTCTGAGGTTCTTCTCCTTGCCTCTGCAGATGGCAGCACGTTCGTCCAGACCAAATCCTCCTACAGCTCCTCGTCCAAGAAGGTGGGCAGGTGAGTGACCCCCTGCTGAATGGGCAGTGCCCTCTGGGAGAGCTCCTGTGCCCTGGGGAAGGTGGAGAAAGGCATGGCAGCTCAGTGTGGGCCGCTTGCCCCCCCTGCTGGGATCCATGGGTGGCACAGGCCTTTACCCACTGTATTTCGGTGTCCTCAAAGGTCAGCGACCTTGGCTACCCTCCACCCCCCAGCTGCTGTCACCCAGCCTGCTACCTGTCCTTCCAGCAGCCCTGCGGGGTGTCAGCCTTTGGGGGTCTTGTGATGTCCCATGTGGCTGAGTGTCCAATGCTCTGTTGGAGGGCCAGGAGAACCCAGTGCCTGTCACTTGGGGATCTCAGACCCCACTGATTTAAGGCTCCCACAACCCTGAGTAGTGTCGTCCCTGCCACACGAAGGCAGATTCTCCCCTGGTTTGGGGGGCCCAGCTGAGACCTCTGGGCCTGCATTCCTGGGCTGAGCACCCTTGCCTGCAGCTGAGTCTGGGGAGCTGCAGCTGCTCCTTGGGCCCCCCTGGGTGGAATTGAAGAGATCCTTGCACCCCTTCCCCGGGTGCTGTTGGGACCTGGCTGAACAGAGACCTCCCTCCCATGCTGAGTCTGTCTCTCTCCCTCTCCCAGCATCTTTGACCGCGAGGACGAGAGCAGCTCGCGCCAGGGCAGTCTGGCCGCTCTGGAGCGGCGCCAGGCTGAGAAGAAGAAGGAGCTGCTGAAGGCTCAGAGCCTGCCCAAGACGTCGGCCACACAGGCGCGGAAGGCCATGATCGAGAAGCTGGAGAAGGAGAGCGGGAGGTGGGTGCGGCGGGGGCGGGGCTGGGCTGGGCTTGGGTGGGCCGATGCCGTGGGAAGTCGACCAACATGCTGTGTGTGCTCCCCGTAGCCCCTCGAACCCGGCCATGTCGCGGGTTGCCGTGCAGCGCTCCTCGAGCTTCGGTGTCCCCAACGCCAACAGCATCAAGCAGATGTTGCTGGACTGGTGCAGAGCGAAGACCCGGGGCTATGAGGTCAGTGCCCCCCTTCCCCTGCAGCTCCTGGCCAGGCTGGGCCCACTCCCTGCCCCCCATCCTCCGGGGCTTGGGTTGCCAGGTCCAGAACACCCAGTTGAAAAGGGACCCTGAAGGCTCCGGTCAGCACCACTGGCCAGGCTGTTAAAAGTCTGGTTGGTGGTGGTGCCGGTGCAGTGGAGCTGGCAGGCTCCCTGCCTGGCTCTGCGTGGTTCCCGGAAGTGGCTGGCATGTCTCACCTGCTCCTAGGCAGAGGGGCCACCAGGGGGGCTCTGTGTGCTGCGCCTGCCTGCAGGAACTGGCTCTCATTGGCTGGGAACTGTGTGGCCAATGGGAGCACAGAGCAGGGGCACAGAGCTACCTGGCTCTTCCACCTAGGAGCCGGAGGGACATGCCAGCCGCTTCCAGGAGCTGTCTGAAGTCAGCGCTGCCCAGAGCCCACACCGGGACCCCCCTCCCCCCGGAGCCCACCCCCCCACACACACTGCAACCCCCTTCCCCAGCCCGGAGCCCCCTCCCACACCCTGAACCCCCCATTTCTGGTCTCACCCCAGAGCCCGCACCCCCAGCCCAGAGCCAGCCCTCCCACACCCCAACCACCTGCCTCAGCCTGGAGCCCCCCTCCTGCACCCCAAACCCATCAGCCTTGGCCCCACCCCAGAGCCTGCATCCCCAGCCGGAGCCCTCACCCCCTCCTGCACCTGGTGAAACTGAGCAGGTGAGCGAGAGTGGGAGAGAGCGAGTGACAGGAGGGAGGGTGAAGGAGGGAGTGGGGCAGGGCAAGGGTATTCAGTTTTCTGCAATTAGAAAGTTGGCAATCCTATCAGGGCTCCTAGCAGCAGCAGGCCCTGCTCACCCCCACCCTCCTTCCCCTACATCTCCTGGCCAGGCTGGCCTCTCCTTTCCCCGCCCCTTCACCCCGATTCCTGGCTGGATCAGGCCCCAGTCCCCACCCTGCTCCCCCATCCCCTTCGGCTCTTGGCCAGGGCCTGCTCTCATCCCAGCCCCTAGCCAGGCTGGGGCCTGCTCCCTCTCCTGACCCTGCCTCTGTCCCACAGCACGTGGACATCCAGAACTTCTCCTCCAGCTGGAGCGACGGCATGGCCTTCTGTGCCCTCGTCCACAACTTCTTCCCCGAGGCCTTTGACTACGCACAGCTGACGCCCCAGAACCGCCGCCGCAACTTTGAGGTGGCCTTCTCCTCGGCAGAGTACGTCCCCCTCCCCTCCCCACTGTGCAATGCGGGCCAGGGCTGGGTCCCTGCCTCGAGCTCAGCTCCGTTGGGTCAGGAGCATGGCACTGCCCTGCTAAGGCTGGCGCAGGGAAGCAGCAAGTGCCCCTAGGGCTGCCTCTCCTCTGAGCTGAGCCGGCTCCCTGCTGCCCTGCCACGTGCTTGGGGCTCTCAGGCTGGCTCTGCTGCTTCCCAGCATGCCGTCCGTGGCTGCTCTGGCCTGACGCTGGGCAAAGCGATGTCCGTGCAGGTGCATAGGAAGCCAATGCAGCCCAGTGCTCAGTGCAGAGATGTTGGGCCAAACCCCTCTCGCCCCGTAACACTCAGAGCCCCAAGCATCGCTGAGATGGCCCCGGAGCAGCCTTCGCAAGGGTGATTCGAATGATTCCCCAGAGAGCTCCTTCCCCATAACCGGCAGCCGCTGCCCCGCCATGCAGCTGAGCACCGACAGTGGCTGGCCTTCCCTGGCTAACCCTGGGCGCACGGAGCCCCTTCTCTTGCCTCCGTCCCCCTCTTCTAACTGCTTGAACGCTGGAGCAAAACCTGTGCAGGCCGAGGCCCCTCAAGCTGCCTGGGGCTTGACTGGCGTCGAGTAGGGAGGGGATGGTAAGGCTGGTGGGGGCCCTGGTGCGGTGCAGCGCTGCAGCCCGGGCGGCTGGGGGCTGGAGCCCGCCCCGAGGGTTGGGGCCTGCCCCGGGGGCTGGGGCGCTACTGCAGCTTCCTGAGCGCCCCCTTTTTGCTTCTGGTTTTCTGAGGTGCTGAGAAAAGGGAGCCGGTCCAGCTGGAGGCTGTCAGCCCCTTTCCTTCCTTCTGTCTCTCCATCCATCCACCCACCTATCCCTCCTTCCCTTCAGCGGCAGGCTAGTTCCTCCAGTGTCTCCACAGGCTGGGGATGTGCGTGTGTGTGTTGGAGGGGATCTCCGAGTTCCCTTGGCCTGTGCAGGCTGCCCTGCCGGGGATGATGTCTGGGGGCCAGGTGGCCACAGACGGAGCGTGGGTGCCAGCTCCCCAGGGCCCAAGTGCTCTTTTTTCCAGTCCGCACAGGGTACAGCAAACAGGTGCGTGTGCCTGGGACTTCCGCCTTCCTATTAATTATGCCTTTTGCCTTAACGGGGACCGGTGCGAGGACCATGAGAGCAATCGATCCCTCCGGCCTGGAAGCCAGGTGGCCCTTCCCCTTCCTCCCCCTCCAGCCCTCGGTGAGCTTCTTGCACCGATTCCAAGCGGAGCCAGGCAAGGAGGGAGCTGGGCCTTCCCCTCTGCCACCCCATCTATATACGCAGCTATATAGAGAGCTGCTCCGCTCTGGAATCCGCTCCTCAACCACTGGTTGGCGCCAGAGCACTTCACTCCCTTCCTCTCCTCCTCTGTCTCACTCTGTTCTTCCGCTCTGGATCTCCTCACGCCTGGACCTCACGCTCCCGCACCTATGACTCCCCTGGCTGTGCTTGTGTAGCCCCGATTCCTGTCAGTCTCACAGTGCCAGTAGTGCAGCGGTACCTGGGAATGCCCCCCCTCCGCATTACGCACCCTCCCCAGAGCATGTGTGAACTGGAGCGTTGTTATGGCACCAGGGGAATGTGAATTGGATTGATACGTTTCTCTTGTTCTCTCTCTCTCTCTCTCTCTCTCTCTCTCTCTTCCCCCCTCTCCCTCCCCCGGACTGGGCTGTGATCACTCGCTCCCCCTTTCCCCCCGCCCCCAGGAAGCACGCAGACTGTCCGCAGTTGCTCGACGTGGAGGACATGGTCCGGATGCGCGAGCCGGATTGGAAGTGTGTGTACACATACATTCAGGAGTTCTATCGCTGCCTGGTCCAGAAGGGGCTGGTAAAAACCAAAAAGTCGTAGCCTATTTACACCCCCGGGAGCGATGGTGAGAATCTTCCTCTCAATCTACCGCCCAGCCCCGGCTTGGCAGTGCCCTTGGCAGGAGGGGGCAGCGAGGGGCCTGGTTGTGCTGTGCTGAGTTGGGGGCTAGCGGGCAGGGCAGGGGTGAACCTGGCAAGGCCTGGGTGCAGCTGTGCAGAAGGTGAGGGGAGAGGGGGTGAGTCCTGCCATCCATGGGGTGAGGGTCCAGGGGGCACACCCCTCTTCCCAGAGAGCAGGCCAGATGTCAGGGCGCCAGACTGACTCTGACCTCAGCCAGGGCTGTCCAGAAACACTGCCAGAGTGTCAGCATCTAGAATAGGGACCGGGGAGGGGAAGAGGACATCGCACCCCAGCATAAAACTCAGGCTGAGCCTTAGCCTTGGACCCTGGCCGGCTGCTCCCCGCCAGGAGGAGGGGTGCCCTGACGAGATTTCCTTCCCCAGCTCTCTGAGCCCGGGATCTGGGGCAGGGGTGGCTGTTCCGAACTGCTGCTTTAATTACACTTCCCACTGTGCTGGAGCAGCCTGTGGCTGGATCGAGGGCTGGCAGAGTGGCTCCCTCCATGCCCCATTGTTCATGCTTGAGCTGGGTTGGCTCCCCTCTGGCAAGGCCAGGGGGCCAGTGAACTCCTGGGCCTGGTGCTTCCTCAGTCTTTGTGTCCCGCAAGAGCAGAGTTCTCGTCCCCAGCGCCTGCTCCCAGCCCAGGGCAGTGAGGCTGCGGGGCTGAGCAGAGGCTGAGCAGGGGATCAGGCGAGGTGAGCGAGCCCTCCCCCTGCAAAGTGCCTCCTAGTCATATATGGGCAGGCAATGGGAGCAGGGAGCCTGGAAAGTGTGACTCAGGCACGTCCATCACGCTGCTCCTTGTTAGTGTTTGGGCCTGTCTGGGGGCATCTCTGCTCCTGCTGGAGCCTCCCCGGCACGCGGGCCCTGTGCTGCGCTGAGCACGTTGCAGGTTCAGCTATGTCTTTATAAGGGCAGGGATTCTCCTGAGGCTGCCTCAAGCTTTTCCATCACAAACCCAGCCAGGCCTGTGCCTGAGTGCCCCGTGGGGGGAAGGGGGGAACCAGCTGCCTGGGGCTGCATTTCCAGAGGTGCTGGAACCAAGGGGAGCAGCAGGTGCTGGCCGGGGTCACCTGGGCTCCAAGCCGGCCAGAGCCAGGAGGGCGCCCCAGGCCGGAGATGTCACTGCAGTGATCGCCCACTCTCTGCTGCAGCGCAGGACTCAGTGCATTGAAAGAATCGTATGGGGCCTCGGCCTGGAGCAGGATGGGGCAGCATCGGCACAGCTGTATGAGTGGGGAGCTGCAGGGCAGAGGGCCCCTGGGGTAGTTAAGTGGGCAGGGGTGGGGGAGCAGAAGCCTTTACCCCCAGCACCGGTGCTCTGTGCTGAGTGCCCAGCAGACCCTGTGCCAGTCTTGGCTCCCACATCCCCTCTCCATGCCCATGCTGGTGGAAGCAAGCAGGCACTGTTGGGGGAGGGGAGCAGGAGGTGCCTGCCCCCTCCTGGCACTTTCGGCCAAATGCCTGGAAGCCGCTGGGCCAGCGAGCCCCTTTCACTCCCAGCGCCAGGGGTCCTGGCAGGGAGAGCCGGGTGTGGCGGAGGGCTGGGTACCGCGTGTGCACGGAGCCCGCGCCCCCCTTCCGGGTGTACAGCCCTGCCCGCCTGCTGAGCCCTCCCTTCGTGCAGATCAGCAGGTGGGGGCGAGACCAGGAGGCTGGGGTGGGAAGCCCAGACTGCAGGGCCGTGGGGCAGCCAGCTCAGCACAGGTTCTTGTGTGGGCCCCAGCTGGCTGCTGTGTCCCTGGCTGAGGGGGAGCCGGGCTCTGCAGCTGGGCGCAGTCGTGCGCAGCCGCTCCCCTCTGTTCTGTCGCAAGCCAGCGTCCCTTCACTTCTTGTCCCAGCAGTGCAGGCCCCGAGTCCATCTCAGCAGCCCACAACTGACTGGCCGCCCCGCCCCCGTGGCCTGGGCTGGCAGAATAACACACTGCAAGGGGTGCACGCTGGGAACTGTCAGCAGCAAACGGCTGGCGGTTGGAGCTCTGCCATGGCTCACTGTGTGACCTTGGGCAAGCAGTGCCTCGGTTTCCCCACCTGCAGAGGTGGGAGGATGCTGAAGGGGCTAATCAGTGGCTTGGCAGCACGTGGAGCTTCCTGGCTGGAAGGTTTCTGGGTGGTCTCAGTCCTGCAGCCCAGCTCCCTGCACTGTGCAGGCAGAGGGTGGGCTGGGTTGGGGGGGTGAGGCTCCCCCCTCTAAGGCATTGTGGGGCTGAGCTTGGGGGAGGGGGCTGGTGCCTACTCTTTGTGGTGCTGTTGTTTTAATGCTGCAGGTGAGAGGTATTCTGCTGCCAGCAGCAGGCTCTCCCCTGCCTCTGTGAGGGGAGTCAGGCGTGGGCTCTCTGATGCCCTGGGGGCAGGTCCCTCCCCCTGCAGGGCTAGCTGGGGAGATTTCCTGCTCTGGGCTCTGCCCCGGGCCTGAGCAGTGCAGGGAAGGCCTGGCCCCGGCTCCTAGGGAATCAGCCACTTGCTGACAGGGTGCCTGCCCCGGGCACCAGGGGTGTGGTCAGCTGGGCTTTGCCTCAGCCCCTGCCAGGGAGCTGGCTGGGCCAAGCACCTCCAGGCTGTGCTGCGCACATGCTGGGGGCATGGGCCAGGCTCTCCCAGCCTCCAGGCCCTGCCCTCGCTGCTCAGTGCTAAGGGGCGCCAGTGCCCAGACAGACAGGGGTGGGAAGGGGGCTTTGGCGTTATGGGGCTTTTTCCCAGTGAATGGATGGGGTCCTGGGTTCTGGCTACACAGCAGTCTGCTGCTGTACCTGCAGCTGCCACCGCTGGGCGCTGTTCTTTCCTGCTGCCAGGTGTCTCCCAGCCTGCTGCCCCATGCCCTCAGAGCACCGTGGGCCCAGGCCTGTTCAGCAGAAGGGGCTGATGTCTGGGGGCAGAGGGATCCTTTGTCCCCCTCCACCACTTCCACATAGGGATCTCACCTCAGCACACACCAGGCCTGTGAACTGCCACTGGCTGCACGGGGAGTCTGTGCCAGCGCTGGGGAGTGGGAGGGGGACGCTGGCTCCAGGTGTGTGCTCACCCCACCAGCCCTTGCTCCCTCTGCAGTTGGGATGTCAGATGGGCCTGAGTGGACTTGAAGGCACGGATCTCCCCTGAGTGTGAGCTGGGCAAGGCGTGGCACTGGGTTACCACGTCAACTCCATTCTTTCAGGCCTGCCCCTCCTGTGCTCCGGGCAGGGCTGCTCTCTGCTGGGGGGCTTGACATCTCTGCAGAGCCCCGGTGCTCCCCCACTATTGCCTCATGATTTAGCCACATGCCCCATTAAAATCCACTCCCCCCATTCCAGTCCCAGGTAGCAGAGCCCAGCCAGCCAGCGGGGGAGCTGCCACCTCCCGTTTCCTGCACTGCTTGCAACAGCTGCCGTGGCCCTGTGGCTAGTGCCAATGGCTCCCAGCAGAATCTGACTCCGGGAGCCTGTGCTGGGGCTCTGGGCCAACGAGGTCCTGCTGGGTGCAGAGTCTGGGCCATGGCCAGCCTGGTCTGTCTGTCCATATTGCTACAACGTCATCTGTCTCTGCTGCAGCTTCCCCCTGCAGCCTCTCTCCTGGGGAGGTGAGAGGCGCTGTGTGCCCATGCTGCAGGTGAGGGGCTGGTACAGCACTCGTAATCCTGCTGCTGTTACGCATGTTCTGGTGCTGCAGGTCGCACCCCAGCAAGCCCAGGCCTGCCTGGGCTCCCACCCGCCAGCATCCTTCCCAGAGCTGGAGGACTGAATGGGCTCTGGGGCCTGAGCAGCCATGGAGGGCACCTGGCTGGGCCTCGGTGAGGTGTATGGATTGGCAGTGTGGGATGTGCCTGCCTCTGCCCATGCAGTACCTAGTCTGCCCATCTGCACCCACTCACTCCCCTAGCTTGTATCTCAGCAGGACTTAAAATCCTGCTGGGACACCGGGGGCGAGCCTCAACCCAGGACTGATGGAGTCACAGCCTCTGCTGGGGAGCTGCAAAGAAATTGGCTTCTTGGGCCTGGGAGAGGAGGGTGAATCTGGGAAGGCTGGAGTGTACCCATAGGCCCCAGGCAGCATGGCATAGGCCTGGCACGCAGGCCAGCAGGCAGCCAGCTGCACTGGTTACCAACGGGGCAGTTTGCAATCAGGAGTGTTGGGGGGCAGACCAGCAGCCTCCTCAGCCACCGTTGACTTCCAGAGCTGGGGAAGTGGTGGGGTGGGGAAGCAGTGCCTGAGGCCTTTGGAGGCCTTGGGCTACCCTGGACCTAACCCTGCGATCTGCCCAAGCCCTCAGCCTGCGGACATGAGGATAGGAGTTGAGGGCACTAGCCGGATCAGGCGCTGATAGGCTGGGCCTGTGGAGAAAGGAACTCGCCCATCCTGGGGCGAAGGAGACATGGTGGCAGCAGCAGGGCATGCAAAGGGGGCACAGGCTGGTGGCAGGGTCCTGCTGCTGTGTTCTCAGCTGGGCACAGCCTGCCCTCGGCCATAGGGTGGGAGGGGATGAGGGCGCACAAGGAGGAAGTGTGGGGCAGGAGGCTCTTGTGGGTGGAGGGGGCAAGTGCCGACATGCAGCTCAAACATAGGGCAAGTCCTGAGGGGTGTGTGGTCAGGGGCTCGTGCAAACATCTGCCCTTATTCCGGGTGCCTGCCACCCCCATGCTGGCACTGGAGCTAAAGCTGCAGGCTGCCCCGTTCCTGTCAGGGGGGCCAGGGGAGAGAGGAGGCTGCCATGGGACCCCAGGGGTGGGAACTGAGGAGGGAGACAGGACAGCGACAGGGAGGGGTAGCATGTCAGCTCCCCAGATGAGTTGCGGGGGGCTCCCCTTTCTGTGAGCATATCCCAGGCACAGGTTCACACACAGGCTGAGGGCACGGCCCCCTCTGGGCACCACAGGCTGGAGGTGAGCAGAGAGGCCAGGGGTGTGTGGGATGGCCTGGGGCTCTGTGAGCGCAGCTGCCCTCAAGTCAGGGCCAAGGTTTAAAGGCAATGGGCCCTAGCCTTGGGCCTGCAGCTGAGCAGGAGGCCCCTGGAGCCAGGCAGCTGAGGTGAGTGGGCATGGGGCCAGGTCACAGCTCAGGTGGAGAGGAGCAGGGGTGGGGATGTGGGGGGGGAGGAGGCAAGGAGGGCTGTGAGGAGAGAGAGCAGGATATGTGGCAGGTGCCAGCTGTGGGGGTGATGGGGCCAAGGCCCTGGCTGGCTGGTGAGGGCCAAGGTTCTGGGCAGTGGGTCATGTGGGCAGGACCTAGGGAGAAGCTGGGCTGGTGGGCACACCACCCGCCTGGGCGTGCATTTGTCTGAGATGTTTACCTGAAAGGAGAGGCTGATGCACCAGGGTTACCCATGCCAGCTGGGCCCAGAGGGCTGCTGGTTGTGGAGGGAGCCCTGGGTGGTGGGCTAGTGCCTGTGAGCGGGGGGCCAGGCAGCATCTGAGCAAGGCCTGGAGCTTGGGGGCTGGGACCAGGCATGTGTGGGGTTTCAGCAGAGGGGAGGCTGGGTGAGCAGTGGGGCTGCATGGGCTCTTGGCAGGGCAGGGTCTGGCCTGCAGGAGTCAGTCATGCCTGTGGTCCTGTGTACCGTGCTCATTGCCCTCTCCCCGCAGGATGCTGGTTGACTGCATGCCCCTGGTGGAGGTGGAAGACATGATGATCATGGGGAAGAGGCCGGACTCCAAGTGTGTCTTCACCTACGTGCAGTCCCTCTACAACCACCTGCGGCGCCATGAGTTACGCTTGCGGCAGAAAGAGTTCTAGAGCCCCCCCGTCCTGCCCCCCCTGTCCTGGGCATGGCTGCAGAGTAAAATAGACCCAGCACTGCCCCTGCAGGGACCCAGGTGTGCAGAGGGGGTGCTGCCCACCCCCAGCAGACCTGCCCAGCCACCAGGCTGCCCCACAGGGCCTGGGTGAGGCTGAGACTGGTCCTGCACTGTCTGTGCTCGCCCCCTGGCCATGCTGCGAGCTCCCTCCATCTTCTCCATGGCAAGCTGAGCCCCCATGGTCCCTGGCCTGGTCCCCCTGCCAGCTTGGCTCTCACCCCTCTGCCCTGTGCTTTATAGAGTATTGTTTTAAGTTATTCATTTTAAAGGAATTGTTTTTATGCTGTGCAATACCCCCGACCCCACTTGGGCTGGGAGAGCCCTGTGTACGTCTCAGGCTGGCTGTGGGCCATGTGCTGCGTAGTGGCAATGGGCTAGCATGGTGCTGTAGACACCTGGCCCAGGGGTTTGTCGCTGGAGTTACATGGGCGGGTGAGTGAGTGCCCCCCACTGCCCTGCTTCCTCCAGGGCTTGAGGCCTGGGTAGCTGGTCTGTGTGTGTGTGGGGGGAGGGGGGGTTCGCTGCCCTTGGGGGGAGTTGCCCTCCTTGGTACTCCAGAAGGGTGCTGCTCACACTCCTGCTTGCAGCCCTCTCCCTTGGGGACCTCCACACTCAGCACTGTGCCCACACCTGGGGGCAGTTCCCACATTGGCACGCTGCTGCCCTGCTGCTCACCCCCACCCCTAGGAGGCACCGCCATTGCTGGGACCCACATTCCCTTTGCCCTGGGGAGCCGGACTGGAACCCGGTGAGGGGGTGGGCTCCTGGGGCAGGCCTTTCCCAGTGGGGCAGCCCCCCGGGGCTTGGCTTGGCACCTCCCACTTGTTTCCTTAGCCCTCTGACCTGGCTCCGGGCCCTTTGCACTAAGTGCCACTAGCCAATTGTGTAACCATTTCTACACCCCCATAGACACTTGTATCAGCACCAGCCAGACAATAAAGTTTTGTTATACAGGGCCTGGCCTCTGCTCCTTGCCTGCCCTGGGCAGAGGGCTGGCTGTGGTGATGTAGTTGGGCCCTTTTCCCACTGCCCTGGCTCTGCAGGCTGCCTGGGTTAGCACTGCTACTGTCCCGTTGCCTGGGTGGGGGGAGGCATGTGGCCTGCACACAGTGTGCCTTCCTCTCCTTTAGGGGAAGGGCCCTGCACGCTCTCATCTGCAGCTCTGCCCAGTTCCGGCCTGGCCAGCTCCTTTCCCTGCCAGCAGGCAGGTGTGGGTGGCCCCAGTCCCTCTGCCCTGCTCCCCTCTCCACCACCAGCTCGCCTGTGATGGTTGCAGCCCCCAGGCTGGTGGGTTCATGGAGCAGAACCCCCTATTTTCCATCCCCCCTCCCACCTCTGTGGCTATGACTGCAAAGTAGATCCTGGTAGGATGAGAGGGATGGGGGCCTCCTGGAACAACCAGCAGGGCTGTAGTCTAGGGGTAGGAGGTCCTTCCATCTGCACCATCCCACTGCCCCATTGGTGTCCAGGTTCCTGCAGGGGCCAGGTGTGGGGTATGGGGGGCTTCTGAAGCCATGCTGCACCTGAGGAGGCTGCACTGTTTCTGGGGTGTCTTAATGCTGGGTGTATTCCTGGCTGAGCCACACCCCCATCCCCTCTGCTCTGGCTCTCAGCTCAGACACTCGTCCTCCCCCTCCACACTGGCTAAAGCCCATGGCCGAGATCCCCAGCACAGGCTGGGAGAGCATCTCCCAGTGCAGAGGGAGTGGAGCTGTGTAGTTAGCAAGACTGCTGTCCAGTTCCCGGTGAGGAGCACCCTGCAAGGCTCCCCCAACCCATTTCCTGGACATGAGGCAGACCCCACCTCGGCCCCAGGCTCTTCTGCAGGGCCCAGCTCCTGCTCTGTCCATCAGCAAGGGCCCTGGCCTTGCCCCATGGCCAGCCTCAGTAAGGGGGCTTTCCTCCCCTGCAGCTGGGGAGCCAGCAGGGGGCAGCTGGGTCTAGGCTGCCAGGACTAGCCCCTAAAAGCCACAGGTCTGGTCTGAGCCCCGCCCCTTGGAGCCACCAGCCACAGCCTGACTACAGTGCTGGTTTCCCCGCAACCCCCACCCAGAGCCCTCGTTTGTGCTGACAGGGGGTGGGGGTGGTGTTTGCTGTAATGAGCTGGGAGGGGTTGTGCCACTTCCCCCCACAACCTGGGCCAGAGCATGGCTCTGACCTGAACCCAGCCTGCGAGGACCACCAGCCGCTCCCATCCCCCACTGGCTACAGCTGTGCTGGGCCAGCCAGCTGCATGGGACAGGGCCCTCCTAATGCACCCGTGGGGTAGGGCTGTGACAGACCCGCCCAGGAAGAAGATGACACACTGCAACACGTGGGGTGAAGGGGCCTTTATTCCAGCTCTGGACACAAGCCCTTGGACCACAGCGCAGATGGCAGGGAGCCTGCCCATGCTGCCCAGCATGCAGTGACCCTGGGCCCTCTGGGACTCAGCTCATCCACCCTCAGCACCCAGAGCTTTCAGCTGAGGGCTTCATTCTGTCCCTGCAGGCAGGGGGCACTGACGCACAGCACAGAAGCACTAGCAGGTTGGTCTGGGTGCCACGGGACTGCCTCTTAACAGCCATGGGGCTGGGCAGCTGACCCAGGGCTGGTATAGAACATACTGTGTTCATATTGTGGGGGGCAGAAGCTGTGTCACACCTACCAGTGGGGTGGGTGTACAGTCCATACACCCCGTGCATGCACACCCACCCCCCCATGTACACTCATTCCACAGGCACACACACGCACCTTGTGCACACTCATTCCACAGGCACACACCCCCATGCACACTTTTGGCTGCTCTCTATAGATCTGGGTGTTCCTGGTTGTCAGGCTTCCTGGGGGGCTTGCTCTTGGCTGCGGGAGCTGGGGGGGAGGGTGTTCCAGGGCCCTGCTCCTTCACTTGCAGTGTGGGCAGAGGCCTGGCTGGGGCGAGCTGGAACTCCTCAGGCACTGGGGCATCAGGTGCCTCCTTCCGGTAGAATCCCAGCTCCTGCACCAGCTGGTTAATCTCCTCCCGACTCATGTCACTCAGGGGAATTCTCTGCAAAAAGACAGGGATTGCAGTGCCGGACGACCAGCAGCCCTGGCCCAGCACCGACTGGCCTGCTGCTAGTCACAGGTGGGCCAGCAACTCATGCCCCTGCAGGCTCAGCTCCCTCCCACAGCTAGGACCAGGGCTCCTGTCTGTCCAGCACCATGGGCGCCTACAGCTGGGCCTGCACAGGCAGGCAGCCTCCCACTGGCTTTATAAGCTGACTGTAGAACGCATCCCCTGCTGGGACAAGCAGACGGGAGCTCCCCCACAGCCAGAGCTCCCACCCTGCTCCCTGCAGTGCCCCCTGCTGGGAGAGGCTGGGACAAAAGTACCCAGGAGCACTCCTCCTTCCCCACACCCACCCAGCCCTTACCTCTAGCTCCTCATATCTGAAGCTGAGCAGCACAAGCTCAGGGTCGGCTCCGGGGAGATGCTTCATCACCAGGTTGTGGCTGGAAGGTGCCCTTAAGGATCCTGGCAGTGAGGGGGCAGGGCCCTGGCCTGGCATCAGCATCCCACTGATCATGGCCTGGGTGACTCTGGCTGGGGGAGCCCCATGCCTGGAAGTTGCAGGGTCCTCTGTGTCCCCTGGGCTGGGAGAGCGGGGCATGGGCCCCTGGCTGACTTGATACTCCCTGGGCTAGCTCCTGGGACGACACCAGCCCTAGCACAGTGTCCAGCAGGGGCTGGGGAAGCAGGGGGCTGGGGCTCTGGCCCCAGACATGGTGGGGAGGCAGTTTGGGGTTTAGCCTCCAGCAGGTGGCTGAGCATCTGCCTCTGGGGTACAGCATCTCTGCTTCCCCTCCCCCCCGGACACAGGGACTTGATGCTATTTCTGAGGGTAAAGGGAGCTTGATCTCATATCCCCCATCCCCCGCAGCCCTGGACACCAGCCAGCTGTTCCCAGAAGCCACCACCACATCCCACAGTGCTGGGCAGGTTAGTGGCAAATGGTCATCAGGCTCCAAAGTCAACACCCAATTGGGGTGAATGGGAGCTCTTGGCCCAGGCTGTCTGCAGACTCAGGCAGGCACCACAGACCCACTGATATGCATGGGGGTTCACAGCCCTGCAGGCTGCAAATGTGAGCTTGGATCTTGGAGCCAAATCCCGGGTTTGCCAGCCCCCTCCCCATCCACAGTCTGGCCCAGCCCTGGAGCAGGAAAGGATACTACAGAGGGATGTCCTCGGTGACAAAGGCCTTCACCTGGAAGGGAGCAGAGATGAGTGCTGCCCCCAAGAGACACACCCCAAAGGGGCCAGGAGGGCTCCCCTACCCTGCAGAACCCCCAGGGAAAGCAGGAGGCTGCATGAGACCTGTGCACCTGCCCATCCTGCCAGAGCTGCCCTTACCCCCGTGCGGGAGGGACTGCCCCACCACCCTGGCAGAGGGGTTTGGCAAAGCACGGTGATAGGCCTGGCCTCAGCACGAGCAGTGCCTGGGGGAGGAAGGACCCCAGGAGGAGGCCAAGGGAGCGTCCCAGTCCCCTGTATAGCAGCCCAGTGGAGGGGGTGGAGCTCATTCCCTGTGTCCCTGGCCAGGGCGTGGCAGCACTCACCTCCTTCAGGCGGCTGAGCCATCATCCTCCGCAGGTCTGAAGGAAAAGGAGAGCACAGGGAGTGAGAGCTGCCCCCAGCCCCCCACACCACCCCCTAACCCCACTGCAATCTCCCCACTATCCCCCCTGCAACTGCACCAGCAACCCCGCCCCCCATCGCCCTGCAGCCCCACCTATAACCGGCTTTCCCAGCCCCACATGCCCTTTGACCCCAGCAATCCCATTTATAACCGCCTCAATCTGGCTTCAACCCTCCCCCATCCCCTTGCACCCACTCCATCCCCACCACCCCTCTGTAGGGCACTTCCCCAGATCCCAGGGCCCCACCCTGCCCTCTGCTCCATCTCACTGACCCCCACCCAGACCCAGCTGGTCCTTCTATGGTCCCCATCAGCCGAGTATCTGAGCTCCTCCCAGTCTGTAATGGGTTGGGGCTGGGCAGGGCTTACCCCCCCAGGCCAGAAAGGCAGTGAATTGCCAGGGTCCCACAAGGAGCCTGTGGCAGAGCAGGGGTCCCCAAGTTCTCAGCCCCAGCCATGGGGTCACCCTTCCTCTCCTCCCTGGGCATGGTGGACTGCTCCTAGTTGGACCCGACCCCTTCCCGCCTGCCCCTGCCCCACATTGGGCTCCTCCAGGTCGCCAGGGCCAGGTCGCCCGGAGAAGCAGAATGCCTGGTTGCCATGGTAATGAAGCACACATCAGGTTGTCCTAGTAACAGGTCACATTAATGGTTTCCAGGGGAACTCATAGGGATGCTCCACCCCCTCCCCAAAGCAGAGTTTGGGGGTTCATCCCTGCTTGGGCTGTGCCTCTCCCCACCTTCCACTGGTGTGTGGTCTCCACCCAGCTGCCCCATAGCACTGACTGCTGCTCACGGATAAATGGAACCCCTGCCCCAGGTGATCCACACACCCACCCCCGCCATTCCCCAGCTTCCCTGCGACCTGGGGACCCCTCTCTGGGATCAGGGGGTGGGGGAATCCGATGGCCACCTGCCCCTGGTTAATAGCTGGGTGGATGTTGGACCCAGTGGGTAGCTCGTCTCCCACACAGTCTGGGGCGCTCAGATCGCAGTTCTGGTTCAAGCCCATCTCCCCCCAGAAGGATTTGGGGTACCCCGCCCAGGGGGTTAGGCAGACCCCCGCGGCACAGGGAGGGGCAGGCTCTGGGTCCAGCTGGGCTCTCACTCCCGCCCCTGCTGCCTCCAGCCCGGCCCGTGCTCCTCGCCCCAGCCAGCAGCCTGGCTTCGTTGCTCGGTGCGAGCGACCGGCTGCGGGCGGTCCCGCTCCAGCCCCCCGGGATCAGCCTCCCCCAACCCCGGCTACGCGGGTTCCAAGCACTGGCACAGCAGCCTGCTCACGGGGTCCCCCTGGCTGGGGGCGGGGAGAGCTTGGGGAGAGGGCTGCCCCAAGACACGGGCCGGGGAGGCAGGACGCCCCTCCCCGCATCTTGCCTGAACACCCCACGTCCCTGCAGGACGCTCTCCTTATCCCCAGGGCTCGGCCTGCCCCCCGATCCCCGCCAGCGCCCGGCCTGCCCGATCGCCCCACGCCCCGCTCGGCTCCCCGCGCCCCCGCCGTTACCTCCACCTTGCCCCGGGCCAGCCCCTGCAGCTTCCCCCAGTCCGGCTCGTAGGCGCGCAGCGGCGCCAGCAGCAGGAGCAGGAGCAGGCGGCGCATGGGGCCGGGCCGGGCCGGGCCGGGCGTGCAGGGGGCTCGGAGCGGAGCCTGCTGCTGGGGCCGCTGCCACGTAGGTGGGAGGGCGGCGGTGCAAGCTGGGAGCCCCGCCTGTCCGGCCGCGAGGGGGGGCTCCGGCCCCTCCCTATGGCACCGTGGCTCGCGGGGCATGGGGCTGGGGGACAGAGCGGGCCCCTAGGCACTGACCGCCCCGGCTGGAGCTGGGGGGAGGCACCGCTTCCCTTCCCGCTGCCGCACGGGCAAAGTAGCCCCATGTCAACTCAGGGGCATAACCACACCGGGACCTGCTGCTTCCTTTCTGCACCTACAAGCAGCTGTATGGAAACTTTTTAAAGACACCATAATAGAGGCTCAATTTAAATGTATAGCCCAAATTACCAACCATAGTCCGAGAACCAAAAAAGCGGGACTGAGGCGAAACCACAAAGTAGGAGAAGCAGCGAGAGGCAAAAGGCCTCCTTTGCAAAGTGGAAGTTAAATCCTAGCGAGGAAGGAGCATAAACTTGGGCAAATGAGATGTAAAAATAGCATTAGGAAAGGCCAAAAAAGACTGAAGAACAGGTAGCCAAAGACTCCAAGAGTAATCGTAAATATATTTTTAATTATATCAGCAGCAGGAAGCTGCTAAACAACCAGTGGGGTGACTGGACGATTGAGATGCTAAAGGAGCACTCAGGGACGATAAGGCCATTGCGGAGAAACTTAATGAATTCTTTGCATCAGTCTTCACAGCTGAGGATGTGAGGGAGATTCCCACACCTGAGCCATTCTTTTTAGGTGACAAATCTGAGGCACTGGCCCAGGTTGAGGTGACATTAAAGGAGGTTTGGGAACAAACTGATAAACAGTAATAAGTCACCAGGACCGGACAGGATTCACCCAAGAGTTCTGAAGGAACTGTAATGATGCTGGCTTTGGTGGGATCCAACTGAGAGTACTAATTTGGACAAATTGCTTAAAGCAGGGCAGTTACAGCCCAAGGCTGGGGTTCCTTTGCACACCAAGGCAAACCAAACCAGCCAAAAGGAGAAGACTTCGGTTTTACCCCACTGGCTAACCATAAGCAATTCCCTCAGACACTCCAGCTTCCCAGTATCATCACCAGTGCCATGTGTTATGAGGATGTCTGGTTATGAAAACCAATACCCCAGTAAAAGAAAAACGGTTTTCTCGATCCCAAAGGACCAAGCCCCAGACCCAGGTCAATATACAAATCAGATCTTACCCACAAATCACGCTGTTGCCAATCCTTTAGAATCTAAAGGTTTATTCATAAAAGGAAAAAGATAGAGATGAGAGCTAGAATTGGTTAAATGGAATCAATGACATCCAGTAATGGCAAAGTTCTTGGTTCAGGCTTGTAGCAGTGAGGGAATAAACTGCAGGTTCAAATCCAGTCTCTGGAGAACATCCGCAGCTGGGATGGGTCATTCAGTCCTTTGTTCAGAGCTTCAGTTTGTAGCAAAGTCCCTCCAGAGGCAAGAAGCAGGATTGAAGACAAGATGGAGATGAGGCATCAGACTTTTATAGTCTCCTCCAGGTGTAAGAACACCTCTTTGTTCTTCCTGTGGAAAATTACAGCAAAAATGGAGTTTGGAGTCACATGGGCAAGTCACATGTCCATGGATGACTTAATTCTTTACAGGCGGCAGCCATTCCTTACATGTTATCTTGAACGTCCCCAGGAAGACTTCTTATGTTGATTGGAGTCTTCCAAGATCCATTGTCAGTTAAGTGTTCCTTGAGTGGGCACTTAATTTGCAAATGCCTTTCTCAAGAAGCTGACCAAATGCTTTACTAAGGCTACTTTAGAATCAAAACACATTGATATACAAGTACATAGCCGATATTCATAACTTCAACTACAAACATGATACACACATACAGACAGCATAATTATAATCAACAAATCATAACCTTTCCATAGACACCTCACACGACAACCTTTGTACGATATTTCCTGCAAATATATGCCAGTGGTTGCAACAATGATCTAGACAGTTATAGTTTATGTCAATAACATCACAGGTTTCCGAGTAACAGCCGTATTAGTCTGTATTCACAAAAAGAAAAGGAGTACTTGTGAAATTGCAGAACAACTAACTGTAGTCTGTAACCTGTCATTTAAATCAGCTTCTGTACCAGATGACAGGAGGATAGCTATTGTGATGCCAATTTTTAAAAAGGGCTCCAGAGGAGATCCCGGCAACTACAGGCCAGTAAGCCTGACTTCAGTACCGGGCAAACTGGGTGAAACTATAGTACAGAACAGAATTGTTAGACACATAGATGAACATAATGTGTTGGGGAAGAGTCAGCAAGGTTTTTGTAACGGGAAATCATGCCTCACCAAATTATTAGAAAGCCTTTGACAAGGTTCCTCACCAAAGGCTCTTAAGCAAAGTAAGTGGTCATGGGATAAGAGGGAAGGTCCTCTCATGGATCGGTAACTGGTTAAAAGACAGGAAACAAAGGGCAGAAATAAATGGTCAGTTTTCAGAATGAAGAGAGGTAAATAGTGGTGTCCCCCAGGCAGGGCCGGTGTAACCACTAGGCAAACTAGGCGACCGCCTAGGGCGCCAAGATTTGGGAGTGCCAAAAAGCGGTGCCCCCCAATTATTTTTTTTTACACTATTGCTTAGGAGCAGCTACCTGTCAGTCTCCAGCACTCGGGCCATGCCAGGGCCAGCAGCCTCTTCACCTTGGAGTCTCCCCTGCTTGCTCGGGGGCCACTCCTCCTCTCAGGCTCCCTGGCCACTGTCGCTGCAGCCGCCGGGGAGGGCGTGGGCTGGGGGCACCGCTGCGGAGGAGACGCAAGGGTCCGGGCTCGGCTGGGGCCCCTCACCTGCCGGCTGAGAGCAGCAGGAACCGGGCACCACTTCAGGGGAGCAGGGCAGCCCGAGCCCAGGGCGCCTATGCTCCCCACCTGCTCCTGCGGAGGCTGCTGCCACCCTGGGCTTGAGACTGACAGGTACCTGCCCCTGCCCCATCCCGGCACCGCCTGCCCCCCAGCCCAGTGAGTGTTACCTGCCCCACCAGCCTCAGTGCTCTGCCCCATACTGTCAGCCACGCCAACCTCACTGTGACACCAGCATCCCTTGGCAAAGGGACCCTGATCTTCACAAACAGCTGTCACCACAGGCGTGACAAACTCACTGCACCCCACACGTGTCTTACAGGGCACTTACCCACAAAGAGGAACGTGGAAAGTATCTACACAAGGCTGGTAATTTGTCAAGAGTGAGAATCTTTGTGAAATGTGTGCATGGGTAACATTGAAGGAATAGGTTTCAGAGTAGCAGCCGTGTTAGTCTGTATCCGCAAAAAGAAAAGGAGGACTTGTGGCACCTTCGAGACTAACAAATTTATTTGAGCATAAGCTTTCGTGAGCTACAGCTCACTTCATCGGATGCAAGTGATGAAAGCTTATGCGCAAATAAATTTTTTAGTCTCTAAGGTGCCACAAGTCCTCCTTTTCTTATTGAAGGAATAATGTATTTACCTTAAAAGTCTGCTTTACAGACTTGGAGTAGAAATTAGTCACTGCGGGATAATGGTCCTTTGGGGCAAGGGAGATTTGTCACCCTGCCTAACCTGGCTGGTGACGCAATGCAAGGCTCAATTGTTTAGCTTTGCACAATAGTAAGACTTTGAATGGGACACCATCAGAGGCAATGGCAAACAATTGAAATGCCTTAAAGGTAAAAAAGAAACATTACAACAGCCATTACCCGTTCTGACAGGCTGTTTATAATGCTAAGTTTACAAGTTTTCTGAGGTTGTCGGGGGGGGGGAGGGGCGGGGGCGTGAAAGATGGAAGTTTTGCCTAGGGTGCAAAATATCCTTGCACTGGCCCTGCCCCCTGGGGTCTGTACTGGGACCAGTCCTATTCAACATATTCATAAATGATCTCGAAAAACGGGTAAACAGTGAGGTGGCAAAATTTGCAGATAGTACAAAACTACTCAAGATAGTTAAGTCCCAGGCAGGCTGTGAAGAGCTACAAAATGGTCTCTCAGAACTGGGTGACTGGGCAACAAAATGGCAGATGAAATTCAGTGTTGATAAATGCAAAGTAATACAATTGGAAAACATAATCCCTGTGACCGTTTGCCACCATTTGCCCCTCTGAATGTCACTGGGTGTGCTGGGATGCCACTGAGTCAGAGGCTATTCTGCCAGCCAAGCACACAGGCAGGGCCACGCCCAGCTGCACAGAGAGACAGAGATCCTCTCTGGAAAGATTCAGCCTTTGGGGCCTGCCCCAGCACTGTGGTGCCCACTCCCTTTACAGGGTACAAACCCAAAGGTTTTATGAAATTTGCCCCCTCCCTCAATGTGGAGGAAGATATACACAACTTCTTGCCCCCCCCCAGTTAGAAATTACATAAACTGGGTTATATTATATACAAGAAATAAGTTTGTTAACTACAAACGGTGAATTTTAAGTGGTAAAGAGACAGCAAACAGGACAAAGCAGATTACCAAGCAAATAAAACAAAGCACGCAAACTAAGCTTGATTCACTAAAGAAATTGCTTATGCTCAAATAAATGTGTTAGTCTCTAAGGTGCCACAAGTCCTCCTTTTCTTTTTGCGGATACAGACTAACACGGCTGCTACTCTGAAACCTAGTTACAAATAGTAATTGCTCAACCTAGATATTCTCTTAGGTAGATTCCGTCACAGGCCAGATATCTTTCCAGCCTGGGTCAAGCAGTTCTTCCCTGCCCCCAACTCAGTTCCAGTCCTTTTGTTTCCAGGAGTTTTCAAGTACCTCTTTGGGCAGAGAGGCAGAGGAGAAATGAACTGAAGACCTTGATTGTTTTCCTCCCGCATCTTATATAGGATTTCCATATGGCGGGAATCCTTTGTTTGATTCCCTCACCTCCCAGTGAAAAAGTTCAGCAGTCCAGCTTTTCATGAGTGATGTACCGGAGTATTCGGATTCTAATAGCTAAACTGTATTGTTAAAGGTATTCACCTACATTTGGGTTATTGCTGATTACGTACTCTGTGTATCATATGCTTCTAAAAACTAACTTTATATCTGTGGACAATCTAAGCACTATACCCAGTTGTACAGTCCTCTTTTTCCAACCTCTTTTCCCTCCCGTATTATATAATTTTTTAACATTAGCTTTAATAAAATTTTTATACCGGTTGACCAGGTCACCTGACTCTGTAGTATCACAGCGTCCATGAGACATGGCAGTATGGAGTGTCCACAGGCAGGCCAAGCTTTTCACAGTCCATTGTCCTCCCTGATGGGCCTTCCACCCTGTCTGGCTTTTCCATTGTTGTACCTGAAGTGTTAGTAGTGGGTTTCACGGAAAATAGCCCAGTTGATATACAGATACATAGTCACTATTCCTAACTTCAGATACAGAAATGATACAGGCATACACATTGGATAATCACATTCAGTAAATCAGAACCTTTCCAATGATCTCTTACAAGACCCATCTAACATAGTACATCTCAGTTATATCATATTCATATAATAAGTATATTTTAATAAAGACTGTGGAGTGCAATGTCACAATTCCAATTATACATATAAAATGATGGGGGCTAAATTAGCTGTTACCACTCAAGAAAGAGATCTTGGAGTCACTGTGGATAGTTCTCTGAAAACATCCACTCAATGTGCAGCGGCCGTCAAAAAAGCCAACAGAATGTTGGGAATCATTAAGAAAGGGATAGATAATAAGACAGAAAATATCATATTGCCTCTATAAAAATCCATGTTATGCCCACATCTTGAATATTGTGTGCAGATGTGGTCGCCCCATCTCAAAAAAGATGCATTGGAATTGGAAAAGGTTCAGAAAAGGGCACCAAGAATGATTAGGGGTATGGAACGGCTGCCATGTGAGGAGAGATTAAAAAGACTGGGACTTTTCAGCTTGGAAAAGAGACAGCTAAGGGGGGGGCGATATGATAGAGGTCTATAAAATCATGCCTGGTGTGCAGAAAGTAAATAAGGAAGTGTTATTTACTTCTTCTCATAACACAAGAACTAGGGGCCACCAAATGAAATGAATAGGCAGCAGGTTTAAAACAAAAAAAGGAAGTATTTTTTCACACAACACACAGTCAATCTGTGGAAATCCTTGCCAGAGGATGTTGTGAAGGCCAAGACTATAAAAGGGTTCAAAAAAGAACTAGATAAGTTCATGGAGGATAGGTCCATCTATGGCTATTAGCCAGGATGGGCAGGGTGGTGTCCCTAGCCTCTGTTTGCCAGAAGCTGGAAATGAGCGACAGGGGATGGATCACTTGATGGTTCCCTGTTCTGTTCACTCCCTCTGGGACCCCTGGCACTGGCCGCTGTCGGACAACAGGACACTGGGCTGGATGGACCTTTGGTCTGACCCAGTCTGGCCGTTCTTATGTTCTGTCATGAGTCTCAGGATAATTATTGTTTTCCTTAAAGCCCCAGCTCCTGGAGTCCTGTGGAGATGTGGTGATTTCAGCCTTCATTCTTAAAGAAAAGGTAAGTTTCTAGCCCTCATGGCTGTGGAGAAAGCTTCCAAATGTGACCCCATGCGCCCGAAAGGCCCACAAAGGCAGAAGACCCATAACAAGAACCCCAAATCTAGTGCTGATTTCATGATTTTAAAGTCAATCTCATGATTTTTGAACATTTGGGGTTGGCAACATGTGTGGGGCCCTCCTGGCTGAGAGAGAAAAACAAACCTATTGTGAGTGGATGACTCTGGCCTCGGTCAGCAGAGATCCTGCAACCACAGCTCGGAGTGGGAGAGTGGTCTCCTGCCGCTCTGTGGGAGTGGGGTCAGCTCCAGTGCTCCCATGGGGACCATTTCATTGGCACAGCCATTACCTCCTTCACTGCTGATCATTTCAGCAGGCACAGCCAGGTGAGCCATTCACCCCTGGCTTTGAAAGGCCTGGCTGCCACTGAAGTCGGGCGACCCTGACCCCCACCTCTGGCCTCCCTTGTCAGGGTTCCTTCCCCACTCTGAACTCTAGGGTACAGAGGTGGGGACCTGCATGAAAGACCCCCGAAGCTTATTCTTACCAGCTTAGGTTAAAAACTTCCCCAAGGTACAAACTTTGCCTTGGCCTTGAACCGTATGCTGCCACCACCAAGCATGTTAAACAAAGAACAGGGAAAGAGCCAACTTGGAGACGTCTTCCCCCAAAATATCCCCCCAAGCCCTACACCCCCTTTCCTGGGGAAGGCTTGATAAGAATCCTCACCAATTGGTACAGGTGAACACAGACCCAAACCCTTGGATCTTAAGAGCAATGAAAAATCAATCAGGTTCTTAAAAGAAGAATTTTAATGAAAGAAAAGGTAAAAGAATCACCTCTGTAAAATCAGGATGGTAAATACCTTACAGGGTAATCAGATTCAAAACATAGAGAATCCCTCTAGGCAAAGCCTTAAGTTACAAAAAGACACAAAAACAGGAATATCCATTCCATTCAGCACAACTTATTTTATCAGCCATTTAAACAAAAGGCAATCTAATGCATTTTCTAGCTAGATTACTTACTAATTTAACAGGAGTTGTAAGGCTGCATATTCCTGATCTGTTCCTGGCAAAAGCATCACACACAGACAGACAAACCCTTTGTTCTCCCCACCCCCTCTCCAGATTTGAAAGTATCTTGTCCCTTCATTGGTCATTTTGGGTCAGGTGCCAGTGAGGTTATCTTAGCTTCTTAACCCTTTACAGGTGAAAGGGTTTTGCCTCTGGCCAGGAGGGATTTTATAGCACTGTATACAGAAAGGTGGTTACCCTTCCCTTTATATTTATGACACGGCCACCAAATCACAGATAGGGTGAAACGCTGGTTGTGATTTCTTCTTGAAGCTCTAGGAGAAAACAGAGTTAATAAGACACATGCTCCTCTAAATATACTACCAAGTATATAAAGACTAACAATATTTTCCTCATCTCAAGGACGATTTTAAACAGTTGATTCTGGGAAACTTTCAAGGGAGAGTGCATCAGCCACTTTGTTAGAAGCTCCTGAGATGTGTTGTATGTCGAAATCAAAATCTTGGAGAGCTAAACTCCACTGAATAAGTTTTTTGTTATTTCCTGTGGTGGTATGAAGCCACTTCAGCGCAGCATGGTCGGTTTGCAGGTGGAAACGCTGTCCCCAAATGTATGGGCATAGCTTTTCCAGAGCGTAGACAATGGAGTAACATTCCTTTTTCTCTGATTGACCAGTGGCTTTCCCTCTCAGACAGCTTCTTGCTGAGAAACACAACAGGATGGAACTCCTGATTCGGTCCTTCCTGCATTAAGACTGCTCCCACACCATGCTTGGACGCATCTGTGGTTACTAGGAACGGTTTGTCAAAGTCTGGGGCCCTTAGCACAGGGTCAGACATGAGTGTTGCTTTAAGCTGGTTAAAGGCCTTCTGACACTCTTCAGTCCACTGAACTGCATTTGGCTGTTTCTTTTTGGTTAGGTCTGTCAGTCAGGGAGCGATTTGGCTGTATTGCAGTACAAATCACCTGTAATATCCGGCCAAGCCTAAGAAGGATTGGACCTGTTTCTTTGACTTTGGGACAGGCCACTTTTGGATAACATCCACTTTGGCCTATAGGGGGTTGATAGTTCCTTGACCCACCTGGTATCCAAGGTAAGTCACTCTGTTTAGGCCTATTTGACACTTCTTAGCCTTAATAGTTAGTCCTGCCTCCCTTATGCGCTTGAAGACTTTTTGTAGATGTAACCCTTCTGCCCGTCAGAGTTGGCAGCAACAATGGCCGGGTTCAGTATCTAGGGGTTCCATTCCAATAATGCAAAACTGGCTCGAGCCCCCACCCAGTGACCTGGGACAAATATATACCACCCCCGCTGGGCGCCTCCAAGAGGCAATACTTCCCCTCTCGCAAGCACATAGTCTGAGTGTAGCAAAAAGCCTTTTAATAACAGAGAGAAACAATGTGGCATTATGTTGGGGAAACACCACCAACAGGATTCATAACACAACCCATGAGCAAAAAATCCACCCCAAGCAAATTGAGGCATGTCCTTTCCCTTTGGTTCTTGAGTCCAGCAACCCAAAATTCACCCAAAGTCCCAAAAGTCCAATGACCCAAAAGTTTCTGTCCCTGGTCAGGGCAGCCCCAGAGTTCAAAAGTTTATCTGCAGAGTTTTACCTCCCAACCTGGGTGGAGATTGAGGGGGGGCGGGGTTTAAGGGGCACCTTACATGGTCCAAAGCTGATTGCCCCACCTCTCCATGGGGCTCTGCTCTGCCAGCCGCCCAATGAGCTGCTCTAGGCATCCAACAAACTGCTCTGCTCACCATCCCACAAACTGCTCCACCATATATCTTCAGGCTCCCCCACTACTTAACACAACACTCAGTGATTTCAGTTCAGCTCTTTTGTGATTTCAGCTTGTAGTAGGGGAGCCTCAGTGCTGGTGCACCATTAGCCCAAAGTGAATTCAGCTCAGCAGCCTGTAACTAGAGTCCTAATGGAATCAAAATTAGCTCTGATATTCCACAGTGGAGACAGAAGGAAGTGCAATTAGCACATAAGGCCCTCACCAGAGGGGCCTATACCACCAAGTATTAATACCTATCCCCAGCCTCTCTCAATTCACGCAGTTTTGGAACCCATGTCCCTTGCCTAGCGAGTGCTACTTAGTTGATGGCGAGTCCCTCCATCATCACAAAAGGCCAAGTACAGTTCCACTGTCCTTGATTCCCATAATCAGGGTAATAACAATTTATTCTTCCTGCCCCAATAACGGAGACACTGGGGATCCCACAGCAGCCAAAGTGACCACTTGGGCAGCTATGCCTCATTCTAGGTGGGGTGGGTGTGCCTATGCAAATGAGATTGGCCCCTGAAGTTCTTTTCCACAACTTGCCACACCTCACCACCAGATGTCAGAGTGGAGCTCATCCTGACTCTGCTTACATCGATGTTCCAGGTGTTCTGCCCAGGAATCCGAAAATATGGCCACATCGTCAAGGTAGGCGACTGCATATTCTCTTAATCCCACTAGGAGACCATCTACAAGTTTTTGGAAGGTGGCGGGTGCATTCCGCAGCCCGAAAGGAAGCACATTAAATTCATACAGCCAGACACATGTGGTGAAGGCTGACCTTTCCTTGGTGGATTCATCTAGCGGTACCTCCCAGTACCCCTTGGTTAACTCCAAGGTAGAGATGAACTGGGCCCATCCCAGTTTCTCCAATAGTTCATCTGTGCGTGGCATTGGATAGTTGTCTGGGCGAGTTACAGCATTTAGTTTATGGTAGTCCACGCAAAAACGTATCTCCCCATCTGGTTTGGGAACTAGAACAACTGGAGATGCCCATGCACTGCCAGAGGGGCGGATTACACCCATCTGTAGCATATCTTGGATCTCCCGTTCTATAGCAGTTTTAGCTTGAGGAGACACCTGGTAAGGTTGGACTTTAAATGGGTGAGCATTACCTGTGTCAATGGAGTGGTATGCCCGTTCAGTCAGCCCTGGGGTGGCTGAGAACGTCGGCACGTAGCTAGCGCACAGCTCCTGGATCTGCTGTCGCTGCATACGCCCAAGGGTCATGGAGAGGTTCACCTCTTCCACGCCACCCGCGCTTTTCCCTTCGTAGTAGACACCTCAGGCCACTCAGCGTCATCTCCTCCCTGGGCTGTAAACTGACAAACCTTTAATTCTCTGGAATAAAAGGGCTTTAGAGAATTAATATGGTATATCTTAGGCTTTCGGTTGGAGGTGGGGAATGCTATGAGATAATTAACAGCTCCCAGGCGCTCCTGGACCGTGAATGGCCCTTCCCATGATGCTTCCATTTTATGGGCCTGGAGTGCCTTTAAGACCATGACCTGGTCTCCTACTTTGAAGGAATGCTCTCTGGCATGTTTCTCATACCAGGCTTTTTGCTCTTTTTGAGCATTCTTTAGGTTTTCTTTATCAAGGGCTAAAGAGGTTTGGAGGGTGTTTTGTAGGTTGGTTACAAAGTCCAGAATGTTAGTTCCTGGAGAAGGTATAAACCCCTCCCATTGCTGCTCACCAACTGTAATGGCCCCTTAACCTCGCGGCCATATACAAGTTCAAATGGTGAAAACCCTAAACTGGGATGGGGTACAGCTCTGTAGGCAAAGAGCAACTGCTGCAACACTAGGTCCCAATCATTGGAGTGCTCATTTACGAATTTATGTATCATGGCCCCCAAAGTTCCATTAAACTTCTCCACCAGGCCATTTGTTTGATGATGGCAAGAGGTGGCAACCAAGTGGTTCACCCCATGAGCTTCCCAAAGGCTTTCCATGGTTCCTGCCAGGACATTAGTTCCTGCATCTGTAAGGATATCGGAGGGCCAACCTACCTTGGCAAAAATGTCCGTTAGTGCCTGGCACACACTTTTAGCCCTGGTGTTGCTTAGAGCTACTGCTTCCGGCCGTCGGGTGGCAAAATCCATGAAAGTCAGTATATACTGGTTTCCTCTGGGTGCCTTTTTCGGAAAAGGACCCAGAATATCCACAGCTACTCGCTGAAATGGAACTTCAATGATGGGGAGTGGCTGGAGAGGGGCTTTGACCTGGTCTTGCGGTTTTCCCACTCTTTGGCACACTTCACAAGACCGGACATAGGTAGAAACATCCTTGCCCATTCCCTCCCAGTGGAACGACTTTCCCAGATGGTCTTTGGTTCTGTTCACCCCAGCATGGCCACTAGGATGATCGTGGGCTAAGCTCAAGAGCTTTTCCTGGTACTTAGTTGGAACTACCAACTGTCTCTGAGGAGGCCAGTCTTCCTGGTGTCCACCAGAAAGAGTTTCCTTTTATAAAAGTCCTCTTTCTACAACAAACCTGGATCGATTAGAAGAGCTGAGGCCGGGGTGTGTGTGTGTGTGTGGGGGGGGTGTTGCTCCATGCCGCTGTCCAAGCTCTCTGGAGGCTTTCATCTGCTTCCTGTTCGGTCTGGAGCTGTTCCCCTGATGCTGGAGACATCAGTTCCTCATTGGATTGTGGACCTGGGCTTGGTCCCTCTGGAAGCGATGCAGCTGATGGGGCTGTTTCCGTTGACTGTGAACCGCTCTCCGCTGGTGCACTATGTTGGGATTCAGGCTCCGGCTGAGCCTCTTGTGTAGGGTTATCTGCTGCTGCCGGTTCAGGTTCGGTGGGGCCCTCTGGTGTTGGGGTTGCAAGTACTGGATTCAGTGCTGGCAATGGTTCTGGAGCTGGTTGTTCCACCCATTCCGGTTCTGAGCTTGGCTCTGTCTGGGTCTCTGTGACTGGATCCACTACTGCTATTGCAGACGTTGGCATGGGGTCCGATTCCATCACCCCTGACTGGGTCCTGGTAGAAGTTTCCGGAACAGAGCTAGGTGTGACAGCTTGCTTAGCCTGGCTGCGGGTGACCATTCCCACCCTCTTGGCCAGCTTTATATAGTTGGCCAAGTCTTCCCCCAGCAGCATGGGGATGGGATAATCATCATAGACTGCAAAAGTCCACGTTCCTGACCAGCCCTTGTACTGGACCAGCAATTTGGGCAGTAGGCAAGTCAAAAGAGTTTGACTTGAAGGGTTGAATCATCATTTGGACCTCTGGATCGATTAAATTGGGGTCCACTAAGGAAGCATGGATAGCTGACACTTGTGCTCTGGTGTCCCTCCATGCGATGACCTTCTTCCCGCCCACACTCACAGTTTCCCTCTGCTCTGAGGGTATCTGGAAGGTATCTGGGCCTGAGGACCTCTGGTGTGATTCCGGTGCAATGAACTGTAATCTGTTGGGGTTCTTGGGGCAGTTGGCCTTTACATGCCCCAGCTCATTACATTTAAAACATCGTCCAGCTGACGGGTCATTGGGGCCAGGTGGGTTGCTGGAGAACAGTGTGCCGGGACAATAAGGTGTCTGGAGTGTTCCTTGGCATGTAGTTGGGGCCTTGGGCTGCCCCCGGTAGTAGGGTGTGGTCTGAGGGTGTCCCTTCTGGTATCCACTCCAACTGGGACCAGGGTTGTTCCTCTCTCCTCCCTCCACCTGTTTTGTTCCGGCTTGCCCCGCCTCTCTGGCGGTCTGGGACTGCTCGTATTGATCAGCATAAGAAGCAAGAGTTTCTGCTGAGTCCACTTTTTTATCCCATAAACATATCCCATCATGAGGGAAGGGAGCAGAAGGAGACTCCACCGATTGGAAGGCATGAGATGCACTGTCCTAGGGTTGGGGGTTCCACGACCACCGCTCCCAAGAGAAGGAGGCAGGTGGTGGTGGTCGGGGACTCTCTCCTCAGGCGGACTGAGTCATCTATCTCCCGCCTCGACCGGGAAAACCGAGAAGTCTGCTGCTTGCCAGGAGCTAAGATTCACGATGTGACGGAGAGACTGCCGAGACTCATCAAGCCCTCGGATCGCTACCCCTTCCTGCTTCTCCACGTGGGCACCAATGATACTGCCAAGAATGACCTTGAGTGGATCACTGCAGGCTATGTGGCTCTGGGAAGAAGTATAAAGGAGTTTGAGGTGCAAGTGGTGTTCTCGTCCATCCTCCCCGTGGAAGGAAAAGGCCTGGGTAGAGACCGTCGAATCGTGGAAGTCAACGAATGGCTACATAGGTGGTGTCGGAGAGAAGGCTTTGGATTCTTTGACCATGGGATGGTGTTCCAAGAAGGAGGAGTGCTAGGCAGAGATGGGCTCCACCTAACGAAGAGAGGGAAGAGCATCTTCGCCAGCAGGCTGGCTAACCTAGTGAGGAGGGCTTTAAACTAGTGTAACCCTTCTGCCCGTCAGAGTTGGCAGCAACAAGGGCCGGGTTCAATATCTAGGGGATCCATTCCAATAACACAATGCAAACCGGCTCGAGCCCCCACCCAGTGACCTGGGACAAATATATACTACCCCCGCTGGGCGCCTCCAAGAGGCACTACGTCCCCTCTTGCAAGCACATAGTCTGAGTGTAGCAAAAAGCCTTTTAATAACAGAGAGAAACAATGTGGCATTATGTTGGGGAAATACCACCAACAGGATTCATAACACAACCCCTGAGCAAAAAACCCACCCCAAGCAAATTGGGGCATGCCCTTTCCCTTTGGTTCTTGAGTCCAGCAACCCCAAATCACCCAAAGTCCCAAAAGTCCAGTGACCGAAAAGTCTCTGTCCCTGGTCAGAGCAGCCCCAGAGTTCGAAAGTTTATCTGCAGAGCTTTACCTCCCAACCTGGGTGGAGATGGGGGGAGGGGTAAGGGGCACCTTACATGATCTAAAGCTGACCGTCCCACAGCTCCATAGGCCTTCGCTCCGCTCCGCTCCGTTCCGTTCACCCACCTCACGAACTGCTTTGCTCGGTTCTGCGGCCCACAAGCAGCTCCCGCCGTCCTACGAACTGCTCCACCAGCCTGTCTACAAGGCACTCCAGTCATCCCACAAACTGCTCCACAATATATCTTCAGGCTCCCCCACTACTTAACACAACGCTCAGTGATTGCAGCTCTTAGTCAGTTCAGCTCTTTGGTGAAATCAGCTTGTAGTAGGGAAGCCCCAGTGCTGGCACACCATTAGCCTAAAGTGAGCTCAGCAGCCTGTAACTAGACTCCTAATGGAATCAAAATTAGCTCTGATATTCCACAGTGGAGACAGAAGGAAGTGCAATTAGCACATAAGGCCCTCACCAAGGGGCCTATACCACCAAGTATTAATACTTGTCCCCAACCTCTCTCAATTCACAGAGTTTTGGAACCCATGACCCTTGCCTAGCGAGTGCTACTTAGTTGATGGTGAGTCCCTCCATCATAACAAAAGGCCAAGTACAGTTCCAAGCACAGTTCCCATAATCAGGGTAATAACAATTTATTCTTCCTGCCCCAATAACAGAGACACTGGGGATCCCACAGCAGCCAAAGTGACCATTTGGGCAGCTATGGCCTCATTCTAGGCGGGGTGGGTGTGCCTATGCAAATGAGATCGGCCCCTAAAATTCTTTTCCACAACTTGCCACACCTCACCACCAGATGTCAGGGTGGAGCTCATCCTGACACTGCTTACATCCTCCCCCCAGCTGAGAATTTGTCGTCCTGACAAATCACACTCCCTTTATACCAACTCATTGGTTTCCTCCAAAGGGCCTCAGGAAGTCCACTTTAGCTTCCACAAGCCTGTGTGCTAAATGTATTGGCTCCTCACTAGTCACCCCAGGTGCATCATAACTTAACCGTTTTACTGGTCTTATCACCCTGTCTCGTCTATTGAGAATCTCTGTTGCCGAGGTAGAGGGAACATCCTCTTGAGTGACGGATGGAGAGGCTTCCTTTGAGGGTCCCTTGGCTACTGGTGTAGGCCCCTGCACTCCTAGTTCTAACGCTGGAGGGTCCAAGGTGCCCAGGACATCCTCTACCTGTGTGTCTCCACTGTCCAATAATCTGTGTGTGTCATCACACGGGGGTCTCATCAGCGGCACAGGGGTGTCAGAAATGGACCTAAATAATTCCGCCATGGGGTTGAGGGCGGAAGAGGGAAAACTCTCGTTTGGTTCAGCTGATCGAGACTGAAATCTTGTCTCCTTCCCAGGATACACCAGGGTTGTGTCTTCCTCCTCAGACTCACTCTCAAATGTGCAGAATAGGGGTAAGTTAGCTGCATGGGGCCCGCTGTCTGTGTTGGATGGTGGCTTTGGTCTAGCACTTCTGTACTGCCCGGCTGCCCTATCATGGCCCATCTCATAAGGGGTGCTTACCAATTCCCCCACAGGGAGCAAAAGGTTTCTATGCACCGTCTTTATTTGCCCTGGACCGTCTTCAGGTTTGATCTTGTAGACCGGCAGATCTCCCAGCTTTTCCATCACCAGGTAAGGTATTGCCTTCCATCTGTCAGCTATCTTGTGTTTGCCAGCAATACCCAAATTTCGCAGCAGGACTCTGTCCCCTGGCTGGAGCTCCTGCGAACGCACTCTAGCATCATATCGATGTTTGTTGCGGTCTACGTTCTTCCGAGCTGCAGCGGTAGCTAAGTGATAAGCATCCCGCAGCTTTTCTCTTAGTCGGGATACATATTGCTGATGAGTTTCATAGCTATCTCCATCCTCTGATACACCAAAGCACAAGTCTATGGGTAATCTTGGTTCTCGCCCAAACATCAAGAGATATGGGGTGACTGCCGTAGCATCGTTCTTTGTGGCATTGTGGGCATGCACCAGAAATGCGACATGCTGGCTCCAGGTTGTCTTCTGCTCTGGTTGCAAAGTTCCCAACATATCTAATAGGGTTCGGTTGAACCTCTCTGGCTGAGGATCACCTTGGGGGTGATAAGGCGTTGTCCTAGGCTTTTTAATTCCTGCTGTCTTCAGCACCTCCTTCAGAAGGTGACTCTCAAAATCCCACCCCTGATCAGAGTGTATCCGAGCCAGGAATCCATAGACTGAGAAATATTTGTCCCACAATACTCGAGCGACAGTGGTGGCCCTCTGATCACGTGTGGGATATGCCTGTGCATACTGTGTAAAATGGTCAGTCACTACTAGAATGTTCCCAACATTCCTCTTGTCTACCTCTGCAGACAAGAAATCAATGCACACCAGCTCCAAAGGTTTGGTGCTGGTGATGTTCTTGAGATATGCAGCCCTCGTGGGCAGAGTTTTCCTTTGAACACATTGAGCGCAAGTCTCACATTTCCTGCGAACATCTTCAACCATTTGGGGCCAATAGAACCTACTGTGAATAAGTTCCAGGGCCCAAAGTCATCATGCAGGGCCCTCATGGCCAGGGCTCTGTACTTTTCTGGCAGTACTAGTTGTGCTCATTGTTTTTGTAAAGGGTCAGTGGTCATTCGGTGTAGCACTCCCTGAATCAGTTTTAGTTTGGTCCATTCTCTCAATAGTAGTTTACCCTCTGGATTAGGTGGGACAACCGCAGCTGGGCTTCGCCCCTCCCTTTTGGCAAGTAGTGTATCACGAATGTCAATATCTTGCTGCTGGGCTTCTTGCCAGTCAGCTGCATTGAGCATGGGCAAAGGAGATTGGTCCAATGCAATATAGTTCACTGAAGCAGAAGGCATGCATTCAGGGGGCAGGCCCAAAGCTTCTGCAACACATCCCTGAAGGCTCTCACGGGCCTCTGGCTCTCGGCGACTCACACTGCAAATAGCTCTCACTCCATCTGTGGGTATCACAGCAACTTCTGGAACCTGCGGACGCCTGGACAATGCATCTGCATCTACATTGCTTCTCCCTGATCGGTACTGAATGCTGAACTCATAGCTAGCCAAGGCGGCCACCCATCTCTGCCCTGTAGCTTCCAGCTTAGCACTTGTTAACACATAAGTCAGTGGATTGTTGTCTGTCCACACCTGGAACTGAGCACCATACAAGTAGTCTCGAAATTTCTCAGTGATGGCCCATTTCAAGGCCAAGAATTCCAGCTTGTGGGTGGGATAGCGAGTTTCACTATCAGACAATCCTCGGCTGGCAAAGGCTACAGGTTTACGTTTGCCTTCCACTTCCTGGTATAGGACTGCTCCCAGACCTTCCAAACTGGCATCAGTATGCAGGATAAATGGTTTGCTTGGCGCAGCAAAAACTAGGACTGGAGCATGAGTTAGGCAAGTAATGATTTCTCGAAAAGCCCTTTCACATCTCTCATCCCACCGTGGCCCAAATGGTTCAAAGGGGCCATAGTGTCTCTGCACAGGAGGCTTTGGGGACCTCCCCTTATTCTTGGTCTTAGATTTGTTCTTGCTGGACTGATGTCCCCTGGTAAGATTGTTCAGAGGCTTTACAATCGTAGCATAGGTTTTCACAAATCTGCGGTAGTAGCCACTAAATCCAAGAAAGGTCTTGAGTTCTCTGTAGTTACCTGGACATGGCCATGTAGTGAGTGCTTCTGTTTTATCGGGATCAGTACTCACACCCTCTTGGGACACGATGTGACCCACATACTTCACTGAGGTTCTGCAGAACTGGCATTTGTCAACTGAAAGCTTCAGACCATAATCCTCCAACCTATCAAGCACTTTAAGAAGTCTTTCTTCATGCTCCTCTAAGGTTCTTCCAAACACAATCAGGTCATCCAAATAAACTAACACTTGCAGTAAATTCATGTCTCCCACAACTTTCTCCATGAGACGTTGAAAGGTGGCAGGTGCTCCAGAAATCCCTTGGGGCATGCGTTCGAACTGATAAAACCCTAATGGGCAGATGAAGGCCGTCTTCTCCTTATCTTCTTCTCCCAGAGGGATCTGGTAGTATCCACTTCGAAGATCCAACACGGAGAACCACTGGCTTCCCAGCAAACAGTCTAAGGCATCTTGCACTCGAGGCATAGTGTACTGGTCGACCACAGTATGGCTGTTTAGGGTGCGGTAGTCAATACACATCCGGATTTTCCCATTCTTTTACAGACTACCACAATGGGTGAGGCGTATGGGCTGCGGGACTCTGTAATGATGCCATTCGCAGCCAGCTCCTGAAGGTGATGTCGCACATCTTCCACCTCAGAGAGAGCAATCTTCCTAGATCTCTCCCTGAAAGGTCGAGAGTCATGTAGTCTGATATTGTGCTCTACTCCTTTTGCACATCCCACATCCCACTCATGCAGTGAGAACACCTTGGATCTTTCACAAAGTTTCTTCCTCAGGCGATCTTTCCAGTCCTCAGACACTGGTGAATCTCCAAAGTCAAACTTGCTGGGTCTATTGTCGGAACTTGAGTTTCACACTGGGGTTTTACAATCGACTCAGGCTCAAAGAGGTCTGCTATCTTTTGTCCTTGCTTCACAACAACGTCACGACTCGTTTCATTAGCAATCAGTATAGTCACCCTTTCCTGGGCTTCAGCAGGTAGGGTTATGACTCCACTGGGGACCAGCACTCCTTCAGGGAGCTCTCCTCCCATTGGCTGCTCTATCATTGCTAACGTCCGTTTACTGCCTTTCAGCCAGGTACTCATGACAAGCACTTCTTGCTCCGTCCTCGCAGGCACTACTAAGGGGGTCGTGCCCACGTAGTTCAGTGCCCCAAGCGGTAGCTCAGATGTGTCCCTTTTAGCGCTCTCAATTTTCCTATAGGCTTCAGCACAAAGCGTATGGATCATCAGGGTATTCAGGTACTGGTCCCCGGCCCGCCTTCTGCAGTAATCCGCGAGTACCTTGAAGAGACTGGAGTTGGTCCCTATCAGCAAAGACACATCAGAGGTCCCTTTAGGGTCAGGGCATATTAAGGCAGCTGTGTCTACCTCTTCTCTTACCCCAGCAACCTCCTCTGGGAATTCCAGGTGCACTATGACATAGCCTTGGTAGGGGTATTCATCCATGCTGAGGCCACACAGGCCAAGGCCAGTCAGTGGCTGTATAGGCAGGTGCCTAAGCATCTGCTGGTAGAATGACTGAAATATAATAGTCACTTGAGATCCAGTGTCAAGCACTGCTTTACACTCCACCCCTTCAATCCTCACCGTGACCTCTGCTCGAGGCCCTATCAGTCCTGCGGGGATCCCAGCTGGACAGTCTTTTCTGGGGGAATCTTCAAATCCTGCAGACCTGGGGGGTCCCTGTCCCCAGACCCTCTGGCAGCTACCGGATCTCTCCCAACTGATCCTCAGCTTTCCATACACTAAGGAAGGGTTTACTTCATTACGGCACTTGGCAGCACTGTGTCCATCCTGACCACATCGGTAGCAGAAGAATTGACCTTTCCCCCTTCGCCTGGGTGGGATGGTGGCTCTAAGTGCGGGCTTCTCAATTGCCACAGTTTGAGGCTTCTTATTCCTGGAAGTCTTAACTCAGTCAACGGTGCTTTGCAGCTCAGCTATCCTTTCCGTCAGGACCTGCATTTGTTGGGCAAGTTCCTCTCTGGTGCTCACCATCAGTACACTGGCCGTTTGCAGTGGTTTGTGCTGGCTGGATCCGATGTTTGGGCTTCCCAAAACTCACTGGCAGCCTGCCTTTCTTCCTCCTCTCTGACCTCTTTTATCAGCTGGGAGTAACTTGGGGGATGTTCCTGTCGTTCTCTAAGCTGGAGATGAAGTAGAATCGGGTTCTGATACTGAGTTCCTCTTACAATTTGAGCCAGTCTGGTCTGATCCATCTGCTCAGCAGTCACTGCTCCCCTCATGACAGCTCTCTGAAGCAGTCTCTCCAGTCTCTGTATGTAGGCTGAAGCCTTCTCGCCCTTTTGCTGTTGGGAATTAAGGAACTTACAGTAGCTGTCTTCAGGGCCCTCTACGCTCCCAAAGGTGTGTTCCAGGGCCTCTAGGCAGTCCTTCAGACTGACCCCAGGGTCAATGAGCTTCAGGCTGTGAATCACATCTAATGCTGGGCTGCCAAAGCTCTCTATGAGGAATCTTCGCTTTTCTGCATCTGGTACGGCCCACTCTTGCAGCATTTCAGTGGTATGCTCTAACCAGGGTTCAAACTCCTCCTCCCCAGCAAATGATCTTAACTTACGACAAGAGTTTGATGCAGCATGGGACAGCACAACCTTTTCCAATGTTTGCCCCAGAGCTTTTGTCAAATCATCAGCAGAGGCTGCAGCCTCTGAGCTAGAAGCTGCTGAGCCAGGGCCCAACAAACCTGACATATTAGCCATTATACAAACAGTAATTTCCTCAAAATATAAGCACAAACAAACAAAATATAAATTGTTTCCCAATGTAGTGGATCACTCAACAGGTGCTTGCGAGGGGTACTGACCCAGGGATCCCGGACGAGCCCCCAAAAATGTAACCCTTCTGCCCGTCAGAGTTGGCAGCAACAAGGGCCGGGTTCAATATCTAGGGGATCCATTCCAATAACACAATGCAAACCGGCTCGAGCCCCCACCCAGTGACCTGGGACAAATATATACCACCCCCGCTGGGCGCCTCCAAGAGGCAATACTTCCCCTCTCGCAAGCACATAGTCTGAGTATAGCAAAAAGCCTGTTAATAACAGAGAGAAACAATGTGGCATTATGTTGGGGAAACACCACCAACAGGATTCATAACACAACCCATGAGCAAAAAACCCACCCCAAGCAAATTGGGGCATGCCCTTTCTCTTTGGTTCTTGAGTCCAGCAACCCCAAATCACCCAAAGTCCCAAAAGTCCAACACCCCAAAAGTCTCTGTCCCTGGTCAGGGCAGCCCCAGAGTTTGAAAGTTTATCTGCAGAGCTTTACCTCCCAACCTGGGTGGAGATGGGGGGGAGAGAGAGAGGTAAGGGGCACCTCACACAGAATCATAGAATCATAGAATATCAGGGTTGGAAGGGACCTCAGGAGGTCATCTAGTCCAACCCCCTGCTCAAAGCAGGACCAATCCCCAATTAAATCATCCCAGCCAGGGCTTTGTCAAGCCTGACCTTAAAAACTTCTAAGGAAGGAGATTCTACCACCTCCCTAGGTAACGCATTCCAGTGTTTCACCACCCTCCTAGTGAAAAAGTTTTTCCTAATATCCAACCTAAACCTCCCCCACTGCAACTTGAGACCATTACTCCTTGTCCTGTCCTCTTCTACCACTGAGAATAGTCTAGAACCATCCTCTCTGGAACCATCTCTCAGGTAGTTGAAAGCAGCTATCAAATCCCCCCTCATTCTTCTCTCCTGCAGACTAAACAATCCCAGTTCCCTCAGCCTCTCCTCATAAGTCATGTGTTCCAGACCCCTAATCATTTTTGTTGCCCTTCGCTGGACTCTCTCCAATTTATCCACATCCTTCTTGTAGTGTGGGGCCCAAAACTGGACACAGTACTCCAGATGAGGCCTCACCAATGTCGAATAGAGGGGAACGATCACGTCCCTCGATCTGCTCGCTATGCCCCTACTTATACATCCCAAAATGCCATTGGCCTTCTTGGCAACAAGGGCACACTGCTGACTCATATCCAGCTTCTCGTCCACTGTCACCCCTAGGTCCTTTTCCGCAGAACTGCTGCCTAGCAATTTGGTCCCTAGTCTGTAGCGGTGCATTGGGTTCTTCCATCCTAAGTGCAGGACCCTGCACTTATCCTTATTGAACCTCATCAGATTTCTTTTGGCCCAATCCTCCAATTAGTCTAGGTCCCTTTGTATCCTATCCCTACCCTCCAGCGTATCTACCATTCCTCCTAGTTTAGTATCATCCGCAAATTTGCTGAGAGTGCAATCCACACCATCCTCCAGATCATTTATGAAGATATTGAACAAAACCGCCCCCCATGATCTGAAGCTGACCACCCCACAGCTTCATAGACCTTCGCTCCACTCGCCACCCCACGAACTGCTTGACTCGGTTCTGCTCTGCGGCCCACAAGCAGCTCCCACCGCCCCCTCAAACTGCTCCACTCCACATCCCACAAGCAGCTCCCGCCATCCTATGAACTGCTCCACCAGCCTGTCCACAACACACTCCAGTCATCCCACAAACTGCTCCACAATATATCTTCAGGCTCCCCCACTACTTAACACAACACTCAGTGATTGCAGCTCTTAGGTGAATTCAGCTTATAGTAGGGAAGCCTCAGTGCTGGCACACCATTAGCCTAAAGTGAGCTCGGCAGCCTGTAACTAGACTCCTAATGGAATCAAAATTAGCTCTGATATTCCACAGTGGAGAGAGGAGGAAGTGCAATTAGCATGTAAGGCCCTCACCAAGGGGCCCATAACACCAAGTATTAATACTCATCCCCAACCTCTCTCAATTCACAGAGTTTTGGAACCCATGACCCTTGCCTAGCGAGTGCTACTTAGTTGATGGTGAGTCCCTCCATCATAACAAAAGGCCAAGTACAGTTCCAAGCACAGTTCCCATAATCAGGGTAATAACAATTTATTCTTCCTGCCCCAATAACAGAGACACTGGGGATCCCACAGCAGCCAAAGTGACCATTTGGGCAGCTATGGCCTCATTCTAGGTGGGGTGGGTGTGCCTATGCAAATGAGAGCGGCCCCTGAAGTTCTTTCCACAACTTGCCACACCTCACCACCAGAAGTCAGGGTGGAGCTCATCCTGACACTGCTTACACTAGGTTCACCGGGGGAAGGAGACCAAAGCCCTGATGTAAGTGGGGAAGTGGGATACCAGGAGGAAGCACGAGCAGGAGTGCGTCAGAGGGGAGGGCTCCTGCCTCATACTGAGAAAGAGGGGCGATCAGCAGGTTATCTCAAGTGCCTATATACAAATGCACGAAGCCTGGGAAACAAGCAGGGAGAACTGGAAGTCCTGGCAAAGTTAAGGAATTATGATGTGATTGGAATAACAGAGACTTGGTGGGATAACTCACATGACTGGAGTACTGTCATGGATGGATATAAGCTGTTCAGGAAGGACAGGAAGGGCAGAAAAGGTGGGGGAGTTGCACTGTATGTGAGAGAGCAGTATGACTGCTCAGAGCTCAAGTATGAAACTGCAGAAAAACCTGAGTTTCTGGATTAAGTTTAGAAGTGTGAGCAACAAGGGTAATGTCGTGGTGGGAGTCTACTATAGACCACCGGACCAGGGGGATGAGGTGGACGAGGCTTTCTTCCGGCAACTCGCAGAAGTTACTAGATCGCATGCCCTGGTTCTCATGGGAGACTTCAATCACCCTGATATCTGCTGGGAGAGCAAGACAGCAGTGCACAGACAATCCAGGAAGTTTTTGGAAAATGTAGGGGACAATTTCCTGGTGCAAGTACTGGAGGAACCAACTAGGGGCAGAGCTCTTCTTGACCTGCTGCTCACAAACCGGGAAGAATTAGTAGGGGAAGCAAAAGTGGGTGGGAATCTGGGAGGCAGTGAACATGAGATGGTCAAGTTCAGGATCCTGACACAAGGAAGAAAGGAAAGCAGCAGAATACGGACCCTGGACTTCAGAAAAGCAGACTTTGACTCCCTCTGGGAGCTGATGGGCAAGATCCCCTGGGAGAATAACATGAGGGGAAAAGGAGTTCAGGAGAGCTGGCTGTATTTTAAAGAATCCTTATTGAGGTTACAGGGACAAACCATCCCGATGTGTAGAAAGAATAGTAAATATGGCAGGCGACCAGCTTGGCTTAACAGTGAAATCCTTGCTGCTCTTAAATACAAAAAAGAAGCTTACAAGAAGTGGAAGATTGGACAAATGACCAGGGATGAGTATAAAAATATTGTTCGGGCATGCAGGAGTGAAATCAGGAAGGCCAAATCACACCTGGAATTGCAGTTAGCAAGAGATGCTAAGAGTAACAAGAAGGGTTTCTTCAGGTATGTTAGCAACAAGAAGAAAGTCAAGGAAAGTGTGGACCCCTTACTGAACGAGGGAGGCAACCCAGTGACAGAGGATGTGGAAAAAGCTAATGTACTCAATGCTTTTTTTGCCTCTGTCTTCACGAACAAGGTCAGCTCCCAGACTTCTGCACTGGGCAGCACAGCATGGGGAGAAGGTGACCAGCCCTCTGTGGAGAAAGAAGTGGTTCGGGACTATTTAGAAAAGCTGGACGTTCACAAGTCCATGGGGCCGGATGCGTTGCATCCGAGAGTACTAAAGGAGTTGGCGGATGTGATTGCAGAGCCATTGGCCATTATCTTTGAAAGCTCATGGCGATCGGGGGAGGTCCCAGACGACTGGAAAAAGGCTAATGTAGTGCCCATCTTTAAAAAAGGGAAGGAGGAGGATCCTGGGAACTACAGGCCAGTCAGCCTCACCTCAGTCCCTGGAAAAATCATGGAGCAGGTCCTCAAGGAATCAATTCTGAAGCACTTAGAGGAGAGGAAAGTGATCAGGAACAGTCAGCATGGATTCACCAAGGGAAAGTCGTGCCTGACTAATCTAATTGCCTTCTATGATGAGATAACTGGCTCTTGGATGAAGGGAAAGCAGTGGACGTGTTGTTCCTTGACTTTAGCAAAGCTTTTGACACGGTCTCCCACAGTATTCTTGCCAGCAAGTTAAAGAAGTATGGGCTGGATGAATGGACTATAAGGTGGATAGAAAGCTGGCTAGATTGTCGGGCTCAACGGGTAGTGATCAATGGCTCCATGTCTAGTTGGCAGCTGGTATCAAGTGGAGTGCCCCAAGGGTCGGTCCTGGGGCTGGTTTTCTTCAATATCTTCATAAATGATCTGGAGGATGGTGTGGATTGCACTCTCAGCAAGTTTGCAGATGACACTAAACTGGGAGGAGAGGTAAATACGCTGGAGGGTAGGGATAGGATACAGAGGGCCCTAGACAAATTGGAGGATTGGGCCAAAAGAAATCTGATGAGGTTCAACAAGGACAAGCGCAGAGTCCTGCACTTAGGACGGAAGAATCCAATGCACCGCTACAGACTAGCTCGGCAGCAGCAGTTGGCTCGGCAGCAGTTCTGCAGAAAAGGACCTAGGGGTTACAGTGGACGAGAAGCTGGATATGAGTCAACAGTGTGCCCTTGTTGCCAAGAAGGCCAATGGCATTTTGGGATGTATAAGTAGGGGCATTGCCAGCAGATCGAGGGACGTGATCGTTCTCCTCTATTCGACACTGGTGAGGCCTCATCTGGAGTAGTGTGTCCAGTTTTGGGCCCCACACTACAAGAAGGATGTGGAAAAATTGGAAAGAGTCCAGCAGAGGGCAACAAAAATGATTAGGGGACTGGAACACATGAGTTATGAGGAGAGGCTGAGGGAACTGGGGACGTTTAGTCTACGGAAGAGAAGAATGAGGGGGGATTTGACAGCGGCTTTCAACTACCTGAAAGGGGGTTCCAAAGAGGATGGATCTAGGCTGTTCTCAGTGGTAGCAGATGACAGAACAAGGAGTAATGGTCTCAAGTTGCAGTGGGGGAGATTTAGGTTGGATATTAGGAAAAACTTTTTCACAAGGAGGGTGGTGAAACACTGGAATGCGTTACCTAGGGAGGTGGTAGAATCTCCTTCCTTAGAAGTTTTTAAGGTCAGGCTTGACAAAGCCCTGGCTGGGATGATTTAATTGGGGATTGGTCCTGTTTTGAGCAGGGGGTTGGACTAGATGACCTCCTGAGGTCCCTTCCAACCCTGATATTCTGTGATTGGTCATATTCAGGAAATGTTCCTGAGTCATCAAATCACACATTCTTCAGAGCTAGTTACACCCCTTCCTTTGACCCATTTATCTAACAGATCCTTCATCTGGTTTAAATAAGGGCTCTAAATTTTACTCTGTAAGTTTCAGGTGTAACTTGAAATTGCTTTCAAACCAAATCCTTAAATTTACCATAGTCAGAAGCCTCCTCAATGGGCATCTTACTGAATATGTCCAGAGCTCTTCCAGTCAATTTTGCGACCAATGTGGTCATCTTGTGAGGTGATGGAGTGTGCACAGTCTCTCAAAGGTCAGAAAATATTCAGCAATATCATTGGATTCATCATACCGTGGACATAGTCGCTCCCATTTGTGGATTGTTGGGGAAGGATTGTTAGGGTTATTCGGTATATTCTGCTGAGCTTTTGCCTTCTCCATCTCCAGTGCATGCTTCCTCTCTTTTTCTTTTTCCTCCATTTCTCTCCTGTGGGCAGCCTCCATTTCTTTTTCTTTTGCCTCCATCTCCATCTGTCCGAGTTCTACCCGTCTTTCATGTTCCTTTTGTTTTTCCTCAGCCTCAAATCTGGCTAATTCCAGATTCTGTTGAAGAGTGCAGTCTGTCATCCTAACCTCTCTGTTTTTAACTAACTTTACACCTGAGAGTTAGAAAGAAAACAAAAAAACCCTTGGCTTGTAAAATTTTGCTGTGCTGTAACCTGATACCCTTTTCTCTGATAGCTGTTCTCAGCCTACAGAAAAATCCTTTTGTTATGACTGCTGCTCTGTCTCCCAGGCAGAGAGACAGAATCTACAGCTGCAATCACCTTTTACAAAACCCTTTAAAATCCTGCTGTGCTTCTGGTTCAAAATGATCCCACCGCTCTGCCACCATGTCAAGGTTCCTTCCCCACTGTGAACTCTAGTATACAGATGTGGGGACCTGCATGAAAGACCCCCGAAGCTTATTCTTACCAGCTTAGGTTAAAAACTTCCCCAAGGTACAAACTTTGCCTTGGCCTTGAACTGTATGCTGCCACCACCAAGCGTTTTAAACAAAGAATAGGGAAAGAGCCCACTTGGAAACATCTTCCGCCAAAATATCCCCCCAAGCCCTACACCCCCTTTCCTGGGGAAGGCTTGATAAGAATCCTCACCAATTGGTACAGGTGAACACAGACCCAAACCCTTGGATCTTAAGAGCAATGAAAAATCAATCAGGTTCTTAAAAGAAGAATTTTAATGAAAGAAAAGGTAAAAGAATCACCTCTGTAAAATCAGGATGGTAAATACCTTACAGGGTAATCAGATTCAAAACATAGAGAATCCCTCTAGGCAAAGCCTTAAGTTACAAAAAGACACAAAAACAGGAATATCCATTCCATTCAGCACAACTTATTTTATCAGCCATTTAAACAAAAGGCAATCTAATGCATTTTCTAGCTAGATTACTTACTAATTTAACAGGAGTTGTAAGGCTGCATTCCTGATCTGTTCCTGGCAAAAGCATCACACACCGACAGACAAACCCTTTGTTCTCCCCACCCCCTCTCCAGATTTGAAAGTATCTTGTCCCCTCATTGGTCATTTTGGGTCAGGTGCCAGTGAGGTTATCTTAGCTTCTTAACCCTTTACAGGTGAAAGGGTTTTGCCTCTGGCCAGGAGGGATTTTATAGCACTGTATACAGAAAGGTGGTTACCCTTCCCTTTATATTTATGACATCCCCCAACAAGGATTTTGCTCTGGCAAGGCAACCTCTTTGGCACCGACACCATGGAGCATGTGGGCACCACATAAAATCAATAGCATTTAATAGCAGAGGAAACAGAAATGGTGCCAAGAGGGATGGGCCACTCAGGTGCAGGCTGAATTCATTGCCAAGAGCCACAAATGGATGTAAAGGAAGCTGCTGCAGGTGCCCAAGCTGGGCTCTGAAGGGGGAGGAATCCTGGAACCCTGCTGGCGAATTCAGCCCAGTGGCTGCAGAATACACACCTGCTGCCCAGAGTTACTGGCACCCAGGCACATCCCTCCCCCTGTACTGCCCCTGGCCCCACCCCTGGCTGCACAGATGGTCTGGGATAGGTAAAAAGACTGGAGCTCATGCCAAGCCCCAGTGATGGCATCTGAGAGTGTTTGTGCTCCTGGGCAGGGACGATGGCCAGTCTCTGCTCCCTGGCTGCAGGGTTGGGGAATCCAGACCCACGCAGTGGGAGCAGTCTGAGTAAGCGAGCCAAGCGAGTGTGACTGCCAGGAAGCAGTGTGCTAGTTTGTGGGTGAGCTGGAGACAGCCCCCTGATAACAGCAGTGATATTGATATGACACTTAGGGCTGCTGGCTTGTTGTGGGCTACAAAGAATGGATGAGTCACGGCCAATGTGGGTAAAACCAGGATTTGTGACTCAGTGGGGAGGAGGGGTTTGCAAAACGCTCAGTGCTGATTTAGCTGTTACCACTCAGGAAAGAGATCTTGGAGTCATTGTGGAGAGTTCTCTGAAAACATCCGCTCAATGTGCAGCGGCTGTCAAAAAAGCCAACAGAATGTTGGGAATCATCAAGAAAGGGAGAGATAATAAGACAGAAAATCTCGTAATGCTGCTATATTAATCCATGGTTCGCCCACACCTTGAATACCGCGTACAGATCTGGTCGCCCCATCTCAAAAAAGATACATTAGAATTGGAAAAGGTTCAGAGAAGGGCAACAAAAATGATTAGGGGTATGGAACCGTTTCTTTATGAGGAGAGATTAAAAAGACAGGGACTTTTCAGCTTGGAAAAGAGACAACTAAAATGGGATAAAATCTTGACTGGTGTGTGGTGAAAGTGAATAAAGAAATGTTATTTACTCCTTCACATAACACAAGAACCAGGGGTCACCCAATGAAATTAATAGGCAGTAGGTTTATAACAAACAAAGGAAGTATTTCTTCACAGTCAACCTGTGGAACTCTTTGCCAGAGGATGTTGTGCAGGCCAAGACTATAACAGGTTTAAAAAAGAACTAGGTAAGTTCCTGGAGGGTTGGTCCATCAATGGCTATTAGTCAGGATGGGTAGGGATGCAAGCCCATGCTCTGAGTGTCCTTGGCCTCTGTTCGTCACAACCTGGGAGTGGACAATACTCGATTGCCTGTTCTGTTCATTCCCTCTGAAGGACCTGGCATTGGCCACTGTTGGAAGACAGGAGACTGGGCTAGATGGCCCATTGGTCTGACCCACTATGGCCACTCTTATGTTGTTCTTAACGTTCCTGTGTGGGTGGCTCAGTAGGGGGTGTCATGGATCCATAGGTCCGGTGCTCTTGAACGGCTCTAGAACAGACCCTGGATGGGCTCTAGAACAGTGTGTCAGCCCCTTAGACTCACACCCTTTCTCTACGGGAAGTCCCTTGGCCTCACCGCCTCCTGGGACCAAACTTCAGAGCCTTCAGCACTCCCATGTCACACAGAAATCTCTCTTTAGCGAGCCCACCAGCGCTGGATAACTGAAGGAGCCATGCACCCCCAACTTCCTGACTGTGGAGTGACTCTCAGCCAGCGGTGTAGCAGGAGAAGGGTTTATTAGATGTCTGGAACACAGCGTAGAAAGTCCTTAGTTAACATGGAGAACAGAAAGTTACAGCCTGGTCCATCTGGGTCCATCCAGAGCCCTCTGACCCCCTCTTTAGTCCCAGTCCAGAAGCGTCAGTTCTCTCCTGCCTCCAGCAGCCCACACTTAGCAACCTGTCCCCAGCCCTTTGTTCTTCAGCTGGTCACATCCCACTGGCTTCCTAAGGAGGGTGGGCCATGCATGGTCATTTGTTGCTAGGTGCCAAATCTCTGGGCAATTGGAGTGGCCATTGTCTTCTGGCACTCTCCATGGGCATGGGCCCCCAGGCATGCCTGTATCTCTGGGTCTCTGCAAAGAGCAAAGCAACCTTTTCCCCAGCCTAGCTAACCTTGCACCGCACAGGCGAAATTGAGGCACACACACTATTCATCCAAAATATTATGAAAAATTCCCACTTCCTCATGCGGGGGGGGCACTCTCCCCTCTGTGTTAGCACTGACCGCTGTGCCCCAGGACAGCGCTAAGGGGTGCTGTGCTGCAGGGAGTGGTGTGGGGCTCAGCAGGGGGCGCTCTCCTCCCTGAGTCAGTGCTGAGCCCAGTGCCCCAGGACGGTCCCAGGGAGCCCTATGCTGATGGCAGCAGGAGGTGGCCCAGTGCAGGGTGCTGCTCCACCTCTGCCACGAGGGGTGCTGTGCTGCGGGAGAGCTAGGGGAGGGGGAGACCTTTGTAGTCTGAGAACAATCCCTGTTTTAGGGCCATGATGATTTAGGCCAGGGATTCTCAAACCTTTTTTTCTGGGCCTCCTTTGGAAAATATTTAAGGATGTGGCGACCCCCCCAGCCAAAAAAAAGATAACAAATTTCTGTACATGCTCCTAGGAGCATACTCACGGTATCGCCACCCTTACTTCTGTGCTGCTGCTGGTGGCGGCCCTGCCTTTACAGCTGGGTGGCCGGGGGGCAGCTGCTGAACCCCCTCACCCCCTCAAGCTCCCCATCACCCTGACAATATTTTTTGTGATCTCATGACCCCCCTACAATTGCCTTGTGACCCCTTTTCGGTCGGGACCCCCAGTGTGAGAAGTGCTGATTTCGGCTAACATTAACACCCCGCCCAGTCTGCGGCTTGGCAGAGCCTTAGGCCCTGGGCAGAGCTGCTGAAGGCTCAGGGTGTGTGGTCGCTTGATCAGCTCTCGGTGGTGAGTATTTCGTAGCGAGGAGAAATGCAGCTGAGGAGGGATTCTCCTGAGAACTTTCTGTAACAGCTGGACCAGGCGTGGGTGCAGGTTGGCACCAGGCTCAGGAGCAGCGACATTTGACAGGAGGTTAATGAGACTGGGGGCCAAACCCATGGCTGGTGCAAAGATTTCAGAGGAGCGTTGCTGATTTCCAGCTGCACAGGAGCCAGCCCTATGGAACCTGCCCTGTCTCCTGCATGAGTCTGGGGGAGATGCCGGCTGTCTGCACTGAGCCGAGCCAGGCACATCAAAGGAACCTGAGCGGAAGGAGCGAGAGGAGCTCAGAGCTTTCAGCACAGAGCTGGGATTGGGAGGCTAAGTGGGTCACAGGAGGGGAGATGAGAAATGCGCTTTCGGCACAAGGCAGAAAGGGGCATGGCTTTCACCACCCCACAGCACGCCTGCCTGGCGGGACAGCTCAGTGAACCAGCCTGGCTGGGCACTGGGGGCCCCTCCTTGTCCTCTGCGTGTCACTTCTGTTCTTAATACATCTTGTTAACCAAACCTGAGGCTCCTGCCTGGGAATCTCACCGCACACCCGAGAACCATTGCACCCATCTCAGGGGAGGCAGCAATGGAGGGACTGGGGTGGGGTGCTGGCTCAGACGGGCATGGACTTGGATGGCAGGACATGGGGAGGGACCGGGACAGTGGGGAAAAGCTGAGGCCAAGGGTGTGATGGGGCCAGTGGGCACTCATGGGCAAAGGGAGGAGACTGTACATTTCCCGGCTCCATGGTCTGGAGGCTAAGGGAGGAAAGGTTCAGATGAGGCCCCCGATAGCCAGCAGCCACCCTGTTAACAGCCCCCAACACCCCGAGGAACAGACCCAGGTCGCTGCACAATGGCAGCCCCAAAGGCACAGAGGAGCCTGCAGAATCCCATGCCCCAGAGCTGACAGCCCTGGCCCCACAATCATGGGTGCTGGCACTAGGGGTATTGGGGGGGCTGCCGCACCCCCTGGCTTGAAGTGGTTTCCATCATATTCAGGGCTTACAGTTTGGTTGAATGGTTCTCAGCACCCCCACTGTACACATTGTTCCAGCCCCCTTGCCCACCGCAAGCCCAGGGTCCAGGCTGCTTCCTGGCGGGAACCAGGGGGAGGCTCGGTGTCTGGCAGCAGTGGCCAGGCTGCACTGTTAGAAGTGGCCACCAGAGGGCAGGCCATTCCCACAGCTGCTACCTGTGCCAGGAGCAGTGCAGCGCAGCGCTCAGGTGGGCCAGGTACAGGGTGGGGGCTGGTGCGGGGTGGGGGCTCTGTTTGGGGCTCCAACTCGAGGGGTGCGGCTGACTCTCTGGGCAGGGTCATCCACGGGAGCCACATGCCGGGGACACAGATGTCAGATTCTGCTGTGGGGACCCCAGGCAGAAGGTTCAGGTGACCAACTGGATGGGGTCTTCCTGACCCACATGGTGCTAATGGGATATGCTGGGTGCTGGCCTCTTCACCCCCATCTCCAGGGGCACCAGGGGCTCCTGCTTCAGCTGGTACAACAGCGTCTCCCTGCCCCTTCTGGAGTGGGCCCGGGGGGTTGTGGCCAGCTTGGCAATTGCCTGCCACCTCTCTGCTCACAGGTGAGTCTGGCCAGAGCCAGGTCATACTGTTCCACCTGGGAGCATGGGTTTGAGATGGGGCATCCCCCACAGGGGCATGCTGGCCCATACTCTGTAGGGGACTCAGGGTGTTCTATGCCAGGACCCCAAGGTCTTTGTGCCCCCTTCCCCATGTGCCCCAGCCCTGCTCACTTTAACACATGCTGCTATTGGTACGTGGCCCTCAGCACATCCCTGCAGGCACAGATCTGTAAGAGTTTCTCCTCTGTGGCTGCCTCTGGCTGGGCTCGCAGCCCTGAGCCCAGGGCCTCGGCCTGCCCTAGGACCATGGCTCTCCTTCCCAAGCAAGGCTCACTCCCCACACTGCTGCCCCCATGGGCACAGATATTGTGCAGGTCACCCCCTCGCCAAGCAGTCCCCATTGGGCAGACACAGCCACCCAGGCAGCCTTGCCTGCCATCTCCCATCTGGGATGGCCCTGATCCTGCTTCCCCACAGCACCTGAGCAGGGGTGTGACTGGCAGGGCTAGTCTGTCTCTGAGTCACAGGCCAAGTCAGACAGCCGAGCTCCCAGGTGGAGAGGGGCAGAGATCCTTTCAGCAGGCCATTGGGGGCAGCGCCAAGCAGCTGGGCAGAGGCCTGGAAGTGTGGGTGCTGGGTGCCTCTCGCACTTGCCTGAAGCTCAGCTCCCAGTGCCCAGGGGGCCTGTCCCAGACGGTCTGGTTCCAGGCCCTGGAGGGGAATTGCTGTCAGCTCTCCTGGTGCTGGAGTTGCCCCATCTGCTGCAGCGAGTGGGTCCCAGTGTAGCAACAGCCCTCAATCCCCCATCCTGCTCCCTGCAGCAGAGTACCCCCTAGTGCCACACTGGGGCATTGGGGTCAGCACTGGCTGCAAGGGAAGAGTGCCCCCTACTAAGCCCCCACCCCTCTCCCTACAGCACAGCGCCCCCTAGTGCCACGTGCATCTGATGGGGCCGACTTTTGCCCCCGACACCCTGTCCTGCGTAGACCCTGGTGTGTGATGAGGCCCCACCTCCCAGCCCATGTGGGATTCCGAGCTCTGCCAACATCCTGCCAACAGTGCCAGGACCTGGACCCGCTCTGTTAAATGCAGATGCCCCCTGAGAATCCCAGAGGGGGCCCCCAGTGCACGCCTGCTCAGCTCAGCGTCTCCGACAGTCCCATGCCAGTGGGGCAGAGCGGCAGTGGGTGCCCTCACCCAGGGAGCAGAACCTGTGGTGGCAGCTGTGCCCAGAGACCCTCGCCATCCCAGAGCAGGGCAAAGGGCTCCCAGTCCCCCCTTTCTGCTTGCCCAGCCTGCTGCCCTCCTGGCTGGCAGCGCTCTGTGGCACCCTGATGGGCTCCTGCGCCTTTAAATCCTCCAGCAGGTTGCGGGGCTGGTGACATCACTGAGTCCCCGGGCTGCGGGAGGGAGCTGAAAGCATCGTCGGGGAGGCAGCGATGGAGCAACCGAGCCGCAGCAGCCGGAGGCCGGGGCCGGGGCCGGGGCGGAGCAGAACCGCTGCCCCGCAGGCTGCGGCTGAGCCCTGCGGCGGCCCCCGCAAGGTGAGGCTCCGTCCGGCCCCGCGGGCAGCCCGGGCACACCTGAGCCAGGGAAAATGGAGCCTCCCCGCAAGAGCCGGGCAGCGCTGCCCCCCGGGGTGCCCCGAGTGCCGGGCCGGCTGCTCCCCACGTGCCCGGCCCCGGCTCCGACCTGCTGCGAGCTCTGGTGACGGGCTGCCCCTGCCCCTTGGGCAGCCTGGAGCCCGAAGGGCGAGTGATGCCAGGGGTCGGGGCTGGCAGAGCTGCCCCGACGGGGCATGGATCCGTTAGTCCGATGACCCCAGGCTGCCCCCCGGCCCACGTCCCTCGCTCAGCTGCGGGAGGGGCCTGGCCGGGGTCCCACGCACCTGTGGCCCGGGGGGGAGCTGGTTCACGCTGGCAGCGCCAGCCGACCTCTCGCCCACCTGGTGACAGAGTCGCTGCTTTTGGCAGGTGAGTCAAATAATGGCTGGTGGTTTCTCCCTCTCCGCCCCCAGGCTGGGGAGCGCAGGGGGGCCTGGGCTGAGCTATTTTCATGGCAAGTGAGTGGAGGAGCCGGAGCTCTGGAAAGGTGGGGGAGGCTGGGGGGAGGTTGCGGAGGGGCTGGGTCCCGGAGGGAGCTGAGCGCTGCTCTGTGCCCGGAGTAGAACCCAGGAGACCTGCCTGTGGCTTCCCAGTGGGACAGCTCTGCCCGGGGCAGGAAAGAGCCTGGTGACGTTGAGGGGCGTGGGTCTGGCTGGCTCCGCTGTCCAGTGCCCCCCATCTCTGAGCCCCATGGGGGGATTTCATTGGTTTGTGCCAGACTCTGGCGGCTCTGGTAGCTTGGCCTGCTGTGTGTGTGCCTGCCTTGATGCCCCCAGCCATGCTCTGCCCCCACCCCGCTGCGAGCACTGGTCGAGCTGACACCCAGCACCCGTGTTACCCAAGAGCCCGTCAGCTGCTTCCTCTTCCCCTTCCTGCTAGCAACGGCGGACGTTCCTGGGGCAAAAAGCAGCCCCTGTCTTTGCAGGGAGCCAAGCGGCCGAGGGGGTCCCCTGCCCGATGGGCCAGCAGCCCCAAAGCGGGGTCCCTGATATGGGAAGGGTTAAGGGAACGGTGCAAGTGTCAGCAAGTCTGAGCCGGGCTGGAGAGGGGAAATGAAGGGCATGGAGGGGCCATGTGAGCGCAGGGATCCATGGAGGGAGAACGGTGCCTAGGTCCCCAGGTGCCAGTGACTCGCTACCCACAGCCCAGCCCCCTGCCGGCAGGTGGGACGTCCCGTCTGCCCCACAGCACGGAGAGCCAGCCAGGAACTGGGTCCCCAAGGTCAATGCTTTTCACACAAAGGGGCCTCACGTCGGACACCGAGGCCAAGCTGTTCCCAGAGGCTGGTGGCTCTGGGGGCCCAGCACGAGGGTGCCTGATCGTCCCTAAAAGCTGAGAGCCTGGCCCCCTCGGGCTGGGTGCCCGGAACTGCTAGTCCAAGTCCCGCTGGGGGACTGGTACTGTGGCCTGTTGTACCAGCAGGGGCAGAGGGCTCGGCCCCCCGATGCTCCCACCCCAAAGCCAGTGCCCCGAGGCTGCTGACCTTGTGCTAAGCGAACAGAGGCTAGAACCCAGGAGTCTGGGCTAGTCCTCTGCTCTAATGGCTAGTAGCAGAGGGGAGGCGGGTGCCCTGGTATAGGGGAGATGGGTGGGCAGCTCAGGCACAGCCCCTTGCCCACTGGTGCCAAGCGCTGCCAGAGAGGACAAGCCCCTGGGGGGAGGGAGACCCGCAGCAGCAGGGCTCCAGGCTGTTAGCTGGGAAGGGAACACCCCCGAGGGAGGAGTAGGCTGGCTGGGCAGAGCAGCAGGAGCGAGGTGACCGCATGGCCGGGCCGTGTCATGCTGCTGGGCTGGCAGAGATGGGGGATGGGGGGGCTTTGGCAGGGTGGGGTTTGTGCCAGGGGCTGCCGGCTTTGGGTGCAGCCAGGTCTCTCCATCCCCGCTCCTTAATCCAGCCTGGCCCCAGGCCAGGCCAGCCAGAGGGTGTGTATGTGTGTGGGGGAAAACGAGCTGGGGATCCCTCTGATGTGGGGTGTCCCTTCACTCAGCTGGCTCCTGGACTCGCGTGACCCCATTCTCCCTGGCATGCCTCGCACTGGCACTGCTGGCCACCAATGGCAGCGGCACCATTCTCCGGCATCTCCTGCCCTAGATGGGTGTTCCCAGTATGCATAGCTCCAACCGACCAGCCTGGCACCCCCAGCTGGACACTCTGAGCATGGCAGTGAGTGGCATGTGGCGGGGCAGCAAGAAGCTCCTGGGTGTGACTACCCTGATGCCAATGGCATCTTCCTGACCCCCGGGGGGTGCATGAGAGTGGGCAGCCGGGCCCTCTGTTTTTCTGGGCTCTGATGAATCTGCTGCCCCATGCTGTGTAGCAGGCCCTGCACCTGCCAGCCTCTGTGCCCCCAGGATCTCACTGGTAACTCGCTGGAGTGGGCAGGGCACCGGCCTGCCAGGCGCTCTCTCCTCTCTCCTCCCCGTGTGCTGAGCTTGCTGATCAGATTGGAGCAGCCAGAGAGGGGATCCGCTGCTCCCTCCTGGGTGCCAGGCCCAGCCCTGCAGAGGCAGGACTCCGGGCTCTCGTTTGGCACCATGCACTGCAGAAACTGTGCCACTGTGCAGCCCTGTGTGTGCCCTGGCCTCAGGGCTTTGACCCCTAGGAGCTGGGATGTGCTTGCCAGCTGCCGTCCTCTGCACCCCGGAGTTAGCCCTCTCAGAGTGCTGAGCCCAGGGGACAGGCAGGAGACAAGGAGCAGCGGGGGTGGGGGGGGGCAGGGGCTGTTGCGGCCATAGCCCCTCATGCAGACTTGGGAAGGCAGCAGGAGCTCTGAGGAAGGTCCCTGACTTCCCTTCCCCAGGGTGGAGACAGGCTGCTGTGAACTCCAGGTCCCAAGAGCCCCGAGCACACGACATGGCTCCGGGCAGGGGCACGCTTTGCTGGTGTGCTAATGTGCATGTGGCAGATCTGGAGCCACCCTCCCCACCCCCACGTGCTCCAGAGATACCCCTGGAGCTTTCTTGCAGATACGTGCCTGCTCGCCCGGTGTCCCAGCGCAGCCCTGGTGAGTCTGGGGAGGACGGGCAGAGGACAAACCTGGTGCGGAGACCTCTGGCCCACACAAGGGGCTTTGGCCTCCATGTGACTGTCAGGGGGAGCCTCTAGCTCCAGTGGACGGGCCCTGGCCCTCCTAGGCTACTGCAGGCTTGGCCTGAAACAGGGCAGATACTCGCCTCTTGAAAGCAAAGGTATGGCCTGCAAAGGATCCAGGTCCCAGCATGCACTGCTGCATCTTGGTCCCACACCAAAATGGAGTCTGGCCCACTGGGGCCTATGGGCTGCACTTTCATAGGCAGTGGGCCCATGAGTGCTGTGCACAGGATGGGTGGGTAAAGTGCACGTCTTGGGGTGGGGGCATCTCCGGAAGCTGGGCGTCCCTGGGAGGAGCTCATCTCAGGACACGGGGGCATCCCTGGAAGGGGCGGTATCTTTGGAAGGGGGTGTCCCTGGAAGGAGAGCATCTCGGGGTGTCCCTGGAAGGGTGGCGTCCCCAGCATGAGTGCGTCTCGGGGTGCAGGGATGGGCGAGGGCCAGCGTCCCAGGCCAGGGGACGCGAGCGTGGCAGGGGCTCATGCACACCCTGTCTGTTCTCTCTCTCAGATGGAGCCGGCTCACCGTGGGAACAAGGACCAGGGACCGGCCTCGGCCATGGGGGCCCCGTCTCTATCGCCGAGGGGCTCCATTACCGCCACCTCCCCGGGACTGTTTGCTCCCCTCATGGCCCCGTTTGGGGCGGAGGGCTCAGTTCGGTTCCAGCCGGAGGGCTCCAGTGGGCCCATCTCAGCAGCGTACCCCGGGGGGAACCTCCCCCTGGGGCACAATGGCTCCAGGCCCGACACCCTCTTTGACCCTTTCCATCCCATCTCCCCTCGCTCGCAGCCCGAGGGCTCCCAGCACATGGGGCTGGAGGAGAGGTCCCCGGGCAGGCACAGCCAGTCCCTGGCGCTGGAGAGCAGCAGAGCCCAGCCCGACGGCTCAGGTGGGGCCCAGCTGTTCAGCTTGCTGTCCCCGGTGGAGTTTTGCCCGCTGTCCCCGAGCACCGGCAGCCCCTCCTCCCGCCCCAGCCCGGCGCCTGCTGGGAAGCTCAGCCAGTCGCCCAGCCGATCCACACACCCCGAACTCTGCCCCCTGGATCAAGGGCCCTCAGGGCAGATGCTCCCTGTGGAGCGGAAAGAGGCACTCCCCAAGGCAGAGTCCAGTGACTATATCTCCGGGGGCAGAACTAGCTCGTCCCCCAGACCCGTGAGCCTCCCCAAAGCCATCTCCAGCGAGTTCCTCTCCGGGGGAAGGATCGGCCCCTCCAAGTCCATGGCCCTGGCCAAGGTCGAGTCTGAGGAGTTCCCCTCCTACGGGAGGAGCAGCCCGTCCCTCGCCCTGCCTGGCTGCATGGACCCCCCCGAGGCTCCCGTGAGCCGGCTGGGCAAGGCCAAGGAGAATGGCGCGTTCTGGTGAGCATGAGCTGCAGCGCTGGGGAAGGGAGGGGGGGGGGATCAGTCTGATCCCTGGGGGGCTGGGAAGCCTATTTCAGGGCCAGGGCATGCTCGGAGCCCTGCTGCGGTGGGCTGGGCAGGGGGAGGAACCGGGAGAGGCTCTGGCTGAGTGCCAGCACGGAGGAGCAGAGAAATGCCCTGCTCCAGTGCTCTCTGCAGGTGGCTGCAGCATGCTCAGCAGAGTCAGGGCCAACTGCCCAGCTCAAAGGCCAGCCCAGTGTGGATGGGCAGAGCCCCCTCGGGAGCTGGAGCACATGGGGGCAGGTGGGGCGTGTGCCACCTGCCTGTCGACTGCTCCTAGACCTGGCAGCGGCCGGGGATGTGATCCCAGTGCGGGGCTCAAAGGGCAGCAGGGTCAGTTGTGTAGCTGTCTGTCCATCCAGCTCCCTAGCTTGGGATCCGGGCCTAGCCTGCCTACCCTGCAGCCGGAACCCACCTTCTTCAGCAACTTCAACTGTCCAGCAAGGCTGGCGTTCAGTGCCATGGCATGACTGATAGCAGCTCTGCGCCAGGACAGCACACACATGCCCTGGGCTCCGGGCCCCTCTACCAATCCCAGCCCTTCACAAAGAGAGCCAGCAGCTGCTCCAGAGGAAACAGCCCAGCTTCCCCCCGATGCCAAGGCATTGTCTGCTCCTCCCTTCCTCCCCCAGGTCTGCCACATGCTTCTAAGCCAGGGCAGCAAACTCAGGCAGACCGTGGGGAGGGAAGTGGGTTCCAATGTCTCCCCCGAGCTCAAACCCAACTCCTTCAACACCACCCAGAATCCAGTAAGCTCCTGGATCAGGGGTACGGTGACCAGATGTCCCGATTTTATAGGGACAGTCACGATTTTTGAGTCTTTTCTATATAGGCTCCTATTACCCCCAGTCCCTGTCCCGATTTTTCACATTTGCTGTCTGGTCACCCTAATGAGGGGAGAGACCCACGAGAGACCCCATTTCTGCACCAACTTCCTGGCTGGGGTCAGCTGCAGCCTTGTGTGTGACCCATGGCTGCGGCATGGTCCCTGGGGGCTCAGATGCAGCCACTGCCCTACCCCCACCTCTGTCATCTTCTGCAAATAAGCTCACGAGTCAAGTTACATTTTGCAAGTAATTTGCATGTCACTAGAACCACCAAGTCCTGCCCTGAGCAGTGGGGCGGAAGGAGCAGTCATGGGGCTGCACAACCCCAGGCAGCTTGTTGGGGTGGGTGGCTGCTCATTAGGGTGACCAGACAGCAAGTGTGAAAAATCGGGACGGGGGTGGGGGGTAATAGGAGCCTATATAAGAAAAAGACACAAAAATCGGGACTGTCCCTATAAAATCGGGACACCTGGTCACCCTACTGCTGATACAACTGGGGATTAGCAGGCTCCTGGGGGTGGGGGGCTGCAGGGAGCCTGGGGCCAGCCTGGTGTTGCTATCCCGGCCCTGAGCCCACAGGGCAAGGGGCAGAAGCTCCACAGAGGCTACTAGTGGTCCAAAGACACTGCTGTAGGTGAAGGCCTTCCTGCCGCCCAGCCGGGTGTGTGACAGTCCAGCTGAGGTGTGGGTGTCGAGGCAGGGTTGAGCCCTGTGCCTGCCATGCCCTGGTATGGACCACGCACCCAGGGGCTAGCACTTGCTGAGTGCACTCGATGCGTAGCATGCCCAGTGCAGTGTTCTTAGCCCAGCTGAGCTCCGCTTGCAGCTGGGCGGGGTGCCCAGCAGCCTCTTCCTCGGGCACGGCCTTGCCAGACCCCGACCTCATTCATTAGCCTTTACCATGGCTGGTTCTCTCTCCCCGCAGGGCAGCAGCTCTGAGGCAGAGGGGTAAGCAGACTGTGGGGGAGAGGCACCCTTGTCCCAAAACCTGAGCGTGGCTCCCTTTATCTTTCCAAGGATCACCGTGGTCACGTGGAACGTTGGCACAGCCATGCCCCCGAGCGACGTGACCTCCCTGCTGCACCTCAACACGGGTGACACAAACGACACCGACATGATTGCCATTGGGTAAGGGGCGCCATGCGCCGGTGTTGGAGGAGGCTGCCCTGCAGTAGGTGGGTCCCAGAGAGGCCAGCAGACCTACTTCTGTGGTCACCAAAAGGAATCGTCCACTAGCCCAAGCAATAGAGCCTCTTTTGAAGCAGAAAGATCCAGGTTCTAGTCCCAGCTCCCCAGGTGTGCGTGCTGCTCCTGCACACGGCGTACGATAGCAAGGAAGATGATTCAGAATAAAACACACGATAAAGATATAACAGTAAATGTAGCCCAAACACTTTTTAACCCCCTCAAATCCACCCTCCAGCCCTCCTCACTCCCCCGATCCCTGCTTGCCATACATGGCAGAGCCCAGCCCATACAAATGCCCCTGCACCTCTCAGGACTGGGCCGTGGACAGTTTAACATCCCCTCCAAAGTCTCGTAGAAGTCTCTCTCTCTGCGATCAGCCCTTGGCCATAGTAAGCAGCCCTCAAGGGCATGGATCCATTGTTCTGTTCAAGCTGGATTGGAGCCAGCCCCAGGTAACACTTAATGCAGTTCTTAGCTACCAACGAGGCAGCTTCCAATTCAACGCATGGAGACTTTGTTGGCACAACAAGCCAGACGAGTGTTGCCAAAGTGCAAGAAAAAGACAGGCCCTTTGGGTACTATTGTAGTGGTTTACATTAGTACCTGGGAACCCTAACTGAGATCAGGGCTCCATTGTTCAGAGACAGTCCCTCTCCCAGAGACCTTCCCGTCCAAATGAGGCTGCTTGTGGGCTTGCTCTCTCTCCTGCTGGACTCCCCCATCCAGGCTGGGAGTCGCACACAGCACAGGAGATTCAATTCCCTGTACCCGTTTATGATCACTGTCCATTCCTAGGGCTCTCCAGGTTCCTTGACACCTCTGGCCCACTTGCCTGGCCCCCACAGGCACGGTGCCCAGGGGCCTGGCACTGTTTAAATTCCTCTCTGCTTTTTGATGCGACATCTTCAACCAGCAGGTTCCCTCGGGAGGGTGTGGAATCCCCGTCACTGGAAGTTTAAGAACAGGTTGGACAAATGCCTGTCGGGGCTGGTCTAGGTTTACTTGGTCCTGCCCCAGCGCAGGGGCTGGAGGACCTGACCTCCCGAGGTCCCTTCCGTTCCAGCCCCACATTTCTATGATTCTATCCCTGAGGCAGTGTCTCCCGCCGTTTGCTTTTGTTAACAGCTGCCCGGGCTGAGCTGGCGCAAACCTTGGCAGAACTACAGTGTGAATAGGGGCACAGAACCCCTGCGGGGTCCCCAAGACCCGTCTGGCGGTTAAGCCCTGCCCTGCTGGCTGTAGTGTTTGACTCACCCTGAGCTGCCAGCCGGGCACAGTGCAGAAGCCCCCTCCACTGCCAGCGGCAGGGACTCTCCTGGGGAGATTTCCACCTCCCTGCTCCCTCCAGCACTGGGCCTCTGCCCCTGTCTGAGGGAGTTGCCCCAGCTGGCGCCCGGGCAGTCTCCTGGCAGGGAGGAGTGCCCGCTGGCTGGAGGGCTGCTGGGGAGTCTTCCCAAGCCTGCAGTCAGACCTGCCTGTCTCCCTTCCAGGCTGCAGGAAGTGAACTCCATGATCAACAAGCGCCTGAAGGACGCCCTCTTCACAGACCAGTGGAGTGAGCTCTTCATGGACGTGCTGAGTCCCTTCAACTTTGTATTGGTAGGGGGGGTTGGGCTCGAAGGCCTGCTTGGTTTGAGCAAAAATCTGATTAAATCAAACTGGGTACCCCACCCAGCAGTGCAGGCAGCCAGGGCCTCCCTACGCCCCCCCAGCCTGGCAAGCTGACACAGTTCCCCATCCCAGGTCTCCCTGGGTGGTGATTTGAAGGAGATTGCTCTAACGCCTAAACAATGCACAGGGAGAGCAAGACCCTTCCCTGATCTCTGCCTCAGTTTCCTTCATTGCACCACGGAGAAGTGACACCCTGCCCCACCTTTGCAAGGTACTAAGAATCTGGGACATGAGGCGCTTCTTGTCCCATGGGTGTCTCCTCAGTGCCGTTTGGGGTACTTCTTTGAATTAAAGTTTGGGGTGAGGTCAAAGAGTAGAGGGGAGCTGGTGGAGAGTCAGGAGTGGGGTTGGGTTTGGCAAGTCGGGGAGCGCAGAGAATGTTCAAAGCTCATGACAGTGGTATCTGGTGCCAGGCACCGTCCATGGGCTTCTGCCTGTGATCTGAACACTCCCAGCCCCCTGGCCCCCTTTGTGTGTGTCCTCACAGCTGTCTCCATGGCAACATGAGACTGTGAGGTCACAAGCACAGTTAAACTCTTCTAATGGGGGGCCCCAAATGCTGGGTGGGCAGTGCTGTGTCTGGCTCCTCCCCTGCCAGAGGGCTGGGGGTGTAACTCTGCCTGGGCCCAGGAGTGGAGGGCAGGTCTTCCCCAGTAGCACAAGGGTGGGGGCTGCTCTGCCATGGGGGCCTGAGCCCACCCCATTTCCAGTGGATCTACCCTGCAGCCTGGAGCCCATGGAGCTGCCCTGTGCCATCCCTTGGCCCTGCGGCTCACAGCTCTCCCCAGCATGCCTGCCCGGCCAGCCCAGCATACGTCCCCATCCTGCTGGTCCTTTGCTGGCCCACCGCCCCCATTCCTTGGGGGGCTAGCACAGCCCCCAGCGCACTGCGTGTGGAGCCCTGGGCTTTGAGCAGCCGCCGGGCTCTGGCCTGATCCGAGGTCCTAAGTGCCCACCCCCATCCAGGGAACTAAGCCCCACTGGGACTCTGGGATAGTGCCTGTTGCCAAGAGAGTGTTCTGCAGGGTCCATTCCTGGGGCAGTGGCATGCTGGCATCAGCCTGGCTGCATAAGGATTGCCTGGGAATGGGTGCTGCGGAGCAGGGCGCTGGCTGGGTACCAAATACAGGACAGGGTGGGTGCTCCCGGTCACAGCAAGCTGCAGGTCTGCATGCTTGGGGTGGTGCCATCTGCTCTGGCTGGCGCATAAACACCCCTCAGTGCTGTGCCATGTGCCAACGCTGACCAGTCCTGCCAGCCCTGCCCCAGGGAAGGTGGGTCAGTGCCATCAGCCCTGTCTCGCAGATGGGGAGACTGAGGCAGGCAGGGGCAGGGACTGGGGGGAGGCACCTGGGCAGAGCTGGGATTCTAGCTGAGGTGCTGGCCCAGCCCTGCACCTCAGCCCCATGCCCCCTGCCATGCAGGGGAAAAGCCCTGGAATGGCTGCCCTGCCTCACGCCCTTCTCTCCCTGTTGCAGGTGAGCACGGTGCGGATGCAGGGTGTGATCCTGCTGGTGTTTGCCAAGTACTATCACCTCCCCTTCCTGCAGGACATCCAGACGGACTGCACCAGGACCGGGCTGGGCGGCTACTGGGTGAGGAGGGTGCTCCGGCAGGGGTGGGGGGATGTGACTCCGGGCGGGGGCTCCCCTCCTCCGATGACATAGCTTGGGTTCCTCTTGGAGCAGGGCAACAAGGGCGGGGTCAGCGTGCGGCTCTCCATCTTCGGCCACATGGTCTGTTTCCTGAACTGCCACCTGCCGGCTCACCTGGAGAAGGCCGAGCAGCGCAAGGAGGATTTCACCACCATCCTCAACATGCAGCAGTTCGAGGGACATGCAGCCAGCGGCATCCTGGACCACGAGTATGTAACCCCCGGCTCCTTCCACTCCCTGCCTGCCCCACCCACCGGCTCTGTTTGGGGCTTGGAGCTGAGTCTGCAGCTCCACCCCTCTGAAACGGGCTGTGTCCTGCCCCCAGGAGGCCAGATTCAGGTGCTGAACCCCTGCATCCAGCAGGGTTCCCAGCGGAGGCTCTGCTTTGGGAATCGCAAGCCAGCACCTTGCCTGGGGAGTGCTGTGTCGTCCCCACGTGGATTTGGGTCCTGGGCCTCCCTTGGCCCTTCAGTCCTAAACCCAGCTGGGATTGCTCTGCAGCAGCTCCCGTCTGAATCTGTGGCCCCCCTGGATGTGTGCTGGGCACAGGGCTGTGTGTACACGGCCATTCTCCTGCGCTGGCAGATGGCTTCCTCCAGGCTAGCTGGGGGGCAGGGAGTCTGCTTCAGGCCTGTCAGGTTGTGGTTTGCTCTGCCCACTTCCCACCATGCTCTCGTGCTTGGTGCTAGCAGGGCCGCAGGCCCCGGGACAGCCCCACCAGCTAGCGCCTGGCAGTGGAAATTTCCACCCCGGGTTCGCGCTCTCCCGTTTGATCCATGGAAAGTCGGATGATCTGAGCAGAAGGTTTTGGCTAATTATCCCCAGGGCTGCTGGGCCCCGCACCTGAGCCGCTCCCGCAGTGGGGCTGGCAGCTGGCCAGCGCGTTATCGGCAAAGCACTGACCTACATTCCCTCGCTCGCACGGCTGGGCTGCTGAGAGCGCCTGCGCAGCTGGGTGAGATTGACTCCTGTCCCCAGGCCTCCCTGTGCCAGAGCCACGTGTCCTGGCTCCTGCTCTGCCCCCGCTTGCCCAGCCGCTCCCCTGTGTGTCCAGGGTCCTCCCAACCCCCCCATCCTAGAACCCCTGTGCATCCAAGGCCCCACCCAACAGTGCTCTGTGCATCCAGGCCCCCTGTGTGTCCAGGGCCCTGCCCAACACCCCCCATCCCAGGACCCCTGTGCATCCAGGGCCCCACCCAACAGTGCTCTGTGCATCTAGGCCCCCCATGTGACCAGGCTCCTGCCCTGCCCTCTGTCACGGAGTCCCCGCACGATGCTCTGGAACTGCTTCCCATGAAGCCAGTCAGGACTCTGGGGAAATCTCCTTTCTGTGAACAGCCTGCCTGCAGGACACACAGCTCACACAGCTTCCACCTTCCTGGGTCTGACCTTGGAGCATTCAGCATCCTCTGCCCCTCCGTGCGCTTCCCCCAGCGAGTCCGCCCAGGCGGGGCTCCTGGGGAAGCCAGAGGGTCCTGCCCCCCAACTTCGCAGTCAGACGTGACTCTCAGCCAGCCAGTAAAACAGAGGTTTATTAGATGACAGGAACATGGTCTAAAACAGAGCTTGTAGGTGCAGAGAACGGGACCCCTCAGCTGGGTCTATTTTGGGGGGGCAGTGAGCCAGACAACCACATCTGCCCTTCACTCCATGTCCCAGCCAGCCCCAAACTGAAACTCCCTCCAGCCCCTCCTCCTCTGGGCTTTGTCCCTTTCCCGGGCCAGGAGGTCACCGGATTCCTTTGTTCTCCAACCCTTCAGCTCTCACCTTGCAGGGGGGAAGGGCCCAGGCCATCAGTTGCCAGGAAACAGGGTGTCGGCCATTTTCTGTGTCCAGACCCCTGCACACACCTGCCGTCTAGGGCTCTGCAATGATCATACACCCTTATCCCACCCCCTAAGTACTTGAGAACTGCCTAGGGGAAACTGAGGCACCCCCACACTATTCAGAGGAAACATTAAGAACAGTCCCACTTTGTCACATCTCTCCCACCTTCGATATCGAACTGGGCGGGGTCACTTTAGCCGCTGACCTGAGGAAGTTCGAAGCCACCAACGTTCCCATGGATGCCCCAGCATCTCTCCCATTCCTTGGTAGGAGTTACACCAGGCCCTTCCAGTTTCACGCCCTCCCTTAGGTCCGGGGTGGTTGATAGCACTCGCAGGCCGCATGTGGGAAGGTTAATGCGGCCAGTGCCCTTTGGCCACCCCAAAACCCCAGGGGGTCAAACTGGGATTGGGTCTTCTCCCCAACAAGCTGGCCAAACACAGCCACTTGGTTATAGGACTGTTTAACTTTCTTAACAGCTTTCACTTCATCTGAGACCTTCTCAAAGCTATCCACACTGGATCTTTCAAGAGTAAAGTCAGTGGATCCATTCACAGCAGAAAATTTCTGGCTGTTAGGACCTAAAACTTTCTTGATTAAATCACTTTCACACCCTTCAGTTGCAGTAAACTGCTTGCAAAGACTCCATGAGGATTCCTTTCCCTAGGGCTTTTCCATGCAACAATTCACCCCTCACAGAAATTCTGCTCTTACCCTCTTCACCTAGGGCTTGCTCTAGAGGAACACTTTCCTGAGCAACAACAGACTCTTTCCGGGTCTCCCTTACATCCAGAATTACCTCTGGCCCATCCGGCGGATTCCTACACAATCCCCTTTCAGGCAAACTTACAGACTTCCTAGATAAAAGGTCAGAAGCATTCTCCTTCCCTTTGCCACACACAAGTTCAGGAATCTTTTCCTTCTTGCCACAGGTTTCCACCCCCTCAGTAGGTAACACAATCACATCACCTTCATGCTCTCCTTGTGCTCTGGCTAGGATCTCACCCTGATTAGACACAGTTGCTACACCGTTTCCCAACAACACGCTAGCAACAGGCAAAATACAAGCACCAGAATTGTCTGGTCTCTGGGATTTTGCATAGACACTAACTGGATGCGACCTAGTTACAGGGCCATTCTCCTGAGCAGACACAAACTTAGGACCATTCCCTTCCTGGGCTTTAGTTGAATCCAGAACCAACTTTGAGACAACTGCACTACCCTCAACCATCACAGGCAGAAAGGCCCCTTTTGTCTGCTCCACAGACAAAGAAGAGCCGGACACACTTTCTCCTTTCCCAGACACCCAGCTTGGGATCTCATTCCCCTTGTCCCAGCACACAAGGCTGGTCACAGACAACTGCTTGGAGATCAGGGTAGCTCCCTCCACAGGCAAGTCAATACCCCTGACAGACACAGATACATTTCCTTCACTGTCCCAATTCTCCACCCAGCTAACAGGTAAGGTCCAGGGACACTCATCTTCCACTCTCCTCGCCTTCCCACACTGCTGACTAGACAAAGCCATCAGCTCACAAGGCTGCCTATGCTCATCCAAACTTTCCCTACCAAGCACCTTGCCACTCCCCACAGATCCCCTGCCCTGCCTGTGTCTCCCCTCACTCAGCTGGGGTCTCAGCTCCCACTGTGCTCAGCGCTGCCCTTGCTGTCCCAGTGGGGGTAGGCAGCGAGCTCGCTGCTTTCCTCACTGCATCAGAGCCAGTGTGAGCCCCCTCTCCGGTGTGCAAGGGGGCAGGGAGCATCTCTCTGTCCCACCCAGCTCCAGGGGTCTGGTTACAGGCAGGCAGGTAGCCCAAGCGTAGCGGCTCCTCCCTGCTGCCAGCCAGGTCATCTGCATTTTCACTGACCATTTCCCTCTCCACCGATTGGTTCCCTGGATTCAAATTCAAACCCTTGGCAGTTACAGGAGCAGGGCCTGGATCCTGTCCCAAAGAGACACAGTCACCCCACAACAGGGTCTTGCAGCTGGTGTCCTGGAGCACCCCAATGGCCAGCCAGCCCGACCCCTCCTGGGTCTGCACAGGGATCTGGGCCATAGGCAGGGCGAGGGGCTTCGTCCCTGGGACCCTCACCCAGCTCACACAGCCCCTCAGTATCTGAGGCTGCACCACCCAGGGCCTGACAACAGTTCTCTCTGTCCCACGGTCTCGCCACCCCAGGAACGTCTCCCCATTGACCATCACCTTCCGCTCCCACTGGGGGTCCGAGGGGCCTGGCCCCAGGAGACTCCACACAGACATATAGGTTGGGGTCAGGAGTGGGAGCCTGTCCACCTCCCCACCTATCTGGCTGACGGAGTCTATGGCCTTGGGACTCAGCAACTGAGCTAGACACCGGGGCTTTTCTGCAGGGTCCCCCTGGTTCAAATCTCCAGCCTGCTCAAAGGCAGTCAGATGGGCATCCACATCCCCCCTCCCTCCTTAACCAGGGGCAGCAATTTAGTCTCAAGGTTCCCTGCGCAACTGGCCCCCCGGGGTCTATCCCCACTCACCCCTGGGAGGTCCCCATGCCTCTCCGCTCCCCCATCGCCAGTTCATGCTGCTGCTGCTTCTGCAGCTCTTTCTCGGGCTCTCGCCGTTTCTCACTGTCCTCTTGCTCTCTCGGACTCAGCTCCAATCCCGTCCATCTCCGATCCCTGGATGGGGAACCCGATCGTGAAGACCCTCCTCTGGTCAGGGACAGGAGTCTTGGCGATGTCTGGCTACCACTCCAGCTGCTCCCAGATCCTGCTATAGCCCCATTTGGGGTCAGGAATCTGTTCCTTAGGGCGGTCATCCTCCTCCAGCTGCACGATTAACTGTGCCTTTGTGAACTTTCCAATGCTCAACCCTCTCTTTTTGCACAGGGTTACAATGTCCTTCTTAAGGATATGGTGACAGGCCATCACTCCGCTCTTCCCAAGTTGTTGTGGACTCACAGGCCTGTGTGCTCTCAGCTCCCCACAGTTTCCAGGGAGAACCCCTAGTATGCCAGCCCTTCTCGAGGTCACCACCTCTTTGCCAGGGTCGAGCAGCAGACTCCTCCGCCCCTGGGACCGCTAGTTGCAATCCCCTGGGGGACCCTGTTACTGCAAAAGTCCTTCTCTCTGGTCACACACTCCTAGGGGTTAACCGCCCCCTGAAACCGTCTCTTTCTGAATCTTCAGCACGCCTGGTCCCCATCAATCCCCCTTCGTTTTACTGCTCCCCAGTCACTTACTGCAGGAAGTGCCATCCATGGGGTGCAGTAGATCCCACCGCTCCCACTTGTTGTCATGGAGTTCCTGGGCGATGCTCTGGAACTGCTCCCCATGAAGCCAGTCAGGACTCTGGGGAAGTCTCCTTTCTGGGAGCAGCCTGCCTGCAGGACACACAGCTCACACAGCTTCCACCTTCCTGGGTCTGACCTTGGAGCATTCAGCATCCTCTGCCCCTCCGTGCGCTTCCCCCAGCGAGTCCGCCCAGGCGGGGCTCCTGGGGAAGCCAGAGGGTCCTGCCCCCCAACTTCGCAGTCAGACGTGACTCTCAGCCAGCCAGTAAAACAGAGGTTTATTAGATGACAGGAACATGGTCTAAAACAGAGCTTGTAGGTGCAGAGAACGGGACCCCTCAGCTGGGTCCATTTTGAGGGGGCAGTGAGCCAGACAGCCACATCTGCCCTTCACTCCATGTCCTAGCCAGCCCCAAACTGAAACTCCCTCCAGTCCCTCCTCCTCTGGGCTTTGTCCCTTTCCCGGGCCAGGAGGTCACCGGATTCCTTTGTTCTCCAACCCTTCAGCTCTCACCTTGCAGGGGGGGAAGGGCCCAGGCCATCAGTTGCCAGGAAACAGGGTGTCGGCCATTTTCTGTGTCTAGACTCCTGCACACAACTGCCCTCTAGGACTCTGCAATGATCATACACCCTTATCCCACCCCCTAGATACTTAAGAACTGCATAGGGGAAACTGAGGCACCCCCACACTATTCAGAGGAAACATTAAGAACAGTCCCAGTTCGTCACACCCTCTGCAGCCCACAAGCTTCCAGAAGCCCAAGTTGAGACACAGCCCAGAACCCACCCTGCCAGCCCGCAGCCGTGCTCCAGCTCCTCAGACGCTAGCAGGCAAAGGGCTCCTGGCTCCTGCCTGCCTGGGAGCAGGCTCAAGGCCGGGTCGCATTGGGGCTCAGAGGAGAGCTCCAGGACTGCTTGTCACCCAACCTGTCACCCTGGAGCTGGTTGGAGGGCCCAGGGGAGGCCCTGGCAGGGCTGCCAGAGTCCCAGCTGCTTTCTCCCTGTCCTCTGGGTCCTGACAGCTAGACCGAAGCTCTCCCCCCGCCCCAGGTTAAACTTCCCCGAGACCTTGTGACGGTGGGTCTCTGACAGCGACCTGTTGGGAATCGTGCCCCATCATGGTGGGTGCTGCAGGGGAGCCTCCTTGCACAGGGCTACGGGAGCTGGCGTCTGGGGCAGGGATTTTCCCTCCCCACTGCCTTACCCAGGACATTTCCCTGGGCCTCAGTTCTCCGAGGCAGCGCAGCCCAGTGGCTGGATCCCAGGCCTGGAAGCCAGGACTCCCAGTGCTCTCCCCGGGCTGTCACTCAGTCACTGCGAGTTCTGGAGGGAGTCTAGTCCCGTCTCCGTGGGCTGCAGCTGGCCCACCCCTGGGGACGCTGCATTTGTGCTGTGTGGGGGGCATGGAGTCCCCTCTTCACCCTGGCCCTGCTCTCACCCTCGCTCTCCCCAGCATCGTCTTCTGGTTTGGGGACCTCAACTTCCGCATCGAGAGCCTGGACATCCGCTTTGTGAAGTACGCCATCGACAACAGCATCCTGAGCCAGCTGTGGGAGAAGGACCAGGTGAGAGGCCGTCCGGGCAGGTGCATCCCACGTGGCAGGTGCTTGCTTCCTGTGCGTGCTCGGCTCTGAGTTAATGCTCAGCGGTGCTGAAGGGGGGCCGGCAGATACTCTTCTGCTTTTCTGGAGCCCCACATGCTAGGTGCTGAGGGCGACATGGGGCTGAGGAGCCAGCGCCTCCCTGGGGCAGATATGAAAATCCAATCCCTTGTGCCCCCAGCCGGGGGGGCAGGGAGAGCTGCTCCCCCGGGGAATGAAAATCCCCGGCTGGGGCCCGCAGCTCCTTGGGGACGGGGAGGGCAAGAGGCTAGAAAAGCTCCTTCCTCCTAACCCGGATGCTGCCAGCCCAGAGCCCATGGGGCATGAAGGGCAGGCGTGCCCCTGGGCTTGGGAGCGAGATTCCCTGCAGCCCAGCAGCCTCTGTGACCCCGCCGCAGAGTCCCCTGGAGTGGGGCAGCGTTGCTCCCCCGCCTACTGCCTGTCACGAAGTCCCTGGGCGATGCTCTGGAACTACTCCGTACAAGGCCAGTCAGCGCTCTGTGGGAGCCTCCTCTCTCTGAGCAGACTGTCTCCAGGGCAAGAAGCTTCCACCTTCCTGGGTCTGACCTCAGAGCATTCAGCATCCCCTTCCACACCGTGCGCTTCCCACAGTGAGTCCGCCCAGGTGGGGCTCCTGGGGCAGCCAGAGGGTCCTGCACCCCAACTCCGCAGTCAGACGTGACTCTCAGCCAGCCAGTGAAACAGAAGGTTTATTAGACGACAGGAACACGGTCTAAAACAGAGCTTTCAGGTACAGAGACCAGGACTCCTCAGTCAGGTCCATCTTGGGAGGCAGGGAGCCCAGAACCCCATCTGGGCCTCCCTGCATTTCCCCAACCAGCTCCAAACTGAACTCTCCAGCCCCTCCTCTGGCGTTTGTCTCTTTCCCAGGCCAGGAGGCCACCTAATTTCTTTGTTCTCCAATGATGCGGGGGAGCTGGGGCACAGCCTGGCTTGTGCATCGACAAGGGAATTGCTCCCTGCGTTCCCAGTGCACAGTCTCTGTGGTTGATGCACAAGCCTAGCATGACTCTCAGAGCCTGGGGGGAGCGTGGGGGCTGGGACGGGGGAGACATGTCTCTGCACTGATGGGCTCTGAGGTTGATGCGAGGCTGTAATCGCTGGGCTCTGGGCATGCGGCCCACACGGGGGCCCTGAGCACCGTGGGGCTGCACTAAGGCTGGGCAGAGAGCACAGGAGCCGCCTGGCACTTCTAGAGGTTTGTGCTTGGGGCAAAGTCCTCCCAGCCTGGCCTGTGTTGCCGAGAGCTGCGGGGACATATTTGCATGAGGATCTGGATCTTGGCGCCTGCCAGGGCCAGATTGACCTTTTGTGGGCCCGGTGCCAAACTTATTTGTGGGCTCCCAGGGGGGCCGTGGAGCATGGCACAGGGAGGTCAGTCCCCAGAGCAAGGGGCCAACAAGGGGCAATGGGGCATGGCATGGCAGGGGCGGCCCAGCTCCACCCAGCCCAGTGCGAGGGCACTATTTACAAACCGGTAGTTGCCAGACACACAGTGGCCCGCCCCGCCCTGTGCTGCCAACATGCCCCTTCCCCTCGGGGGCGGGCCCATGCCACACCACACAGCCCCCTCCCGCCCAACTGTCATGGCGTCCCTGGGCGATGCTTTGGAACTACTCCACATGAATCCAGTCAGGACGCTGGGGGAGCCTCCTCTCTGGGAGCAGCCTGTCCCCAGGGCAAGAAGCTCACACAGCTTCCACCTTCCTGGGTCTGACCTCGGAGCATTCAGCATCCCCGTCCACACCGTGCGCTTCCCACAGCGAGTCCACGCAGGTGGGGCTCCTGGGGAAGCCAGAGGGTCCTGCCCCCCAACTTCACAGTCAGACGTGACTCTCAGCCAGCCAGTACAACAGAAGGTTTATTAGATGACAGGAACACGGTCTAAAACAGAGCTTGTAGGTACAGAGACGAGGACCCCTCAATTAGGTCCATGTTGGGGCGCAGGGAGCCCAGAACCCCATCTGGGCCTCCCTCCATTTCCCCAGCCAGCTCCAAACTGAAAACTCTCCAGCCCCTCCTCTGGCCTTTGTCTCTTTCCCAGGCCAGGAGGTCACCTGATCTCTTTGTTCTCCAACACCTTCAGTCCGCACCTTTGCAGGGGAGGGGCCCAGGACATCAGTGTGACAAAGTGGGACTGTTCTTAATGTTTTCTCTGAATATTGTGGGGGTGCCTCAGTTTCCCCTAGGCAGTTCTCAAGTATCTAGGTGGTGGGATAAGGGTGTATGATCGTTGCAGAGCCCTAGAGGGCAGGTGTGTGCAGGGGTCTGGACACAGAGAATGGCTGACACCCTGTTTCCTGGCAACTGATGGCCTGGGCCCTTCCCCCCTGCAAGGTGAGAGCTAAAGGGTTGGAGAACAAAGGAATCAGGTGACCTCCGGGAAAGGGACAAAGCCAAGAGGAGGAGTGGGTGGTGAGAGTTTCGGGCTGGGTGGTCGAATGCAGGGAACACCAAGGCTGGGGTCTAAGCTCCCTGCCCCCAGAAGGACTTGACTGAGGGGTCCTGGTTGTACCCATAAGCTCTGTTTTAGACTGTATTGCTATTGTCCAATAAACCTTCCGTTTTACTGGCTGGCTGAGAGTCACGGTGAATCCCAGGAAGAGGGGTGCAGGGCCCGGACTCCACCACACTTTGTTACAATCAGTTGTCAGGAGACAGGGTGTCGGCCATTCTCTTGGTAGACACCATCACACTGGCCCTCTCGGGCTCTGCAACAATCACACACCCTTATCCCCCCACCTAGATACTTAAGAAATGAATAGGGGAAACTGAGGTACTCACACAATATTCAGAGAAAGCATAAAGAAAATTTCCACTTCGTCACACCAACACCCTCTGGCCAGAGCCCCACCAGACCCACTGTGCCCAACGCCCCCCCAGACAAATGCATAGTGCCCTGCACAACACCACCCCTGTCCAGTGCCCCCCTGCCCACAGCCCCCCCCCAACTGCCAAGTACCCCCCACAGAACCCCCACTGTGCCCAGCGCCCCCCCCAGACAAATGCATAGCGCCCTGCACAACACCACCCCTGTCCAGTGCCCCCCTGCCCACAGCCCCCCCACAACTGCCAAGCACCCCCCACAGAACCCCCACTCCCTAGTGCCCCAACATACACCTCTTCCCTGCCCCCTCCCAGCCCAGCAGTGCCCCCGCAAGAAACCCACTCCCCCACGCCCTGCCTCCTGGCCGCACTCACTGGCCCGGCAGGGAGGCGACTGTGTTTGCCGGGCTGAGCCCCCGGCAGTGCAGCCAGGGCTGGTCCTGGGGCGGGGAATTGCTCCGGCCCCGCGGGAGTGGTGTGATCAGCCAGGCCAGGGCCTGCCCCGGCTGGGCTCCTCAAGACGCACTTCGCCTTCAGGGACCCAGCCAAGCTTCCCGCACGGTCCCCGGCTGAGACGGGCCAGGCTTCTGCAGCAGTCCCAGGTGGCTCAGCTCCGGGGAGACGGGGGGCCCCACAGGTGGTGGGAAGCAGAGACTGCCCGGAGCCGGAGGTGCCCTGGGGTCCGGGCAGGGGGCAGACAGGAGCAGGAGGGTGGGGCCGAGGAGGCAGGAGGTGGGAAGGCCAAGAGGAGCAAGTGGTGGGGGCCCTTCTGAGCATGGGCCCGGCTCCATGGAGCCACTGGAGCTATTGTAACCCGGGACTGCCGCCTGCATCCGTGCTCACAGCTGGGGCTCCAAGGGCAGGAACAGGTGCTGGCTGAGATCCCCAATCCTGAGTCTGCAGCGGCTCAGCCGGTCCTCCCCTGCGCTCCAGGGAACGGCCACTGGGGCTCCCCAGGGCAGGCGTTAATGGGGCTGCCCCCAAAAGAGGATAAGGGGGGAGGGGAATCACCAGGGCCATGGCTCCACTTAAGCCCAGAGCCCCACTCCAGCAATGCCCAGCCCCAAGCCCCTCCCCAAGTAGGGTGACCAGATGTCCCGATTTTATAGGGACAGTCCCTATTTTTCGGTCTTTTTCTTATATAGGCTCCTATTACCCCCCACCCCCGTCCTGATTTTTCACATTTACTGTCAGGTCACCCTATCCCAAAGCCCAGGGCCAGCAGCTGCTTTCTCTTCCTTGGAGTGGGTCAGGAGCTGGGGGGCTGCAGGGGCTGGAAGGGAGGCCTGTGTGAATTGCACTGGGGGCTGACCCTGCCAATGTCTGTCCATTCCCCTTGATCCCCTCCCCCAGCTGAATATCGCCAAAGGTACCTGGCCCATCCTGAGCGGCTTCCAGGAGGGGCCCCTCAACTTCCCGCCCACTTTCAAGTTCGACGTGGGGACCAACCAGTATGACACCAGGTAGGGGTGCAGCGCGAGCGACTTGCCTGCCGCGGGGAGGGAGAGGCTGAGGAGAAGACTGGGGGGCCTAGCTGTGAGAGTGGGCACTGGGTGTCTTGAACTCTGGAACTGGGGTACCATTCTCCTCATTGCAGGCTGCTGGCACTTGGCTGGGGGAAACAATACAAGCAGGGAGTAGAAGCAGCTTCTGCATGGGGGCTGGGAAAGGGGCTCCAGAATGGGAGGCGGGATACATCAGCACTGGGAAATAGGGACAGGCAGAGGATATAGGTGGCTGTGTCGGCGCGGGGGGCATAGGGATGGGCGGAGGGTACAGGCGGCCGTGTCGGCGCGGGGGGCATAGGGGTGGGCGGAGGGTACAGGCGGCCGTGTTGGCGCGGGGGGCATAGGGGTGGGTGGAGGGTACAGGCAGCCGTGTCGGCGCGGGGGCCATAGGGATGGGCAGAGGGTACAGGCGGCCGTGTCGGCGCGGGGGGCATAGGTATGGGTGGAGGGTACAGGTGGCTGTGTCGGCGCGGGGGGCATAGGGGTGGGCGGAGGGTACAGGCGGCCGTGTCGGCGCGGGGGGCATAGGGATGGGCGGAGGGTACAGGCGGCCGTGTCGGCGCGGGGGGCATAGGGGTGGGCGGAGGGTACAGGCGGCCGCGTTGGCGCGGAGGGCATAGGGGTGGGTGGAGGGTACAGGCGGCCGTGTCGGCGCGGGGGCCATAGGGATGGGCAGAGGGTACAGGCGGCCGTGTCGGCGCGGGGGGCATAGGTATGGGTGGAGGGTACAGGTGGCTGTGTCGGCGCGGGGGGCATAGGGGTGGGCGGAGGGTACAGGCGGCCGTGTCGGCGCGGGGGGCATAGGGATGGGCGGAGGGTACAGGCGGCCGTGTCGGCGCGGAGGGCATAGGGATGGGCTGCCGTGTCAGCGCGGGGGACATGGGGTTTGTTATGGGGGAGGCTGCAGTAGCCATGTTGCCAGGGAGTCCCTGCAGTTGCACCAGGGAGCATCGCCAAGATGTGCTCCGTTCCCCTCCCCCAGGGCCTGTGCCGGGGAGGGGGGCGGTTTGCAGGGAGACCCCTTTGCCCTGTGCCAGCTGAACGGTGCCCACCTGTGCCACGCAGCGCCAAGAAACGGAAACCAGCCTGGACTGACCGCATCCTCTGGAAGATCAAGTCCTGCGGCGCCCCGCACAACCCCGGTGGCCGGAGGCCCAGCAGGACCGTTCTGGCCGTGACCCAGCTCTGCTACTGCAGCCACATGGAGTATGTGGTGAGCGACCACAAGCCTGTGGCTGCCATCTTCGCCGTGCAGGTGAGTCAGTCGCCTCCTCTGGAGCTCCCCAGCGCTAGTCTGGGTCTGGTGGAGCGGCTCTAGCCACGGTCCTGAGGGACCAGCGCCTCGACAGAGGTGCTTGACAACGTTGGCAGAGCTTCCCCTGCAGGGGTGCGGCTGCCCCCGCTGATGCCCTGTGCTTCTCCATGGCAGTTTGCCTCCAAGACCGACAAGCCTTTGGTTGAGATTCAAGTGGCCGACGAGTGGTCAAGACCCGAGCAAGCCATTGTCCGATACAAGATGGCCACCGTCTTCCACAGGAGCTCCTGGGACTGGATAGGTCTCTACCGGGTAAGGGGCTGTGCTGTAGCTGGGGCTGAGTGCCAGAGGGGCAGGATGTGGGGCCCTCCTGTGGGTGCTCCTGGCCTCTCTGCTGGGTCTTTCCCTGTCTGCTGCTTGGGCATGCAGGGGGAGGGGGTGGCTGGGGGCGTGAGGGGGAGCAGGTCCAGATGGCTGGGGGATGGCAAGCAGGCAGGCAGGTGTCCCCTGGAGGTGGAGATGGAGGGTGCGGGCTCCACGGGGCTCCTCCCTCCCTAGCCCCCAGAGTCCCACACCCCAAAAGAGCTGTATCCTTGCCCCTTCCCCCCGCCCAGGGCAGTAGCTCCCACCCCATGTCTGTGCAATCAGCAATCTTTGAGCAGGTGAATGGGGAGCGCTGCAGGGCTAGATGCCTGTTACAGGGGTGCCCTGGGGTTAGTTCCCTCTTGAGGGGCAGAGCTGTCCTGTGGGAGCACCGGCTTTGCCACTCTGAGCCAGGCTGTCCAGCCTTCCTAAGCGGTCACTGCCTGCTGCCCCTTCCCTTCCTGATGGGGCGAGCTGCCCATGGCCTGAAGTGGGAGAGCCGACTCCCCTGATGCTGGCATCCCTAGCTACAGTGCTGCTCTGTGCCACATGGCGAGCCACCGCCCCTTGGCAGCCAGCTGCAGTGTGTGCCAGGGCTCTGCGAGCATGGACCCAAGGTGAGCCCCGGCGAGCTGCAGGTGTCCTTGGCACTGTGCAATCGGCTCACAGGGTAAGCCTTTCTGGAGCAGCCTGCATCTCACCTGGGTGTCTCCTTACAGCTGAGGGAGGGAGGGAGGGCCTCCGGCGCAGGAGCCAGGCAATGTGACTTTCAGATCCCCCTGTGCCAAGCTGGGGCTGCAGGGGAGGCTCCCATGTGCTGCGCTGCAAACCTGATCCCCTGGCAGAGAGACTCCAGCAGCCTGCAGGGATCACACGTCCCCCCGTACCCCTCTCCAGGACCTCTTTCCCATGTGGGGCCAGCCTCTGCTCCCTGGGCCCTGCTGTCTAGGTCCCCTGGTTTCCTAGGCTCACTGGGCCAGGTTCTCCCCTGGGGTAACTCCCTTGGCTTCAGTGTGTTCACCCCAGGGAGGAATCTGGCCCCTCTTCCTAGCAGGGGCCATCCCTCTTCCCCTTGCCCCTTCTGCTAACTGGATTCCCCAGGGGCTTGTGGGTCCCCTGGGTTATAGCTGCCTGCTGCCTGGCTGGGAGCTGCTGCGTGCCAAGGCCCCGCCCTGGGTGCCGCTGTGATGGGGCCGTGCAGCCGGGGGTGGTGGTGGGGGGGACATGTCTGGGGCAGAGCCTGGTCTTCGCTAACAGCTCCAAATTGGGGCACTGCTGCTATGGCAGGAGCATGGATGGAAGTGACAGAGGGGATGCATCCCCCCGCCCCCAACACCCACTGGGCGAGCCCATGCCCCGCCAGCGCTCGGGGCTGGGGGGCTGGCCAGGGGCACCTGACCCGCCCTGTGGTGAGGAGAAGAGGCAGTCACCTGGGCCAGCATCTCCTCTGATTCAGGTTCCTCGGTTCCTGGATGCCCAGCCGGGGACTGGGGAGCGGGCCGGGGGGACGAGCGCCTCCGGCTCCGGTGACTCGTGTTGTGCCCAAAGGGGTGTCTCACAGTGCACTATTTGTAAATGGATTGGGAGCCCCCAGGGCTGGAGAGGAGAGCCCCTCGCAGCTCCGAGCCCAGAAGGTGCATCCAGGACGAGCCCTGGGGCGTTCTGAAAGCTCAGGACTTTGGGGCTGTGGCTGGTGGTGGTGGGTGGGGTGACCAGTGGGTGCCTGCAGGTGCTCAGCACCTCTGAAAATTTGACCCCAAGTGTCTTAAATGGAGCCCCCAGATCAGGCCGGGCTGTTGGCAGAGGCCGGCTGGGAGCTGAGGGTTGGCTCGGGGGGTACGACCAGGCTGGGTTAGGGTAAGCATGCTCTGGGGTTAGGGGTCAGAATCGAGCACCTTGGGGTTAGAGGTCAGGGATTAGAGTTGGGCATGGTCCAGTGATAGGGTTGCGGTTGATGTCAATGGAGTATATTCTAGTGTGGCTGGGTTAGGGGGTCAGTGTTAGGTGCACACTGGTGGGGGTTGGGTCGTGCAGGTGAGTGTTATAGGGGTGTGGGCAGGGTTAGGAGTCAGTGTGAGGCCCAGTGGTGTGGGCAAGAGCAGGGGTCAGCACTGGGCACTCTCTGGGTGGCTGGGGCCTGGTCCCATCTAGCTCTCCATTGGGACTTCTCTCCCTGCAGGTAGGCTTCAGGCACTACAAGGACTACGTGGCGTACGTGTGGGCCAAACAAGAGGACCCAGAGGGCAGTGTGTACCAGGTGTGTGAGCCCAGCCCCCATTCATGGCCATGCACCCAGCTGGCCCCCGCTGGCTGCTTCTTTTGCCTCTGCTTCCCAAGTACCCCACTGAGCCCCACTCTCTTCCCCCCACAACAGTGAGCTAGCCCTCCCTGCCCTGCCAGCCAGGTGAGGGTCAGCCCCCGATAGAGCCTGGGGCTCTCGGGATCTCCCAGCCCATGGCGTCTTAGGGCAGCCTCCCTCCAGGCTGGGTGTAGCACGCAGGCAGTGGGAGGCAGCCATTGTTAGCGGGACATCCTGCACCAGAGGGGAGTTGTGCTGGGGGCCACCAGGTGTGTGTGTGGGGAGGGGGGAGCTGAAGAACCAGCACCAGCCAGAGGCCAGGTGTGGGGCTTTAGAGCTTGTAGGACAGTCCAGGGGCTGGATCGGTGACTAGAGAGACAGCCACATGCCCAGTTCAACCAGCCGCTCATAGCATGGAGACAGCCCCTGCCATGTGGGTAAATGATCACCCAATCCCATGCAAGCCACTGGACGGCCTGGAGCCTGGACACCATGCCACAGCAGGAGCCAGGCCGTTGCCAACAGCTGCCGGTGGCGGTGATGTGCCTGGGTGCCAGGCTCTCTGCGCCTGTTGGAATATGCCCTGCTCCCAGCGAGCCTTTGGCCTCTCGGAGCGCCGGCTCTCCGACTAGTGCCACGCCCTCTCCATCTGCCAGCTCTGCGTTCTCCTGTCCCCTTAGAAATGCCCTGGGGCGCCACATGTCCTTCCTCGGTACGCCAAGGGGCACTGTGACGGGCCCGCATTTGAGCTACCCCGCTGGGTGCTCTGCCATACCCGGGGTGGGGGAGGGACGGGTGGATTGCAGGGCCCCTGACGCCCCCTCGCTCTCCCCGGGGCTGTAGGTGGTGTTTTCGGAGGAGGCGCTACCCAAAGGGAAGGGCGAATACATTCTCGGTTACTACGGCAACAACTACAGCAGCATCACCGGGGTGACAGAACCCTTCCAGGTGAGCAGCTTCCTGCTGGGCCCGTCCGCGGGGGGCAAGGCACATTGGGGGGCACCATGCAGGTGGGGATGGGGAGTGCAGGGCGGGGGCTGCTGTGCAGAGTACAAGGGCATCACAGTGGGGAAGAAGAGATGGAGGGTGACAGGGAGGGGAGTTCTGGGGGTGTGAGCTGAATGACATGGGGGTTCTTGGGGCCTCATGGTGCCAGCTGCTGCCCAGACACCCCAGAAGCTGGGCTGGCCTTGCCCCAAATGCGCTGTGACATGTCGATGCCCCCCCTTCCATGGCAGCTGAACCCTCGGTGTGGGGAGGTGAGGGGCAGGAGAGAGGGCGGACTGGGTATACCGCCTGTCCCGAGACACCCCCTCTCCTCACGCACGCCCCATGGGGCAGCACCAGCCTTGTCTCCCCACTGACTGTCTCTGTGGGCGTGCAGATCTCGCTGCCCACGTCGGAGGAGGGCAGCAGCCAGACGGACAGCTCGAGCACCAGCTCCGAGGAGGAGGACAACAGCACCCTGGTCCTGCTGGCGCCCAAGTCCCGCAGCCCCAGTCCTGGCAAGATGAAGAGCCACCGAAGCCGCAGCCCCAGCCTCCCCAAGTTCCAGGGGCTCATCCTGAGGCCGATGAGCCACGAACGGGGGGCCAGCCGCAGCCCGTCCCCGCAGAGCCGACGCCCCCTGAAGGGTGACATCCCCAGCATCCAGCTGCCAAAGGAGGAGCTGCCCTGGCGCAATGCCAAGAGCAAGGAGCTAGCACGGGCTGCCGAGAGCCAGGAGAACAGCCGTGCCCCTGGCTACAGGACTGCGGGGGAGCCCTGCGGCGCCTGGTGCCTCTCTGACGACAACCCCCTGGCCAGGGCCAACCCCAGGAACCTCGGCCTGCTGCCCGCGCTCCGCCTGGAGACTGTCGACCAGGCCATGGGCCCAAGGAGGGCGAGCGCAGACCAGGGCTACCCTGCCAGGAGGATGAGCCCCACCAGCCCCACCGCTGGGGCTGCCAATCTGTTCAGCACCTCCCCCAAGGAGGGGAGCAGCTCCAGGGACAGCCAGGACCCTCTGCCAGCTGCAGCCACTGGAGCCACTCAGGGCCGAGCAGCTGGCACTGCGCAGTGAATGCTGGGCCTGGCCACTTGCAGTGATCCCCATGTAGAGCTTGCCGTGTTCTTCCCTGTGTGCTGCCTCTCTTGCCCACACTGGGCCACCCCAGGTGCTCTGTGATCCGTCCCTGCTGGTATGATGTAGGCAGCGGCCGTTAGCGACCCACACGCCCTGCCAAGGTCCAGGCATTGGCCACTGCACGGACGCTCTGCTCCCCACACACACTCACCCGAGCCATCCGCCCGCCGGGTCCTGTAGTGTGAGTGTAGTGAGGCCCCAGCGGGGCCGCTGGGCCCATTCCTCCTGTTCGCTGTTCCAGTCGTGAAACCCTCCGCCCCAGGTTGTGTGCTTGGGCCCCAGCTCCGGTTCCATCAGCTGAGAGACGGCGCCTTGGGGCTGGGCTTGGCCAGCGCTTCCTGGGCAGCCTGGAGCACGGAGTCCATAGGGCATGAGCAGGGCCAGGGAGTCGGGACACTGGGTATGGCAGAGCCCCTGGCAGCAGTCAGTGGCTATGCCAGGGGGATGTGGGCAGGGCTGGCAGCCTGGGGCCACAAGGATGTGGCTGGGGGAGCTCGTTGGGAGTGGCTGACATGACAGACCAAGCTGCGGTCCAAGTCCTCCTTTCCTTTGCCGCACGGCTGGGCCGAGCCTGCTGCCCACCCCACGCAGAGCAGGCTGAGGAAGAGGAGAGACAGTGGGACTGGCCCCATGGCCCAGACGACATCAAGGACAGGGAGGAGGATGCTGAGGAGCCTTCTGGGGGCCCAGCCAGAGTCTCCAAGGGGGAGGGTGCCAGACGCCCAGAAGAGCTGAGCGCTGGCCCCACGGCTGCACAAGGAGCGTGTCAGGGTCACTCGGGGCAGTTGTGGTGGGGGCCCAGCTGTGGTTCCAGCTGGCGTGGGGTGCGAAGGGGCGGTTGGGGCACGGTGCGGTGCTGGGGGCACAGGGACAGCGTCAGGGCAGATTAGAGCAAAGGGGGACAGGACGGAGCTGTGCAGCACAAGGAGGGGGGGGTCACTGACCCACAGCTGTTCACTCCACAGAGCCTGGCCTGGGCCTGCAGCACAAGTGCCCACGAGGGAGGGAAGAAACCAAAGCTGCCAGGGAGTGCATGGGCCTGGCTGCCCTGGGGCCCATGGCTCGGCAAGGGTCAGAGCCAACGCACCATGTCCTACCACACTGCAGCTGATGGAATAAATGCCCCACCCCCAGGTGCCCCACTGTGCTTTGATTTGCTGAACTGGTATGTGCAGGAGGGGCTGGGGCAGGGATGGCAGGCCTGGGGCTGCTCCCTTGGCAGGCTCAGGCTGGCTCAGCATTTGGATGGCATGGCTCAGGAGGGGGCACTACCCTAGCACTCAATGCCAGCCCCCATGCAGCGCCAAGGGGTGCCATGCTGCCAGGAGCCCCGAGGCCCCAGCTCAGCACAGAGGGTGCCTGTCAAAGCATGGTGCTAGTCACCGGTGGTCCCTGAAGGCTCCGCCCCAGGGAGCTAGTGCTGGTGGGTCACTCCATTCCGCCTCACCCGCTTGCCCTGCCTGGCCCTGTGCTGGGAGTGCAGCGGCTGGGGGCCATGCCCCCTGGGTCTGCCGCTTGCTGCATGTGGGGGGACCCTGAGTGGGCCCCACCCTCAGCACAGGAGCTACAGGGGGACTGGAGCTGGCAGAGCAGAGGTAGGAGGAGGGGCCCCAGGCAAGGTGTGGGGACCATGACTCCCCGCCTCTTAGCGGGCAAGGATGTACCAAGGTCAGCTGCTGCCCCACTGCTGAGGCTCCCCTGAGCTGGGCGCCCCCACCCTCTGCTGCTCTCGGGGGGGGGGGGGGGAGAGATGCTCAATGAGCGGCTAGCAGCTTGAAGCCAGTGCTGTTCCCGCCCTCCCTGGGACAGTTTGGGCCCTAGGTGCTTTCTCTAGGTCCGGTCACCTCACCCCATGTGCAAAATAGCCCCCCCAGCTGCATGCGCACGCTGGGTCCCCTTGCCCCCGCCCCACGCATGCTGGCTCCCCCACTCTGTGCTGTTGCTGTGGATAAAATTAGCAACATTCCCCCAGGGCCATAAGGAATGTGCAGGGCGAGCAGCTGACTGGGCTACCTGCCCTTCCCGTGGAGCTGGGGGGTGGGAGAAGGGGCCACAGTCCCCTGCAGGCAGCCCTCCCCCCCTTCTCTTCTGTTGGGGGCCTGGGCAGGCCAGGGTACTGCAGAATGGGAGGGGGAGGGTACAGAACGAGGCGGGATGCACAAGAGGCTGATGGGACAGAAGTAGCCCCTCACAGGCCCCGCAGGAGCAGGGGGCTGCTCAACCCACCCTGGCCTGGACCCCAGCAGCCCAGCCCAGCCCAGCCCCAGCACACAGCCGGTGTGAAGGGAACCTTTTATTGCAGCATTATTTACAGAGCAATGGCCCCGGCCCGAGCATGTTCGGGCCCAGCCCCCTCTGCCCCATGCCCGGCCAGAGGAGGGGCAGTGCTGGGGGGGGAGGGGGGGCTGCAGCATTGTGGGGAAAGATGTAAAAAAAAATACAGGCTCTCTAGAAAAGTTGTCACTGCAGTTGCCAGGGGCCGGCTCTGCCCCGGGGCCGGGGGGCACTACCCCCCACCCTAGGCAGGGCACTAACAGGCTCCCTCAGCAAGGCTAGGACCAGCACCCCCCCTCTTGACTCACCTCCCTCCTCCCCACAGCCTCGGGGAGGTACAGCGGGGTCCTCCTGCCCCTCGGGGTGGGGGGCACTGCTAGTGGCAGGGCCCCCCCACCGGCAGGGGATTCCCTGCAGCATGGGGCTGGTTTCCAGTGTCTTGCCCCCCCCAGGGCTGCAGTCCTGAGGAGGTGCCACGCCTGCCCCCCATGGCAGAGCTTCAGGAAGTAGCATCCTGGAGCTTCTCCCCAGAGGGCGTGTTCAAGGGACCCAGCCCTGGGGGTGGCCCCCTGAAGCAGGGCAGACAGCCCCTCCCCCGGACAGGGCTCCTTTGACCTTTGCACAGGACAGGATGCTCCCCGCGGGTGAACATGGAGTGGAGACAGCGCCGTGGCCTGGCCCCACAAGCATCACAGCTCCTGCCTGGGCTCTGTCCAGCCCACCCCCCAGGAGTGTGAGGCAGGGGGCAGCTGCACCATCAGGTGAAGGAGAGGGAGGGAACAGCCAAGCCTCTGTCCCAGAGCAGGCTGGGAGGGTCCTGTCTCCCTGAGATGCCCCCCCCAGTGTCCATGCTGGAGGCTACAGGCTGCCCAGCCGGTCATGTCCAGCACAGTCAGTCTCCCAGCCCCGCCGGAAGTGAGCAGGGGCGGGCTGGCCGCAGCGTCAGCTCCACGTTCCCCCTGCAGACAGGCCGGCTCCACGGTCCCACGTCCAGGCTGTGCCCTGGCCTCAGTGGGGCGCGGGATGATGGTCTGACCTCCGGGCTGCCCTGGCCAGCTGGAGACACTTGTCGTAGAGCCTGGGGGGGCTGCCCTGTGCCTCCCACTCCTGCCGCTTGACTTTGACGGAGGCCACGGGCCACGCCTGCCACCGCCCCAGCGTGTTCTTCAGGTGCCGTGCGGGCGCCAGGATGGCCCGACCCAACCCGATGCAGCTGGGAGAGAACAGGAGCGTGCTTAGCCCAGGGAGCGCCAGGCCACTGGCACCATGGGAGGATCCCAGCCCTCGGCCCACTGGGGAAATCAACCCCCTTGGGGCTGAGGAGGGAGGATGGGAGGAAGGCAGGGTCCCAGATCCCCCAGTTCCACCCTGCTCCTGTGGGCCCATGGGGGCATGCTGTAGGGAGCTGAACTGAGCCCCTTCTCTTCCAACCTCCCATGGCCTCTAGGCCTGGGCACTCCTCCCAGCCCCCCTGCTTGGCCAGCCTGCCCCATGTGCCCCACTCAGGCTGTGCCTTCTGCCAGATCCCACCATGACACTGCCGCTGTTAATGACGGAGTGCTGCCAGGCAGCTCTGGGGCAGGGAACTGGAGCCGAGAGGGGCAGGGGGCTGGGAAGGGGAAGGGGCTTCTCCGAGTGAGCACCTGCCCTCGCCCCTGCTCCAGGTGGGGAAAGGGCCCCGAATGCCCACGGCACTGCATGGGGGCCCTCAATGCCAGCGGTGCCCCCAGCCTGGCCCTCCACTAGACAGGGGATCCAGGCTCCAAACCCTCCCGCCCTGTCTATGCGCAGCGTGATCCTGTGCTGCCACCCGGTGGTGAGAAAGCCACATTGCAAGCCCAGCCTGGGCTGCCCCCTTTCAGCACCTCCATGGGGATCTTCAAGCAGATGTAGGGCCCAAACCAGGCAGCACCGACGTACCAGCATAGGGGACCTCCCCACAACACCAGACTGGGAGCCCAGGCTGCAGGGGACTCCATGCCACCTTTCTCCCACCCTGGGACTCTGAGCCCCAGCCCAGGGCACAGAGGCTCTGAGCCTGGTGGTGATGTTGCACTCACTTGGGCTGCTGCTCCCCATCGGCACAGCCTCTGGGCGGCTCCAGCACGAAGCAGGCCGTGGAGATGAAGTCGGACAGCACCTCCTCCTCCACCTCATTGGGGCCCTTCGTCCTGCGCAGGAACCGCGCCAACCTGTGGGGAGAGGCACAGCTCACAGCGGGACCCCACTGGGGGCAGAGAGGCAATGCTGGGCAGGGGCCAGCGCCCCTCCAGACATGAACCAAGCGCCCCCTGCTCCTGCAGAGTCCCCAGCACCTCCACCCCATCCTTCCCCCTCACCCACTGCAGAGAGCACCGGGCCCAGTCCCTGGGAGCCAGGGTTAGCTTGGGCAACCGTGGGAAGGAACAGGCCCAGTGTCAGGCCCTTGGCCCCTCACTCCGTGCACCAATCAGAGCAGAGCTAGCCAGTGCCCGTCCCAGCACCGGGCACCCACCCAGCTGCCCCCCAAAGGGCGTGGGGCTCAGAGAGGGCCCCACTGCCTGCGGAAGTGGTACGCACCTGCGGGTGCAGTTGCAGTGGAACAGGGTGCGGGAGTCTGGGTTGCGCAGCTGGTACTTGACCTCATGGGGCGCGATCTTGTGCTCACACTGGTCAAGGCGCCGGTAGCATCCACAGCTCCTTCCTGGGGCTGGGGGGAGGGAGTTGGGCTCGGGGTCAGCTGAGGCACATCACTTGGCCCCCCCCAGCGGGTCAGGGGCCCAGAAACTCTACCCAGGGCCTCGGTATGCACAATGCTGTGCCAAGGGCCACGGGCACCCAAGCTCTGCGCACACACACCATGGGCACGGGCAGTCTCTGGGCATTCCCCCGCAGAGCATGCCACCCCCGAGAACCCATGGCAACCCCCCAGGCCCCTCTGCTCCCCCGCCCTCGTGCCCAGAGCCCTCACTCACCCCGGTGGCTCAGCTTGGGCGGGTGTGGTGTGGGGGTGTGGCGTGGCTCCAAGGCTGGGGGGAGCGGCGAGTTAGTCCTTTGGGCAGGGCGCGCTGAGTCCCTGTCCTGGGGCTGCCCTGCCCCCTCTGTTCCAGCCCCACCAGGGGGTGGGTGCTCAGTCTCTGGTGTGGGGCCCTGCTCGGAGGCCCTCGTTGTAAGAGGTGGTGACTCCTGCCCCCCCAGGGCTGGGACACGCCTGTGTGGGGTGGTGGCCCCATCCTCAGCAGGGGCAGGGGGCAGCGTGCCCAAGCCCCTGCACAGGGGGGGCGTGACAAGCCTTTGATCTTCTCTGGGGCTCTGTGACTCCTGGGCCCCATCTTCCTGCCCAGGCCTCTTCCTGTTCTTCCTCTGGTGCTTCCTGCCCCGCCTGGCGTGCTTCTTGCCCTTGCCCGGTGGCTGTGGAGCAGGGCTAGCCGTCTCCCCCCGGGGCAGGCCGTAGTGGTACTGGCTTTGCTGCACGATCCGGGCCAGGGCTACAGGGCCATAGCGTTTACACCTGGGAGCAGAGGGGGAGTGAGACAAGGCAATCCCCCAAACTCCCACCCCCTCCAGGGCTGGGCTCTGCTCCCAGGTGTTCCCCTGAGCACCCGCACACCTGCCCCCTCCCAGCTGCACAGAGGGCTGTGCTGCTGGAGCTCCTGACAGCCATGTCCTGGCTGGCACTGTGCCCCCATCATGTGGGAGTGCCGGGGCAGGGGTGGAGCTGACTGGCTCCGTCCCACGTGCCAAGTCGTGCCACCTGCAGCAGCCAGTCAGGGAGCGGGACACACCCCACCGGTGCCCAGCTGCTTTGCCACAGCACACCCTCCCCCACACAGGGCCAGCCAGGGAACCCACAGCCTTTCCAGAGCCTGCCCTGGCCGGGCGAGGGAGCCACAGCCTGGGGCCAGTACACGGCCATGGACACTGGCAGGCCATGTCCAGCGGGAGAGATGGGGTGACAGAGGCCTCCTAAACCCAGGGTTGTGAGTTCAATCCTTGAGGGGGCCACTCAAGGATCTGGGGCAAAAATTGGGGATTGATCCTGCTTTGAGCAGGCAGTTGGACTAGATGATCTCCTGAGGTCCCTTCCAACCCTGATATTCTATGAAAGAGGCAGCCCAGGGCAGGAGAAGGGAGGAGGGCCAGGTTCTGTGCCAGGCACGCTAGCCCGGCAGCCCTGCGAGCTCTGCAGCGATCGCCCACACACTGGATGGCAGCAGAGCCTAGGACCCCCACCGGCAGGGCTGGGTCCCACCACAGGCCCCCTGCCCACTATCTGCCCCCTGCTGACCTGTCTTTCCCCCGTTCCCCTCCACCATTAGAGGACAGTCACCTGGTAGAGTCCCCATGTGCCCCGCACCACCAGCCAGAACCGCAGGGGACACCCTGTGCTGGGCTAGTCTGTCCCTCCCTTCCCATCCCGCCCCGCGTCCTGGGGCTCCCTACCGCCTTGGCACGGTGCCGCGAGCAGCCTGGCTGAGACCCTGCCTGCCTGGAGAATCACTTCTAGAGATGTCTTGAGTTCAGTGACCTCACCGCACTCCCAGGGTAGGTGGCGGCTCCGCCATCCCCAGCCGGTGCCAGGCCTGTCTCTGCTCCACAGCTCGCCAGAGGCAGTGTCCGTCCTATTCCTGCGCTGTCTCCCACACCTGAGCCAACCCTGCTCCCGCCGGTAAGCCCGTGGCCGCTCCATGCGGTCTGGCAGGATTCGGGATGTCTGATGAGCTGACGTGGAGTCATGGGGCACCTCATGAGAGCCCCTGGGAAGCTCTCTCTGCACCCCATCACGTGGCAGCAGGCTCTCAATCCCAGGAGCATCCCGGAGAGGAGCCCGCGGTGTAGGAGTGGATGGGAATGCTGCCCAGCTCCGGTTCTACCTTCAGCACTGCTAGCAAAGGGCATTGCAGGGACACAGCAGTGAGAAACCTGGCACAGCCCCCACTCCAGTGACGCAGTCAGGAGCCCGGCCTGCTGGGCACAGTGCCCAGAGACGCTTCCCTGAACCTTGGCTTGGGGAAATCAGCTGCAACTCCAGCCTGCCCCGCCTGACGGCCCTGGTGTCAAAGACCCCCCTGAGAAGCTGGGCATGGTTCTGTGAGCAGGGCCAGGGGCTCAGGACCCTGCACGGGTACTCACCCTCCCCACCAGTGCCAGTCCACGCATGCTTCGCTCTCCTCCAGCACGAAGCACGGGACCTCCAGCAGGTTGAAGAAGGTGATGCCGACGATGTTGGAGATGGTGTCGTTCAGCTCCAGCAGGCACTGCTTGAACCTACAACCCAGCGAGGGGCGTCAGAGCCGCGGGCTGCGCAGTACAAGGGAGTCAGCCCGGACGCTGGCAGGCGGGTGAGGAAGGGCTGGCTTGGAGACGAAGGGCACAAGGCGGGCAGCGGGGGCAGAGAAGGGACTGCAGAGGAGCCCTGCTGCTGTCCAATCCCAGCCCCCTCCCACGCTGAACCCCTGGTTAGCAGCTCTGTTGGGCATGCGAGGTGACAGCGACAGGCCCCCGCACAGCCCGTGATCCAGGAGTCGCCGGGGAAAGGGGCAGTCGGGATCTGCCGGTGTCTCCATGAGACCTGGGGAGTTGAGTCGTTTCCAGCCAGCCTCCCGCTGGCCCTGGACACTGGAGCAGGGGCGGGCACTCTGGAGCCGCACAGCTGCGGGTGGGGCTGGGGGCTCCCAACCAGGCCGTGCAAAATGGGCAGAGGGGACCTGCAGGCCTCACTGTCCCCAGCTCTGCTGATGCTCCTCAATCCTGACTCAGAGCCCCGCCACTCTAGGCATCTCCTGAGCCCAAAGTGCCAATGCTGGTGCCTGGGTGGGTTTGCGATACAGACACTAGCTCCCCAGTGGCTGAGCTGACAGCCCCCAACTTCTCTGCCCTGGGGAGCTGGTGCAGCACCAGGCTGGTACGGCCCGTGCCAGGCTCTCCCACGCCAGCCCGGCTCACCTGGCATCGCAGTCGCAGTGTGAGATGGTGTGCAGGCGGTAGTTGCGGATGCCGTAGTTGTACTCCAGGGCAGAGAGCTGCTCTGCGCATTGGTCGTGTTCCCGGCAGCACAAGTCTGGGCCCTGGAAGATTCCTGCAGGGAAGGGTTGGGTGGCTCAGGGGGACTGGGGCAGCTTTGCCCAGCAAAGCAAAGCAACAGCCTGCAGAGGCTGCAGCACCCTCACTGCTGCCCCCTGTGGGCGATGGGTGGGGCACCTATTGGCAGTGCAGGAGGGGACCTGCAGGGTGGGTTATTGTCACACGCACTGGCCACGATCCCCAGGAGGGAAGAGCACCCAACTCAGGCTGGACATGCAGGGGCGGTGGCTCTGTGCTGGCTGAAGGTCTGGCCCCATTAGGGTATCTCTAGGGCCTCCCTCAGTAACCTGTGGAATGTCTTGGCCCCATGGGGCACCTTGGCCCACTGACACCATGCTCAGGAATGCAGCAGCCTTGAATCAGCTCCCGCAGATACTTACACCCCTCCTGCAGGGGTCACACACAGAGGCTCGCAGGCTGAGGCGGGTGAATTCCCCAGGGAACAGGGCCAGCCACCCTGGGGTCACCAGGGACCAGCCCCATCTACCAAGATGATAAAAGACACGACTGAGGGACACTGAGCTGTCCTGGGAGCCCACCTCTCCCGGTCCCACTGGAGCCACAGCTAGGCCAGAGTCACTGACTCGCAGCAAATCCAGCCCCTTCGGACAGGCAGCTCCTGCAGGCAGCATAGTGAGGAGACTGGGCAGCCCCATAAGGGGCTGTCTCCCTGTCCCCAGACCTGCCAGGCCCCATGGTGATCTGGGCCCAGGCGTTTGCCACAGGGTGACCACTAGGGCAAAGGCAGGAAGCTCATTTAACCCCCTTCAACTCATTCCAGCCTCTTCGACCTTACCTTGGGACCTGCCAGCTCCCCCTACCCACAGTGCTGGGTCCCAGCTCTGCTCCGGGGAGCTGGGGGCACTGGGGATGTTGCAGCTCCACATCTCTTACCTAACTCGGTGAGGTTCTCTGCAGAGTCCCCAGCTCCACACCACAGCGTCCCGGGCATCGTCCAGCCCCGCCGGGTCCTCCTGCGCCCACGCTCCTCCCGGGCCAGTCCTGCCCACTTGCCCACGGGCGCTCTCCTCACCCGGGGCCTGCCAGCCCCCAAGGGCTCAGCCCTGCTGCAGGTGTTCACCTGCTGGGCCAGGCTGTCCAGGGCTTGCTGGCGCGTCGGGCTCCAGGGGCTGGCAAAGAGGCTGCTCTGCGGGCGCTTGGCACAGGACTCCTGGTACAGGCGCGTGATCCAGGGCTCTTCCTGGATGGAGCAGGCCAGCAGGTGCCCATCCCCATCGCCATCCCAGGCGCTCTGGAAGAGGGCCAGGGCGCCGGAGCGCTGGCTGAGGAAGCTCAGGTATCTGGTGCCCGCCGCCCCGGCGGTGCCCGCCGCCTCTATGTAGCAGAAGGTGTCGCTCCTGCTGAAGGACCCTGGGGACCCGCAGGCCCCCGGCTCGGCTAGAGAGATCAGCGCCCAGAGGATCGGCCACATGGTCCCCAGCCGGCGCCGGCCAGTGCGGGGAAGCGGCCAGCCCAGGGGCGCCCCGGCGGGGGTGCGGGGCGCGCTGGCAGCGGGGCGCGGAGCCGGCGGACGGAGGAAGCTGAGCCCCGCGCCCGGCCCGGCTTTAAGGCGGCGCGGCAGCCGCGTGGGGTGAGGCGGCGACTCCAGCCCTGGGAGGGCTGGGCCGCCGGCCGGCCGCTGATTGGGCCACGCCCGCCTCAGGCCCGGCACATGGCGGGGAGCTGCCCCGGCGGGCTCGGCGCTGCGGCGCCCGCAGCGCCGGGCGCCGGCCCATGGCTGGGCCCAGTGCTTGGGGTGGCAGCGTGGCGTCAGCATGTGGCTTGGCCGCCGGGTTCACGCACGCGGGCCCCCGCTGGTCTCCTGGGTCCTCTCCGGCTCCCGTGGGGGGGGACTCAGGTGGGCTGCCCCACGCTCAGCACAGGCAAGGAGGAGCCAGCAGGGCCCTTGGCACGGTGCCCTACCCAATGGGCCTTGCCCAGCTGCTCCTCTCTGGGTCAGGTCCCAGGGCACCTGCTGCACCAGCGCGCGGAGGCTGCGGCACCGGGCTGCGCATGGCCCCGGGCGCATAGGGCTGTGTCAGCAATAAACGGCCCCTAAGAGCCTCCGGGGAGCAGGTGCCAGACGATGCCGGAGAAGTGGGGTCAGCCAGTGGCCACTATCTGACCTTTCCCTAGCCCCGTCTGTCTCCCAGCTTCCTGGCGTACTTTGCAAGTTACCCCCTTCACCAGCACTGGGATGCAGTCACATCTAGGGTGCACCGTGGCAGCTGCTGGACAGCACACAGCAACGCCCCAGCGTGGGAGAGCAGGAAGGGACGAGGAGTCCCGTGGGCCGGTGAGTGGAGGAGGGGAGATAAGGAGGCAGGATGCAATGGCTGGCGTTAGCACAGGGAGAGTTGTCTAGTGTGGTGAGAACATGGACTTGCCATCAGACTGGGCGGCTATGCTCATCAGTACCATGGGCTCTGTATGACGGGCAGGCCCCTCTCCATGACTCAGTGTCCCCATCTATGATATTAATAGTTGGCACTTGCGTAGCACTTTATAAAGGTGGGTCAGTGTCATCATGATACAGATGGGGAAACTGAGGCACAGAGCAGGGATGGGACTTGTCCAGGGTGACAGTGACCAGCTCACTAGCTACTACAGAGCTGGGAACAAAACACAGGAGTCCTGGCTCCCAGATCACCCACTCCCCTGTCTAAGCACTAAATCACTAGACAAGTCCCTGCCCCAGGATTTAATTTTTTTATTTAGAAGATAAAACTTGCCTGAGTGCAAGTGACTCCAGGGAGTTCTGGGGCTCCAAGGACACCTGCTCGCAACTCCTTGCCCAGCACCTGTCTCTGCTCGTCTGGGCTGATGGTGCAGGCGTTGCATCCAGAGCGGGCAGATCGGACAGCCTGAACTTGGCATTCAAACAGCCCAAGCCTGGGACCCTGACCCTGCAGGCCTGGGGATTGTGACACACGAGTCCTTCCCTTTCCCCAGGGAGCTGAGGCTAAACAAACCCAGCCAGGGCTTTGTGAGTGCCAGCAGCCAGACTCAGGGCCAGATTCACCCCTGCACCAGTGGGAGGCAGGGGAGGTTGTGACGAAGTGGGACTGTTCTTACTGTTTCCTCTGAATACTGTAGGGGTGCCTCAGTTTCCCCTATGCATTTCTTAAGTCTCTAGGTGGTGGGATAAGGGGGTGTAATTGTTGCAGAGCAAAGGGCTAGTGTACATAAAAGGCCAACACTCTGTCTCCTGGCAACTGATGGCCTGGGCCCTTCCCCCCTGCAAGGTGAGAGCTAAAGGGTTGGAGAACAAAGGAATCCGGTGACCTCCTGGCCCGGGAAAGAGGAGGAGGGGCTGGAGGGGGAGTCAGTTTGGGGTTGGCTGGGGACATGGAGTGAAGTGCAGACGTGGTTGACTGGCTCAGTCCCCCCCAGAATGGACCAGGCTGAGGGATCCTGTTCTCTGTACCTACAAGCTTTGTCTCAGACCGTGTTCCTGTCATCTATTAAACCTCTGTTTTACTGGCTGGCTGAGAGTCATGTCTGACTGCGAAGTTGAGGTGCAGGATCCTCTGGCTTCGCCTGGGCAGACTCGCTGTGGGAGGCGCACGGAGGGGCAGAGGATGCTGAATGCTCCAAGGTCAAACCCAGGAAGGTGGAAGCCGTGTGAGCTTCTTGCCCTGAAGACAGTCTGCTCACAGAAAGGAGGCTTCACCAAAGTCCTGACTGGCTTCGTAGGGAGCAGTTGCAGAGCATCGCCTGGGGACTCTGTGACAACTGGAGGTGGCTTGGGCCTCCCTTGTTCTGGGGCACATGAGGCAGGATCACCGATGTGCCAGCCCTGCCCATGCCCTGTGCCAGGGTCTGCAACTCCTAGGGTGCCTTTGTGCCAGGGTATTCCTTGGAGGGGGCTGACACCTGCCCTAGGATCCCCTTCCTCAGCATAGCCAGCACAATGGAGCTGTAGGGCTGGGAGCAATCCTGATCCTCCCTCACCGCCCCCATGGGAATGCAGATGTCCCTGATTCCCCCACGCCCTGCACAAAACTGGGGTAGGAGGGTGAGTGGCCCCTGCAGGGGAGGCTGGAGAAGCAGCTGGGACAAGGGGGAGCTTGGGACCAGCATTTGTTTCCCCCTCCCCTTTCTGCCCACACCCCCAGCAACCTCCCCTTGCCGCTGCCTCCTCCTGGCTGCTCCTTCCCTGCTGGGATGCAGCAGGGGGGCTGTGACTGGGGAGACAGAGGGGCACCTGGCTGCCTACAGAGCCCCACACCACCCCAAGTGGCCATAAGGAGCCACTGGAAGATCATCCCTTCAGCTCAGCCGTGTGTGAGGATCCAACCAGCCTGTGGGGAGATGGGAGAGCCGGGAGGGGCGCTGCCAGGTGCCAGAGTGTCCCATGAGATGCTGGATATTTAGCTGGATATTTAGCTTCTGCAAAATGAGCTCAGATCCTTGCTGCCTCCCCTGCTCAGAGAGGGGTGGGTTTCAGCCTACCTCTGCTTCCCATTCCTCTGGAGCAGCCTGTGCTGTCAGTGGAAGGACTTTTATAAGGAAAACAGCAACAAGAAAGACCAAAAGCAAAGTCCTCAGGGGAGAGAGAGCACGGTGTGTGCTCTCCCTGCAGGTGGGCCAACTCTTTGAAGTTTAAAAGTGCAGTACAGAGAAAATGAAGCTTGTTGCAGAAATACAAGTGCCAGAATTTCTTCATGAGTAACCTTCCTGGTCTTATTCTCTCATTGCTTGCAGAGCCTTGGGGCTTCTTTATGTGAGGAAACTGGCGCCAATAGCCTGCACTCTGCTCCAGAAGAGAAATTGCTTTATTCCAGAACAGTTAGTGTGCTTGGGCACAGAGCTTGCTGGAGGGGCAGACATGAGGATTTCTGAGCAAGGAAGCTGCGTGCTGGCGTTTGCTCCTACTGGGTTCAGGGCAGTGGGACCTTGTGCACATTCTTGGTAAATAAAGAGGACTGTACAAAGAATAGACTTTTCTCATCTCACCAATTCCTCATCCTAATAGAAACAACCTGGCAAGGCCCTGAATATTGGTGAACGGCTTGGGTCAAAGGGGCAATAGTATGGAGTGTTCTGCTGTGGGACAAAGAGATGGACCTGTGTTCAACAGGAGCAAATGCCCAATTGGGTTGAATGAGATGAGCTCTGTGGGACATGCATTCAGGGCAAAGGAGTGTGACCAGTCCCAAGAGAGCAGGAGACAGCTGTACAAATGGAAAGCACTCGGAATAAGGAGATGTGACAAAGTGGGAATTTTCGGTAATATTTGTATGAACCCTGTGTGTACCTCAGTTTCCCCCATACTCTGCATTGTTACCCAGTTGGGGAAAAAGGATTAAGTTGACAGGTGTAGAGACTAAGTCCATGTTTACACTATGGACCTTACAGCAGCACAGCTGTACCAATGCAGCTGCACCGCTGTAAGATCTCCCGTGTAGCCGCTCTGTGCCGACAGGAGAGGGCTCTCCCGGTGACATTATTAAACCACCCCCAGTGAGCGGCAGTAGCTACATTGAGGGGAGCAGCTTTCCTGCCGACAGAGCACTGTGCACACTGCTGCTTATGCTGGCGAAACTTATGTCACTCGGATGCTGTTTATTCACTCCCCTGGGTGACACAAGTTTTGCCGAAAGAAGTGGTAGAATAGACATGTCCGTAGTGTGTGAGTGTTGCCTCGCTGTTTGAGGGGACTGAATAAGAACATAAAAACATAAGAACAGCCATACTGGGTCAGACCAAAGGTCCATCTAGCCCAGTATCCTGTCTTCCGACAGTGGCCAATGCCAGGTGCCCCAGAGGGAACAGAACAGGTAATCATCAAATGATCCATCCCCTGTCGCCCATTCCCAGCTTCTGGCAAACAGAGGCTAGGGACACCATCCCTGCCCATCCTGGCTAATGGATGGACCTATCCTCCATGAACTTATCTAGTTCTTTTTTGAACCCTGTTATAGTCTTGGCTTTCACAACATCCTCTGGCTAGGAGTTCCACAGGTTGACTGTGCGTTGTGTGAAGAAATACTTCCTTTCATTTGTTTTAAACCTGCTGCCTACTAATTTCATTTGGTGACCCCTAGTTCTGGTGTTATGAGAAGGAGTAAATAACACTTCCTTATTTACTTTTTCCACACCATGGGTTATTAAAAAGGACTGGGCTAGGCCAACTGATATCCGTGGAAAATCCGAGAAGACAATGGAAAACCCAGTCACCAGGACACTGAGACCTAGCAACCAGTGACCCAGTGGGGTGAGGATTTCCCCATCTCTCATCAGGAAAGCTGAGCGGAAACCCCAGCTTGAGAACAAAGGACTGTCCTGTCGTTGCTTACAGACAGCCCCCCAACCGGAAGCAAATACTCACCAGCAAACACACAACAAAAACAATAACCCAGGAGCCTATCCTTGCAACAAAGCCCGTTGCCAGCTTTGTCCACATATCTATTCAGGGGACACCATCATAGGGCCTAATCACATCATCCGCACTATCAGAGGCTCATTCACCTGCACATCTACCAATGTGATATATGCCATCATGTGCCAGCAATGCCCCTCTGCCATGTACATTGGCCAAACTGGACAGTCTCTATGTAAAAGAATAAATGGACACAAATCAGACGTCAAGAATTATAACATTCAAAAACCAGTCGGAGAACACTTCAATCTCTCTGGTCACTCGATTACAGACCTAAAAGTGGCAATTCTTCAACAAAAAAACTTCAAAAACAGACTCCAACGAGAGACTGCTGAATTGGAATTAATTTGCAAACTGGACACCATTAAATTAGGCTTGAATAAAGACTGGGAGTGGATGGGTCATTACACAAAGTAAAACTATTTCCCCATGTTTATTCCCCCCCCCCCCCCCCCGTTCCTCACACGTTCATGTCAACTGCTGGAAATGGCCCATCTTGATGATCACTACAAAAGGTTTTTTTTCTCTCCTGCTGGTAATAGCTCACCTTACCTGATCACTCTCATTACAATCTGTATGGTAACACCCATTGTTTCATGTTCTCTGTGTAAATAAAATCTCTCCACTGTATTTTCCACTGCATGCATCTGATGAAGTGAGCTGTAGCTCACGAAAGCTTATGCTCAAATAAATTTGTTAGTCTCTAAGGTGCCACAAGTCCTCCTTTTCTTTTTGCGGATACAGACTAACACGGCTGCTACTCTGAAACCTTCCTTGGCTGGAAGATCAAGGGCTCAGGAGTAGGCGTCAAACAGAGTCTCCCCAGAGGTGGTAGGAAGAGCAAGTCCCGAGAGACTGAGGCAATGGTCTGGGTGGTCTCGATCGCTGGTACTGATCCCCCAAGCCAGCCAGCCCCTGGGAGCACCTGCTTGTGACCAGCTCGGAGGGTGTTCCTGGCAGGGGTCTGGGTTGTGTTGTTTGTGTGGGGGGTGTTGTTGTTTGTGAGCATGCACAATGGGGCAGGGTGATTGGAGGCATGTTGTGCAGGTTGTCAGGATATTCATGTTGCAGGCTTGTATAGTTTGTGACAGGACTGTTACCGAGGAAGGTGTTGGGGGTGTTTGTTAGGGTGTTGTCCCTGTGTTTGTTTGTTGGGAGGGTGTTATAGGGTTGCCGTCCCTGTGTGAGGGTGCACTACTTGTGGGGGTGTTGTGTCTGTGTGTGCGGATATTGGTGGGTGTTGTCTCGAGGGGGAATTGTTACAGGGAGGTTGTGGGGGGGAGGGTGTTGTTTGTGTGTGGGAGGGTCTGTGTTTGTGTGCTGTCCTTGTGGCAGGGGGATTGTGCTGTTTGTTGGGACTGTTGCCAGGGTGTTGTGTGTGCCCTGCCAGGCCGTGCCCTGGCTGTGCGGAGCTGGTTGCTCTGTGTTCAAGGAGCAGGTGATGTGGCACTCAGAGAGATAACCCGATGCTGCTGATAAGGGAGTGGGAAGGACTTGGCGAGACAGTGGATTTCAGTCAGCAGGGATGGGGGGAACGGGTCAGGCTGTGCTCCTCAAGGGAAGCACATGCAGGAGTTAGAGCGGGGCCTGGGCTGGTCTGTCCCATTTAGCACTCAGGAGCAGGAGTCCCATGTCCTGAGTGCAGCTCCTCCCCTTCCTCAGCAGGGGGTGGCTGTTGGGTGGGGACTCTCACCATCCCCTGGGTCTGGGCACAGGGCAGCAGAGGGGGGATATGCCCCCTGCCACTGTCAGAGCCTTAGCCTAGCAGCTGGGGCTCAGCTCCCTGAGGATGGCTCTGGTCCCTTGCCCCATCCACCAGCACCCTGTGGTCAATGCAGCCAGCACCAGGGCTCAGAGCCATGGAGTTTTCCTTCCTGCAGAGGGTGACATTCCCCCTGTGCAGAGGGGCCATGCCAAGGCGTAGGTACCACATACACCTGTGACCCAAGAACCCCTGGATGCCAACTGGCAGAGGGTGCTGGGGTGTACAGGGGTCCCCAGGGTTCACTAGAAGAATGTCATGTAAAGTCCCTAAGGAAAGCCTGTGTCACACTGATCATCATAATCATATTGAGACGGAGGTATGGAGAAGATGTGAGGAGTTCTACATATACGAACAATTATGTTCTCTAGGTCATTAGTTCGAAACAGGTCACTCAGAGGTAGCATGTCTTGAGACAAACTCCTCCAGACAGGGTCGTGGGAGACACTTGTCTCCAGGGGACCAGTGGGTATTGTTGTTTCTCACGCAGTAGGAGTCAAATACTGATGAAGAGCTGGCGGAGACTTCAGAAGGCAACTACCAGGAAAAGGCAACAGCAGGAGCAAGAGGGGAAGGGAGATGCTCTCTTGAGGTGAACGTCCAAGGGCTGTTGTGGTACATTTAGGGGTGCAAAGAGTCACCCTGGCATCCTTCACTGAGGAACTAAATGGATAGCGCGTTGGCTTCATGAAAAAGGGATCCCAGCCAGGCTTGGTTAAAACTGCTGGACAGAACTTTGGGTGAGAAAAAAGTTCTTTAGCCAGGAGGGGAATGTGTTAGTGAAGTTTGAGCTTTAGAATAAATTAATAGATTCCAAGGCCAGCTGGGACCATTGAGACCATCTAGTCTGTGTAGCACAGGCCAGAGAACAGCCTCAAAATTGTTCCTAGGGCAGATCTCTTAGAAAAACATCCCATCTTGATTTTAAAATTGTCAGTGATGAAGAATCCACCATGGCCCTTGGTAACTTGTTCCAATATTAATTACTCTTATCATTAAAAATTTACGCCTTATTTCCAATCTGTATTTGACCAGCTCCAACTTCCAGCCATTGGATGTGTTAGATCTTCCTTTGCTAGAGTGAAGAGTCCCATTATTAAATATTTGTTCCCCATGAAGGTACTTACAGACTGTGATCAAGTCACCCATTAAACTTCTCCTTGTTAAGCTAAATAGATTGAGCTCTTCGAGTTTATCACTATAAGGCAGGTTTTCCAATCCTTTAGTCATTCTCAGGGCTCTTCTCTGAATCCTCTCCGACTTAGCAACATCCGTCTTCAACTGTGGGCACCAGAACTGGACACAGGATTCCAGCAGGGGTCACTGTAGGGCCAAATCCAGAGGTAAAATAACCTCTCTGCTCCTCCTCGAGATTCCCTTGTTCATGTATCCCAGGGTCACATCAGCTCTTTTGGCCAGAGTGTCCCATTAGGAGTTGATCGTCAGCTGATTATCCCCCATAACCTCCAAATCTCTTTCAGAGTCACTGCTTCTGGAAGTCTGGCAGACATTCATTGTTCCCAGGTGAATACATTTACATTTAGCCATGTTAAAACACATATTGTTGGCTTGAACCAAGTTTACCATGTGATCCAGATTGCTCTGAATCAGTCACCTGTCCTTTTCATTATTTACCACTTTTTGTATCATCTGCAAACTTCATCAGGGATAATTTGATGTTTTCTTCCAGGTCACTGATAAAGGTGTTAAATAGTGCACATTTGTTCCCATCTCTCACGCTGGTTTTTATTTAAATCTCGATTCTTTCTTAAATACATTTCCTTTTGGTTTAGAATTGAACTCCAGGGCTGTGCGTAATACAGGAGCGGTGGGCTAAGGCAAAATGGGGGATACTGTTCCTTTGGGGACAAAGGATCTGGGATTTCTGGGGGGATCCATCGAAGCCACAGGGGGACACTTTGAAGGAGCTGGGTTGCATCTGTTGTCACCCGGCAGGGCTGGTGTAGCCTAGAGGAGAGTGCTGAAGTGGCTGACAGGCTGGCTGTGTTAAGGAGCTAGAACCTGGCTGGCACAGGCAAGATTCTCTTGCACTGGAGGCAGGTGGCAACAAGGTGACTCACAGCCCTGGGTGCCCGTGAAGCATCACAGGGCGTGGTGCCCAGAGGGGCAGTTACTACTCCACGCTGTTCCCAAAGCAATGGCCTGGTGAGCTGAAGTTCCTTTTGATCTGGGCTTGGCTTACAATTTTCGACTAAATCAGAAGGAACTTCGGCTCCGGGCAACGTCTGCACCCTGCTGAAATCTCCCATCCTGCTTGGGAAATAATTGGTGACTTTGCAGCTTTCTTCTGTGTTAGCAGCCCTGATGCTCCCCAGGGGTATGCAGGGCGCCGCGGCACCTCACCACCTCACCACCCCCTGTCCTTGTCTGTGCCTGCTGTGGATCAGCTCCCTGAAACCACCAGCCTCTGGCGGCGGAGCAAGCACTGTCTGCCACACACGCCTCCGCAGGCCTCGCTCTCTCTGTACGGGTAGCAACAGGCACACACCAGCCCTTGGGCTGGACTCTGCAGAGTCCAGCCCCTGTTCCACGGGTTGCTCACAGAACAACCAGGCCTGGTCTTCCCCAAGGAGCAGAACAACCAGCTTATAAGAGTTGGCCCAGGCCCAGCGCTTCACTCAGCACTGCGGCACTGAGAGAGGTTTATAGTGAAAACGAGAATACGTTTGTTCTCAAAGACCAGAGTGTCAAGTAAAGGTGAGTAAGGACATTGGAAACCAAAGGTTACATATAAAACAAAATTCAAACACACTTCCTGGAGACTAAACTTAACTAGCTGGTTACCCTCCTGTCTCAGGACGCCCATCTCACTCAACTCTCCTCAGTGTTTGCAGCCACACTCTGCATGAAGCAAGTGCTCTGTTGGTTTACTTCCTAGGTGCAGGGCGACGGTGTTGTCTTTGTCTCCCACATGTAGCAGAGGGAAACTTTGATGTGCACCTCAAGACAAGGTTCTCCCCACCTCTGCTCTTTGCCCCGCCAGTTAGATAAACATCTTTACTGGTGACCAGCCCCTAAACAGAGAACTTAAGAACATAACTTTCAGGGTGTGTATTTAACACTTACACAATGTCTGTGCGTGCATTGGGTGAGGCTGTTGGTGACCAGACACCAGCTTTTCTTTGAAACCTCTCATGACACTCTTGGGTGAATCAGAGGGTACATGCCAGATGCAGGAGATCGCTGTAATCCCTGTGCACCTCTTGCTAGTGGCATTAGATGGTTCTTGGGTCACAGCAGCTCACAAAGCTCAAACCTGTTGTGGGTCTGTGCTTAGCCTGCTAGGCTCTGGCACACGCTGCTAGTACTGGTGAAACTGGTCGGCTGGGGGGATATTTACAGAGCCTGTAATGTGCTACAGCCCCTTGAGGGGTTGCAGTTATACCTGTGTAACGGTGCCTTATATGCTGCTGAGAACGCTCACCGTTCCTTTAAGAGAAAAGGAGGACTTGTGGCACCTTAGAGACTAACAAATGTATTTGAGCATAAGCTTTCGTGAGCTACAGCTCACTTCTTCGGATGCATTCAGTGGAAAATACAGTGGAGAGATTTATATACACAGAGAACATGAAACAATGGGTGTTACCATACACACTGTAATGAGAGTGATCAGGTAAGGTGAGCTATTACCAGCAGGAGAGTGGGGGGGGGAGCTTTTTGTAGTGATAATCAAGGTGGGCCATTTCCAGCAGTTGACAAGAACGTCTGAGGAACAGTGGGGGGTGGGGGATAAACGTGGAGAAATAGTTTTACTTTGTGTAATGACCTATCCACTCCCAGGCTCTATTCAAGCCTAAGTTAATTGTATCCAGTTTGCAAATTAATTCCAATTCAGCAGTCTCTCATTGGAGTCTGTTTCTGAAGTTTTTTTGTTGAAGAATTGCCACTTTTAGGTTTGTAATCGAGTGACCAGAGAGATTGAAGTGTTCTCCGACTGGTTTTTGAATGTTATAATTTTTGACGTCTGATTTGTGTCCATTTATTCTTTTACATAGAGACTGTCCAGTTTGGCCAATGTACATGGCAGAGGGGCATTGCTGGCACATGATGGCATCTATCACATTGGTAGATGTGCAGGTGAACGAGCCTCTGATAGTGTGGCTGATGTGATTAGGCCCTGTGATGGTGTCCCCTGAATAGATATGTGGACACAGTTGGCAACGGGCTTTGTTGCAAGGATAGGTTCCTGGGTTAGTGGTTCTGTCGTGTGGTATGTGGTTGCTGGTGAGTATTTGCTTCAGGTTGGGGGGCTGTCTGTAAGCAAGGACTGGCCTGTCTCCCAAGATCTGTGAGAGTGATGGGTCGTCCTTCAGGATAGGTTGTAGATCCTTGATAATGCGTTGGAGGGGTTTTAGTTGGGGGCTGAAGGTGACGGCTAGTGGCGTTCTGTTATTTTCTTTGTTGGGCCTGTCCTGTAGTAAGTGACTTCTGGGTACTCTTCTGGCTCTGTCAATCTGTTTCTTCACTTCAGCAGGTGGGTATTGTAGTTGTAAGAATGCTTGATAGAGATCTTGTAGGTGTTTGTCTCTGTCTGAGGGGTTGGAGCAAATGCGGTTGTATCGTAGAGCTTGGCTGTAGACAATGAATCGTGTGGTGTGGTCTGGATGAAAGCTGGAGGCATGTAGGTAGGAATAGCAGTCAGTAGGTTTCTGGTATAGGGTGGTGTTTATGTGACCATCGTTTATTAGCATCGTAGTGCTCTGGGGCCTGTTCCATTCCTTTGCCAGCCACAGGAGTTCAGCTGGGGATGGCACCAGACACTCCAGCCCCCTTGGGCATTTCTACTGTGCCGGGGCTGGGAGGGGGGAAAATGCCTCTGGTTGGCTGCTTTCCCCACAGCCAATCAGAGCTGTTGCAGGTAGCAGGAAGAGCTCTTCCCCACCCCTCAGGAGCCTACACTGTTCTCACAGGAGGGGAGGGGACAGGAGAGAGCTAAAGAGCCCAGCAGCTCAGGGCATCCCCCCCTCCCCTCCTGTGAGCAATACGGACGGGACTGTCCTGTTCCCCCTGCAGCACCTGTCAGGGCAGAGGGGGGTGAAGAGGCCCCCCCCCCGTCTGGAAGGGAGTGAGGAGACCCCACTGCAGCTGCAAAGACAGGCAGGGGGATGAAGAACTGCAGGCGCAGCAGAGGGGAGGCTGGGGCGGGGACAGAATTGATGAGGAGATGGGGGCAGAATGAATTGCTGAGCAGGGGCCAGGCAGATGTGGGGTGAGAACTCCTGCAGTGGGGGCCAGACTCATCTTAACAAATCTGGGAGCATTGGCAACTAGGGCTGCCAGTTTTGGCTGGACGTATTCCTGGAGGTTTCGTCACGTGACATAATCTTTAACTTCAGGACGTTAGTCCGGGAGGGTTGGCAACCCTATGGCAACAGTCCTTGTCACACCCCCCCGGGGCGGGGCGAAGTGCAACAATCCAGCGACAGCTAAACGCCCCCCATAGAGCCTTCAAACAAACCAGCCAACCACCTTATGGCTCTGGGGCCTGTTCCATGAATTTACGGGGTTCTGACTCATGAGTTGTGAACCTTTGGGGTTGGCCAGCTGGCCGTACTGGTTAGACTGGTGTAGCCTCTTCCCCTTCCTGTGCGGAATAGCTAGAAAGCAACTTGGTGCAGATGTAACTGTGTTCACGCTCAGCGGCTTGTGCTGCTGTAACTATTTTTGCGTGTAGGTAAGGCCTGCGTGCTGCAGGGTGAAGGCTGGCAGCTCCCAATGCCCCAGAGAGCTGTTCCTCCCTGTTAGTTGCTGATGTACCAGTAGTGGACCAAAGCTGGCAGTCCTTGCTCAGGCATGTCCCCCCACAGGAGCAGGGTGCCCAGGTGGCTGTGCTTTCGCTGCCCTCCCCCTGGGATTTCGGGTGCGGAGCTGCGCGGTGAGCCCCAGGGAGCTCAGCATGTCGGGCTGGGTGGTAAGAAAGGGTGGAGCCGGCACCAGGCTCTGTCGTACAACAGCCTCTGCTGGCAGGCAGTCCAGTCACCTGTGCGCTGGGTTAGCTGTCTGCCGGACACACACTGTCGGCATCTGAGGAGATACGGTGTCTGATGGCAATGCCGACAGGACAGGAAACAGGAGCTCGTGATGCTGTAGCAGACAGCTGGGATCCGCAGCCTGCCAGGGAGCTGGCGCTTCGCTGTTTCTTAGGGTGCAGGGCACCACATGGGGATGGCCAGCTGCCGGAGGTTCTCTCCTGCTTGGCACTGTACAAGCCAGTCCTCATGGCACTCCAGCAGGGCGATGCGTCCCTAGCCCCATGGCAGCCCTGCGACACAGAGAGGGGAAGGTGCTAGGCCAAGGCCCCATGGAGGGGCAGCGGCAGGGCTGGCACGGGAACACAGGAGCCCCTGGCTTTCCCACCTACCCCAGCCTCCTCTGCCCTCCAGCAGGGCTCCTGCCTCTCTCACGCCCCAGCCCAGCTCCCTGTGGTGGGGAGGGGCGGGGCTCGGTACCACATCTGGGGAGCCTTGCCAGGTAGCCCCTCTCCCAGAGGGCATTCTGGGGAGACAGGCAGGTACCCCACAGCCCCCCATTCTCCCCACTTAATCCTGCTGCACCCATCCCCTGCCAGCTCCACTCTCTCCAGGGGCCCTTCAGCACCGTCACTGGCTGCTCAGGCTGACATCACACGGGTGCTCCACTGGCCCTGGCAGCTCCCCCCCGACAGCATCAGGCCCAAGTGCCCTGCACCCCAGCCCTAGGCCCATGGGGGGAGCTGTCCCTTGGGCTCTCTGTGGCCCTGCCCAGTGGGCGAGCTCCCAACCCAGTGGGTTCAGGGGTGCCACAGGGAGGGGCCCATTCCCTGACTGTGCCTTGGGGACAGGGCCTGTGGTTCACGTGGAGGGGGGTGAGGTGGTGCATGTGTGCTGACTTGGGAGAGGCTGTGAAAGCATTTGAGGGGGTCCAGACCTTACCCAGGGGCCCCTCCCCATCTCCCAACACCCTCCCACACTCCAGGGACAGCTGGGAGTGCTGGCCATGGGGCAGGGTGCATGGGCTGAGCTGCGGGGGCTGTACGGGCTGGCAGAGCCTATGGGGTGGGAGCAGGATTTACGCAGTGCCTGGCCCTGCCTTGCCCAGAGGTGGAGTTGTTCTGCCTGGCTGCCCCGCGCCCAGACCCTCTCCAGAAGGGTCCCCCTCCCATTCCCTTCCCCATCTTAGGCTTTGCAACATTTCATCTGTGGGCTCCCAGGCCCCCTGCTGCTCCCCGAAGCCCAGCCTGAGAAGCCCCTGCTGGACCTGGCTGGGGGCGGGGGCGGGCAGCTGCATATACTTTCGTGCAGAGCCTGTGGTAAATTCCTGTGACAGCTCCCCGTCCCTCCAAGGCAGACCCACACAGCCCCTCAGCATCAGGTGGGCAGAGCTCCCTGAGTCAGACCCCACACAGTCCCCTCACCATCAGATCACACACCTCCCACACCCCACACAGCCCACCCCTGCCCCCCGCCCCCTGGCTGGAGGAAGCCTTCCCAAGGACTTCACTGGCTGGGGGAGCTCAGAGCCAGGGGCAGGTGGAGGACCAAAGCCCTGAGCACAAGGGGGGTGTGTGTGATGAGGAGCAATCAGTGACCCCTGCTCCCCCAAGGGCAGGGGAGGGAAGCCCTAGGACTAGCCAGAGTGGGCAAGCCCTGGAGCCCAGGCAGGATGTGGATGGACCCCCCTCTCCTCAGTGAGGCCCACGCTGCGCTGCAGGCAGCTCAAGGTTTGGCTGCCAGCCGTTGTCCCTGCTATCAGGGCTTCCCAGCACGCTGCGGGGCCAACGGGACAGGCCGGGCAGAGTCCAGGGCCTGGCTGTGACATGGCCCCTATGCTGGACCATCACCTGAGGTGTCGCAAAGTTCTCCTGGCTGCCATGTCACCTGGCGGGGGTTACTCGGAGGCGGGGACAATTCCTGCTGCCCCTTGCCCCGCAGCAGCATGGTGTGTTCAGAAAATACGGGTCCAAAGAGGCAGCCGGATGTTTGCAAACACTGGCTCCTCCCGCCAGGCCTGGAGAAACCTGCCCCTTGCTGTCAGCATTGTTGTTGGTGTGATACAGGCCCGAGAGGGGAAGGGACTTCTCTCCAGTCCAGCCCGGTCTCTCTCCGCTGCAATGCCCTCCCCACCCCCTCTGGCTCTCTAGCACCCCTGCCCCCCTTGCCTGAGTGCCCCTGGCCCTCCAGAGCCCAGGCTGAGCCTGTTGTGCCAGCCTCATGCTGCCAGGCCCAGCTCTGGGGAGAGCTGCCCGGAGCAGGGGCTGCCCAGCCATCCCTGTGCCCAGGCTGCCGGCTGCTGCACGGTGCCAAGTATGTGAGCGCGCCAGGGCCTCCACGCTGCTCCAGGGCCAGCCCCAGTTTGGGTTTGTCGAGGAGATAACGCAAGATAAGATGGGACACTCTGGGCTCTGGCCTTCAATCCTCCCCTGCAAGCAGACAGCTGGGAGAGCCATGGAAGCAGCTGGTCACCGGAGTGCAGCCACCTGCCCCTTCCCTGGGCAGCTGCCCTTCAGCCCCGGGGCAGGACTCCTGCCGTGCCAGTTCCTACTGGATTGAGGGGGGTGCTAGGCACTGGGACAGGGAGGGCAGGGTTCCCCATGGGCAAGGAGTCTGAAATGTCCCGTGGTGATCCTGCGCTGAGTGGCTGGGGGCTGCTTGCAGCTGTGCACTGATGTTCCAGTGACAGGGCTCATGGTGGTGCCCAGGGTCAGAGCTGAGCTGGGCCCCTGGCCAGGCCAATGGGCATGCGCGCCTGCGGCCCTGGAGTCCCGGCAAGGTAGCCAGGCTCCTCCGGTGGCGCTGCAAGGCTGGCCCTTGTCCTCTGCTCTGGCTGTTTGCTCTTACCCTGGGTGACGCTGACGTGTCTCTGTGCAGGGGAGCTGGGAGATATGTGGGCCAAATCCATCCTGGAGTCACTGCGGGCCAATCTGCCCCTTCCCTCAGGCTGTCCATCCAGTTCCCAGTCAGCCCAGCTCCCTCGTGGGTGCTGCAGACTCCTTGGGCGTTTGCTCTGGCTCTGGGTCTGAGCACATCTCACTGGTGACTTTTCCCTTTGCTCTCTGCTGTGCCCCCCACAGTGATGGCAGGACCCTGCGGGGGCACTAGCAGGTCCAGGTTCCGATGCAGCGCCCCCCTCCATGGGTGAGCAGGGCTCCCCGCAGGGGGGGTCTGGGGCTCTCAGATAGCTCGGGCTGAGGGATGGTCTCATCAATGGGGCAGGGGGCGGAAGTGGGGCTGACACTCAGGATTAAACCTGCTGGGTTCCTGTCTGTCCCTGCTGGGGGTGGGGGCTCCGTATGCTGCCTGCCCAGGCTCCTGTCTCTGGCCGCGTGCCCCACACAGCCCAGCTGCAGCTGGTTCTGTCGCTGGCTCAGAGCAGACAAAGCGAGACAGTGGTTGTGGACCAGCCAGCCCGACAGAAGTTCCATCCCTGTCCATGGGGTCAGCCTGCCACTGTACTGGCCCCTCCAGCTCCCCGGGGGGTGATTCCCTCACCAAGGGCCTGATCCTGCCCCAGAGCCAGCGGCACAGACTGTGCTGCTCTCTGCCACGAGCCCCAGTCACATCGGGGAAGGGGGCTCTCGGGGTCAGATTCTCAGCACCTACAAACTTGTCCCAGCAGGGCTGCTGGGCTCTGGAAAATCTGGCTGTGAGTCCAGATCTCCCTGGCGGGCCTGAGAGCAAGAGTGTAACGATGCTGGCTCTGGTGGGACCCAACGGAGAGTGCCAATTCAGGACAAACTGCTTAAAGCAGGGCAGCTACAGCCCAAGGCTGGGGTTTCTGTGCACACCAAGGCAAACCAAACCAGCCGGACAGAGAGGACTTTGGTTTTACCCCACTGGCTAAACACAAGTCACACAAGCAATTCCCTCAGACACTCCAGTTTCCCAGTATCACCACCAGTGCCACTCGTTATGGGGATGACTGGTTATGAAAACCAATACCCCAGTAAAAGAAAAGAGGTTCTCCCGATCCCAAAGGACCAAGCCCCAGACCCAGGTCAATATATAAATCAGATCTTACCCACAAATCACGCTGTTGTCAATCCTTTAGAATCTAAAATCTAAAGGTTTATTCATAAAAGCTAAAAAGATAGAGATGAGAGCTAGAATTGGGTAAATGGAATCAATGACATACAGTGATGGCAAAGTTCTTGGTTCAGGCTTGCAGCAGTGATGGAATAAACTGCAGGTTCAAATCCAGTCTCTGGAGAACATCTGCAGCTGGGATGGGTCATTCAGTCCTTGGTTCAAAGCTTCCATTTGTAGCGAAGTCCCTCCAGAGGTATGGAGCAGGATTGAAGACAAGATGGAGGAGCTGCAGCAGCTTTTTATAGTCTCTTGCCATGTGGTCTTTCTTTCTTTGTTCCAAAGACAAGCTGTCCAGCACATGGCCTGGAAACACCTCAGAGTTCTGTCCATAGGCATGTCCCTGCGCACCTTGCTGAGTCCCAAGGCTTGTCTGCCTTCTCTCAGTGGGTCAGTTGAATAGCTGATGGTCCTTAATGGGCCACCAAGCAGGCTAGGCAGAGCTGACACCAGCTTGTCTGGGGTGTCCCCCAGAAGCATAGCGTAAGTTTGAAATACAGACAGTATAGAGCCAATACTTATATCTTTGAATACAAAAATGATACATGCAAACAGACAGCATAATCATAACCAGCAAACCATAACCTTGTCTTAGACACCTTATTTAACCCCCTTTATACCTGATTTGGTGCCACTACAGGACCTTGGTTGCACCAATGATCTATATGGTCCCAAATTATGCCAATAACATCACAAAGAGTCGATCCCAAGTGCAGCTCGATTCAGCGTCTCCCCCAGGCCTGCCCTGAAAGCATGGCAGGGAGCCCAGTGTCTCTCATGGCCCAGTGTGATGCTGGCCCACGGTGTGATGTATCTGCTACTTCCCAGCCCCGGGGGCTCTTCTGACATCAGCCCCATGCCCCCCACTCCAGGGAATGGGGCGGAGGTCTCCAGACGGATGCTGAGTTGTGGAGGATGCGTGCTGGGACCAGTGGGCTGGGTCCAGTGGGCGTCAAGGTGCTGGGCTCGCTGGGCTCTCCTCAGGTGGCTGCCACCCCGGGTGCTGCTCTTGGGCTGCAGCGTCCTTGGGTGCAGGTTGAGCACTCGTATGGGGAGTGGGTGCAGTTGTTCTGCATTCTGAGCTATGCATGGCGGCCTGTCCCCTCGGCTCTGGCCAGTCTCCTTCAGCCCTCCCCGAGCGGCCTCTGCCTGCCCCCAGCAGCCCCTACACTATCCATGTCCATGCTGCATCAGCCCAACACCGCTCGCTGTCGCTGCTCCCCACATGCTCAATATCCAGCCTGTTCCCAGCCATGCCGCAACTACACCTGCCCAGGGCCCCTGCCCTCTGCTCACCCACTGGCAGGCACTTGCAGCCCGACACTGCTCTGGCTCAGCCCGGAGCAGCAGCTCCTGGGGCTGGGGCTGAAACAGCCTCTGGGGGGTGCAACGGACTCAGTGCATGGCTCTGTCCCCTCTCAGGGTAGCTGGGCCACAGTGGTTGGTGCTGGGCCTCCCACAGTTATGCTACAGAGCCAGCTCAGGTGTGGAGGCTCGTGCTTTGAGGTTGGGGTTCGGTCCCCATGGGCAGTAGCGCACCAATGCTCACTGCTGGCTGGCTGGCAGCCAGCCCTGTTGAGGGTGGGGGTGTTCCCGAGCAGGCCACCCCCTTTGGCAGGAGAATGGAAGGAGGTGCTCGGAGTGTGGAGTCACACATGGCCCGCGGGAGACGGGAGCTCTGCTCCCTCCAGCCCGAGCCCCACGCAGCTTTGCCTGGACGCACTTGGGTCTGACCAAGGTCCCTGGCTGCTGAGAGCCCCAGGTCTCCCCCGCAAATAGGGCGACCAGGTGTCCCGGTTTTATAGGGACAGTCCCGGTTTTTGGGTCTTTTTCTTATATAGGCTCCTATTACCCCACACCCAGTGGTGAGCTGGAACCGGTTGTTAAATTTAGAAGCCCTTTTAGAACCGGTTGTTCCGCGAGGGACAACCGGTTCTAAAGGGGCTTCTAAATTTAACCACCAGCCAAAAGTGGTGCCTTAGGCGGCAACTCCATGGGTGCTCCGGGGCTGGAGCACCCACGGGGAAAATTTGGTGGGTGCCGAGCACCCACCAGCAGCTCCCTGCCCCACCCCTGGCCCCAGCTCACCTCCGCTCTGCTTCTGCCTCCCTGGGCCCGAACTTGCCACCCCGCTCTGCTTCTCTGCCCCCTCCCCACCCAGGCTTCCTGCGAATCAGCTGTTCGCGTGGGAAGCTGGGGGGCGGAGAAGCAGGCGGCGGCTTCACGCTCAGGCCCAGGGAGGCAGAGGCGGAGCGGAGGTGAGCTGGGGCTGAGGGGCGCGAGGAGGGCTGCCCGCGCTGCAGCAGGTAAACCGGGGGGGCAGGGTGGGGCGGAGAAGCAGAGCAGGGCGGCGCATTCAGGGGAGGAGGTGGAGGCGGAGCAGAGGTGAGCTGGGGCCGGGCGCGGGGCGGGGAGCTGCCGGTGCGGGCTCTGCACCCACCAGATTTTCCCCGCGGGTGCTCCAGCCCCGGAGCACCCAGGAAGTTGGTGCCTAAGGTGCCACCTTTGATGTGATCAGTGGGGGGAGCGGCCGCTCCCCCTGCTCCCCCCCAGCTACGCTCCCCCGCCCCTAGGAGCCAGAGGGACCTGCCGGATGCTTCCTGGGAGCTGCCCCAGGTAAGCACCGCTGGGACTCCCCACCTCGCCCCCCGGCAGGTGCCTCTGGCTCTTAGGGGTGGGGTGGGCACCCACTATGGTGGCCCACGAGATTCTCCTGCCCAGTTCTGGGGGCAGTCAAGGGACAGGGGAGGGGGGTTGGATCAGGCAGGAGTCCCAGGGGGGCGGGAGTGGGCAACAACCCCCTCGTGGGGTGAGGAGGGAACTGGTTTTTAAGATTTTGGCAGCTCTTCATTGCCCCCACCCCGTCCCCATTTTTCACAGTTGCTGTCTGGTCACCCTACCCGCAAGGAACGTGACAAAGGCCAGACTGGAAATTATAATCCCATCTGCTGAGAGACCAGGGCAAACGGGGTGGGGGTGGGGGTGGGGGTGGGGGCGGGGGCGGGGGCGCAGCTCAGCTCCCCCAGCCCAGGAATGGGGTCGGCCCCGCAGTGGGGAGACAGGGAGCAGGGCCACAGCCTGCCCTGCAGCACGGGCTGAAGCAGGTTGGAGCAGGGGTGGGAGTACCAGCCGGGGGGGGGCCGGGGGGGGACCTGTGTGGGCACTGCTGTTCCACACCAGGCGGAGCTGGACCGAGGGGTGCTGCTATCCCAAGGAGGGGGAAGGGCGGGGTGTGGGGGTGCTGCTCCCCTAGGTGAAGGAGCCCTAACAATGTCAGGCTCCCCCCCCCCATCTCTGCCTGGTGCCCAGGGTCCAGTTTGACCGTCCTGCTACACGGAGAGGGTGGGGTGGGGGTGGGGCTGGACTCTGCCCTCTGCACCTGAGGGGGGCGGACTAGACGAGCCGCCTGGTCCCGTCTCTGTCCCTGCCTCTCCCCCCCCCGTCTCGGGTGTCTGCCTGCACGGGGGGGGGGGGTTCTCCTCCGGCCTTTGCCGCCCTCTCGAGGCAGCCTGCGGTATCGCACCGCAGCACGTCTGGGCCCCTGGCCCTGTGGGGACACGGCTGGGGCAGGTCACAGCGGGTCGTGCCGAGACGTGGGGGGGCATTGAAAGGGGGGCTGAGCTGAGGGACCCAGACCAGCACCTGGAGCAGGAACGGCAGGTTTGTATAATTTTTGCAAAGGTGCTGCTGACTTCCCCTCCGCTGGTGGGTGCTCGACCCCCCCACCCCAGCGTCCCCACCCTTCTCCGCCTCCTCCCCCTCCCTCCCGGAAAGTCCTAAGCTGCCAAACAGCTGTTAGGAGCGGGCGGGGGCCGGGGGGCACGAAGCACTGGGAAGGAGGGGGAGGAGCTGGGCTTAAGGAGGCGCACGGGGGCCGGGGCTGGGGGAGCTTGGCTGCGGGTGGGTGCTGCAGCCCTGGAGCACCCACAGAGTCAGCACCTGTGATTTCTGGTGGTGCCCAGAACGGGTCCAAGTCCTGCCCCGCCCCCCGCCTCGTAAGTGATAATGTTTAAAAATAGACTGGAAACAGTAAGCGTTTAATAGTTTCCCTATATTGCACGGGGGGGGGGGGGGAATAAGGGCTCTGGCTCCAGGTGAGGCACTCGGGGTGGCAGGTGGGGCTGGGGGAGAGACCCAGCCCTGAACATTAGTAGAGCCAGTTCCCCAGGCCCTGAATATTGGTGGAGCCCAGGCATCATGGGACCATATAACTCGCCTAGGCCCCACCGTGCCAGGCGCTGCATGCCAGATGCAGCCCCTGCCCCGGGTAGTCTGCAGTCCCAGGGGACTGGGCAGCAGGAGCCTGAGGATGGGATGGGCTAGTGGCCAGAGCATCAGCCTTAGGGTTGTCAACTTTCTAATGGCACGAAACCGAACACCCCTGTCTCGCCCCTTCTCCGAGGCCCCACCCCCTGCTCACTCCAGCCCCCCTCCTTCTGTCTCTTGCTCTCCCCCACCCTCACTCACTTTTACCAGGCTGGGGCAGGGGGTTGGGTTGCAGGGGGGGGTGAGGGCTCTGGCTGGGGTATGGGCTCTGAGGCAGGGCCAGGGATGAAGGGTTTGGGGTGCGGGAGGGGATAGACTCCGGGCTGGGAGCATGGGGTTGGGGTGCAAGCGGGGTATAGATTCTGGGCTGGGAGTGTGGGCTTTGTCTGGGGGTGTGGACTCTGGGGCGGGGCCATGAATGAGGGGATTGGGGTGGATGAGGGTTTGGGGCGGGGTGTTGGTGGGGTGTGGGCTCTGGGAGGGAGTTTGGATACGGGAGGGGACTCCAGGCTGGGAAAGGAGGTTGGAGTGTGGGGGGTTGTGGACTCTGGGGTGGGGCCAGGGATGAGGGGATTGGAGTGTATGAGGGGACTGGGGCGGGGTGTTGGTGGGATGTGGGCTCAGGGAGGGAGTTTGCAGGGACCTGGCAGCTGTTTCCGGGAGCCGTGCTGAGCTAGGAAAGTCAGGGAGCCTGCCTTAGCCCCAGGCCTCCGCTGCGCCGCCAACTGGAATTTTAATGGCCCGGTCAACAGTGCCAACTGGAGCAGCCAGGGTCCCTTTTTGACTGGGTGTTGTGGTCGAAAACCGGATGCCTGGCAACCCGAATCAGCCCAGGAACTCTTAGCTCTGCTACTGGTTTTGGGTGACCTGAGACGAGGCCGCTTGTGCCTGCGGTCTGGGGCTGACGCTGCCTGGCAGGGCTGGCTTGAGGCTTCACTTGCAATGGCAGCTGTTCGTCACTGGTAACGTCTGAGAGGACAGCGAGAAGTGCCACAGGAACGGCTGTGAGGGTAAAGCACTTTGGGAACCTCAGATAGACATGGGCATGTGACATTACTGACATAACCTGTGACCGTATAGATCATTGTTGCAACCACTATTCTATATTTGCAGCAAATATTGTACAAAGGTTGTCGTGTGAGGTGTCTATGGAAAGGTTATGATTTTCTGATTATGATTATGCTGTCTGTATGTGTGTATCATTTTTGTGGTTGAAGTTATGAATATTGGCTATGTATTTGTATACTGTGTACTTGTATAACTTGGATTTGATAGCTGCTTTTAACTACCTGAAAGGTGGATCCAAAGAGGATGGATCTAGACTATTCTCAGTGATAGCAGATGACAGGACAAGGAGTAATGGTCTCAAGTTGCAGTGGGGGAGATTTAGGTTGGATATTAGGAAAAACTTTTTCACTAGGAGGGTGGTGAAACACTGAAATGCGTTACCTAGGGAGGTGGTGGAATCCCCTTCCTTAGAAGTTTTTAAGGTCAGGCTTGACAAAGCCCTGGCTGGGATGATTTAGTTGGGATTGGTCCTGCTTTGAGCAGGGGGTTGGACTAGATGACCTCCTGAGGTCCCTTCCAACCCTGATATTCTATGATTCTATGATCAATATATTTTGATTCTAAGTAGCCTTAGTAAAGCATTTGGTCAGCTTCTTGAGAAAGGAATTTGCAAGTTAAGTGCCCAGTCAAGAAATACTTATCTAACAATGGACCTTGGGAGACTCCAATCCACATAAGAAGTCTTCCTGGGACATTCAAGATAACATGTGAGCAACGGCTGCTGTCTGTAAAGAGCTGAGTCATGCATGGACATGTGACTTGCCCATGTGACTCCAAACTCCATTTTGCTGTAATTTTCCACAGTAAGGACAAAGAGGTGTCCTTACACCTGGAGGAGACTATAAACGGCAGCTGCCTCATCTCCATCTTGTCTTCAATCCTGCTTCTTACTTCTGGAGGGACTTTACTACAAACTGATGTTCTCCAGAGACTGGATTTGAACCTGCAGTTTATTCCATCACTGCTACAAGCCTGAACCAAGAACTTTGCCATCACTGCATGTAATTAATTCCATTTAACCAATTCTAGCTCTCATCTATATTTCTTTTTTTTATGAATAAACCTTTAGATTCTAAAGGATTGGCAATAGTGTAATTTGTGGGTAAGATCTGATTTGTATATTGACCTGGGTCTGGGGCCTGGTTCTCTGGGATCGAGAAAACCTCTTTTCTTTTACTGGGGTATTGGTTTTCATAACCAGTCATCCCCATAACGAGTGGCACTGGTGGTGATACTGGTGTAACCCTTCTGCCCGTCAGAGCTGGCAGCAACAAGGGCCGGGTTCAGTATCTAGGGGATCCATTCCAATAATGCAAAACCGGCTCGAGCCCCCACCCAGTGACCTGGGACAAATATGTACCACCCCCACTGGGTGCCTCCAAGAGGCAATACTTCCCCTCTCGCAAGCACATAGTCTGAGTGTAGCAAAAAACCTTTTAATAACAGAGAGAAACAATGTGGCATTATGTTGAGGAAACACCACCAACAGGATTCATAACACAACCCATGAGCAAAAAACCCACCCCAAGCAAATTGGGGCATGCCCTTTCCCTTTGGTTCTTGAGTCCAGCAACCCAAAAGTCGCTCAAAGTCCCAAAAGTCCAACGACCCAAAAGTCTCTGTCCCTGGTCAGGGCAGCCCCAGAGTTCAAAAGTTTATCTGCAGAGTTTTACCTCCCAACCTGGGTGGAGATTGGGGGGGGGCGTTAAGGGGCACCTTATGTGGTCCAAAGCTGATGGCCCCACCTCTCCATGGGGCTCCACTCTGCCAGCCACCCCATGAGCTGCTCTAGGCATCCAACAAACTGCTCTGCTCTGCTCCACCAGCTGCTCCACTCTGCTCGCCCTCCCGCAAACTGCTCTGCTCCACCAGCCGCTCCACTCTGCTCACCCTCCCACAAACTGCTCCACCATATATCTTCAGGCTCCCCCACTACTTAACACAAGTAGTGTTTGGGGGGAGGGATAGCTCAGTGGTCTGAGCATTGGCCTGCTAAACCCAGGGTTGTGAGTTCAATCCTTGAGGGGGCCATTTAGGGATCTGGGGCAAACATTGGGGACCAGTCCAGCTTTGAGCAGGGAGTTGGACTAGATGACCTCCTGAGGTCCCTTCCCACCCTGATGTTCTATGATTCTACAACACTCAGTGATTTCAGCTCTTAGTAACTTTAGCTCTTCTGTGATTTCAGCTTGTAGTAGGGGAGCCTCAGTGCTGGTGCACAATTAGCCCAAAGTAAATTCAGCTTAGTCTGTAACTAGACTCCTAACAGGATATTTCACAGTGGAGGAGGAGAAACTACAATTAGCATGTAAGGCCCTTATCAGAGGGACCCATACCACCAAGCATTAATATCTATCCCCCAGCCTCTCTCAATTCATAGAGTTTTGGAACCCATGTCCCTTGCCTAGCGAGTGCTACTTAGTTGATGGCGAGTCCCTCCATCACAACAAAAGGCCAAGTACAGTTCCACTGTCCTTGATTCCCATAATCAGGGTAATAACAATTTATTCTTCCTGCCCCAATAACAGAGACACTGGGGATCCTACAGCAGCCAAAGTGACCATTTGGGCAGCTATGGCCTCATTCTAGGGTGGGTGGGTGTGCCAATGCAAATGAGATCAGCCCCTGAAGTTCTTTTCCACAACTTGCCACACCTCACCACCAGATGTCAGGGTGGAGCTCATCCTGACTCTGCTTACATTGGGAAACTGGAATCATAGAATATCAGGGTTGGAAGGGACCTCAGGAGGTCATCTAGTCCAACCCCCTGCTCAAAGCAGGACCAATCCCCAACTAACTCATCTCAGCCAGGGCTTTGTCAAGCCTGACCTTAAAAATATCTAAGGAAGGAGATTCCACCACCTCCCTAGGTAACGCATTCCAGTGTTTCACCACCCTCCTAGTGAAAAAGTTTTTCCTAATATCCAACCTAAACCTCCCCCGCAGCAACTTGAAACCATTACTCCTTGTTCTAAGAAGAAAAGGAGTACTTGTGGCACCTTAGAGACTAACCAATTTATTTGAGCATGAGCTTTCGTGAGCTACAGCTCACTGAAGTGAGCTGTAGCTCACGAAAGCTCATGCTCAAATAAATTGGTTAGTCTCTAAGGTGCCACAAGTACTCCTTTTGTTTTTGCGAATACAGACTAACACGGCTGTTACTCTGAAACCTGACTCCTTGTTCTGTTATCAGCTACCACTGAGAACAGTCTAGATCCATCCTCTTTGGAACCCCCTTTCAGGTAGTTGAAAGCAGCTATCAAATCCCCCCTCATTCTTCTCTTCCGCAGACTAAACAATCCCAGTTCCCTCAGCCTCTCCTCATAAATCATGTGTTCCAGTCCCCTAATTATTTTTGTTGCCCTCCGCTGGACGTTTTCCAATTTTTCCACATCCTTCTTGTAGTGTGGAGCCCAAAACTGGACACAGTACTCCAGATGAGGCCTCACCAATGTCGAATAGAGGGGAACGATCACGTCCCTTGATCTGCTGGCAATGCCCCTACATATACATCCCAAAATGCCATTGGCCTTCTTGGCAACAAGGGCACACTGTTGACTCATATCCAGCTTCTCGTCCACTGTAACCCCTAGGTCCTTTTCTGCACAACTGCTGCCTAGCCATTCGGTCCCTAGTCTGTAGCGGTGCATGGATTCTTCCATCCTAAGTGCACTTGTCCTTGTTGAACCTCATCAGATTTCTTTTGGCCCAATCCTCCAATTTGTCTAGGTCCCTCTGTATCCTATCCCTACCCTCCAGCTATCTACCGCTCCTCCCAGTTTAGTATCATCCGCAAACTTGCTGAGGGTGCAATCCACACCATCCTCCAGATCATTAATGAAGATATTGAACAAAACCGGCCCCAGGACCGACCCTTGGGGCACTCCGCTAGATACCGGCTGCCAACTAGACATGGATCCATTGATCACTACCCGTTGAGCCCGACAATCTAGCCAGCTTTCTACCCACCTTGTAGTGCATCCATCCAGCCCATACTTCTTTAACTTGCTGACAAGAATACTGTGGGAGACCGTGTCAAAAGCTTTGCTAAAGTCGAGGAACAACACGTCCACTGCTTTCCCTTCATCCACAGAACTAGTTATCTCATCATAGAAGGCAATTAGGTTAGTCAGGCATGACTTTCCCTTGGTGAATCCATGCTGACTGTTCCTGATCACTTTCCTCTCCTCTAAGTGCTTCAGAATTGATTCCTTGAGGACCTCCTCCATGATTTTTCCAGGGACTGAGGTGAGGCTGACTGGCCTGTAGTTCCCAGGATCCTCCTTCTTCCCTTTTTTAAAGATTGGCACTACATTAGCCTTTTTCCAGTTGTCCGGGACTTCCCCGGATCACCATGAGTTTTCAAAGATAATGGCCAATGGCTCTGCAATCACATCTGCCAATTCCTTTAGCACTCTCGGATGCAACGCATCTGGTCCCATGGACTTGTGCACGTCCAGTTTTTCTAAATAGTCCCGAACCACTTCTTCTTTCACAGAGGGCTGGCCACTTCCTCCCCATGCTGTGCTGCCCAGTGCAGTAGATTTCTTGCCCGGCTGAACGTGCTGCTGGGCCCCAGCCGCCATGGCTCTGCCTTGCTCCTCGGGCCGTTCTTGCCCCCCACACTGCCTCCCTCGCCCCCTGCCCAGGACTCCCCAGCAGCTGCGTGCAGCTCACAAAACCGAGCCCCTGGAGATGATCTGGAAAAGGCTTAAAAACGAGGTGACGGGAATCCAAGCTCTGCTAACGCTCTGCGATGGCAAAGGACTTGGACTCCTGCCCTCGTGCTGGGGGTTGACCCCTGGCTCCACTGCTGTCAAATGGGGCCGGGATGGAACTGCTGGAGTTTTAGCTGAGCGAGGACAGGATCAGGCTGTGATGAAGTGGGACTGTTCTTAATGTTTCCTCTGAATATTGTGGGGGTGCCTCAGTTTCCCCTATGCAGTTCTAGGTGGTGGGGTAAGGGTGTATGATCATTGCAGAGCCCTAGAGGGCAGGTGTGTGCAGGGGTCTGGACACAGAGAATGGCCGACACCCTGTTTCCTGGCAACTGATGGCCTGTTGGAGAACAAAGGAATCAGGTGTCCTCCTGGCCCGGGAAAGGGACGAAGCCCAGAGGAGGGGGGGCTGGAGGGAGTTTCAGTTTGGGGCTGGCTGGGACATGGAGTGAAGGGCAGACGTGGTTGTGGATCCAGCTGAGGGGTCCGGTTCTCTGCACCTGCAAGCTCTGTTTTAGACCATGTTCCTGTCGTCTAATAAACCTCTGTTCTACTGGCTGGCTGAGAGTCACGTCTGACTGTGGAGTTGGGGGGCAGGACCCTCTGGCTTCCCCAGGAGCCCCGCCTGAGAGGACTCGCTGTGGGAAGCACACGGAGGGGCAGAGGATGCTGAATGCTCCGAGGTCAGACCCAGGAAGGTGGAAGCTGGGTGAGCTGTGTGTCCTGCAGACAGGCTGCTCCCAGAAAGGAGATTTCCCCAGAGTCCTGCCTGGCTTCATGGGGAGCAGTTCCAGAGCATCACCCAGGGACTCCGTGACAACTGGTGGCAGTGGTGGGATGTGCTGCACCCCGTGGACGGCGCTTCCTGCAGTAAGTGACTGGGGAGCAGTAAAACGAAGGGGGATTGACGAGGACCAGGTGTGCTGAAGATTCAGAGAGAGACGGTTTCAGGGGGCGGTTAACCTCTGGGAGTGTGTGACCAGAGAGAAGGACTTTTGCAGTAACAGGGTCCCTCGGGGGATTGCAGCGAGTGGTCCCAGGGGCGGAGGAGTCTGCAGCTCGACCCTGGCAAAGAGGTGGTGACCTCGAGAAGGGCTGGCACACTAGGGGTTCTCCTTGGAAACCATGGGGAGCTGAGAGCACACAGGCCTGTGAGTCCACAACAACTTGGGAAGAGCAGAGTGATGGCCTGTCACCGTCTCCTTAAGAAGGACATTGTAACCCTGTGCAAAAAGAGAGGGTTGAGCATTGGAAAGTTCACAAAGGCACAGTTCATCGTGCAGCTGGAGGAGGATGACCGCCCTAAGGAACAGATTCCTGACCCCAAATGGGGCTATAGCAGGATCTGGGAGCAGCTGGAGTGGTAGCCAGACATCCCCAAGACTCCTGTCCCCGACCAGACGAGGGTCTTCACGATCGGGTTCCCCATCCGGGGATCGGAGATGGACGGGATTGGAGCTGAGTCCGAGAGAGCAAGAGGACAGTGAGAAACGGCGAGAGCCCGAGAAAGAGCTGCAGAAGCAGCAGCAGCATGAACTGGCGGTGGTGGAGCGGAGAGGCATGGGGACCTCCCAGGGGTGAGTGGGGATAGACCCCGGGGGGCCAGTTGCGCAGGGAACCTTGAGACTAAATTGCTGCCCCTGGTTAAGGAGTGGGGGGATGTGGATGCCCACCTCACTGCCTTTGAGCAGGCTGGAGATTTGAACCAGGGGGACCCTGCAGAAAAGCCCCAGTGTCTAGCTCCCTTGCTGGGTCCCAAGGCCAGAGACTCCGTCAGCCTGATGGGTGGGGAGGTGGACAGGCTCCCACTCCTGACCCCAACCTATATGTCTGTGTGGAGTCTCCTGGGGCCAGGCCCCTCGGACCCCCAATGGGAGCGGAAGGTGATGGTCAATGGGGAGACATTCCTGGGGTGGTGAGATCCTGGGACAGAGAGAACTGTTGTCAGGCCCTGGGTGGTGCAGCCTCAGATGCTGAGGGGCTGTGTGAGCTGGGTGAGGGTCCCAGGGACGAAGCCCCTCGCCCTGCCTATGGCCCAGATCCCTGTGCAGACCCAGGAGGGGTCGGGCTGGCTGGCCATTGGGGTGTCCCAGGACCCAGCTGCGAGACCCTGTTGTGGGGTGACTGTGTCTCTTTGGGACAGGAACCAGGCCCTGCTCCGGTAACTGCCGAGGGTTTGAATTTGAATCTAGGGAACCAATCGGTGGAGAGGGAAATGGTCAGTGAAAATGCAGATGACCTGGCTGGCAGCAGGGAGGAGCTCCTAGACTCAGGCAACCTGCCTGCCTGTAACCAGACCCCTGGGGCTGGGTGGGACAGAGAGATGCTCCCTGCCCCCTTGTACACCGGAGAGGGGGCTCACACTGGCTCTGATGCAGTGAGGAAAGCAGCGAGCTCGCTGCCTACCCCCACTGGGATAGCAAGGGCAGCGCTGAGCACAGTGGGAGCTGAGACCCCAGCTGAGTGGGGGAGACACAGGCAGGGCAGGGGATCTGTGGGGAGTGGCAAGGTGCTTGGTAGGGAAAGTTTGGATGAGCCTAGGCAGACTTGTGATCTGATGGCTGTGTCTAGTCAGCAGGGTGGGAAGGCGAGGAGAGTGGAAGATGAGTGTCCCTGGACCTTACCTGTTAGCTGGGTGGAGAATTGGGACAGTGAAGGAAATGTATCTGTGTCTGTCAGGGGTATTGACTTGCCTGTGGAGGGAGCTACCCTGATCTCCAAGCAGTTGTCTGTGACCAGCCTTGCGTGCTGGGACAAGGGGAATGAGATCCCAAGCTGGGTGTCTGGGAAAGGAGAAAGTGTGTCCTGCTCTTCTTTGTCTGTGGAGCAGACAGAAGGGGCCTTTCCGCCTGTGATGGTTGAGGGTAGTGCAGTTGTCTCAGAGCTGGTTCTGGATTCAGCTAAAGCCCAGGAAGGGAAGGGTCCTAAGTTTGTGTCTGCTCGGGAGAATGGCCCTGTAACTAGGTCGCATCCAGTTAGTGTCTATGTAAAATCCCAGAGCCCAGACAATTCTGGTGCTTGTATTTTTACTGTTTCTAGTGTGTTGTTGGGAAAGGGTGGAGCAACTCTGTCTAATCAAGGTGAGATCCTAGCCAGGATACAAGGAGAGCATGAAGGTGATTTGATTATGTTACCTACTGAGGGTGTGGAAACCTGCAGCAAGAAGGAAAAGATTTCTGAACTTGTGTGTGGCAAAGGGAAGGAGAATGCTTCTGACCTTTTATCTAGGAAGTCTGTAAGTTTGCCTGAAAGGGGATTGTGTAGGAATCCGCCAGATGGGCCAGAGGTAATTCTGGATGTAAGGGAGACCCAGAAAGAGTCTGTTGTTGCTCAGGAAAGTGTTCCTCTAGAGCAAGCCCTAGGTGAAGAGGGTAAGAGCAGAATTTCTGTGAGGGGTGAATTGTTGCATAGAAAAGCCCTAGGGAAAGGAATCCTCATGGAGTCTTTGCAAGCAGTTTACTGCAACTGCAGGGTGTGAAAGTGATTTAATCAAGAAAGTTTTAGGTCCTAACAGCCAGAAATTTTCTGCTGTGAATGGATCCACTGACTTTACTGTTGAAAGATCCAGTGTGGATAGCTTTGAGAAGGTCTCAGATGGAGTGAAAGCTGTTAAGAAAGTTAAACAGTCCTATAACCAAGTGGCTGTGTTTGGCCAGCTTGTTGGGGAGAAGACCCAATCCCAGTTTGACCCCCTGGGGTTTTGGGAGTGGCCAAAGGGCACGGGCCGCATAAACCTTCCCACATGCAGTCTGTGAGTGCTATCGACCACCCAGGACCTAAGGGAGGGCATGAAACTGGAAGGACCTGGTGTAACTCCTACCAAGGAATGAGAGAGATGCTGGGGCATCCATGGGAACGTTGGTGGCTTCGAACTTCCTCAGGTCAGCAGCTAAAGTGACCCGCTCAGTTCGATCTCAAAGAGATGTGACGAAGTGGGACTGTTCTTAATGTTCCCTCTGAATAGTGTGGGGGTGCCTCAGTTTCCCCTATGCAGTTCTTAAGTATCTAGGGGGTGGGGTAAGGGTGTATGATCATTGCAGAGCCCTAAAGGGCAGGTGCGTGCAGGGGTCTGGACACAGAGAATGGCCGACACCCTGTTTCCTGGCAACTGATGGCCTGGGCCCTTCCCCCCTGCAAGGTGAGAGCTAAAGGGTTGGAGAACAAAGGAATCAGGTGCCCCCCTGGCCCGGGAAAGGGACAAAGCCCAGAGGAGGGGAGGCTGGAGGGAGTTTCAGTTTGGGGCTGGCTGGAGACATGGAGTGAAGTGCAGACATGGTTGTCTGGCTCACTGCCCCCCAAAATGGATCTAGCTGAGGGGTCCTGTTCTCTGCACCTGCAAGCTCTGTTTTAGACCATGTTCCTGTGGTCTAATAAACCTCTGTTTTACTGGCTGGCTGAGAGTCCCGTCTGACTGCGAAGTTGGGGTGCAGGACCCTCTGGCTTCCCGAGGAGCCCCGCCTGAGCAGACTTGCTGTGGGAAGCGCATGAAGGGGCAGAGGATGCTGAATGCTCCGAGGTCAGACCCAGGAAGGTGGAAGCTGTGTGAGCTTTTTTGCCCTGCAGACAGGCTGCTCCCAGAGAGGAGACTTCCCCAGAGGCCTGCCTGGCTTCATAGCAGTTCCAGAGCATCGCCCAGGGACTCCGTGACACAGGACCACCACAGGCGATCCAGATGGTGCCCTCTAATTTACCTAGATTTCAGTAAGGCGTTTGATACCGTGCCACACGGGGAATTATTAGTTAAATTGGATAAGATGGGGATCAATAGGAAAATTGAAAGGTGGATAAGGAATTGGTTAAAGGGGAGACTGCAACAGGTCCTACTGAAAGGTGAACTGTCAGGCTGGAGGGAGGATACCAGTGGAGTTCCTCAAGGATCGGTTTTGGGACCAATCTTATTTAATCTTTTTATTACTGACCTTGGCACAAAAAGTGGGAGTGTGCTAATAAAGTTTACGGATGATACAAAGCTGGGAGGTATTGCCAATTTAGAGAAGGACAGGGATATCCTACAGGAGGATCTGGATGACCTTGTAAACTGGAGTAATAGTAATAGGATGAAATTTAATGGTGAGAAGTGTAAGGTCATGCATTTAGAGATTAATAACAAGAATTTTAGTTATAAGCTAGGGACACATCAATTAGAATTAACAGAGGAGGAAAAGGACCTTGGAGTATTGGTTGATCATAGGATGACTATGAGCTGCCAATGTGATATGGCCGTGAAAAAAGCTAATGCGGTCTTGGGATGCATCAGGAGAGGTATTTCCAGTAGGGATAAGGAGGTGTTAGTACCGTTATACAAGGCACTGGTGAGACGTCACCTGGAATACTGTGTGCAGTTCTGGTCTCCCATGTTTAAGAAGGATGAATTCAAACTGGAACAGGTACAGAGAAGGGCTTCTAGGATGATCCGAGGAATGGAAAACTTGTCTTATGAAAGGAGGCTCAAGGAGCTTGGCTTGTTTAGCCTAACTAAAAGAAGGTTGAGGGGAGATATGATTGATCTCTATAAATATATCAGAGGGATAAATATTGGAGAGGGAGAGGAATTATTTAAGCTCAGTACCAATGTGGACACAAGAGCAAATGGATATAAAGTGGCCACCAGGAAATTTAGACTAGAAATTAGACAAAGGTTTCTAACCATCAGAGGAGTGAAGTTTTGGAATAGCCTTCCAAGGGAAGCAGTGGGGGCAAAAGATCTATCTGGCTTTAAGATTAAACTCGATAAGTTTATGGAGGAGATGGTATGATGGGATAACATGGTTTTGGTAATTAAATATTCATGATAAATAGGCCCAATGGCCTGTGATGGGATATTAGATGGGGTGGGATCCGAGTTACCCAGGAAAGAATTTTCTGTAGTATCTGGCTGATGAATCTTGCCCATATGCTCAGGGTTCAGCTGATCGCCATATTTGGGGTCGGGAAGGAATTTTCCTCCAGGGCAGATTGGAAGAGGCCTTGGAGGTTTTTCGCCTTCCTCTGTAGCATGGGGCATGGGTCACTTGCTGGAGGATTCTCTGCTAAACTACGATTTAAACTACGATTTGAGGACTTCAATAGCACAGATATAGGTGTGAGGTTTTTTGCAGGAGTGGTGGGTGAAATTCTGTGGCCTGCGTTGTGCAGGAGGTCAGACTAGATGATCATAATGGTCCCTTCTGACCTAAATATCTATGAATCTATGAATCAGGGCCCAGGCGCTGGGGGAAAGGGTCATTTACAGGGCTTGGCTTGGAGAGGTTCACTAAGCGATGGGGCTTCTCCCCCAGTCCACATTGCCTTACGTTATCTAACTTCTGACAGTGAGGAGTCCTTGTGGCACCTTAGAGACAAACACATTTATTTGGGCAAATGGGTTCTAGCCCACAAAAGCTTTTGCCCAAATAAATGTGTTCGTCTCTAAGGTGCCACCAGGCTTCTTCTTGTTTTTGCGGATACAGACTAACACGGCTCCCCTCTGAAACCTGACTTCTGCGAGCAGCTCTCTGCAGCCAGTCTGCACTGAGCCACAGCAGGAAATGAAACCCACAAGGGAGGCACGAAAAGGAAAGCAGGGCGTGCCAGGGGAAAGAGCCAGCTGGAGCTACAGCGCTGCACCAGGGCCCTGCAAACGCCCTGCAGCCAGGGCCATGCTAACACTGCCTTCCCCACTGCTCCTGCTGTAGACATCGGCCGCAGCCCAGGCTCCCCCAAGGGGCTCTAAAGCAGCGTGGGCCCCGGATAGGCCTGCTCCGATGGCTCTGGATCTTTACCAGGTGCCTGCTCGGAAGCTGGATAAGTTCATTTTCGACACACTGCAGCCCGACCACACGTTCCTGCGCCAGGCTCGCCAAGCCATCGACACGATCTGTGAGTTCCTGAAAACAAACTGCTTCACCGACTGCCCCCGGCCCTGCATCAAGGTGCTGAAGGTTGTGAAGGTGAGTGGTGGGGACTGTCCCAGCTGCTCCTGGCATGACTGCTGGGGTGTGGCGCACCAGGCAGCTGCTCTGCACAGGGTGCAGGTCAATGCCAGGTAGGGGTGACCTGCCCCGAGTGGCCAGGCTCTGTGTGCATGTCTGGGATACAGGAGAGGGACTTGGTCCTTTCCTTCGGGAGACCCCAGAGTGACTGGCCAGGGCCCCGGGTGTAACACCAGGACGTGGGACTCGGGTTCTGGCCTTTGGGGCCCCAGGGACAGGGACCGATGTTAGAGTCAAGGAGGAGAATGGGCCAGGTGCGTCTGGGCAGGGCGCTCCTGAGACCCCGTGGGTGCTCTGCTGAGTGGCACTGATCCCGCCAGGGATGCCGAGGATCTGGGGTGCCTCAGGAGGGAGTGCTGGGGCTCGCAGGAGGGATCGCTGCCAGGGTGTGTGCAGCAAGGAGCAGAGTGTTATGTGGTTACCTGGCAAGGAGGGGGCAGCCTCTGGGCAGGCTGAGCACCAGGACAGCCCCTCCAGCTGCTGAGAGCAGTATGGCTGTGCTGAAGGGAAGGGCAGGCCCTCACCTGGCAGCCCACAACATGCCTGGGTTACCAGCTGGGAGCCACTTCCCCTGCCAAGAGCACAGGTTGGGGAGGAAGAGGGAGGGACCAGCAGCCAGGCTTGCCCAGGTGGGAGAGAGCTGGTGGGGACCTCGCTGGGGATTGGAGCAAGGAGCAGTGGAGGTGGGTTCTGTGGCCAGAATCTCTGGGGAGGAGATGGGGAAGGGGGTGATGTGGAAGCACAGAAGGGGGTAGGATGATATCTGCATCATAGATACCGTTACCTGCTTTAGAGCTAGTGACAGTCCAGAGGAACAGGAGCTGGGATGCATGTGGATCTGTGTTCTAACTGATCAGTCCCAAGGCAGGTACTGTGCATTCTGCTATAGTCAAAATCAGATGAAGGCACAGGGGAGCAGCTCCTTGAGAAGCTATCTAGTATGTGTAGGAAGAGTTGCTTTATCATGGGGGGGTTGGATCGTGGGGGAGGGGGCACATGCTGCAGCGCTCATGCTACCATGGGAAAAACATCCTTGGAGTTTCTAATCATTATAGCTGGGAACTTTCTAATGCAAAAAGCATCACAGTCAGCTCAGGGGAATTCTATATTATACTTCATTCTGAAGGATAAAGATGAATTATCACTGAACTAAAACCTGATGGTTACCTAGGTGCAAGTGATCATGATCTAATTTAATTTGCTCTGTGCAAACAGAAGATAGTCCCAACCAATATATAGACTTGGTGCTTTAAGAGGGCCAGTTTCCCAGAGCTGAAAACAGTCCTGAGCAAAATTGAATAGGAGGAAAAACGTAAACATAAAAATATGAATGATTAGGAGCAGTTTAAGGATGCTTTATTACATGCCCAAGGGATCTGCAATTAAAGAAAATCATAGTTGAGAGGGAAGGTGAAAGGAGCAATTATATAAAATAGCAATGAGTACAAACTGGTAGTTAGGAATTGCAGACAATTGATAAGAGAAGCTAAAGGTATCAATGAAAACTCTATGGCCAATAGGGTTAAGGACGATGAGAAGAAATTCTTTAAATATTTCAAAAACAAATCAAATCCTAGCATATGGCATCGGTCCGATACTAGATAAGGACAGTAAAGCTGTCAGTCATGATGCCTGACATCAGTCCCAGAGAAAATCAGGGAAAGTTTGGTATGGAGCACAATCAGTAAGGAATTAAGGAATGGCAGAATATGTATTGCCAGTCAACATGATTTCATGGCCCACAGATCTTGTGAAACAAATCATGTTTTCAGATGACATTACAAGTTTGCAGCTAGATCCACAAAGGGGTTTGGACATCTAACTGCTGCTTTAGGTACCTAAATACAAAATTTAAATCCTCAAAACTGCTACTGAGCTACTGCCTAATCCTGTAGGTACTTACATTCCCAGGAGGAATTGCAAGTCTCACCCCAGAATACCCTATAGCCAGTGATTTGGACTCCCAGTGGGAGCCCTAGGTGCAAGGCCCTGCCCTGAATTAAGTAGAGTTGGGATCTGAAACAAGCTCTCCCACTCTGGGGGAGTGCTCCTCCTGCTCCAGTGTGTTTTGAGTGGGACCCATTCTTGGGTGCCTGGCTCTCCCCGTGCATTGCACAGGGAGGCTGGGTGCCTGACGCCGGGCTGTAGATTCCACTGAGTGGCAGAGCACCTGAAGCTGGCTCAGCATTGCAAAGCCTAGTTCCCCTTTGTGGATCTGGCCCAGCGGTTAGGGTGCTCCCCTGGGAGAGGTGTGGACATAATGTACTTTGACTCCTGGCAGGCATTTGCCTTGGTCCCATGTGACACTGGGAGTGAAAACTCAGCACCGTGCAAAATCACTGTAACCCATATCGAATCAGTTCAGAGCGCTCCTACTGATAGGTGTGCAAAAGCAAGTGTAAATAGGGAGTTATCATCCAATGGTGGGGTTTTAGTGGGGTCCTGCAGGGATCTGCTCTCGACTCAATGCTGTTCCATATCTTTATCCGTGATCTGGAAATAAATATAAAATCATTGCTGGTAAGATTGCATATGACACAAAGATTGATACCATGGTAAATAGTGATGGGGAGAGGTCAGCTACAGAGTGATCTGGATCTCTTAGTAAGTTGGGCTCATTGGAACAACATTACTACAGCGACATGCAAGGTCATACTGTCACGGAGTCCCTGGGCGATGCTCTGGAACTGCTCCCCATGAAGCCAGTCAGGACTCTGGGGCAGTCGCCTTCCTGTGAGCAGCCTGTCTGCAGGACACACAGCTCACACAGCTTCCACCTTCCTGGTCTGACCTCGGAGCATTCAGCATCCTCTGCCCCTCCGTGCGCTTCCCACAGCGAGTCCGCCCAGGTGGGGTCCTGGGGAAGCCAGAGGGTCCTGCCCCCCAACTCCGCAGTCAGACGTGACTCTCAGCCAGCCAGTAAAACAGAGGTTTATTAGACGACAGGAACATGGTCTAAAACAGAGCTTGCAGGTGCAGAGAACCGAACCCCTCAGCTGGGTCCATTTTGGGGGGCAGTGAGCCAGACAACCACGTCTGCACTTCACTCCATGTCCCAGCCAGCCCCAAACTGAAACTCCCTCCAGCCCCTCCTCCTCTGGGCTTTGTCCCTTTCCCGGGCCAGGAGGTCACCTGATTCCTTTGTTCTCCAACCCTTTAGCTCTCACCTTGCAGGGGGGAAGGGCCCAGGCCATCAGTTGCCAGGAAACAGGGTGTCGGCCATTCTCTGTGTCCAGATCCCCTGCACACACCTGCCGTCTAGGGCTCTGCAATGATCATACACCCTTACCCCACCACCTAGATACTTAAGAACTCCCTAGGGGAAACTGAGGCACCCCCACACTATTCAGAGGAAACATTAAGAACAGTCCCACTTCGTCACACATACACCTAGGAACAAAGACAGCGGGTCATAGGTTCAGGGCGGGGAGCTGGATCCTGGACATTAGTGACTGAACAGTACTTAGGAGTCATGGGGGAAGGCAGCTAAACATCAGCTCCCAGTGCAAGGCTTCTGTGATCCTTGGTCATTTGCAGAAATACAGCTGTGGATGCAGTTGGAACAGGGAGGTGGTATTTTCACTTTGGGTACAGAATTGGCGAGACCATTCCTGGATCCTGCTCACACTTTAAAATGGATGCTGAAAAAACTGGAAAGGGTTCAGAGAAGAGCCAACGAATGATCTGAAGTGTTGAAAACCTGCCTTTACCCTGTTTGGCCTAAGAAGTTCCCTTTCTTTAGCTTAGCTAAGAGATGAGTAGGAGGTGACATGATCATGGGCTAAACCTACCTCCCTGGAAAGAGATTTCTTATAGCAGATGGCTCTTTAATCTAGCAGAAAAAGGCAGAACAAGATCCAGTAGCTGGAAGCTGCAGCGGGATAAATTTGGACTGGAAAGAAGATACATTTTTTTTTAACGGGGGGTGTCATTAACCAAAGGGACAGCTTAACCTAGGACGTGGTGGCTTCTCCGTCACTTGAAGTCTTTCAATCAAGACTGGGTTTTCTAACAGGTCTCCGTAGCTCAGCCAGACGTGATGGGCTGGATGCAGGAGTCCCTGGGCAGAGGTCTGGCGCTGTGTTCTGCAGGGCTCAGACTAGCTTATCAGTGGGCTCTGCAGGAGGGGTAGGGGAGGCAGGCCCAGCAGGTGACTTGGGACTAACTCCCCTCTCCCGGCAGGGAGGCTCCCTGGGCAAAGGCACGTCACTGAAAGGTGGTTCCGATGCCGACCTCGTGGTGTTCCTCAGCTGCTTCAAAGGGTACAGCGATCAGGAGACGAACCGGGCAGCGATCATCAAGGAGATCAAGAGGATGCTGGAGAAGTGCCAGCAGCAGAAGCACTTTGAGGTGTCAATTAAGCAGTCCCGGTGGCCGAACCCCCGTGTGCTGAGCTTCATGATGAGTTCCAAGACACTCGATGAATCCATAGAGTTTGACGTGCTGCCAGCCTACAACGCCCTGTGTATGTCCTGCTGCCCCTACTCCGCCAGGGACATGGGGTGTGACGGCTGCCTGCTCTCTGGCCGTCTCCAAAGGCAGGGATTCTCCTTGGGGGGAGAGTCTGGGCCAAGAGCTGTGTTTTCCGGGTCCCTGGTGTCACGGTTTCTCCACAGATCCCTAGATCTTTGCTACCCCGCTCTCGGCAATGGTTTCTCCACAGATCCCTAGATCTTTGCTACCCCGCTCTCTGGAAATGGGTGTGCAGGGGAATAAAAATTTGGTCGCTTTTGGAGAGGCACTTTCTGTGCCTCCCACGGCCAGAGGAGCTTGCTCTCCACCCCCCACCCCTGCAGCCCCTTGGGCTGGAGGAGCTGGCTTCTCCCCACTGCGCCCGGTAGAGCTGGCGCACACCCCGCACCCCCACCCCATGGCCCCAGGGCCGGTGGAGCTCGTTCTCTCTGCCCCGTCTGAGTTCTGTACCCCCGTTGATTGGGGGGTCCGTGCCCCTGCTTGCCCCCCTGCACACACCCCTGCCCTGAAATGAATGCAGATGCCCTCCCCCAGGCGCTGTGCCAGCTCCCACAGCTCAGGTGTCACGTGAACTCCTGCAGGGGTTGGACGGGCACTCGTGCTGCACCGGGTGGCATGAGAGACAGTGGCAGACCAATGGGAATCCTCCTCTGCTCCCAGCCTGCCTACCAGGCCTCTGCCCCCCAAGCTGGGTCCTTCTGCTAAATAGTCCCAGGTGGGTCCCCCTGCATTACCAGGGTCCAGGTTTGCACTGCAGGTGCCAAGCTGAAGTTAAACAGAGATGGAGCCCAGCCTGGCATGCACCTGTGTGTTTATGTTCCCTGCCAGCCTCGGGTGCCAAGCCTGACTCCCAGGTGTACAAGGAGCTGATCCACAGCTACTCCCGGGGGGGCGAGTTCTCTACCTGCTTCACTGAGCTGCAGCGGGATTTCGTGGTGGATCGCCCCACCAAAGTGAAAAGCCTGATCCGCCTGGTGAAATACTGGTACAAGCAGGTACGGTAGCCAGGCCAGGCTTCCTAGAGCCCCTGGGGCAGAGGTGGGGGGATCATGCTTTCCCCTCCCAGCACCCTCCACTCGCTTTGACTGGCACAGCAAAGCCTCTTCCCTAAATGCTTTTCCTTCTGAGTCTGAGATGGTTGAATGGTGCCCAGACTGAGCTGGCACTGACAGGGCACTGTGGTGAGGAAGCTCACTGTGCCTGAGTCCCGGTTGGTACAGACAGGGCCCAGCTGCGGGGAGCTCCCCCTGCCCCAGCTCTGGTGCCCTTTGCTGAGTGGATTTTGGGGCACGAACTGGGCACTGAATCAAGGCTCATCTCTGTTCCTGTTGTCCATGCCAGCACATCCGTCCATACAAAGAGTACCTGGAAGCGGGGGAGTCCCTGCCCCCCCAGTATGCGCTGGAGCTCCTGTCTATCTACGCCTGGGAGCAGGGCAGCAGGGATCGAGCCTTCGACATGGCCGAGGGCTTCCGGACAGTGCTGGAGCTGATCCGGCAATACAAGAAGCTCTGTGTCTATTGGACCATCAACTACAATTTTGCGGACGAGCTCCTGGAACGATTCTTGCACTGTCAGCTCCAGAAAGACAGGTCAATTTCCCTCCACATCATGCCCCACACCCCTGGGGTGGTCCTGTTCAGGTCCGCACTGGGAGCGGCTGGTGGGAAACCAGCAGCATGGTGTGTGGACATGACTAGCGTGCTGAGGGCTCAGTCCAGGCAGAGCAGGGAGCTCAGGGTGGGAGATGCAGCCTGGTGCTCCCACGTCTAGGCTGCTGGCTCCAGCTCGGGGTATGTGCTACAGGCGAAACCTGCTGTCCCAGGCATAGGGAGGAGCCGACACTGTAACTGCTCCTGGGGCACCTGCATCTCCGCTCCCCACCCTGCCAAGGAAGTCTGGGCTGAGCCCCGGGTGCCTGGTGTCAGGCTACAGGGGGAGGGGCGACTGCAGCACGGCTGAGCCCAGGAGACTGGCCCCCAAATCAGGAGACATGGGGGTATTTGTTTTCTCATTTTGATACCCCCACAGGCAGCGCCGGCAGCCCCATCTGTGCTCAATGAGCCACCCACGATGGGCCCGGCTACAGGAGCTCTCGCGACAAGACCCACCCGTGACCAAATGACACAGATTTGTACCCGGTGCTGCCTGATGGTGCAGAGAGCTCACAGCTCCTCCCCAGAGCAAAACCTTCCAGGCAATTCATGCTGTAACCCTAGCTCCATAGCAGCCCATCCCCCCAGTCCTACAGCTGCCCAGCCCCCTCCACTCCCAGCAATTCAGCAAGGCTTTTACCTGGGGCTCGTCTGATCCCAGCACAGCCAGTCTCACGAGATCAAAACTCCTGAGTCAGGTCCCAAAAAATCATGGTTTGTTATTTATTTATTTTAAAAGACGCTACTGTGATTTTCGATCTGTCTTCTGAGTGTCGCCCTCGGCCTGCTCCCCCTCCCTGTGTGGGTCTGTAGAGAGGGTAGTCTCACTCCGTTCAGGAAGAGGTCTAGCAGGGAATTAGTCTGGCCGCAGGAGTCTTCCTCCGCGGCCTTTGTGAGGGCAGAAACAACACAGGCCCTAGGACAGGGCAGGGCAAGGGCGAGCCAGGTTCTCAGGCCCTGAGGCAGGGACTGAGCAATAACCGTACATACAGTGGGCCCAGACCCTGGGTCCGAAGGAGAGAGGGGAGAGGGGGAGATGGCCACCCACTGCGTCCCAGCCCGGGGTCCTAGCACAGCAGAAGACCCACTGCTAGATCAGTGGGGATCCTGGGCGCAGCACAGTGACAGGGGTTCATGGAATCACAGAATAGCAGGGCTGGAAGGGACCTCGGGAGGTTCTAGTCCAACCCCCGGCTCAAAGCAGGACCATCCCCAACTAAATCATCCCAGCCAGGGCTTTGTCAAGCCGGGCCTTAAAAACTTCAAGGGAAGGAGATTCCACCACCTCCCTAGGGAACCCGTTCTGGCAGTGTCGCAGCCAGACTAGGATCGGCTGCCCCTGGGCTACTTCTGGCCTCCACCTCTGGAGGTACTGGGGTCAGGGTGGTGTCCTCAGGGGGTTCCTCGGCATCGCTGGGGCAGGGCAGGCCCAGCCAGCCCTTGGGCCCACCGCAGGTCGCTGGGGCTTCCCAGGTGGGAGCGAGGCCAGAGGCATCTGGTCTCCCCAGCAACTGCCCTCCCCGTGAGCTCTGGGGTCGGGCTGTTGTATGTCTGTGCCACACCTGACCCTCTGGGGGGGCGGGCTCAGAGCTCCCTGGCTCCGCCCACTGTGGTGTCCAGAGGGGCTCCTTTCTCTCTGGGCAGCGGGGACCCCCACCGCTTCCCTACAGGGTCCCAGATTTATTGGGTCAGGAGAGTCTGGCCCCTGCTGCAGCTCTCACCCCACATCTGCCCATCTCCTGCCCAGCAATTGATTCTGCCCCCAACCTCCAAATCAATCCTGTCCCTCCACCCCCACATCAGTTCTGTCCTCCCCTGCCTCCTCTCTGCTCCTCCTGGGGCTCTTCACCAGCTTCTCCCAGGCCAGGGGGGGACAGCTGCAGTGGGATCCCCTACCCCCTTCCAGGCTGTGGGGGGCTTTAGCACCAGGTGGGTGCTGCAGGGGTAGGGGAGCAGAGGAACCGTCCTGTCTCCATTGCTCACAGGAGGAGGAGATGGAGCCTCCCTGAGCTGCTGAGCTCCCCCCTCCCCTCATGTGAGAATAGTGTCGGATGCCCCCCCAGAAGGCGGGGCAGTGGGGAAGGCAGCCAGTCAGAGCTGCTGGGCGGGGCTGAAATGGCAGGAGAGTAGCTGTGGCCGTGAGGCTGAAATCCCATCCCTGCAGAGTGGGCAGCGCGGCTGCTGGGCTGGGGGAGCAGGGGGGTGAGGCCCTGGATAGCTCCTGTGGGAGGGGAGGGGGCGGTGCAGAGGGCTCGCACTCGGGACTCTGAGATGGGACAGGTAGGGAGAGCCTGGAGCGAGCGGCAACCAAGCCCCTCCCTGCTGAAGGACGTGTGACCGACAGCCAACAGCGCCTAGCAGGACAGAGCCTGTGGCAAGGGGGCAGCGTGTGCCCAGCCGCGCCCCCTGCCTTAGCCTGGCCCGTCAGCACAGCCACTCTTCGTGTCTTGCTGCATTTCAGGCCCATCATCCTGGACCCGGCGGATCCAACGGGGATTGTGGGGGAGGGGAGCCGCTGGGACCTGGTGGCACAGGAGGCTGAGTTCTGCTGTGACCAGCAATGCTGCATGGACCTCGATGGCGATCCTGTGCAGCCCTGGGACGTGCCGGTGAGCATGGCATCACCACAGCATCTCTGATTGAGCTCACAGACCAGGCCACCGGGCATCCCCCTCTGCACCCCTGTACAGCGCAGAGTGGGGAGATCCATTCACCCTGGCCCTGTGCTTCCCCTTCTCTGCCCAGCTGGTGCCCTCCGAAGGCCCTGTCTGTTCAGTGGCACTGGCTTTTCCAGGCAGGCACTCCCTGACCGTGTTCCCTGCAGACAAGCAGTCGCCGGGTAACAGCACCATCTCGCCAGGGAAGGTTGGGTGTGAGCCTCTCTGCTCTGCCCCACACCCAGACACAGGGCTCTGGGTGCCCTGCGGGGAGGCTGCTGCAGATACAGCCTCTCTCTTCTGAGGTCAGCCAGGCTTCCCTCTCCCTTCCCCGTCCCTGTGGCCCCTCCACCCCCGGCAGCTCCTCCATCCCCAGAGACCTAACACAGGGGAGGGAGGAGCAGTGACCTTTTAGGACTCGGGGTGCTGCCAAATCCTTGGCCCAGATCTGCCAAGTCTGGACATCTTGATCTGAGCAGGGTCTGGCCAGGCGTGCCAGCAGCCTGAGAGGGCTGCTCCCCTTGAAAATCAGCTCTTCCCCCTGGCTGGCTGGGCTGCCATCTGCCCTCCGTTATCGCCAGACAACAGCCGTTATTAACGCAGGACGGTTTCAGAAAGGGTCTCCATGCTGCAGCACTAGGGGCCTCTGCTGGCTCCTGAAACCTGGAGCCAATGCGGGGCAGTCGCTGGCTCTTTACTGATCCCCAATATCTGTGTGCTCCTGTTCCAGCCTGAGCAAACCCTCGAAGGGAGAAGGGGCTTTGAGATCCACACCGGAGCACAAGAATATCCGGACTCAGCACCTCAGCCTGGGCCAGCCTGCACCTGCACCAATAACCACGCCATGGCCAACCAGCAGCCATCCTTCTGCACCATCCTCTGAGACACCTCTCCAGCCCTCCCTACGGGGATGGCTCCAGCTAAGGGGCAGAAGGAATGTGGACAGGAAGGGGGAGAATTCTGGGGGCTCCCTCCATTCCTACTTTTCATGCTACCTTGAGCCATGGGAGCTGGGCTGGTCTCATCTCCGGGAGGATGTGGCCAGTTCCCGTAGTCCCCCTGTGTCATGGTCTCCCTGCCTGTGAGTGGATGGGAACCCTGGAGCCTCCCTAACCCAACACCATGCTGCGCTCCTGGACAATAAGAGGAGAGCACTCCCCAGCTGTGGGCAGCTCTTGAGCGTGAGCCAGGCCTGGGACCATTCCACCCAGTGCCCCAACTTGCTACCCCGCCCCCATGAGCATTACATCCTCATCCCGCCCCCTCCAAGGACAGGTCTCCTTGCTGCTCCAGCCCTGGTCAGGTCTATTCCCTTGTCTGTCTGCATTCACCCTGCTACTCCCTGTGAGCTTGTGCAACTCTTCCTCTGCTGAGCCCACCTGCCTGCCAGGCCCTTCCTACAATGACAGGCTGGCGCATCCTCCCCTAGCAATGGACAGCAGCGCGGCCTCTCTCTGGGTTGGCAGACAGGTGAATTATGGGATAGGTGAGGGAATCCTGGCATTAAATCCCAGACTCCCACAGTTCCCTACAATGCGAGGGGGTGTCAATACACAGCAAAACTCCCCATAAGGCAGGGAGCCAGCTGGGGTGTGGAGGATAGTGGGATACCTCCCCACAATGCACCAGGCTTTAGCAATGTGGAGTGCGGCCACGCGAGCCCTGGCAGGTGCGCGCTGTGAGTGCACTTCACCGGAATAGCTCTTCCAATTGCACTATGTGGACGAACTCAACCCGGGGCGACGTGTGTGGACAAGGCCCCGGAGCGCTTCGCTCCCTGCGTTGTCACTGACACCGAGGCGGGGGAGTGGGAAATGCTACTGACTCAGAGTGGCAGCGTTTGGACTCGCTCCACGCTGGCATGATGCCAGGGCAGGTTGGGAATGGGGCCCTAGGTGCTAGCACTGGGGCTGGGGAAACAGATAAACAGGCCCAAGAGCCAGGGGTCTTTTTGGGGGGGAAGGAAGAACGGCAGGAAAACGAGACTCACTCGCTGCTTCTCTATTAACTTTGCACCCAGACTGGGCGTCAACTGGGAGCATCTCAAGGCCAATTGCCTCCTTTCAGAGGACAGCCCTGCCCTTCTCCCGCTGTCTCCCTGTGCCGTCTCCCCTCCTGCCGTGATCTCCAGGCGTTTCTCTTGGCATTTGGAGGGCACTTCCTCCCCTCCGGTCCCTGGTGGCATCAGAGTCTATGATGCATTTTTTCTCTGTCCAGGGGTACTTCCCCTCTCTGCAGATTGCCGAGTTATTTACCATGTTCATTGCTTGGGGTGCGTGTGTGTGTTTGAGGGATGACTGGGTGGGGGGACCACGTCCCCAGTGGGGCATATCCCTGTTTGAGTGATGTCGTAATGTTTGGGTCTACTAATGTACCCTCCTAGTGAGCTGAACAGTGAGAAGTGAGTGAAAGTTCATAACGTGTCACAACCGGTTGTCATCAGTGTTGGTGTTCTGGGAGCAAACGGAGACAGACTGAATTAGTCTAAACCAAATGGCCTCCTGACATAACTCAACTCAAGGCCGGTGTTAAGATCTTGCCTGGTAAACAAGAGAAGTGTGAGGCCAGAAATCAATCAGCCAAAATGGATGCATCAGAAATTAGGCCTAAATAATAAGGGGATGGGCTATTTCACCCACCACTCCCTTTTGGGGGGCTGAAAAGAAAAGACTTTCTCTTTCCTATCCCTCGCTTTTTGCCTTCTGTTTAACAAGAGTCTGGCTTAGCTGCCCAAGACTGCATATTTTGCATCACTGCTGGGAGCCTTTATCCACATAGGCAGCTACAAGCAATGCCTTAAATCGTCCAGTGCTGGTACAAGTTTGCCAGGAGCGGCTGAGCGGAGCGTGGGCTTGGCGTGTTTCTCCAGCAGTGAGGTTGCAAGTGAGAGTCAGCACCAGAGACAGGCTGTATTTTGTCTCTGTGCTGTTCTGTTCTCTCCCCTTGGGTGTGTTTTGTCTTAAAGGAAGCAGGATGGCACTTTAACAGCAACATCTCCAACCCAGCTCAACTCACTTTCTTCCCCCCCTCCCTGCAAATTGACAGTTGTTACCATCTTAGATATCATCTCCGAGACTATCCGACAGGGTTTTCTATCTACAGACTTTCCACAGCTAAAGGGAAAGGGAAGAAGGGCTACTGTTAAAAAATCAAACCGTACTTAATATTTTACATTTCAGATGCTTTAATGTTTTTCCTTCTTTTTTGTTATTCTTAATAAAAGGTGTTAACAAAACATGTCCTGGTTTGTTTGCAGGCCGAGAGCTCGGTATCACAAAGCCCCGAACCACACCGACCGTTTGATATTGTACCGTGACAGGCTCGTGTTAACACCTTTGAGGCTCTGGGCCCATTTATTCCATCAAAATGAATGTAACAGTGATGCCCATTTAACATGGGTCCTGCTGGGTTTCCACAGCAGAGCAGGAAAGATGAGAGGTACTTGGGGGGAGAACGTATCTGTTTCCCTGGGGGACGCTATTAGGAAGGAGTGTGTGTGTGGAGGCGAGGAAGGATGGCTGTATGGAGAATTTATTCTCCCTGCCAGTTTGGGGGTTTGGGAGAAGTGGGTCCTGCAGACAACAGCACAGAGACTATGGCACTGAATGCAGCCAGCCTGTTCAGTCTGAGCTGGAGAGACGCAGGCAGCCTGTGGAGGCCAAGCCAGGAGCTCAATGGACAAGCTGGGTGACCAGCTGGAGGCCCTGGAGAGCCTGCCCGTGCTGGGACCACCCTGACAGGCACTGAGTGGGGCAGGGACAGTGTTTGTGAGGAGAGCTGGCAGCCAGAGGGGATGCAGCCCTAGGGCTGATCCCAGCAGAAGCCATCTGGACTTCCTTGGCCAGAGGGCCCCAAGACTGCCCTGTGTCTGTGAGGACTGACTGCCAGCTGTGCCCAGTAGGGCTCCCTGAACCCGGAGCCAGGCTAGGATTGCCAGGTGTCTGGTTTTCGACCGGAATGCCTGGTCAAAAAGAGAACCTGGTGGCTCTGGTCAGCACCGCCGACCAGGGTGCTGACCGAGCCGTTAAAAGTCCAGTTGGTGGTGCTGTGGGGCTAAAGCAGGCTAGTCCCTACATGTCCTGGCACCACGCTGTGCCCTGGAAGAGGCCAGCAGGTCCGGCTCCTAGGCAGGGGGCCCACAGGGCTCTGCGCACTGACCCCACCCCAAGCACCGGCTCCGCACTCCCATTGGCCAGGAACGTGGCCAATGGGAGCTGGGGGCGGGGTGCCTGCGGGCGAGAGCAGCGCACAGAGCCTCCTGGCCCCCCAATCTAGGAGCTGGACCTGCTGACCGCTTCCAGGGCCCAGTGCGGTGCCAGGACAAGCAGGGAGCCTGTCTTAGCCCCACTGCGCCGCTGACCAGGAGCCACCCAAGGTAAGCCCATGCCCCAACCCCCTGCCCCAGCCCTGAGCCCCCCCAAACCAAGAGCCTCCTCCTGCCTCAACCCACAACCCCATCCTGCACTCTGAATCCCTCACCCCCACCCTGCAACCTGGAGCCCCCTTCTGCATCCCAAACCCCTCATCCCCGGCCCCACCCCAGAGCCCACACCCCCATCCTAGATCTCATCCCCCTCCTGCACCCCGCAACCCCCTGCCCCAGCCCAATGAAAGTGAGTGAGGGTATGGGAGAGTGAGCCACAGAGGGAGAGAGAATGTAGTGAGCTGTGGGAGAGGCCTTGGGGAAGGGGCAGAGTGGGGCCTGACTTGGCGTCACGAACAGGAATCTGTTAGCCGATGGCCAAGGATGTTTGGTGAGGTGCCAGCTATGCCTGTTTTATACCATCCGTGACTTTAACCGCTAGGACGCACTGTCCCTTCGCGGCGGGCAGCCCGGGCTAGGCTGATGGATGCCCCAAGGTCCTAAACACCCGTGACTTTAACTGCTAGAGCTCAGAGCTCCTTCGCAGTGGGCAGTCAACACTGACTGACAGGTGCCCCAATGGCAGCACTAAGAGCCTCTCCACACCCGTGACTTTAACTGCTAGAGCTCAGAGCTCCATTTTCCTTTAACCAGCCTGGCACTGCCATCAGTGAACCATACTCCCTCAGGCTTAGAAGGATCAAATGGGGCAGCATCCTTAATGGGAGACTGCTGTGGAGGTAGGCGGTATTCATCAGGCATTCCTACTTTCCATAGGGATTCCTGAATCATAGTGGGGTTTTGTGCAGTGTCTGCACTACCTACCCTGTGGTGTATGTAAAGTGCCCATCTTTGGATAGTCATTTTTTGTGCTACACCAGGTGGTAACTCTTTCCCTTCCAATATAGGTTTAATGATTGGAAGAGGAGTGTGAATTGTGATGTCCTTATCCTGAGTTAATTCCTCAGTTTCTCTCAAGGCTGTGTAAGCTGCCAGAAGCACCTTCTCATAAGGCGTGTAGTTAGCCTGTGACCCTTGCCATGACTTGGAACCAAACTGAATTGGTCGTCTGGGAGCAGTGTCACTTTCTTGCCAGAGAGCATAAGACATTCCAGTGGCTCCCACAGTTAGGTACAAATGGAATGGGGCTTCAGGATGTATGGGACCCAGAGCCTGATAGGTGTGTATCTCCCCTATCAGTTGCCTGAGGGCTTCCTCATGGGCAGGAGCCCATTCCCAGGCAGCACTTTTCTTTAACAAATTGTACAATGGTCTGGCTATAATGGCAGAGCCAGATACATGTTTTCTCCAAAACCCCAGGGTTCCCAAAATCTGTCTCAATTGATCTTTACTTTCAGGGGAGGGTGCCTGATTTAGCTCTTGCACAGTGTCATTAGGCACAGACCTCCTACCTCCCATCCATACAGTACCTAAGAATTTTATCTCTTGGGAGGGACCTTGGCATTTCTCAGCTGGTAACTCTAAATTAAGGGCTTCTAGTGCTCCTTTGATTTGATTCATAGCTTCCTGTACCTCTTCTGAGGTTTTCCCACCTATTAAGATGTCATCAATGTATTGCACAGTTTGTACAGTGGGTGGCAGTATAAGGTCATCTAGGACCTTTGCCATGCCCCATGGCAAATAGTGGGTGAGTGTTTAAACCCTTGTGGCATTCAGGTAAAAGTGTATTGTACACCTCTCCAAGTAAAAGCAAATCTTTCCTGGTCAGCTGGTTGCAAAGGGACCATGAAGAACATGTCCTTTACATCTAATACTGCTAGCCAGGGTTTATCCCAGGTTTGTATGGTGTTTACAATATCTGTTATGCTAGGGACTGCTGCAGTTAGTGGTCCAGTGTTACTGTTTAGCTTCCTATAGTCTATAGTGAGTCTCCATTTGCCATTTGGTTTCTTGATGGGCCACACAGGAGAATTAAAGCGAGAGTGGGTACGAATTAAAATTCCTCGCTGTTCCAAATCTTTGATCAGGTCAGTAACCGGGCTTATGGCCTCAGCTGGGACATTATACTGCTTTATGTTTGTTACTGTTGAGGGCGGGAGAGCAGGCGCGCTGCTAAGTAAGTTTACAGAATAGTGGGGAGGGCTTTCCTCTTCCAGGTGGGTGGCATGAGGAACAGAACTGACTCCAAAAGCCCATCTTTCCCCATTAATCCTTCCCTTCTTTCCTCTTAAAACGTCCATGCCCAGTATGTTGGCATTGCCCAAAATCACCTCATATTTTCGGGGCTGATGGTGGGGTTGCAATGGGATATCCAGTTTTATCTTAACTAATGGGTAAGTTATGGTACTGCCATTTACTCCTGTAACAAGTACCTGCTTTCGGCCAGTAGGTGGCGAGCCCTGAAAACTTTCTCGCTTAATCATGGACATTTGAGCCCCTGTGTCCATTAAGAAAGGAATAATGTGTTTGTCATTTACAGTTACATGTATCCGGGGGTCTTTTGCTGTTGTTTTCTCCTCTTTGGATTTAAGCTGGTTTATTAGGACAGGAGACTGACCCCCACAAGCTAGTTTCCCTGCTCTGGTAACTCTTGCAGTTGCTGCAGCAATGGAGTATACCAGGTGTCTGCAGTTGGGGGGGAGGAGAGAGCTGCAGAGGTGCACTGGGAGTAGCATTAGTTGTCTCCCAGTCAGCTCTTTTAAAGGTGGTGAATAATTTTAGCCGCTCTGTGGGCAGTCCATTTATCACCTCTCTGGGATAACCTAAAGCCAGACATTGTCTCCACAACTTGGCTCTAAGCTCCTTTTCCTCCTGGGTTGGCTCTCGCTTGTTCTTATGTCCTTTAGATGGTGCCCCCTTGTTTCCCTGAAGGGAACGCATCTTAGCTTTGCCTGTCAGTGCTCTGATGTCTCCGAATTCTCTAAAGTATTACACCAGACGGTTTAGCAGTGCCCGAAAGGTTCTGTTATGTGCTGCAGCTTCTGATCTAAGGGACAGTGCCATAGCCCTATGGTTACTCGGAGCTCCCTTAAGCAGGGGTCTGAGATCATCTACATCTACCTGACCCTCCCATGGACTTTCATAGGCTAACTCTTGAGGGTTTTGGCCAAGCATGCTAATGACAGCCACAGTTAATAGAGCTGTTTTTACCTCATCTATGTTGGTCCAGTGCATTACTGTGGGTTCATCTCGGTCTGCTGGGTAAATTCCTCTTGCCCATCGACAAGCCAGAGACCAAAGTGTTTTAGGGGTGATCCCCTCTGAATGTTCCAGGAATATTCCTGCACCTAAGTTAAGGCGCTCAGTTTCTTGGGCTGTCAGGCGTATATATCCACCCCCAGTGTCCCAGAGGCGGACCAGCCACTCTATTATACCTTCCTCAGGCTTTTTAGCAAAATCTCCCTGGATTGTTTTTAACTCCATGGGAGTATATTGGCGGGTGGTAATTTTGGTAAAGTGTGTTGGAGCTTTACTCCCTTTTCCCTTTTTACATCCCTTCTTTGTTTTTGAAGAGGTGGATGGATCATTGTCATCCCCTTCTTCATCCAGCTCTGCCCCACTCAAATTTCCCTCATGTTCTTCTGATTTGTGATGTGTGATAGCTGGTCTTAATTTTACAGAGGGACCTTCCTCCTCAGAGGAGGGGGACTCATCTGCTGAATCCCAAATGTCTCCATCCCATTCCTCAGGGTCTAGCCAGAGAGCAGTCTCAACTTTAGCCCGGTTGATTCTGCGTGTTTTAGTCTCCAGCTTTTCCCTTCGTTCTATCCCTTCTTGCTCAATTAAGGGAAGTAATCTTTTCTGAAGATGTTCCATATCCCTATTCAGTGTTCTTACTCTGGTATCTAAATTCTGGCATTCCTTGCGCAGTGTGTCCCTTTCCTGTTGTAGCCTATTAAATTCTATTGCCAGACTATGATAATCCTTACAGGCAGCTTGCCAAATGTTAGTAAGCAGCCATATACAAGCACCTTTTCCTTTCCCTTTCTTCATCTTGCAGGCAGTTCTCCAGTTACAGAAATGCTGCCAGATCTCTGCTGGTTTTCCCCAATATTTCTCCAGCAGTTCTTTGCTCCACAGAGGATTTCCCCATCCCTCTTGGGTCAAACTTTTCTCTAGCTCAGGGAATTCTGTGGTGTTTATCATGACTGGTTTCATTGTGTTACTGTAGTGCAGCCTATATCACAATCCTGTTCGTGACGCCAAATCTGTTAGCCGATGGCCAGGGATGTTTGGTGAGGTGCCAGCTATGCCCGTTTATACCATCCGTGACTTTAACCGCTAGGACGCACTGTCCCTTCGCGGCAGGCAGCCTGGGCTAGGCTGACGGATGCCCCAAGGTCCTAAACACCCGTGACTTTAACTGCTAGAGCTCAGAGCTCCTTCGCAGTGGGCAGTCAACACTGACTGACAGGTGCCCCAATGACAGCACTAAGAGCCTCTCCACACCCGTGACTTTAACTGCTAGAGCTCAGAGCTCCTTCGCAGCGGGCAGTCAGGATTGACTGACAGGCGCCCCAAGAGTTTGCCCCGTGGAGGCGGCACAACTCAACGCTAGGCTCTTAGTACTCTCACCTAATGGCCAGGCTTTATAGCCAAAACGGCTGAGGTTCTTTAATTGTGTTGGCTGCTTCACAGTAAACCAGAGAAACAAGTCAGGCTTATGCACAAATGGTTACCAAAATTTATTAAACTAGATTCTAATCTTGTGGTTACAAAATTGCTAGTGCCTACTTATTTAAATGTAGAGATGTTACACACACAAACAAGTTACAATACTGAAGCCACAATCCCAAAGAAAGAAAACAAAGTATAGAGCTCTATTTCAAAATATGTGTACACTAAAGATAGCAGATCAGGTGTGGGTGCTTCTTACCCTCTTTGCATCTCTCGATTCCAGCGGTGCCAAGCCAGGATCGGTCACTCAATTCCGCGGAAAGACGAATAAGGGACAAGGCTTAGGGACCCTCTTAGCTGCAGAAGCCTTGGGAGGCTGTCACTTATCTGACCAGCAGATAGATAGTGAAAAGCACTCAAAAAATCATGGTGCTGTAGGTCCCATACTTATACCTCTGTACTCCTTTATTCTCTTTCTCCTTTCTTATGCCAAATTGGGGCTGGTCTGTCCGGGCAACGCCAGCTCTCGCAAGAGTAGTTTACACTTGCAAGGGAGAGAAACAATAAGTTTCGACTACTGGACATTCCTTTTATTAGGGTAAATATTTTCCCACCTAGGATGTTGGGGTGTGTGCATCATGCTATTTAGTAGGGGCTAAGAGCCATGTCTGTCACAGCTTCTCTGTCTGCTGTGAGCCTAATAATTTATGTTAAGTGCCCTGTTGTTTTGGATCCCAGAGGCACATTGTAGCAGCACACCTGTGCTTCTCACAGCTTCAAAGGCTGTGCTGGCCCTTGTGTTCCCAGCAATGCTGGTCTGAGAGGGGGGGGCTGGCTGTCTGGCTACAGACCACTACAAACCCACCATTGGCTTGCTACATTGGAGATGTTAACTGGACGGCAAGTTACATTTCCAAACCCCTCTTTTGTGGTAAGATTATTTGTAAGAGTTTTTTTAAAAGGGGAGGAACCATTACACCCACACTGTTGGCCTCCCCTGTTGGTTTTATCCAATACCCATCATCCCACTGTGTAATAACACAGGAGCTTTTTCCCACAGGACGCCCATAGTGATCAGATTGGTTTCGGGTAAAACATAACACTCCGTCAGTGAGTACTGCAACTGAATACTCCTGGTCCTGATAGGTGGCCTGCTGTAAAGAGGTCTTGTTCCAGAACGGCGAGTCCGTTCTTTCCTGCTCTTTGGTGGTGGCTAATTCTGCTAGGGTCAGGGGCAGCATGTCAAAGGGCATTCCCATTTTGGGGGATAGTGGAGTTGGAGCACATACCCAGCAATCAGTCTGGTTTGTTAAAATAGCAACATGGTGCGCAAGCAAAACAAAGGAGTTATGCTCCCGATATGCACAGTTTGGAAATACCAATACAGAGAACAACAATGTTACCCAAATAATTATCACCAGAGTCTTCCCAACCCAGGGTCTCCAGTACCTGGGTGGGCCCATTTTAGCATTAAGGTGCCCGCTATTTGTGTCTTTTAAACAGTAGCTTTAGCCCGAGATCGTCACTAGATGAGGAGTCAGCAGGTTGGACAGTCCACTGTTCTGCTGACGAGGGGGCGGGTCCTGGCTTCAGACGAGAGTGATGGATCCAGTTCTTGTGTCCCTCGATCTTTGCCGCTGTATGGGAAACCAGCAGGACGGTATAGGGTCCTTTCCACTTTTCCTGGAGAGGCTCGTCTTTCCAGGTGCGAACAAGCACAGAGTCACCAGGCTGTAAGGAGTGGACGGGAGTGTCCAAGGGGAAAGGCTGGAAATCCTTGGTATACCTGTGAAGAGACAAGAGAACAGCAGACAGGGAACACATATACTGTGAAAAAAACCATTACCCAACTCCCATTCCCCTGACAGAACTGGGGTGCCATTCATAGGCCATGCCCTTCCAAACATAATTTCAAAGGGACTGAGCCCTAATCTACCCTTTGGGAGAACGCGGATACAGAGTAGGACGAGGGGCAAAGCATCAGGCCATCGCAGTGAGGCTTCTTGGCACACTTTTGAGAGATGCAGTTTAAGGGTCTGATTGGTACACTCCACTACCCCACTGGCTTGCGGTCTCCAGGGCGTATGGAGTTTCCAGGGGATCTGTAAGGCATGTGAGATGCTTTGAATGATTTTTGACGTGAAGTGTGTCCCATTGTCAGATTCCATCCACAGGGGGAGTCCAAAGCGAGGAATGATCTCCTTCACAAACTTGAGGGCCACTGTTCTGGCAGTGCAGTTACGGCATGGGAAGGCTTCTGGCCATCCGCTGAACTGATCCACTATGACAAGGAGATATTTGAACCCTTGGGTCCGGGGAAACTCAGTAAAGTCTATTTGCCACACTTGTCCAGGGCCTGGAGTGGGTTCTAGGGCAGCTGGTGGCACAGGATGTCCCGGTCGGGGGTTATTCTTTTGGCAGACTAAGCAGTCCGCTTGTACCTGGGCAGCCAGGGGTCGGAGTCCGGAAGTGATAAAGTATTTTCCCATTAGTTGGATAAGTGCTTCCCTGCCAGCATGAGTGATTTGATGTCGTTTTTGCAGCACCGGCCGGATCAGGCCCTTTGGTAAGAGGACCTTCCCTTCTGGGGAATGGAGCCATCCCTCCTTTTCCCGGAGACCGAGTTTGTCAGTTAGCTGTCTCTCCTCCCCAGAGTATTGAGGGGTTGGAAGCTCCCCTACTGATGGGATAAGGGCATGCATATGGGCGTTCTCAGTCTGAGGGGATGGCAGGGTGGCAGCATGCTTAGCCTCTCTATCTGCCCGGGCGTTACCTCTGGCCACATCTTGATCCTCCCTTTGATGGGCTTTACAGCGTACCACCGCCACTTCCGAGGGAAGTTGTATTGCTTCTAGGAGCCGGAGGATTTGGGGCCCGTACTTGACTGGGGAGCCTTGGGCTGTCAGCATTCCCCTTTGCTTCCATAGGCCAGCATGAGCATGCAGCACACCAAAAACATACTTTGAATCAGTAAAAATGTTGACCCGCTTTCCTTTTGACAGTTCAAGTGCACGGGTCAGGACTATTAGTTCGGCAAGCTGGGCAGAGGTCCCAGCAGGCAAACCTTCAGCTTCCACAGTGTCATGGAGGGTCACAACAGCATAACCCGCCCTCCTTTGCCCATTCATTACAGTACTGCTACCATCAGTGTACCACTCATAATCTGCATTTGGGAGGGGTACATCCTTTAAATCCGGACGGCTGGAGTACTGGGCATCTATGATCTCTAAACAGTCATGTTTCTGTTCCTCTGTTTCTGGCAAGAGAGTGGCTGGGTTAAGGGAGGGGCAAGGCTGTAGGGTGACTTCAGAGTTCTCTAACAGCTTAGCCTGGTACCAAGCAATCCGAGCCTGGGTGAGCCAAAGCCCTCCCTTTGCATCCAATAAGGCTCGGACCATATGGGGAGTATAGATTTGCATAACCCCTCCCAGTGTTAGCTTCTCGGCTTCCTCAAGCACTAGGGCAGTAGCTGCAACCGCCCGTAAACATGCCTGCCAACCCTTTGCAACCTGATCCAATTGCTTAGAAAAATAAGCCACGGGACGTCTCCATGCTCCTAACAGCTGTGTAAGCACTCCTAGGGCCACCCCCCTTCGTTCATGTACATACAACTGAAACGGCTTAGAGAGATCTGGCAGGCCCAGAGCCGGGGCTTCCATCAATTTTCTTTTCAGGATTTTAAATGCCCTGTCAGCCTCTGGGGTCCAATAGAAGGGGTCATGATCTGCTCCTTTTACACAGTCGTACAGGGGTTTAGCCCACAGTCCAAATTGTGGGATCCATATCCTGCAAAAGCCTGCCATACCCAGAAATGCCCTGAGCCGCTTACGGTTACTTGGGGTAGGAACTTGACATATAGCTTCCTTTCTTTCACTTGAAAGCTGACGCTCCCCTTGCCGTATGTGAAACCCGAGGTACCGTACCTCTGGGAGGGCAATTTGAACCTTACTCCGTGCTACCCGATATCCCCGGAGTCCAATAAAATTCAGGAGGCTCACGGTGGCTTTAAGGCAGGGTGTTTGGCCCACAGTGGCAATTAACAAATCATCTACATACTGCAGAAGGAGGGCCTCCTCATTATCCCACTCCTCTAGGTCCCTGGCCAGAGCCTGGCCAAAGAGGGTGGGGGAGTTTTTAAATCCCTGGGCCAACACTGTCCAGCAAAGTTGCTTTTTAACCCTTTTTCGGTCCTCCCACTCGAAGGAGAAGATCTCCTGTGACGGGGTGGCAACTGGGATGGTAAAGAAAGCATCTTTCAGATCAAGGACTGAAAAATGGGTATAGTGTCCCCCTATAGAAGCCAATAAGGTATACGGGTTAGGGACAAGAGGGTGCAGAGTCTTAACCTGTTCATTGACTGCCCTTAGGTCCTGTACCAGCCGATACGTGCCATCAGGCTTCTGTACGGGTAGAATGGGAGTGTTCCAGGCTGACTGACATTCCCGGAGAATACCATACATTAGGAATTGATCTATAGTTTCCTGTAAACCTTCTCTGGCTTCCCTCTTGATTGGATACTGTTTTACTTGCACTGGGCCTTTCCCTGATATGAGCTGAATAGTAATGGGGGTCTGGTGGGTGGCCTTTCCTGGAATCCCTGATGCCCACACGAGGGGGTACACCTGGTCTTCCCACGGGCTCCATTCTGGGGCTTGCATGGCTGAGGGCTCAACTGCAAGGGTCATGATCCATGCATTCTCAGGGGGTAAGGTAAGGGTTATTTCGTCCTCAGTAAAATGCAGGGTGGCACCGAGGCGACAAAGCAGATCCCGTCCCAGCAGAGGTGTTGGGCACTCGGGGAGGTATACCAGCTTGTGGGATATAGTCCTGTTTCCCAAAGCGCATTCCGCTGGGGCATACACTGGGCACTTGGTGTCCCTGCCTGTGGCTCCCACCACAGGAAGGGAATCTGCTACTGGCAACTGAAGAGGCTGATTTACAGCAGTTCGGGCTGCTCCAGAGTCCACTAAAAAATCTATTTCTGAGCTTCCCACCCGCATCTTTACTCGGGGTTCCGGGGGTAGGGTGGTCCGTCTCCCCTGACACCCCTATTCCTGCTCCACCATCGCCATCATAGGGGCACCCCCCTTTTCTTTCCTCTTTGGGCACCCATTTTTCCAGTGTCCCTCCTGTCGACACAGGGCACACTGGTTGCGACCCAGTCGTCTCTCCTGTGGGCCCGGACGGTCGTGTCCACGGCCCCTTCCTCCCCGGCCACTTCTCTTAGTGCTGGCCTGTAGCGCTGTTACCATCAATCTCACTTGCTTTCTCTCTTTCTCTGTCTCTCTCAGACTATAAGCTCAGTTTGCAGTCTCTAAGATTTGTGCCATGGTCATGCCCATTAAATCCTCCTTTTTTGTAACTTTCTCTTAATATCAGGGGCTTCTCTGCTCGTAAAAATTCCCTTAATAATTGACTCAGTTGCCTGATCATCGGGGTCTGCATTAGTGTTCTGTCGAATGGTGTCCCGAATACGCTGTAGAAAGGCCCCTGGGCTTTCTTTTAAATCCTGCATTACTTCATATGGCTTTGCCCAATTATTATGTCGGACAGCCGAGTGATGGAGTCCATGCAAAAGCAACTCCTTATTGGAGGTAAGGCGGGTCATATCCCCATGATCATTTGGATCCCACCTGGGGTCTGCTCGGGGGACTTGTGCTTCCGGGTCAGGGACATTAATATGATCCCGGTCGTACCGTCTCTGCGCCTCCTCCCTTGCCTTGGACACAACCTGTTGTCTTTCAACCTCAGACAATAGGGTTCGCAGGAGGATGTTACAATCATCCCAGTCCGGCTTGTGACTACTGAGGCACCCCTCAAAGACTGATATAAACCTGCTTGGGTTGGTGGAAAACTCTCCTGCCTGTGCTTTGAAAGCAGCCAAATCCACAGGATTAAAGGGCACATGAGTATAAACCTGCATAGTCGTGGCCGGACGCCTGTCCGATCCAGACTGGGCGACTTTAGTTTCGGTGATTAAGGGGTATAGGCCAACCATTGGGGACTTACAAGGTGTGGGTGTAGGGGCCGAAGGGGACACCGGCTCTGCCATTACAGTGGGGGTGGGGGTCTGGGGACTAACATTAGCTGCTACCGAACCAGTCGGAGTCAGATTACAGTGCTGTAAAATATCTGGTCGAGTACATAAAGTCAGAAACAAATGCGCATACATATGTTCATTCCATTTCCTTGTTCTCTGACAGGACAGGAGTAACTGAAGGATTGTGTTGTAATTAATTGACCCTCCTGGTGGCCACCACTCCTGGTCCTCTAGTTGATATTGAGGCCAGTCAACTGTACAGAATCATTTTAATTGGCTCTTAGTCATCGGATCCACACCAAATACCTTCCAGTTTGCTAGAATGCACTCTAGGGGCGTACACAGTGCCCTAACCCCTGAGCTCTGTCCCTGTCCCATACCTACAGGGTAACTCTGGGCGTCCCCAGGTTCTAACAGAGCAGACAATCCGGATTTCAAAAGGTTCCTACCTTATCCAAGGGACCAGTTCTTCACCGTCGTCCACCACAACTGCTTCTCCACTATATGAGTGGGTTGCACCGTTGTGCCCTCCGGGGTCGATCAAATCGCATCTCCTCCGAGGCCCCGGTGAACTCACCGGTGCGCACTGGGCGTCGGTTCTCGCCGCAATCCTCGACCTCCAGGAGAGGTCCGGGCAAGGCTAAATTGCAGCCTCGAGCCCACCCAGGGACGCCAAAAGCTGTTGCCGGCACCCAGTGCCGAGAGGCTGAACAACAGCTTGAGTGGTTCGTTACCCGGTGTGCTACACCCAATAATCACAACGGGGTGGAGGAGCAGAAAAGTTTATTTGCAGCTGCAAAAACGTACAGGGAGAATAGAATCTCCAATCCTGCACACAGAGCAGGAAGTTACACAGGCTTTTATACATCCTTTTTCCCAGCATACTTATCCAATAGCAAGCTGCCCCAAGTATCCATATAGCCAGCCAATCCAGTTCCCAGCTAGTTCCCTGGTTCTCTGTATCATTTGTTAAACTATACATAAAGCTGCTTTATTCAGCATTGTTAATCCATATCTGCCCTGTTTGGCCTTGCTTAGTTTCAGGCAGTCTGACTCTGCAGCATATTGTTGCAGATCCTCGGCATAACTGCGGTGTGTGCCTCCAGGCGGGGGGGGCCAAGGACACTTGGGTCTAGTACGCAGAGCTGCTGCGAGTGCCTCCAGGCGGGAGTGGGGGGGCCAAAGACACCTGGGCCTAGTGCGAGGGGGCTTCATCGACACTCGTGGTCTTCCATCCCCTTGAGTTACCTAGTGGCAATGCCCCAGTGTCACCAACAGACTGATCAAGTTGGCAAGAGCAAATAGGACAAAGGTCCACTTCTGCCAAAAAAGTCAGGAGGGCCAGGACAGGGCTTAAAAAAGGGACTGTCCTGGCCAAAACGGGACGTATGATCACTCTCCTCCTTATGCACCAGCAACAGGCTGATTTGCTAAATTTCCGTTCCAGGGCCAGTCAGTGACTCCTGCGCAAGCCCTGGGAGGGGAATGCAGGAGGAGAGGACAGAGTTTGGCCTGCGGACACTGGATTACTGGTGATGATGCAGGAGGTGGAAAAACAGGGAAGGACTGTCAGAATCCAGCTGGCCTGGAACCATCTGCAACTTGCGAAGTGAAAACATGTGATCTGAAATCACTGAGACGTGGTAACGTGGATCTGCGCGTTCACCCTGCCAGGGCTACGCATGCCGAGCAGCAGACAAGATAGCTGAGCCCAGCACAAGAGCAGTTCTGGGAAGGCAGCCAGAGATTCCAGTTTACAGCCAGGAAGCGGGGCATAGGGCAGTGGGCTCCAAAGCATTCCTGGGCAAGCAGCAGCCTGGGAGAAACGAAACTGATCAGAGAGCTGAGGAAGTGAAAGGAGGCGAGGCCTCTATGCAGCAACCAACCCTCTGCATCTGCTGTTCCCCTCCCTGCCCAGGGCCTGTTGCAGTCCAGAAGGAGCAAGAGACGGTCCCTCTCTGCCAGGGGCACACACAGGCTAGTCCCGTCCTGGGCAGCCCCTGTTGTTCGCCTCCTCATGGAGCTCAACCAGAGCATGGGGCTCTACCAGATGCCAGCTGACGAACTCGATACATTCATCACCAACGACCTGCAGCCCAACCAAGTTTTCAAGATGCAGATCAGCACAGCCATTCACACAATCTTCCTATTTCTGACCCAAAACTGCTTCAGAAACTCTGGCTCTACCATGCGGGTGCTGAAGGTGGTTAAGGTGAGTGATGGAGATGGGGTGCACACACCCTGCCTCTCCAGGTATTGGGGGGAGTGGGAAGGGGAGGGGGAACAGTCCAGGAGGTGAATGTTCTCAATGGTGATCAGCACACAGCTAGGGTGATGCTGTTGTAAATCAGGGCGCAGGGTCGGGGACCCCTCTGCCTGTGTCTGAGGAAGGGGCGAGCAAGCGGGGAGGTGGGGCTAGTTCCCAGGTGCAGGACCCCAGTGTGGGGAAATGGGGGACAGACAGTCACTGTCAGTATTTGTGCAGGGCTGTGTCTGGGGAGAGCCAGAGGGCAGGCAAAATATCTGCCGAATGGCCCTTCCCTTAGCGAGACCCCCCAACCGATGGCCCCCTGGGACATGGGGCTCGGGGTCTGGCATTTGGGGCTGCAGTGCATCGGGCAGGGGATGATGCCAGAGTCAAGGGTGGAGAATGGCCCTGGCGAAAACTGGAAAACCCGGATTTGCACTAAAATCACTGTTTGGTCACTCTGGCTATGGGGGAAGGCAGTGGCCTCCCAGCCGGGGGAGGGGAGCAGAGTCACTTTTAGGGTGATTGTTAGTCTCAGCTGGGCTCTTGCCCCCACTCCAGCCCCTCCCCCCCAGCTGTTTCTTTTGATCCCACATACCCCAGCTGGGCCCCTTGCCATCAGTCTGGCCAGCCCCCAACCAGGGTGGGAGGCCCCAGGGCCCAGCAATACATCACATCCAGAGAATCTCTTTGTCAAATTCTTTTTGAAAACTTGCAGAGCTGCGTGCACTGAAGAAGTTGGAAACACGCAGCTCAAGCCACGTGAGCAATGCAGCATGTGACCCGCTAGTGTAAGGGCAGTTAACAACACTAGTGACCCATTATAAAGCTGGGGGCAGGGTGGGTGTGATTAGATCACCCCTGAGCCCCCTCCCAGCTGGGCACACTGCTGCGCCTGCCACCCCTCTGCGGTGCTTGCACATGGTCTCCTCCAGGCTTTTAACAAGTGAGGTCGGATTAACCTTCGGCCGAGCCCCAGTGAGGGTTGGCCCCTTCCAGAGACATGTAGGGGTCCAAACAAAAATAACTCATTTTTGCCAGCCCTCTTCCAGGCTAAAATGGTTCTTTCCCCACTGGGGACCCCTCCCCGGAAGCCCTGGCCTGGGCCCTTAAATAACGACCGGTACCAACACTGGGCCTCCAGCCCCACCAATGCTAGATCACCCAGGCCTCGTCCTTTATCAGATTTTCCCTCCCAGACCACTTTACCTCCCATTGGGGAGCAGTTACTCATGTGAGTCGCCGGCTGAAGTCAAATGAAGAATTGACTAAGGGCCTGAATCTATGGGAGGAACGCGGCTGAGGTCCACGGTGTAAAACCCCTGTGACTGAGACCAGAATCAGCCCTAACTCTTGAGGAAGCCCCTTTTCCCTGCTCCGCCGATGCTCAGTCCCAAGGCTAGGACTCAGTTTGCCATAGCCACCGGCCAAAACCACATCAGCTCGGCCCTGATCCCACGCGTGAGTGAGCGGTGGGATGTCCTACAGGGGGTGTCTCCAGGGTGGCCCTGGAAGCAGCTCCTCCAGATGGGTGGGCCACAGCTGAGCTCTCTGCGGAAGGACTCAGTGGGACCTCTCTCTCTCTGTCTCTTGCTTTCTCCTCCAGGCCGGCTCGTCAGGGAAGGGCACGGCCCTGAAAGACGTCTCCGATGTGGACCTCGTTGTGTTTGTCAGCAAGATTACAGATTTCCGGGCCCTGAAAGCAGAACGGAAAAAAATCATTGCTGAAATCCAGACAAGGCTGGAGGAATGCAGAGGGTCTCTGGGAAAAGACCTAGTGCTGAGCATTAAGAAAACAAAGTGGGAGAACCCCCGTGTGCTCACTTTTACACTAACATCTAATACCACGGGGGAGCATATTGATTTTGATGTGCTGCCGGCTTTCGACGCCCTAGGTAAGATGCACTGTTTTGGACTCCCAGGGCAGGGGCCGTGTTTCTCAATGACTGTCTAGTCTCTCTCGATTCCCATGGCACATTGCCAGAGCTCTTGCTACTTTCGAGATAGCGATGGCTCCATGTTCTCTGGGGTGTGCTGTGTTGTAAGCACGTGATACCAGGAGATTTTAAGGGGAATCTCATGGCCAAACTTCCCCACTATGATTTGCAAATGTATCTCACGTGTCTAGCTTTGCAGGTGTAAATTCACGTGGATGTTCAAGTGCATGGATGTGCCTCACCCACTGGTCAGTGTGGTTACGGCTTCCCCTCTGTATCCACTCCACAGAGCAGAGGAGTCGGTTGCTGTACGTTTCAGCTTTAGCTCACACTGTACCATGCTTGTAGGTCTGCAGGACTCCAGTTCAATCCCAGATCAAGAAGGTGGCCATCACACATGCATACCCTATGCACACCTGATCTCCTCCTTGTGCACTAGCCCTCATCAAAAGAAAGCACCATCCAGGGAGTGTGTTTCCTGTACCTCCCCTAAACTGCTTCTCTTCCTCTCGCTTGTCCTGCCCACCTGTGATTCAGAATAGAGGCACCAGCTAATAGCGAGGGGCGGGGGGGGGATTGTTAGTCACTGTTTAAATTTAACCATTCAGGAGCAAGCAAGCAGCATTTGGCCTCAGGGAAGAGCCTTATCTGAATGACTCCCAGGACTTTCAGAGAGAGTGGAGACACATGCAGCAGGCGACTCAAAGCTTCAAGCACTCGCTCAGCTCAGTGGGAACTAGGGGCCAAGTGTGAGGGGCAATACATGGCCGGGGGAGGACCAGGATTACAATCTGGACCCAGCTAATGGCTAGCACTCCCAGCCCAACTCTCCTCGGTCCCGCTGCCACATCCGGCTGCTTTCTGGTGACAGTGCCCTCCAGTCCACCTGCCCATCTCACCCTCCACCCCACGAGAGCCGCTCATCACCTCAGGACTGCTCTGATCTCCCAACAGGCCTGAGGGGCCTCCAGAAACAATCATCACAAGCTGCATGAATTCTCTGGGCCCACCGCAGCTGTGCCAGCCAAGGGTGATGTGCTGGGCCACGCCCCAGCCAGGCTGAGCAGGCAGGCCAAGGACGCACCTGGCAGGGGCCCGCAGTGAGGATCTGCCTCTGCCAGGATGGAGTCTGGCCCCTTTACTTTCCCTTTCCTTTCAAAAATTTTGAAAAAAACAATCTGAGGTGGGAGTGAGCAGAATGAAGTGTATCCTTCTGCCACGCAAAGTAGTTCCTATGGGAAGGGGAAGAGAAACTCGCAGGGAAAGGTCAGGAGCCAATGAGCACTGGGTCTGTGATTGCAACGCCAGGCCCCACTCGGAGTAGTGGGCACAGGGAGCGGGGTGAGGAGTGGCCATGCCACCCACAGCACTTGGGTACATACAGTGTTTAGCTACCCATGGCCTACACGCCTGTGTTCGTTCTCTGCTAGGCCAGCTGTACAGAGGCTATAAACCCGACCCCGCGGTGTACATCAGGCTGACAGAGAGCAATCCTGAAGGGAGCGAGTTCTCCCCCTGCTTCACCGAGCTGCAGAGGAATTTCATCATGGCTCTCCCCACCAAACTGAAGAGTCTGATCCGCCTGGTGAAACACTGGTACAAACAGGTACAGCAGCTGCACTGGCTCCCCACAGCCCCCCTGCAGCTCTCGGGGGACAGAGTCATGCTGGGAATATGCAGCTGGAGGCCCGGCAGACACCAAGGTACCCCGGAGAGGGCCCTGCTGTCGGGAGCTCCCCCTGCTCCAGCTCTGTCTCCTCCCCCTGTCTCCCAGACCTTCCCACCTTTTCTGAGTGGATTTCCGGGCATGAATTAGGCGTGAATGAGGGTTTGTTGCCTGTCGGTCTCACCTCTGTTCCTTTTGTCCACCCCAGTATGTCCTTCCCCACAAAAAGAAGCTGGGGTGGAAAGAGTCCCTGCCCCCCCAGTACGCGCTGGAGCTCCTGTCTGTCTATGCCTGGGAGAGAGGGGGCAGGGGTCCAGCCTTCAACATGGCTGAAGGCTTCCGGACGGTGCTGGAGCTGATCCGGCAGCATGCCCAGCTCTGTGTCTATTGGACCATCAACTACGGCTTTGAGAATGAAACCCTGGGATGGTACCTGAAGTCTCAGCTCTATAAATCCAGGTGCCTGCAAACACCACCACACCCTTGTGTGTGCATCCCGGCTCCCTGTCCCCGTGGCAATGGGGACCTGCCTGTGATCCCCCCATGCACAGCTGGGGGCAGGGAGCTCCCTTTGTGTGTGAAACTCACTGCTGATGACCCAGACACAGCACCCTGGGGGCAAGGAGAACGAGAGACGCCCCAGCGTCAGCGTCAAGTGGGGCAGGGCTTTAATGCTCTGAATGGCCAAGATACCCTAGGCAGTGGCAATAATTATTAACACACAATATGTGGGAGACGCTGGGGAAGTGGAACTGGTGAAGGAGGGAATAGGATGGACTCAGTCTTCATTCTGCCCAGGTGGGTGGGGTCCGAGAGACACCCGGGGTCTGAGAGAACGGAGAGAGCCAGGCCTTAGAGCTCAGGGCTAGGCAAGGGCTGACAGCGAGCAGAGAGCAGCTAAAGCAAATGAAGAAGGTCTGTGACGTCTGGCCAGGTGGCAGCAGCCATTAACTAGCCGCACCGTGTCCTAGGAAGACCAGACGGGAGCTTAGCAGGACAGAGCTGGAGGGGTCAGGCAGCAGGGTTATGCCCAGCTGGGCTGCAGCACCCCTGTCTCTGCCCGGCTGGAATCTGCACCGTGACTCTTTGTGTCTCCCTGAATTTCAGGCCCATCATCCTGGACCCGGCAGATCCAACGGGGATCGTGGGGCACGGGAGCCGCTGGGACCTGGTTGCAGAGGAGGCTGAGCGCTGCTGTGCCCAGAAATGCTGCTGGAAGCGCAATGGATCCGCGGTTCAGCCCTGGAATGTGCCGGTGAGGGCAGGATTTCCTGCAGTGGCTCATATTGTGTCTAAGGGTAAAACAGCCCAGCCCATTGGGCATCCCCTCCCGTGCACTGGAGGGGGTAGGGTAGCCCAGCGCCCTGCTCCGTCTCCCTACCGCAGCACGGCTGGCCCCAGCCAGGAGGAATGCCCCGTCCCTGCAAGAGAGAGACAGCAATTGCATTTGATGCCTCTGTGGCCCTCAGTGGTCTCTCCTCACTGCGCCAGCAGTCGCTGACCTGCCCGTCTGTCCGACTCTGGGGCTGTCGGTGTGTCTGGTGCTCTGTTATGGGGACTTTGCTCTGCCCTACTGAGTCACACAAAGCAGTGTGCACAGAAACTGCACTGGGCTCCTTCCCTTGACTCCTCCCAGACAAGCCCCGTTGGCTGGGTGAGGCCAGGGGCCCCTCACTTCAGACTCTCCTGGGTCTTCCCAGCAATTCAACTGCACCATGCACTATGGTCACCGGGGTTCACTTGTGCCCCCATCTCCCTCCTTTCCCAGCTCACACAGTAGTGAGTGCTTGATGTGACCTAGACTGGTAGGGCTAGGGGCTCGGGCTTGGGTGGAGCAGCCTTGTGGTGTGGTCAGGAGGGGACACCTGAAATGTCAAATTTAATTCTTCCTTGAGAAAACAATCGTGCAAATCCTTAATTCTGCCCGTATTACAAGGGTCCATGGTGGCAGCCACAGGGACCTGGCTGCTCCCGGAGCCCCCAGCTAAGGGCAATTTGTCTGGAAAGCAGTAACCCGCCAACTCTGTGTTTCCCTATTTCAGTTGCAGCAGACATGGAGAGCAGCTGAAGGAGATGATTTTGATCTGCAGTCTCGGACTACGGACAAAGAATACCCCATCACTGAGAACCAGATGTTTGCAAATGGTAGCCATGCTGCAGAGGAGGAATCCTACTGCACGCTCCTCTGACAGCTGCCTCTCAGCCCCCCACCCTGTCAGGAGCCCTCCCTGGGGCAGGGCAGGCATTACTGGAGGGGTCTCTCCCTGCTCTGCAACTTCCTCCTTTCAGAAAATGGCCCCGGGGGCCGGTTGAGGACTAGCCCTGACGGGACGGGACCAATCGGCTTGTGCTCTGTGCTCCCCCAGCTCCCTTCCCCCTCCCTGCTCTCTCTCCTTTCTTGTATTTTTATTGTTCTCTTAATCAGAAATAAAGGTCACTTGATGGGAAAGCAGGGACGTGCTCTTTTTATGTGGAAAAGCCGGGTGGTGATGGTGTATGATCTGGCAAGAGCTCAGCTTGTCTTCCCGATGCCAGGCACCTCTGGGAACGAAGCTGAGTATCTTTTTACCTGTAATTCAGCACATTTACCTGGAACCCCCAAGAGTATTGAACATGGGAAGCCACAATGCCCTTCTTACTGGTCATTTGCCCGGTGCTTAATTTGTGCCGGGGCTTGTCAGGGCTGACCCCCAGCACCTCTGGGCCGGGCAGTTCAGAGCCTTGGGCACCTCTGGGCCGAGCAGTTCAGAGCCTTGGGCACCTCTGGGCCGGGCAGTTCAGAGATTTGGGCACCTCTGGGCCTGGCCGTTCAGAGCCCCGGCAACTCTGGGCCTGGCCATTCAGAGCCCCGGCACCACTGGGCCTGGCCGTTCAGAGGCTTGGGCACCTCTGGGCCTGGCCGTTCAGAGCCCCGGCACCTCTGGGCTGGGAAGTTCAGAGCCTTGGGCACCTCTGGGCCTGGCCGTTCAGAGCCTTGGACACCTCTGGGCCGGGCAGTTCAGAGCCTTGGGCACCTCTGGGCCGGGCAGTTCAGAGCCCCGGCACCTCTGGGCCGGGCAGTTCAGAGCCCCGGCACCTCTGGGCCGAGCAGTTCAGAGCCCCGGCACCTCTGGGCCGGGCAGTGCAGAGCCCTGGCCCCTCTGGGCCTGGCAGTTCAGGGTCCCAGCACCACTGGGCTTGGCAGTGCAGAGCCCCGGCCCCTCTGGGCCTGGCAGTTCAGAGCCCTGGCCCCTCTGGGCCTGGCAGTTCAGAGCCCCGGCCCCTCTGGACTTGCCGCATCAGTTATGGAAGTAAAATAATTGCTTGATCCCCAACACCTCTTTCCTTACAAATGAAGCCCTGCACTGGCCAGAGCAGACCTGCCCCTCAAGGTCTGGGATTTCCTAGCTGTCTGTCTAAGGGTGCAGTGAACATTTCTTGTCCCTGCAATTTTATGACTGCATAATCCCACGTGATACTGTCCTTTCCGTTGATGTGATTAATTCCTCTGTGACAATCAAACATACTTTAACTGTGTGTCCAGTTAACCTGTCTATGGGCCACCTAGGCTGTGATGGGGCTGTCCACCACCTGGCATGGCTCTTTAAGGGTTCGGAAGGGTCCAGTAGAGATACATATCGAGCCGTAAGGGTCCTGGGAATGAATGGTGCTTGGGGAAGGAACCTGGCAGAGAAGCTAGGGCAAGGCTCCCCTCTCACCCAGCCAAGCGGGAAGGCGTTGGGAACCGGGGAGCAGCATGAAGGCTGCCTCGTCCCACCCTCACGGCAAGCAGGCGCTGGCAGGAGTAGGCTGCTCTGCGGAGCCCTACAGAGGGGAAGGCTACTGGCAAGGGCGTTCAGCTGGAGGGAGCTGGCAAAAGCCTTGCAGCCAACCTAAGTCATAATGGGAGCCACCAGGGAAAAGGCCAGGGAGGGACCCGCTGCTTTAAGGCAAGTTGGGCTCGCTGTCCAAAGCCAAAGAGGCCGGCTCCGCGGCAGGGCTGAGGGGAAGCTCCTGCTCGGAGAAGGGAAGGACTGACTAGTCGCAGGCAGGAGCTAAGGAAGTTATTCATCGCAGCCCAGGTGCTGCAAGCTAGGCTGGGAGCCGCGGATAGGGATGGCTGTCGCGGCCAGAGAAGTGGTGAGGAACCACAGATCCCAGGTGGGGAGAGCAGCATCCAGAGGCCTGGGGACAGATGTCAACAAGCTGGGCAGAAGGTGGGAGCGGCCCAGGGAAAATGGTGGCAGGATGGAAGGAACAGTCCTTGGCGCCTAAATGGGGCCCTGGGTTGGAAGCCAGAGGAGAGGGTGGGCCCAGGTGCTCCATCACTCCCCAGGGCAGTGGGAAGGTATGGGCATCAGAAGGAGAAGAGGCCAAGTAGGGCAGGCCCCAGATGGAGATTGAGGACTGGAATCAAAAGCCACTGGACTTTAGGGTTTCCTATTGGGACTTTCCTGCCAACCTGAAAGGGAACTGGGCTGAGCAGTGACCTGGCTGGAGGGCTAGGCCAGACACGACAGAGTGCTGTGGCACCAGAATGACCCCAGGGAGCGCTAGACTGAAAAAAAGCCCTGTAACACCACATCCAGACCCCAGGGCGGTGCTGTGCGGGTGACAGGCGCGAGGGCACAGCCTTGTAAACCAATACCCAATTCCCTTTAGCACGTCTCATTTAGCTTCTCTCCAAAAGGCAGCTTTATGCATAACCTGCTATGAGCCCTTTGGCAAACCATGTCTAACCCCTTTGACACTAGTCTGCGTGGCACTGAGCTTGTCCAGGCTATGACATGATTTCCATGTCCGGTTGTACTGGGGCAGCTACCCCGCTCCTAGAGAAAGGGCTAGGCTGGCTGGGGAAGCAGCCAGTGGGGGCCACGCCCCAGTCAGGCCACACCTGGCCCTGTTATAAGGGCTCAGGGAGGAGTTGGGTCAGTCTCTCTCTAGCTCTGGAGAGAGAAGGGTACCTGAGGTTGAGCAGTGCTGAGGAAGGGCAAAGGGAGCTGAGGAGCTCCAGCCTGGTAAACCCCCAGGCTGTAGGCCTTGTTAAAGGCCTACAAAAGGTACTGGGGTTGCAGAGGTGCAGCCCCGGGATAGGCAAAGGCAGCAGGTCCTACCCCATTGCCAATGATTAGTGGCCATTACACTGCAGTCTGCCCCAGTGAGTGGGGGCCAGATGACAACTGGCAGTAGTCACTTAGGCAAGATGGGTGAGAGGGTTGGGGGTTCCCCTGGGAGGGGAGACCCAGAGCAGGGGTACTGTAGAGGGCAGAACCCCAGGGTAAGGGGCACTGGGGTCCAGGAGGGACACGGGGCACTGAGGCAAGCGAGACATCGGCCGGCAGAGGGCACTCTGGAGGATGGAACTGAGCTAATTCTCAGGATAACCAGCAGGAGGTGCTGCACCGGTGAGTCTTTGCTTGCTGCACCGGTACTTTTCAATAGAGACCTCCCTCCCAAGAGACTGCTGGCTGCCGTGTGTGACTGTGTGCAGAGCCACTGCCTGGCTCAGAGGGGCACGCAGGTCTCGCTCTGCCTGCCAGACCCTGCTTTGGCTCCCATTTTGCCAGGGACTTTGATTTTAAGGCCCGTTCATTGCAAATGACACAAGTTCTCCAACACCTGGGAGGAGACAGCCATGCTCCAAGGGCCAGAGGAGCCCCTGTTCCTCCTGCCGTCAAAGCAGGGTAATGGGGGGCAGAGCCGTGGGCTGAGAAGTGGGCTGTGGGGGTGGCAAGGAGACAGCCAGCCAAATGGGTGCTCCTCTGGGACGCCTCCCTGAGCCCTTCTCTCTCCATGGTGACCAAGGGCTTTGGATTGTGGCAGCGAGCGCCATGGCTCCTGTAGGTGCCCAGGTCTTCTCTGCTGGGGAACCTGCCCAGCTGTAATGAGGACCCCGCCGTCTCTTTAACAACCAGCCAGCTCTCTCTACTCCTGCCCCTTACTGACTGGTAGTAACCAACAGAGTGGCAGGGTGCCAGTCAGCTGAAGAGGCCAGTGCCCTTGCTCCTAGTTACTGACTAAGGGAGGGAAATGATACTGCAATTGTCCTTAGGTCCAGCTTGCAGAGATGCCCACTGGGGTGGCTGGACCCCGCCCTCTGGGTCAGAAGAAACAGTGAGGATGGGAGGAGGAAAGTCCGGCACAATCCTGGCACAGGGAACTACCAACTGTACCTCCCTGTGCCAGCCTGGTCCCTCTGCTTTGGCAGCGGCATTCACCCTAGGGAGGGCAGGTCACATTTCCATCTCTGTCTGTCTTTGGGAGCTGCTTTAAATTCCCCTGGGGGTGGGCAGCCCTGCCACAATCCTTCACTGCCAGCAGTGCCCTGCCTTTGGGCAGCACTACCCCCTGTGGAGGGCAGGATGGAGCCACCTTGTGCTTGCCAAGCCCCTCCAGCAGGCTCTGTGCAGCCGGGGGAGCCCTGTGCCCTGCACCCAGCCCGCAGAAATCAGTGTGAAGCAGAGATGAATTTGGGCCCCAGAGCCCTTGGTGTCCGTGCCCTGGTGTGGCGCCTCCATGCCCCAAGTGGTGTCATGCCCAGGCAATGCCATAGAGGACCTCACTGTCTCGTGTGACAGTATTGCACTCGTGTGCTTTCAGTGTCACGTAAACAGGGTGGCATTAATCTCTAAGAGCCACCTTTCCGGTCTATCCATCGCTAACTCATCCAGGCTCTCGTCTTCTCGCAGCTCGATGACTGCAGCCTCCCTGGCCTCCAAACACCAGTTTGCCCTGCTTAGATCCTTCCCAATCCCAAGCCCCTCCTCCTGGCTCATCACTTCCACCACCTCAGCTCTCTCTTTGCATCCCCACCCAGCAGTGTTCCTGATGGGAGGCTGTTCCAGAACCACACTCCTCTGACGGTTAGAAACCTACTTGGAATTTCCAGTCTCCGTTTACCCATGGCCTGTTAATCCCCATTTGTTCCTGTGCCAGGTTTGTCCTGCAGCTTCTCTAGCTCCTCTCCCTCCCCGGGGTGCACCCCCCAGTGTATCTACACAGAGCAGTCAGAGCCCTGCTCCGCTTTCTTATGTGACTAAACAAGCCAAGCACTCCAGTCTTCTCTTGGAAGCTAGGCCCTGTGTTCCCTGCCTATCCTAGTAACCCTTCAGCACCTGGTCCAGTTGGAATTCATCTTCCTTGACCATGGGTGACCAGACCTGCTCATGGTATTCCCAGTGAGGTGTTACCAGTGCCTTGTGCAGGGACATTAAGACTTCTCTGTCTCTGCTGGACACACCTTACCTTGGTTTGGGTGAAAGCGAGCTACGGTGCAGTGCACTGAGCATGAAGATGGTGGCTGGGGGTGCTACAGTTCCTGGGAGAAATACAGTATTTGCTAGAAAGCAGCTTATTCGTACGCTGCCATCTGGGAAAACAGGGTACAGTGACAACCAGTTCAAGGCAAAATGAGGGATTAGCTGGAGAATCTGGTGCTGAATCCGTTAGATTGAGATTAAAGGCGGCAGCAGAACCACCCTGCCCCGCACCGGCCCCCTCATGGCAGGGGTGAGATTTGCATCTGTGAAGAGTTAGAACAGGGTCCGAGTGCAGCAGCCATTGGGGTGCCCACCCATCAGCACCCTGCACACCCCTGAGTGAGAGATGGGCAGAGCCCCAATCAGTACTGAGACAGGGAACTTCCAGCCGGGGACTTCCCCTGCTGTCACAGATCCAGTGGAAGGATCATTTCCTCTGGGCCGCTCACCACACTGCTCGCAGCTGATCCAACCCCTGGGTTCCATGTGCTTTACGCCACCAGGGACCGGGCGCTGCCCCTGCTTGGCCTCTCCAGGCACACTCTCGGGGCGCAGATCTTCTGTCCAGCACCCCTTCCTGAGAGCTGTGCCCCTCTGCTCCAACTTCCCATCCTCTGGGACCAGTGCTGACCCCCCCCCCCGACTCCTTGGTAGCTAACCCCCCGCAGAACTCCAGCGGTGTGGGTGCTCTGGTGAGCTCTTCAGAGCACATGCTATTTTGCACAGGATTGGGAACCACCGCTGAGCTCCTGAGAAAGGCAGACAGCTAATAAAAAATAGCAAATAATGAACCCTCTGCACAGTTTCCTGCCCCACTTTCCTCACCACTCCGGAGTGTTGTCTGGGCTGGGGTCAGAGTCCTTCAGGACTGCCCAGGGTCTTTCTAGTGCACCACATGGCTCCGGTTCTGAGCCTTGCAGCCTGTCTCTCTCCCTCCAGGCCACCTTGCTTGGCCAGGCTCGGTTCTGCAGCTAAACGGACCCTCCCGGCTACAAACACCTCCTGTCCCTTCCCCACTCTCCTGCCCAAAGCATCTTGGGGCTCTCCAGGAGCGTCCTCCCGGGAGACCTTTTCAAACCCTGCTTTAAGCAACTCTCCCTGTTGCTCCCAGCACAGCCAGCCTGAGCCACCCCAAAACCTCAGGAGATTACACCCCCAGGATGTTGTGTTTGTCAGTCTGTCTTTGGGGTGTAGCACTCACAGTCCCAGTGTGTGGGTGACAGCTAGTGTTTATTGGGGCAGGTGAGTCTGGCCCTGCTGCAGGAGCTCTCACCCCACATTGCCTGCCCCCTGCCCAGCAACTCATCCTGTCCCCAGTAGCCCCATCAGTTCAGCCCATCCCCCCCTCAGCCCCAGACCCCCCACCGCTGCCCCATCCAGGCCAGTGCTGCAGCGCCACTCCCTGACCCACGCTACTCCTCACATTGCTCCATGGCTCACACTGCTCCCTGACCCACACTGCTCCCCACACCTCCACCTGACACGCACCACTCCCTGACCCACACCGCCCCATGGCTCAGGCTGCTCCCTGACCCTCACTGCTCCCCACACGGCCCCGGCACACGCCCTCCCTGACCCACACCACCCCGCGACACGCACTGCTCCCTGGCTCACTGCTCCCTACACTGCCTCCTAACCTGCTCTGCTTCCTGACCCACACGGCTCCCCACATCATCCCTGGAACTGTCTGAGCCCCTCCTGACCCTGGCTGTGCTGCCAGCTCACTGCTGTCTTGTGGCAGGGAATTCCACAGGTTAATGCGCCACTGCGTTAAAACAAAACACCCCCAGGTCTTTTCCCCTGGTTAGTATTTATAACATCGTTATGGTTGATTACACACTGAGCCAACTCCTCCTGCTGACACCCAGAGAGCCCCAGTGGCTGCGAGCTGGGGGTGCATGGGGGCCAAGGGGAGCACAATTTGAGTCCCCGAGTTATTTTATTTTCTGAAGTCGAGATGCATCCAGCCCCTACATTTGGATCCAGACCCGGATCACACCCCAAAGGGCTCAGTGTATGGCCCTGGCCCAATGCCGGGTCCGGGTCCCTGGCCCCCCTGTGACCGCCAGGGGCTGGGTTCGCTTCCCCAGCGGAATCCCCATGGGTCCGGGTCCCTTCCCCCATCGCTTCCCAGTTTCGTTTCCCCGCGGCGCAGGAGCGGGGGGGCGGGGGAAGGAAACCGAAACCCAGCGGCCGAGGCTGGTTTTGATTCTCCGTGCGGTCCCCGGTGACGCGCGGGCGGCGGCCGGGCTATAAAGGAGGAGCCGGCGGCGGAGCCGGGCAGAGCTGATCGGGCTGGAACTCGGGACGCTGCGGAACCAGGGCGACCCCGGCAGGCTGCGGACATGGTGAGGCTCGGGCGGGGCCGGGGTCCGCAGGGAGGAGCTCGGGGGTCGCTCTGCACGTTCCTGGCTCTGGGGGAGGGCAGCGCGGCAGCTCGGGACCGGAGCCCCCCGGGATCTCCTGTCCGCTGGCGCCCCACCCCCTCCGGCCCGGGTGCGTGTTTTGGGGGGACCCCGAGCCCGGTAGCATGCCCCCTGCTGCCGGCTGCATGTCCCTCGCCGAGCCGGTAGCAGGGCAGGGACCGATCGGCACTTCCCGGGGTCCCTTGCCACAGGAAAGGCAGCTGCCGCCTGTATTTACCGCCCCCTCCCAGCCCCTGGTCTCCGCTAAGCTGCCCCTTTGTTAGTGACCCGACAGCCCTTGGGGAGCCCCCTGACCGGGGCGGGAGCGTAGCAGCCTGAGCCCATCTGCCCTGAGCACCCCTTGCCCCTGGGACAGCCTCTGAGCGCTGGCTAGTGCACCCTTGCCAGGACCGGGCTCCGAGGGGGGCAGACCAGCCAGCCCAGTGAGCAGCCTTATCCCTCGACTGCCCTTTTGGGGGTGCTGGGTTTGGGCCCCTGTTAATCCCATGAAAAGGGATCTGGTGAGTGTTCACTGAGCCCAGCAGGCCTGAGCCCTCGTGCGCTGGCACGGATGCTGGTGTGATCATCACCGTGCTGACTGGGATGCATTTCCCTGCATGTTGTACTGGGGTAATGACTGCACCAGGTGCCAGGCACTGGAAGGGTGTATAGGGGTGTGACAGGATATGGAGAAGGTAACAAGCCCCAACCTGCTTCCCTCCCCGGGGTCTGAGTCCCTGTGGGATGGACATCTGGGCTCCCCCTCGGTTCTGACCGCTCTGGGCCCTCTCCTCCCCAGGCCCTGTGGCTCAGCGTGAAGCTGCTGACCGGCGAGATGCACAGCTTGGAGGTCACCAGCACTATGACCGTCTCGGCTTTCAAGGCCCAGATTGCCAAGAAGACGGGGGTGTCCCCGTACCAGCAGAAGTTGGCCTGCCAGAACGGGGCCTATGTGGAGCTGCGTGATGGCTCCCGGCTCTCCGACTACCAGCTCAAGCCCGGAGACATCGTCCTGTTGATGGTAAAGAACGAGGAGCCCATCACCCTCTTCATGAAGAATGACAAGGGCAGGACCAGCACCTACACTGTCCTCCCCTCCGACGGGGTCACCCAGTTCAAGGGGCGGGTCCAGCAGCAGGAGAACATCCAGCAGGAGCAGTTCTGGCTCAGCTTTGAGGGGAAACCGCTCGAGGACGGCCACAAGCTGGGAGATTACAACATCGCCCCCCACTGCACCATCTTCCTGCACCTGCGTCTGCGGGGGGGGCTGAGCCCCAGGGTCCAGCCTTCCTGACTTTCCTGCTCCCGTCCTCTTTTCCTAGATAGACCTTAGTGTCCCAAACATCGTATGCTAGCTTTGGACTCTCGGATGTGAAGCTGTGACTGGTTCCAGCACTGGCTGGGGTGGGGGGTGATGCAGAAGACTGGGAGAGGGTCCCAGGGAGAGTGAGCATCACGTTGACGCTGGGTGGCCCAGAGCACTCGCACCCCATTGTGCATGCGCTCACCCTGGTGCTGCTCACTCCAGCTCCTCATCCCTCCATGAATCCTGTTCCAGTGCAGCATGGTCCCGCTGTGCCAGGCTACGTAACTGACCTGGGCCGTGCAGAGCCACTCCGTTCCTTCCAGGGGGTACAGTGGGGCTCCTTACAACATGGTGGAAATCTCTCCTGCAGGAGGTTTGCTCAGTTAGCTCCTACATGTGAATGACACCACCCCTCCCCCAGGTCCGTGGTGCCATGTGTCTAGCGAGTAGTTTCCTTGCGACAGGTGTTTGCTCTGGTTCCCTGGCAGTGCTGTGGGTGAGGGTGTGGATTCAGCAGGCGCTAACCCTAGCGGAAGAGCGCGCTGGCCACTCCCTTTGTCACCAGTTGAATTCAGGTGTGAAGCTTAGATGCCAACATCACAAGAAGATCCAGCACAACCACCTGCCCTGCCTCTTCAGGGGCTGTGCAGCTGCTTCCTGGGATGTCGCATTGGGGATGTGGCTTGAGTGAATAATTTTGCTGTGGGGCGGGCCTAAGGCTGTAATGACCACTGGGGGTAGTGGCCTGTGAAGAAACAAAGGAACTGGCCTGATTAGACTCTGCAATTGGCAGTCAGGATTTCGGTCTTTTTTGTGACAAGATAGTATTTGTGTGTTCTGAACTGTGACTGGAGGACTCAGTCTGTGATTGTATTGCACACTAGGGCACTTTGCTATGTAAATGCATGATAATGATGATCTAATAGGATCAATAAACAGGTTTCCTCAAATCCTGCCCTGTTCCTGAGTCCTTTCTTTTCTCTGCTGACTCTGATCCATGCTGGTAAACCCTTCCAGGTGATCCACCCCTGTGCACTGAGCCAAGCTCTTACCCCCATGCCCCCAAACACTGGCCTCATCCTGAGAAGAAAGGAGGACACCCCCAGACCAGCCAGCTGTGCTGCCCTTTGGATGAGGGAGAAAGGAATTACAGCTGAGGTTTCCAGCTTGGGTTGGACATATTCCTGGAGGTTTCATCACGTGACAGAATCTTTAATTCCTGGAGACTCCAAGACAATCCTGGAGGACTGGCAACACTACTGAAGTAGCTCTCATGGGAGCTGGCTCAGAGTTTGAACCCCAGCCCCACGCTCCTAAAGCAAGAGCTAGCGCTCTAGGCCATTGGCATCAAGCATATAGCTTGTGGCCTGGCTCCACCCCCAGGCCTTCCCTCTGGCTCACAGCTCCCTCTGCCACCCTCAAAGCTGCCTGGCCTGCAGCTAGTTCAAGGGAGCCGGCAGGGGCCATGGAGGAGATGATCCATGCCAGGTGGGGCACAAGCCACAATCCTCCTCCTTGCCCCTATGCTTCCAAGCTGTGGCTGTCACCACATGCCAGCCTGGGTTTAGGGGTGTGGCTGCTTTCCCCTGAAACTGCCACCGAGCCCACTACTCAAGGACGTGGCTCCTACCCCACACCAAGAATCATAGAATATCAGGGTTGGAAGGGACCTCAGGAGGTCATCTAGTCCAACCCCCTACTCAGGAGCCAGAATCCCCCTGGGGTGGTGTGACGTTGCACTCCATATGTTTTATGAAAATGTTTATAAGTGTGAATTATATTCACACTTATAAACATATTTTCATAAAACACATGGAGTGCAACGTCACAGGTGGGAAATCCCGAGGTGGGGAGAGTTAGCAAAGGGAGTGGGAAATCCCCAGGGGAGAAACTGAAGGGGGGGTTCCCATGGGAGAGGATAGAGGGGTGGAACTTCCCACAGAGGGAGAGACTGAGGGAATCCCTGTGGGTCAGAGATGCAGGAGGAAGAATCCCAGGTGGTAGCGAAGAGTGGCCCACCTCCATAGGAGCCAGAGTGGCGCAAAGCGGGATTTTGCCCCTGCCAGAGAACAACTGGACTGGCTGCTCAGTGTTCGGCGCTGTCTCCCCCCTGGGCAGGCAGGTGCACGCAGGCGTGAGCAATACCCTGAGAAGTGGGAGTGTGAAACCCACTGTGAGCCCTGCTGGGGCTCCCTCCCCACCCTATGGCCAACAGGGGGGCAGCTTATGTTCCCCTTTTAAAGGATATTGTCAATCGTGAATGAGGTGTCCCCGTCAGAGCACCTCTGCTGTCACTACCAGTACACACCCACAGCCCCATTGATCCCCATGCCGCCTGGCTTTACCAAAGTGCACCCCCTCCCTGCTCATCCTGTAATGCACCCTCAGAGCTCACCGCTTGTATGCAGAGACCTGTGTCCCAAACCCTGGAAGTCAGGGGATCTGGGCTCAATTCTTGTTTTTGTCCAAAACTTTCAACGTATCCCCTTTGGAATAATGCCACGGCCATGCTCTTCTATAGCCCCTTTCAACCCTGGAGCTCAAAACATTCTACAAAGGGCAGTCAATAGCATTACCTCCACTTCACAGATGGGGAAACTGAGGCAAAGTGTGGGGCAGTGACTTGTCCAAGTTCACCAGCAAATCAGTGGCAGACCTGGTCAATAGAACCCACATCTCCTCTGTCTCAGCCCAGTACTGCACTCACTGGACAGCACTGTCTCCCTGAAAGGCACTTAAACTCCCCGTGGGTGTAGCTGTAAGATGGGGATACTGCTGCTTTCCCCAGGGACGCATGTGTGTTGCGTGTTCCCCTCTGTGCCCAGACCACAGGGGATGGGAGTCTGATGCCAGAGCCTGGCTCTGAGACTTTCAGCTCACAAGGTCCCTGGTTCAACTGTGGCTGTTGGCCAAGATAGCAGCCTTTACACTGCCCTGCCTCCCAGCAGGGTGGTGAAGATAAGAGGCTCAGCTACCATGGTGGTGATGCCCCCACTGGTAGACAAGTATGACTTGTGATACTGTCTCCCATGACCTTCTCATAAGCAAACTGGGGAACTAGAGCCTAGACGAACCAACTACAAGGTTGGTGCACAACTGGTTGGAAAACCCATACTCGGAGAATAGTTAAGCTTGCCTGAGGAGGTTGCATTATAACAGGGTTTAAAAGACAACTGGATAAATTCATGGAGGTTAAGTCCATTAATGTCTATTAGCCAGGATGGGTAAGGAATGGTGTCCCTAGCCTCTGTTTGTCAGAGGGTGGAGATGGATGGCAGGAGAGAGATCGCTAGATCATTACCTGTTAGGTTCACTCCCTCTGGAGCACCTGGCATTGGCCACTGTTGGAAGACAGGATACTGGGCTGGATGGACCTTTGGTCTGACCCAGTCTGGCCATTCCTATGTTCTTATGTTCAGCTGGAAGGGCCTATTGAGTGGGAGCTGTCCTGAGCCTGGCTGTATTCAATACCTTCATCAGTGATTTGGCCAAGGGCATAGAGAAGTACACAGATAAAGTTTGAGGGCGCTGCCAAGCTGGGAGGGGCTGCAAGCACTTTGGAGGACAGGATTAGAATCCAAAATGATGTGGACAAACTGGAGAAATGGTCTGAAATAAATAGATGAAAATCAATAAGGACAAATGCAAAGTACTCCACTTAGGAAGGCATAATCAAGTGTACAAATACAAAATGGGAAACGACTGCCTAGGAAGGAGTCCTGCAGAAAAGGATCTGGGGGTTATAGTGGATCACAAGCTAAATATGCATCAACAATGTAATGTTGTTGCAAAACAAGTGAACATCATTCTGGAATATATTAGCGTGAGTGTTGTAAGCAAGACACAAGAAGTAATTCTACTATTCTACTCAGCACAGATAAGGCCTCAACTGGAGTATTGTGTCAAGTTCTGGGCACCACACTTCGGGAAAGATGTGGAGAAAATCCAAAGGAGAGCAACAAAAATGATTAAAGGTCTAGGAAACATGACCTACACCAACAGATTGAAAAAACTGTAATTGTTTAGTCTGGAGAAGAGAAGACTGAGGGGGGACATGAGAACAGTCTTCAAATACATAAAAGGTTATCAAGAGGAGGGTGATCAACTGTTCTCATCCACTGAGGGTAGGACAAGAAGCAATGGGCTTAAATTGCAGCAAGGACAGCTGAGTTGGACCTTAGGAAAATCTTCCTAGCTGTCAGGGTGGTTAAGCACTGGAATAAATTGCCTAGGGAGGTTGTGGAATCTCTGTCATTGGTGGTTTTTAAGAGCAGGTTAGACACACACCTGTCAGGGATGGTCTAGATAACACTTAGTCCTGCCAGCAGTGCAGGGGACTGGGCTAGATGACCTCTCGATGTCCCTTCCAGTCCTACATTGCTGTGACTGGCAGGAGTGTGTGTGAGGTCACAGCCTGATGACATGTTCCCAGCTAGTCACATGGTCAGAAAAGAGAGAAACAAACAAAACCGCTGGGGTTGCTAATCAGATCTGCCAATGGCGCTTTCAGGGATATGGGGCCGACGACAGAAAAGTCCTGGGGCTCCATGTCTAGACCAGGCAGACACACTTAGCCAGACCCCATCCATTGTCCACACACAGCCACATCACACCCGGCCACCCTAGCTGTCCCTCAGCACCTCTCCCTAACCCTCGCCCAACTAGACCTGAGATCTCCTTTCCCCCGCTTGTTCCTAAGCAGGTGCTCAAAGAGAGAGGGCAGGAGGCCAGTTACTCCTGTCCAGCATGCCCCAGCCCCCACTGAGAAGGCAGAATTCTTTCCCTGCCTCCATGCCCAGATTAAAGCTTCCAGTTTCTCCCTTGGTGGCTTCCACATAGGCATCAACATGGAGGAAATGCCCGTTAATGCCTAATATCGTCTTGTCAAAAACTCCCTGCTGCAACAGATCTAGTCAAGCTTCAGCTCCGCGAAGGTGGGTGTTGACAGTCAGTGCTGAGCTGAGATCTCTGGGGACCGGGCGGTTCTGAGGCAGGACACTCACATTTTTAGCGGACCCTGTTAGCCGATGGCCAGGGATGTTTGGTGAGGTGCCAGCTATGCCCGTTTATACCATCCGTGACTTTAACCGCTAGGACGCACTGTCCCTTCGCGGCGGGCAGCCCGGGCTAGGCTGACGGATGCCCCAAGGTCCTAACCACCCGTGACTTTAACTGCTAGAGCTCAGAGCTCCTTCGCAGCGGGCAGTCAACACTGACTGACAGGTGCCCCAATGGCAGCACTAAGAGCCTCTCCACACCCGTGACTTTAACTGCTAGAGCTCAGAGCTCCTTCGCAGCGGGCAGTCAGGATTGACTGACAGGTGCCCCAAGAGTTTGCCCCGTGGAGGCGGCACAACTCAACGCTAGGCTCTTAGTACTCTCACCTAATGGCCAGGCTTTACAGCCAAAACGGCTGAGGTTCTTTAATTGTGTTGGCTGCTTCACAGTAAATCAGAGAAACAAGTCAGGCTTATGCATAAATGGTTACCAAAATTTATTAAACTAGATTCTGATCATGTGGTTACAAAATTGCTAGTGCCTACTTATTTAAGTGTAGAGATGTTACACACACAAACAAGTTACAAAACTGAAGCTACAATCCCAAAGAAAGAAAACAAAGTATAGAGCTCTATTTCAAAATATGTGTACACTAAAGATAGGAGATCAGGTGTGGGTGCTTCTTACCCTCCTTGCATCTCTCGATTCCAGCGGTGCCAAGCCAGGATCGGTCACTCAATTCCACGGAAAGACGAATAAGGGACAAGGCTTAGGGACCCTCTTAGCTGCAGAAGCCTTGGGAGGCTGTCACTTATCTGACCAGCAGATAGATAGTGAAAAGCACTCAAAAATCATGGTGCTGTAGGTCCCCTACTTATACCTCTGTACTCCTTTATTCTCTTTCTCCTTTCTTATGCCAAATTGGGGCTGGTCTGTCTGGGCGACGCCAGCTCTCGCAAGAGTAGTTTACACTTGCAAGGGAGAGAAACAATAAGTGTTGACTACTGGACATTCCTTTTATTAGGGTAAATATTTTCCCACCTAGGATGTTGGTGTGTGTGCATCATGCTATTTAGTAGGGGCTAAGAGCCATGTCTGTCACAGTGCCTCTGCCTGCTGTGAGCCTAATCGTTGTATATGTTCCCAGAGGCACATTGTAGCAGCACACCTGTGCTTCTCACAGCTTCAAAGGCTGTGCTGGAATTCATGTTAAGTGCCCTGTTCCGTGTGTTCCCAGCAATGCTGGTCTTGGGGGGGGGGGGGGGGGGCTGTCTGTCTGGCTACATTCCACCCCCTGATGCACCACACTACATCCCAGATTGCAAGGTGGCGGTGATGCCAGCACCTCTTGCCCTCCTTGGGGAAATCTAGAAATACCCAACAACCAAATTAGAGGATGAGGGTTCGCGGAATTGGTTAGGATCCCTTTTTAGCTCTAGGTATCTGATTTGTGTGGAGGAAAGAGCAGTTTGAATCAAACGCTTCATAATACATAAAGTTACACAAAAAAACAATTACAATAATTAAAATGGTTAAAACAGTATTTACAACCGAATGTAAAAACGGGGAGAGGGAAAATCCCAAGTGTTGAGCTAACCATTGCATCCATGAGGTTTGTCCATTCTCAGCCACTGCATGTAAAATTTTAACTGCACCTTTAATAGCAACCACATCTTGCTCTATTTGCCCTGAATGATTTACATAAACTTCTTTAGATGATCCCGTTACATATTTCACAGGCCGTCCCCAAACAGTGCGATGCCATTGTCCCACCTCCCCCGAGTCAATGTGAGGGTTGTTGGTGTACCATGCTGGTCCCCACTGAAAGATGTCGCTTTTGTTCCACCAATCATTTAGGCTGAGTGGTACAAATTCAATTCCCAGTCCATTGGTTGAATCTAGCAAGGTGCACATCCAGCAATTTGTAGCACCAGCAGCTGAGGCGATGGTTTGGATTGCTCCCCGAAGAGGATGTTCTGGTATTGCCAAGGTGACTGGAGCCAACAGAAGGATCATGAGGGCTTGCAGGAACATATCTCTGGTGGGTCGTGGTCTAGCTAAAAAACTTATTTTAAAACCAAAAGCAAAAATTACACCTGCTATTATAAGTAATGGCAAATATATCAACAGTCCATAGTAGTCTCTAGTGATCAAACAGGTCTGCTGCATGGTCCATTTTGCTGACAGGTTAGCTGGCAGGTTGCTCGGAACCATGGGACCATTCCTGCAATAAATCACATGGTCAGCCGGTCTTGGATGCGATCCAAGCCTCTGTAATGGTTATTAGCCTTTTATCAGCATTTAAGGCACTCCATACACCTTTCTCTTTATAGGCATGCAAAACACAGGTAAAGGTTCCCAGGGCTGGGTGTTTAATCACCACAGTGTCTCCGGGAGCATACTTGGAACTGTGCAGTGGTGTTCTGGCAGGGGAGATAGCTTTCCCTGTAGGGAAGAATCCCCTGCTGATTGGACTTCCTGTAGGAGTCTGTCTGTTGTTTAATCTCTGCACCATTTCGTCCAGTCTGTCTCCCCATGTGCCGTCAGTAGGCTTCAAGTGATTCTTTAGCAACCCATTCCAGCGCTCGACCATGCCATTAGATTGAGGTCGATATGGAAGGTGGAAGGTCCATTGGACTCCATGGTTAAGGGTCCATTCCCTTACAAGTTTATTCTTAAAATGCGAACCATTATCTGATTGGATTTCTTGAGGCATTGGGACAATTGCTGTTAAGCGGTTTAGTCCCATAATTGTGGACAACCCTGTTGCCAATCGGGTTGGATATGCAAAACCAATCCCTGAAACAATTTCTACCCCAGTCAAGATGTATTTCCACCTCTGCCTTGTAGTGGGCAGCGGTCCGACATAGTCGACCTGCCAGGTTGCCCATAGTGTTTTCCCATCTCTTAGCCTGGCAAACCTTTGTCCTTCTGCTATATGTTTTCTAGTCTCAGCACAAATAGCGCAGGCTTGCACCAGGTCTCTAGCCTGTCTGTGGGTGATAGGCCACCCCCTGATATGTGCTTGCCGAACTAACTCATCACTTCCTGTGTGTCCTAAATTATCATGTAACCATGAATATAAGCGTTCCCATTCTACTTGTGTGGTAAAGAGCTGGGCAGCTGCATCGGCTAAATTGTTTAACTGTGCAGCTGGGGTATTATTCCTCTGATGAGCTGAGACATGTCCTATAGACAGGGGTTGTTGCAGGGCATGCTGATATAACCACTTCCAGTATTCCAGTCCCCATACTGGTTTACCTCCTATTTCCCAGTGGTTATTTTTCCAGTTAGTGATCCACTGAGTGGCACCTGCCCATACCGCATAGGAATCCGTATATACTGCGGTGGCTCCTGCTTCACAAGCCAGTTTAATTGCAGCCAATTCTGCAAGTTGTGCTGACCCATCAATTTCAGCAGTTAGGGGTGCTGCAGAGGTGTCTGCAGGCACTGCTGCAGCTTTTCCCTTCCATTTTCCTTTAACCAGCCTGGCACTGCCATCAGTGAACCATACTCCCTCAGGCTTAGAAGGATCAAATGGGGCAGCATCCTTAATAGGAGACTGCTGTGGAGGTAGGCGGTATTCATCAGGCATTCCTACTTTCCATAGGGATTCCTGAATCATAGTGGGGTTTTGTGCAGTGTCTGCACTACCTACCCTGTGGTGTATGTAAAGTGCCCATCTTTGGATAGTCATTTTTTGTGCTACACCAGGTGGTAACTCTTTCCCTTCCAATATAGGTTTAATGATTGGAAGAGGAGTGTGAATTGTGATGTCCTTATCCTGAGTTAATTCCTCAGTTTCTCTCAAGGCTGTGTAAGCTGCCAGGAGCACCTTCTCATAAGGCGTGTAGTTAGCCTGTGACCCTTGCCATGACTTGGAACCAAACTGAATTGGTCGTCTGGGAGCAGTGTCACTTTCTTGCCAGAGAGCATAAGACATTCCAGTGGCTCCCACAGTTAGGTACAAATGGAATGGGGCTTCAGGATGTATGGGACCCAGAGCCTGATAGGTGTGTATCTCCCCTATCAGTTGCCTGAGGGCTTCCTCATGGGCAGGAGCCCATTCCCAGGCAGCACTTTTCTTTAACAAATTGTACAATGGTCTGGCTATAATGGCAAAGCCAGGTACATGTTTTCTCCAAAACCCCAGGGTTCCCAAAATCTGTCTCAATTGATCTTTACTTTCAGGGGAGGGTGCCTGATTTAGCTCTTGCACAGTGTCATTAGGCACAGACCTCCTACCTCCCATCCATACAGTACCTAAGAATTTTATCTCTTGGGAGGGACCTTGGCATTTCTCAGCTGGTAACTCTAAATTAAGGGCTTCTAGTGCTTCTTTGATTTGATTCATAGCCTCCTGTACCTCTTCTGAGGTTTTCCCACCTATTAAGATGTCATCAATGTATTGCACAGTTTGTACATTGGCTGGCAGTATAAGGTCATCTAGGACCTTTGCCAGTGCCCCATGGCAAATAGTGGGTGAGTGTTTAAACCCTTGTGGCATTCGGGTAAAAGTGTATTGTACACCTCTCCAAGTAAAAGCAAATCTTTCCTGGTCAGCTGGTTGCAAAGGGACCATGAAGAACATGTCCTTTACATCTAATACTGCTAGCCAGGGTTTATCCCAGGTTTGTATGGTGTTTACAATATCTGTTATGCTAGGGACTGCTGCAGTTAATGGTCCAGTGTTACTGTTTAGCTTCCTATAGTCTATAGTGAGTCTCCATTTGCCATTTGGCTTCTTGATGGGCCACACAGGAGAATTAAAGCGAGAGTGGGTACGAATTAAAATTCCTCGCTGTTCCAAATCTTTGATCAGGTCAGTAACAGGGCTTATGGCCTCAGCTGGGACATTATACTGCTTTATGTTTGTTACTGTTGAGGGCGGGAGAGCAGGCGCGCTGCTAAGTAAGTTTACAGAATAGTGGGGAGGGCTTTCCTCTTCCAGGTGGGTGGCATGAGGAACAGAACTGACTCCAAAAGCCCATCTTTCCCCATTAATCCTTCCCTTCTTTCCTCTTAAAACGTCCATGCCCAGTATGTTGGCATTGCCCAAAATCACCTCATATTTTCGGGGCTGATGCTGGGGTTGCAATGGGATATCCAGTTTTATCTTAACTAATGGGTAAGTTATGGTACTGCCATTTACTCCTGTAACAAGTACCTGCTTTCGGCCAGTAAGTGGCAAGCCCTGAAAACTTTCTCGCTTAATCATGGACATTTGAGCCCCTGTGTCCATTAAGAAAGGAATAATGTGTTTGTCATTTACAGTTACATGTATCCGGGGGTCTTTTGCTGTTGTTTTCTCCTCTTTGGATTTAAGCTGGTTTATTAGGACAGGAGATTGACCCCCGCAAGCTAGTTTCCCTGCTCTGGTAACTCTTGCAGTTGCTGGAGCAATGGAGTATACAGAGTGTCTGTAGGAGGGGGAGGAGGAGAGAGCTGCAGAGGTGCACTGGGAGTAGCATTAGTTGTCTCCCAGTCAGCTCTTTTGAAGGTGGTGAATAATTTTAGCCGCTCTGTGGGCAGTCCATTTATCACCTCTCTGGGATAACCTAAAGCCAGACATTGTCTCCACAACTTGGCTCTAAGCTCCTTTTCCTCCTGGGTTGGCTCTCGCTTGTTCTTATGTCCTTTAGATGGTGCCCCCTTGTTTCCCTGAAGGGAACGCATCTTAGCTTTGCCTGTCAGTGCTCTGATGTCTCCGAATTCTCTAAAGTATGACACCAGAAGGTTTAGCAGTGCCCGAAAGGTACTGTTATGTGCTGCAGCTTCTGATCTAAGGGACAGTGCCATAGCCCTATGGTTACTCGGAGCTCCCTTAAGCAGAGGTCTGAGATCATCTACATTTACCTGACCCTCCCATGGACTTTCATAGGTTAACTCTTGAGGGTTTTGGCCAAGCATGCTAATGACAGCCACAGTTAATAGAGCTGCTTTTACCTCATCTATGTTGGTCCAGTGCATTACTGTGCGTTCATCTCGGTCTGCTGGGTAAATTCCTCTTGCCCATCGACAAGCCAGAGACCAAAGTGTTTTAGGGGTGATCCCCTCTGAATGTTCCAGGAATATTCCTGCACCTAAGTTAAGGCGCTCAGTTTCTTGGGCTGTCAGGCGTATATATCCACCCCCAGTGTCCCAGAGGCGGACCAGCCACTCTATTATACCTTCCTCAGGCTTTTTAGCAAAATCTCCCTGGATTGTTTTTAACTCCATGGGAGTATATTGGCAGGTGGTAATTTTGGTAAAGTGTGTTGGAGCTTTATTCCCTTTTCCCTTTTTACCTCCCCTCTTTGTTTTTGAAGAGGTGGATGGATCATTGTCATCCCCTTCTTCATCCAGCTCTGCCCCACTCAAATTTCCCTCATGTTCTTCTGATTTGTGCTGTGTGATAGCTGGTCTTAATTTTACAGAGGGACCTTCCTCCTCAGAGGAGGGGGACTCATGTGCTGAATCCCAAATGTCTCCATCCCATTCCTCAGGGTCTAGCCAGAGAGCAGTCTCAACTTTAGCCTGGTTGATTCTGCATGTTTTAGTCTCCAGCTTTTCCCTTCGTTCTATCCCTTCTTTCTCAATTAAGGGAAGTAATCTTTTCTGAAGATGTTCCATATCCCTATTCAGTGTTCTTACTCTGGTATCTAAATTCTGGCATTCCTTGCGCAGTGTGTCCCTTTCCTGTTGTAGCCTATTAAATTCTATTGCCAGACTATGATAATCCTTACAGGCAGCTTGCCAAATGTTAGTAAGCAGCCATATACAAGCACCTTTTCCTTTCCCTTTCTTCATCTTGCAGGCAGTTCTCCAATTACAGAAATGCTGCCAGATCTCTGCTGGTTTTCCCCAATATTTCTCCAGCAGTTCTTTGCCCCACAGAGGATTTCCCCATCCCTCTTGGGTCAAACTTTTCTCTAGCTCAGGGAAATCTGTGGTGTTTATCATGACTGGTTTCATTGTGTTACTGTAGTGCAGCCTATATCACAATCCTGTTCGTGACGCCAAATCTGTTAGCCGATGGCCAGGGATGTTTGGTGAGGTGCCAGCTATGCCCGTTTATACCATCCGTGACTTTAACCGCTAGGACGCACTGTCCCTTCGCGGCGGGCAGCCCGGGCTAGGCTGACGGATGCCCCAAGGTCCTAACCACCCGTGACTTTAACTGCTAGAGCTCAGAGCTCCTTCGCAGCGGGCAGTCAACACTGACTGACAGGTGCCCCAATGGCAGCACTAAGAGCCTCTCCACACCCGTGACTTTAACTGCTAGAGCTCAGAGCTCCTTCGCAGCGGGCAGTCAGGATTGACTGACAGGTGCCCCAAGAGTTTGCCCCGTGGAGGCGGCACAACTCAACGCTAGGCTCTTAGTACTCTCACCTAATGGCCAGGCTTTACAGCCAAAACGGCTGAGGTTCTTTAATTGTGTTGGCTGCTTCACAGTAAATCAGAGAAACAAGTCAGGCTTATGCATAAATGGTTACCAAAATTTATTAAACTAGATTCTGATCATGTGGTTACAAAATTGCTAGTGCCTACTTATTTAAATGTAGAGATGTTACACACACAAACAAGTTACAAAACTGAAGCTACAATCCCAAAGAAAGAAAACAAAGTATAGAGCTCTATTTCAAAATATGTGTACACTAAAGATAGGAGATCAGGTGTGGGTGCTTCTTACCCTCCTTGCATCTCTCGATTCCAGCGGTGCCAAGCCAGGATCGGTCACTCAATTCCGCGGAAAGACGAATAAGGGACAAGGCTTAGGGACCCTCTTAGCTGCAGAAGCCTTAGGAGGCTGTCACTTATCTGACCAGCAGATAGATAGTGAAAAGCACTCAAAAATCATGGTGCTGTAGGTCCCCTACTTATACCTCTGTACTCCTTTATTCTCTTTCTCCTTTCTTATGCCAAATTGGGGCTGGTCTGTCTGGGCGACGCCAGCTCTCGCAAGAGTAGTTTACACTTGCAAGGGAGAGAAACAATAAGTGTTGACTACTGGACATTCCTTTTATTAGGGTAAATATTTTCCCACCTAGGATGTTGGTGTGTGTGCATCATGCTATTTAGTAGGGGCTAAGAGCCATGTCTGTCACAGCGCCTCTGCCTGCTGTGAGCCTAATCGTTGTATATGTTCCCAGAGGCACATTGTAGCAGCACACCTGTGCTTCTCACAGCTTCAAAGGCTGTGCTGGAATTCATGTTAAGTGCCCTGTTCCGTGTGTTCCCAGCAATGCTGGTCTTGGGGGGGGGGGGGGGGCTGTCTGTCTGGCTACAGACCCTTTGACATGTGAATTGTAACGCAACTGGTGAGGATTTACTTGTCCGTGCTCGGAAGGTTCCTTCAGTTCCCGAGTGTCAGTGCAGTGATTCTGGGGAGGCTGCCGGGTATTCTTTGGCCACTGAAGCCCTCCTTTAAGTGAAAACTGAACTAAACCCTAAATCCAGGGGTCAGGGTGCCAGCATGGGACTCCAAAGACCTGGTTTCCATTCCCAGCTCTGCTACAGACTCACTCTGTGACCTTGGGTGTGTCTCCCTGTCCCAGACCCTCAGGGGATTGAGGCTCCGAACTTCCAATGAAATCAAAGGATGTTGGTGCCTAAATACTTTTGTGGATTTGGGCCTTTGTGCCTCAGCTCCCATCTGTACCAGGGGGCTAACAGCCCTGCCCTGCTGCACAGGGGGCAGGTGAAGATAAATACAGTAAATACTGTGGTGCTGGTAGGGTTGCCAACTGTCTAATCACACAAATCCTGCCCAGCCCCTGCCTCACTCCTTCCCTGAGGCCCCACCCCTGCCCCACCCCTTCTCTGAGCCCTCCCCCCACTCACTCCATCCCCCCTCCCTGCGTCGCTTGCTCTCCCCCACCCTCACTCACTTTCACCGGGCTGGGGCAGGGGGGGTGGGGTACGGGAAGGGATGCGGGCTCTGGGCTGGGGCCGAGGGGTTCAGTGTGTGGGAAGCGGCTCTGGGCTTAGCCTGGAGCAGGGGTTTGGGGTGCAGGAGGGGGTGTGGGATGCAAGCTCTGGGAGGGAGTTTTGGTGCAGGAGGGGGCTCCGGGCTGGGGCACGGGTTTGGGGTGAGGGAGGGGGTGAGGGGGGTGAGCTCTGCGAGGGAGTTTGGGGTGCAGGAGGGGGTGTGGGGTGCAAGCTCTGGGAGGGAGTTTGGGTGCAGGAGGGGGCTCCGGGCTGGGGCAGGGGATTGGGGTGCAGGAGGGGGTGAGGTAGTGTGACCAGATAGAAAGTGTGAAAAATCGGGACAGGAGGTGGGGGGTAATAGGTGCTAATATAACAAAAAGCCCTGAATATCAGGACCGTCCCTATAAAATTGGGACATCTGGTCACCCTAGGGTGAGGTGTGCAGGCTCTGGGAGGGAGTTTGAGTGCAGGAGGGGACTCCGGGGTGGGGCAGGGAGTTGGGGTGCATCAGGGGGTGAGGGGTGCGGGCTCCAGCTGGGTGGCGCTTACATCGGGCGGCTCCTGGTCAGCCGCACAGTGGGGCTAAGGCAGGCTCCCTGCCTGCCCTGGCCCTGCACCACTCCCAGAAGCAGCCGGCACGTCCCCGTGGCCCCTGCGGGGGATAGGGGGTCCACGTGCTGCCCCTGTCTGCAGGCACCGCCCCTGCAGCTCCCATTGGCTGGGAACTGTAGCCAATGGGAGCTGCAGAGTTGGCGCTCAGGACGGGGGCAGCACGCGGAGACCCCCTGTCCCCCCACAGGGGCCACAGGGATGTGCCAGCCGCTTCTGGGAGTGGTGCAGGGACGGGGCAGGCAGGGAGCCTGCCTTGGCCCTGCTGTGTTGCCCGACTTTTAGCGACCTAAAATCTCCTGGTTTGGCTTCAGTAGCCTGTGGGAGACAGAGCCTGATTCCGGGAGGCGCCCGGTGAAATCGGGAGGGTTGGCGCCCCTAGGTACTGGGGCCACAGAAGTTGCTGAGATGTGCTGTGCTCGGTACCTCCACAGCACCCCAGACATACGTGCAGCTATAAATAAGGTGAGGGAGGAGCAGGTGTCAGCATGAGACCGAGAGCCAGGCCAAGGGGAGAGTCAAAAGTTGGGGGGGGTCTTTTCATTCCCTATAATCCTCTGGGCCAGAGGTCCCCAAACTCTGGGGTGCACCCCCTGGGGGTGGGCAGAGAGGGAGCACCACCGAGCTCTGCTCATGGCCCTGGGCCCGGCTGCTGGCCCTGGCTTCCAGGCCCGAGCCCGGGGCTCTGTTGCGGGCCCCGAACCCGGGGTCCCAGCTGCTGGCCCCACACTCGGAACCCTGACTGCCGGCCTTGGACCCTGGCCTCGGCTGTGCTCCTGGCCTGGCCCCCACCCCCGGTCCCAGCTGTGGCCCCAGCCTCAGCCCCCTTACCTCTGTCTGTGTCCCCCCTTCCCAGAGCCGCAGCCCTGCTCCTGGCTCTGGGGGGGCTTGGGGCGTGGACAGGGGTAATGGAGGGAACAAAGTAAAAAGTTTGGGGACCACCGCTCTGGGCCATGACTGTTACCACTGGAACCTGACGCTGGGACGTTAACCCTTTACATGGCAGCCTCTGCATCACACTAGCATTCCATTTAGTATCCCACTCGGGGAAGGTTTTGTGGGGCAGTTTGTATGAAAGACCCAACACAAACTAAAGCTTTGTAGAAACGTGTAACCCTCGTGCCGGGCCTGTTAAGTCCTGGAGCCCTGAAAACTCCAAGGGCAAATGCCACTTGCGGAGCCCCTGGAGTGCTGCCAAGTGCCCCCTGTAATCCCCCTACAGAGCAAACTCTGAAGGGGAAAAATTCCTGACCCCAAGGGCCGGATCCTGTTGGGGAGTCCTAGATTCCAAGGCAGCAGGGACTATTGTGACCATCTGGTCTGACCTGCTGTATCGCACAAGCCAGAGCCCTGCCCTAAAATAAATTCCTGCGTCAAGTCCAATAGCTGTGCTTGAGCTAGAGCGGATGTTTAAAAAAAAATCCCGTCTTCATTTAAAAATGGCCAGTGATGGAGACTCCACCCTGATTTGGGTAAATTGTTCCAATGGTTAATTACCCTCCTCGACGTTACCAACGATGCCTTATTTCTAGCCTGTATTTTTCTAGCTGCAACTTCCAGACATCAGATCTTGTTCTACCTTGCCTGCAAGAGTGAAGGGCCCTCTGGTGTCAAATTTCTGCTTCCCATGTAGGTACTGCTAGACTGTGATCAAATCACCCCTTAAACTTCTCTTTGATAAGCCAGATAGATTGAGCTCTTTGAGTCTATCACTATAAGGCAGCTTTTCCAAGCCCTTGATCATTCTTCTGGCTCTCCTGTGAACCCTCTCCACTTTATCAACTCTCTTCATGAATTGTGGACTCCAGGACTGGACACAGGATTCCAGTAGTGGTTGCACCAGTGTTAAATACAGAGATAACATAACCTTTCTGCTCCTACTCAAGATTCCCCCGTTTATACATCCCAGGATCACATTAGCCCTTTTGCCCACAGGGGAGCACTGTTCAGCTGATTATCCCCCAAGTTAAAATCTCCCATCTGTAAGTATGCTCTGCATTCCTAGTTCTTAGAAGTATTAAAACAGATATTGTTTGTTTCCACCCAACATACCAAGCAATCCAGATTGCTCAGTATCGGTGACTTGTCCTCTTTGTTATTTACCACTCCGTTAGCCTTTGTGTCATCTGCAAACGTTCTCAGTGATGACTTTATGCTTTCTTCCAGGTCTCCGATAAAAATGTGGAATAGCATAGGGCCAAGAATCAATCCCTGTGGGACCCCACTAGAAACACCTCCCCTCAGTGATGATTCCCCGGTTCAAATTACATTTTGAAACCTCTCATTCCAGCAGTGATTAATCCATTTAACATATGGCATGCTGATTTTCTCTTGTTCTAGTTTTAGACTCAAAATATCTTGTGGTACTGAATCAAATGCCTGACCGAAGTCTGAGTGTTTTACATCAACCCTATCACCTTTACCAACCAAACGCATCATATCATCCAAAAATGCCATCAAGTTAGTTTGACAGGCTCTATTTTCCATTTGCCCATGTTGAGTGCCATTAATTACATTCCCCTCCTTTAATTCTTTGTTAATTGAGTCCCATCACAGCTGCTCCATTAACCTTACTGGGATCAATGTCAAGCTTACCTGGGTCGGCCACAAGCCGAGCTTTCTTCCACTCCTCTTCCAGGATTGGGGGTGATGGAGCAGTCTCTATGCAAAAGAATTAATGGACACAGATCTGACATCAGGAATCATAACATTAAAAAACCAGTAGGAGAACACTTCAACCTCTCTGGCCACTCAGTAACAGATTTAAAGGTGGCAATTTTGCAACAGAAAAGCTTCAATAACAGACTCCAACAAGAAACTGCTGAGCTTGAATTAATATGCAAACTAGATACCATTAACTTGGGTTTGAATAGAGACTGGGAGTGACTGGGTCATTACACATATTGACTCTATTTCCCCACATTAAGTATCCTCACACCTTCTTGTCAATTGTCTGAAACGGGCCATCTTGATTATCCCTTCAAAAGTTTTTTTTCTCCTGCTGATAATAGCTCATCTTAATTAATTAGCCTCTTACTCCACCTTTTCATGTTCTCTGTATGTATATCTATATCTTCTTACTCTATGTTCCATTCTGTGCATCCGATGAAGTGGGCTGTAGCCCACGAAAGCTTATGATCTAATAAATTTGTTAGTCTCTAAGGTGCCACAAGTCCTCCTGTTCTTTTTGCGGATACAGACTAACACGGCTGCTACTCTGAAACCTGCGGCTGGTGTGGAGCAGGAATATCTACTCTGGCCACAAGGGGGCATCAGTGCTGCAGAGATGGGCAGCTGCAGGCACCCCAGGGGATTGATTCCTTTAGTCCAGCTGCCTGGTCTGGAGCTGAGGATGACCAGTCCATACCGTGCCCTCGTCAGAGAGAGGCAGGAGATGGGAGGTGCTGCTACCATCAGTGAGGCTCAGAGCATGAACCTGCAGACGGAGAGAAAGGAGATCCCAGTATAAACCAGTATAACGGCAGCTTCAGAGCAGGCAGGAGCCGTGGAGATCCCAGAATAAACCAATACAGAGAGGCTGTTGCTGCTGTAGGACTGGGACCCTCCCAGTTCTCCCAGTATAAGGCAAGGGAGTGGAGATCCCATCTCAGCCCAGAGGCTTCCCTAGATCCTCCCCCTGCGGATGGAGGAGCCCCCGGCGAGGCGGCCCGGGGCCGTGGGCTGCCGGCGTTGCTTCTGGGAGTTCTGGAACTACGAGACCCCCAAAGTGATCGTGGTGAAGAACCGCAACCTCGGCATCATGTACAGAGGGGTGCAGCTGCTGATCCTGCTCTACTTCATCTGGTAGGTCCCTGGCTGAGCCAGCGTGTGGGTCTGGGAGAGATGGGGTGGGGAGAGCTGAGGGGGCAGGCAGAGGAACGCCAGCCTCAGCACCTGCACAGAGAACTGAGTGGGGGGCTGGATCCTCTGCTGCATTGGAGCCATTTGCTGATTTACACCAGAGAAGGATCAGGCCCAAGGATTGCTGTTCAATCCTTTCCTGTGCTGTTGAGGCATCAGTTCGCCCCATAACAAGGAAGAGACAGAGTGTGGTTAGATGCAGGAGGGAGGGGATGCCAGGTTCTGTCCAGCCCCACTACCATGAGCGTCCTGCTGGCCCCACAATGACATGGGGGGGGGTCTGGGATTAGGACAGGGTCCTGCAGCAGGTACTTTGTTAGCTGGGTGAGCCACATAGGTGCAACCAGAGAAAAAGAGTGGGGGTGTGTGTGTGTGGTGGAGGGAACAACAGGGAGTGTTTTATTCAACACAGAAGAGACAAGGCAGAAGGGGCAGCGTAGCCAGTCCGCCCTGGGCACATTGCTAGCACCAGCCCTTTTCAATATGGTTAAATCTTGCATCACTTTGCACCTACCCTTTCCGACTCCGGAAATATGAGAGCTGGTGAATAAAAGGCAATTATGGTTTGCAGGAGACTTTGGGGGTTTTAGTTTCCCATTAGCATGTTTTGTTTTCTTCCTCTCAATGACAATCCAAACCGGAACATTTTCCATTTGATCAAAACATTTTTGATAAAAATGTACAGGTTTCAAAAATCATTTCTCGTAAAAAACAAATCAGTTTTGGGAAAATCAAAAACTTTTTTTTGCCTTTGGAAAATCAAAAACTGAGCATCTTTTCCAAAAAGCAAAGCTTTTCACCAAACATTTTTTGGTTTGCATACCCCTTCCGCCGCCTCCCCCCCCCCGGGGGAATTTTGACTCAAATAAAAACGTGCGTGGGTTTGGGGTTTTTTGGCAAAAAATATTGTCTGACTCTAGTACAAATGTAGTAAAAGGATTAGTTCTTTTTCCTTTTCCCCTCTTTCCTTTGCTCTGCTCTGTCTCTCACACTCCAGTGCCCTCTCAATCTCCTTTTTCTAGATTGTTTAATAGTCATTTTCTCCTACTGTCCTGTCTATGTTGTGGTCTCTTCCTCCCTCCTTTAACTTTCCAGTTTCTTTTCTTCTCCCTCTTTTCATCCCGGACCATTCCCCTCTCTCACATCCCCCAGTCCCACTCTCTCTGAACTCTGCCCATCCTCACTTCCCTTTCCACTAAAAGCTCTCCCATCCCATGCACTCTCCTTCCCCACACCCAATCGCTCTCCTCTTTCCCACCCCCCATGTCACGCGCGCACATGCTGGTGAATGAGATCTCCCAGGAGGACAGTCGCACACACCGCTCAGCTGATCCGGAAACGATTGCCTTGTGGCATAGTTCAGCCCATGGCCAGTGCACTTCTCAGCCTCTCTGCCGAGTCTGCTCACCAGCGCAAAGCAGGGCTGGGAGTGTGTGACAGGGGTTCTGGAACAGAGACCCACCCACCTCCGCTCCAAGAGGCACCACCCAGCATCTGTTAGCTGGAAATAAGTCTGAACCCCGGCTGAGCGATCCAGGATTTCTGGTGACCTGCAGGCGAAAGGCTTCGCTAGCAGGGCCTTGAGACATCCCGGCCTGAAGAAGCACTAACTGTTACACTACCCAGAACGATGCTTGCTGTCTAGCCAGCTATTGAATGCAACCAGTAGGCCAGGGCCTGAGGGGGACCCAACACACCTGCTATTTGAGAGGTGGTCGGTAGCAGGATTCCAGGATCCTGTTCCTGGCTGTAGGAGCAGATTCATGCAGCGTCTCTCAATCGGTGCCATAGGGTCCCATCTGGCCTGGGAATCTATGAAAAGTTCCAGGCCCTGGATCAGTCAAACGCAGCCCGCACTGGTCTGGAGGTGTTTACAGTGTGAATCCCTGCCCTGGCCTAGTTCCTGGAGCTGTCTCTGGCCCCAAAGATCCTGCACTGGGACTCCCTTTTCTATGCCAGGACCCCTCCGGGACCCCCTCCCAGCTAGGTGAGATCCAGCCAGGCCCCTCCACCCATTTAGCAATATGGGATGGGCAGGGTAGTTACATACTGGTTTGTAGGGCCCAGAGTAAGAATCCCAGGGCTAACAGTTACACACAGCCCAATCAAGCACATAAATTGTCACATTACCTCTGTAAGGCACTGTGGCAAAGGGGTGAGACTTTCCCCCGTCCTAGCGAGACCTGGATTTTGTCCCGACCTGATGGGACCGTTGCGCCTTTCACTCCCTGGAGCTGTGACATGGGTGAGTGGCCAGGTCGGGGCCTGAGGGCTCGGTTAATAATGAGGGTTATGAAGGTCACAGAAGCACTAACAGCAGTTAGTAAATAGCCGAGGCTAGAGCCGTGGTCCCCTGGCTTGCAGGCCGGCTCCTCGCCCTAGGCTAGAGGGTCTATCTGCAAAGACCAGGGATTTCACCTGCCCTGCAGGCCGTGGAGACAGACCTGTCACATGCATGAGCCTCACCCAGACGGATGAGCCCTGGTGGGTGTGTGCAGGAACCCCCAACACCGACAGACCAGCTCCCCGGAGTCCCCAGCCACCCCCTTTCCTGGCTTCTCTCTGCCCCGCTCTCCCTAAGCCCATCACCACTCCCCACACAGCCGTCCATGCTCCCCTTCTCCCCAGGTTCTCTCGGCCCCCTCACTGGCTTCCGCTGGCCTCCTGTCACTGCCTGCTACTTCCTGGTGCTCCCAGGCCCCCGACGCCCTTGGTGTGGGCCGGGACCTGTGATGGGAAGGGGCTGGCTCCCAGGGGCTGGCTCCCAGGAGCTGCCTGGCACCAACAAGGCTTAGGGCGGGGGAGTGGATAATGCAGCGGTGCAGGGAGCATGGGGGTGGCACGTTGCCGGGGAGGGGGAGAAGCCCTTGTGTTTTGGATTCCCCAGCCATAGGGCAGGCAGAGGTGGGGGGATACGTTGCTGCTGGGGATGTATGTCCCTGATGGCTCCCCTGCCCCCCAGGTACGTGTTCATCATCCAGAAGGGCTACCAGGAGAGCGAGACGGGCCCCGAGAGCTCCGTGGTCACCAAGGTCAAGGGCGTCGCCCGCTCGCACAACAGGGTCTGGGACGTGGAGGAGTACGTCAAACCTGCCGAGGTGAGGCTGTGACGCTGCCCCCCCCATGCCCTGGAAGGCTGTGATCTGCCCCCCCTTCTGCGAGGCCCTGACACTACCACCCCACCCCCCCTGGCAAGGCTGTGATCTGCCCCCCGCTTCTGCGAGGCCCTGACACTACCACCCCACCCCCCCTGGCAAGGCTGTGATCTGCCCCCCCCTTCTGCGAGGCCCTGACACTACCACCCGCCTCCCCCGCCCCCCGGCAAGGCTGTGACGCTGCCCCCTCCGTGCCCCGCAAGGCTGTGATCTGCCCCCCTTTCTGGGAGGCCCTGACACGACCCCCCTCCCCCTGCCAGGCAAGGCAGTGACGCTGCCCCTCCCCCATGCACCCCACAAGGCTTTGATGTGGCCCCCCCACTCCCGTCTGGGAAGCCAAAGCACTGCCCCTCCCCCACAAACTCGCCCACTCCCACACAGGCTGTAAGAGCTCCTGCCTGGTGCCAGGTCCCCCTGGAAGCAACCAGACTGTGACAGCCCCCAGACAGGCGAGGGGGGGGGCTGCTCTGGGCACCTCGCTAACGCTGGCTGTGCCAATGCTGTGTGCCAGTGCTAATAACAGCACGTTGCCGACATATGACCAGCGCCCCCAGGGCCCCCGCTGAGCCCTGCACGGAGCTGGAGCCTGCACAGAGCACCCGTCCCTGCAACCCCCCCACCATTGCACCCCCAGGGCCCCCGCTGAGCCCTGCACGGAGCTGGAGCCTGCACAGAGCGCCCGTCCCTGCAACCCCCCCACCATTGCGCCCCCAGGGCCCCCGCTGAGCCCTGCACGGAGCTGGAGCCTGCACAGAGCGCCCGTCCCTGCAACCCCCCCACCATTGCGCCCCCAGGGCCCCCGCTGAGCCCTGCACGGAGCTGGAGCCTGCACAGAGCGCCCGTCCCTGCAACCCCCCCACCATTGCGCCCCCAGGGCCCCCGCTGAGCCCTGCACGGAGCTGGAGCCTGCACAGAGCGCCCGTCCCTGCAACCCCCCCACCATTGCGCCCCCAGGGCCCCCGCTGAGCCCTGCACGGAGCTGGAGCCTGCACAGAGCGCCCGTCCCTGCAACCCCCCCACCATTGCGCCCCCAGGGCCCCCGCTGAGCCCTGCACGGAGCTGGAGCCTGCACAGAGCGCCCGTCCCTGCAACCCCCCCACCATTGCGCCCCCAGGGCCCCCGCTGAGCCCTGCACGGAGCTGGAGCCTGCACAGAGCGCCCGTCCCTGCAACCCCCCCGCCATTGCGCCCCCAGGGCCCCCGCTGAGCCCTGCACGGAGCTGGAGCCTGCACAGAGCGCCCGTCCCTGCAACCCCCCCGCCATTGCGCCCCCAGGGCCCCCGCTGAGCCCTGCACGGAGCTGGAGCCTGCACAGAGCGCCCGTCCCTGCAACCCCCCCACCACTGCGCCCCCAGGGCCCCCGCTGAGCCCTGCACGGAGCTGGAGCCTGCACAGAGCGCCCGTCCCTGCAACCCCCCCACCATTGCGCCCCCAGGGCCCCCGCTGAGCCCTGCACGGAGCTGGAGCCTGCACAGAGCGCCCGTCCCTGCAACCCCCCCGCCATTGGGCCCCCAGGGCCCCCGCTGAGCCCTGCACGGAGCTGGAGCCTGCACAGAGCGCCCGTCCCTGCAACCCCCCCGCCATTGCGCCCCCAGGGCCCCCGCTGAGCCCTGCACGGAGCTGGAGCCTGCACAGAGCGCCCGTCCCTGCAACCCCCCCGCCATTGCGCCCCCAGGGCCCCCGCTGAGCCCTGCACGGAGCTGGAGCCTGCACAGAGCGCCCGTCCCTGCAACCCCCCCGCCATTGCGCCCCCAGGGCCCCCGCTGAGCCCTGCACGGAGCTGGAGCCTGCACAGAGCGCCCGTCCCTGCAACCCCCCCGCCATTGCGCCCCCAGGGCCCCCGCTGAGCCCTGCACGGAGCTGGAGCCTGCACAGAGCGCCCGTCCCTGCAACCCCCCCGCCACTGCGCCCCCAGGGCCCCCGCTGAGCCCTGCACGGAGCTGGAGCCTGCACAGAGCGCCCGTCCCTGCAACCCCCCCGCCACTGCGCCCCCAGGGCCCCCGCTGAGCCCTGCACGGAGCTGGAGCCTGCACAGAGCGCCCGTCCCTGCAACCCCCCCGCCATTGCACCCCCAGGGCTCCCTGCGCTGTGCCAATCCCCGTGTCTGCGCTGACTTGCCTGGTTGCCATAGGGAGCCCTTCCCACTCCCAGCAAGCCCCCGCGAGCCCCTAGAACCATGTGCCATGGGGCCAGCCCAGCGTGGCTCCTGGATGGGAAGTGGTGAAGGGACTGGCCCAGGCGGGGGGCAGGATTTACGAGCCCTCCCTTGCTTTGGAGTAAGGAGAGGCAGCTGGTTGCTCTCTTGCTGGCTGAGGCTGGCCGGGCGGATGCCCTCCAGCGCTGCAGGGCTCTCTCCAGCGATCTCACTCATTCCAGATCCAGCAGGGCACCCCAGTGGGGAAACAGGGGTGGGGGGCTCCATGGAAAACGTCTCTCTCTCCCTGTCGGCTCTGCAGGGCGGCAGCGTGTTCAGCATCCTCACCCGGGTGGAAGTCACCCACTCCCAGACTCTGGAGACCTGCCCCGAGGTGAGAGAGACAGACTGGGCTGTGTGGAGGGCATGGGTGGGGGATGGAGGCAGGGGGCCTGGCTGGCTGGGAGCAGCGAAATGATGCAGAGGAAGGAGGCTGGGTATGGGGGACTGGGGCATGTTTTCAGTTGGCCCATGACAGCCCCAGACCCACATTCCCATGAGCAGCACTTTCATAGAATCATAGAATCTCAGGGTTGGAAGGGACCTCAGGAGGTCATCTAGTCCAACCCCCTGCTCAAAGCAGGACCAATCCCCAATTAAATCATCCCAGCCAGGGCTTTGTCAAGCCTGACCTTAAAAACCTCTAAGGATGGAGATTCCACCACCTCCCTAGGTAACCCATTCCAGTGTTTCACCACCCTCCTAGTGAAATAGTGTTTCCTAATATCCAACCTAGACCTCCCCCACTGCAACTTGAGACCATTACTCCTTGTTCTGTCGTCTGCTACCACTGAGAACAGCTGAGCTCCATCCTCTTTGGAACCCCCCTTCAGGTAGTTGAAGGATGCTATCAAATCCCCCCTCACTCTTCTCTTCTGCAGACTAAATAAGCCCAGTTCCCTCAGCCTCTCCTCGTAAGTCATGTGCCCCAGCCCCCTAATCATTTTCGTTGCCCTCCGCTGGACTCTCTTCAATTTGTCCACATCCCTTCTGTAGTGGGGGGCCCAAAACTGGGCACAGTACTCCAGATGTGCCTCACCAGTGCCGAATAGAGGGGAATAATCACTTCCCTCGATCTGCTGGCAATGCTCCCACTAATACAGCCCAATATGCCGTTGGCCTTCTTGGCAACAAGGGCACACTGCTGACTCATATCCAGCTTCTCGTCCACTGTAATCCCCAGGTCCTTTTCTGCAGAACTGCTGCTTAGCCAGTCGGTCCTCAGCCTGTACCGGTGCATGGGGTTCTTCCGTCCTAAGTGCAGGACTCTGCACTTGTCCTTGTTGAACCTCATCAGATTTCTTTAGGCCCAATCCTCCAATTTGTCTAGGTCACTCTGGACCCTATCCCTACCCTCCAGCATATATACCTCTCCCCGCATTTTAGTGTCATCTGCGAACTTGCTGAGGGTGCAATTAATCCCATCATCCAGATCATTAATAAAGATGTTGAACAAAACCGACCCCAGGACCGACCCTTGGGGCACTCCGCTAGATACTGGCTGCCAACTAGACATGGAGCCATTGATCACTACCTGTTGAGCCCGAGAATCTAGCCAGCTTTCTATCAACCTTCTAGTCCATTCATCCAATCCAGACTTTTTTAACTTGCTTTGAGGGCATCTAGTGCAGACAAAGCCTCTGGAGCCCTTGGTCCCTGCCCGCAGAGCTGCACCAGGGATTGCTGCCTCCCCGGCCCTGCCCAGCCAGCTGGCTGCATAACGCCCACAGCCTCCGGGCCAAGGGTGATTGACAAGCAGGAGCACAGTGGCTGGTATGGTACCTAGACCAGCCCCCAGGCCGGGAGAGGGAGCAATGCCAGTTGCAGGGGATGGGAGCTGTGGTGTGTCTTTCAGCCAGAACTTGGCCTCTTTGGGTCCCGTCGCCCAGGCGTTCTGCTCGGCTTTGCCCCATTTCCACACCTGGGTCTGGGCTGATCTTGCTCAGCTCCCTGCTGCTGGCATAATAGAGAGTGCGGGGGGCAGAGGTCACCCAATGCGAGGGGCATCCCAGGCTGCAGGGGGTGGCTGAGGTGGAGGTGAGAGGGAGGGTGCTGGGTAGGGGGACTGGCTCAGTCCCATCGCTCCCCTCCCGCAGCTCTGCCCTCTTTGCAGGGCCCCAGAGGTCCCTTTCTGTGACGTTCCCCACTGGTGTTGTCTGGACCAGTGATCTCCTAGGCCACCCCAATCCTTGACTCTGGGAGCCAGACTTACCCTGCTCTGCTGTGAGAACCCCACTCCTGGGCTGTTCACGCACAGCCTCTGGCATGTCAGCTGCTCCCAGCTGCTTGCAAGCAAATGACACTAGCCAATATCTCCAGTCCCAGACACAACCCTGGGAACCTCCGTCTTGCAGTGTCCAGTTATGCCCGCTGGACACAGCAAGCTTATATAAGTTCGTCAGTTTAACGAAGAAATTGATATGTACCAGGCTTGTTCTCCCAAGGGGAGTCTCTGACACACTGCAAACCAAATGTGCTGTTTCAGGTAGAATAAACAAACAGATTTATTAACTATAAAGGTAGATTTAAGTGATTATAAGACAAAACATAACAAGTCAGATTTGGTCAAATGAAATAAAAGCAAAACGCATTCTAAGCTGAGCTTAACACTTTCAATGTCCTTAAAAACTTAGATTCTTCTCACCACAGGCTGGCTGGTTGCTTTTCAGCCAGGCTCTCTCCTTTGATCAGCGCTTCAGTCACTTGGTGGTGGTGGTGTCTGTAGATGTAGGTGGAAGAGAGAGAGCATGGCAAACATCTCTCCCTTTTATCATATCCTTTCTTCCCTCATGGCTTTGCCCCCCGCCCACCTCCTTCAGAGTCAGGTGAGCATTATTACCTCATCGCAGTCCCAAACTGCCCAAAGGAAGAGGGGTGACTCCCTCGAGAGTCTAACAGATTCTTTTGTTGCGTCCTAAGCCGGTGTCCATTGTTCCTGTGAGGCTGGGCTGGGTTTGTCCCATCCATGCCCTGATGAGGTGTGAACTGCCCCTCTGCTCTTGGAGAGTTTTTGCCTGGGTTTGCTTTATGCCATGAGGACACATTTTTAGCCTCATAACTATATACATGAAATTATAACCTATAACTTTACTGTAACAATTACTATAACATCACTCGAACAACCATGCTCAGTGCATCATGAGCCTTCCGAAGACACCCGACATGACAAACTTTGCATTGGATACCACACAATCATTTTACAAGGATGAACATGGGGGTGCTGGGTGTTCCCCTGAGGTACAGAGCGTCACACTCCCCTCTCCCGGTGACACCTTGGTTTCTGCCCCTGCAGAGCCTGGAGGTCCCTGACGCCGCCTGCAGCTCTGACAGCGACTGTGTGGCTGGGGAGATGGACATGCTGGGGAACGGTGAGTGAACAGTGCTGGCTGGCAGCTGGGATGGCGGCATGGGCACGGGTCAGGGACAGCTGGACACTGGCATTCAGCTGCCACAGAGCCAGAGGGAGGGCGGGGCCTGCCACCCCCAGGGGACGCGCTCTCAGTCCATCTGTCTGTCTGTCCCTGTAGGAGAAAGGACGGGGCGCTGCGTCCCCTATTACAGCGGGCCGGGGAAGACCTGCGAGGTCTCCGCCTGGTGTCCAGTGGAAGACGGACACACGGTCAGGTAGAGAAGGGGCTGCTGGGAGTGCAGGGGGACCTACAGACAGGGGGATGTTCATGGCCCCTGGGAAGGAGGCACAGCTGGGAGCCCCTCAGCCCTTCTCCTGCCCTGGGATGCCACCTAACCCTCACCCCAGCACCCAGCTCCAGTGGGACACCCCAGAGGGGGACAGAGCTGGGCAGGGAGGGGGTGCTAGCCTGGGGAGAGGCAGGACCCCCCCCTTCTCATCAGGGGTGAGTTAGCACCAGGAAAGAGGGGTGTCAACAGTGGGGGAGACACAGCACCCTCATGGTGAAGAAGGGACCTCCACATGCTTTGGGGTGATGGGGTTTTGGTTGTAGATGGGGGCCGTCACTTGTGGGGGTGGGGAGGATGATGCCTGGGGCTTGGGGGAGGAGGAACTCCCTGCCCAGTGAAGAGCTGACACTTGTTTCTGGCCTCGCCAGTGAGTCCCTGGGGAAGATGGCCGCGCAGTTCACCGTCCTGATCAAGAACAACATCCACTTCCCCCGCTTCGGATTCTCCAAGTATGGCTCAGCAGTGACCAGCGAGTGGCTGTGCCCCCCATGGTCTCACACCAACCGCCCCCCTTGGGGGAGGGTTAACAGGCTGTGCTGGTCAGGAACAGAGCCGGGACGGGGAGGAGGGAACGAGAACACTGGCGCATGGGCACCGGGGGGAGACATTGCCTGGGTGCTGCTCTGGGGGTGTGTGAGGAGGTGTGTGGTTTGTGTCTGCAGGGCCTGGTCAGCTGGCTGAATGATGCCAGGTTGACCATTGCTGCCATTGTGGTTGGGCCAGGGCACCGCAGACCAGCACATGCTAGAGATGAGTCTGTAGAGCACGGCTGTGGGGGTGTGTGTGTGCATGGGGGTGAGCGTGTGTGTGTGCAAATGGCTCTGTAGCTCTGTGTTTGTGCATCTGCAGGGGGGTGTATTTTAGGGTTGCCAGGTGGCCAGTTTTTGACCGGTCGAAAAGGGAACCTGGCAGTGTCCAGTCAGCACAGCTGATTGGATGCTAAAAGTGCGGTTACCTGCAGTTAGAGCAGCAGCTGCGGTTGGAGCCTGGGGCAGCTGCTCTCTTCTCAACTGCTGAGTGAGAGAACCCGGCTCCAGCCGCTCCGGCAGAGTGGTAGGTGCTGGCGCTGGCCGCAGGGGTGGGGGGAATCCTGTCCACTCCCTGCCTCGCTGTGCCCCGATTGGGCAGGCTCCACATCAGCTCCTCCCAGCCTGGCTCTGCAGGCAGCAGGTGAGTCCCGGGAGAGGGGGGAGCGAGCAAGGAGGGGGAGGTGGAGAGCAAGCGAAGGAGGAAGGGGGGAGAGCAGTAAGTGAGGGAGGGGCCTCAGGGGAAGAGGTGGGACATGGGGTGGGGCAAGGGTGTTCGGTTTTCAGCAATTAGAAAGTTGGCAACCCTGTGTTTGTGAGTGTGCACAGGTATTAGCAGCTGTGGGTCCCATGGGGGTCTGGGTTTGTTCATGTACATGGCGGGTGAGATACTCAGCAGCTCTCGGCGTGTCTCCTCAGAGGGAACGTGAAGGACGATAAGAACGGCTACCTCAAAGACTGCACCTTCAACGAGACCACTGACCTGTACTGCCCCATCTTCCGGCTGGGCTCCATTGTGGAGCAGGCAGGAGAGAACTTCACCGCGCTGGCTGACCAGGTACGCTGTGAGGGGAGGGGGGACCCTCACCTGGTGACAGTCTCTGGCCAGGTGTGGCCACTGCAGGGTCTCTGGTTGGGCTGGGTTCTCTCAGGGACATGGCTCTCAGGTCTCCCCCAAAGGAAGGCTCCAGCTCAGGCCCAGAGAATATCAGGGTTGGAAGGGACCTCAGGAGGTCATCTAGTCCCACCCCCTGCTCAAAGCAGGACCAATCCCCAATTTTTGCCCCAATCCCCTAAATGGCCCCCTCAGGGATTGAACTCACAACCCTGGGATTAGCAGGCCAATGCTCAAACCACTGAGCTATCCCTCCCCTCCGTCCTGCTGCTGCTCTTGCCTCCTGCACAGGAGTGTTCAGGGTCTGGGGGACTTGAGCAGGCGCCATGGCAGGAAGTTCCTGGCCGGCAGAGACCCTGTGGCGGGCTGCTGGGAAGCCGTCAGACAGGCAGCACAGGCCTGCAGGCAGCTCTGTGCGGAGCCCAGCATGTCGCTCAATCTGGCTGACCGCCCTGCGCCCAGCACTGCCCGGGTACCTGCAGGGGGCACCAGCTGCTGCAGGAGGGCCTGGCAGGTGAATGCCCTTTGGCCCACTGGCCATTCTCTGCCACTCCCCAGAGCCTTGTGCCATCCTGGCCTCTCTTCTCAGGATGCCCCCTACTGGGCAGTGGTCAGCCGCTGGGTCCCCTCTGACCCCAGAGCCACACGCTCGCTTTCTGAGTCCCCTCCACACACGCCCCCTGGGCCTGGATAGCCAGCTCCTTCGCGCTTCCCTCGCCTCAGCATGAGCCTGCCGGGCGCTGGGCTGAGCTGGGCTGGCAGGCAGCTCCCGGAGCCCGGCGGCTGCCCTCCGGTGCTGGGTGGGCCCTGCCGGGCGAGCAGGAGGGAAAGCGTCTGGCCGGACGGGCAGCAGGGAGATACGGGGAGCAGAGAGGGAAGCTCTGAGATGCAAGGAGGTCTGGGGGGGTGGGGGGAGCAACAGGCTGGAAGTCAGGACCCCGGGTGCTGCCCAGGGCGGCTTGAGGTCCTGCTAGAGGTGTGTTGGTCCTGCCCTGCTCTCTGTCTCCTGCAGGGCGGCGTTATCGGGGTGATCATAAACTGGAACTGTAACCTGGACCTGCCCGACTCTGCGTGCAACCCCAGCTATTCCTTCCACAGGCTGGATCCCAAGAGGATTCAGGTGTCTTCTGGCTACAACTACAGGTGACCTGTCCCCCTGTTCCTCTGGGGCGGTGAGCCCCAGGGCCCTGCAACACCCCTGCTCTCGGGCCTGGCCACTCCGCTCTGACTGCCCCTCATCCCCGCTCTCTCCTGCACAGGTTTGCCAAATATTACAACTGCAATGGGACGAACACGCGGAGCCTGATCAAGGCCTACGGGATCCGCATCGACGTTATTGTGCATGGCCAGGTGGGAAGAGAACCCTGCCCAGCACCCCTTTCCCCTGCACTGGGCCTGACTCTGCAGGGACCCTGCCCAGCACCCCCTCCCCCCCACTGGGCCTGGCACTGCGGGACCCTCCCCAGCGCCCCCTCCCCCACACTGGGTCTGGCTCTGCAGGGACCCTGCCCAGCGCCCCCTCCCCTGCACTGGCACTGCGGGACCCTGCCCAGTGCCCCCTCCCTTGCACTGGGCCTGGCACTGCAGGGACCCTGTGATGCCAGGCTGGGCCGAGTTGCTGACATTCACGAGTAGGGTGGCCAGATGTCTGGTAGGGGACCTGTTGGTGTCCAGTCAGATCTACTGACTGGACACCCAAAGTCCGGTTACTGCTGGTGAGGGAGGTGGAGAGGAGCCGGGTCATCGCTGGGGCTGCCTCCTACCTGCATTGGGCAGCTGCAGCTCCCAGCCCCGGCTCTGCAGACAGGTCCCTCCCCAGCCATGCAGGGATGGGGGAGAGGGAAAGAGCAGCGAGTGACAGTGGGAGGGGGAAAGAGGGGGTGGGGCCTCAGGAGGAAGGGGTAGGGAAGGGGCATGGGGGGGGACAAGGCGGGGCAAGGCCCAGGGGGAAGGGACGGGGTAGAGGCGGTGAGGAGTGCCAGGTTTTTAGATACTGTATTACAAAGTTGGCAACCCTAAGCCGCGGGGAACGGGTGGCAGGGGCTGATGAACGTGGTGCTGACAGCTCTGTTTTTCTGCCTAGGCAGGGAAGTTCAGCCTGATCCCCACCATCATTAACCTGGCCACGGCGCTGACCTCAGTGGGAGTGGTGAGTATGTCGTGCCCAGGGTGCTTGGCATGGGCCTCCCTCGGGCACTAACCCAGCTCTCCTGCTCCCCAGGGCTCATTCCTCTGCGACTGGATCTTACTGACCTTCCTGAACAAGAATGAGATGTACAGCGCCCGGAAATTCGATCAGGTACCATCCCGGCCCCTCGCTATGACCCTGCCCTGCTCCTGCCAGGGCTCTCCCTTCCCCAGGCCAAGAGGTGCCCTCATCCATGGGCACGGGGGAAGCGACTCACCATATCATACAGCAAGGCAGGGCAAAGCAGGACATAGGACCCAGGAGTCCCAGCACCCTGCTCTCACCACTAGAGTCCACCGCCTCCGCTGTGACTGGGCATCTCCAGGCTCAAGGGCAGTGAGGGAGTACCCAGGGGCACCTCCCCCTACGCTGAATTAAAGCTCAGCAGAGATCCTGTGCGTGCAGCGCGAGAGACCCCCACAGGGACCCTTGCTACCAGGGGAGGCTGGAGTGAGTGTGAAATTAGCACAGGCCTCAAGGGGAGACCCCGGAGAAGGGGGCCATGAGCCCTGCTGGGCAGGGATGGCTGGTGCCCTGCCCGCCCCAGCCCCCTTGCGCTGCAGCTGCTGTCACACATTGTGTTTCTGCCCATCACAGATGGAGCCGCGTGGCACCTCGCAAGCCAGTGCCCAGAGACCAGGCCGGATGGGCTCTCCCTGCCCTTGCTGGCTCTGGGCGTTCCTTGAGGGAGCTGGGCACAGCAGCCTGCCTGAGCCACCCCACGGGCCTCTTCCTGGCTGTTCACCATGCCCTGTGCCCTGGGGTGGGGCCGTGCAGCGAGGCCTGGGCACTAACTGCCCCATCTCTCCTCTGTTTGGCCAGGACAGGACCCCGGCGCCAGGCTGCAGTGGTAACGCCTGCACCACCCAGGCCTCCTCGCCAGCCAACCCCACGGGCCCCGGCCAGCTCTGAGCTGCTGCTGCCCGCCACCTGCTGCTGCGGCTGGACTGGAGAGCGGGGAGCCCCTGGCGGGGACACACAGGGCCAATGGGCAGGCTCAGTGGGGCTGCCCCCAAGTACTGACTGGAGGGGTGAGAACCCAGCGCTAGGCTGAAATCCCCTGGAGGCTGGAGTGCCAGGTGACCTGCCACGGGGGCAGCATGGGACAGGTACCAGCCCCACTCTACACCCCCTGCTCTGCCAGCACCAGCCCCTCCCGCAGTGAAGGTGCCCGGGGGCTGTGATGGGGCGACAGGTCGGCCCCAGGAGCCCAGTCGCAGAGAGGCTGGTCTGCAGGCTGCAGCCGCCTCCCCCGGCCCAGCTGGCTCTTTAACTCGCACTGACCCGGGGGTCGCTGGGGTCGCTGGGTGCCACGTGCTGAGGGGGAACAGAACCAGCAGGAAGCACATGGGCACTGTCCTTTCCTGGGGCATCACCTCTTCCCTGCTACTCTCCCCCTAAGGGAGCCCCCTGCCCCGCCCCGGGCTCCCCTTCCTCCACAGTTGCTGGAGTCTGCTCACCCCATGGAATTGAGGCTGTAAAACCTGGTAGCACTCTGCCATGGGCCACCCCCAAACCCAGCCATGCCCACTCATGATGTCAGACAAGCCACCACTCACAGGGCAGTTCCTCATCGCGTGATCACCATTCATCCTTCTGGCTGGCTTTGAGCAGCAGCAACTTAGTGAACGGTACTGACATTTGACTAGTCTTCATTAGGTTTCAGAGGTAACACAACATTGAGATGACCAGAGCACTTCACCCCTCTCAGAGCTGCTGTTTCAGTCTCTCTGCAGACTCCGGCAGAGCTCACAGCATCAGTGACACTTGGGTCATATTTTGGAGGGTTTTGTCACAATCATAAGGGCTAGAGATTTAATTTTGAGGGGGGGCCCTCAGGTTTTGGGGACCCCAGCTTGAGACACCTCATTTTCCAGGAAGTGCTGAGCCCCCATCTTGTGAAAAACAGCTCAGGCTGAGCCCCTGAAAATGGAGATGCCCCCAAATCACTAGTCACTGCTGAAGAGCGGGCTTGAGAGCGTAGCCTGGGGCACACAAACACAGGAACCAGACCAGCCCCCCCCAGAGACTCTCAGAGCTCACCTTAGGCCCTGAGCTGTCCCACGGGCTCTGCGTGGCTGGGGGGGCAGGGGCCCATGTGGTAATCAGGAGGGCTGTGAGGTGAGAGCCCGTCCCCTTTGTGCACCCTGACTGTGCAGCACGGCTAGGCCATAGGGTGGGCTGGCGCCTTGGCATGGCTGGAGAAGTGAGACCTGCCCAGGCAGGGCAGAATGGCTGGCTCGGCCCCCAGGGAAGCACTGTACCGGTGGGTGCTGCTGGTTGAGTTCACAGCCAGGCAAGGGCTGGTGGCACCAAGGCCGTGCTGGCCAAGCCGGCGGTATCTGATAGCGCTGGCACAAGGGGCTGTCCCACCATGCCTGCCTGCCCTCTCCCCCACCGCCCCGTCACTTTACCAAACAGCTAGGAAATGAACTCGGGCACACGGTGTTACTGGCCCAGCCAGGCGAGCTGGGGTCATCACCAGCGGGCCCTGCAGGCGCAGAGGCTCCCAGGAGGCTGATGGGCGCAATGCCTTGTGGTACAGATGGGCTAACTCCGAAGCTGCTTGGCGTGCCGTGAGCCGGGTGACGAGCTGCCCATGCGAGGCAGCCCGCATGGCTCGCTGGGTTCCCGGCGCTGTGGGCCTCTGGCCGGCTGCTTTCCTGGGGACAGTTGTGTTGTCACGTTACCCTGCCACTAACCCTCTCATGTCACTGTAACCGGGGAAAAGGACTGCCCTCTCCCCGCTCCAGACCTACCTCCGGCCCCCCATGGTCCTGCACTCAGGTGCCTACTGTCGACTCAAGCAGCCCTTGCTGGCTGTTCACCTCCTGGCCGTCCTTGTAGGGGAAACCCTCTGAACCATGTGCCGAGGAAGTGCCCAATGCCCAATGCAGTGGGAGTGACTCGGAGCCATGAGCCTGGCATCTGCTGGCATTTGCACTGGCTGGAATGGTGCTGAGCTGCTGCGAGAAGGGTCCAGCCGCGTGGCTCGGGAAACGGCACTAGGCTGGAATGGGGTGGTAACACTGGCTGTGGGGGGTGCTAGTGTCTCCTACTCCAGGCCCTGCCAGTCTCAGCCCAGGGGCTGGATGGCTGGGGCAGGAGTAGGGGCTGGGGAGTGTTCACAGCTCCCTTGCCTGGCCACCCCTCTCCCAGCAGAGGGCGCTGTAAGGAGCAGGGTAGGAGTGCTGACAGAGGGGGGGCAGTCCCGGTTCTCCAGCCTCTCCCAGCAGGGGGCGCTGTAAGGAGCAGGGTAGGAGTGCTGACGGGGGGGGCAGTCCCGGTTCTCCAGCCTCTCCCAGCAGGGGGCGCTGTAAGGAGCAGGGTAGGAGTGCTGACAGAGGGGGGGCAGTCCCGGTTCTCCAGCCTCTCCCAGCAGGGGGCGCTGTAAGGAGCAGGGTAAGAGTGCTGACAGAGGGGGGGCAGTCCCGGTTCTTCAACCTCTCCCAGCAGGGGGCGCTGTAAGGAGCAGGGTAGGAGTGCTGACAGAGGGGGGGCAGCCCCGGTTCTCCAGCCTCTCCCGGCAGGGGGTGCTGTAAGGAGCAGGGTAGGAGTGCTGACAGAGGGGGGGCAGTCCCGGTTCTTCAACCTCTCCCAGCAGGGGGCGCTGTAAGGAGCAGGGTAGGAGTGCTGACAGAGGGGGGGCAGTCCCGGTTCTCCATCCTCTCCCAGCAGGGGGTGCTGTAAGGAGCAGGGTAGGAGTGCTGACAGAGGGGGGGCGGTCCCGGTTCTCCAACCTCTTCCAGCAGGGGGCGCTGTAAGGAGCAGGGTAGGAGTGCTGACAGAGGGGGGGCAGCCCCGGTTCTCCAGCCTCTCCCGGCAGGGGGCGCTGTAAGGAGCAGGGTAGGAGTGCTGACAGAGGGGGGGCAGCCCCAGTTCTCCAGCCTCTCCCAGCAGGGGGCGCTGTAAGGAGCAGGGTAGGAGTGCTGACAGAGGGGGGGCAGTCCCGGTTCTCCAACCTCTTCCGGCAGGGGGCGCTGTAAGGAGCAGGGTAGGAGTGCTGACAGAGGGGGGGCAGTCCCTGTTCTCCAGCCTCTCCCAGCAGGGGGCGCTGTAAGGAGCAGGGTTGGAGTGCTGACGGGGGGGGGCAGTCCCAGTTCTCCAGCCTCTCCCAGCAGGGGGCGCTGTAAGGAGCAGGGTTGGAGTGCTGACGGGGGGGGCAGTCCCGGTTCTCCAGCCTCTCCCAGCAGGGGGCGCTGTAAGGAGCAGGGTAGGAGTGCTGACAGAGGGGGGGCAGTCCCTGTTCTCCAGCCTCTCCCAGCAGGGGGCGCTGTAAGGAGCAGGGTTGGAGTGCTGACGGGGGGGGGCAGTCCCAGTTCTCCAGCCTCTCCCAGCAGGGGGCGCTGTAAGGAGCAGGGTTGGAGTGCTGACGGGGGGGGCAGTCCCGGTTCTCCAGCCTCTCCCAGCAGGGGGCGCTGTAAGGAGCAGGGTTGGAGTGCTGACGGGGGGGGGCAGTCCCAGTTCTCCAGCCTCTCCCAGCAGGGGGCGCTGTAAGGAGCAGGGTTGGAGTGCTGACGGGGGGGGCAGTCCCGGTTCTCCAGCCTCTCCCAGCAGGGGGCGCTGTAAGGAGCAGGGTAGGAGTGCTGACGGGGGGGGCAGTCCCGGTTCTCCAGCCTCTCCCAGCAGGGGGCGCTGTAAGGAGCAGGGTAGGAGTGCTGACAAAGGGGGGGCAGTCCCGGTTCTCCAGCCTCTCCCAGCAGAGGGCGCTGTAAGGAGCAGGGTTGGAGTGCTGACGGGGTGGGGGGCAGTCCCGGTTCTCCAGCCTCTCCCAGCAGGGGGCGCTGTGGGGAAGGCTGCGATAGCCGCATCTATTAGCAGCAATGACAGAACGCTGCCCCGTGCCATGACAGGCTCACGGGCGAGCACGTAGCTGCCAGAACCCTGAGGTCCTCCAGAGAGAGGTGCCAGGCAGGACGGCGCAGGCCCCACGTGGCCCGTACCCAGAGAGAGGGGGGAGGGCATAGGCCACATGACCAGATGCCAGGCAGCTGGGTGGGTTGGGTTGGGTTGGGAGCATGGTGATGCTGGGGCATGGGAGTGGGCTGGGGGGGAGGGCGGGGCAGATTCTGGATCATTGCATCATCTCCCCAGGTCCTTTCCAGGGGCTGGTGCCCAGCCCCATACCCTACACCAGCGGGGCCATACAGGAGTACTTTCCTTTACCGGAGTGTCCCGATCCCCAGAGAGATCAGGGCCCCACTGGGCTAGGTGCTGCAACCTCCCCGGCTCGCTTCTACTGCATCTTCATGGAGCTCTCAAAGCATCCATGGGGCAGGTGAGCTGGGTGCTGGGAACTCTCTGCTCAGTGTGGCTGCAACATGGCAGGTGTTTATGGGCCCATCTACGCTACCGAGCTGTGAAGTGTGGCTGTGGTGTGGCCCAGCCAAGCACTGAGCTGGTTTGCTTGGGCCTTGCCCCCGTTGCTACCCCTAGCTCAGCTCAGCCGCTGGGAGCTGTGGAGGGGCTGCAGGCGCATGGTGCAGGAGGCCACAGGGGCACGACCAGCCTGGTGCACGGCTCTTGCTCTGAGCAGGGCTGGCCAAGGTGAAGGTAGCCACCTGCAGCCCGAGCCCGTGTTGTGATGCAGTGGGCGGCTCTCAGGTTCCTCACCCTGCTGCACGGGGCCCAGCAGCATGTAGCACCCTGCCTGCCAGCCTGGGACAGGAAGTGCAGAAAGACGCTGCCCCCAGCTGGACAGTGCAGGGAAAGCCATCAGAGCGACTGCAGCTGCCCCAGCTGATGCCCGACTCACCAGACAGCCCCGAGCCAGGGCTGCCGTCACGTCTGCCCTTGTGATGGCATCACATGCCTGATACACCCCTGTGCCTCCTTTTGACTTGCATCTCCCCCAGCTTCCACTCAGCGTGGGCTGCTGGTGCCACTAAGTGCCCGGCCAGCACGCTAAGTCAATTAGAAAGAGACTTGGAGGTTATTGAATCAGAGCAAGCGGGGTGGGGGAGAGGTTCTGAGCATAATCACATTTTCTGGCTCTTCTGTTTCTTCTGTTTCTGTGGCAAATCCCAGTGCATTAGCAGGTTCCCGCTGTGACCTCTGGCTCCAACCCGGGAGGCAAAGGCATGGGCCGGGGCAGCCAGAACCCAGGGCTGGCTGCTGGCAGCTTGGCTTCACTAACACGGCTGGGCCCCCCAGTCCCCTGCAGGATTGGGCAAGGGTTAGGGGTGGGAACATTCCCGGGGGTGGGGGGGCACACTCAGGGCTGCCAAGCCCCATGGGCCCATTCGAGGAGATTCCCGGAGCCAGCTGGAGATGGGGACGGAAAATGGACTGGACAGGGAGGGGAGAGGAGAGGTCTTTTTGCTGTTAAAGGCATCCAGGGTCAGCTCAGCTGCCCTGGGAAGAGGAGAGTGAGGAGACCAGGGCTTTGTTCCAAAGAGTGCCCAGGGTCAGGTCAGAGATGATGCACCAGGCTGGGGCTTGGGAAGGGGGCCAGGAGCAGAAGCTGGGGGATCTATTCCGGGAGGTTTCATTTGATGATGTAATGGCATTAATGTCTGACCTACTGTGCTCTGAACCTCACTCCAGAGCCATCATTCTGCCTTTGGAGGAAACAAGGAGCATCGGATGAGTCATAATTTCACATTTTAAGCATATTGCACAAATAAACAAGACTGCAAAATCTCAGTTGTAATGTGAACCTTATTTATAAATAGCGAGATGAGGTTTAGGTGCCTTTGCTTGTTAATGCACGTTTAAATGGGTCGGGTTTCAGAGTAGCAGCCGTGTTAGTCTGTATCCGCAAAAAGAAAAGGAGTACTGGAAATGGCCCACCTTGATTATCACTACAAAAGGTTTTTTTTTCTCTCCTGCTGGTAATAGCTCACCTTACCTGATCACTCTCCTTACAGTGTGTATGGTAACACCCATTGTTTCATGTTCTGTGTGTATATAAATCTCCTCACTGCATTTTCCACTGAATGCATCCGATGAAGTGAGCTGTAGCTCACGAAAGCTTATGCTCAAATAAATTGTTTAAAATGTGTGCGTGCATACCGGCCTGGGCATTAGTTAATGCCATTATTTTAAAATACAGAGAATACAATAGCATAACCTTAGAAAATGAGAGATACAACAAAAACTCATTGATTAGCCTTATGAATGGAAAACGCTTGACGACACTGTCATGGAGTCCCTGGGCGATGCTCTGGAACTGCTCCCTACGAAGCCAGTCAGGACTCTGGGGAAATCTCCTCTCTGGGAGCAGCTTGTCTGCAGGGCAAAAAAGCTCACACAACTTCCACCTTCCTGGGTCTGTCCTTGGAGCATTCAGCATCCTCTGCTCCTCCGTGCGCTTCCCACAGCGAGTCCGCCCAGGTGGGGTCCTGGGAAGCCAGAGGGTCCTGCCCCCCAACTCCGCAGTCAGACGGGACTCTCAGCCAGCCAGTAAAACAGAGGGTTTATTAGATGACAGGGACATGGTCTAAGACAGAGCTTGTAGGTGCAGAGAACAGGACCCCTCAGCCGGGTCCATTTTGGGGGGCAGTGAGCCAGACAACCCATCTGCACTTCACTCCATGTCCCCAGCCAGCCCCAAACTGAAACTCTCTCCAGCCCCTCCTCCTCTGGGCTTTGTCCCTTTCCCAGGCCAGGTGGTCACCGGATTCCTTTGTTCTCCAACCCCTTAGCTCTCACCTTGCGGGGGGGGGGGGGCCCAGGCCATCAGTTGCCAGGAAACAGGGTGTCGGCCATTCTCTGTGTCCAGATCCCTGCACATACCTGTCCTCTAGGGCTCTGCAATGATCATACACCCTTATCCCACCACCTAGATACTTAAGAACTGCATAGGGGAAACTGAGGCACCCCCACACTATTCAGAGGAAACATTAAGAACAGTCCCGCTTCATCACAGACACACAATGCATTTGGTTGTAAATTCATCGACTTTGTAAAGCCAGGTTTTATAGTCAGGGTTTTCATTGTAACACCACCAGGACTTTGTCTTTTTGATGGGCCTTTCAGAACTGCTCTGTTCTGATGAGCCCTCACCACCATCCATGGCTGGTCTCGTTTTTTGAACGTGCGAGGCCGTTGTAGCGTAGTGTAGACCTAAGCACCGTGAACGTGCCTGTGTGGCTCAGTTATGTGCACAGGCTTTACGGCATGACAAAGCCGCAGCCACACAAGGTAAAGAAATGCACGCACGGTGCAACTGTTGGGCAGGCAAATGCACCTCACGCTGGCATTTTACACACCGGCTGGCCTACTGTATAAATGGGAGGAGTCCGGTGGCACCTTAAAGACTAACAGATTTATTTGGGCATAAGCTTTTGTGGGTAAAAAACTCACTTCTTCAGATGCATGGAGTGAAAATTACAGCTGCAGGCATTATTATACTGACACCTGAAGAGAAGGGAGTTACCTCACAAGTGGAGAACCAGGGCTGACGGGGCCAATTCAGTCAGGGTGGATGTGGTCCACTCCCAATAACTGATGAGGAGGTGTCAATACCAAGAGAGGGAAAGTTGCTTTTGTAGTGAGCCAGCCACTTCCAGTCCCGATTCAAGCCCAAATGAATTGTAGCTCTGCAGTTTCTCTTTGAAGTCTGTTTTTGAAGTTTTTTTGTTGAAGGATGGCTACTTTTAAATCTGTAATTGAATGTCCAGGGAGATGGAAGTGTTCTCCTACTGGCTTTTGTATGTTACCATTTTTGACGTCCAATTTGTGTCCATTTATCCTTTTACGTAGAGACTGTCCGGTTTGGCCAATGTACATGGCAGAGGGGCATTGCTGGCACATGATGGCGTAGATCACATTGGTAGATGTGCAGGTGAACGAGTCCCTGATGGTGTGGCTCATGTGGTTGGGTCCTCTGACGGTGTCGCTAGAGTAGATGTGGAGGCAGAGTTGTCCGATGAAGTGAGCTGTAGCTCACGAAAGCTCATGCTCAAATAAATTGGTTAGTCTCTAAGGTGCCACAAGTCCTCCTTTTCTTTTTGCGGATACAGACTAACACGGCTGTTACTCTGAAACCTTTTACAGGGATAGGTTCCTGAGTTAGTGGTTCTGTGGTGTGGTGTGGTGTGCAGTTGCTTGTGAGTATTTGCTTCAGGTTGGGGGGCTGTCTGTAAGCGAGGATTGGCCTGTCTCCCAAGATCTATGAGAGTGGGGGATCGTTTTCCAGGATAGGTTGTAGATTGTTGATGATGTGCTGGAAAGGTTTTAGCTGGGGGCTGTATGTGCTGGCCAGTGGTGTTCTGTTATTTTCCTCGTTGGGCCTGTCCTGTAGTAGGTGACTTCTGGGTACCCTTCTCGCTTGGTCAATCTGTTTCCTCATTTCCCCAGATGGTATTATAGTTTTAAGAATGCTTGATAAAGATCTTGTAGGTGTTTGTCTCTGTCTGAGGGACTGGAGCAATTTTGGTTGTATCTTAGGGCTTGGCTATAGACAATGGATTGTGTGATGTGTCCTGGATGAAAGCTGGAGGCATGTAGGTAGGCATAGCAGTCAGTAGATTTCCGGTATAGGGTGGTGTTTATGTGACCATCACTTATTTGCAATGTAGTGTCCAGGAAGTGGATCTCTTGCGTGGACTGGTCTGGGCGGAAGTTGATGGCGGGGTGGAAATTATGGAAATCCAGGTGGAATTCCTCAAGGGCCTCCTTCAGATGATGAAGATGTCATCAGTGTAACACAAGTAGAGTAGGGGCACTAGGGGACGAGAGCTGAGGAAGCGTTGTTCTAAGTCAGCCATAAAAATGTTGGCATGCTGTGGGGCCATGCGTAAATGGGATTCACCATTCTCAGACTGCCCTAGGATTTGTCTCCCGGGGGGCTCTCAGCAGCCTCCTGGAGATTTGTATGTAATTCCTGGAGACTCAAGGGCAGTCCTGGGAGGTTGGAAACCTGGTTAGGATCCCAACATGGAACTGGCACCCTGGCTGCTGCCCTGCAGGAATCTCTACAGCTCCCACAGGCCTGGCTGCCTGCAGCATGGGGCCCTCTAGCCTCCTCCCTGAAGCTGCTGTCTGGCCACCCCTGGGAGCAGGAGACTCGTGCTGCAGTAACACATGGCCGGTTGCCTGCACCTGCCCTGTCAGCTGGGCCCAGCAGCTCCCAGCCAGGCCTCAGGCTGCGCTAGACACTATGCTAGGGTGTCTCTCCAAGGCCCTGATACCACTCAGAACAGTAGCTGGAGACAGCGTCGCCCACACTGTCTCCCTAGCTCCCCTGTTGCCCCACATGCCCCAGACCCGGCTGGGGCCGGTGAGCAAGCAGCCCCACACTGATCTCTGGCTCACCCCAGAGTGAGGGGCAATCTTGCTGCACCAGGTGGCCACAGGCAGGGGATCCCTGAGACCCTTCAGCGCTGGCCAGAGGGAAGTGACCAGGCCCCCAGCTGTGGCCCAGGCTCTCTCCATCCCCGCCCCTGGCTGCCCAGCAAGTGTCCAGTCCCATCCCTGATTGCACTGGTCTCCTCCGGCAGCACATAGGAGCTGCCCAGAGCCACCCCCCCACACGCCCCGTATCTCAGCCCTCGGGGGGGCAGCGCGGAGCCAAGCCCAGCTGGCAGGGTGGGTTGTGCCCTAGAAGAGGAGCTAGGAGCGTGTGTGTAACTCACCAACCTCGCTAACCACAGCCCCAGCGGGTGCCCACCTGCCAGAATCTCTTTCCCAGAAAGGGAGGTCAGCGCCTTCCGCTAACTCGATTCCATGGTGCAGCAGGCCCATTAGGGTCGGGTTTCCCTGCACTGTCCAGCCAGCTCCAGTTTCCTGATTCCTGCCAGGGGAGCTAAGGAGCTGCAACTACACTGATTAATGGGCATCTGGCCCTTGCAAGAGGTGCTCCCTGCCCCTTCCTTCGGCTCACAGCCCCATCCCGCAGAAGCTCGTCGCGGTGGGATCACACATGTGGGTTTGCAGCGACAGGCCCGTCATTAGGATGGCCTGGGATCTGCTCGAAGCCCCCTGGCTGTCCTCTGCTCCTGCATGGCTGGGCTCTGCCTCAGTACAGATCGGGGGGACGAGGTACAGAGCCTGGGTACAGGAGGGGGCAGTGCCAGCTGGGATGAAACTGACACGCCAAAGGTTTCACTCAAAGCGGCTTCTCGCCCCAAAGGAGCAGTGGCCGCAGGGCAGCAGCTCTGAGTGTTTATTTTCTTTAATGAAAAAACCAGGAAGGCCCATTTTCCAGGGGACAGTGTTGGCTCCTGAAAAAAAGCCCCTTTGAACACCCGCCAGTAAAATATCAGAGAAGCTGGGGGACATTTTCTGAGACTTCAGAATTGTTTCCAAATTTCCCACAAACAACAGCTGATTTCTGAGCAGCTCTAGAAATGGCAGCTCCTTCCTGCCCTCATCCCATCCCCAGGGAGTGGGTTTGCCATAGGGGTTTGCTTTAGGAGGACAGGGGCTTGGCTTTCCACGACCAAGCTGGGGCAGCCCAGCGGAAGTGAGCGGGGTAAGGAATTAGGGAGCAGGAATGGGAGGGTCCCTGCAGACTGTTTTCATAACACAAGGTGGGGCTGGGTGGGGTGAAACTGGCCACAAATACCTGGGCACGTGGCTGGCCAAAGAGCGATAAAGTGGGTCGCAAAGGGGGTGGGGGTGGCACAGAGTCTGGTGGCTGAAAGGGAGTGGGACACACAAGATGTTAGTCACATGCACGGATGGGAGGCGCTCAGAGACTCCGGTGATGGGAACCTACAGACCAGATCATTCCCAGGCCAGGCTCCGGCACCAGACAAACAAGGCTGCAAAAAGAAAAGGAGTACTTGTGGCACCTTAGAGACTAACCAATTTATTTGAGCATAAGCTTTCCGACGAAGTGAGCTGTAGCTCACGAAAGCTCATGCTCAAATAAATTGGTTAGTCTCTAAGGTGCCACAAGTCCTCCTTTTCTTTTTGCGAATACAGACTAACACGGCTCTTACTCTAAAGGCTGCAAAAACAGATCAGCAGCTCCTCCTGCTGGCTACCATCTGGAAATGCAGGGCAGTCCCACCAGCTGCCCGTTAGCTGTCCCAGCTCCCCAGCCCAGTGCCCCGCACCCCTGGCTGGCTCTGCCCCACGGCCTTTGCAAAGGATTCTGCATGCAGCTGCAGAGGGGGAGCAGGGCACGAGTTGGGGAAGCCAGTCTCCACTTCCAGGAGTGTTTTTAACATCTAACCTCCCCTACCCCTCCACCCTGAGTCAACAGCCCCACTCCAGCCAGTTGGGCTGGATGGCACCATGCCTGGCATGAGCCAAGTGGTTTCTCAGACCAGGTTCCAGTGGGACAGGCCACCCCACTTGCTAATACTGGGCATTAATCAGCCCTGGCAGTGCCAGTCTCAGCAAAGGCTCAGGATGGACCAGGCTAGAGCAAAGCACCCTTCCTGACTAGGCAGAGCCACCCGGGGGGAGGGGCACACAGGGAGGAAGCTTACAAAGCCCCCACGGCTGGTGCACCTGCCCTGGGGGTTAATGGCTGATGCTTACACTGTGAGCCCAGCACCATCACTGTCCTGACTACAGCTGCAATAGCTTCCCCATCACAAGCCCTAGCTCGGCCCCAGGGCTCTTCAGCAGCAGAGCTCAGAGCACTTCACCAAGGTCAGCAGCATTAGCCTCACTTTATAGATGGGGAAACTGAGGAAACAAGGCAAGGCCCTGTACCTTGGGCACAGGCTGGGGCGCCCATGAAGATGGGCAGAGGCTGCTGCATGAGGACAAGCCTAGGGCCCGGGCAGCCTGTGCAAAGAATGGAAACACCCAGACCTGCAGCTTCCACTAGAAGAGCTCTGTCGGGGGTAGCTCAGGCTGGAGCAAACAGAGCAAATCCTCCTGCAGCCCAGGCTGGACGAAGCCACGTGCCCGTGCACCCGGCCACTGGGGACAGGGTCCAGGAGTCAGGAGCCGACCTCCCATGGCCAGTGTCCCCCTAATTTTTCCCACCCACGTGTGGAATGAATTTTATTTTGTGCACCAATATGGAGATGATATGTGCACCAATATGAAGGTCACGTGTCACACAACAAAATTCATGTGGTAGGGATAGGGCTGAGGGGGTTCAGTGTGTGGGAGGGAGCTCAGGGCTGGGGCAGAGGGATGGGGTGCAGGGAGTGAGGGCTCCGGCTGGGGGTATGTGGGCTCTGGGGTGGGGCCAGGGATGAGGGGTTTGGGGTACAGGCTGCCCCAGGGCTACGGCAGGGAGAGGACTCCCCCCAGCTCTCTCTCCCTGCAGCAGCATCTGGGCTGGGACTGTGGGATAGTGCCCCTCCCCCAAACCACGGCCACTCCCAGGCTAAGTTGGGGCTGGGGGAGGGGTGCGGTGGTTGCGGCAGGTTGAAGACAGGCCTAGGTAGGGGCCAGGGGAGGGGTGCCCTAACTATGGCAGGTCCTGGCAGGGCGGGTTCCCTGAGCTCCTGCGCAGCGCTTAATAGGCTGCTGCACAGCTGCGCAGTTTACAGGGAACTTAGCCCATGGCTCCTTGGCCCGGGGACTCTCCTGGGAGCAGGGGATTTTATGGCCCCGCTCAAGCACCCAGGCGTGCAGAGCCCGGAGCTGGGGCCCAGCCCCTCAGAAGAGCACTGCAGTCCTGCCCTGCCCAGGGAAAGCAACAGAGCAGTAGGTCAGGCTAGGCTGCGGAAGCAGCTAGCATCCTGGGGAGGGTGGCCTGCTGGCGTGGGGATGGGCACGGCCGGGTAGCTGGGATAGCAGGTGCCATGACAGCTGGCAGGGGGACATGAATCAGTCACCACCCCTGTACACCTTGGTACCCGAGATGGAACCAGGAGATCAGCCTGCAAGTGTGAACTAGGCCCTGCCCCCAACCCCCTCGGCCAATCAGAGCACAGAGACTTGTTCCCTTCTGTCCTGCCCCCATATATTCACATCCTGCCCATTCTGTGGGGGTGGGGCAGATTAATCACTCAGCCCCTCACCCACGTGCTGGTTGAGGGCCTGGCCCCCAGGAGGACAGTGCTGCTGCAGTTAGACCGAAGGCCCAGTAACTGCCGTGTGCAGCAGGGCCGGGCTCTCCAGTGCCACGTCACCAGTGTTAACATATGGCCAATGGCCCCGATCCTCTGTGGGGCAGCTGCCTCTCCTCCCTTCCGTACCAGGGATGCAGCCCAATTTACCCTACAGGGAGCTGGCCCTCTCCCCCCACTGCCAGCCCCCATTCTGGGTCCATACCATTGCACAGCCACTTTCAACACTGCACTACCGGGCCGAGCAGGTAGGAGTTAAGGCTGGCCATGCCCCTGAGCTGGGGGAGGGGAGGGCACTCTGCCTGGGTGGAGTGTGACACATGCACGCGCTGCCCCCCGCCTGCCCCCAACAGCCCGGCACTCGTCATAGCAACTCTTTATTCACAGACTTATCAAAAATCCTCATAAAAACCATCAACCCCCATCCCCCCAAGAGGGGAGTCCCAGGAGCCCAGGGCCACCCACCTGCACGCAGGGACAGGGGTACAGAAAGGAGCCCCGCTGAGAGGAGGGACTGCCCCTGGCTTCACTCCTGCTGTTCCTCTACAACGGCAGCCAGCGAGAGCCTACAGTCAGTCAGTGCCAGGGCAGCATGGCGCTGCCCAGTAGGGGAGGGCGCTGCCCAGGCCTCGGGCTGCCCTGCAGCATGGAGAGCTTCAGTTCCTCTACAGCCTCCAGCATGGCCAAGCTGGTACTTCGGCTTCAGTAACACTCCAGGGCCTCTGAGCTGGCAGCAGGAAAGCCAAGGGGCATGGCTGATGGGTGCCAACAGCCAGTGGTAAGAGCTGCTGCGGCGTAGGGCTCAGAGACCCCCCTGGTTCCTGGGGCCCATGGCAGCGGAGCACAGAGCAGTGGGGAAGGGGGCTGTTCTGTCATCACCGGAGCTGCGGGTTGAGCTGCAGCAGCCACTCGATGGTCTCTAGCAGGTGGGCCATGCCGTAGTGCCGGGCAATGCTGTGGAAGACGTTGATCTGCTCCACGAAGGCCTGCGGGCGCAGAGGGAGCAGTCAGGAGAGGTGGCCGGGCGGCAGCCCACAGCAAGAGGCACAGCACTGCAGCATGGGTGGGGAGCACATGTGCCAGCACCTGGGCGGGGCAGCCAGGCAGAGGGCAGGACATGAGGAGCCAGCGGGCACAGGGGAGGAGAGGTTGGGCCAGGAGGGGGCGGGGTTTGCTGGACTCCTGGCCATCATTTCCCAGGGAGCACAGTGGGGCTAGGGCTCCAATGGGGGCAGTGTGTACCTTGGTCTGGATCATCAGGGTGAAGTCTCCCGCACAGCTGCAGTAGATGGGCATGTGTGTCTCCTTCACGCCTTTGCACTTCACACAGGCCTGGGAGCAGAGGAGCTTTGCTGAGGCCAGGGGATAGCCCTGGGATTGGGCCCCACCCCCCAGCGCCAGGCTGAGGGGACAGGCTCGCTCTGTCTGACCCCAGTGGCCCGCAGGGCCCTGCAGAGGGGTGCTGTGTGTCCCTGAGGCTGAAGCCAACCTCCCCCGGTCCCCCCAACTGTGGCTGCTAAGCACACTGCAATTGTGCCGGCCAGAGGGTGCTGGGCCGCCCCATTCCCCCGCCACTGTGCAGACAGCAGCCCCATGCCCAGGCTTTTGGGCAGCTCTGCCCCATTTGAAGCAGGCAGCAGCTGGACATTAGCAGCAGCGAGGGCCCTGCTGAGACAGCCCCTCTCCCCGCTTCTCACCAGGTCCTGCAGCACGAAGGCCATCAGCTTCTTCTGCAGGGCTTCCACCAGGGCCACTTCGATGGAGCTGTGGTCATACTCCGCCTGGCAGTTGGAGCACACCCAGCTGGGGGGCACAGCTCTATCCTAAGGGCAGAGACAGGGTGAGCAGGAGCTGGGCATTAGCCAGAGTGCAGCGTGGGAGCCTAGCAAGCCTCCGTGGCAGTCTGTTACCTGGCAGGGGCTGGGGTCTTTGCAGAGGTCCAGGTCCCTGCAGAAGTTGCAGTTGCGACAGATCACCTCGGAGAGCACGTAGGAGCGGCAGGGGTCCCGGAACAGGGCCTCCTCCGAGAACTCACCCACATCCACCAGGCGCAGCAGGTCCCGCTTCAGTTTATTCACCTGATTGGTTATGTTGGCATCCAGGGACAGCACCTGCCAGAGGGGAGAGCCGCATGGGCCACCGGCTGCAAAGGGGATGGGGGGGTCTGTGCTCCTCTCACAGGGCTGTAGCCCCCCACACGGCCTGCAGACACTGCCCTGCATGGGCTGGGGAGTCCCTGGGGCAGCGATGGCAGCTGACTGGGGCAGCAGAGGAGGGGTAAATCCTTCCTGGGGGAGCTCGTGGGCTGGAACCCTGCCTCAGGCCCTTCTGCTCTCTGCAGAAGGGGAGTGGCATGGACAAGCTGCAGATTAGAGCAAGAGAGACCGGGGATTCCCCCAGCCTGACTGGATCCCAGGAGGGCAGCTGTGCCTCTTCCGGCTGGGGCAGAGTCCTGGGCGCAGGGGGAAGGAGAGAGCCCTACTGACCCAGCAGGCCCAGGGCTCTGCCGCGCAGCGGGCGCACAACTCACCTTACAGACATATTTGATGAACTCCAGTGCCGGGTTGTTGAGCGGCAGGTGGGAGCCGGGCAGCGCTGGGAACATGTCTGAGGGCAGCGTGGCGTGGCGGGAGCCCGTCACCTTCTTCTGGATCTTCTGGGTGATGGTGAAGAAGCTCTGGGTAAGCTCGCTGGAGACGTAGTCCTGCGAGAAGGTGATCACGCCTGGGAGGGCAAGGGGAAAGGGCGCCCTGAGCCAGACTGCGGCGTGACGGGGCCAGCTCGCCTCACCCCAGACACCAGCGTCCGGCAGGCTGCAGCCCCTAGGGCAAAGGGAAGAGTTGAACTCACCAGGCATGGCGCCCGCCTCACCCGCAGCCTCCTGGGAGGCCTGGCTGCTGGCTCTCCTGATGGGCGTGCTCCCCGGGGCGCTGCGCCGCACCTCCGCCTTCATGCTGTGGTACACAGCGACGATGTAGGCTGGGAAGAGGGGGGCAGAGGCAAGGCTCCAATCACAATCCCAGCGCGGCACCCTGGGGTGCTTGGGAGTGGCCCCTGGGCACAGCACCGCCTGATGGGCGGACAGGAGAGAATGCTCCGGCAGGCGTGCACCACCCCCATTCCCGGGAAGCCCCCTCAGCTAGGCTGCCCACCCGCGGGCCCCTTCCATGGGCCGTGTCTGTGCAGCGCACAGCACAATGGTGTCGGGTCTGGGGCTCCCAGTTGCTATCACAACACAGTCAACCTAAGGGACAGAGATGGGGAGCCTCCACTGAGCACCAGGGGGCAGCACTGAGCATCTCAAGGGGCAGCAGGGAAGAGCCTGGATCTGGCTCCTGTTGGGGGCAGCAGTGAGTGCTTGGGGAAGGCAGCCCCCCATGAGCCCTGCAGGGGGCGCACTTACCCGACACAATCATGAGGAAGTAGTTCTGGCAGGAGGCTGCCTGGGGCAGGTACTGCACAATGTTCCAGTTGTTCTCCAGCAAATCCTCCATATTGGCCTCCCCTGGCTCTTCCTCCTCCTCAGCCTCCTCCTCCTCCTCACTGCCCTCCTCAGCACCCGCTTGCCGTTTGCTGGTGTCGGTCTAGACCAAAGAGCCAAGTGCTGGACAGTTACATGCCTGATTCCTGGCCCCATTTCACCTCCCTCGGGGGCTAACAGTCCCCATGCCCAGCAGTGAGAACCCATCCCCCTGCCCCCACACCTGGCACAGCCCCTGCTCCCCTCTCTACAGTGTGCTCCAGCCTGCCCTGAGCTCTTACCTCCCCAGAGGGGACGCTGGAGGGCACTCTCCCTTTGATGCCCCCGTAGTTAGCCGGGTCCATCCAGAGAAGGAACTCCCAGCAGCGGGAGAAGGAGATGGTCAGGGAGTGGAAGATCTCCTTCGAGTGGATGCTGGAGGGGAAGAGATGGCGGTCACCCAGCGACACACAGAGACTGCAGCCTGCCCAGGCTCTGCCTTCTACCCCACACCTCGGAGGGAAGTCCCCTTGGGGCCCAAGAGAGGAGGGAAGTGTGGGATGTGTGCCCCACGTGGGGGTGCCACTCCCTCAGCCAGCCAGCCAGCCGAGCCCCCTCACATCAGACCCTCTTCAGGGAGTGGGCCTGGCATAAGACGATTGGAGTGTGGCTCTGCTCTGACCAGGGGCATCATGGGTGCTGGGTCTGCCCCACAGAGGCTCCAGGTCTGGGGACGAAGGGGCATGTTTGATCCAGGGGCTCCAGGACGACAACATGCTGTGCTCATCAGGCTGCCCCCTACCCCGAGCACCCCCAGACCCAGAGGCCAGTGGGGAGCCCCTGCACTCTAATGGCTTGGAGGTAGCCAGCTCCGGCATGCTGAGAGGCAGCCAGGCCGTGGTGTGTAGCTGGCACTGGGGGAAATTCACTAGCCTGGGTTATGCAGGAGTCAGACTGGCTGATGCAGTGGGCGAGGGAATATCTTTGATTGGCCCAACCTCTGCTGGGCAGAGACATTGTTACCTACCGCAGCTGGCCTGCCCAGTGTCCGGGGCCCAACACGGCTACACCACCACTGCACAGATGATCTATTGGGCATGCCTGGTTTTAAACTCCATGAACCACTGACTCCTGCTCTGAGCCACAGAGTCACAGCTCCCACCCACGTCCTGGCTAGAGCCGTCGGCAGCAGCCTCTCCGCTGCTGGGCCAGGGGAACTTGGCCAGCTGCCCGGGGCCCCACCGCACCTGTTGGTGATGTACTCCACATAGGCAATGGCGTCCTCGATGCGCCGTTTCTTGGTGCACAGGATGATACGGTTGAAGTTGGCATAAACCACGGAAGAGCCGAGCCGCTTGAACTCAGCCACCAGCCTGGGGGAAGGGCGCAAAGGGGAGAGGAGCAAGTGAGGCAGGCGCTGCCCCCGCAGAGAGCTCTGGCCCGTATGCTGCCGGCTCCAGCCCCCTCCATGGGCACGCGCTGGCTGAGCAGTCTCAGTAGCGGAGCCCATCGGGCATCGCGTGCTCAGTCCCAGTCTCTGAAGGGAGCTCCCCTCGGCAGGGTGCTGGGTAAGGAGGCCTGGCCATGGGTGTGGCCAGTGCAGCCGGCTGGGGTGCATGCACTATGCTTTGGAGAGCACATCAGCGCCTCAACAGCCACGCAAAGGCACTGCCATCACCCGCAGCTCTTCGTCTCCTGTGTTTAATGGGAGAAGGCCCCTTCCCCAGCACAGGCCATGCCCTCCAGGCCCGCTGGGGGCACTCTGTCACCCCAGCACCCAGTACCCTGAATCTCTCAGCATTGATCACCTGCTCTGGGCGGGAGAGGGGAGACAGTGCACTGCAGAACAGGGGATCTAGTGCAAGGTTCCCAGACTGCCACATGTGAGCTTGATCTTCCAGCCCGTCACCTCACAGCCATTGTTCAAGGTGCTACATGAACCAGTGACGTTTGGGAGCCGCCGGGCTCCAGCACGAGCTCCCCCTCCACCCCCCGGCTCCAGCACGGCTCCCCCAGAAGGCCCCACTTGTTGAGCACATTAATGATGCCACCTAGTGGTGCTCAACCTGAGGTGCAGTCCCACAGCACCGCAGAGGCTGGCAGCGCTTCCGACGGGCGGGCCAGGCCCTCTCCCTAGACCCAGAGGAGAACAGCAGCGAGTGGGGTGACCAGGTCCATTTTGGGGCCTGCCCTACCCACCTGCCGTGGAGCTCAGGGGACCCGGCTGCAGCTGGCACCATGAGAGGGTGACACACCGCACCCCCCGCCAGCCCTTCTGCCCTCACTCACTGCAGGAAAAGCTTCTTCATCATGTTGTGCAGGGTGCGGTGCAGCGCCGGGTCATGCAGCAGCGAGGAGGGCGAGCGGAGCCAGCGGTAGAAGTGGATCACCTGGTTGTCGGCATAGACGTTGTGGTACTGCGTGATCTCCTTCACCCAGCCCACCACCATGCTCTTCAGGATCCTGCCAGGAGAGCAGAGATCAGCCCTCGCTCAGCTCCCGGCCAAGCCCACAGGCCTCAGCCGGAGACTGACCCCTCCAAATGCTGCTGGAGGAACCCAGGGGTGCCCACCCCCCACCCACTCTGGTGTCCCTGCCTCCCCACCACAGCCAGAGGCCAAACCTCCAGGTCCCCTCCCCCCGCCACCTACAGGCCTGGGGAATGGGGTGGGGGGGAAGGTCCCCCCTTCCCTGGAGCCCGAAGTCATGCTCCTGGCTACCCACAGCCATGCCCTTCAAACAGCTGCTGCAAGACACCTGCTGGGCAGGCAAACGCCCCCCAGCCCCCGCCAGGCATCTCCTCGCAGAGCGCCTGGCAGAGCCTGGCCTGTACTCCAGCTGCGTGGCCACACCTGAAGGTGTTGGAGCAGAGGGCGGTCTCGTCGTAGCTGGCCGGGATGCTGGCGGCCTGGTTCCCCGTCACCATGTCCTCCAGAGACGCCTGCTGGATCACGTCGAAGCTGATGCTCATGCTGGAGGCTCCCTCCATGTCGTTGATGTGGTGGGACTGCAGGATGGTGTTCACAGCCAGACTCTGGATGTCCAGCTCCAGGCACACTGAATACAAGCAGCCTGTCAGCTGGAGGGAAGCCCCCCGGCCCCAGCACAGCGAACTCCTGGCCCCACTGAAGTCAATGGTTCCACACAATCGAACCCCGCATGGAGCTATTTACAATGTAACTGTTGCAGTGTACAGCTACCCTGTGGCTTTGTACAGCACGATGCTTGTGGAGTGGGCGGCAGGGGCCGGTTATCTGGAGCAGTGGCTGCTGTGGAAATGGAGGGCCCTGAACTGTTTCAGACCCTCTGATGAGGCAGGACAGCTGCCTGGTCCGCACAACCACTAGCCTGTTGATCAGTCACTAGCCGCAGCCAAGATTTCGCTATTTGCTGGCATTTAAAGAGGCTCGGTGTCTCCAGCCGCAGGGACCCTGGCCCCCAGGCAGGCTGTTCGGTGTTATTCAGCCTTGTTCTGAATGTTTCACAATAATGGGCTGACTTTCCGAGGACAGCCAGGGTGACCATGGGGGTTCTGGAGCCTCTATCCACTGGTGCCAGCAGCACCCGGCTTTCCCTGGGGGTTTCCCATCTCCAGAGACCAGCCCAGCCCAGAGTGCAGACGCAGCCGCTAGACGGGGTTTCTCGGTTACCCTCCCTGGACGGCACAGCTGTGTCTACACTGGGGCTATGTCGGCATGGCTGCATGAGGCAGAGGGGGTGGGTTCACAACGTAGCTCTGCCCATGTCACTTTTCACCATAAACCAGCCACAGTATCAACTGCCTTGACCCTGGCTTAGCCAAGAGGATGGCAGCCCAAGATGGGCCGGTGGCAGGGTGCTGAGCAGTCCCCCAAACACCCTACCCCACCCCCCCTGCCTCTCACTCCCTGAGCAGCAGCCCAGCCTCCGCAGCCCCCTCCTCACCGGTGGAATAGCAGCCCGGGTTGTTGATCTCCACCGAGGCTCTGTCGTCGAACTCCATGACCAGCCGGTTGTCGTCCGCCTCCTTGCCCCCGAGGTCCGGGCGAGCCATGGGCGAGAGCCACAGCAGGTGGTTGTGGCGACGCAGGTGGCGGGAGAAGAAGAGGTCAGAGCCGAAGGTGGAGATGTCGTCGGGGAGGTTCCCGATGGGGATGTGATAGTACCTGGGACGGGGAAGGCGAGGGGTGCGGCTAGGCAGGGCTCTGACACTGGCCTGCCCCATCTCGGGGACACAGGACAAGCCAGCCACAGCTCCTGGCGCTCCCACTGTGCCAGGCACCCTCCCCCACCCACGCTGTCCCCAGACAGCGGCTCACCTGCTCATCTCGAAGGCCTGGGACAGGCAGGTGTCCAGGTTGAGGTAGTGGCGGATCATGCGGCGGGCAGCATGGCGCTGCCAGTCCAGGACAGCATAGCTGATGTCATCCGTCACCCGCACGGGAACCAAGGGGAACTCTTCGAAGACGGGAATCCCACTCGCCAGCTGCTTCACGTCCCAGTTGGACTGCACAGCAATCAGCGTGGGGCCCCTGCGCTCGTCCTGCATCAGGGGGGAGGGGAGGGGAGTTGGGGCTGGCTGGGGCACACAGGACAACCCCTCTGGGGGGTGCGGAGGCCTCTGTCTAGGTGGGGAAACTGCAGCCTGGCCAGCGAGTGCCCATGGCTGATCACACCTGCCCCTGCAGCGGGTCAGAGCACCCTGCAGAGCTGGCAGGTCCCAGTGCATTCTGGGACCCCTGGGAGCAGAGGCTGTGGGGACATGGCCCCAAGGAACAAGTCAGGAAGCCTAGCTGCAAGGCTTGTCCTGCACTGGGGAGAGACTGCACCAGATAGGGCAACAGCTGGCCAGCCAGGGCCTGGGGGCGGGTGTGAAGTGCTGTGCCACCCGCCAATGGTCTACTGCTGCGCCTGTGTGTCTAGCCTAGCCCAGTGGCTGGGGGCAGCCTTGCGGCTCACTCGCCAGGCTCCTACCTTGTAGCCCAGCAGCAGGCGCTGGATGGCCCTGGAGACCGTCTTGAGGTCGGTCTCGGCTCGCACCTCGAAGGTGTGCTTGTCCGGCGGGAGCAGCTCCTCGCCCAGCTTCTCCAGCATTGTGCTGCGCTCCGACGAGTACAGGTTGGCGAGGTTCGGCATCTGGTTACTGCGCACCTGTGCCAAAGGCAGAGCAGGTCATGGGGGAGGAGCAGGGCCCCCAGTCCTCACGGCCAGGGAGGCTGCATTTCTCCACGCTGAGAGGGGTTTGAAGAACAGCGCTGCCTCGCTCCTGCTGGAGTCCACTGGGAAGCTACGATCCAAAGCAGCACAGAGCGCCCCAGCCCCTCTAAAGACACCCCGCCTGCCCGCAGCCTTACCGTGTCCAGCACGAAGACAGAGGCCTTGCGCTGCGATGGGACGAAGAGGCCAAAGAGCGCCTTGCTGCCCTGGGAGTTGTGATAGAGATAGATGTGCCGGATGCTCCCTAGGAACGCAGAGCAGACAGGTCAGAGCCCTGGGGCTGGGCCCTGCAGCCCTCCTGCCAACACACCCAGCCTCAGGGCCTTACCTGGCTCTAGGTAGCTGAACTGGGCCAGCGAGCGCATCTCCAGGTGCTCCAGGGCAAAGGTTTCAGCCTCGCGGCCGGTGAGATGCCTGACCAGCTGCCTGCTGACCATGCACACGCAGCCTAGGTGGATCAAGGCGCGCAGCAGTAATGGCACCTAGGGAGGGGTAGAGCTCATCAGCCTCCTTAGGAAGCCCTGGTCACAGGAAGAGCTGCTGGGCCAGCAGCTCTTCATGTGGGTGGGGGCGGTCCAGAGGGGCAGTCACCGGGGGAGGGACTGTGGCTTGCTCGGACAGTTCTGTTGCACTGCCCCATTTCCCTGTGTGATCTCACTTGGCGACCTGCTTCCCCTTCCCTCACCCCACAGCTCCCGGGCAGAAGGATGGCACATGCTGCTGCAGGTCTGTGAAGGAGAGCCCTGTCGAGCCTGGGCACTGGGGGGAAAGGCTGTGTTTTAGACGCCTCTGGTGACAGGGCACCTGATGCTGCAGGCAGGAGGCTCCCAGGCCTGAGGCGGGCTGGGGTAACATCCAAGTGGGCCACGGGAACCTGTGTTCCCATCCCCCACCTGAGGCCAGGTTTGGCCTGCAGTTTAGAAGCCAGGTCTGTCTCTGCGGGAAGAGCCCCACTGAGTACCAGGCGCAATCACCTGAGTCTCGTACACTCCCTCGATGTCTGGGGCAGACAGGTCGGCATTGATCTCGTTGATGTGCTCTTGATACATGTCCTCGGGGACGGAGTACTTGTACAGGTTGTAGAGGAGATTTGAGCGGGGCAGGACCCTGTTCACCTGCCAGGAAGACACACAACCATACACCAGTCTGCACCCCTCCCATGGGTGGGGGGAGCCCCAATCGTCCCCAGGAGAGCTACAGAACTACAGCTGCTACCAGAGCTGGCTCAGGCCCTGGCTGAATGGGCCACCCACCTCCCAGCGCTAGCCCATTCCCACGTGTAAAGGAGTCCGGTGGATTCATCCACTGTGCACATCTCAAAATCACCATAACTGCCTGCCTCTGCTCAGTAGGCCAGTGCTGGGATAGCAGGGGGCTGCGGGTCGGGTCGGGACTATGGGGCGCTGGCAGAGCAGTGTGGGGGGCAGGGCTGGGATAGCAGGGGGTCAGGACTGAGGGGCACTGGCAGCGCAGTGGGGGAGCAGGGCTGGGGGAGCAGGGGGCAGTGGGTCAGGACTGAGGGGTGCTGGCAGCGCAGTGCGGGGACAGGGCTGGGATAGCAGGGGCTGCAGGTTGGGACTGAGGGGCGCTGGCAGAGCTGGGTAGAGGGGTCTGCACAGCAAACTGTCTGCACTTCGCCTGTGGCTGACAGGATTTGACTCCCCAGGCAGCTGACTCATTGCCGTGTGCAGCCGGCGGAGCCGAGGGCAGTCCCCTCACCTTCCGGTAGGCGGCTCCCTCCTCTGGCTTGGCCACCCGCTGGTTGACGTAGAAGACCCGCGGGATGCTCAGCTTGATGCAGTGCAGGTCACTCCCGATGACAGCCCACAGCCTGAACAGGCCCGGCTGGCTGGTCTCCACAACCTGCAGGCGGGAAGGCGGCTCAGACGCTCGGTGGGAGGCAGCGCGCAGAGAGTTACTCACTCTTCCCCCATGGGCTTGTCGGGCCCCCTACTCAGGATACTGCCCCTCCCTCTGGAGCCGCTAGCCACACTGGATGTTTTCTCAACCTTCGGACTTGAGAGGGAGGGGCGGCCTGGCCATGCCGTGCCTTCGCCCCCCGATCCCCTGCACACGCTCAGTTACTGCCCCCCGGGGTGCTCTCTTCTTGGGGCTGGAGACCAACCCCTCCTAGCTCAAATCCAGGCCCTGAGCCAGGGGAGATCCCCACTGAAGTCTGCTCCATAGGCGCGGCTCAGGGAGCCTACAGTCAGTGACACCACTTCTGAAAGGAGCTGCGCACATGCCACCAGGGCCCTCTGCTCTGAGTGTGTGACAAGGGCCAGCAGATCCTGGCCAGCACTGGCCCCTGGCCAGGCATTCTGTGCTTGGGCAAGGTGCCAATCACTGTCACATGCTCAGGCTGCAGTTCCAGGCCAGGCAGGAGATTTCAAAGGCCACGACGGGCACTGCAGCAGCGAGAGGCAGCGCCCAAACGGAAGGAGGAGCCCACAGCCCCAAGAGGCTCCAGGCCAAGGTCCAGACGCTATTTTTCTCCCCGCCCCAGGTCGCTGGGCTCAATGGCAGAGCCACAGTGGATGAGCAGGGTTCTCCCACCCAGCAATCCTGGCCAAGGACAATGGGTCGAGCCCCCTCTCTGTCATGGGAGCTAGTGTCCATACAGAGCCACCTGGCCTTTGGGCTGGGAGGTCCCGTCTGGTCTCCCTGGGATTCACCCAGCTGCGGCTCAGGGAGTCTGCAGGAGGGATTTCCAACCGGGGGCTGAGCACCCGTGACACACTCAGCAGAGACACCCCACCTCCTGCTGCCTGCTACCTGCACGATCTGCCAGGGCAGGTCCAGGATACTGCGTGCTGTCCTGCGCAGGTAGCTGCTGAGCCCCTTGGAGGGCCCATCCCGGATCACGCCCCCACCCAGCACCACTTCGCCATCCTCCAGCCGCCGCTTCTTCCGGCGCACCTGGCGCTGCCGCGCCTGCAGCTCCCACTTCTTCTTGTGGTACCGGAGCCAGGCCAGGCGCTCCTCCTGGGCGGAGAGCAAAGGGGGGTGACTGGGGCGAGGATCATGGAGATAGTATTAGCTACTGTGACCAGGAGCTGCAAACATGCCCAGCACGGTCAGGGCAATCCCCTGAGACATGGATATCTGCTACAACCCAGCCCCTCCTACTCCCCAGCCAGGACAGGCTCTGGGCATGGCCAGGGAGCTGGGCTAAGGCCTGCCATTCCCCCCCTACCGCTCCCCAGACCAGCGTGCTCCCCATGAACATCTCATAGTATTGCCCTGCCTCCCACTGGAGCTTGCTTTACCTTTGTGGTGCCAGTGGGTGGGGGCGGGCCCAGGATCTCCCGCCAGGACTGGGTCAGCTCCAGGTTCTGAGACATCTCCTGGCTCTCCCCTTCCACTGGGACCCGCTTGCGCTTACTGGCGACGGGAACCGACAGCTGCAGGGGCTTGGCAGCCCCAAAATCCTCCATGTCGGCAACCTGTGTGCACGGGGTGCCCTCCTGGGGCTGGTTGGCAGTGACCTGGGGTGGGAACAAGGGCAGGGGGGCTCAGCCGTAGTGGCCAGGGTGCAGGAACAGACAGGGCCCCACATGGCCTAGGCAAACAACATCGGCCAGTCCCCTGCTGTGTCTCAGCCCCACCCCCATTACCTGTCTCTTGCCTTCACTAGTGAACAGTTCGTTGATTTTCTTCTGCTTGTACACGTCGTTCTTCTCCAGGAGCTTCTTGTGCAGCCAGTCGGGGTGTCGGACCCGGGGCACGGGGTTCTTCACCTGCAGGGACATGGCCTGTCACGCCGGCTGCAGAGGGGAGGCCAGGGACCCAGCCCCTCCAGGCCCAGCCGCCCCGCCGGCTCCTCACCTGCTGCAGCGCTGCAGGGATGGTGATGATCTTCTGGATGGTGCTGCCCAGTCTCTCGATGTAGTAGTCCCAGTCCAGGATCTGGGTGCAGGGACAGGGTGACAGTTAGCACTAGGGAAGGCAGAGCAGCGGGCTCACTAGCTACACCTTGCTGAGAGACACAGCCGCAGGGAGTTTGGGTCCGCACAGCCCCTTTGTGCCCATGTACTAGCCACACCCCTGGTCAGGTGCCAGTGACGGGCAGTCACCCCCACAGTAACACCCAGGAGGGAGCTGCTCCTAGCTGGTACCGGTGTCTCCGGATCACTTACCGTTCGGATGTTGAAGTCCTGCAGGGAGGGGCTCTTCAGCCATTTCCGGAGGTAGTGCTTCCGCACAGTGAGCTCGGCTTGAAAGATGGCCAGCGGGATGGCCCTGGGGAACACAGGAACACTCATCATCCACTGGGTGCTGGCAGCACAGAACCCCCTCTCCAAGCCCGCAGGGAGGCCAAGGACCGTCATGGCTTGTCCTCCCCAGAGTGTCCCATTGGGGCTCTTTGCAGCTAGCAGGTGCAGGGTCCATCTTACCCCCTTGCCTTCATTATGGTCTGCCCCTGCGCCCTGTGGTGGGCCCCAGTGCCTCTCAAAGCAGACTTACCTCTCGGTGACTGGTGACCCTTCCGGTTTCTTGGAAATGATGAAGCGACAGCTCAGCCCAGCATCCTTCACCATCTGATCCCCCAGGAACTCGGCCAGGCGCTTGGCCGTGCTGATGGAGGTGGATTTCTGCTCCCCGTAATCCTCCAGCTTGCGGGACATGGAGCGATTCTCGGAAATCAGCTCAAATAACTCGGAGTCCGGCATGTTGGCAGCCTGGGGAGAGAGTGCGTCTGTGGGAACCCTGTTGCTATTAACTAGTGCTGCAGGAGCATACGGTCCTCTATGGGGGGGGGGGGGGGGGGGGGGGGGGGGGGGGAGGAGGGACTATACGAGATGCTCTCTGCCACCCGCTCTCTGCCATGGATCTTACAATCTAAGGTATACTGAGAACACTGACTACAGCTTGCCTCGCTGGAGGGGGCAGGTGTGTGTGTGTCTGGGGACAACCCTGTTTTACATTGTCATGTTATGGCAATTTAGGGGCATTTTATCATCTTGATCAGGCATGAGAGCGGCCACTGGAAGCTCCCAAGTGTCCCTTGGGGACCCTGCGCCCCCATTTGTTTCCTAGAGTTACCCACTCTCCCCAATTTCTTGGCTTTGTCTATGTCAGAGCTCTCCGATTCTGACCCAGGGAAGGTGGCCAGACTCCACAGAGCCCTCATGGCCACGTCCTACCCTGCGAGGGTCACCGTGAAATGAACCCAGTGAGAGCTGAGCAGCACTGCCCTGCTGGGGGAACGCGCAGAAGAATCAGAGCTGCTACAAAGAGACGTCTACTTAACCACCTGATTCCATCCTTCAGTAATGTCTCTTACGGGGCTGGCCAAGGCTGGGCGTGTTCGATCAGGCCTTCCTCCTCCTCCATGGGCGGAGCTCAGGACGCCCAGTCTGACACCACCACTTCCCTGACAACAGCCTGATGTCAAACACCGGGTTCTGACCTCCCTGCAGGATGCGGGGAGGGGAACCCAGTATCCTGGCTCTGCCTTGTTACATGTCTTTGAGATTGATAGCTGGGGAGTGACTAAGCGGTGGATGGGAATGACTTCGTGACCCACCTCTGGGCAGGGGGCTAGACTCATCCCGGGATGGGAGCTGCTGAAGAAGAAGGGCAAATATTAGCCCAACACGGACAACAGCAGCCAAGGGAGTGCTGCAAACACAGCCCAACGACGGGTCCTGTTCTCCTCTGACGTCAGGAGCAGCAGACAGAACCAAAGCCATAGAGCCGGGATGGCCCTTGGGGAAACAAGGGGACAAGCAGGTCGCTGGAGAGAACGTCTGTCCTCCCCTTGCTGCTCTCCCTTAGCTCCTGGCGGCAGGGCACCAGTGCACCCCTTGTCCTCCCATCCAGGGGGTTGCGCCCATCTCCCCTCCAGGGCCCACGTTACAGCACAGAGAAGCAAGAGGCTGGGCACTCACCTTGCTGTAAAGCACATCGAGCCAGTAGTCAGCCACCTTGGCCACGGAGGCGTAAACCTCCTCCAGTGTGGTGCCCTTCAGGAAGGCCTCGAACACGGACGACTGGAAGATCTTAACCAGCTGCAGCTCCCCACGCCGCTTCACTTCAAACCCCTTCAGCTCAGCCAGGGACCCGTCCTCGTTGAACACTGCGTACCTGGGAGACAGAGCTTGTGAGAGACTGCCCAGCACTCCAGGGGATGTCCTTTCCCTGCCAGTAAAGATGGGCCTTGCTGTGCTCTTGGACACCCCCAGCCGCATTGTCAGGCTGGCCAAGGACTGTGGTGCTAGAAATCAAACCCAAATTCACACAGCTAAAAGTCAAGGGGCTGAGTGATAACAGAGCCCTGCTCCACAGAGCTCCCAGAACGCTCCAGACAAGGGAGGGCCTCCAGGAGTTGTGTGTGGGACAGAACAGGCAGGGGGTGGATACTGAACGGGGCACTGCTCCACGCCTAGGAAGCAGGGAGAAGCGGATGGCGCAGGACGGGGGTGAGAAAAGCAGGGCAGAGCTCTGGAGAGCTTCCCAGGGGAGGATGAGGAAGCTGCTTGCTTGTAAAGGGGCAGAGGAAGCTGATAGCGTAATCAGAGAGGAGAGATGCTGTAGCATCACTTGTTACAAGGACACACCCCTCCAACCGCAAGCCGTGGCTCTCTCTGCAGTTCGCATCCCCTGCCCTAGTAATCACCAGTGCACATGGGTGCACACAAACCAGCTCGAGCCTCCCAGGGCCATGCTCTCCAAACAAGCTGGGCACATGGAGAAGAGGTCAAGAGTATCCACATCACTCTGAAGATGCCAAAGGAGGGTCAGTCCCACACCGGGGCCTCCAGGGGAGCGTGAATGCAGAGAATTATGGAAGGCCATCCACCATCCATGTGACTATGGGACATGTTGGCAGGACCTCTGGGCAGCAATTGGTTCAGTGTGTAAGAGGCCAAGGTGTCCACCCAGAACAGCAACTGCACCTGCCCCCATCCTTCAGCAAGTTACCTGCAAACAGGAACTGAGCAGGGTTGAGCAAGAAGATGGCCCCTCAGTTTAACAGGCGTTGGCAGGCCCCTGACTGGATTCCCTTACCATGAAATGAGATGGGAAGGCAAAAGGAGAATTGTACTGTGATGCAAATGGGACATCCACAGTGGGAAGAGAAGATGGCGGGCATCAGGATGGAGTTGCATTGCTGCTAAAGCTGAAGGCAAGACAGGTTCTTACAGCATTTAGCTTGCTATCTCCTTGTACATCGAAGATGAGATTCAGAATCATATCTGAGCAGTTACAACAGTACAAATATGCACCAACCTCAGCAGTGCCCAAGGAAGAAATTGACAAATTTTATAAAGATCTACAGAAAACATTACAAGGAGTTTCAAGAGATTTTAAAGCAAAAGTAGGATCGGACTGGAATTCCAGGACTGGAGCAATAGGCAGATGTAGATGAAGAAAACAGAAGAGGAGAAAGGCAGAAATTTAGTAGCCTAAGTAACAGCCTGGTGACAGCGAACACACTATTTCAACAAAGAAAGTGGCAGAGGAAGTGGACATGGATATCACCCGAGGGGCAAACGAAGAACATGAACGACTTTGTACTTGTGAATTGCAGATATAAATCAAGTGTGGAGATCATCTGAGGCTGTTATCAGATCAAATCATAAATTAGTCCTGGCATCAATGAGGTTGAGGCTGAGAGAAATCTAAAAAGTGCCAAAAACCAAGATCCATGATGCAGACAAATTGAAAGAGCTGGGTATCAGGAGAGACTAAAAATACGCCATGTGGAAAAACATCACGTCTCTGCTAAAAGAAGAAATGAATGTTGAAGAGACGTGGGAACCGTGTACAAAAAGGGATTATGAGAGTGGGTGAGTAAGTGTTGGGCTGCAAGGCCAAAGAGAGGAAATAAGGCGGATAGCAGATGAAGTGCTGCAATACAGTGACAAGCATAGGAAGCTAAAGGAGAACAAAAAAGGATGATGTACGTTTAAGAGCTGAGTACAGTCGGCTGACCAGAGACACAAAACAGGAAGCAAAGAGACAGAAGCAACTGGATAAGAGAACAATGTAAGAAAGCAGAAGAATCCACAAAGAGAAATGTGACAGGTGTTATATTTCAATATAAGAGAAATTAGCAATATAGGGGGACAAATGAGATGAAGATGTCGGCAGTGAAAAACAAGTGTGGAATAATAACGGGGGGTGAATAAGCAAAGAGTAAGTGATGGAAAGAACACTTTGAAGAGCTGTAACAAGTGCAGAACACATGGGGAAAACCATCCTGGAGAAGCTGCTCAGCACAAACCAGGGAGAACAGATGCTGGAATTCTTAGAAGTAGCAAAAGAACTTAAAGGAAAAAGGTGCCGACGTAAGCTCAGAGCTGCTTGTCACGGAGTCCCCGGGCGATGCTTTGGAACTGCTCCCTACGAAGCCAGTCAGGACTCTGGGGAAATCTCCTCTCTGGGAGCAGCCTGTCTGCAGGACACACTGCTCACACAGCTTCCACCTTCCTGGGTCTGACCTCGGAGCATTCAGCCTCCTCTGCTCCTCCGTGCGCTTCCCACAGCGAGTCCGGTCAGGCGGGGTCCTGGGGAAGCCAGAGGGTCCTGCACCCCAACTTCACAGTCAGACGTGACTCTCAGCCAGCCAGTAAAACAGAAGGTTTATTAGATGACAGGAACACAGTCTAAAACAGAGCTTATAGGTACAGAGAACAGGACCCCTCAGCCAGGTCCATTTTGGGGGGCAGTGAGCCAGACAACCACATCTGCACTTCACTCCACATCCCCAGCCAGCCCCAAACTGACTCCCCCTCCAGCCCCCCATCCTCTGGGCTTTGTCCCTTTCCCGGGCCAGGAGGTCATTTGATTCCTTTGTTCTCCAACCCTTTAGCTATCACCTTGCAGGGGGGGAAGGGCCCAGGCCATCAGTTGCCAGAGTGTTGGCCATTTATGTACACTGGCCCTTTGCTCTGCAACAATTACACCCTTTTATCCCACCATCTAGAAACTTAAGAAATGCATAGGGGAAACTGAGGCACCCCTACAGTATTCAGAGGAAATATTAAGAACAGTCCCACTTCGTCACATCGCTGCAAGCAGGCAAGGAACACATGGTGAAGGCGAGACACAAGCCAGGCAGAGATCTACACATAGCAAGTGCCAAGTGAACGGGCAGAAGCGATAATAGGTCTGATATATAAAAAAGGAGAAGAGTCAGTGCAGCAATGACAGAAGAATCAGCTCATTGAGTGCGCCAGGAAAGCATTCCCCAACGCACTGCAGACGAGAACGAAGCAGTGCTTGCAGAGAAATGGGTGGGATTTCAAGAAGGATGAAGCACAATAGATCAGTTATTTGTGATGAGCCAGATATCAGAGAAGTACATAGAACACAACCAAATCTGTTACAACAGACTTCAGTGTCTTTTGATTGCATTTGGCAGAGAGGGTTATGGCAAGCTATGAGAACATATGGCATCCATGAAGAATGGAGCAAATATCCACAGCAAGTTTCTGAGTGTGGTGAGAGCAGAAAAGAAGCAAATGGAATGGTGCAGAGCAACTGTAGACGTGAGACAAGGATGGACGCTCTCATCAGATCTTGGTCCTGGAAGCAGTCATGGCTGTAGCACTGACAGATGAAATGGGAGGAGTCATGTTATGTGGTAGGACAGTGCATAGCCTTCAATTAGCGATGATTCTGACTCACAGCATTGACCTAGGATGATTTATAGAGAATAAGTGATGAGGTTAACTGGGACAGCAGAACATTTGGACTGAAGAGCAGCATGGAGAAGACAAATACTATGGCAACTGGAAGACAAGAGAAAGAGGTAAAGATCAAACTCAGAGAGAGAACTAGAACAAACTGTGTACCTTAAAGGACTAGTATTGAAGAATGGGATTTGAGAAGATAAAAAAAAGACTGTCTAGCTGTTACCACTTTGGGAAAACTCTAGATCTTGCAGAAGGGTAAAGACATTTTGATAAAAGCAGAAGCCAGAGTATCTGAGGCACCCTCATGCCAATACTGCTGGAGTATAAGAAAAGCCGACGAACACAAGATTTTGACTGCGGAAATGAACCGGCTGAGGGGAAAACAGAAGACTGCAGAAAACAAACAAACAAAGAGAAGAAAATGGTTAGGGCAAGAAATAACGCTGTTACAGAAGATTCAAGAAAGAGGAGGATGATGGTTTGGACACTTCAAGAAGGATACCACACATGGGGATATGTACCAGGAGTGCAAGGAACCAGAAACAGAGAAAGACCAAGGATACATTGGATAGACACGGTGAAGAATGACACAGAACAGAGACGATTAAAGATCACCAAAGCCATGAAGCTGGTACAAGACAAAGTGGTGTCAAGACCTCATTTGGGCCCTGTCGTTGCTGCTGAGCTGACAGACAGGAAATCCAGGAGAAGAACTGCCACAGCACATTCCTGGGGCCAGAAGGCTAGTGGGATTCAAACAACGATCAGATATTTGTGTGGCTCAGGAGAACGGCAGTTACAGGGAATTGGAAGGGATCTAAGCCCTCATGTCAAGCTCTCACTTAATAATATTTCATAGCTGCCCAGCGTGAGTTTCCTTGCTCTGTCCTCTAAAGGACATTGGACTAGATGGGTCACTAGTCTAAGCCCATCTGGCCATTCCTACACTCCCAGGTTTTCAATGGGGTTGCTTGGGCTGCAAGTCAAGGGAGAATCAGGTCCAACATAACTCAAAAGATTCTGTTGATGTAACATGGAGGCTGCCCAGTTAAAATCTCTGCCAGCAAACAGAGCTAAGGCTACCCCAGCAATGCTAGGCACTCTTCTGGCCTACTGGCACGTTTCACACCTTCCTACGGGTGAACCAGAGTTAACAATAGAAGGTGCTCCCGAGGCCAGGCTCACCCCACTTTACTGCGGGTGAAGTCAGTTCAGCCCTGGGGTGCAGTAGAGCCTCGTTCACATTGCAGCTGGAATCTGGACTGTTGCACTTCATGAGTTCTGTGCAGTGCTGAGCAGGTAAGGAAGCAGGGTCTGGCTTGCCTCACGCCCCTATCAGACTGAAGGAGAGCACGAACAGCCAACCTGCCCACCTCCCTTCTTCCCTCTGAGCAAAGTGACACTCACCGTTTCTTCAGTTTCTTGCCCTCCTCCTTGGAGGCTGGGAGGATCATGGCGAGGTATGGCCCGTCCACTTCAAAGAAGATGCTGTTCTCTGAGCGGGTAACGTAGGTGAGCGAAGCTGGGTCCACGAGCTCCTGGTACTGATCATTTGTGAAGCCTTCCTATAAACACAGCGTCATGGGACCACTTCACTGCACTGCTGGCCTGGCAATCCGCGGGGCAAAAGGGGGACATTCCCCCAACACACCCACCTGGAGTGACCCCCCAAGGACCCGCTGCTCCCACAAACGAGCAGGGAAGGACAGCAAACACTCCCTGCTCCCTCACCAGGGCAATGGGCACCAGCCTGGCACCCCACAGGACAAGCCACACTCCCACGACCCTAGGGTGGAGCACCTATCTGCCAGCTCGCTGAGATGCCTGACTGAGTCTTGCCTCCTGGTCTGCACTTCAGCAGGACACAAAATAAAAGCTTTACAGAGCACCTCACTCTGATTCCAGCCAGTGGGGGACTGGTATAGGGTGGGCTGGACAGAGAGGAGCAGGGTGCGCTGGGTTTGGACCAGAGGAGGAGAGGGTGGCAGAAAACTATCCTGACAGAGGCTTTAGTGAGGCAGTAATGGGGTATAGGCAGCCTTCAGCCCCGTGCTGTGTTAGAGTGAGGAGCAGAGGTCAGCATGCTGCACTCCAGTCTCTGAAGGTCCAAAGCCAGGCTCTATGCTGGGAACCGGCAGACAGGCGAAGGGGCATTGCATGGGTCCCTGGGGTCATGGTACCATTTAGCCAGCGTGCACAGACTGAAGAGAGCGTGTGCACACACAAATCCTGGGCTCTTGCTCTCTATGAGCTGGCATCTGCACTGTGCTGCAGGTTTCTGGGACTCTCTCCCCCACCCTCAAGGTGCCAGGCTTGTGCTAGTGATTCCACAGGTTGGCACTGGGCAAGCAGCAAGTGAAGCTCCAAGGGCCTGTTCATTCGTGGTGAGATAGTACTGGAACAGAAGCTGCCCTATAGGGTGGCCCCCAACACCTGTAATTCTCAACAAAGGCAGAGCAGCCTTCACTGGCTCCACGCGTGGGTGAAGGCCAAGATTACTCTCCCCTTTGGGAGAGCAGGTCCGCTGGAGTCCTCCTCTCCTGTCCTTCCCTCTCCACCCCATCCCAGCTGGTCTACGGTGGGGCTGGATTTACCTTCACCAGGATGTTCAGCATGGCACCAGGATAGGAGATTGTCACCTTGGGCTTCTTCGCATTGGTCGATTTGATGACAAAGTTTTCTGGGAAGCTGTTGGGAAGGACACACCAGATTCCGTCTGTGTCCAGCTCCAGCGGCCTCCTAGGACGAGAGAGCACAGCTTGGCAGAGAGAAGGGCAGGCCCTTTCTGCAGAGCACACCCAGTTAACACGGGCAGCTGGATGGAAGAACCTGCAGGTGGCAGAGCCTTTGTAACCCACATCTCTGCTGTGATTCACAAGCCCTCATGCCATGTGTCCCACCGGGATGGTCCTGCAGCCAAGGCCTCTCCCCCAATCCTCCCACAGGCCCCTGCCCCATGGTCATTAACCCCCTCCAGCACTTACCCAATCTGCTCGATCAGCTCCCTGGCCTGGGTGATGATGTTTGCTCCAGTGAAGCAGACAATCCCAGCCATCTCCATGGAGTACCAGCGGGCCCTAGTGGAGAGAGGGGACAGATATGAACAGGAGCTGGCAGTGAGCTCATGCCAACCTTTGGGGAAAGGGCATGGCAAGGAGCCCCAGAAGGGAAGGCTGAAGAGCAAGAGAGTGACACCCAGTGATAGGTTGTATCCCCTTCCCCTCCCATGACTTGTCTGGTTAGGCTGTAAGTTCTCTGAGGCAGGGACTGTCTATTTCTGGTTGTTCAGGGCCCAGAACAAGGGGTCTTGCTCTGGATTGACTTCTAGGTGCTGCCATAACAACAGCAGTAAGGGGAGTGGTACAGGGAGCACTCACAGGCTTGAAAACTAGTGAGAAGCTGGGGAAGGAGTGGGCAGAATCACTGGAGTGACCCCTCCCTCCTAAAGCGACCCCTCCCTCCTGAAGCATCTCCCAGCAGGGGTGTGGCAAGGAGGAGCGTGTGTCTAGCTCCCCTCAGAGAGGGCGGCAGGCAGCACCCACCCTTTGCGCATTACGTAGCCGTAGAAGGAGTTGAGGATACACTTATGTGCCAGCTGTAGGGAGTCATACAGGATCTCCATGTTCTTGCAGCGCTTCACTTCGGTGGCGTCTCCCATCTCTGTGGCCGCAGACAGCTTCTTCTTCCACACCTGAGAGAGAGAGAGAGCCCGCGCGCGCGCCACGCACAGGTCAGAATGCTCCTGCCCAGCCGCTACAGACATTAGCAGCATCCAGTTATTCCCCAAGATAACAGCCCGCAGTAAGGCATGGGTGCTCCGGGATCAATTGCCTAGACTCTACATTCCTTTCACCGGGACATAGGGAACAAGATCTCATGCTAGATGGAGAGGAGCTTTCCTGCTTCACCCTCAGCTCTGAAGAACACGCTCCTCGCAGATGTCACACAACAGCAGCCGAGCTGCCTTCGATCAGCTCTGCCCCCATCTCATTGCACAGACGCCAGCAAACTGCAAAGGTGGGAGGAGATGGGATAAAATCCAACAGCAGAGCCATATGGGTTGGTAGGGCCTTCTAGCCCACCCCTGTGCCTGGGGGCAGGACTGAGGCAATTACTAAAGATAAGCTGCAAAGCAAAAGATGGTTTGGGCCTTTGCTGAGCCCTTTTGGAGACAGACTCAAAGATCTTTCGGTTTTTCCTACATGCATTAGGAACATCCGGTCCCAACCGCTCTCTGTTGGAGGGCCCGACTGGTGTTGGGACAGGAGCGTGACATCACAAGAGGTGGACAGCTGATCTGCAGCTCTCTGGGCCCGGAAGCGAGGGGCTGCAGAGTCTTAGGCATCGTACAGCTCAGCAAAGGGAATAAAACCAATCGATGGGCTTTGATTCCCAGCTCTGTGCCATTCCCTTCGATGAGCATCCACAGCCCAGCCCCCATCTCCAGTAGCTGGGACTCCACAGCCAGCTCACCCCAGTGCCTACAGTAAAATCCCTCTTGCTGTACTGCTCTGCTGCAGCATTTCCCTGCCTCCAGGGAGGAGGGGAGCCGATCCCTGTCCCCTTTAGAGCAATTTGTATGCTTAGGGTCCCCCTCTCCCATCTCTCCCTCACCCAGCTCTCAGCCTTCCCCTCCCAGCCTGTCTCTAGTCTGCAGTCCTCTCACCTCATGGCTGTCTCAGTTTAAATGTGCTGCCCCAAACTGAACCCAGGGCAAGGAAACAGGATGCCTGGATGCAGGGTTGGCTGAATCCCGGATGAACTAAATATGCAGCCACTCAGCTCACCGGTGTAGCAAGTGATTGGGTCTTGGAGCTGTTCATGCCTCACAGCTGCTGCTTACTGAGTAAGATGGATCAGTGGTGAGACCCAGGCATGTCCCCTCAGCCCTCCCGGAACTGCCACATGGAGTGACCCGTCTCTGCTCTAAGCTTGGGTCCGATTCAGCAAGCTGGCCTCAGAGCTCCTGAGCACAGCGAGGTGAACAGCCAACCCTGGATGAACGAACAGCCTAGCTGCTTCTGGAAGCAGAGATCAGCTCTTCCAGGAAAAGGGAACTCGTGGCTACCCCAGTGACACCCAGGACAGAGGGATCCGACCGCCACACCTTGTGCAGCCCCTTGAACTCATAGCGACGGTCTCTGAAGGCTCGCACGGTGTCCACGTAGAACGAGTTCTCCCGCTGGCAGATGGTGGTGACGCGCTCCTCCACCTTGGTGACATGTAGCTTCTTATAGGCCTTGCGGCAGTAATCTGTGCCAGAGAGACAGCAGAGGCAGCTTAGCCAGAGACCACAGGGGTGGCTCACCCCGACAGGTGGGCACAGGAGGATGGCGGCAGCAACTAAGGTTTGCACGGGGCAGGCCATAACAGCAGAGAGAAACAGCACCTGCCAACACAGGGGTCAGGATGGGGGGCATACAAAAAGAGGGATGGTGCTCACCTCATGCTCCTCTCAAACCCAGGCTTGGCCTACAGCCCTGGAATAGGGGGATGGGTCTGCTAAACAGTGGCTCACGAGCATTAAAAATGCTCACGGTGTTGACATTGCTATTCATCATTAGGTTTCAGAGTTAAAACTCATCAGAGATGAATGCAGCTGATCATGTCTCATACAGAATCCAGAGCACTGTCCACAGACTACAGCAGGGAGCCATGGAGGGTTTTCTTCACAACCCAAAGGGCTAGAAACTCACTGCCCAGCCCCAATGGGGACCCTCAGAAGAGAGCTGGCGTAACAGCCTGCTGAGAGCAGACATGATCTGTCTTGGCACGCAAAGTAACTCCAACTTCAGCAGCTAGGAAGAAGCAGCTGGTTACAAGAGCACTCAGCACATGGACAGAGAAGGGTGTAGGATGACAGATGGAAGGGAGAAAGCCAGTTGTGCCTGCGTAGCCAGTTTCTAAATTATAGTGCCATTACAAGCTGGCAGTGGGTTATCCCTTAGAGCCCGCAGATTGTATCAGCATGGACTAGGCAAAGAGGGGAAGCTAATCTGGAGAAATATCTTTAGGAGAAGCGACCCTTCAGCATCCCGATGGAGCAAACTGAACCACAAGGTGCCACGTGCTCAGAGTTCGTAAGTGTCATTTTAAGCTAGTTCTCACCCGCCAGTCGCTTCTTCTCAAACTTGGCCTGTTCCTCACGGGACAGCTCATGAAAAGCACGAGGCGGGCCGTCCGGGTAGAGCGGGGGCAGCTTCTCTGACTCCAGCTGCTGCTGGATGCGGTGGTACTCGCTGCGGCTAGCGGGCACTGCAAGGGAAGGACAGCCATGAGCATGTCTGAGCAGGAGTCAGGGCAGGACTGTTCCTAGGCCAGGCTCCAGGGTCTCCCCGCAGGGTAGCACAACGAAGGAACCTCTGCAAGCAGCAGAGCAACACTCACTAAATTCCCCTCTCCACTGCCAGGTCATCCGGCGCTGGCAATTGGCACCTGGCTTGTTAAAGTCACAGGCAGCGCACGTGGCCTCGTCCACCATCGCTGAGGGCTGGAGAGAGAGAGAGAGAGAGATATATATATCAGAGAACCTGGCTCTAACCCCAGGCCTCTAGCAACTGGGTTCAGAGCTCTGCCTCCTCAGAGGCTTCTCTCCTCTGACCCGCTGGCAGCCATATTTATAGCAGGCCCTGCCAAATGCCCAACTGACAGTACCCAGCCCTGCTTCCGCACTTCCTCCTGAGCAGGGAGTTAGCTGCCCTGTCTTTGAGCCGTGTCCCACTGGGATGCAAACCCAGGAGGAGGCTGCCTGCTACCTACCTGCAGCCTGTTCGTAAGGATGATGTTGGGGTACATGGCCCCCACGTCCAGATGGTAAATGAGGGGACACTCGATCCGGTTAGGAATGTCCTTCAGGGAGTTCAGCTTGACTTTGATTTCATCACACACCTGCGGTGAGGGGAAGAGGCAGAAACAAGACAGGAGTGAATCAGCAACTGAGCAGAGCATGCAGCACGGGCTCCCCTCCACAGGGACAAGTATGTCATTCAACTTTCATAGAATCATAGAGTATCAGGGTTGGAAGGGACCTCAGGAAGTCATCTAGTCCAACCCCCTGCTCAAAGCAGGACCAATCCACAATTTTTGCCCCCGATCCTTAAATGGCCCCCTCAAGGATTGAACTCACAACCCTGGGTTTAGCAGGCGAATGCTCAAACCACTGAGCTAGCCCTCCCCCCATTAAGCTATCCCTCCCCCCACCTTCCTATGACCACAGAGCGCACGAGGACCCGGAGAAAGAGCTAACGGCACACGAAGCTTAGAATGGGCTGCATTCTGATCTTCAGCAGCACTGATTCCCCTTAGCCTCAGTCACAGGAGACAGTTTCTGACGTCAACTATTTAATACAACGGAAATGGGGCCAGGCAGAGGTATGCGGGGGAGGGGGGCCAGGCAGGGAAGAGGTGAACTAAGGGCTGAAAAGTACAATAGCTAAAGCGGTTATATGATAAGCCCATTTCCTGTTTGTGTGTGTCTAGAGAAACACCATGTACTACCTCCTACAGGCCCCAAGCCGTGTCACACCCCCACACAGGCAGGAATCAGGACTAGGTCCAAGCTACCTCCTGGAAGTTGGTGACTTGATCCAGTGGCAAACCTTCCTCCTCCTCAATGGCATGCCGGAGGGTTTTCTCTACACGCTGCAGCAGGAAGTCGAAGGCAACAGGGTTCTGGGGGGACATTAGAATGAGTAATTATGAGGCTGTCTCCAGCTCCTCTCACCCAACCTCCCTCGCTGGCCTGGGGGACGAAAGCAACTACAAACTCCTATTGAGCTGCCCATTCTTCTGTCTGCTTTAGATGGGCCTAGGACAACGGAAGGCATCCATGCAACAAGCCACTCTCCACATTGACCTACAGCTTACTCGAGGATGTGTTTCCCTCCCCATGGTAAGGGCCATACATTTGCCTGTGATGAGGAGAGACAATCCAACCCAGGGTCTAACTGCACTGAAGGAGATGGGGGCACAAGCAGATTGTGAACAGTGTAGGTCACCAGCAGATCCTTGGCAGGCACTGTGCATCCTAGACCCAGATCCAGCCAGAGCCCTCCAGGCAGATGCAGCATTTCCCTACAAGGCTCTACAACTGCCATACGGTCTGCCACAAAGCTGGCATGAAACAGGAGGCTTCTCACAGCCAGAAAGCCATGTTTCCAGGATTATGAGCATACCCACACACCCCAGAGTTTCACCTGGGACAAAGCTGACCTAGTCGTCAGCTCCTAGTACACCCTTGCTGTCCCTAGAACCCAAGGGTCAGCTCTAACAAGGAGGTCCTCTTGTATTCAACCTACGTGCCGCCCTATCTTCTGCAGCAGGAACGATCATTGTTGGGCTGACCTATTCCATAGCACTGGATCCATACACAGCACATTATACAGACCCCCGTCCCCAAGGATCGTACAGTCTAAAAGCCCAACAAACACACAGCGAGCGGCATGCACCCAGGACTGCAGGTGGAAAGGGAGGGTGGGTACAGGGAGTGCTGTGGAAAGCAGCACCCAGTTGAGAGTGGGTGAGAGACAAAGCAAGGAGAGGCATGGCTGAAGCAGGAGGGAGAGCAGGGGGATCCTGACATTCCCTTTGGCTCGGTTGGTTAGTTCCAGCTCCGGAAAGCCCGTCTGAGCCATGTCTGGATTCAGGGGCCCAGAGCCAGAGGATCCCAGCACAACAGAAAACACCAAGGAAAGTAACTACTAATGGCCGGGGGGAGGAGTCTCCAGATGTGCTCTCTACACCCCTCCGCACCCCAGAGATTGGGGGAGGGGCGATCACACCTAGGCTCACACCATTTTAAAGCGGCAGGGGATGTCGCTGCGGAAGACTCCTGACTCTAGCGCCTCCACATGGCCCCCGACGTAGGTCTCCGAGTCTAGCACATGCCCATCCTCTGTGAGCTTGTTGAACTCCTGCTCCTGCTTGTTGGGGAAGATGATGTTGGCGTGATAGGCCTGGACCATGAGCAGCGCCTCGCACAGCGTCCCTGAGCCTTTCCGTAGCACCTGCAGGGAGAGACATAGGGGCACCCAGCGTCAGGACACACAACCAAGACCAAGCCACCCAGGGGAGCCAGCCCTGTCACAGCACCACGTGTCAGTGGGACAAGGTGCTTGGCTTGGCAACTCCCAGCTTGTGGTAACAGTGGGAAGCAGAGAACACCCTGCCCCGGAAGGGGATCCCTTAGGGGACTGTGAACAACACATGGAGTCTTGCAGACTGCACCTATACTAGTAACTGGGAGAAAGCTGTGGCTGTTGCATTAACACTGACACTGCTGCCCTCTGGTAGGTGCCTGAACTTGCCCGTGCCACGTCTCCCAGCCCTCCCATCGCCACCAGTATTAGTGCAACAGGGGGAGACTTCCTCAAAATTGCTAGCACAGACACAGACACAGGCACAGCTCCTGCACGGATCCCTGAGTTGATGTGGCCCAGGAGAGTGCCCTCTACTGGGTAAACGCCCAGAGCCCCGTGTAACACTGGTGGGAGCCCGATCAGCAGACGTCCTGAACACTCAGAACTCCAGCTGAAGTTACTGGGAGCTGCCAGTGCTCAGCACCTCCGAGCACTGCAAGAGCCACAGCCACTATTGACAGACATGGGCGCCCACCAAGTCCACTCTCATGTCTCAGCCCCTTGGCAACAGGGACCCTCTGCCAGCATGGCCGCGTTCCACTGGCACAGAGCACTCCGCTCCTTTGCCCGGCCCAGCAGGGGCTCTGGCTCCTGAGCACTCACCTCGTCGGGCTCCATGGGGATGATGGTGCACAGGGCGAAGATGAACGGGTGCACGTACTTCATGTACATGTAGTAGGTAGCAACAGCGTCGGACACCGAGTAAGTGGCCAGTGTCTGATGGGAAACAGCAAAGAGCTGGATCAGTTCAAGCGAGCTCAGCACAGGAGACTAGCAGAGCGACGCCTGCCCCGTGCCTGTTCCCCGCTGCACATGCTACAGCCTGGGGGGTGTGGGCAGCGGGCAGCCACAGACAGTAAAGGCTGTCTGCGAGCTGTATGCTCAGAGGCCCCTCAGCTCTGAGGGGACGAGGGAAAGGGCCACTTGCCATGTAACTGCCCATATGCCCCATAGTGCTGGGAGTGGGGAGACTGCTTCCTGTCCACACAAATGCTCCATAGCTGATGCCCCGCCCTGTCCATGTGTACACAGAGCCTTCCCCCTGCTTTAGTGGAAGTGAACTTTTGCACCGTCACAGTACTTCTACGGCCCAAGTGCTTCACCTGCGGTAGATGACTGACAGGTCCCCCGTTAGGGAAATCAACATGACAGCACCAGGAGGGATCCCCTCACCCCTGCCCCGGGCGGGCTCAGCTGATTACACGGGAACCCCATCCAAGGCTGCCAGAAATACAGGAGGCCAAAATGACCCTCCAGCTTCCTTCCATGCCCACTGCATTAGCCAAAGGCATTTATCCCCACCCAGAACTAGCCCAAATGATCAGTGATGCGGACCAGTGCCCCAGGCTTCCCGGGGCCTGTCTCCTGACCACTAGGTCCAGAGGCTGCAGAGCGGAGAGTACCTGAGGCTCCTCTGTAGCCATCCGGCACATCTCTTCGGGGTCCAGCTCCACCGGGTCGTAGCCCAGCTTCGCTTTGGCTGCTGCTTTCAGGTTGTGGCTTCCCACGGGGAGGTAACTGTCTCTCTTCACCCACCTGAGGAGAGGAACCAGAGCGCCGGCCTGTGAATGGAAGCCATGAGCCACCCTGCCCCAGGAAACCCTGAACCACATGGGCAGGACCTTTATAACTCAGACAAGTGGGGGGAGGGCCTTCATCCAAGGTACCAGGAGCCAGGCCTAGTGTAGGGAGGGGCTGGGCATCTCTGCCAGTGCCCTCAATTCTGCTCATCTGCATTCTCTGCTACCTCAAACCACCACCCAGCCCCAGCCCACCTCCATTAAATCACTGAGTGCAGGGGACGTGATCCTGGGACTGCCAGCAGGAGGAAGGTGGCTATCCGGACGGCAGATCCCATAGGAACAGGACTGACTAAAACACTCATTCCTGTCACAGTTCCCTGTGGAGGATTTGCCTCGCTGCACAAATGTCCCTCCTCCACCTCTCCTGGGTCCCTGAGCTCAGACTGCAGGCTGAAATGTCATAACCCACCGGCTAGGCAATGAGACCAACTCCTCTGGGACTTGTCTGCTAGTGCTCTGGCTTGGCTGACAACTCCTGAAAAGAAGGCTGCCAGGTCCAGGCCTTAGCTTGCTGCACCACCCAGACCCTAGCATACCCAGCAATGGACATGGAACAGCCAAATAACAGACTGACCCACCAATGCAATGAGGCACTATGCATGAAGCCAGCGAGCAACGTCTCCTGAGGGGCAGCGTGCCAGCCAGTGTCCACGCTTCTCTGGGAACAGGCACTTTACAAAAGTGCTCCGCTACTCAGAGCCATAGGTGCACAGAATGGAGGCAGCGTCTGGTACCTTAGACAGTCCATGTGGATGCACTGGGAGGCTTTGTACTCCCCTTGGCTGTCCTTTTGGAATCCAATCTCTTGGTACATATTCATTCCATGCACTGCTGCTCTGGCTTCCACAAAGGGCCTGGGGAGGAAGGCTGAGATAGTACAGAGGGTTCACAAACACAGGCACCTTCAACCCTCTTCCCCTGGAGGAGTGCTTTCAAACCTGGCTTCTTTTATATATCATGTAAGCCAGAGCTCCTCCCTGCCCCCTTCCCTTTGCGGCTACAGTACAGAGTTTGGACCCTAAGAGTCCCCTTGGCACAGAGTTACACAGAGGATGGGCATGGCTATTCAGTGACATTCTATATCTGGATGCAGGACTCAATGATCAGTCAACCCAGGCTGGCTAGAGCCCCCCAGCTGCTCTCCTCTCCTCTCCCCAGCTCACTCTGCAGTTTTCTTTGTCTCCTCTCTGTTCACTGCCCACCAGTTTTGGGATCAGCAGCATGTAAACATGGTGGTATTTACCCCAGAGACAAGATGTGGCTGTGCAGGTGGCAGAGCAGGGCTTGGAAAGCCAGAAGTGAGTAGATTGGAACATCCAGGGTCACTGCTTCAAAGCTAGGAGCTGCTTCCCCACTGCGAGAGACGCAGCTCTGCACCCCACCTCCCCCACATTGCAGGACTCTGTAGTCTGGGGTCTGAGACCCACGGGCTTTGATCAGTCTCACAGCATGGAGAAAGAGCTCTTAAGAGAGGGTGTTCCAAGACAGAGGGTGGCTGAATACTCAACATGGATCGGAACAGCCTTGCACAGTCACCTTGTGACTCCCTGGAAATGAAGGAGGGACACATGGTCTAGTGCCTGCTCCTGGAACTCCCTGCCCCTGGCATAGGGACTGCCCTATGGTTTCCACTTCCATCCTTACCAGTCAAAGAAGTCCCCATTGTAAGTGACCATGATGGTGGGTTTGGTCTCCTGGACATGCTCAAACCACCTCTGGATTAAATGGGCCTGGATTTAAGAGAAAGGTGAGACGTGGATATAACGTAACCTACCCTCTGCTCTCCTTCTCGCAGGACCTGATCTGTTCTAGCGTGACTAAACATAGGAAACAAAAGCTGTTCATGTGTTGTGACTGGCACTATGATCACATTATAATCCCCAAAGGAAGCAGCCAGCTCTCTGGCCTGCCTAGACCTCAGTGGATGACAGGTAGCAATTTGAATCTCTTGTCTTCCAAACCGAACCTACTCACCTCATCCAGCTCGTTAAAGACACAAAAGGGACCCTCATACTCCGGCTTGGGAGTAAATTCAAAATCTTCAATATCCTCAGAGACAATCTCCCTGTTTGTGATCAGGTAGCCCTAGGAGGCAGCAAAGGAGAAGGGCTAGTGAACGCCTGCACCGCAGGTGCAGTGTACTTGGGGAGAGCTCCACAGAGCCAGCTTGGCCAGTCCTTGGGGCTGAAGATGCTGGTGGTACATTAGCCAGTGCAATCAGATTGTTTTGGCCAGACAAGGACCTGTGCCTGTCACCAGGCTTGACAGGTTGGGAGACCTCAACTCTGGCTCAGTGCTGGGGACTGGGAAGAGACAATGCTGTAGAGTCCTGGATTTTTCCCCACACCCTCCCAGGTATTGCTGCTCATCCAAAGAGGGGGCCCCCAGCCCCAGATGGGAGGAGTGCAAGGTTTTGTAAGAGAAGACTGAAAGGAAAGCCCTTGGGAGCCCTGCAGTCTCTGGTGTAGATATTAGTTTCACTCCCTGAGCCATTCCATAGACACTAAGCAATATGCAATAAGACAAAAAGGAGATAAGTTGGCTGAAGTCACGGGTGGGATCACAGCCTGACTGCTGCTGGAGTGTGTGGAAGCAGCAGCCCTGGCTGGACTGTTACCTGGCCATCAATCATGTAGGAGATCATCATGATCTGGTCTGTCTCTGCATCAGGGAACTTCAGGGGGAGCTTGGTGGTTTCAATGTCAAAGGCTAGCACAACAGGATCCTGAAAAAGACCCAACACATCAAGGTCAGCATGGGAGCCTGGATCCGGACAATGTGATTCCAGGCTAGTGCGAGCAGAGATAATGTTCGAGTGAAGTGAGGCAGAAACACTGCTTGATCACATCACCTCCTAATCAACCCAAGCAGCTACCTTGAGCCCATCCTCTAAGCTTGCACTATGATCCCTTTGAAGGCTGTGGTACAAGACCAGCCACGTTTGGGAAAACCTCACCATTTCACTGATGGAAGCCAACTTCAAGCAGAGAATAACCAGCCACGCAGGAGAGGCACAGACTGCCCCACCCTAATCGGAGCACTCACCGGACGCTCCACCAGGTCATCTCGGCGGGTGATTTCCGGAGGGTACATGCTGCCCCGATAGCGGACATTGTACCAATGAGCCTGTCGCAGCAGGAGAGAATCAGAGGAGCTGCATTAACATGGCGTCTCCCAGTACCATGTGCTGGGTGTTGAACTGACACCTAATACATGCCATATGAAAGAAGGGCAGTACAGGCTAAGCGGCTAGAGCAGGGGGCTGGGTGTTAAGGATCCCAATTCTGTCACTGGATCGAGATGTGGCCTTGGGCAAGCCATTTAGCTGCTGTGCCTCGGTTTCCACAGCTGAAAAACAGGGCTAACAGTAATTGCCGACATCACAGAGACTGAGTCATTGCCATGGAGACCCTTGAATTTCCATCACCTCTGCCCCTCAAGGGCACAGCACTAGAACAAACGTTCTACCCAGTTACAAGTCCCTCCTGGCACACCGGCTTCTTCACTCACCACATGAATCTTCAGGTCGATGGACAGACGAATGTGGTAGGGCACGTCGTACTCCCGCATGTCCACTATGTTGTCCATCTGGTTGACAGACCTCTTCGAGGGCCCCTCATCATCCATGGTCAGGCTGCCACCAATTAGAGCACTGCAAGGTGCAGGGGAGAGGGATGGTTTAAATAATCAGTCTATGCACAGGTCTCAGACTCAGGGGGAATGAAGATAACACACTGCAGCAGCTCTAGTCAGTGTGACATGAACAGGACACTAGGAGGTGCAGCACCAGCAGATGTTAGGGCAGTCACCAGAAGGAACTCTTCCCTATTAATCCAGCAGCCAGCTTCAGAAAAGGAAAAGAACAGTTACTTCCCTTAGGGTTACGGTGGTTCTTTGTGGTATTCTGTCTGTGTGGATCCCACTCAAGGTGCACATGCGCCTCATGTGCAAGAAATTTGCATGTAGGAGGCTCACGCTCACCTTGAGTGGGATCTGCATGGACAAAGGAGAACTGGGACATTTGCTGTGGTCACCAGGGCAAGCATCAGCTTAGGGAGTTCCCTCCCCATCCAGAGCAACTGACATAAGGACCTGTAAACTTAACACCGAGCAAAGGAAACAGAGCTAGAGTTAAACCCTTTCAGTCCTGATTAGAGAAGAGGTAGGTCTGGGTCACATGGGGAACACCTTGCTAAGCACAGTACAAGAACATAAGGGAATCCTGCTGGGCCCTGGGACCAACCCCTCAAGATGTATTGCCAAAGAGGAGAACATCTACCTGGACAGCATGGACGTGTAGGTGTCGCTTGCCTGGTCCCGCTCCCTGTTCTTCTTCACAGCAGGAGAGATTTCCCGCCGCACCTTCACCAGGTCATCCACAGTGTTGAAAGATAGCTTGATGTAGTTCCGCTTCAGGCCCACCAGGTGATTTGGCTACAAAGGGGCAGACCAGCCAATGAGGAAAAGATAGTGAGAATAGTGGGGAGAGACTGTACTAGCGAGAGGCAGTTAAGAAAGGAGATGGACCAAGACAGACAGCAGGAGTTGGGGAGATGGGGTGAGAAGAGACCACAGAACAAGGGGCTGAGGTGTGTGTGGATGGGGAGAAAAGTAGGGGACAGATAAAGTGCCTGTCAAGAGTCAACATTATTTCCCATGATCAATGTCCAGGCCCTGTGCCTGGTATGTGCAGAATACAGGACTGGAATAGAGCATACAGACCTGCCCGCATCCCACTCTCCCCAGACTTGTACACCGCTCCCCCATTAGAGCTGTGCAACCTGCCAGCAACAGGGCAGGGGGCAGAGTAGTTACTCACCAAGTCCAGATCCTCTTTGGGAACCGTTTCCAGCCTTGCGATTTTCCCCTGGTACTTCTTGGAGAGGAAGGAGGACACTTCCCGCTCGCAGCCCTGCACAGAGACTAGAGCTTCAAGAGGGCAGCCAAAGCCCTGCCCATCAAAGCAGAACAGATTTGCAGATACTGTCTTACCTGGGGCTGTGTCCTGGACCTCTAGATGTTCAGGGGCTTTAATAGTGGCCTGACTCGAAACCAATCTCTTCCACCCTGGCAGAAGAGTTTGGTTTTGTTTTTTAAAATGTAAAACCCCAGAACTGTCAGCCAAGCCCACAATTTTGCAGCTAACCAGGTGAGTTCTCCACAGGGGCAGAGTGACAGGACAGTGAACCCTCAGCCATTTACTGGGCCTTGAACAGCAACAGGATTGGTGCAGAAGCCAAAGAGGGCTGCTGATTAGGTGCTGAAGGGCTCGCTGAGCAAGAGTACCAGGTGGCTGGTCCTTTGAGGGGCAGCTCATTCAGAAACACAAGCAACTCTCCCCCGAAACACATCAGAAAGATCATGTACATTTGGTATAGCTGCTTCCCATCTCCTTTCAGCTCGACAGCTCAACTAGCACAGCAACAAGCGCTGAATTCAATATTTTGTCATTTTAATGAATATTAATATTCATTTTAAAACATTTTTTTCAATTTATATTTTCACAGTTGCAGGAAAGTAGGCAAAGGTGACCAGCCAATTATTTCATGACAGGGGATGTTGAAATTCAAGAAGTTTAAGCTTCATAACAGTTAAAACAGAAATTGTCAGCATCCCATGTCAAAATATACAAAGTAAACATCCTTAAATCAAACTCTAATGATTTTTCAAGCAGCAGTTTTCTTATTTGGCCTATCTGTAAATTTCGATTGTTAGCCATGGAAACATTTTTCGTTGGTTTGTGGGTGTTCAGCAAAAATCAGCATTTACCGATAAAAATCTGATCCCTCCAAGCCCAACTATAACCATGGATTTCTTTCTCCCTGGCCAGGACCTCACCCCAAGCTCTCTCAGGCTGTTAATGTGCTGCTGTCCCAGCCCCACACTTGCCTAACTCACATCCCTGATTCATAACCACGTCTGCCTCCACACTCTACCCGAAGCCCTGTTTGCCAGCCCCACAGCCATGGAGTCCATACCCACCTTCCGGGTTGCAATATAGAAGTATGGTTTATAGGGCAGGGCCACCTGGAAAAGAGCAGACACAGTCAGCATGGCACTGGGTAGGTGGGGAGAGGCATGTAGTTCAGCACATTACCCGCTATGTGTTAGTGTGAGAGACACAAACAGACCTGTATATCCCCACTCTGGTCTCTCTTTCTCTTGCACAGACAATAGTCTAACACACACCTTCCCATGTACCGTTCAGCTTGGTCCAGGGGCACACACACACACACCCTCCCCACCCACCTCTGGCTCTCAAGCAGAGTCCAACAGGGGCCCTTCCCACTCCAGCCCGTACAGACAGATTTCCATGGCTGAGTAAATTGCCCACCTTAAAATCTAATCAAGAAGGAATTAAAGCATCTGGACGCCTAGGAAAAGCAGAACTCCTGAGCAAGAACATAGAAGAGACTATAGTAACACCCACCCACGCAGCAGCGAGGTACCACACAATGAGACCAGCACTGACCTCCTGCTACCACAGCGATCACTGGCCATTATGAGCAAACCTTGTGCATATATCCTCACCTGCCTCTGACTGAGGCATGAGATACACAGCAATGCAGGCATATGTTATGCATGGGGCCTAATCCCACCTCCAGCCAACCACCCCTATTTACACCTGGCAGCACAGACGTGAGGCTGGAATGGTGATCAGACTGTTTCCTTAGCTGTATGTGGTGTTGTTGTAGCCATGTTGGCCCCAGGAGGTTAGAAAGACAAGATGGGTGAGGTAATCTTTTGGACAGTTGGTCCAATAAGAGATATTACCTTGCCCAGCTTGTCTTTCTGTTTCCTTAGGTTTCAGAGTAACAGCCGTGTTAGTCTGTATCCGCAGAAAGAAAAGGAGTACTTGTGGCACCTTAGAGACTAACCAATTTATTTGAGCATAAGCTTTCGTGAGCTACAGCTCACTTCACGAAAGCTTATCCTCAAATAAATTGGTTAGCCTCTAAGGTGCCACAAGTACTCCTTTTCTTTTTGTTTCCTTAGTGTTACTCACAATGTCCTTTTAGGGATTAAAGGAGAACCAGTCAACTGAACTGCAAGGCAACCTGCAGGATCTGTACCCCTTAATGCAGCCACCCAACTCCCTTCTGCACCCTCTTTGTCAATGTGACTTCTGCCCAAAGGAGGAGCAGCCCTTTGGTGTTAATCCTCCAGTTTCAGTCAGGAAGTGGTTTCTAGTGTACAGCTCTGCAAAGTCTTCCCCCAAACCATGCAGCCAGACTCCTCTGTGCCCTCCAACGGCAGCTGCTCCCGGTCCTCCGTCCTCTGCACCCAAGGTTAAAGGGACTCACCTTAAACCTGCTCCCATCCTCCTGGATGAAGTAATAATCCACACAGCTCACCAAGCGTTTATCATCGTCCAAGATCTCCGCCTGGGAGAGGGGAAGACAGCACATCACAGCCCCCGCCCTAGGGCACAGAGCCCGAGAACGCCGCAGCCCCCGCCCCGCCCCAGACCCCCCCACGCCCAGCCTGTCCCGCTGTGCACCGCCACCACAGGCGGCCCCCGCTCAGCCCCCCACTTCCGTGCGGCCTCGTGAGCCCCCCGCCAACGGCATCGCCACGCGCAGCCCCACCCCCCGTCCCCCTCGCTCGCCGGGCCCGGCCCCGCCTACCGGGTGCATGTTGATCAGCCAGCCCGTCTTCTCCCCCGGCTCCTTGGCCCGCTCGAACCCGAACTGCGCGTCCATCCGGTCGGTCCGCTGGCTGCGCTCCAGGCGCTTGAGGGCGGAGAGCCCGGAGCCATCGTCCCTGCGGAGAGCAGCGCGTCAGGCCGGGGCTGCCCGGGGGAGCCCCCCATCCCCGCCCATCGCGCGGCCGCCCCGGCCCCGGCCCGGCCCCACCCCCGCGCGCCCCTCACCGCGGGGTGTCGGGGTCCCCGCCCGCGGGCTCGGCGCGGCGCCGCCCGCTGTTCCTCAGCACCATCCCGGCGCCGGCAGCTCCCCGTCCCCGGCCGGCAGTGGAATTTCCCGCGCTGCACCCAGCTCCCGCGAGATGTGCCTGACTCCGCCCCCTGCGCGGGCGCCGGGCCCAGTCTCCGCCTCCGGACGCTAAGCCAATCACAGGGCGCTTCTGGCGCTCGCCCCTCCGAGAGCCAATGGGAGAGAGGCCACCCTCTCCATCGGCCCGCCCAGCCCGAGGCAGGCCCCGCCCTTTAGCCACAACCCCACCTCCAAGCGATACTGACTCTGGGCCAACACGGATAACCCCGCCCCGCGCGGGTCTGGTCCCGCCCCCGAGCTACCTGCCCAGACTCAAGCACTCGGAGCTGCGCCCCTTGGACCCGCCCAGCTGGCCCCTCCCGCCGGCCCGGAGGCGAAGAGCGCACGCGCAGTAGTCAGCCCAGGGTAGTTCGGCCGCGCGATGTGCCCGGCGCTCTCCAAGGCGCTGCCGCCGGGGCCGCTGCCCCGCAGGGTGCTCGCCCGGTACCTGCTGCTGCTGCGGCTCCACCCGCTGCTCACCAAGGCGGCGTCCAGGTGAGCACCGGGCAGAGAGACCGGGACCGCCCCCCACTCGGAGAACCGACCTCCCCCCGGGAGAGACCCCCCCCTTCCGGGAAACCAGCCCCCCCTCCCCAGGACAGACCCCCCCCCCGCCCCAAACCAGGGAACTACTCCACCACCCCCCGGGAGTGACCAGGACCGACCCCCCCCCCACAGCCGGGGAACCGGGACCTACCCCCCCAAAAAAACCAGGGAACTACTACACCACCCCCTGGGAGAGACTGGGACCGACCCCCTCCCCCCCAGTCGGGGAACCAGCCCCCCCCCGGGAGTGACTGGGACCGACCCCCCCACCCACAGCCGGGGAGCCGGGACCGACCCCCCCCAAAAAACCAGGGAACTACTACACCACTCCCTAGGAGTGACCAGGACCGACCCCACCCCACCCCCCCGCAGCCAGGGAACCAGCCCCTCCCCTGCGGGATACCGGGACCGACCTCCTTCCCTGCAGCCGGGGAGCCAGCCCCCCCCCACCGCCACTGGGAGAGACTGGGACCAACCCCCCCTGCTTTGCTGGGGTTTGCGCAGTTGCCCTTAGCTGGGCCCAGCTTGCATCTCCCTGGACGTGGCTGGCCTGGCGTACCCAAGGGCAGAGTCCTGGTTAACATGGTGCCAGCTAACACTGTGCTCCTCGCCTGCCCCATGTAGACAGAGCGCCAGGTGTCTGGCAGGGCTGTTCCCAGGGCAGAGGCCCAGCTGCTGTGGGATTGCAGGATGCTTGGCCCTCGCCCCCTTGCTCTCCGGTCTGAGTGCACTCCATGGGGCTGGCACACCACTTGTCAGCCTGTTCTTGTGCCTGCTAGCGAGGTGCAGCAGCAGTCCTCTCACCCATGTGGCTATAACAGGCAGTGAGGGGAAAGCGGGGCTGTATGTGTGTATGGGCTGCGGGGGATGTTACCTCTGGGCCGCTTTCTGAGCCAGCTGCATTCAGCAGACCTACAAGATGTCACAGTGGGCGGAGTTCAGCAGCCTGTGAGCAGTGATTTTGGGGGGGGTCTCTCCTGCTCACTCACTGAAGACATCGGCACAGCCTGCAGTGGTTGCTCTTCTCAGCAGAGGCACCACGGACTCACTGGGTCACCGACACTGAGCTCCCCTCTAAACCAGACAGGTCCCTGCAGGGCAGGGACGAGATGTGTTGCTGGAATGGGAGAAACTTACCCTGCCCGGGCTGTACCTGCTCTGTCAATAATGGAGGGCAGAGGACTGTTTGTACAGCACCTAGTGCAGTGGGGCCCTGCTCCTATGATTGGGGTCCCTAGGTGCTACCACAGTCTAGATCAGGGGTCGGCAACCTTTCAGAAGTGGTGTGCCGAGCCGAGTCTTCATTTATTCACTCTGATTTAAGGTTTCGCGTGCCACTAATACATTTTGACTTTTTTTAGAAGGTCTCTCTCTATAAGTCTATATATTATATAACTAAACTATTGTTGTATGTAAAGTAAACAAGGTTTTCAAAATGTTTAAGAAGCTTCATTTAAAATTAAATTAAAATGCTGATCTTAGGCTGCCGGCCCGCTCAGCCTGCTGCCAGCCTGCGGTTCGGTTCACCTAGGCCAGCAGCAGGCTGAGCGGGGCCTGCGGCTGGAACCCCGGCTGGCAAGGGGCCGGCAGTGAGAACCCCAGACCGGCAGCGGGCTGAGCGGAGCCGGTGGCCGGGCCCCCAGACCAGCAGTGGGATGAGTGGCTCAGCCCGCTGCTGGTCTGGGGTTCCATCCTCTGGCTCCTGCCAGACAGGGTCCCGGCTGCTGGCCCCACTCAGCCTGCTGCTGGTCTGGGATCCCGGCCCTGCCCACGTAGAGTGGGCACCTACCTTCTCCCTGGTTCTAGCCCATTCTCTTCCTTTCTCTGCATTGAGCTGAGGGTGGGAGAGCACAGGGCTGGGGGTGAAGGAGCGGGTTGGGGGTTGGGGTGTAGGGTCTGGCTAGGAGCTAGAATGAGGGGGAGCTCAGGGTTGGGGTGTGGCATGCTTACCTGGGTAGCTCCCATTTGGTGCGAGGGGTGCAGGTGGGAATGTGGGGGGGGGGCAGGAGCTCCCGTTTGGTGCTCAGGGTGGGGGTAGGAATGTGGGGGGGTGAAAGTCATGGCATGGGGTGCGTGGGGGGTGTTGGAATCAGGGCTGGGGTCATGGGGGGGTACAGGGGTCAGGGCAGAGGGCTGGGAGTGTGTGTGGGGGGGTGCAGGGATCAGGGCTGGGGTGTGTACGGGTCAGGACAGAGGGCTGGGGGTGTGGGCTAGGGTCGTGGGGCTGCTCCCAGCCCCCTGCCCAGAGTGGCTCACGGCAGGGGGCTGGAGGGGATATGCCCTGATTCCACCCCCCATCCCCTCCTCTTCTCCCCGGAGCCGCGAGCGCTGCGGCTCTGCTTCTCCCGCTCCCTCTGCTTCTCCCACTCCCTCACAAGGGCCATCAGCTGATCGGTGGCAGGGAGGGAGAGGAGGAGGGGCAGGAACCCAGCAAGCTGGGGGAAGAGGCGGGGGAGGGGAGAGCTTGTCTGCCCTGCAGCAACAGCCGGCAGGACCAAGCTTCTTCACCCTGCCCCCACTGGGGGTGGTGGGCAGGAATTTTAATGGCATGCTGCTGCCTGCCTGGGTCCCGGCCGACAGCCCCACTCAGCCCGCTGCTGGCCTGGGTTCGGCAGCGGGCTGAGTGGGGCCGGCGGCTGGGACCTGGCAGGCAGCAGCATGCCATTAAAAATCGGCTTGCGTGCTGTCTTTGGCACGCGTGCCATAGGTTACCGACCCCTGGTCTAGAGAATAACACCAGTGTCCAGAGCAGTCAGGTTGGCAGCTCTTGCCAGCACTCCATGCACCAACTTAACCCTTCAGCTTCATAGAATCTCAGGGTTGGAGGGGACCTCAGGAGGTCATCTAGTCCAACCCCCTGCTCAAAGCAGGACCAATCCCCAACTAAATCATCCCAGCCAGGGCTTTGTCAAGCCTGACCTTAAAAACTTCTAAGGAAGGAGATTCCACCACCTCCCTAGGTAACGCATTCCAGTGTTTCACCACCCTCCTAGAGAAAAAGTTTTCCCTAATATCCAACCTAAACCTCCCCCACTGCAACTTGAGACCATTACTCCTTGTCCTGTCATCTTCTACCACTGAGAACAGTCTAGATCCATCCTCCTTGGAACCCCCTTTCAGGTAGCTGAAAGCAGCTATCAAATCCCCCCTCTTTCTTCTCTTCCGCAGACTAAACAATCCCAGTTCCCTCAGCCTGTCCTCATAAGTCATGTGTTCCAGTCCCCTAATAATTTTTGTTGCCCTCCGCTGGACGTTTTCCAATTTTTCTACATCCTTCTTGTAGTGTGGGGCCCAAAACTGGACACAGTACTCCAGATGAGGCCTCACCAATGTCGAATAGAGGGGAACGTCCCTCGATCTGCTGGCAATGCCCCTACTTATACATCCCAAAATGCCATTGGCCTTCTTGGCAACAAGGGCACACTGTTGACTCATATCCAGCTTCTCGTCCACTGTAACCCCTAGGTCCTTTTCTGCAGAACTGCTGCCGAGCCATTCTGTCCCTAGTCTGTAGCGGTGCATAGGATTCTTCCGTCCTAAGTGCAGGACCCTACACTTATCCTTGTTGAACCTCATCATATTTCTTTTGGCCCAATCCTCCAATTTGTCTAGGTCCCTCTGTATCCTATCCCTACCTGCCACCGTATCTACCACTCCTCCTAGTTTAGTATCATCCGCAAATTTGCTGAGAGTGCAATCTACACCATCCTCCAGATCATTTATGAAGATATTGAACAAAACCAGCCCCAGGACCGACCCTTGGGGCACTCCACTTGATACCGGCTGCTAACTAGACATGGAGCCATTGATCACTACCCGTTGAGCCCGACAATCTAGCCAACTTTCTATCCACCGTATAGTCCGTTCATCCAGCCCATACTACTTTAACTTGCTGGCAAGAATACTGTGGGAGACCGTATCAAAAGCTTTGCTAAAGTCAAGGAACAACACATCCACTGCTTTCCCCTCATCCACAGAGCCAGTTATCTCGTCATAGAAGGCAATTAGATTAGTCAAGCATGACTTGCCCTTGGTGAATCCATGCTCACTGTTCCTGATCACTTTCCTCTCCTCTAAGTGCTTCAGAATTGATTCCTTGAGGACCTGCTCCATGATTTTTCCAGGGACTGAGGTGAGGCTGACTGGCCTGTAGTTCCCAGGATCATCCTTCTTCCCTTTTTTAAAGATGGGCACTACATTAGCCTTTTTCCAGTTGTCCGGGACCTCCCCGATCGCCATGAGTTTTCAAAGATAATGGCCAATGGCTCTGCAATCACATCCGCCAACTCCTTTAGCACTCTCGGATGCAGCGCATCCGGCCCCATGGACTTGTGCTCGTCCAGCTTTTCTAAATAGTCCCGAACCACTTCTTTCTCCACAGAGGGCTGGTCACCTCCTCCCCATGCTGTGCTGTCCAGGGCAGTAGTCTGGGAGCTGACCTTGTTCGTGAAGACAGAGGCAAAAAAAGCATTGAGTACATTAGATTTTTCCACATCCTCTGTCACTAGGTTGCCTCCCTCATTCAGTAAGGGGCCCACACTTCCCTTGACTGACTTCTTGTTGCCAACATACCTGAAGAAACCCTTCTTGTTACTCTTAACATCTCTTGCTAGCTGCAACTCCAGGTGTGATTTGGCCTTCCTGATTTCACTCCTGCATCCCCGAGCAATATTTTTATACTCTTCCCTGGTCATTTTCCAATCTTCCACTTCTTGTAAGCTTCTTTTTTGTGTTTAAGATCAGCAAGGATTTCACTGTTAAGCCAAGCTGGTCGCCTGCCATATTTACTATTCTTTCTACACATCGGGATGGTTTGTCCCTGTAACCTCAATAAGGATTCTTTAAAATACAGCCAGCTCTCCTGGACTCCTTGCCCCCTCATGTTGTTCTCCCAAGGGATCCTGCCCATCAGTTCCCTGAGGGAGTCAAAGTCTGCTTATCTGAAGTCCAGGGTCCGTATTCTGCTGCTCTCCTTTCTTCCCTGTCTCAGGATCCTGAACTCGACCATCTCATGGTCAGTGCCTCCCAGGTTCCCATCCACTTTTGCTTCCCCTACTAAGTCTTCCCGGTTTGTGAGAAGCAGGTCAAGAAGAGCTCTGCCCCTAGTTGGTTCCTCCAGCACTTGCACCAGGAAATTGTCCCCTACACTTTCCAAAAACTTCCTGGATTGTCTGTGCACCGCTGTCTTGCTCTCCCAGCAGATATCAGGGTGATTGAAGTCTCCCATGAGAACCAGGGCCTGCGATCTACTATCTTCCATGAGTTGCCGGAAGAAAGCCTCGTCCACCTCATCCCCCTGGTCCGGTGGTCTATAGCAGACTCCCACCACGACATCACCCTTGTTGCTCACACTTCTAAACTTAATCCAGAGACACTCAGGTTTTTCTGCAGTTTCATACTTGAGCTCTGAGCAGTCATACTGCTACCTTACATATAGTGCAACTCCCCCACCTTTTCTGCCCTGCCTGTCCTTCCTGAACAGTTTCTATCCATCCATGACAGTGCTCCAGTCATGTGAGTTATCCCACCAAGTCTCTGTTATTCCAATCACATCATAATTCCTTGACTGTGCCAGGACTTCCAGTTCTCCCTGCTTGTTTCCCAGGCTTCTTGCATTTGTGTATAGGCACTGGAGAACTCGCTGATCATCCCTCTTTCTCAGTATGAGGCAGGAGCCCTCCCCTCTCGCGCGCTCCTGCTCGTGCTTCCTCCCGGTATCCCACGTCCCCACTTACCTCAGGGCTTTAGTCTCCTTCCCCCGGTGAACCTAGTTTTAAAGCCCTCCTCACTAGGTTAGCCAGCCTGCTTGTGAAGATGCTCTTCCCTCTCTTCGTTAGGTGGAGCCCATCTCTGCCTAGCATTCCTCCTTCTTGGAACACCATCCCATTGTCAAAGAATCCAAAGCCTTCTCTCTGACACCACCTGCGTAGCCATTCGTTGACTTCCATGATTCAACGGTCTCTACCCAGGCCTTTTCCTTCCACGGGGAGGATGGACGAGAACACCACTTGCGTCTCAAACTCCTTTATCCTTCTTCCCAGAGCCACGTAGTCTGCAGTGATCCGCTCAAGGTCATTCTTGGCAGTATCATTGGTGCCCACGTGGAGAAGCAGAAAGGGGTAGCGATCCGAGGGCTTGATGAGTCTCGACAGTCTCTCCGTCACATCGTGAATCCTAGCTCCTGGCAAGCAGCAGACTTCTCGGTTTTCCCGGTCGGGGCGGCAGATAGATGACTCAGTCTCCCTGAGGAGAGAGTCCCCGGCCACCACCACCTGCCTCTTTCTCTTGGGAGCGGTGGTTGTGGAACCCCCAACCTTAAGACAGTGCATCTCATGCCTTCCAATCGGCGGAGTCTCCTTCTGTTCCCTTCCCTCAGATGTATCATCTAGTCCATTCTCCGCATTAGTACCTGAACATGAAAGAGAACATGAAAATGGTTGCTTACCTGTATCTGCATTGCTGGTACATGGACGCTCCCCTTTCTTCTTCTGGAGGTCACATGCTGCCAAATTTCTTCGCCATCCTCCTGTCCCCGCAGTGCAGCCTGCTCTGAATCTTCAGAACATTGTGCCCGTAGAAGCATATCCTGATGTCTGTCCAGGAAATCTTCAGTTTCTCTTATGCAACGCAGGGTCGATACCTGTTGCTCCAGACCTTGAACCTTCTCTTCCAATATGGAGACCAGCTTGCACTTTGTACAGACAAAGTCGTTTCTGTCCTGTGGAAGAAAGACAAACATGGCACATCCAGTGCAGGTCACAACAGCTGAACACTCCCCATCCATATTGACTTCCTTCTACGAGCTTCCTTAGGAGTTGTAGTAACTACTCAGAGAAGCCGGCAAGATGTAAGCCTCAGTGGGCTCTCCCCAGGCGAACTCCCTCTGTTAGGCTCTCTGCTGTTCGCTGCTCAGCTGGTTCGCAGCTGACTGGCTTTTTATAACAGTCTGGCCCACTCAAGGCTCACCTGGAACAAAGCACTCCCAATTCACACTTTTTAAATAACCAGTCAAGCACACGGTCAAACTGTCCCCACAACAGACACTCAGATACTCACCAACACAGCCTCCTTTATGCTTCCCCCAGAACAAGAGGAATCTGATTGCCTGGCCAAAGTTCAGACTGGATCCAACCTAATGCCCTGGTCAGAGATCTTAAGGCATTTTCTCTGCTATTGATTTAACCAAGCCTTCAGGAGCTTGTCAGCAGGGCCATGGCTGTTAGGCCCGGAGGTGCTGCTGTCCACAGAGCCTCCTCCCAGCACATGCTGAAGGGGGAAGTGAAGGGGTCTTGCTCCCATGCAGTACAAAGAGGACTTGCAGGCTCTGGGGATGCACTCTGAAGCTGTGCTACAGACGTATCTGGGTTTGAATGGTGGAGGTGGGATAACTCCTTGCCCAGGTTTCTGAGCTGGAAACGGAGATGTTGTATACTGCGAGAGATAGTGCTGGCGAGAAGCAGATCTGTGTTGAGCAAGTGATAGTGTGGGGCTGGCAAACCAAGCACCCACACGTTCAGGTGAGGACATGCCCCAGCTTGTGATTTGCAGCTGATGGGAGCCGAGGAACTAAGAGTCAGGACTCCTGGGTTCCATTGCTGACTCTTGTGACAAGTTGCTTCATCTCTGTTTCTCCCAGCTCTAAAATGGGGACACTATTGCCTTGCCTCGCAGGAAGGTTGGGAGCCTTAGGGCAGGTCTACACTACTGCTTAAGTCAATCTAACTTACATCCCTCAGGGGTGTGAAAAAGCTCGCCCCCCCTCCCTCCCCCCCCGACCGACACAAGTTTTGCACTGTCCACATGGTGAGAGCCACTCTCCCATTGACATAGCTTACGCTTCTCGCCGAGGTGGAGTAATGCCGACGGGAGAGCGCTTTCCCATAGCGCGTCTTCACCAGACTCTGCAGCGGTGCTGATGTAGCACTGTAATGTAGACTTGCCCTTAGTGTTTGTAAAGCACTTGGAGATTCCTGACTGAAGGTGTGGTGAAGAGTGAAGTACTCAGTGTTTGCCCCGTGGCCATCTGATACGCTGAAGAGTAAATGGAACCCAGCCCAATGTGAATAACTGGGCTAACCTCAGAGCATTCTCTTGCTTTTTCTTCTCTTGCTGTTCCCCTCTTTAAACCCTCCCCTCCTGTTTTCCCCATCGCCTTCTCCCTTTCACCATCTCCATTGCCATCGGCGCAATTTCCCACCACATGGCCTCTGATTGGGTGGGCCAAAGGAGAAGAGGTGTGGCCTAGTGGTTAGGGTGCTGGCCTAGAACTTGGGGGACCTGGGTTCAAGTCTATCTCCGCCAGAGACTGCCCTGTGTAACTTTGGGCAAGTCACTTTAGTCTCTGTGCCTCAGTTCCCATCTGTACAATGGGGATAAATGGCACCTCCTCATGTCACCAGGGCTTGTGAGGATAAACATTAAAGATTGTGAGGTGCTCAGCTGCTACAGTGATGTGTGCCATGGGCGTACGATGGAGAGACAGACAAGCTGCTCCTTCTCACCAGCTACTGCCTATTCTTTCCATGGGCCTTGGCCTTCCTTCCCCTCCCTGAGGCACTAACCAGCCAGAAGGGAGGGGAAGTTAGGGCTATGCATTTGGGATCAGGGAGAAGAATTTCAACGTCCATTTCTGGCAGAGACCGAAACGTTGGTACAACAGGGATAATAGTGCCTGTTCTTGTAACGCTCTTTGAGATCCACTGGTGAGCCACGCTACCCAAGTGCGGAGTATAATCGGTGTCTTGGAGACTGTCAGTCACCTGGGACCATTGATAGGTATAGATGTGTTGTGTTGCTCTCCGCTGGCCCAGCACGCTCCCCCAGGCTGAGAGAGCCGGGCTCTTTCCTTCCCACGCACCCTCCCCAGTAAAAAAGGGCTGGGGCTTGTGATTCCATTGCCCCGGTGAGGTTGCGTAGGTGTATGCAAATGGAATTTAGGGCTGATCAGATGCTCGTTGCGATCAATGCGGAAGGCTGCCACAGGTGTCAGTGAAAGCAGGATTTGGCCCACAGCAAACTATTCTCTTGCCCACGCACAAGCAGGAGCCTTTAGCTCGCGCTCTCTCTCTCTCTCTCAGCTGTGTTGGCTTTTCAGGGCAGCGCAAATTTCCTGTCCCCCCAAGCCTGCAGCTCTGACTGGCACACACCGGGAGCAGATCTCATGGGGCTATTTTCAAAGCAGAGCTGCAATTTAAAGGACACTTTCAAGTGAATGGACCCTGCAGACAGCATGGCTGTCAGCTTGGCAGCTGGCAGAAGAGCGGCCAGTTTACAGGGGTGTTTAAGACCCTGCTGAATGGATGGGGTTGCAGTTCACAGATCTGGTCTGCCACAGAAGCAGGACTCAAAAGAGGGAGGGCCTGGGCAAGGTGGTGGAATTCTGCTGGTACCTCATTTGCCACCTCCTTCCTCCTATAATTCTTCTCCTTTGCGGGGTGGTTGCTGCCCTACTCTTCTCTTTCCCTGGTAGCTCACATCGAGCGCCAAGGCACATCTAGGAGTGAGAGGATGAAACTGAGAAGGAAAACATGGCTTAAAGATCAGGAAGAGAAGAGCTGCCTGATGGTGAGCTGTATCTGGCTCTGGAATTTTCTCACCAAGGTAGAGGGTGAAGGCCCCATCACTGGGGATATTTTAAATGAGGCTGGCTGAAGCAGAGGAGAGCTGTAGGAAATGGGGAACCTGACCGAATCTCTGATTTCCATTGCACTGCATATGTGAACTACCCAGATACTGTTGCTGTTGGTCTGTAGTAAAATAGTTACCAACACTGCCATTTGTTTTTATCATTAGTCTTCAGAGTCAACACATCACTGAGATAAATAGGAGCAGGTCGCACAGGCACTTTGCTGAGTCTGAAAGGCTGCACCATGTGGGGGGGGAAGAGGGGAGGGGTCACGTTTGGGCATGTTTGCCACACAGCCGTAAGGGTCAGAAGCTTTAAATTTGAAAAACAACAAAAACCATTCTCTTCTGTTGAAAGTGGTGGGCCCCATAGTGGGCTGCTGGGAGCATTTCGCTGGTCACGGGCTGCGAGCCAGTGCTACTAAATCTAGATGAAAGATGTAGAATCCGTGCCGCCCCCCATGTTGGCTGGGTTTCATTGCGAGCATGCACGAAGTGTGAAGCCTCAGAGCTTGCTGTGCCTATTAGTGAGCGCTCCCACCCTGATCTGACTGGTCCTGGAGCTACTGCACTCTTCTCCAGTGGCTATGCTCAGAGCTCAGGTTCCCTCTTGGACTCTGGGTTATTTGGCTGGCTTCTGATCTCATCCCCTTCCCTCTGCCTGCAGTGCTGTTTTGTCAGCGCTTGGGAGCCTCCTGTCCCAGTTCATTGAGAGGAGCCGAAAAAAGCCAGGGTCATCCAAAAGCCTGGACCTGAGCGGGCCCTTGAGATTCGCCATCTATGGGTAAGTCACAGGTGCTAGTTACATTGCTTAGTGCACCTCTGGAACGTGCTCCAGTACCATGGTGATGGGCGTGAACTTGTCCAGAGAGGATGTTGAGTTGGTGGGCTCTCCTCCTGGAGGGGTGTGAGAAGCAGGATACGCTGCTTTGCAAAGTGCTTCCCCCCTCACTGTTATGGCACCATTAACATCTCTCTCTGGAGCAAGAGAAAGGATGGTCTGGTTAGAGCAGTAGCACTGTACTTCCCCCCCACAGACTTCCTTTGTGACCTTGGGCAAGTCACTTGTCTCTCGGGACCTCAGTTCCCATCTGTACAATGGGGATAAGAGCCCTGCACACAGGGGTGTTGTGAGGATAAACACATTCAAGATCGTGAGGTGCTCAGATACTGTGGTAATGGGGCCAGCTAAGAACCTAAGCTGGGGCTGGATGGAAGCCTGGGGAAGGCTGGAGGACAGTGATGAAGCACAGTCATGCCCTCTGGTTTGTCAGGTTCCTGTTCACAGGGCCACTCAGTCACTATTTCTACCTGTACCTGGAGCAGCTGATCCCATCGAATGTCCCTTTTGCCATGGTCAAGAGGCTTCTGCTGGACCGTCTGGTTGTTGCTCCACCCTTCCTCCTGCTCTTCTTCTTCGTCATGAACCTGTTGGAGGTAGGTGCCTATCTCCAGTGTGTGCTGAAGTCAGGCTGTAGGGTTTGGTGTGTGGTTCTGGATACTGCTACAGATAGCTAAGATAGACGTAGCTATGTGTTTATGTGCCTGGACGGAATCTAGCTCCTGGTCACCGATGATCTAGGACAGGCCCTGTTGGTCAGAGCAGGGGATCTTCTTACTTTGCTGCTGTCTTCCTGTGAGCTCTGAAGTAGCTCACTCAGCTGCTTTGAGCCTTGGCTTGCCCTGCTACACAGCGGTGATGCTCATGTTAAACCCCAGGCTGATGTTAGTGATCTCCTGAGCGTGCTGCATGGCCAGTTGCTCTGTTCCCCTCTGCTGGAATGGCCAGCTTTGGCTAGTGTGATGCACCTCTGGCACATCGTGTGCACCTGGGTCTCACAGGTGGTGAGTACTTCTCTCTGGCTGCGCTCTGTTAGGATCTGTGTCTTTGTAACCCCTTTGCTCACATGGCTTAGGGCTCTGTAAGGGTGAGAGTCGGGGCCTCTTCCTCTGGAGTTTAGGCCTGGCCTCCCTGGCCATCACCGGTGTTCCTTGCCTTCCAGGGGAAGGATCTGTCTGCGTTTGCTGAGAAGATAAAGAGTGGTTACTGGGTAGCACTCAAAATGAACTGGAAAGTGTGGACCCCAGTCCAGTTCATTAATGTCAATTACGTCCCTATGCAGGTAAGTCTCTGCCTGCTCACATGATGTCCTTGCCTGGGAATTCTGACCACTTTTGCAGCCCTACATCCAGGTTTATAGCGTGGGCTTTTTTCCCCACTAGTATAATGTCCAGGGTCCCCTTATCAATCACCCTAAGTTCCCCTTCCTTTAATATTTCTGTCCTCCACGCTAGCAACCCCCTCAATTGCTCTTGTGCTTAAGATTTTGGCCTGAATCTGTTACTGCTCCTCAGCTAGTTGCAGAGTTGAGGGCCCCATTGCCCACAATCAGTTGTTCAGGTGTGAAGGACTGCACAAATCCAGACAGATGCTGACACTTTTGTCAGTAAGACACGGGCACTCACATCTGTATCCAAAGGGGGTGTCGCGTCCCAGTGCAGTAAGTGACCCAGTTCTGTCCCAGGAACTGCAGTTAGGGGACTGTCAGCCCCAGGCCGGTCTGTATCTTGACACTTCTCTCCACAGTTTCGGGTGTTGTTTGGAAACCTCGTTTCTCTCTTCTGGTTTGCCTACCTGGCCTCCATCAAGAAGCGATAGCATCACAGCTGTAATTTTGGGCTGGCCTGCATCGCCTGTTGAGGCGATTGCCGTTGGTGCTCTGAAAGTCCGCAGCCCCCGCTTCGATCTGGGAGCATCTGCAAGAACTGACACCACTGCAAATCCTCTGGGATTCAACACTGTGCATGCTGCCCTACTGCCGACAGTGCCTGCTACAATGAGTAAGGTGCCTATCCCTGACCAGGAGCCCTGGGCACTCTAATACAAATAATACTTTGATTCTTTTCTGACTAAGACCTTGAATTAACTGCTTTCTAATGGTACTTAACAATAACCACAAAATCAACTGGTAGGGTAAGAAACCAGCACAAAGTGTTCTGGGTCTTTTACTCTTCATTTTTGAGTATAATAAAATTGCTGTTTCACTCCTTTCTTGTGAAGTTTTATCTTTACTCTGGTGATTTACTGGTTATGTTGGAGATCTGTGACAGATCCATGCAGAAGTGGACAGTCTTCTTAGTTGCAGGAAGGAATAAGATAAATCTCATATGCAATAGAGAGACAAAGGAAAATACAGGTCCCCTACGTAGCGGGAAGGAGAGCTAATAACTGACGACATCAAAAAGGCTGATGTGCTTAATGCTTATTTTGCTTCAGTCTTGACTGAAAAGGTTAATGGTGACCAGCTACTCAATACATTAATATTAGCAACAAGGAGGAAGGAATGCAAGCCAAAATACGGAAAGACCAGGTTAAAGCATATTTAAGTAAGTTGAATGTGTTCAAGTTGGCAGAGCCTGATGAAATTCATCCTAGGGTATTTAAGGAATTAACTGCAGAAATCTCAGAACTATTAGCAATTATCTTCAAGAACTCCTGGAGGATGGGTAAGATGCCAGAGGACTGGAGAAGGGCCAACGCAGTACCTATCTTTAAAAGGGAACAGAGGACCTGGGGAGTTATAGACCTGTCAGCCTAACTTCAATAGCTGCAAAGATACGGGGACAAATTATTTAACTGTCAATTTGCAAGTGGTCCCACATGACATTCTCATAAGCAAACTAGGGAAACGTGGTCTAGATGAAATTAGTAAAGGTGGATGCACAACTGGTTGAAAGACCATACTCCGAGTAGTTATCAATGGCTTGCTGTCAAACTGGGAGGGTGTATCTAGTGGGATCCCACAGGAGTCAATCCTGGGTCTGCTACTAGTCAATATTTTTGATAATAGAGTGAAGAATGTTTGCAAAATTTGGAGATGACACCAAGCAGGGAGGGGTTGAAAGCGCTTCCAGGACAGGATTTAGTGACCTTGAAAAATTAGGGAATTTATCTGCAATCAGCAAGATGCAATTCAGTAAAGATAAGTGCAAAGTATAACACGTGGGAAGGAAAAAAAAAAAAAATCAAATACACAACTACCGAATGGGGAATAAATGGCAAGGTGGTAGCACTGCTGAAAAGGGTCTGGGAGTTAGAGGGGATCACAGATTGAATGAGTCGTCAATGTGATGCAGTTGTGAAAAAGGCTAATAGTCTCTAGTGTGCTAACATGAGAGTCATATGAAAGACATGGGAGGTAATTGTCCCGTTCTACTCAGCACTGGTGAGGCCTCCGCGGAAGTACTGTGTCCAGTTCTTGGCACCACACTTTAGGAAAGATGTGAACAAATTGGATAGAGTCCAGAGGAGAGCAACAAAAAATGGTCAAAAGTTTAGAAAACCTTCCCTATGAGGAAAGGTTAAGACTGGGCATGTTTAGTCTTGAGAAAAGAAGACTGAGGAGGGACCTGATACCAGTCCTCAAAGATGTTAAAGGCTGTTATAAAGACGACTGTGGTCATAAGAATGGCCATACATGGTCAGACCAATGGTTCGTCTAGCCCAGTATTCGGTCTTCTGACCATGGCAGTGCCAGATGCTTCTGAGGGAGTGAACAGAACAGGGGAATTTATCAAGTGATCCACCCAGTCAGCCAGGGCCAGCTGCTGGCATTTGGAGGTTTAGGGACACCCAGAGCATGGCATTGCATCCCTGAATATCTTGGCTAATAGTCATTGATGGACCTATCCTCCATGAGCTTATCTAGTTCTTTTTTGAACCCAGTTATGTTTTTGGCCTTGACAACATCCCCTGACAAGTACCAGAGGTTGACTGTGTGTTGTATTAACTACATTCTTGTTTGTTTTAAACCTGCTGCTTATTAATTTCATTAGGTGACTCCTTGTTCTTGTGTTAAGTGAAGAGGTAAATAACACTTCCCTGTTCACTTTCTCCACACCAGTCATTATTCTATAGATTATTATACCTCCCCTCAGTCATCTCTTTTCCAAGTGGAACAGTCCCAGCCTTCTTAATCTCTCCTCATATGGAAGCTGTTTCATATCCCCAATCATTTTTGTTGCCTTTCTTGGTATGTTTTCCAAGTCTAATGTCTTTTTTTGAGATGGGACAATCATAACTGTATGCAGTATTCAAGGTGTGGATGTACAATGGATCGATTGTTCTCCATGTCCACTGAAGGCACGACTAGAAGCAATGGGCTTAATCTCCAGGAAGGAAGATTTAGGATAGATATTAGGAAAAACTTGCTATCTCTATGGGTAGTTAAGTACTGGAATAGGCTTCAGAGGGAAGGTGTGGGATTCCTGTCCTTAGAGGTTTTAAGAACAGGTTGGACAAACACCTGCCAGGGATGGTCTGGGTTGACTTGGTCCTGCCGCAGCTCAGGGGACTGGACTTGCTGATTCTTGAAGTCCTTTTCATCCCTACATATCTATGATTCTACCTTTTCCATTTCTCATTGCTGTGCTTCATCCAGGACTCCATATGGCCCCCTGCACAGTTGTGTTCAGATACTCAAATTCCAACCCCTGCCCAATCTCACTGACCTATGACCTTAGGAGGATGAAGCAGAGCCTAACATCCCTTGGGCTGGGAAGAAAAGGAAGAATCAAGCCTACCTGTATTTTTGTGCAGCTCATATTCTATCACACTGAGCACTCTTGAAGCAGATTGGCTAACCCAGCCACGTGCCAATACAGTAAATTCACACTATGTATCGCATCTGAGTGTTCCTGTGTGTGTTGTGCTGAATAGCAGTCTTGACTTAGATAACGTGGCTAGGACAGGTAATCTTGTCATCCATGCTGGGGTGGGGCCAGTACTTGGAAAGGTGCCAGAGTCCTGAAAGCATTTGTTCTGCTCCATCCAAGTGTGCCTGACCCTGGAGATCCTCAAAGAATGGCTGTCAGTGTGGGTGTTGCCTACCTTACATAATTGTTTAAAATTTTCCTTGCCTGCTGAGAGGATGGAAGGACAAAAGCCACAAAGAACAACTGATGCTGTTGTGCGAGGCTTAAAAACAAGTGCATTAATTTTCTTCCACTGAATTCACGTCCAACAGTCTCCACAACAGGGACTGTGTCATGGTTGGCTGAGGCTGCCTGCTGAGCTCTTGGTAGGACTTCTGCCTTCGCCTCGTTGCTAGAAGTTAGTTACTGTGACCTCTTAGGCTGACTCAGCGGCAGAGACAGACTTCACCAACCCAGTGCACATGCTGTTGCTAACTCTGCATCACCACAGAGTTACTATGGGTGGCTGTGGATGTCTGCTCGGATGCTGTAAGGAACTGTTGATTGTTTTTCTGTACAACTGAACTTCCCATAAGTCTCTTGATTATGGCTCTGAAACAATGTTAGGAGGGAGGAGGATAAATACTCCTGCGGATGAATTGTCCAGTTTAGCAGAAGATCCTGCTTTCAGATCTCCAGTGAGGCGCGAGGACAAGGCAGTCATTGGCATCCAGAGGTCTGATTCACCATTGCCCTGTGCTTGTAGTGTGCAAAGAAGGTGTCAAATGCTACAGCTCTTCAGTGGGCTAGGACCACAGCTCCATCACACTGGGCACAGCAGCCTGGGGCCAGACCCAGCCCTGGTAGGCACTGGCAGCAGGGGGTTCTGCTGCCCCCTGAAGTTCCTCCCCAGCGGACGGCGGCTCCCCGGCCCTCCCTCCTCCTCAGTGTTGCTGAGGGAAACGCCAGCCTATTGTCTGCTTTCCTGACAAACAGTCCAGCCTAGTGTTGAATTCCCAGGGCGGTTTGCTCTTTGCAGAGATCGTCCCCCAGCTCTGCTGCCCCTGCTGACGTGTTAGCAGCAGCTGGCGTCAGGGAGCGAGCTCGGCCAGGGAAACTCACCTGGGTGATCGTGCTCCATAGCCCACACCGCCATCTGTGACATTCAGCCAGCTCCTCTCCTCTGCTTCCCTACAGATTGTGGCTGGAGGGCACCAGACACAGCACAGAGGCAGGCAGTGCTGCAGAGTGCAGTAACGTACGGGGGCTTTGGGCCCAGCTCCCTCCTGTGTAACAGGTTCCCCCCTTCCTCCCAGGGAACCCCTGCTGATATCCCAGACCAAGATCTGCTGGGAAATACACCCCCACATATTGCCTAGAGGGGCCTACAGCTTCTGGGGAGCCTCTGGCCAGTACCTTCCTGAAGACTCCCTGAAGGGTCTGTGGGGGAAGGGAGACCAGGCCAGGCTCTTTGAGGGCAGGGAGGTTGCTAGCCCCTGCAACTGTTTTCAGAGCAAGCTGAGCTCAGCGTTGCTCCCCAGCTCAAAGCAGAAGAGGCCAGGCTGGAGCCATGTTGGGACGCCCGTGTAGATGTGCAGCCTGCTCCTTAGGGCAGGGAAGCCAGCAGTCCAGAGCAGAGTTGGAGGACCAACAGGAAAATCTGTATGTTAAAACCAACCAGAGGCAGAGTACTGAGCGCTGTGAAGTGCTGTTAGGAGCTCTGCTGATGCCCTAGGCAAGGATAGTGGTGTATTTCTCCTCGTGCACCCTGGGCAGATGTAACAGAGAGACAGGGTTTTCCTGCCACATGTAAAGGCTGGAAAGTAGCCAGCTGTTGTCCCCAGCTCCTGCTGCGGGTCACCCTGCCCTGAAGTCCAGGTATTGTTCCCAGCTTTTCCTGTGGGTTGCTATGGCTCTCACCACTTGCCCCAGCAGAGGGCTGTGTAGCGACAAGGGAGAGCAGCCCAGTTGTGGAAGAACAAGCTGGCAGGAAGTGGCCTAGTTCTTCCCTCCTAGCCCTCTGGCCTCCGTTTTATTAGGCCAGAAGGTTCCCAGTGTGCACTCTTCCCAGTTCAGCAGGCCCTTCACAGGCAGCTGAGTCTAGACAAACGCCTCAGCCCCCTTCTTTGGGTGAGAAAACTCCGGGTGGGGTTAGCTTCCAACAAGTAGGCCAGTACTGTGGGTGTGGTCCCTTCACCTGGCCAGCTTTCAGCCTCAGGGCTTCTCTCTGAAAAACCCAGTGGGATACAAAGCTATTTCACACAGGTCCATGGGACTTTGCTCCTCGAGATCAGCACTTGGGCAGATCAGTTCCCAGCACTCTTAACAATATTGCAGGAGACTGTCTGGAAAGCTGAGGCTATCCAGAGTCATTGGGAAAGGCAACGTACACTCCTGGTTCCTGCCAGACGCTATAGAAAGGAATACAGGTCACGTGGCCAGCTGAAGCAAGCCATGTAGTATGAGAGGAGAGTACACCACTCCACAAGCGGTTGCTGGACCAAGTACAGGGTGCTGAGGCCAGGTCAGGGGCTGCCCTCTGTCGTCTCAGTGCTATCTTCAGGACTCCCAACCAGTTGGTGCTAGGCCAGGAGCAAATGGCTACCATAGCTGTGATCCAAATGAGGTCACCAGCCATTGTCCAGAGGGGCACTCTACAGAGCTGTGCACAAATCATGGGAACAGCTTTCTCACAGATGGAGTTTTAGCAACGCATGGAAAAGGCGGGACATGAACGAAGTCACCTGTCCTCCACTTCAGATCAGAACGATACAACCCACTCCCCATCTTACATTTAGCCTCAGAACTGGGAACACACACAGCAGGGCTCCCTCTGAAACATCTAAATAAGGTCCTAAAAGCAGCTTGTCTTCAAAGCATTTTACCATCTGGGACAGGGGTGCTCTACTGACCTCAGGATGGCACCTCCTCCTGGCCGCTCTGGGAATTAGCTCTGCCAGGCCAATGGCCCTTCCTGCGGCACGCTGTCACTTGGTGTCTTCCTCTGTAGCTCCCTCTTGTTCCAGGAGCTGCAGCCTCCTCTTGGTGACTCAGCCATCCAGCCAGGTCACTAGTAACGTTTTCCCCTTCCAGGGTGTCTTTCAAAGTCACTTTCTACCCGTGGTGCCAGGCAGGCCTCACACCCATTGTCCAGACTCAGCCACTCCTGCAGTGACCCAGGCAGTCTTCCAGCTCACTGCCCACCAGTGCCACTTCCCTAGTGGTGGGTAAGGGAACCTGGACCCACCCTCTACTCTGGGTTCCAGCCCAGAGACCCTACAACACGCAGCCAAGGTCTGTTCAGTCCTTGCTGCTCACTTTCTAGGCTGCTTCCTACCTCATGTCCCATGGGCTCTGTTTTCCACCCTGCTCTCTTCAAGGTCCACCCTTCCTGCCAGGCCCTCAGGGTCCTACTCTTTCCCTGGGTTCCCTCCTTTCCTCTCTAATACACAGAACATGACCACAAACTTCCTCCCAGCCTCCTTTACTGCCAACTTCCAGGATTTATACTAGCCCAGCCCACCTCTACCCAGGTGAGCTTCCCTCTAGTCAAAGCTCCCCACTCAGCCTATATTACCCTTTGCTACTTAATTGGCTGATTGGGCCCACCTGGCCTACCTCAGCCCTTAGAGCCAGTGTGTGGAGTACACCCCATTGCACCATCCCACAGACTAGTCCTCCATTTGGCATATGAATGGTGTGGAGAACTGGCACTCTTCCGATTTATTTGTATGGATAACATCTGTCACTCAGTTTCGCCTCTCCCTTGTATTGTGACCCACCGGCTGTAAAGCGTTAATTTATTTTTGGAAACAGGATAAGCAATGTCATTCTTTGTTCCCAGATGTATACATTTATATTTAGCCATATTAAAATGTATATTGTCTGCTTGCACCCAACTTACCAAGTGATCCAGATTGCTCTGAATCAGTGACCTGTCCTCTTCATTATTTACCATTCCCACAATTTGTGTGTGATCTGTAAACTTCATCAGTGATGATTTTATGGTTTTTTTTCCCAAGTCATTAATAAACATGTTAAACAGCACAAGGCCAAGATCCAGTTCCTGCAGGCCCACACTAGAAACACAGGTTTCAGAGTAGCAGCTGTGTTAGTCTGTATCCGTAAAAAGAAAAGGAGGACTTGTAGCACCTTAGAGACTAACAAATTTATTAGAGCATAAGCTTTCATGAGCTACAGCTCACTTCATTAAGGTGCCACAAGTACTCCTTTTCTTTTTACTAGAAACACAGCCATTTGATGATGATGATTCCCCCTTTACAACTGTATTTTGAGACCTATCAGTTGGCCAGTTTTTAATCCATCTAACATGTGCCATGTTCATTAAATAGCTTTCTAATTTTTAAATCAAAATGTCAAGTGGGACCAATTCAAATGTCTGACAGAAGTCGAAGTATATTGCATCAAACACTATGACCTTTTAATCTTATAATCTCATCAATAAAAGATAAATTTATAATCTCATCAATAAAAGTTATCAAGATAGTTTGACAGGATCTATTTTCCATAAACCCACGTTAAGGACACCCTCCTTTAATTCTTTCTCTATCAAATTCTGTATCAGCTGCTCCATTTTCTTGCCTGGGATCACTGTCAGACTGACAGGCCTATAATTACTCGGGGCCCCCCGTTTACCCTTTTAAACTATTGGCACAAGATGAGCTTTCTTCCAGTCTTCTGGAATTTTCCCAATGCGCCAACACTTATTGAAAAATCAACATTAACAGTCCGGTGAGCTCCTCAGCCAGCCCTTTTAAAACACTGTTGGATGCAAGTTATCTAGACCTACTGATTTAAAAATGTCTAACTTTAGTAGCTGCTGTCTAATATCCTCCTGACATACTAGTGGAATAGAAAATGTTATCATATGATATGACTGCATCCTCTGGTTTTTTCCCCAAATACAGAACAGGAATATTTATTGAACACTTCTGCCTTTTCTGCATTATTATTGATAATTAATTCTACTATTTCCTTTTAGTAACAGACCAGAAAAGAATGTAAGGATTCTTTTTGTATTTGATATACTTAAAAATCTCCTTATTGTCCTTGTCTCTGCTGGCCATACATTTCCCCTTGTGTTGCTTTGCTTCCCATATCAGTTTTAGCTTCTGATTTATATTCATTTCTATCAACTTCCCCTTTCTTTCATTTGTTATATTTTGTATTATATTACAGCTGCCTTCACTTCCCCACTCAAACAGGCATTTTTAACCAGTACACCCTTCTTCCTCGATTGTGGCTTTTTGAGCATCTAGTAAAGTGTCTGTCATCAGATGTTTGGCTGTGTGTGTGTGTGTTCTTTGTGTCCTGTCCCAGCTCTGCGCAGATAGCTGGCACAGTAGACCTCAATCAAACTACCCAATGACCACAAGACTTGGTTTAGTAGCGAAGGCACCCGGCCAGGTTTATTGTCGACAAAGCAATAGCACCTGGCAGACTCTACAAGGATACTAAAGGCTGATCTACACTATGGGGGGAGATTGATCTAAGTTACGCAACTTCAGCTACGTGAATAATGTAGCTGAAGTCAACGTACTTAGATCTACTTACCGTGGTGTCCTTACTGTGGTGTGTCAACGGGAGATGCTCTTCCGTTGATTCCCCTTGCGCTTCTCATTGAGGTGGAGTACTGAAGTTGACGCTAGAGCAATCAGTGGTCGATTTATCGCGTTTATACTAGACACGATAAATTGACCCCCGCTGGATCGATTGCTGCCCGTCGATCCAGCCATTAGTGTAGACATGCCCTAAGACATGTATGCCTATGACAATGGATGCAGCTCAGTCAGACTTTCCACTGCCCCCTAGGCTGGATGAAGGGTTAAGGTGAGGTATCCCAATATTTATAGACTGGGATAAACAACTTACGTATCACCGTTTGTGTTTCACGACATGTTTGTTACCTCCCCTTGTATTTTCCTCCTGATGTTTCAGATAAAACAATCCTATTTGCCACCTGGCTTTGTACTTTCACTCCTGATGTTTCAGACAAAATATCACCATTCATCACTTTTGTCACACCATTTTATTGTGTGCTAGGTTGGGGGGTTCTTGTGCTGGCCTGCTGGAATGTGTTTACGTATTCTGTGTGTTTTAGCAATGCCAGCAATACTGGTGCCGAGTTTGTGTACCGGATACTGGCTTGCAGGGGAGCATCTGCTTTTGACAGGGCCTGACTTGCTCAGAGTGTAACTTCTGCTGACTTTGGTTCAGGCCTCAGGCCTTGCACCAGGCCCATGCTTCAGGCTCTTTCTTTCTACTACAGTGCCCTTAAACAATTCCCAATTGTCATTCACATTTTTCTGATTGACTTTTTTACTCCCAGCTGATTTGGCTCATAATTGTTTTCAGCTTTGTGAAACTGGCCCTTTTGAAGCACCATCATTGGTCTGGACTTTATTCTGTTTGCACATCGTAAGTGTGATCAAATCATGATCACTTGTATGTAAGTTACCATTAATTTTTAGTTCTGTGATCAGTCCCTCTTTATCTGTCAAGATGAGGTCTAATATAGAATTCCCCTGTGCTGGAGGCCACACTTCCTTAGTTGCAAGGGTTCGAGTTCAGCCTGGCCCCTAAGGACCAGTTTGGGGTGGGAGATCAGCAAAGGAGGCACTTCCTGTGTTGAGGCCTTGAGCTGCTGGGAGCCAGCTGAAGAGTTCTTATAGGTGTCAGTGCCTTTGTTAGGGAGCAAGGATGGTGTCAGGGCTGATTCCCCTCTCTGGCACTTCAAGTGTCGAAGGTGGGGGCCTGCAAGGATTCTAAAAATTAATACTGGCCACTCCAGGCTGGTATTAAACTCCCAAGGTTACAGCTTCTCTCTGACCTTGGATGGGTAGATGCTGCCACCACCCAAGTGCAAAAACCCCTTTGAGAACCCAGGAAGGTGCACCTGGGGATTCCTTCCTGTGCGGCACCCTCAAGCCCTTTCACTCCCCCTCCAGGGAAGAGCTGAGAAAGAAAACAAAGGAAATCAGCTGTTGCCACCAGCTAATCAAACAACATGTGCACAAACCTCTTAGGACACAAAATCCAATCCTGTTCTTCAAAAAGATCAATTTTCTTACAAACAAAAAGAAAGAAAATAGATTTGAAAACTCAGGCTATTGCTAGTTTTTAAAAACCCACTTACAAGAATTAAGCATCAAGAATAACCTTCTTGAGGTCCAGCTTAAAGGTTACAAGCAAAACAAAAGCATTTGGGGTTAGCACAGAGGAGTCCACAAGGCATAAAGAAATAAACAGAGATAAACCTAATCACGTCTTTCTAGACATTCCTGATCTACTTACATATCTGGGGTTTCAAATTAGTAGTTTCTAGGTATGATTCAGATGATTTTCATACCTGGCCCAAGCTTCTTACAGCATAGTTCCAGCCCTGTCTCTTCTTCTCCCTGAGAACAACAACAGGCAGACAAAGGGGAAGTTTTTTTCCCAATTTTAAAAAGTTCTAGCCTTCCCATTGACTCTTTTGATCAGGTGCCCACTCCCTTCCTTTTACCTATGCAGGGAGACTTTTTAACTCTTTACAGGTAAAGCAAGTAGCTAACTGGCTGGCTGGATGTCCATAAAAGGGAGCTATCCCCCCTTAATTTATCACAGATGGTTTATCGGTGAAGGCTCTGGACTAGGAGTCAGGGCTGCTCTCAGTTGGGCCTGGTTGCGGCGGGCCCCCGGGGCCTTTGTGAGTGGGGTCAGAGAGTCAGCTATTATGGGAATCCCCAGCTTGAATGGTCAGCCAGCTTTCCAGCTCCTTTGCACTGCTAGTGTGGCACAGAGTGGTGAGACGTAGGCCCAGCGGCTGTGTCAGAAGGCTTGAAAAGCTCACGTGATGTAAATCATGTTGCTCCGTGATGCCTGACAATGGCACGGCCAGGAGCACAGTGGCAGTTAGCAGAATCTCCAGTTCCTAGCTGGATTGCTCCAAGTCCTGTACAAGGTAAGGGTCCGTCTCTCTGAGAGTCTGGTAGAGTTCTTCTTGGGCCCGAGCTCCTTTCCTCTCAACCAGTTGCAGTAAGGCATCGTTCATCATTCGACTTGTCTGTTCACTTCTCACCTCTTCCTCTTCTTCACTGCTAAGTAGCTGGGCCACCCGTAAGCGCACCAGCACAGGCTGGATCTGTCCCATTCGATCACGGAGCTGCCTCCGGTGCTTCCCCACGAAGGCTGCACCTAATGGAGACACCAGCCCTGCATTACTTTGCTGTACATGGGAGATAAAACCCTGCGTTAGTCTTCCTCCCCCGTGCCATTCTGGGTTGCAGGAACTTGCTCCCACCCCTGTACATGAGACTCTGCTAGCCCAAAGCACACAGCCTTTGCAGAAAGGTTATAAAGTCACTTACAGTTGCATATGGTAGGTAAGGACTCCTCCATTTTGACTTCAGACACCGACAAAGGGTTGCTGAACAACCCTGAGGTTCTGGTGCAACAGCCAACACTGCTACACATTCCAGGCCCTCCCAGCAGCCTCTCCCATGGTGGGGTACAGCTAGCGATGTGATCATTAATGAGCCGGGGAAGGTTTAGGATGTACACCATGAATCATAGAATATCAGGGTTGGAAGGGACCTCAGGAGGTCATCTAGTCCAACCCCCTGCTCAAAGCAGGGCCAATCCCCAATTTTCCCCCCAGATCCCTAAATGGTCCCTTCAAGGATTGAGCTCACAACCCTGGGTTTAGCAGGCCAATGCTCAAACCACTGAGCTATTCCTCCCCCCAAACCATGAAACCAGTTCTTAGCAGGGGCATCGTTAGACTGCAGACTAGTCTCCCTAGCGGAGGAAAGATTGTACAGTGGTTCAGGCACTAGCCTGAGACCTGGGTTCAAGTCCTTGCTCTGCCAGAGATTCCTGGCATGGCCTTGGGCAAGTCACTCAGCCTCTCTACACCTCTGTGCCCATCTGTACAACGGCGATCCTAGCTCTGCCCTGCTGCACAGGAGTGTTGGAGGATAAATACAGTAAAGATTGTGAGGGGCTCCGGTTCTAGGGTCATATGAGTAATGAAGCTAGCTAGCTAGGGGAGTGGTGACATGTCACCGCACTGCACACAGCGCTGCAGAATGGTAAATGCAAGAAGCAAACCAAAAAATGTCAGGGTTTGAAAATAAACCCAAGGCCAGAGAGTTCCAGAGTGTCTATAAATCCGGTTCCCATTTGCTAACTGGCCAATGTCTGCTCTCCCATTCACCACTGTAAGCCCAGGGTCACCCCACTGAGGAGAACTGAGTTATTCCAGATTCATGCCAGCGTGACTGATAACCTAATGTGACAGAAATCAGGGGAAGTCTTACCATTGGTTTTCATGGGATTTGGACTGGGCCCTGTGTGATGTTGCACTCCATATGCTTTATGGAAATATGCTTATGAATATGACATAACTGGAATATGCTTTACGCTAAATACCCCTTGTATGGTATCATTAGAAAGCTTGTAATCTATTAAATGTGTTCATCCTACTTGTTTGCAAGTATTATTTCTATATCTGAAGTTAGGAGAATATGATATAGACTTGTATCAATGATGTAAACATATTAAGTGGAGGCCATTAAGGGTGCTCCAGAAACAATCAGTTGTAAATGGCTTTAGTTACTTGAAAGCCTTCCTGTGTACGTGTGGGCCAGCCCATGGGGAATAGAGACTAGGGGGTCTTACAGTGACATGTGACCATGTCACCTGATAATGAAATCCATCTTAAATCTGGTACTTTTCCATTTAGAAGGAGGGGTGGGGACCCAGAGAGACAAAAGATTCCCGCCTTATGCCAAAGATATAAAAAGGGGTGGAGCAGGACAAAGGCTGCCAGTCATGAGAAAACCCCTGCTTACCACCTGAGATGTCTGCTGGATCTTACAAAGACTGTACCAGATGAAAGGATTGGGCCCAGACTAGGAAGGAGTCTAGTCTGTGAAAGAAGCTTACTGGAACATCTCTGAGGGTGAGATATTATCTGTAATCAGTTTCTTAATGTATTAGGCTTAGACTTGCATGTTTTTGATTTATTTTGCTTAGTGACTTACTTTTGTTCTGTCTGGTTTCAGAGTAGCAGCCGTGTTAGTCTGTATTCGTAAAAAGAAAAGGAGTACTTGTGGCACCTTAGAGACTAACAAATTTATTGCTCAAATAAATTTGTTAGTCTCTAAGGTGCTACAAGTACTCCTTTTCTTTTTGTTCTGTCTGTTATTACTTGAAACCACTTAAATCCTACTTTTTATACTTAATAAAATCACTTTTGTTTATTAATAAACCCAGAGTAAGTGATCAATACCTGGGGGAGCAAACAGCTGTGCATATCTCTCTATCAAAGTGTTATAGAAGGTGGACAATTTATGAATTTACCCTGTATAAGCTTTATACAGAGTAAAACGGATTTATTTGGGGTTTGGATCCCACTGGGAGCTGGGTGTCTGGGTGCTGGAGACAGGTGCCGAGTGGTTTTTAGTTAAGTCTCCAGCTTTGGGGACGTGGATCAGACCCTAGGTCTGTGTTGCAGCAGGCTAGAGTGCCTGGCTCAATAAGGCAGGGTTCTGGAATCCCAAGCTGGCAGGGAAAATGGGCTCAGAGGTAATTTCAGCACATCAGGTGACAGTCCCAAGGGGGTCTCTGTGACCGAACCCATCACAAAGTAGTGTAGTGCAATCTCTTTGACGGGGCGGGGATTCAGTGGAATGGGGGCAGGGAGGGGTCAGAGCAGGGGCGGGAAGAGGTGGGGTGCGGGTGGAGCACGGGTGGGAAGAGACGGGGCGGGGATTTGGAGGAAGGGGTGGAGCGGGAGCAGGGTGAGGGGCGGAGCGGGAAGAGACAGGGTGGGCTGGGGCTGCGTCGCTCACTGCTGCCGGTGCCAAACCCCCCGCTACCTCCCCAGGCCGTCCTGGACCCCGGGTTCCCCTGAAGCGCAGGGCTCTCCAAAGCGTGGGGCCCAGGGTGGTTGCCTCAGTCTGTCCTATGGATGGGACGGCTCTGAAAATATAAGCCCAAACGTTGGTGGAGCCAGGCCCATGTTCCTGAATATTGGAGCATGGGGACCACAGGCCCATATAACTTGCCGCCTCTGAGCGAGCTTGCCACAGCCAGCCCTGTTAGGGGTTGGGTGGGCAGGGGTGGAAAGGTTGTTTTAATTGCAGAAACCAATTTCTAAGTCATGTATTTTCTAGCGCTCCCAGTCCTGACTGATACAACAAAAGCAATTCAACAGGTCAGAATAAAGGGTATGGCAGCACACATGGCAGAGTTAAGGTTAGGATTGGGTAATTATCAAGAACTTTGAACACTTTGTTTTTTTAATAATCTTAAAACTTTAACTTAGAATTTTTTGGCTTTCAGGTTTTTTGGTTTTTTTACAACTCTTGATATTCTGATAAGATTTCAGCAGAGCATTGGGAATTGATATGTCTTTGCAACCTTAACTCTAGCTTACAGGGATTTTGGTCAGAGAGTGGTCACAGCGATGGAGAAGGTGACCTAGTAGGTCTTTTTCCATCTCCAGTGTCTATGTGTCAAGCAGGAGGACTGGATGTGCCAACAGAATGGATTCAGACTATGGAAACTCAAAGCTCTGTAAAAATCAGACTGACCTGTGAGCGTTTGGGAGGACAAAGCAGAAAGACTAACATCCCCTAGAAGAGAAAAGAAAGGAATCAGTCAAGCAGCCAGTTGATTCTCTCATTTGTGGGAGGCCTGGATAACACTGGAGACTATCAGAGGCTAAGGGCAATCTGAGAGGCTCTGCATTCCAAGAGCCCCTTGGCTAGCCAGGTGTTTGACCTGTCACTAAAGCTGTACTGGATAGCTCCCTTCACACACAGAATCTTCAAAGAGTTGGTTAATTTCCTGAAGATAATTTCTGGAATCTCAGGAGGAACCAGCATCAAAATATTCTGGGGGTGTTGCAGACCATGCCTCTGGAGTAGTGGTTCTCAACCAGGGGTACATGTACTTCTGGGGATACGCAGATGCTTTCCAGGGGCACATCAACTCAGCTAGATATTTGCCTAGATTTACAAAAGGCTACATGAAAAGCACTAGTGAAGTCAGTACAACCTAAAATTTCATACAGACAATGACTCGTTTATACTGCTCTACATACTATACGCTGAAATGTAAGTACAATATTTATATTCCAATTGATTTATTTTATAATTATATGGTAAAATGAGGAAGTCAGCAATTTTTCAGTAATAGTGTGCTGGGACACTTTTGTATTTGTATGTCTGATTTTGTAAGCAAGTAGTTTTTAAGGGAGGTGAAACTTGGGGGTATGTTAGACAAATCTGAAAGGAATACAGTAGTCTGGAAGGGTTGAGAGCCACTGTTCCAGATCACCCCATGGGGTGGGGACATGCACTTCTTCTGTCCCCAACACCCTTCTCTGGCTGCAAGTGTTACTATAATATTGGTCTGCCAAAGGACAGTGGGCAGGGAATGTCCCTCTGGCTACGAGTCTCAGGGGTAGTTCTCCTGTTTCTGGGGCTTATCAGTAGTCTAAATGGAAAAGAGAACAATATAACCATCCCATTGTCTCTCAGTCAGCCTAAATTCACCCGCTGTCCTTGTAAGGTGAATGGAGTAACAGTCTCTGAGCAAGAGCTGGGTGGTAACGCCTTGTCAGTCTGAGGGGTCCAGGCTCAAAGAGAAAAACAAAAACCCCAAAGTTAAAAGGTCTCTCTACTTATCTAGAGAGTCCAGGCAGCACGATCCCCAGCTGCTCCCCTAGTGGGCAGTCCCTGCTTGGGCCAGGGGTTTGGGAGCTTTGCTATGGAGCTCTGCTTCGCTCCGAGTGCCACCTCCCACTGCCCAAGGAGCCAGCCTTCTCCAGGCCGCAGAGGCCTTACAGGTGTATCGGGTTTGAGCTGAGTGTGCGCAGAGAAGCTCATTAATCCCCTCCTAGGTTGCATGGGAACTTGTCCCATCGCAGGGGTTTAGGACTTAACCATTATTCTGGGGGATACTAGAGCATCCTGTGAAATAAGTTACCCTCTCTCTGGGGGTGCAAGGTGGTGCTGTTTAGAGCTCGCTGGACTAACTTCCTTAGGGAGGATGCAAAGTGTGTGAGAGTCTCTTCACACTAACTGTACGATATTGAGAGGGTCAGCAGCTCTTGGCAGAGATACATAGAGATTAGGAACACAAAATCTTGTCTTACATTCTCAGCTGAATTTAACTGGAAGCCTTAATGAGTGCAGTCTCTCCAGATGTTTGAGCAGAGAATTCGTCCCCTCTTAACATCGCTCATCGCACATCAGCCACAAACCCAGTGCTCTTCTCTTTGCAATTTTCGGTGACACTTTCCATCCCTAACAGTGTGTTTTCTTTCTCTCTTTTCTCATCCTATCCTATCCTTTGAGTGCCTGTTCAATGTGTGATACAAGTCTCTGAATTCCCTGCCTGGCATCACTTGCTAGTCGATGCTTTCTCTCCATCGAGTTAAAAAAGTGATGGAGAGTAGAATGGATGATTTTGGATTTTTTTAAAATGGGCCATGTACCATAAAAGCTGGATATTTCTCTTATCTCTGCCTGTAGTGTGGAACTGCACTTTCCCCCTTGCACTGTGATGTGTATCCTGGTTATTTTATTTTAATTGGAAATTGAATTTAAAAGGTCAGATGCATTGCTATGTATGCACTGGGAACCCAGGAGACCAGCCGTGCAACCCCCCCCACAGTTGGTTCCTCCCTCCCTCTCTCCCTTGGGAGGTCTTCACATTAAACTCAGGGGTGGGACCTGACAAAATTAGGATTCCCTTTCGGGCTCCTTTTCCTTAGTGACAGACTGCTGCCCACATCTGCCCTCCCTGCAGGGACCGCAGCTGATCCCCACCACAGAGCAAACATGGCTCCCTTCAATGGGTGCTGATCTCTGTGTTGGAGAATAAACTGCCCTGGTTAGAGGGGAAGGGGATTTAGTGGTGTTTGATCCACAGGATTCAGTTCAATTGAATAAGATTATTTGCCTCAGCGATGGAGATTGCAAATCTCTGACAGCTGATTTAGGGCCCCAGCCAAAATCCAGTGAAGTCAATAGAAAGTCTCCCACAGACGTTAATGGGCTTTGGGTCGGGGCCTCTGTACCTTTCCCAGATCACTGTGCTTCCGGCATCAGCATGATTCACAATAACCACCCCATCTCCCCTGAAGTTCTGCTCAAAATGTCATCCACATGGAACTACAATCTGCTGATCCTACCTGGCCTCACCAAGGCCTCCCAGACCAAGCTGCCATCATCTTGACCATTCACATGAAGCCTGATTTCCTTCTCCATCACCCTGGTGTAGATCTCAATATATGACTGCTGCTCCACTGGGCTCCAATAGCAGAAGTGCAGTTGCTGAAGCAAAGAGAGAAGGGGTTGGGAGAATCTCCCTCCTCAGCCAAGAGCAGGAATGAACAATCACATGCACCAGGCCACATCTCCTCCCCAGAACAGCAAGAGAATTGCCAGGGGAACATACAGCTGCCAGGACTCGTAAGGGTCTGTCCGAGCTGAAGTACAGCCATGGCAGGGCACCTGGTTACAATGTGGTTGTTCTAGAAACTGTTAAAGCCAGGTTCCAATTTGTAGGATAGATGGGATTCAACAGTAAATAGTAAAAGGTTCTACAGCCATATAAATAAGAAGAAAACAAAGAAAGAAGTGGGACCGCTAAACACTGAGGATGGAGTGGAGGTTAAGGATAATCTAGGCATGGCCCAATATCTAAACAAATACTTTGCCTCAGCCCTGGTCTACACTAGGACTTTAGGTCGAATTTAGCAGCATTAACTCGATGTAAACCTGCACCCGTCCACACGATGAAGCCCTTTATTTCGACTTAAAGGGCTCTTAAAATCGATTTCCTTACTCCACCCCTGACAAGTGGATTAGTGCTTAAATCGGCCTTGCCGGCTCGAATTTGGGGTACTGTGGACACAATTCGACAGTATTGGCCTCCGGGAGCTATCCCAGAGTGCTCCATTTTGACCGCTCTGGACAGCACTCTCAACTCAGATGCACTGGCCAGGTAGACAGGAAAAGAACCGCGAACTTTTGAATCTCATTTCCTGTTTGGCCAGCGTGGCAAGCTGCAGGTGACCATGCAGAGCTCATCAGCAGAGGTGACCATGATGGAGTCCCAGAATCGCAAAAGAGCTCCAGCATGGACCGAACGGGAGGTACGGGATCTGATCGCTGTATGGGGAGAGGAATCCGTGCTATCAGAACTCCGTTCCAGTTTTCGAAATGCCAAAACCTTTGTCAAAATCTCCCAGGGCATGAAGGACAGAGGCCATAACAGGGACCCGAAGCAGTGCCGCGTGAAACTGAAGGAGCTGAGGCAAGCCTACCAGAAAACCAGAGAGGCGAACGGCCACTCCGGGTCAGAGCCCCAAACATGCCGCTTCTATGATGAGCTGCATGCCATTTTAGGGGGTTCAGCCACCACTACCCCAGCCGTGTTGTTTGACTCCTTCAATGGAGATGGAGGCAATACGGAAGCAGGTTTTGTGGACGAAGAAGAAGATGATGATGATGAGGTTGTAGATAGCTCACAGCAAGCAAGCGGAGAAACCGGTTTTCCCAACAGCCAGGAACTGTTTCTCACCCTGGACCTGGAGCCAGTACCCCCCGAACCCACCCAAGGCTGCCTCCTGGACCCAGCAGGTGGAGAAGGGACCTCCGGTGAGTGTACCTTTTAAAATACTATACATGGTTTAAAAGCAAGCATGTGAAAGGATTACTTTGCCCTGGCATTCGCGGCTCTCCTGGATATACTCCCAAAGCCTTTGCAAAAGGTTTCTGGGGAGGGCAGACTTATTGCATCCTTCATGGTAGGACACTTTACCACTCCAGGCCAGTAACACGTACTCGGGAATCATTGTACAACAAAGCATTGCAGTGTATGTTTGCTGGCGTTCAAACAACATCCGTTCTTTATCTCTCTGTGTTATCCTCAGGAGAGTGAGATACCATTCATGGTCACCTGGTTGAAATAGGGTGCTTTTCTTCAGGGGACACTCAGAGGAGCCCATTCCTGCTGGGCTGTTTGCCTGTGGCCAAACAGAAATGTTCCCCGCTGTTAGCCACAGGGAGGGGGGAGGGTTGAGGGGGTAGCTACGTGGTGGGGGGAGGCAAAATGCGACCTTGTAACGAAAGCACATGTGCTATGTATGTAATGTTAACAGCAAGGTTTACCCTGAAAGAGTGTAGCCAGTGTTTTATAAAATGTGTCTTTTTAAATACCGCTGTCCCTTTTTTTTTCCTCCACTAGCTGCATGTGTTTCAATGATCACAGGATCTTCTCCTTCCCAGAGGCTAGTGAAGATTAGAAAGAAAAAAAAACGCACTTGTGATGAAATGTTCTCTGGGCTCATGCTGTCCTCCCACACTGACAGAGCACAGACGAATGCTTGGAGGCAAATAATGTCAGAGTGCAGGAAAGCACAAAATGACCGGGAGGAGAGGTGGCGGGCTGAAGAGAGTAAGTGGCGGGCTGAAGAGAGTAAGTGGCGGGCTGAAGACAGGGCTGAAGCTCAAATGTGGCGGCAGCGTGATGAGAGGAGGCAGGATTCAATGCTGAAGCTGCTGGAGGACCAAACCAGTATGCTCCACTGTATGGTCGAGCTGCAGCAAAGGCAGCTGGAGCACAGACTGCCACTACAGCCCCTGTGTAACCAACCACCCTCCTCCCCAAGTTCCATAGCCTCCTCACCCAGACGCCCAAGAATGCGGTGGGGGGGCCACCGGCCAACCAGCCACTCCGCCACAGAGGATTGCCCCAAAAAAAGAAGGCTGGCATTCAATAAATTTTAAAGTTGTAAACTTTTAAAGTGCTGTGTGGCATTTTCCTTCCCTCCTCCACCACCCCTCCTGGGCTACCTTGGTAGTCATCCCCCTATTTGTGTGATGAATGAATAAAGAATGCATGAATGTGAAGCAACAATGACTTTATTGCCTCTGCAAGCAGTGATCGAAGGGAGGAGGGGAGGGTGGTTAGCTTACAGGGAAGTAGAGTGAACGAAGGGGCGGGGGGTTTCATCAAGGAGAAACAAAGACAACTTTCACACCGTAGCCTGGCCAGTCATGAAACTGGTTTTCAAAGCTTCTCTGATGCGTACCACACCCTCCTGTGCTCTTCTAACCACCCTGGTGTCTGGCTGCGCGTAACCAGCAGCCAGGTGATTTGCCTCAACCTCCCACCCCGCCATAAACGTCTCCCCCTTACTCTCACAGATATTGTGGAGCACACAGCAAGCAGTAATAACAGTGGGAATACTGGTTTTGCTGAGGTCTAAGCGAGTCAGTAAACTGCACCAGCGCGCCTTTAAACGTCCATATGCACATTCTACCACCATTCTGCACTTGCTCAGCCTGTAGTTGAACAGCTCCTGACTACTGTCCAGGCTGCCTGTGTACGGCTTCATGAGCCATGGCATTAAGGGGTAGGCTGGGTCCCCAAGGATAACTATAGGCATTTCAACATCCCCAACAGTTATTTTCTGGTCTGGGAATAAAGTCCCTTCCTGCAGCTTTTGAAACAGACCAGAGTTCCTGAAGATGCGAGCGTCATGTACCTTTCCCGGCCATCCCACGCTGATGTTGGTGAAACGTCCCTTGTGATCCACCAGAGCTTGCAGCACTATTGAAAAGTACCCCTTGCGGTTTATGTACTCGCCGGCTTGGTGCTCCGGTGCCAAGATAGGGATATGGGTTCCGTCTGTGGCCCCACCACAGTTAGGGAATCCCATTGCAGCAAAGCCATCCACTATGACCTGCACATTTCCCAGGGTCACTATCCTTGATATCAGCAGATCTTTGATTGCGTGGGCTACTTGCATCACAGCAGCCCCCACAGTAGATTTGCCCACTCCAAATTGATTCCCAACTGACCGGTAGCTGTCTGGTGTTGCAAGCTTCCACAGGGCTATCGCCACTCGCTTCTCAACTGTGAGGGCTGCTCTCATCTTGGTATTCATGCGCTTCAGGGCAGGGGAAAGCAAGTCACAAAGTTCCATGAAAGTGCCCTTACGCATGCGAAAGTTTCGCAGCCACTGGGAATCGTCCCAGACCTGCAACACTATGCGGTCCCACCAGTCTGTGCTTGTTTCCCGAGCCCAGAATCGACGTTCCACAGCATGAACCTGCCCCATTAGCAGCATGATGCATGCATTGGCAGGGCCCATGCTTTCAGAGAAATCTGTGTCCATGTCCTGATCACTCACGTGACCGCGCTGACGTCGCCTCCTCGCCCGGTATCGCTTTGCCAGGCTCTGGTGCTGCATATACTGCTGGATAATGCGTGTGGTGTTTAATGTGCTCCTAATTGCCAAAGTGAGCTGAGCGGCCTCCATGCTTGCCGTGGTATGGCGTCCGCACAGAAAAAAGGCACGGAACGATTGTCTGCCGTTGCTCTGACGGAGGGAGGAGCGACTGACGACACGGCTTACAGGGTTGGCTTCAGGGAGCTAAAATCAACAAAGGGGGTGGCTTTACATCAAGGAGTATTTCAGGCAGGACTTCACGGAGGGTTCCAATAAGAAATGGTGCACCTAGGTTATTGTTCTTATTGGAACAAGGAGGTTAGCCTGGCCTCTGATTGATACATGGCTAGATTTACCTCGCTGCACCTTCTCTGTGAGTGACTGCAGTGTGACCTAGAGGAATTAGTCCCCTAGACAGGGGGGGGGGGGAAGCAAATGAGTACAAAACAAATCTGGTCTATTTCTTGTTTTGATCCACTCCATCTATCTTTTACATCTTTGGCTGGCAGCAGACGGTGCAGAAGGACTGCATGCCATCCACATCTCATGGCTGCTCGGCAGAAGGTGGTACAGTACGACTGCTAGCCATCGTCATCTCTTGCCTGCCCGGCAGAAGATGGTACAGTACGACTGCTAGCAATCCGTATTGCCTGCCTGCTCACCATAAGACGGTTCAATAGGACTGACTGCAGGACTAAAGAGAATGACCTGGTCAAGTCACTCCAAATTTAGTCCCTGCGCCCATGTCTGCCCAGGCGCTCCCAGCCGACATGGCCAGGAGCACCTCGGACATGACGATGACGGCTACCAGTCATATTGTACCGTCTGCTGCCAGAAGGCAATGGGTTGCTGCTACTGTGTAGCAATGCCGTACCGCGTCTGCCAGCACCCAGGAGACATACGGTGACGGTTACCTGAGCGGGCTCCATGCTTGCCGTGGTATGGCATCTGCACAGGTAACTCAGGAAAAAAGGCGCGAAACGATTGTCTGCCCTTGCTTTCACGGAGGGAGGGAGGAAACGGGGGCCTGACGATATGTACCCAGAACCACCCGCGACAATGTTTTAGCCCCATCAGGCATTGGGATCTCAACCCAGAATTCCAATGGGCAGCGGAGACTGCGGGAACTGTGGGATAGCTATCCACAGTGCAACGCTCCGGAAGTCGACTCTAGCCTTGGTACTGTGGAAGCACTCCGCCGAGTTAATGCACTTAATGCACTTAGAGCATTTTCTGTGGGGACACACACACTCGAATATATAAAACCGATTTCTAAAAAACCGACTTCTATACATTCGACCTAATTCCGCAGTGTTGACATACCCTCAGTCTTTAATAAGGCTAATGAGAATCTCAGGGATAATGGTAGCATGACAAATGGGAATGAGGATATGGAGGTAGACATTACCACATCCGAGGTAGAAGCGAAACTTGAGCAGCTTAATGGAACTAAATCGGGGGGCCCAGATAATCTTCATCCAAGAATATTAAAGGAATTGGCACATGAAATTGCAAGCCCATTAGCAAGAATTTTTAATGAATCTGTAAACTCAGGGGTTGTACCATATGACTGGAGAATTGCTAATATAGTTCCTATTTTTAAGAAAGGAAAAAAAAGTGATCCAGGTAACTACAGGCCTGTTAGTTTGACATCTGTAGTATGCAAGGTCTTGGAAAAAATTTTGAAGGAGAAAATAGTTAAGGACATTGAGGTCAATTGTAAATGGGACAAAATACAACATGGTTTTACAAAAGGTAGATCGTGCCAAACCAACCTGATCTCCTTCTTTGAGAAAGTAACAGATTTTTTAGACAAAGGAAACGCAGTGGATCTAATTTACCTAGATTTCAGTACGGCGTTTGATACGGTGCCACATAGGAAATTATTAGTTAAATTGGAAAAGATGGGGATCCATATGAAAATTGAAAAGTGGATAAGGAATTGGTTAAAAGGGAGACTACAGCGGGTCATACTGAAAGGTGAACTGTCAGGCTGGAAGGAGGTTACCAGTGGAGTTCCTCAGGGATTGGTTTTGGGACCAATCTTATTCAATCTTTTTATTCCTGACCTCAGCACAAAAAGTGGGAGTGTGCTAATAAAGTTTGCGGATGATACAAAGCTGGGAGGTATTGCCAATTTAGAGAAGGACCGGGATATCATACAGGAGGATCTGGATGACCTTGTAAACTGGAGTAATAGTAATAGGATGAAATTTAATAGTGAGAAGTGTAAGGTCATGCATTTAGGGATTAATAACAAGAATTTTAGTTATAAGCTGGGGACGCATCAATTAGAAGTAACGGAGGAGGAGAAGGACCTTGGAGTATTGGTTGACCACAGGATGACTATGAGCCGCCAATGTGATATTGCCGTAAAAAAAGCTAATGGGGTCTTGGGATGCATCAGGCGAGGTATTTCCAGTAGAGATAAGGAGGTGTTAGTACCGTTATACAAGGCACTGGTGAGACGTCACCTGGAATACTGTGTGCAGTTCTGGTCTCCCATGTTTAAGAAGGATGAATTCAAACTGGAACAGGTACAGAGAAGGGCTACTAGGATGATCCGAGGAATGGAAAACCTGTCTTATGAAAGGAGACTCAAGGAGCTTGGCTTGTTTAGCCTAATCAAAAGAAGGCTGAGGGGAGATATGATTGCTCTCTATAAATATATCAGAGGGATAAATACCAGGGAGGGAGAGGAATTATTTAAGCTCAGTACCAACGTGGACACAAGAACAAATGGATATAAACTGGCCGTTGGGAAGTTTAGACTTGAAATTAGACAAAGATTTCTAACCATCAGAGGAGTGAAGTTCTGGAATAGCCTTCCAAGGGAAGCAGTGGGGGCAAAAGACCTATCTGGCTTCAAGATTAAACTTGATAAGTTTATGGAGGAGATGGTATGATGGGATAACATGATTCTGACAATTAATTGATCTTTAACTATTCATGGTAAATAGGCCCAATGGCCTGTGATGGGATGTTAGATGGGGTGGGATCTGAGTTACTACAGAGAATTCTTTCCTGGGTATCTGGCTGGTGAATCTTGCCCACATGCTCAGTGTTCAGCTGATCGCCATATTTGGGGTCGGGAAGGAATTTTCCTCCAGGGCAGATTGGAAGAGACCTTGGGGGTTTTTCACCTTCCTCTGCAGCATGGGGCACGGGTCACTTGGGCGGATTCTCTGCACGTTGAAGTCTTTAAACCATGATTTGAGGACTTCAATAGCTCAGACATAGGTGAGAGGTTTATTGCAGCAGTGGGTGGGTGAGTTTCTGTGGCCTGCATTGTGCAGGAGGTCAGACTAGATAATCATAATTGTCCCTTCTGACCTTAATATCTATCTATGAGTCTATGCGTGTCCCTGAGCTGTGCCAAAACCTTGGACAATTTAGGGCTGCTGTACAGTTCAGGGATATGGTTAAGATCATGTCTACACTGCAAAATAGAACCAGGCTTTAACTGTGTCAGGAAGAAACTTTTGTAACCAGTTCATGATATGGTAGCACTTGTATAGTAGGTGGGCCCTGACCGAGTACCTTCAGGAAATCACAAATCTCAGTATCAAAGGGTTAGACACAAGATGTGACATGTGCCAAAGCCTCTGAAAGGCCAGCTGCTGCAGTTAGTCTGGGACCGAATGTAAAGGTCTACATGAAACCCAGCAGAGAAACACAGAACATCTCCCAGAGCTGATAGTGGGACACCTACAGCTGACTGTAGGGTCTGATCACTGTCCAATGCTCCAGATAAAAGTGAACCCCACCTCCTAGGTCCCTGTCAATATAGCTTTGGGACAAATTCCTTCTTGATCCCTGTGTGGGGTATACAAACCCCACACTGGGAAGGAAGGGGTTAAAGGACAATACTGGGCCCAGCTAGCCCCACCCTGCCCCTCCAGCCCTGCAGAGCATGCTCCAGCTGGAGGCAGGGTTGAAAAGGGAGCAGCCCGGGTCAGAAGAGGAAGGCTGGGACAGGGAGGAATGCAGACATGCTGGAGGCTCATGCAAAGATGTCAGAGACGCCTCCCTGACGCCTCCAGGACTGTGTGCTGAGCCTGGTTGGGGCTGACAGTTTGGTTTCCCTTTTATATTTTCTTTCTCCTTGTCTGGGACCAGAAGTGGAGAGAGCAGTGGTAGGAAGCGACGCAGGGATGGTAACACAGGGGGTCCCCAACCCTCCTTGCTGCTGAGCCTCCTGGGTCAGAGCCCAGTGGAGTGGCTGGGCCCGGGCTCCCCTACCTCTACCCCACCCCCAGCTAAGTGGACACTAAGCACTAGGCCACCCAGCCCACTGACGACCCTTCTACAATCCCAAACCTAATCAGTTTAACCCTGTTCATGGGGACAAGAATCACCAGTTAAGTATTTGATCCCATTAATACCTCACAACACAAATGACTGTCCCTGTTTACTCTGAATACTAGTAAGGTGGATTCTGACAGCAGCTCTGGGGCAGGGAATCCCAGTGTTTCCTGCCTTAGTGCTAGCCAGGGACAGTCCCACTTACTGTCGGGGTTATCTCAAGATCTGATGGCCCGGACACCTGGTACCAAGACCCAAAGTACAGAGGGTCAGTCTGAGGAGGCTTGGGCACATGCCTTAACTTCCACTTCATTTCTTCTTCTTCAATGGCCTGTCAATTTAAAGCATTGTCATTTCTGAGAAGTATGAACAGGGATCATTGAACTGCAGCCAGCTCTCTGTTCACACAAAGCATCAGAAAGGGAAAAGACTACAGTCCACATAGCCCTCTGGTGAGTCTGTGTTACAAGTCCCCCACCATGGGGTATTACACACACACCAGTGGGCTACAGCCACATCTATTAACCCTCACACCTCCCAGTGTGTGACACAAGCAATTAAAATGGGTGAAACGTGACCGCAGTGTGGAAAAGCTGGGATTTGTTCTGTCAAGTTATAATTGACCATACGTTTTTAAACTATGAAACTGGTTTTTAAGGATGTTCTTACTCTGTGAATTAAACAATCCAGTTAAAAAAAAGGGAAAAAGACTCCATCAGGTGCAGCCATAAGGATCCCCACTGGGTCATCAGCAGGATTTGACCCTCTAGACCTTTTGCTCAAATATGACAGCGATGGGTGGCAGTATTAAACCCTCAGTGAGAGAAATTTCAGATCCCCTGCACAGACCACTACCACTGTTAGAGATGTTTTCTGGTTTCCTTAGTGGCAGTGGCTGGCAGGCAGGCCTCTCCCTTTCCCTCTCTGAGCAATGCATGGTGCTTGGCTTTTCAGTACTTTGCTTAGCTGTTTCAGTGTATTTATGTGGCTCATTTTCACTCTAACAGCTGGGCAGAGCCCAGCCATCTTGGCAGTGGGAGTGCTATATAAATCGGATTGTGTTTTACCTTCCTCAGTGAGTGGTCGTTGGGTATCAGGTAGAGGTGGAGAGTTACATCTGCAGCACTGAGCGTCCGGTAGATCAGCACAAGGGAATGGATGGGAATAAATTTTATGGCCGAACGTATCTTTCTCCAAAGCACGCCGAGCTGGGAGAAGCTGGGATTCTCCAGTACAGCAAAGAAATTATTAATTCTAGTTGTCTGGGGTGTCACCCAGAAGCACGGCACAAGTTTGAAATACAGACAGTATAGAGTCAATACTTATAACTTTAAATACAAAAATGATACATGCACCCAGATAGCATAATCATAACCAGCAAACCATAACCTTGTCTTAGACACTGTATATGACCCCCTTTATAGAAGATTTGGTGCCACGACAGGACCTTGGTTGCAACAATGAACTATATGGTCCCAGTTTGTCAGTAATGTCACACACCTCCCCTGCTTTAAATGAATCTAGACAATTGTGGGGCCCGTAACTCCAGGACCATCGTCTCAGCAGCCTTCCGGAGAGGACCCATATCTCTGCTTTCAACTACCTGAAAGGGGGTTCCAAAGAGGATGGCTCTAGACTGTTCTCAATGGTAGCAGATGACAGAACGAGGAGTAATGGTCTCAAGTTGCAATGGGGGAGGTTTAGATTGGATATTAGGAAAAACTTTTTCACTAAGAGGGTGGTGAAACACTGGAATGCGTTACCTAGGGAGGTGGTAGAATCTCCTTCCTTAGAGGTTTTTAAGGTCAGGCTTGACAAAGCCCTGGCTGGGATGATTTAACTGGGAATTGGTCCTGCTTCAAGCAGGGGGTTGGACTAGATGACCTTCTGGGGTCCCTTCCAACCCTGATATTCTATGATTCTATGATTCTATGATTCTCTGTTACCTCTCTATTCAATTGATTCCTTCCTTGATTCCAACACCAGCCATAGCTCCTGGGGCTACATGTCTGAAAGTCCTGAAAAGTTGCAGGGCATCTGGAGTGGACCTAAAGGCCTGAGGTTTGGGCAGGTCTGGCTCCCAATAGCCCCTCACCCAAACACAGACAGGAGACAACATGTGGGTGGTTTTCCCTGCCCTTTGGGGCATTTCCATTGATAATGCTATGTCCCTTTAAGGCCACCATACTGCTGTAATTCAGAAATCCAGGTGGAGGATCCTCTGTGCATCTATTCTAATCAGGGCTCATACTGTGCTCATCACCACCTGAGCACCTTCCAGTGAGAGAGAAACAAGCAACTGGCTAATGGAACTTTCTTCCTTCTGCGCCGAAGGAAGAAAGTAAAATTTCAGAAAGAGAGAAAAGCTGATGGGCCTGTGCACTTATCAGTGCAGTGTGCTGAGCATGTGGGTCAGACGGGGCGAGGGGTGTGGTGGTTCATGGCTACTGCAGGAATTGGTTCCACTGAACTGACCTGGCTCCCAAGCGTGCGCTGGCTTCTGCACAAACAAGCTTCACCCTTGCAATGTGCAATTTGGTTATGTTTCCACGATATGCTATGCATCCGATGAAGTGAGCTGTAGCTCACGAAAGCTCATGCTCAAATAAACTGGTTAGTCTCTAAGGTGCCACAAGTACTCCTTTTCTTTTTTCTTTTTACGAATACAGACTAACACGGCTGTTACTCTGAAACCAGTGAAGAATCTGCCACCTTACCTCCCTCTTCTTCAGGAAAGAGTTGCAGATGTCTCCTGTTCCTCCAAAATGTATGCCCTGCAGGAGTTTGTACTTCATCTGATAGTGCGGTGACCATGAATCACTACTGGCCTCTGTGCCTGGCAAGAACTATCATGAATACACACTGAATCGCTGGGCTTCAACAGCTCCAACACACTAGAGCTGCTGTCATGATATATCTTTTGCTTACGCTTACAATGTTCCTTATGGACACCTAAGTCAGTATTGCCATTAGGGTTCACGACTAAGTTATGGAGTCTTGTTCTCAACTTCCTGCCCAACAATGTCTCTGCAAGTGACAGCCCACGATTCATTGATGCTGCTCTGTACCTGAGTCAGGGGTCTTTTTCAAAAGTCTTTTCACAATTTTCACGCTATTCACTACAAAACGGTTGGCTTGAGAATACTTGGGACTGGAAGTTACCTGCTTAAGCCCATACACTGCAGCCAATTATTTAAATTCATGTCTATCAAACTGTGGACCATTATCAGACATAATCACTTCATGGATTCCATGGCTGGAAAATATGGGTTTCATGCACATTATAACATTTTGATGTGGTATTTTCTAATGAAACAACCTTTGGAGAATGAGAATCATAATCCAAAATCAAAACATAGTCTTTACTGCATATGTAACTAACTCCACACCAGCGTTGGACCATGCCCTTATCTGTTCATTGTATACCAGCATAGGCTCTTCTTTTCTGTTTAGGTTGGTACTGTTGACATGTTTCACACATTTTAACAATTTTCTCCATCTCATTGTTCATTTGTGGCCAATACAGTATCTCTCCAGCTCTGCGGTTACATTTCTCCATGCCCAAGTGGCCTTCGTGTATTCTTGTGAGCATGTCAGCCTGTAACATCTTAGGCACTATTATTATTCTATTTTCTCTAAACAATACACTATCAATGAGAGACAGTTCTGCTTTGAACTGGAAATATGGACTTGATACGTGATGTCCTGTCCACCCTGTGGTAATAGCCTTGATCACCCTCTGTAAAGTCTAGTCATTAGCTATAGTCCCAGCAAATTCATTCCACATCCTTTCTGAGCCGGGACAATTCTTTATCAAGTGGACATGCACTCTGTCTGACTTCACCTCTGTTTCTACTCCAGTTTGATCAAGTGGTCTGGACAATGTGTGTGTATGAAGGTATTGAGAGATACCATTCCTCTGTGGTCAGAGGCCAGCACCTGGCTGGCTGATTAGCCCCATCCACGGCACCTGGGGAAAAGAGCTGGCACTTAATTGGCTGATTCTCATAAAAGAGGGCAGCAGGATTTGGAGGGAGGGGGTCAGCAACACTTCCTAGAAAGCTGAGGGGTCACTGGTTTGGAGCAACTGTATTATCGAGGCTCTAAGGGAAGAGCCAGGAACGTTTGGGTTGCTGAGCTTAGTGGTGTGACGGGCAGACTTGGGGAAGTGACTGTTCAGCATGTGCGGGCTCTGAGGAAAGAGGCAGTGAAGTTTGATTAGTTTGTTAAGAAGCCGTGAAATAAATTAAAATAATACCTAACTCTGCTGGAAACTGCTTCCCTGGAGTCTGTGAGAGCTTCGGTACACTGTCCCCAGGGGGTGAGCTGGCTCAGCAAGAGCAACGCCTGGCCGGGTAGGAGGTATGTCCTATAAGATAGGTCCCAATTCTTTACAGTGTGCTACCACCTACTCTTTTCCTTGTTTTTAGACTATTTCTAAATCAGACAATTGGATCTGAAAACCAGTCATTGTAACCTGGGCAGAGTGTCCACTAGCCCTTCTTTGCCATTGATATCACAGGCTGGTGGTCTATTTCTGCAACAACTCGTCTTCCATAAATGAACGAACGATCTTTGTTTTACAACCATGTACCAGGGCTAAAGCTTCCTTTTCAATTTGGGCATAATGGCATTCTGTTTTTGTAAGAGTGCTGGATGCATACGCCACCAGTCTCCAGGTGGTGCTCATATTTTGTAGCAATGGTTTTCTACATAAAAGTGCATTCTTGCTGGTTGTTATAACCTTAACACATATTCTTCACAACTCAGAGATAGATGTAGGTTTCATTTTTATACATTTTTAAACAGTGATTTCTTTTGAAAACTTTTCAGATGAGTTTTACAGCTATATCAGAAAATAAATGATTGTTTGATTATTTCATTTACCAAAGATAATTGAAGCAGATATTTAGGAAGTCATTGGGAAGTGAACTCTCTCTAATTCAACAGGTTAAACAATAATGTTTGGAGGATTTTTTTGCCAGGCTGTATTAGGAGAACATCACCAGATGGACATTTAAATTGTTTTATTTAACTAAAACAACAACGTTAAGTATTCTGGATTTTTTTTCTTCAACAGCAAACATAATAGTTTAACAAAAAAGCTTATGTCCCTCGCTTCTCACATTTATCTCCAGACTTCTTCTACTTGTCCAGATCTATTCCGCCCCCAACAATCTTCTATTCATTGAACTTTTTGAAACTTTTCACTTTTAAAGAGAGGTAAGGGGTTGACTCTGTGTACACAAATTTGCAGAGGGACAATAGAGTTGAGGTCTGTTATTTCTCACCTCTCTATATTTATTTATTTAAAAACATTTTTCCTGTTAAGAAGCATGTTACCTCTGGAGACACAAATCCACAGTTTGAGAACTGCAAAACTAAGCATTTCTGATGGTATCTTCTAGACTGAGCACTGAGTCCCACTGAGTAGATAGAAAGATTAACCTAAATAATCTACACAGAAGCCCCTAGCACCCCATAAGATTGGATCCCTAATCCATGAACTATTAGAACTCATTTACAAAACTTTTCTTAAAGATTACTTGAATATATTGTCTCACACTTGTCAAAGTTTGACTCAGACTCACAATTTATCAGACCACTCTGTTTTATTAGCAAAGCTGCTCTGCTAATACATTTAGAAGTGAGCCCCCCGAGTGGGGCTTGTGTCTCTTAATTTATACAGTTTTTTGGAGAACAAGTTACAGAGAAGTTACAGACAAAAGAAGAAAAAGATTTTAGTCACCACCCTTCGAGATCCCTGAGACCAGTCACGTATCTTCAATTACCTGCCACCCTTAACAATCTCCTTTAACAGCTTCCAGTTAACTTAACTAATTGCCCTTCACACCTTCCATTCTGATGCCTGCTTCTTAGATGTGCTGGCTCTATCTTAATTGCTTCTCCATTCAAAAGCTAACTGTCCCTACGTGTGCTCCCTCAGATACTTTGTAACATGTTTTGGCATGCCCTCTCATATACAATGTATCCAGCATGTCCCCTTATACAACGTTATACTTATACAATGTTATACTTCCACAATCCCCCCTTTTGGTCAAGGCTACGCCCATGACCAATGACTTACTGGATTCCATATATCAATCGTTCTTTTTCATTACTTTCACTGGTGACATTTAACAACATTAGATTAGCACTCTGGTTAGGGGTAACCTGATGGATGGTGTGTCTTGTGCAGTTTTGGATACAACAAGAAATCAATTGAAAACACACAAAGATTATTAGAATTCCAAATAGGATAGTCAGGATTCCTTGAAACAACCAGTTTCCCAGACTAGAGAAATTGAATAAGTTACTTATCCATTTCCCCAAGGAACTTGGTTCTTCGTGGGGAAGGTATGCAATTTGCTCCAGATGGCTAGCACGATTTATTACCTCATTAGTATTAACAGGTATGTATACACAGCATTCTGTTCCAATTAGAGCACAGGTCCTTCCTTTGGCTGCCAGTATTATATCTAATGCCCGACGGTTTTGGAGGGCCACTTGTCGGACCACTCCTGCTTCTTTGGCTAGAGCTTTTAAGCTCTCTCCTGTTTCATTGGCCATGATCTCAACCACTGCTTGTAACCTTAAAAGCCTTTTTGCATGGTGGATTACCCCCCCTACTGGGACTAAAGAAATGCCAACAGCTTCTTCCCAAGTTAGGGGACTTATGTTATCCACATACCATTTAGCATCTGGCAAGTCCCTCCTTTTTCGCCTGAAATTACGGAGGCGATTTCGTGGGAGGGATTGAAGCACCCGGAATTGTGGGAAAAGCTGAGCAGGATAACAGATACCTGACCAATTTGCTGGTAACACAGTGTAAGCATTTTCCCCACAAACCCAATGATGTCCCATTAAAGCTGGGAAGGGTTGACTGCAACCCTTTGACATGTAAGAATTTACGAAGGAGGAATAGTATCCCCCAAAGGGCACAGGATGATTTTCACTGGGAGAAGAGGTAGCATTCACACGACATTTGTAGATGGTGCTGTTTTTCTCAGGGAGGCTGTAGGGGGAGCAAGAGATTGAATCTTTGGTTTGATCCCAGGTTGAGAGGAAGTTTATCTTTCCATACCCGGTTCGCCATTCTCCAACCTTGTTTGAATAGTCCCATACACCATGGGACACGATGTATTGGAGACAGCTGCTCCTCCCTAGATTCAGCCCTGTCCCATTACACACCCAGCACCAGTGGCCCTTTCCTTTCACCACACTTATAAGTTTAGGAACATATGTTTTTTCCAGCCCCCAAGTGTCATTTTCCTTCCATGTCCTTTTAAGTGGATAGGGTTCTCCAGCAAGCTCTGAGGAATTCAAAGGGATTGCCATGGTGGGGATACTAGCTTGTGAGTGAGCTGGGATGTGGCTGCAGACCCAGCAATTAGAAATATTCAGGATCTGGGCTACCTGCACCTGTTGTTGGATGAAAGAATTGTCACTGTCACTCTGGATTCCCCAGACCCTCAGGACACAGTAGCTGAGGATTAAGCTTCTCAAAGGACACATGTTGGAAGCAGGACCCTTTCTGGTTCCGACAACCCCTTTTGAGGGAACCGCAGTCACGGTTTTATGTCCACCAGGCAGCAGGCGCTAGGCTCACTACTGCTTCTTGTTTGTTGGGTCCTGCTGTCTGCTTACCCTCTGCTTCTGGCAACCCTTACGAGAGCGCAGATTGTAAGGTATTGCAGGCTGTTCCTCTTTGTCTTCTGGGGTTGAAGCTGGTTCTGTGTGGTCTTGCAGAGGTGCTTGGTCCCCTTGAGGTGGCGCTGGCTTACACTGTGAGGCGTGGATCCATGCAGCGATGCCGGATAATTTCACTGCTGTCTGGGTGGTGAGCAGTACCTGGTATGGACCCTTCCACCGGGGTTCCAAGGCGTGCTTCCGAAGGTGGTGCCGCAGGTAGACCCAATCGCCAGGCTCAAGAGTGTGACAGGCAGCAGAGGTGGGTTCCCTCGGCCAAGCTGCTCGCACCTGCGAATGGAAGGAGCTCACAGCTTGCATTAACCCTTTGCAGTACTGGAGGAGTGTGCTGTGAGTTAGGTTTAGGTCTGGGGCTGGGGTAATAGTAGCCATTGTTCGCATAGGGCATCCCATGATGATTTCAAATGGACTCAATTTGTGTCTCTGGGATGGGGATGACCCAATTTCCATAAGGGCCAGTGGTAAAGCAGCTGGCCAGTTAAACCCTGTGGAACTACAGATTTTTGCCAGCTTATTTTTAAGCACACCATTTCGCCGTTCAACTGCCCCTGCACTCCGTGGATGGTAAGGGCAGTGCGACAGGTGGGTGACATGTAATACCTGGTTTAGATGTTGAACAATTTTTCCAGTAAAATGTGTTCCCCGGTCACTAGACAAAGTGGCAGGAATTCCCTTGGTAGGAATAATGTGGTTTAACAGACATTTTGCAACGGACAATGAATCAGCTTTGCGACAGGGAAAGGCTTCAATCCAACCCGAAAACAGACATATTAGAACTAAAATGAATTCATATTTCTGACACTTTGGCATTTGTACAAAATCAAGTTGCCAGTGTAGGAAAGGTGCTTGAGGCAAACCCCGGAACCCTTGTGTTACTTTTACAGATTTGCCTACATTGTGGCTTTGACAAGTAACACAAGCGGCACAGTGGCGGGTTGCAAAGGAGCTGAAATGGGGAGCCCACCACCCCGCCTTACTCATAGCAGAGACCATCCCCTCCTTGCCGACATGCGAAACACCATGTAGCAGGGCGGCTAGAGACAGGTAGAGTGAGAGGGGGGCTACAAAGGTACCGGTGGGCGATCGCCAAAGGGAATCAGAATGCAAAGAGCAACCCAAAGCACTCCAGGAGTCTTTCTCTGTTTCTGGGGCAGAATCCTGGAGCTGAGCGAGATGAGACAGGGATGGTGGTGTTACAGAAACAGAGAGGGGACCAAGAAATGCTTCTGGTGAAGGTTTTATAGTGGCGGCATGTTTTGCAGCAGCATCAGCAAGTGCATTACCTTTTGCCACCTCGGTGTCTGCCGCTGAGTGGCCAGTACACTTAACAATTGCCAAGGCAGACGGTAGTAAAACTGCATACAGGAGGGCGGCAATGTAGGGGCCATTCTTGATAGGGGTACCAGTAGAGGTAAGAAAACCTCGAGCCTGCCAGAGGGTGCCAAAGTCATGCACAACCCCAAAGGCATACCGAGAATCAGTAAAAATAGTGGCTGAGAGCCCCTCGGCTAGAAAGCAGGCACGGGTTAGAGCAATCAGTTCAGCCACCTGGGCAGAGGTCACAGAGGGTAAGGGCGCAGCTTCTATGGTCTCAGAGAGAGAGATCACTTACAGTCAGGACACATTCTCCAGTAGGGGACAGAGGTAATAAGGGAGCTAAAACTTTGTGAGGTTCCCCAGCATTCCGTCATTGTTGGGGTGAAAAATAGGGTTGGGGATCAGCTGGAGGAACCAGCGGGGGGGTTCACTTGATTTCCCATACAATTATTAGGTCGTCTTGGACACTCTTTTTTTTCCAGTGTCCAGGCTGTTTACAGTAGTTACAAACCCCAGATAATCCAGCCCCCCCGCCCCCTTCCGCAACCCCGTCCCTGTCCCCGGTGTGGTCTGCTTAGTCCTGAATAATGCTGTATCTGCAGAGCCATTAACTTTTGGGAGGACTGTTCCTCCTTTCCTTTTAAAGTGCGGTGGCAATGCTCTGCTACTGCCAGCAATTTGTCCATGGTTTCAGTCTCCCATCCCACACTTATTTGTTTTAACATGCTGCCTGTGGCAGGGAGAAGACCATCAACAAATGCATGTGCCAAGGCTCCCTGCCCATTTACATCGGGCTCTTGTACTCCTGAATGTTGTAGGAAAATATCAGTTAGCCGAGACCTATAGTCGCCTGGGCTTTCTCCTTGCCCTTGCTTACAGCAACGTATTGCTGTCCAGTTTGTTTTAGGAGACCACACTTTGGGAATGGCTTGATGCAGGCGCTTCCAAAGAGCCATACACCGGTCTCTGTATGCTGAATCTGGGCCAGTACTTTTTATGGTTGAGTGGCGTGCCTCAGCTGGCCAGTCTGCGGCAGCCAACCATTTTTCATAATAACTGGCAGGAGCTAACAATTTACACAGTTGGAGGAGATCTGTCTCAGAGGGTTCATAGGTTTCACAGATTAACAGAAACTCCTCAGCAAATTTGACAGAGTTTTCCTGTGGTTTGGGAAAACTTTTAACTATAGATAAAAGTTCCGTATGAGTCCAGGGCTTATAATCCCATATGGACTCACTTTCTCCCATCTTAAGGACTCGTAAGGGTGCCACAACAGTTTGATCAGAGTCTCTCATTAACCTCCCATCAGGTTCTCTTTTCCAAGAAGAGATGTCAAGAGAATCTTTGCAGTCTGCTTTGGATTTCTTCTTCATAATATTTTGCAGAGCTGCGAGGCCAATGAGGGTATCTTCTTCACTTTCATTATCTGTAGTCACTGAAGATTTTTCCTTTTCTGATTTCTTATTTGCGCAGGAGTATGGTGGGGGTCAGGTTTGATCCGGATCATTGCACAGGACTGGGCAAAGGGGAGCGCTCGGACTAGTGGTGGGAGAGACTGCATCCAATTGAACTGTTAGTTTTTTGATAGAATTTTTAAGAGAGGTGAGTTTTGACTCAGTCCATCTACGATTTGCCTCTTCCCACCACTGCATGAAGCAGTCTACTTCTCCTCTCTCCAATTTGGTTTTTGGGAGGACGAGTTTGCTTTTTAAAGCGTCCACTCGATCCTTGTCCCAAGAACCTAACAGTGGCCACTGTAATTTGGGGTTCTCTAGAGCTAATTTGGACCATTTTTCAAGAAACCTACAAGAGTCCGGACTCCTCCTAAAAATACATAAAATAAGCTGGAGTTCCCTTAGGGAACTGTTCTACCTTAGACTTCTGATTACCCATCCAGGAGGACTTCACACAGCACTCACACAAGAAGGAAATTCGGGCTCAGCAGAGCGGTACCCAGTGCAACACACAGAAAGGAGCCCACAGGCTACTGCCTCAACTGCCCTTGCTTTCACACCAGGGGTTATACCCAAGACGTGGTGCGGCTGCAGCTGTGCAGATTCCACTTATTCAGACCGTGGGGACGGGGACCCCTTGGTCAGCCAGTCTCCGGACAGAGATGGCTCCCAGATTCACACACACACCACGGGGAAGACGGATAGACACAAAGACAAGACAGTCCTCAAACCGGTTAAAGCACAAAAATAATAATTACCTGAGACGTCTGATTCCAGAAGCTGGATCCAAAGACCCCTACCCGAACAGAGTGGGAACCAACAAGTTCAATGGCGTAGACTGCGCTGCTGCTGTGTACCTTTCTGTCTTGTGGAGGATCGCTTGGACTAAGCGTCCAGGCGCCGGCTGCCACGATCGTCCTGCTAGGCAGTCAGGGATCACACAGCCTCAGTGAAGTCGCTTGCCATCTCGGTGGGACCTCCAAATTGTCAAAGTTTGACTCAGACTCACAATTTATCAGACCACTCTGTTTTATTAGCAAAGCTGCTCTGCTAATACATTTAGAAGTGAGCCCCCCGAGTGGGGCTTGTGTCTCTTAATTTATACAGTTTTTTGGAGAACAAGTTACAGAGAAGTTACAGACAAAAGAAGAAAAAGATTTTAGTCACCACCCTTCGAGATCCCTGAGACCAGTCACGTATCTTCAATTACCTGCCACCCTTAACAATCTCCTTTAACAGCTTCCAGTTAACTTAACTAATTGCCCTTCACACCTTCCATTCTGATGCCTGCTTCTTAGATGTGCTGGCTCTATCTTAATTGCTTCTCTATTCAAAAGCTAACTGTCCCTACGTGTGCTCCCTCAGATACTTTGTAACATGTTTTGGCATGCCCTCTCATATACAATGTATCCAGCATGTCCCCTTATACAACGTTATACTTATACAATGTTATACTTCCACACACTATAGAATTAGAATTTATAATCCCTATTCCATGATGAGATACTTTTAATTAAGATAGGTTTTTCCCTCAAAAATCCGATTTAAATAAAAATCTGATTTTTTGATTGTTTTTTAAAAGTCATTGATTTTTATCCACCCTGACAGCGGGGCACGGTGCGGGAGAAGGATTGGTCTCCAGCTGGAGTGAGGCAGGGGCCAGGGGCAAGAGCACAGTGGGACATGGGGTGGAGGATTAGTCCCTGCTGACTGGAGCAAGACAGGGGCCGGGGGCAAAAGTACAGCGGGGCGGGAGCTAGGGTTGGTCCCTGGAGCACGGGAGGGGTCGGAGGTAAACTGCAAGCGCAGCAGGGCTGGGGAGGGGGTAACAAGGATCCCCCCTGCCCCTGCCCACATAGAGTGGGTACCTATCTTCTCCCTGGTTCTAGCCCATTCTCTTAGTCTCTCTCTGCGCTGAGATGAGGGTGGGGGTGCACTGAGCACAGGGCTGGGGGTGCAGGGTCTGGAAGGGAGTTAGGGGGCAGGAGCAGGCTGGGGTGCAGGGTCTGGCCAGGAGCTAGGGTGAGGGAGGGGGCTCAGTGTTGGGGCAGGAGGTTGGGGTGTGGAGTGCTTACCTGGGGCACCTCCCATTTGGTGCTTAGGTTGGGGGTGGGGATGTGGGGGGGGGTGCAGGAGTCAGGACTGGGGGCTGGGTGTGTGTGAGGGGGGTGCAGGAGTCAGGGCATGGGGTGTGGGGGCGCTGGGGATGTGTGGGGGGTGCAGGAGTCAGGGCAGGGGGCTGAGGGTGTATGAGGGGGGTGCAGGAGTCAGGACAGAGGGCTGGGGGTGTGGGCTGGGGTTGTGGGTGTGCTCCCTGCCCTGAGCAGCTCACAGCAGGGGGCTGGAAGGGTATGCCCCGATTCCACCCCCTTCCCCAAGGCCCCGGCCCCGCCCCTTCTCCACTTCCTCCCCCGAGCAGCGAGCGCTGCGGCTCTGCTCCTCCCACTCTCTTGCACTGGCAAACAGCAGTTCGGCAGCAGGGGAATCACAGGGAGGGGGAAGGGCAGGGGCAGGAACGCAGCATGCTGGGGGAAGAGGTGGGGGAGGAGCTTGGCTGCCGACGGAGCCTGCCCTGCTGCAGCAGGAGCCTGCAGGACCAAGCTCCTGCCTGCGGCCCCGCAGGAGAGAGCGGGGGGCGGAGAAGAGCAGGCCAGGCTGGGGTGCCTTTGCAGCGTGGGCCCAGTACCATGGTAAATCTGGTACTGACAGAAGAACTGGTTTAGCAGAGCAGTTGTCTTCCCAGGAGGCCACATACTAGGGGCTTTTGGTCATGTGTTGACGCTGGCAGGATGTCACCTGACAGAGGTGAGTAAAATTTATACACAGGGAGGAGCTGATCTTCCTGGGGTCTTTGGTTCCTCACTAGCTCAAGAGCAGAGGGAGCAGCCACCCAACATGGAGAAGCCTGATGAGGCAGGGGAAACCCTACCTGCCTTCCTTCCTGAGCCCAGGTGGCCCCCAAGACTTCTAAGAGAGGGGTGAGCTAGGGAGTGGCATTGTGGGTAGGATAGTTGGTGTGTCGAAGTGATTTGTACTCTTTGTGCTTTATCTGTTGCGTATAAAACAGCAATTGTGTTAGGTGCTTGTCCAAGTGTCTGTGTATTTGCTTCATAACTGCTTGTGTGCCGCTGAGAGAGAGAGAAAGTGTAAACCAGAAGCTTGCCGCCTTGGGGTGGAGTTCTGGGAAGAGGGTGTGTTTAAGTACAGGGGAGTGTGAATGGTCAACACTGAGGCCAGGGGCGAGGCAGCTGGAGAGCAGGATCCAGTTCTGAGAAGGGAGCGTTAGACGGCAGATCTGCATGGCAGCAGCATGCCTACGGACCCCAAGACTGGGGCAGTGGCTGGACTCTGTTCAGGCTCTGGAGGCTTAAAACACCCCGGGATTCAGGGAGAGAGGCTTGGATTCCCTCACAGCAGAGCAGGGAGTGACTGGAAGCGGCAGCCCAATCAGAGCTGTGACAGAAGGTAACACAGGCGTGTGGCATTGATACCAGGTTATCTTGGGATTCCCTAGGACAAAGTGAGGCTACGTGAGGCTTCTCGGTGTGAGGGTACCCCCACAGAGCATCCAGGGGTTACACTTTAGATGTAGGAGGGACAGACTCTGCTAACATTAATTTTAGGATGATTTTCTTACTGTAAACCAAACACAAGAGGGGTAGATATGTTTTCTGTGAAAGCTCTCCGGGGGAGACAGCCAGGCCTTAAAGGCCACAGGACAAACCCATCAAGGTGCAGCAAAGCAGCCATTAAAACACTCGGACAATAGCCCCAACCATCACCAGTGGCCTAGCCCAGTACCGCTCCGAGCTGGATGGGCTGGGTTTGGAGAGGAGCCAGCAGGATCTCTCCAGAGACGAAGGAGGACTGTGAAATAGGAAATGGAGTCTCTCCTTGGGTAAAAGGCCGTTTGCTCTACTGACGAGTGACACTCTGAAAGGCATGGGGATGGTCCCACACAGGAGGGTGGGTGCTGAAAGACTGCTGGGCCAGACCAAGGAGGTCAGCTCTAGCCTAGATTCTCTGGGGCAGGACATGGACAGAAGGCTAATCTGTCAGCTGGATCATGTCAGAACTTTCCTTGTCTTCCTCCTTTTCTGCAACGAAACAGGAAAATCACTCTTCTAAAATTTCAGCTAACATTTGGATAGGAGAAAAAATGATTTATGTTTATTTAGAAATGTTCCTCTCTTTCATTCCAAATACAGCTTGTTTAACTGAGAGATCTGCTGTATGTTTGGAAAGATTCAACCCGTTCTTCTGTCTCTGAGGAGAAAACATGCAGAAACCTTGCACAAAGGGGTCTACAAGGTACTGATGGCCAGGAGCCTAAGACCCCTATTTTGTCTAGAGGGTAGAGGACAGAAGGATCTGCTCCCCCAGACTGTGAGTAGGACGAGAGCAGGTAGATCCCAAGAAGAAATGCTGAGAGACCAAGGAAGAGTGAGGTAGAGGTGGCCTAAAGGACACAGTGATGAAAAGCTCCTCGTATCAAACCAGCTTTATGTTGCTGCGTAAGTAACAAAGGTAAGACTATGTTCACACCCCAGACTGGCAGTGGCAGGAGCACAGGTAGCTGTTAGCGGGATCTCCAGGCCCTAGCTGGATTGCTCCAAGTCCTGTACAAGGTAAGGGTCAGTCTCTTTGAGACTCTGGTAGAGTTCTTCTTGGGCCTGAGCTCCTTTCCTCTCAACCAGCTGCAGTAAGGCATCATTCATCACCTTTCGTCTGTTCCGCATACTAAGCAGCTCCTCCTCTTCATCACTGTTCATTGCCTCTATGTCCCGTAAGCGCGCCAGGATGGGATAGATCACTCCCATTCGATTACGGAGCTCCTCCCGGTGCTTCTTCACAAAGGACACGCCTCGAGCTAAAGGAGACACCAGCCCTGCATTACTCTGCTGGGTACGGGAGGTACAACACTGGGTTATTACAGTCCCACTAAATGACCCCATGTCACTGTGGGGTGCAACAGCTTGCCCTGTACTGTAGGGGTGTTCTACTCAAAGTGTGTGGTCAGTTGCATGAAGTCCTTCATGTTGGAATAGGGGGGTTTGTAAAGACCCATCCACGCTAACACCTGCAAGGGGCTGAGGCTCTGATGCAACAGCCCGCACTGCTACACATTCCAGATCATCCCACCAGCCTGTCCCGGGGGTATAGCGAGGGATAAGGAGATGACACTAAGGAAAGGAAAGGAAAGCTTGGGATGGACCTCAGGAGCACAGCTCTCAACAGTGACGTACAGAGGGATCCCTTTGTGAGGAAGGGGTGGAATCTGGGAGTCACTGCAGTGGACAAAGGCAAACGAGAAGGTCTTTCTCCATGTCTAATGTCTATGCTTCAAGCAGGAGGACCGGGCGTGTTAGAGAAGAAATGGAATCCAACTAAAGCTTGTCAACATTTTTCAAACTTTTTTCCAAGTGGTTTTTTTTTTAAATACAAATTCAGTTTTTATTCTGAAATTGTCCGCTTTTTTTTCAACAACCTCCTTCCCCCTTGAAATTAACAATCCAAAGAGTTTTCCCTCTTTGGTATTTTACTCATCCCCTCCCCACCCCCTGCCTTCCCTTCACTCAGCACCTATTTCTAATTTTGCCACTGAAAAACGTGTGGGGGGAGGGGAGGGAGAGGAAGGGGTAATACTGGACAGCTTTAAAGTTTGGGGTTTCCAGGTTGAAGAAAATCAGAAAATTTTCATGTAAATGTTTGAAGAAAACCCCTAGAATTAATTGTTTTTTCATTGAACAAACTGTATTCTGACCAGCTTGAGACTGAGGAAACTGAAAGCTCTGTTAAAATAATACTGACCTGTGAGTGTTTGGGAGGATGCTGCAGGAATTTTAACGTCCCCTAAAAGAGAAAGGGAAGGGATCAGTCAAACATCCTGTCACTTCTCTCATTAGCAGGAGGGTCCAGCAACATTAAAGACCATCAGAGGCTAAGGGCAATCAGAGAAGCTCTGCATTCCCAGAGACCTTCTCCTCCTGTGCTAGCAGGTGTCTCAGCCTTCTCTAAAGTTATACTGGAGTGTCTCCACCTCACAAGGAATCTTGAAATACTTGGTTAATTTCCTGAAGATAATTTCTGAAATCTCCAGAGGAGCCATGATCAAAGATCCTAAAAGTACATTTAAACCACAGGACTTTTTTCAGTGGATTAAGATTTTTGCCATGGATAATGAAGATGGCAGAGCTGAGACACCTGATTTAATGTACATCTCCTGCCTCTGTCTGCCCCCAACACACCTAACTTCGATACCTGGGAAGTTATCTTGATTGAACAACCAGTTTGCACCTAAAGGATAATAGGGTTATAAGGGACAGCCAGCATGGATTTGCCAAGAACAAAGCATGCCAAACCAACCTAGTTTCCTTCTTTGACAGGGTAACTGACTTACTGGATAGAGGGGAAGCAGCAGATATGCCATATCTTGATTTTAATAAGGCTTTTAACACAGTCCCTCATGACATTCTCATAAGCAAATCAGGGAAATGCGGTCTAAATTAAATTACTATAAAGTGAGTGCACAAGTGGTTGAAAGATGATACTCAAAGAGTAATTATCAATGGTTTGCTGCCAAACTGGGAGGGCGTATCTAGTGGGGTTATACAGGCGTCAGTCCTGGGACTAGTCAATATTTTCATTCATGACTTGTATAATGGATGGGAGAGTATGCTTATAACATTTGCAGATGACACCAAGCTGGGATGGGTTGCAAGAACTTTGGAGGACAGATTTAGAATTCAGAACCACTTTGACAAACTGGAGAATTGGTCTGAAATCAACAAAATGAAATTCAATAAAAACAAGTGCAAAGTACTCCACGTAGGAAGCAAAAATGAAATGAGACCTATATAATGGGGAATAACTGGCTAGGTGGTAGGACTGCTGAAAAGCATCTGGGGTTATAGTGGATTGCAAATTGAATATGAGGCAACAATGGGATGCAGTGCCAGTTGCAAAAAAGGCTAATAGCGTTCTGGGATGTATTAACATGAATGTTGTAGCACTGATGAGGCCTCGGCCGGAGCACTGTGTCCAGTTCTGGGCACCACACTTGAAGAAAGATGTGGGCAAATTGGAGAGAGTCCAGAGGAGAGCAACAAAAATGATAAAGGTTTAGAAAACTTCACCTGTGAGGGAAGGTTAAAAACTGGGCCTGGTTAGTCTGGAGAAAAGACGACCGATGGGGTAACCTGATAACAGTCTTCAGATATGTGAAGGGCTGTTACAAAGAGCACAGGGATCAATTGTTCTCCATGTCCGCTGAAGGTAGGACAAGAAGTAATTGGCTTATTCTGCAGCAAGGGAGATTTAGGTTAGACATTAGGAAAAACTTTCTAACTATAAGGGTAGCTAAGCTGTGGAACAGGCTTCCAAGGAAGGTTGTGGAATCCCCATCATTGGAGGCCATTAGGAACAGGTTGGACAAACACCTGTCAGGGATGGTCTAGGTTTACTTGGGCCTGCCTCAGCACAGGGAGCTGCACTTGATGACCTCTCAAGGTCCCTTCCAACCCGACATTTCAGCGATTCTATGAGTTTCAGTCACCATGACCAGCTGCCCAGAAGTTCTGCTTCAATGTCTTACATGTGATCCTACCTGGCCTCACAAACGTCTTCCAAACCAATTTCCCATCTTTTCTGTCTTTCATGTGAAGCTTGATTTCCTTCTCCATATCCGTCATGTAGAGCTCAATATATGACTGCTGGTCTGCAGGGCTTCTATAGCAAAGCTCCAGTTGCTGAGTAAAGATAAAATGACTTATGAGAGTCTCCCACCTCCGCCAAGAGCAGGAGTGAACGATGCTCATTGTTTGCTGTGTCCATTGTGGTCTCTTGGCTTATACTTAGATTGGAAGCTCTTTGGGGCAGGTCCATCTTTTTGTTCTGAGTTTGTACAGCACCTGGCATAAGAGGGTCCTGGGTGACAACTGGGTCTCCTAGGCACTACCACTATACAACTAATGCATAATAATAATTAATTGTTCAGCTTGTTTTGATGCCTCAGTGGAAGTAGAGGACAATCCTACTTACGTCAGGTGTTATCTTTAGCTCTGATGTACCAGACACCTCATACTGAGATCCAAAGTACAGCGCATTGGTCTGAGGAGGTTTGGGAATGTGCTTTGACTCCCACTTCGTTTCTTCTTCTTCAATGGCCTGTAAATTTCAAGCATTGTCATTTCTGAGAGACACAAACAGGAACCCCTGACAAACAGCTCTGCCTTCATTCAGAGCATCTTGAGTCGGAGAGGGAAAAGGCCTGTTGGGTCAACTTGTCCATTCCCCAGCCAAAGCAGGCACCTTCCCTACACTACGTTCTGCTGGGATCTGGTCCAGCCCAGTCAAAAATAACGCAGGTTATGGGGCTGTCACCATTTCCCGGCTGGGAACCTCTTTGAGAGCCTACCAGACCTCACTCTCAGGATGTGTTTCCTCAGACAAACCTGATCACCACTGAAAAGATGGAGGCCTCTGCTTCTGCTTAAAAATACGATGTGATCAAGTAAGGAAAGACTCTCACAATACATACAGACAAGGGAGCAGAGAGAAGGTTGCAAACCGCAATCTTAATTCTGGCATTCTCCAATTAGTGTATGATTGACTTTGCAACCTTAACATTGTTCTTTTAATGTGTGTGTATTTTCCATCGTGATTATAGGCTATAGGATCTACAGACAATGTGGGGGTAGCTCCTGGGGTTCTTACAGTGATCATGTGGTCGCAGCCACTGTAGCTAATGTTGAGTTCTAGCTGCCAACCTAATCCCCTCATTCCCTCACTCAGAGTTTTCATTTTAACCTGGACTCTCCCGTGCCCCAAGGTGACATTTTGTAAAGAAGATTTTTCACTGTTCGGAAGCTCAGTTATACATGGAATATCCCAGGGTGGGGAATGAGGCTCTGGAGAGAACAGCACCTCTTAGTGGGTGCTGGGAGGACCTGGCCTTTAGCTTCAGGAATCACTATGCTGCTGCGTGGTGTGGATATCACCACGATATCACCATGGTCGAACGTATCTTTCTCCAAAGCACGCCGAGCTGGGAGAAGCTGGGATTCTCCAGGACAACACGGAAGACATGGATTCTCGCTGGAGTTTCCAGGGTCATGTGGCCAGCTTCAAAATGGGCGATTTTGCATGAACTTAAATCCCCTCCGTCTGCAGATGGGATAGCGAGGAGAATGAGATGGAAACACCCTGAGCTGGCAGCACCTGTACAATGACTTACACCAACACACAACAGCCATCCCAGACGCCTTACAAGTATAATCAACCGCAGGCTGTGCGCAGCCCTGCCATCGAATCGGGTGCAGAGAGACAGATGGAGTGAGGAGAAGGGGAAGGGAAGCAACAAGAGGGAGGGGGAGGAAGAACAGACTGTGAGAAAGCCAGGTGAGGGCTGGGAGAAGGGTACCCAGGGAAGGGGTCACTCAGGAGGCTTAAGAGACAGGAGAGATAACAAAAGCACAACAAAAAGGAAACCAAACTATTTGCCCCCTGAATAGGAGAGAGAAGGGGAAGCTGTGGGTCTGGGCACAGGGGCAGAGGCAGGGCATGGCCAGCGAGGAGAGATCAGGAGAGCTGGAGGAAGGAAGCACGGAAACAGCTGGGAGCGCTCCTGGATATCACACAGAAGAGTTCCCCTGAAGGAAACCACCGGCCCAGGGAGTGATGGCGGGAAATGAAGCTTGCGAGATCCAGACAGGAAAATGGAGAGGTGGAAGGCCAGGGAAGGGAGAACCAGGGACAGGGACACAATGGCCTGAATCCATTGGCCTGAATGGACACAGAACCCCGGGGGTCTGCCACAGGCTCCCCCCATCCCCCTCCTCTGCTGCCCCAGGGGGTCCTTGCACTCCTGTGTGACGGGCACTTGTCTGACACTCAGGTGTTGGAGGATCTACCCACCATCCCCTGCAGGGGAGCCACACTCTCGTCAGGGTGCGGGATCTACACCCAAACTGGGCCGGACTGTGCTTGGCCCTGCACAGCGAGGAAGAGGAGAGAGAGGCAGCCAGGAGCCTTCCTCTCGGCTGCCTGCTCCCCAGAGCAGGGCCAGGCAGAGTCCCTGCTTGTGCTTCTGTTTCTCACAGACCAGGGTGACAAGCGCTGGCAGCGCAGACGGACCTCCCCCCACCCTAGGGGACCACTGGAGGATGTGCCTCAAAACCCACACTCGCCAGTGGAGCCGAACTGGAGCAGGAGCCAGGAAGGGAGCGGAGGGCACAGTGCAGAGGCCCCCTGCAGCCCGCACTCCCCCAGTGCTCCAGGAGCTGCTGCTGGAGCTAGACCCCCCCAGCCCCACTGGCTGCAGACTGTGGTTCAAAGCCACCATCAGCCCCTGACTCCAGCATCTAGCCCAGTGACGCCCCGTTTCTGCCCTACCTGCAAGGCACAGGAAGTGGGGGAGGTGCACGGCTCGCACCGTGTCGGGCTTGGCCCTGATGTGGAACAGGGGGCCGGCGACCATCCACTCCTGCCTGGCAGATGGGCTCAGACTCTCCGCCCAGGAGCCGTATTCATACTCGATGGTCACTGCTGTGCTCACCTCAAAGCCAAGCCCCGTTTCGGAGCAGTGGAAGGAGCCAGCACTGGGGATGCGAGCTCTGGGGGGTACAATGAAAACGCAGAGGTCAGGCTTGGACAGGGCTTCTAGGGCCACATCCTGCAGCACCCTGGAGCTCCTACCTGTAGACAGTCTTGTTCTCCTCTGTGCCTGGAACAATCTCTGGCGTTACCTCTGGAAGGATCTGAAAGACAGCAAGTTCCAGTAACTAGGGACTTCATAACGGTTACTTCTTGTGACAAGAGGACTCTGCCAGTTACGGTAACGCACCGAGTTCCCTGTCCCATCGCTGCAGAGCCTGGCAATGTGTTAACCAGCTGGATTCTGCTTGTCCCAGAAGCCCCATGTGACATTTCTCTGCTGCTAGATGCTCCCAGGCTGGCGGCTGGCTCAACAAGCGGGGAGGGTCTCACAGCCCAGGCTGAAGTCCCAGCCCAAACATCTGCACTGCTATTTTTAGCCCCGAAGCCCGAGCCCCATGAGCCCGAGTCAGCTGACCTTGCTCTGAGAGTCGGTGCCGTGGGTTTTTGATCACAGTGTAGATGTATCCTTAGGATGTAACAATTCATGATACTGGCAGAACAAAGCTCAGACTGAAAATGGAATAGAATTGCAAGGTAGAAGAGTTGCAGCCGTGTTAGTCTGTATTCGCAAAAAGAAAAGGAGGACTTGTGGCACCCTAGAGACTAACCAATTTATTTGAGCATAAACTTTCGTGAGCTACAGCTCACTTCGTCGGAAAGCTTATGCTCAAATAAATTGGTTAGTCTCTAAGGTGCCACAAGTACTCCTTTTCTTTAAGGTAGAAGAGGTGTCCAACAATCCAGCCTGAGTGAGGCCTGAGCATAATCTAGGGCAGGTAAATGTTAGATGGACACTGGAAGGGCTGATGGGGAATTGGAGAAGAATTACCGAAGACAACAACCAAGAAGAAATCCTTGAAGATGCTCGAAAGCAGGAAGCCTGTGAAAGTCCAGTGAGTCACCAAAGTATCAGGAAGTTGGAGCAATGTTGGACGTTGGAACAGTAAGAGAAACCATGGAGAAATTGAATGAATTCCTTGCATCACCCTTCTCCAGAGGGTTTTATCTGAGAGTTCTGAAGGAATAGAAGAAAAAATTGGCCAAGCTACTAACAAAAATATGGGATCTATTATTTATTAATACACAGGAAACTTGGTTGTGAAACAAAGGAACAGCTCCACAACCTCGAAAAAAGGGGGCCGAGCGTATCATTTCCTTGCTGTTGTGGGTTTATGTCAGGTGTGTTATGTGCGTAGCAGACTTCAAAGCTTCACAATCAAGATTTTTATGTATTAATTTCCTAGGTTGTTGCAGTATTTGAACAGGGGTAAGGGGGAGACTTCTGGAGACGGTTTCAACCAATGGATGGATGGATGCATAGATGGGTGCCAGAGCTGTGCCACGGAAGTTCAGCAGCTGCTGCTGAAGATGGTGAAAATATTGAATAGCTGCTCCTTAAGCGCCATGTGTTCTGTGCACTGAATAAGGCAGAGGTTCGGTGGAAAGAATAGCATGTGATCATGGAATTGAAGACTGTATCATAATGGACATGCACAAGGGGGGTGAATTACGTTTGCACAGACAACCTTACTTCTGGCATTTCCTAAGTAGCTCCAAAGGCCGAGGTGCTAGAGCTGTTCAAAGAAAAGGTCGCCAGAATTTTTTAACATTGGCAAATCAACATATATTCCCCTAGCCTTGTTCTCGGATATGGCTGAACCGTTAAAAAAAAGAATTCAGCCTGAGGCAAACACAGGGGATGGAAAATTTCAGACCAAACGGTTAAGGTTTGGCACATTTCTAAGCTGTAACGGGGTGTTACAATGGGAAGTTTTAGGCAACCTTAATACTGGATTGAGTTATCAGCCCTGCCTATCGCACTGATTGCTATAGAGAAGCTAGATCAGGAATTTCTGTTCTCTCTGTCTCATAACACAAGAAGAAGGGACATTCAATGAAGTTAAAATGTAGCAAATTCAAGGGTGATAAAAGGAAAGACTTTTTCACACAATGAGTGGTTAGCTTGTGAAACTCCCTGGAACAGGAAGTCACTGAGAACAAAAACTTAACGGGATTCAAATATGGAGTGCACATTTATATGGCTATCAAGAATATCCAGAGCTGTCATAATGAATGACAACAAAACCAAAAAAACTTCAAAAACAGACTCCAGGGAGAGACTGCTGAATTGGAATTAATTTGCAAATTGGATACAATTAACTTAGGCTTGAATAGAGACTGGAAATGGTTGAGTCATTATACAAAGTAAAACTATTTCCCCTTGTTTATTCCTCCCCCACCCCCAGTGTTCCTCAGACGTTCTTGTTAACTCCTGGAAATGTGCTGGAAATGGCCCACCTTGATTATCACTTCAAAAGGTTTTCTCTCCTCCCACCCCACTCTCCTGCTGGTAATAGCTCATCTTAAGTGATCACTCTCCTTACAATGTGTATGATAAACACCCATTTTTTTCATGGTCTGTGTGTATATAAATCTCCTCACTGTATTTTCCACTTTATGCATCCGATGAAGTGAGCTGTAGCTCACAAAAGCTTATGCTCAAATAAATTGGTTAGTCTCTAAGGTGCCACAAGTCCTCCTTTTCTTTTTGCGAATACAGACTAACACGGCTGCTCCTCTGAAACCTAACGAAAATCTTGTCTGCTCTGTCGGTCCCAGGATATTAGAGAGATAAGGTGGGAGAGGTAATATCTTTTATTGGACCAACTTCTGTTGGTGAGAAAGACAAGTTTCAAGCTACACAACTCTTCTTCACGTCTGGGACAAGAACTCAGAGATAACAGCTAAAAAGAAAGTGGAACAGATTGATTAGCATAAGTACTTAGCACATATTGTAAGGGACCATTCCAGGTGGAGTGACCCGTCAACACCTATGCAGTCATAGGACAAAAGAGGGGGGTTAATGGGTTACAAATTGTTGTAATGAGCCATAAAGCCAGTGTCTCTGTTCGGTCCATGATTTTTAGCTTGTTTCAAAGTACTCAATTTAAGCTCCCAAGTTCCTCTTTTGAAAGGGTCGTGCAGGTTTCCTTTGAGGATGAGGACTGAGAGGTCAGCTATGGAACATTCGCTTTGTGAAAAGTGTTTGCCCACAGGTCATGTGGTGTTTTTGTCTTTTATCATTTCATCACTCGATCATCATCATTTTATCAAGACTACCCCTCACTGGAGCTGAATTGTCTGTACTCTAACCAAAATGACTAGTTAAGGAGGCCAACCAACAACTCTCCGACACCATAAAGAAGACCCCACACCAAAATTTACCCAGGAATTTGAAGATATAATCAAACTCTTCTCCTAACAACTTGAAGAGAAACTCTACAAACTTATCCCCCAAGAACCCACCCCAGGACCTTCTACGAGCTTCCCAAGATACACAAACAAGCAGGGGCAGCAAGTTATATGGGTCTGTGGTGCCCGTGCTCCAGCAATATTCAGGGCCCAGGGGCCCGGGTCCACCAATGTTCGGGGCCGGGTCTCTCCCCCAGCCCCGCCTGTCACCCTCGGAACCTCCCCCAGCCCCACCTCCTGCCCCGTGCACCTGTCCCGGAGCGTCCCTGCCTGCGCCCTGGGCAGCGGGCAGCTGCCCTGCCACTGCGCTCCCTCGCTGGCCACTGCCACGGCCAGCTACAAAAGGGAGTGACTCCAGAGGCAGGCTGTGGAGGTTGGGTGGAGGTTCAGAGGAGCCTTGGTCTTGCTTAGAGCAGGGAGTGGGACTAGATGACCTCCTGAGGTCCCTTCCAACCCTGAGATTCCAGGATTCTGTGAGAGAGTGAGTGACTGCAGCAGCTCAGGGAGCCCCAGGTGGCTGCTCAGCTGCTCTGGGCTTTTTCTGTCCCTTCGTCTCCTCCGCTTTTCTTTTCTTTTGCTAGTTTCCCTTGTGTGTGGCTATAGCCAGGGCACTCTGACACCCCCCACCCCACGCTTTCTCCTCCCCATCTCCACTTCGGGGGGGAGAAACAGGCTGTTTTCCTGTCTCCTCGCTGCAAACAACTTCACCGCTTCTCCTCCCCCCCCCACCCCCACTGAGCCACCTGCTTTCCCCTCTGTCTCCCTGGGTGCAATGTGGCTTCCTGCTACCCCATGGCCAGCCGGACTCCTCGCTGCACCTCCCGCACATGAGTGGCTCCTTTCAGGGCTTTTCCCGGGGTGCAGCGTGACGTCTCTCCCCGCCCCCAACTCTCTCCGGAGTTGAGGGTGTGGAAAGGTTTGTTGATTGTCAGTTTTCCCTCTGAACTCTTGTCACGCTTGTTTTTGAATGAGGGTTTCTTGCTCCGGGGAAGTGTAACCCCTGGACCTGAGAGGGGCCCTTGGAGCACGTGCAGTGACAGTGGTGCGGGTTGAGTGTCCTGCTGGAGGGAGAGGGGGGCTCTTCCCCCAGAGCTCGCTGCTGCTGGTGGGGAGAGGGCTGGGGGGAGTCCTCTTCTCTGGCCCCAGCCCCGGGACAGCCTGCCTGCACCCCAAACTCCTCATCCCTGGACCAACCCCACAACCCTCACGCATGCACCCCAACCCTCTGCCCTAGCCCTGAGCCCCTCCCACACCCCAAAACCCTCATCCCCAGCCCCACCCCACAGCCTGCACCCCCAGCCAGAGCCCTCACTCCCCTGCACCCCAACCCTCTGCCCCAGCCCTGAGCCCCCTCCTGAACCCCTCATCCCCGGCCCTACCCTGCAGACCTCATCCCCACACCCCAACCCTCTGCCCTAGCCCTGAGCCTCTCCCACACCCCAAATCGCTCATCCCCAGCCAGCGCCCTCATCCCCCCCCCCACTCCAACCCTCTGCCCTAGCCCTGAGCCCCCTCCTGAAACCCTCATCCCTGGCCCTCCCTGCAACCCTCACCTCTGCACCCCAACCCTCTGCCCTAGCCCTGAGCCTCTCCCACACCCCAAACCGCTCATCCCCACCCCCAGCCAGAGCCCTCATCCCCCCACACCCCAACCCTCTGCCCTAGCCCTGAACCCCCTCCCAGACCCCAAACCCCTCATCCCCAGCCCCACCCCAGAGCCCTCACCACCAGCCAGAGCCCTCATCCCCCCCCCACAACTCCACATTGTGCAATATAGGGAAACTGTTAAACACTTACTGTTTCCAGTCCATTTTTACATTATTTTAAAAAATATATATCGGCTTACAAGGCAGGTGTTGGGGGTGGAGGGGTGGAACTTGGACCCGTTCTGGGCACCACCAAAAATTATACAAACCCGCTGCCCTGCAAACAAGGGAATCCAGGCAGACCCATCATATCTGGCCACGGCACTCTTACTCTTCGGGGGGCTGGGGCACATGACTTACGAGGAAAGGCTGAGGGAACTGGGCTTGTTTAGTCTGCAGAAGAGAAGAGTGAGGGGGGATTTGATAGCAGCCTTCAACTACCTGAAGGGGGGTTCCAAAGAGGATGGAGCTCGGCTCTTCTCAGTGGTGGCAGATGACAGAACAAGGAGTAATGGTCTCAAGTTGCAATGGGGGAGGTCTAGGTTGGATATTAGGAAACACTATTTCACTAGGAGGGTGGTGAAGCACTGGAATGCGTTACCTAGGGAGGTGGTGGAATCTCCATCCTTAGAGGTTTTTAAGGCCCGCCTTGACAAAGCCCTGGCTGGGATGATTTAGTTGGGGATTGGTTCTGCTTTGAGCAGGGGGTTGGACTAGATGACCTCCTGAGGTCTCTTCCAACCCTAATCTTCTATGATTCTGTGAAAGAATATCAGGACTCAGAGGAGTCAACCTCAAACCACTCACCACACAAAGAGCCAGCTTCCTCCAGGACACAACCGACTTCCTCCACAAACTCAGCAACATTAACAGTCTCCCTCAGAACAGCAGCCTTGCCACCATGGAAGTCACTTCCCTATAAACCAACAGCCCTTGGAATGACAGCCTAGCTGCCTGCCTCAAATTTCTACATGACAATGGACAGCCCTCAGAGATCCACCCCAAACACATCACCAGATTCATCCATTTCATCCTCCCCCAGAACAATTTTACATTCCACAGCAAACACTGTACAAACCATGGGAACAGCCATGGTGTGAGGATGGCTCCCCAATATGCCAATCTCTTCATGCATTTCTGGACAAATGCATCACAGAACCAATGATAGACCTGAGACACATCAATGATATTTTCATCCTCTGGTCAGACAACTTAAACTCCCTAATAGATTTCCACCACAACTTCAACAACCACCACCCCTCCATTAAACTCTCTCTGGAACAACTCCACACCAGCATCATCTTCCTGGACATCACGATCAGCTTCAGCAATGGAACCCTACAGACAACTGTATACCCCCGGATCACTGCACCTACCTTCATAGATCCGGTAATCAGCTGCAACACACCAAGATATGTGTTATCTACAGCAGGCATTCAGATACCACAGAATATGAGCCGAGGAGAAAGTCTGGGATATACACCTTAATACACTCAAAAGCACCTTCACCAAAGAAGCACACTCCGCCAGAGGAACCATGATCAAAGATCCTAAAAGTGCATTTAAACCACAGGACTTTGTTCAGTGGATTAAGATTTTTGCCATGGATAATGAAGATTATCCCCCAAAAGTGTCCCCCCACAGCTCCTGCCTCCCAGACCCTGGGGTGAGGGCTTAGGGCCCCACACAGCCCCCCTGCAGGGGGGCTGCATAGGGCACTCAAATGGCTAGGGATGGCCCTGCCTATGACCCCACACTGAAAACCATGCGGGGTATCATCAAATAACGACAACTCATACTTGATGGGGACCCCATCCTGAAAGAAATCTTTCCGGAACCCCTACTTCTAGCCTTCAAACCACCCCCCCACTTCTCCAGGCTCATCCGCAGAAGCAAGTTCCCCACAGACCAGGACACGCCATCTCAAAGTGGCAACAGACCCTGCCAGAACAACAGCTGCAAAACCTGTAGACATCTCCACTGCTTCAATGATCAACACCCCACACAACACACCTTTCAAGATCCATACGATTGGCATGTGTAGGATCCAACATGTGGTGTACCTCATCCAGTGCACTAAATACCCCAATAACAGCTATGTGGGTGACACCAGACAATCACTGCACTCTGGAGAGAACTTACACAGGAAAATGATAAAAGACAAAAACCTCCTCTCACCTGTGGGATCACTCTATATCTGATCTATCCGTCCTCATCCTCAAAGGAAACCTGCACAACACTTTCAAAAGACGAGCCTGAGAGCTTAAATTCATTACTCTGCTGGACACTAAAAATCATGGACTGAACAGACACTGGATTTATGGCTCATTACAACAATCTGTAACCCACTAAAACCCCCACTTTTATCCAATCACTGCGGAGGTGTTAAAGGGCCACTCCACCTTGAAGGATCCCTTACAATAGGTGCTAAATACTTATGGCTAAACAATCTATTCCACCTTCTTTTTAACTGTTACCCTGCTCTGAGTTCTTTGCCCAGACCTGAAGAAGAGCTCTGTGCGTAGCTTGATAGCTTGTCTCTCTGACCAGCAGAAGCTGGTCCAATAAAAGATATTACCTCCCTCACCGTGTCTTTCGAATAAAAATATTGGCAGGGATATTAAACCTTGTGCTTCAGGGCTTAGACCAATCTCTCACTGTTAGGGACCAGGATGCGTCCTAATGTGGGGGCAGATTACCCCACAACTGCCTCCTGTGGGGTTCTTCCTCCTTCCTCGGGAGCACCCGGCAGTGGCCATGCTCAGAGACAGGATCACTCAGGTCTGATCCAGGTTGGCAATTCCTGTTCTCCTGACCTCTATTATTGTCACATTTCCTTTGTGTCCCGCAGTGGGAACTGTTAAACTAACTGACATGTCTTTGACTGTGAGAAAACAGCCCCTTACCACTCCAAAACACCTGTTGCATTTTCCCTTTAACACGACAGAGTATCGAAACGAAGCCACTGCTCTTCTTGCTCGTCCTAGAGAGGGAACACAGATAACATCACATATTGAAAACTGTGTCTGTCGGGTGATATTTGTGTTTCTAGAGCCAGTATAAGGCCGTGGCGTTCACACGCTGGGCGCTGGAGCTCAGCACAGCACAGGACTCCCCACCCTGAGCTGGCAGAATTTCCTTAGAACAGGTTTTACATGCAGAGTGGGGTGTCTGTTAGGACAGACTGGGGTTGCAGCCACTCGGCTCCCCCACAACCAGTGCGCCTGCCCCACTCCCCATGAGCTCGTTCTGCTGGGAGAGGCTGGAGTCGGATTTGGGCTGGGATGCTCTGGGTCGATGCCCCAGTCCCTTCCCTTGTGGTGGAATCTTGTGCTTCAAAATCAAACTTTTCATTTAAAATAGAAAATCAAGCCTCTAGCACCCGTGGTTACAAAGATCAACTTCAAAACATGGCCCAGGTGAACCCAATGCTGTGATGTCTGCCTGAATCTGCCGACAGCCTGAAACAACAGCTCTGAGAGGGGCAGGAGTTCCATGTTCACATTCACAGGAAGGGGGGCAAACGGTGAAGCTCTCAAGATGACAATTTAAAGGGTTGACACCAATAACCATTTCACAGCTCAGGAGGGGAGAGGGACAAGCATACAAGGAAGAGCTGCACAAACTATACGACTGGAAGACCATTTTAGTCTCACAGCTGGGTGGGTTTTGGTTGTGGGAAGCGGTGCTGGAAAGCGGGGGGTCATGGCCCCCTCCTTTTAAAAATGAGAAGGTCATGCCCCCCTTTTTAACATGGGCTTGTAGTTTGGCTGGGCAATACCACCCACTTCCTCCCAAACTACGCCATGTTAAAAAGTGGGGGGACATGTCCCCCTGATACCACCCAGTTCCAGCACCTGTTGCCCCCCCCCCCACTTCTACAAAGATTCTGGTGCTCTTGGTTGTGGGTGGAGGATGGTAGACTATCACAGTCTACCCTCACCTCGCAATGAACCCTGAAGGTAGCAGGGGGCTCCCCACAGCCAGTGTTTCTACCACCCTTCTGTCTGGGAGAGGCTGGGACTGGAGTACCTGGGGGCTCCCTCACAGCCAAAGCTTCTGCAGCACCTCCTACTGGGAGAGCCTGGTACTGCAATCATAGGAGGCTGCTCTGCAGATCCTGTCATATTCTCTTGCTAGCATTTCATTGTTTTCTCTGGAGGTTTTATTTCTGCATCGCCCAATTATAATTTCTTGAGGCCCCTTACGTGTTTGTTCCTCAAGTTCTGCTTTGTCTGGAGATGACGAATGTGGCTGGGCTTCCTCTCTGCCTTGTGCAGTTCCAGCAGGAAAGTTGCGGACTGGAATGACAGGGAAACCACGATCACTTGAGATCATGTTCTGGGAAATAACCCAACACAGACTGGACACCCAGAGAGCAGTTTGCACCCTAGCACCCAGCGTTTCTGTTGGTAACGCCAGTGCCATCCCTGATCCCACCCCATAACTCCTCTGCCCTCCCACAGCTTAACATTGTATTGCCTTTCTGCTGCACTAACGCCACCGTCAGGGCTTGGTCTAGGATGCTGTCTCCATTTGATAGATGGGGAAGCGAGTAGAGGTGAGACGCAGTGACACACCGAAGGCCATACTGCAATTCACTGGCAGAGTGGGGAAGAGAGCCCATTTCTTGACTCTGTATTCAGTCCTCTAGATTAGAACACAGCCAGGCTTCCTCAATCTGTCCCTGCAGACCCAGGATCCAGCCTGTTGCTCTCTGCCTGAGCAGCTGTTTTAAAGGGAAAACATTTCAAGTGGAAAAATACAGCGGCTCTTCTTACCTGGAAAACCACCACCACCGCGCACTGCAAAACAAACATCAGAGAGTGAGATAAGGACCCTCAGCCCCCTGAGGAGAAGTATCCCCCTCCCACCTTTTCCCCACTGTCCCAGTCCTGCTCTCAGCCCCTTTAGAAAGAAGCCTTTTGCTGTCATATTATGTCCCAGATGGCTGTCCCCCTCTCCTCCACTGAATGGTGCTGGGGCTCTGCTATTTCTAGCCTGCTGGGACAGGAGGGTGAGACCCGTAAAATTATTACCCTGCAGATTTGCTGCTCTGTTACTGGATAGAAAGACTATGGGGTGGGCTGCTGCGTGTTAGATGTGAAAATAGTATCTAAGCTCCTCCTACTAGAGAACAAACCCCGCCCTTCCCTTGGTAGAACTCGAGTGTCTATTCAATCCCACCGTCTCCTTATACCTCAGCAGTATAATCCATTGGCTCTTCATTCAGCAATCCTGGTTATGCTTTCTTTTGGTTCAGCTGATCCGTCCTCTTTGTAAAGGCCGTCACCAGCCCCTCATAAGGACAACATCACCCAGCTTCCCCCTGTGACACTGCACCTCACATCTGAGATTTCCTGGGATTTCAAACTAACATGTAAACAATGGCGTCGGCTTGCAAAAAGCAGAATCATTCATAGACATGTGACTTGCCCAGGTGGCTACAGACTCCACCTTGTCGCTGTGATGTTGCACAAGAGAGAGACTATAAAAGGCCCTGGAAACCCCTCCATTTTGTCTTAAATCCTACTTTATACAGAGTAAAACGGATTTATTTGGGGTTTGGATCCCATTGGGAACTGGGTATCTGGGTGTTGGAGACAGGAGCACTTCTTAAGCCATTTTCAGTTAAGTCTGCAGCTTTTGGGGGACGTGGTTCAGACCTGGGTCTGTGTTTGCAGCAGGCTAGCGTGTCTGGCTCAACAAGACAGGGTACTGAAGTCCCAAGCTGCCAGGGAAAGCGGGCTCAGAGGTAGTCTCAGCACATCAGGTGGCAGTCCCAAGGGGGTTTCTGTGATCTAACCGGTTGCACCCCCCAGCCCCCAATCATTCACTCTCCTGGCCACCTGTAGCGGGCCAGTTAGCCCGCTCCTGGGGGGGGAAAAAAAAAAAAAAAAAAAAAAGGGTACGCTGATTGGGAAAGCAGCCACAGCTGGGGCTATGCCCCAATCAGGCCACAGCTAGCCCTCTAAAAGGGCTGGAAGAGTCTCTCTCCAGCCTTGACAGGAGAAGGACTAGGCTGACTAGGAGCAGGGCAGGGCAGGGCAGGGCAAAGGCCAGAAGATCTGGGGAGCTCCAGCCTGGCTAAAGGCCAAACAGGTACTGGGGTTGCAGAGGCTGTAGCCAGGGGTTAGGAGGAGGCAGCTGGTCTGACCCCCACCTCCTTGCCAATGATGAATGGCCTTTTACAGACTGCAGTCTGCCCCAGTGAGTGGGGGCTAGATAATGACTGGCAGTAGCCACTGAGGCAAGGTGGGGATTGAGGGTTGGGGGTTCCCCTGGGAGGGTACTGAGGAGGGCAGAACTCCAGGGTAAGGGGCACCGGGGTCTGGGAGGGACACTGGGGCCTGAGGTAGTTGAACCACCGGCCAGCAGAGGGCGCTCGGAGCTGGACTCGAGCTAATTCCCAGGATAACCAGCAGGAGGTGCCGCAGTGGTGAGTCTTCACTTTGCTACATCGCCCCATCCAGCCCCATCTCCTGCACTCTTTTCCCATCCTCGCCCAGCACTTACCGCTCAGTACCAAACGGACAGTGCCGTGATTGGTCACCCCTTGGTGCTGCAGACTCCCGGCATCTTTCAGCTGTTTGCTTCCGAATATCAGTCTCATCTGGTCAACAGTGCCATTGAAAATATCATTTTCAATCAGCTTCCTCTTCAGATCCGCCCCGGTGTCATCCCAGCAAACATCCAGGGCACTCGTTGTGCCAGTTAACTCTTTAATAAAGATTGTGCCGTGTGCCCCGCCCACGGCTGCAGAGCTCTGGGTGGGTCTGGGCTCCATAATGTCTGAGCCCTGCGTTATGGAGAGATGCACAGACCCGGAGAGTGGATTCCTCAGAGCCCCCCGCTCCTTTCTCTGGATTTAGGGATCTTCTCTGCCCCCAGCAGAGCCCCAACTCCCAGGGACTCTGCCTGAAGCAAGCCGTAGGCCGGCCGGCCTGCCTTTCCCTCCACGCCCCAGCTCAGCTCTCAGCCGCTTCCGGAGAAACTGAAACTCCCAGCTGGCCAGGAGCCCAGGCCTCGGAGCCTGGCGGGTGTTTCTGCAGCTGCGCTGCCCAGGGCTGCCAGGGGGATTGTGGCTTCAAACAAAACCCGGGGCTGCTGGCATTTTCTCCTGTGTTGCACAGCCCCCGTTTTTGTAATCTGCCCCACATAGGCCCCTCTTCATTCCCCACTTCTCATGTTAACCCTCCCTGATGTCTTGCCTCTGCTCCTCTCTCCTGCTTCCTAGAGGTTGTTGGGTTCTCTTTTCTCTCCCTGCTCTCTCCCTCTCCTCTCCTCTCCTCTCCTCTGGCCTGCAGAGGCTGAGAAGTAATTTCCTTCCTCTTCCCCCTCCCTGAAATCCCCCCCTCAGTTCTGGTCCCCTTTCTCCTCCCCTCACCAATGTTCCCCCCCGTTCCCCCTTCATCTCCCCCAGGTCTTACCTTTGTTCTCATTTCCTCTCCCTCCTTCCACTGTTGTCTCATCACTGGCCCGACGGCAATGTCCAGTGTTATAGCAGCGTGTGGGCTGAAGGATATTGGAGTGCCGGGCGTGGGACGATGTTAATCTCTTATATTGGACCAGCTCCCGTTGGTGCGAGAGACAAGCTTTCGAGATCACAGATTCAGGGCTGGGAAAGGTACTCAGGGGGTCACAGCTAAACACAAGTTCAGAGAGTTCAGGGGAAGGGACCTTTCCCCTTTTGCTCCTCTCCCGCGTTGGGCCAACTGAGGGACCCCTCCTCCACCCTGTGCAGCTGGGAGGCTGAGCTCTCAGGGCCACTGATAAGGAGACAGTGGGGGGCCCTGGGGGAGGGGCAGCTGCAGGAGCCTGGCTGCCTGTACCAGCTACCCGCCAGCTCCTGTGATCAGGACCCTGGCTGCACTCAGGCACGCCAGGCCCAGAGGCTTCTCTTTAATTACCTTCGTGATCCCAATACCATAAGGGCGTTCGCAGTGCAGCGGCTGCAGTGCCCTATAGAGAGCCAGTGCCGCTGGAGCCCGGGCTCCTGAGGGAGCTTGCAGCACTTGCAGTGATAGTGAGGGGGGAAACAAACATCTGTCTAAAACATCAATTAAATTTAACCTGTGGCTGCAAACAGTAAAATGCCTTAATAATATCTAGGTGGTGTTTGCAGGGTGTCCCTGCAGGGCAGAGTTAAGGCTGTCAGGCTGCATTTCCAGTGTTTAACACATTTGGATTCCTTTAAGTTCCACCTTGACTCTGAATTTCCATGTTTATAAGGCTTGTTTGCAGATAATTGCAACATCTCTGTAAGATATTTTCCCTTAAATTGCTAACATGCTCTCAGCCTTTATTGCATTTTAACATTATTTTTCTCTAGGATTAGGGGAAATGCTTCAAAAGTAACAATGCACATAAATACACCAATTGCACTAAGGTTTCTCCAAGCTTGAGAGACTTCTCTAAGCTGACAGCCCCCCGGCCCCCAGAAATCCAGGGTTCTGTCTGCCATTTGGGAACAAAATGACAAACAGTATATTTAAATCAGGAAAATGCACCTCCCCTGCTTTAAATGAATCTAGACAATTGTGGGGCCCGTAATTCCAGGACCATTATCTCAGCAGCCTGTCCAGAGAGGACCCATAACTCTACCTCTCTATTTAATATCACTTCCTTGATTCCAACACCCCATAGCCCCTGGGGCTACATGACTGAAAGACCTGAAGTTGCAGGGCATCTGGAGGGGACCTAAAAGTCTGAGGTTTGGGCAGGTCTGGCTCCCAATAGCGCTTCACCCAAACACTGAGACAACATGTGGATGGTTTTCCCTGCCCTTTGGGGCATTTCTATTGATGATGCTGTGGCCCTTTAAGGCCACCATACTGCTGTAATTTGGAAATCCAGGTGGAGGATCCTCTGTGCATGTGTTGAGGCTGGCAGGATGTCACCTGACAGAGGTGAGTAAAATTTATACACAGGGAGGAGCTGATCTTCCTGGGGTCTTTGGTTCCTCACTAGCTCAAGAGGAGAGGGAGCAGCCACACAACATGGAGAACTCTGAGGCGGGGGACACCCTACCTGCCTTCCTTCCTGAGCCCAGGTGGCCCCCAAGACTTCTAAGGGAAGGGTGAGCTAGGGAGGAGCATTGTGGGTAGGATAGTTGGTGTGTCGAAGTGATTTGTACTCTTTGTGCTTTATCTGTTGGGTATAAAACAGCAATTGTGTTAGGTGCTTGTCCAAGTGTCTGTGTGTTTGCTTCACAACTGCTTGTGTGCTGCTGAGAGAGAGTGTAAACCAGAAGCTTCTCGCCTTGGGGTGGAGTTCTGGGAAGAGGGTGTGTTTAAGTACAGGGGAGTGTGACGGGTCAACACTGAGGCCAGGGGCGAGGCAGCTGGAGAGCAGGATCCAGTTCTGAGAAGGGAGTGTTAGACGGCAGATCTGCATGGCAGCAGCATGCCTACGGACCCCAAGACTGGGGCAGTGGCTGGACTCTGTTCAGGCTCTGGAGGCTTAAAACACCCCGGGATTCAGGGAGAGAGGCTTGGATTCCCTCACAGCAGAGCAGGGAGTGACTGGAAGCGGCAGCCCAATCAGAGCTGTGACAGAAGGTAACACAGGCGTGTGGCATTGATACCAGGTTATCTTGGGATTCCCTAGGACAAGAAAGCCCTGCCCTCTACAAGGTGGGGCTTCTCGGTATGAGGGTACCCCCACAGAGCATCCAGGGGTTACACTTTAGATGTAGGAGGGACAGACTCTGCTAACATTAATTTTAGGATGATTTTCTTACTGTAAACCAAACACAAGAGGGGTAGATATGTTTTTTGTGAAAGCTCTCCGGGGGAGACAGCCAGGCCTTAAAGGCCACAGGACAAACCCATCAAGGTGCAGCAAAGCAGCCATTAAAACACTCAGACAATAGCCCCAACAATCACCAGTGGCCTAGCCCAGTACCCCTCCAAGCTGGATGGGCTGGGTTTGGAGAGGAGCCAGCAGGATCTCTCCAGAGACAAAGGAGGACTGTGAAATAGGAAATGGAGTCTCTCCTTGGGTAAAAGGCCGTTTGCTCTACTGACGAGTGACACTCTGAAAGGCATGGGGATGGTCCCACACAGGAGGGTGGGTGCTGAAAGACTGCTGGGCCAGACCAAGGAGGTCAGCTCTAGCCTAGATTCTCTGGGGCAGGACATGGACAGAAGGCTAATCTGTCAGCTGGATCATGTCAGAACTTTCCTTGTCTTCCTCCTTTTCTGCAACGAAACAGGAAAAACACTTTTCTAAAATTTCAGCTAACATTTGGATAGGAGAAAAAATGATTTATGTTTATTTAGAAATGTTCCTCTCTTTCATTCCAAATAGAGCTTGTTTAACTGAGAGATCTGCTGTATGTTTGGAAAGATTCAACCCAGTCTTCTGTCTCTGAGGAGAAAACAGAAGGATCTGCTCCCCCAGACTGTGAGTAGGACAAGATGAGAGCAGGTAGATCCCAAGAAGAAATGCATGAGAGATGAAGGAAGAGTGAGAGGTCGAGGTGGCCTAAAGGACACAGTGATGAAAAGCTCCTCGTATCAAACCAGCTTTATGTTGCTGCATAAGTAACAAAGGTAAGACTATGTTCACACCCCAGACTGGCAGTGGCAGGAGCACAGGTAGCTGTTAGCGGGATCTCCAGGCCCTAGCTGGATTGCTTGAAGTCCTGTACAAGGTAAAGGTCAGTCTCTCAGACTCTGGTAGAGTTCTTCTTGGCCTGAGCTCCTTTCCTCTCAACCAGCTGCAGTAAGGCATCATTCATCACCTTTCGTCTGTTCTGCATATTAAGCACCACCTCCTCTTCATCACTGTTCATTGCCTCTATGTCCCGTAAGTGCACCAGGATGGGATAGATCACTCCCATTCGATGATGGAGCTGCTCCCGATGCTTCTTCACAGGGACACGCCTCAAGCTAAAGGAGATACCAGCCCTTTATTACTCTGCTGGGTACGGGAGGTACAACACTGGGTTATTACAGTCCCACTAAATGACCCCATGTCACTGTGGGGTGCAACAGCTTGCCCTGTACTGTAGGGGTGTTCTACTCAAAGTGTGTGGTCAGTTGCATGAAGTCCTTCATGTTGGAATAGGGGGGTTTGTAAAGACCCATCCACGCTAACACCTGCAAGGGGCTGAGGCTCTGATGCAACAGCCCGCACTGCTACACATTCCAGACCATCCCACCAGCCTGTCCCGGGGGTATAGCGAGGGATAAGGAGATGACACTGAGGAAAGGAAAGCTTGGGATGGACCTCAGGAGCACAGCTCTCAACAGTGACGTACAGAGGGATCCCTTTGTGAGGAAGGGGTGGAATCTGGGAGTCACTGCAGTGGACAAAGGCAAACGAGAAGGTCTTTCTCCATGTCTAATGTCTATGCTTCAAGCAGGAGGACCGGGCGTGTTAGAGAAGAAATGGAATCCAACTAAAGCTTGTCAACTTTTTTCCAAGTGGCTTTTTTTAAATACAAATTCAGTTTTTATTTTTCTGAAATTCTTTTTTTCGCCTCCCAACAACCTCCTTCCCCCTTGAAATTGGCAATCCAAAGGGTTTTCCCTCTTTGGTATTTTACTCATCCCCTCCCCATTCCCTGCCTTTTCTTCACTCAGCAACTATTTCTAATTTTGCCACTGAAAAATGTGGAGGGGAGGGAGAAGGGGTAAAACTGGACAGCTTTAAAGTTTGGGGTTTCCAGGTTGAAGAAAATCAGAAAATTTTCATGTAAATGTTTGAAGAAAACCCCGACAATTGTTTTTTCCTTGAACATACTGTATTCTGACCAACTTGAGACTGAGGAAACTGAAAGCTCTGTTAAAATAATACTGACCTGTGAGTGTTTGGGAGGATGCTGCAGGAATTTTAACATCCCCTAAAAGAGAAAGGGAAGGGATCAGTCAAACATCCTGTCACTTCTCTCATTAGCAGGAGGGTCCAGCAACATTAAAGACCATCAGAGGCTAAGGGCAATCAGAGAAGCTCTGCATTCCCAGAGCCCGTCTCAGCCTTCTCTAAAGTTATACTGGAGTTTCTCCACCTCACAAGGAATCTTGAAATACTTGGTTAATTTCCTGAGGATAATTTCTGAAATCTCCAGAAGAACCACAATCAAAGATCCTAAAAGTGCATTTAAACCACAGGACTTTGTTCAGTGGATTAAGATTTTTGCCATGGATAATGAAGATGGCAGAGCTGAGACACCTGATTTAATGTACATCTCCTGCCTCTGTGTCCCCAAATCACTTAACTTTGATACCTGGGAAGTTTTTTGCCAAGAACAAAGCATGCCAAACCAACCTAGTTTCCTTCTTTGACAGGGTAACTGACTTACTGGATAGAGGGGAAGCAGCAGATATGCCATATCTTGATTTTAATAAGGCTTTTAACACAGTCCCTCATGACATTCTCATAAGCAAATCAGGGAAATGCGGTCTAAATTAAATTACTATAAAGTGAGTGCACAAGTGGTTGAAAGATGATACTCAAAGAGTAGTTATCAATGGTTTGCTGCCAAACTGGGAGGGCGTATCTAGTGGGGTTATACAGCCGTTAGTCCTGGGACTAGTCAATATTTTCATTCATGACTTGTATAATGGATGGGAGAGTATGCTTATAACATTCCCAGATGACACCAAGCTGGGATGGGTTGCAAGAACTTTAGAGGACAGATTTAGAATTCAGAACCATTTTGGCATATTGGAGAATTGGTCTGAAATCAACAAAATGAAATTCAATAAAAACAAGTGCAAAGTACTCCACGTAGGAAGCAAAAATGAAATGAGACCTATATAATGGGGAATAACTGGCTAGGTGGTAGGACTGCTGAAAAGCATCTGGGGTTATAGTGGATTACAAATTGAATATGAGGCAACAATGGGATGCAGTGCCAGTTGCAAAAAAGGCTAATAGCGTTCTGGGATGTATTAGCACAAGTCTCGTATGTAAGACACGGGAGGTAATTGCCCCAGTCAACTTGGCACTGATGAGGCCTCGGCTGGAGCACTGTGTCCGGTTCTGGGCACCACACTTGAAGAAAGATGTGGGCAAATTGGAGAGAGTCCAGAGGAGAGCAACAAAAATGATAAAGGTTTAGAAAACTTCACCTGTGAGGGAAGGTTAAAAACTGGGCCTGGTTAGTCTGGAGAAAAGACGACCGATGGGGAACCTGATAACAGTCTTCAGATATGTGAAGGGCTGTTACAAAGAGCACAGGGATCAATTGTTCTCCATGTCTGCTGAAGGTAGGACAAGAAGTAATTGGCTTATTCTGCAGCAAGGGAGATTTAGGTTAGACCTTAGGAAAAACTTTCTAACTATAAGGGTAGCTAAGCTGTGGAACAGGCTTCCAAGGAAGGTTGTGGAATCCCCATCATTGGAGGCCGTTAGGAACAGGTTGGACAAACATCTGACAGGGATGGTCTAGGTTTACTTGGGCCTGCCTCAGCACAGGGAGCTGCACTTGATGACCTCTCAAGGTCCCTTCCAACCCGACATTTCAGCGATTCTATGAGCTTCAGTCACCACGACCAGCTGCCCAGAAGTTCTGCTTCAATGTCTTACATGTGATCCTACCTGGCCTCACAAACGTCTTCCAAACCAATTTCCCATCTTTTCTGTCTTTCATGTGAAGCTTGATTTCCTCCTCCATATCTGTCATGTAGAGCTCAATATATGACTGCTGGTCTGCAGGGCTTTGATAGCAGAGCTCCAGTTGCTGCAGTAAAGATAAAATGACGTATGAAAGTCTCCCACCTCCGCCAAGAGCAGCAGTGAATGATGCCCATTGTTTATTGTGTCCATTGTGGTCTCTTGGCTTATACTTAGATTGGAAGCTCTTTGGGGCAGGTCCATCTTTTTTTTTTTCTGTGTTTGTACAGCACCAGGCACAAGGGGGTCCTGGGTGACGACTGGGTCTCTGAGGCACTACCACCATACAACTAATGCATAATAATAATTAATTGTTCAGCTTGTTTTGATGCCTCAGTGGAAGTAGAGGACAATCCTACTTACGTCAGGTGTTATCTTTAGCTCTGATGTACCAGACACCTCCTACTGAGATCCAAAGTACAGCGCACTGGTCTGAGGAGGTTTGGGAATGTGCTTTGACTCCCACTTCATTTCTTCTTCTTCAATGGCCTGTAAATTTCAAGCGTTGTCATTTCTGAGAGATACAAACAGGAACCCCTGACAAACAGCTCTGCCTTCATTCAGAGCATCTTGAGTCGGAGAGGGAAAAGGCCTGTTGGGTCACCTTGTCCATTCCCCAGCCAAAGCAGGCACCTTCCCTACACTACGTTCTGCTGGGATCTGGTCCAGCCCAGTCAAAAATAACGCAGGTTATGGGGCTGTCTCCATTTCCCGGCTGGGAACCTCTTTGAGAGCCTACCAGACCTCACTCTCAGGATGTGTTTCCTCAGACAAACCTGATCACCACTGAAAAGATGCAAAAAGAAAAGGAGTACTTGTGGCACCTTGGAGACTAACACATTTATTTGAGCATAAGCTTTCGTGAGCTACGTGGATGGCATGCATCCGATGAAGTGAGCTGTAGCTCACGAAAGCTTACACTCAAATAAATTGGTTAGTCTCTAAGGTGCCACAAGTCCTCCTGTTCTTTTTGCGGATACAGACTACCATGGCTGCTACTCTGAAACCTGAAAAGAGGGAGGCCTCTGCTTCTGCTCAAGAATAGGGTGTGATCAAGTCAGGAAAGACTCTCACAATACATACAGACCAGGGAGCAGAGAGAAGGTTGCAAACCGCAATCTTAATTCTGGCATTCTCCAATTAGCAGGAGATTGGCTTTGCAACCTTAACACTGTTCTTTTAATGTGTGTGTATTTTCCATCGTGATTATAGGCTATAGGATCTACAGACAATGTGGGGGTAGCTCCTGGGGTTCTTACAGTGATCATGTGGTTGCAGCCACTGTAGCTAATGTTGAGTTCTAGCTGCCAACCTAATCCCCTTATTCCCTCGCTCAGAGTTTTCATTTTAACCTGGACTCTCCCGTGCCCCAAGGTGACATTTTGTAAAGAAGCTGCTCGGAAGCTCAGTTATTCATGGAATATCCCACGGTGGGGAATGAGGCTGCTGGAGAGAACAGCACCTCTCAGTCGGTTCTGGGGGGATGTGGCCTTTAGCTTCAGGAATCACTATGCTGCTGAGTGGTGTGGATATCACTCTGAGCTATTCCTACCTGTCCGCTGCTGCCTACAGTGCCCTGTGAAGCTTGGTCACACCAACAATATAGTTCTCTTGATTTTCGCTTCCTGCTTGAGCCTCCCCCGACAGATAAGGTATCTGTGCTGTGAGACCCCCTATCCATTGGGGTCCCACCCACATGCCTCATGTTAGCTAGAGCTGTGCCTCCCTCTGGAGCTCAACTCTCTCTCCCTGGGTACGTGCCCCTGCCCATCACGCACCACTATTAAAAACACAGGAAAACCTGGCTGCTGAGGTGCCTTCTATATCAGTGACAGTCAGCGTGTAGGCCTCTCCTCTCTGAATGATGCCGTGCTGCCTGGCGTTTCACTATGTGCTTGGGTGTGCAGTGTTACCAGCTTTGCCCATTACTTCGGGGTACGCTCATTTATTAGGGTTACTCTTCTGGGCAGTGGGGTTTTGTAATTCTATCAATGTACTGCTTGTGTCATGTGTGTTTTCATATGAGCTTTATTCCTCCCTTCCGCAAATCCCCTCCCAATGGAGCTATCCTGCAGGACCTAGGTTCCCCAGGGCTGGGTTCCTCCAGCCCAGAACCAGATGAACACGCACACACCCACATTAACAGAGCAAGTCTGAGCGGACCCAGTCGATCAGCACTTTCAAGCTCTCACCCTTATATGTCCCTGGCCTCAGTGGTCTGGGTCAAGCAGCACTTTCAAGCTGTCACCCTTATATGCCCGCCCCTGGGCTCAGTAGTCTGGGTCGAGCAGTACTTCCAAGCAGCCACCCTTGTATGTCACAGGTTCAGCACGTCCCTATCCCCACTTTCACATCACAATTGTACTGGCAGTAACCTACCTGATGAGCAAACCCCACAGTATTTTTGGGCGCTACAGGGATCTTTAGCTTAGGTAAAAGAAGTGTTGCTGCAGAGTAAATGGGGGAAGCTGAAAACACCAAAGGGTAAAGTTCAGAGAGAGAGAGAGAGCGAGAGAAGCAACCAGCTTAACCATAAAAGTTATTCATTGAATAATAGTGATAACTACACAAGGAGAGCCTAAACCAACATAACAGTTACATTACTAAGGGCTTGGATACACTTGCGAGTTAGAGCGCATTAAAGCAGCCCAGTGTGCTCTAACTCACGACACGTCCACACTGGCAAGGCACGTAGAGCGCTCTGAGTCCGAGCCTAGAGCACTCCTGGTAATCCACCTCGGTGAGTGGAATAATGTTTGATGTGCCCCCTCTGGAGCACCGTGGCACCAGTGTGGACGCCCTGGTCTGTTAATGTGCTCTGATTGGCCTCCAGAAGTGTCCCACAATGCCTATTCTAGCCACTCTGGTCTTCACTTTGAACTCTACTGCCCTGCCCTCAGGTGACCAGCTGTCAGACCCGCCCTTTAAATTCTCTGGGAATTTTGAAAATCCCCTTCCTGTTTGCTCAGCCAGGCGTGGAGTGCTCTCAGCGCATCTTTCCAGGTGACCATGCCTCCACGTGCCCGGCGAGCCCCAGCATGGAGCAATGGTGAGGTGCTGGACCTCATCAGTGTTTGAGGGGAGGAAGCTGTCCAGTCCTAGCTGTGCTCCAGCCATAGGAATTATGATACCTTTTGGCAGATATCAAGGGACATGATGAAAAGGGGCCATGACCGGGACGCACTGCAATGCAGGGATAAGGTGAAGGAGATGCGGAATACCTACCGCAAAGCCCACGAGGCAAAACGCTGCTCTGGTGCTGCCCCCCTGACCTGCCGTTTCTACAAAGAGCTGAACGCAATACTTGTGGGTGACCCCACCTCCACTCCGAGGACCACCATGGACACGTCAGAGCCCAGTTCAACAAGGAAGGAGGAGGAAAGCGGGAGCGAGGGTCCTGAGGAGGAGGAAGACACCCCAGAATCCCTAGATGCGTGCAGCAAGGAGCTGTTCTCAAGACAGGAGGAAGGTAGCCAGTCGCGGTGGCTGGTGCTTGGGGAAGGACAAACACCAAAGGAGGTGCCCGGTAAGCGGCTTTTATTTTGGGAAGGAAGTTATTTGGTGCGGGCTGTTGGGGGCGAGGAGGGTTAGGGCTGCGTGCATGCTTAGATGTGGAATAGGGTGTTGAGGTGCTCTCTCACATCGCGGTAATTGGCCTCAGTGATCTCTTCAAAGGTCTCATCCAGAAGTTGGGCAATGCGCTTGCGCAGGTTCCTTGGCAGAGCTACTGTGCTTCTTGCCACTAAGGCTAACATGTCCGTGCCGTGTGGGCCATGGAGACCAAGCTGCATATGGGCCAGGGCAGAAGCCGCATTGTAGTAGAAGACCCTCCCTTGCTTCCCAGATCACCCTCAGCAGCGAAATATCTTCCAGGATGAACTCCTGTGGAAAATGTGGAGACAGTGTTCAGTATAGGGGCCCCCTGCAGCTGTTGGCTCTCCCCAAGGCACAGAAACCCAGAGGACAGTACGGCCGTGAAACAATCAGTCACACTTGACCCTGTGCTTGCTTACCATTTTGGGGCTCCCATGGGTTATGTGCGCTCACTTTGGGACGGGCAAATTATGCTATTGTGTAGACTGCGCTTGCCGTTAAGTACAGGGGGATCATTGCTCTGTCTGGTGTGAACAATGCTGCCTCTGTTAAGTATTGCATTTTGCCTTTACAGATGCAACCTTGAGATCTCAGCCGTCCATGTTATCACCGGCTGAAAGACTGCAAAGAATCAGGAAGAGGCCATGTAGAAGCAAGGAAGACATGCTGCATGGAGTAATGCAGCAGTCACTTAAAAAGAATCTAAAAGTGCAGGAGTGGAGGGAGAGTGAAAGGAGGATCCGCCAGCAGAATGAGGAGCGCCGGCTCAAAAGCGCGGTGTTCCGGCAGCAAAGCATGGATCGGCTGATAAGCATCATGGAGTACCAAGTGGACTCTATCCAGGCGCTCGTAGCCATGCAGGCAGAGCAGTACCTCACCTGCCCCCCCCGCAGCCCTTGTCCCAAAACTCTTTCCCTTGTGCCCCCATGTCACCTCCAACCCACTATCCCCAACATCCGGGTTCTTATCGCCACCAGCTGCCTCCAACACCTGTAGCTTCACCACCCAGCCCTGAAAACTACGACCCTGACCCACTGCACTCAACCCCCATCACCAGGCAGTATACCTATCCTGAAGTGCAGCACTCATTGCACAGCACTCCAGACAGGAAGGCTGAGTATGATAACAGGACAGATCTAAATCTGTGATTGTACCGTTCCCCACCCCACCCCCTTGCCCTTTGTGTTTCCCAAGCAGTTGTGTTTCTTTTCAATAAATGAATTTTCTTTTCAATAAATGGATTTTTTGGCTTTGAAAACATTCTTTATTATTTATTGCATAAAGTAAAAGATACCTTCATCCAGGAAAGCAACAGGGACTGCAAGTCAGAGTAGCAAACACAGATTCCTACTAACATTGGAACCACTGCACTTCACTCCTGTGCAGGGCACCAAACATTACTGGTGGCTTTCAGCCTCAAATTGCTCCCTGAAGGGATCCCTAATCCTTGCAGCCCCACACTGGGCCCCTCTAACAGCCCTGCTCTCTGGCTGTTCAGATTCGGTCTCCAGGTGTTGAACCTCCGATTTCCATGCTTGAGTGAACCTTTCACCCTTCCCTTCACAAATGTTATGGAGAGTACAGCACGCGGATATAACCGCGAGGATGCTGTCATCGGCCAGGTCCAGCTTTCTATACAGAGAGCACCAGCGGTCCTTTAAACGGTCAAAAGCACACTCCACAGTCATTCTGCACTGGTTCAGCCTGTTGTTGAACCATTCCTTGCTGCTGTCAAGGCTCGCTGTGTAGGGTTTCATGAGCCATGGCATTAAAGGTAAGCGGGGTCTCCAAGGATCACAAAGGGCATTTTGACTTCCCCTATGGTGATCTTCTGGTCTGGGAAAAAAGTGTTCCGAAACATGCGTGCGTCATGCACCTTTCCGGGCCAGCCTGCATTCATGTCAATGAAACGCCCATGGTGATCCACAAGCACCTGGAGAACCATTGAGAAATACCCCTTCCGATTAACATACTCAGCGGCTACGTGGGCTGGTGCAAGAATTTGAATATGCGTCCCATCTATTGCCCCTCCGCAGTTAGGGAAACCCATTTGTGCAAAGCCAGCCACAATGTCATGCACGTTACCCAGAGTCACGGTTCTTCTGAGCGGGATGCGATTAATGGCCCTGCAAACTTGCATCAACACGATTCCAACGGTCGACTTTCCCACTCCAAACTGGTTCGCGACCGATCGGTAGCTGTCTGGAGTTGCCAGCTCCCAGATTGCAATAGCCACCCGCTTCTCCACCGTCAGGGCAGCTCTCAATCTCGTGTCCTTGCGCCGCAGGGTGGGGGCGAGCTCCTCACACAGTCCCCTGACAGTGGCTTTTCTCATCCGAAAGTTCTGCAGCCACTGCTCGTCATCCCAGACGTGCATGACGATGTGATCCCATCCCTCAGTGCTTGTTTCCCGAGTCCAAAAGCGGCGTTCCACGGTGGTGAGCATGTCCTTGAATGCCACAAGCAATCTCGTGTCATATGCGTTACTCGAGTCGATATCGTCGCAACCCTCACAGTCAGTTTGGATCTTAAGGAGGAACTCGACTGCCAAACGTGACGTGCTGGCGAGACTCGTCAGCGTACTCCTCAGCAGTTTGGGCTCCATTCCCGCAGACCGAAAGGGAAGACAGAGCGCGCAGCACAAAAACCGTTGAAAGATGGCGCCAAATGTGGATGGAAGCACAGGGCTTGCTGGGATCTGAACCGATGCATCACGGGGCGTTGGGACAGGACCCAGAATGCCCTGCACTCCCCGCCCCCTTCCCACAAGCCACAGCGCCTGAATGGGAAGAGGTGCTCTGTGGGATAGCTGCCCACAAGGCACCGCTCCCAATGCCACTGCAAGTGCTGCAAATGTGGCCCCCCCGCCAGTGCACTGTCAGCTGACAGTGTGAGCACACGGCAGCGCTTTCCCTACTGCGCTCTCCGAAGGCTGGTTTAACTCACAGGCTCTACATCTGCAAGTGTAGCCATGCCCTAAAGGTTAATACCTGAGGTAGAAAAGAAAACAGAGAGAGAAAGAGGGAGGGATCTCATCCACTCCATGGGGCTTGAACTGGTCGGAGTTCCTAGGTGATGGAGGTAGCTCAGGGTCCTGAGTGCTGCAGACAGGCAGAGCCCCCAGCACGATCAGTCAGGAGAAGATGTAATCCCAGTGGAACTGATGCATAGTTCGGACTCAAGCATCAGAATACTTACTTGAACATAGGTAGGGGTTTTTGTAGAGAAACGACAATGGTTCAAGGGAGAACACTAGATTTGTTTATGGGTAAACTGATGACTCAAGGGTTTTCTTTAGGCTAGACAATAGGAGCTGATCACTCCTAGCTATAGGTGATGTTTTTTGCAGGGAGTTCACAATGCACTTAGGCTGCTTCATTATTTTGGATATAAATCAAGGATTCATGACTAGAATTGGTCTGATAACTGCTGAGCTGGGTGTGTGTTGGCGTAGGTTCATTAACATCTGGAGCAGAGATCCCCCATGATGCAGTGCTTCCCTGCTTTTCTGGTCCCAGAGTTCAGTGCAGTTCTCTGTTCTCCAATCTGTATGCTAATGGAGATGCCTTAATCTTGTCACCCTTGTCAGGAGGGGTCTAGGTGTGTCTCCCAACGCCCTTCACTGCTCTCTGCAAGCCTTTTCTCTGATCAGTTTTGGTTCAAGCAGAGACTGGTGGGGGGGTGTCTTTCGTGAGTCAGACAGGCTAGATACTGCGCCCTGGTTCCCCAAGAACTCAGAGCTGACAGGCCTCAGTGGGTCTGTCTATGTGGTTCATTTTCACTCCTGTGACTGTGCAGCCAGTTATGGTAAAGCTCCGAGTTCCCCGTCCCATCGCTGCAGAGCCTGGCGTGGGCAGAGGACATGTGTTAACCAGCTGGACTCTGCTTATCTCAAAAGGCCCCTGTGATATTTCTTGACTGCTAGATGCTCCCAGGCTGGCAGCTGTGGGGGACTCTAGCCTAGGAAGCAGTGGGATGGGGTGCTGTAAGTCTGGCGTCCATAGCAGGGACAAAGTCGAAGCTAAGGTGTACGCGCCTGTGGGTGGAGTGTGTGTGTGTGTGGGGGGGGGGGTTGTCCTGTTTGGTGACTTACCAATTAGCTTCCTTGCTGTTGGGGTTTTGTGTCAGGTATTCTATATGTGTAGCAGCCTTACAGCTTCTCCACAAAGCTGTCTGTGTATTAATTTTTCAGTTATTATATTTTTTAAACAGGGGGAAGAGGGAGACCTGGGGGGTAATTTCAGCTGATAGATTCCATGGAAGTTCAGCTGATGAAAATTTTATCTGCCCAGTGAAGGAGAAAATGTAGCTTGCTTGAGACTGCAGCTGCTGACTCGCTAAAACTTCTGTGTGCCTCTGCACAAAGAACCTTCTCTGTTGTAGGATGTAAGCTGACAAACAAGTGCCGCTGCTGATGGAAAATATTTTGAATCAACAGAGTAGATGTTGCTTATGGTGGAGTAGTTTTTACTTGCTGAAGACCAGCAACTGCTGGATCAGATTTTATCCATCAGCACCTGCATCTCTCTGGCAGATCAGTGCTTCTCTGTGAGCAGCTGCACAGTAAAAGCTTCACCACTGTAGGACAAAATTGAGAGAAGTGGGAACATGACACACACCTTGTCAGTAGGTTGTATGTAAGGCCCTACTTGAATCATGGGATGATTGTCAAATAATTGCGGCTGAGTTGCGGAGGAGACATGGAAAATTGCGGAAAAGTAATAATGGACATATATTAACAGCAGTAATTTAGATAAGCCAGGGTAGACTTATTTGTTTAAGAAAAATTTGCTGGAACGATATAGACACTCAAGTATTATGTTATGCCTGCTAATTTTTTTGATAACCAGACATTTTGCTGCTACTATATTACAGTCATTAAAAAACCAAAAGTGACCGGTACAGTATAAAATTCAGAAGACTAAAAGTCTTAACACAACTGCTGAAGAAATCAGGTCCAGTCACTCTAGCCTTTTACATTTTACAGGCATTGAATGTTTATGCAATTAGTACTGCACTCTCCAAATGTATGCAAAATTGTGGACAACGCAAAATAAGCTAATTAAAATCAAAACTGCGGTGGAAGCCTAATATTGTGGGATCCGCAATTTCCACAATATCGCAAATGAAGTAGGGCCTTAGTTATATCACAATATGCCAGACACCAGTAGAAAATGGAAGATCAGGACTCCTGAGATCTATCCCTGGCTCTGGGTGGGGAGCATAGTCTAGTGGATAGAACAGTGGTTAGCAGAAGGTTAAGAAAAGCACTTTGTCATATTGAAGACATGGGATCTGTTCCTAAGTCTGAGAGACATGACTTTGACTTTGGAGTTGGGGGAAGCTCAGCACAGTGCAGGGCTCCCCAACTTGAACTGGCAGGATTTCCTTAGAACAGGTTTTACATGTAGAGTGGGGTGTCTGTTAGGACAGGCTGGGGTTGCAGCCACTCGGAGCTCCCCCCCCAGCCAGTGCTCCTGCCCCACTCCCCATGAGCTCGTCCTGCTGGGAGAGGTTAGAGTCAGATTTGGGCTGGATTGATGCCCCAGTCCCTTCCCTTGTGGTGGATTCTTGTGCTTCAAAATCAAAATTTTAATGTAAAACAGAAAATCAAGCCTGTAGCCCCCGTGGTTACAAAGATCAACTTCAAAACGTGACCCAGGTGAACCTGATGCCGTGATGTCTGCCTGAGTCTGTCGACAGCCTGAAACAACAGCTCTGAGAGGAGCGGGGATTCCATATTCACATTCACAGGAAAGGGGGGTTAACGCTGAATCTCTGAAGGTGACAATTTAAAGGGTCAACACCGATAACCATTTCACAGCTCAGGAAAGGAGAGGGACAAGCATACAAGGAAGAGCTGCACAGTCCATGCAAGTGGCAGCCCACTTTAGTCTCACAGCTGGGTGGGTTTTGGTTGTGGGAGGAGGATGGTAGAAGATCACATTTCCTCTCCGCCCCCATGAAGCCTGGAGGTAGCAGGGGGCTCCCCACAGCCAGGGTTTCTACCACCCTTCTGTCTGGGAGAGGCTGGGACTGGAGTACCTGGGCGCTCCCTGACAATCAGTGCTCCTGCAGCACCACCTACCGGGAGAGGCTGGTCCTGCACTAGCAGTGGGATGCTCTGGAGCTCCTGTCATATTCTCTTGCTAGCATTTCATTGTTTTCTCTGGAGGGTTTTATTCCTGCATCTCCTGACTTGTAATTTCTCACAGCCCCTTATGTGTTTGTTCCTCAGGTTCTGCTTTGTCTGGAGATGACGAATGTGGCTGGGCTTCCTTTCTGCCTTGTGCAGTTCCAGCAGGAAAGTCACTGACTGGAATGACAGGGAAACTACAATCATCCGAGATCATGTTCTGGGAAATAACCCGACACAGACTGGACATCGAGAGAATGGTTTGCACCCTAGTGCCCATCATTTGTGTTAGTAACACCAGCGCCATCCCCGATCCCACCCCATAACTCCTCTGCCCTCCCACAGCTTAACATTGTATTGCCTTTCTGCTGCACTAACGCCACCGTCAGGGCTTGGTCTAGGCCAGTGGTTTTCAAACTGCAGGTCGCAACCCAGTTCTGGGTCGCGGAATGGAAGGCCCTGGGTCGCGGCGGCTCTGGTCAGCACCACCGACCAGGCCATGAAAGGTCCCATCGGTGGTGCTGCGGGTCTAAGGCAGGCGAGTCCCTATCTGTTCTGACATCGCGCTGCACCCCAGACACGGCCAGCAGCAGGATCAGCTCCTAGGGAGGGGGGCCACAGGGCTCTGCATGCTGCCCCTGTCCCAAGCACCGGCTCCGCACTCCCATTGCCCGGTTTCCAGCCAATGGGAGCTGGGGTGGGCAGTGCCTGCGGGTGAGAGCCACATGGAGCTGCTTGTGCACCTCTGCGTCGGACCTGCTGCTGGCTGCTTCTGGGGCACAGCGCAGTCCGCGGTGCCAGGAGAGGCAGGAAGCCTGCCTTAGCACCCCCGCTGCAACGCTGTCCGGGAGCCGCCTGAGGTAAGCCTGTGCCCCGCGCCCCAACCCCCTGCCCCAGCCTTGAGCGCCCCCAAACCCAGAACCCCTTCCTGCACCCAAAACCTCTCATCCCTGGCCCCACCCCAGAGCCTGCACCCCCAGGCCAGAGCCCTGACCCCCTCCCGCTCCCCAACCCCCTGCCCCATCCCTGAGCCCCCCCAAACTCGGAGTCCCCTCCTGCACCCCAAACCCCTCATCCCCGCCCCACCCTGCAGCCCTCACCCCCGCACCCCAATCCTGTGCCCCAGCCCTGAGCCCCTCCAAATGTGGTGTCCCGTCCTGCACTCCACACCCCTCATCTCTGTGCCCCAGCCTTGAGCCCCTCCCACACCCCAAACCCCTCATCCCCAGCTCCGTTGGGTCATGGGCATCAACAATTTTCTTCAACTAGGTCGCTAGAAAAAAAGTTTGAAAACCACTGCTCTAGAGCATGGCCAGCCTTCCCCAGCCAGTGTCTCCAGACCCAGGGTGCAGCCTGCCGCTCTCAGCCCTGAGCAGCTGCTTTGAAGGGAAAACATTTCAAGTGGAAAACACGGCAGCTCTAACACAGCAGCTCTCCTCACCTTGTGGAGGGAGGAGCACTGCACCAGCAGCGCGCACCGCAGAACATGCAGCAGAGGGGGAGATCAGGACCCAGAGCCCCCTGAGGAGAAGTAACCCTGTAGCAGGCGTCATTTGGGGGCCAGAAGGCCTAGTGGGCAGACTGTGGCTTGACAGTCGGCAACGTCTTGGGCTGGTCTTGCTGGGTGTTCCATGGGCCTGGCAGCTGAGTTACGATCCATCGTTCCCCAGTGCTTCCCGGGTTTTCCTGGCTGGATAGGGTGGGGGGACCCAGGCCCTCCCCACTGAGTCCCAGCCCAGGGCCCAGGGGAGAAGGAGGTGAGGAGAGGAGCGTCTCAGGGCTTGGCTACACTTGCGAGTTAGAGCACATTAAAGCAGCCCCGGGCGCCCTACCTCATGACACGTCCATACTGGCAAGGCACGTAGAGCGCACTGACTCCATGGCTAGAGCGCTCCTGGTAATCCACCTCGCTGAGTGGAATAACGTTTGATGCGCCCCTGCTGGAGCACTGCGGTGCCAGTGTGGACACCCTGGTCTATTAATGTGCTCTGATCGGCCTCCAGAAGTGTCCCACAATGCCTGTTCTAGCCACTCTGGTCTTCACTTTGAACTCTACTGCCCTGCCCTCAGGTGACCAACCATCAGACCCACCCTTTAAATTCTCTGGGAATTTTGAAAATCCCCTTCCTGTTTGCTCAGCCAGGTGTGGAGTGCTCTCAGTGCATCTTTCCAGGTGACCATGCCTCCACGTGCCAGCCGATCCCCAGTATGGAGCAGTGGTGAGGTGCTGGACCTCATCAGTGTTTGAGGGGAGGAGGCTGTGCAGTCCCAGCTGCGCTCCAGCCGTAGGAATTATGATATCAAGGGACATGATGGAAAGGGGCCATGACCGGCATGCACTGCAGTGCAGGGGTTAAAGTGAAGGAGCTGCGGAATGCCTACCGCAAAGCCCACGAGGCAAACAGCCGCTCTGGTGCTGCCCCCATGACCAGCTGTTTCTACAAAGAGCTGGATGCGATATTTGTGGGCGACCCCACCTCCACTCCAAAGACCACCATGGACACTTCAGAGCCCAGTTCAACAAGGCAGGAGGAGGAGGAGGAGGAAAGCGGGAGCGAAGGTGCTGAGGAGGAGAAAGACACCCCGGCATCCCTAGATGCGTGCAGCCAGGAGCTGTTCTCAACCAGGAGGAAGGTAGCCAGTTGCGGCGGCTGGTGCTTGGGGAAGGACAAACACCAGAGGAGGTGCCTGGTAAGCGGCTTTTATTTTGGGAAGGAAGTTATTTGGTGCGGGCTCTTGGGGCGAGGAGGGTTAGGGCTGCATGCATGCTTAGATGCGGAATAGGGCGTTGATGTCCTCTCTCACATCGTGGTAATCGGCCTCAGTGATCTCCTAAAAGGTCTCATGCAGAAGTTGGGCAATGTGCTTGCGCAGGTTTCTTGGGAGAGCTACTGTGCTCCCTGTCCCAGTAAGGCTAACTTGTCTGCACCACTGTGCCGTGAGTGGCGGGGGGACCATTGCTGCACACAGCCAAGCTGCATATGGGCCAGGGCAGAAGCCGCATTGCAGTAGAAGACCCTCCCTTGCTTCCCAGGTCACCCTCAGCAGTGAGATCTCTTCCAGGACGGACTCCTGTGGAAAATGTGGGGACAGTGTCCAGTGTAGGGGCCCCCTGCAGCTGTTGGCTCTCCCCAAGGCACAGAAACCCAGAGGACAGTAAGGCCGTGAAACAATCAGTCACACTTGACCCTGTGCTTACCATTTTGGGGCTCCCATGGGTTATGTGCGCTCACTTTGGGACGGGCAAATTATGCTATTGTGTAGACTGCGCTTGCCGTTAAGTACGGGGGAATCATTGCTCTGTCTGGTGTGAACAATGCTGCCTCTGTTAAGTGTTGCATTTTGCCTTTACAGATGCAAGCTTGAGATCTCAGCCGTCTGTCTTATCACTGGGCGAAAGACTCCAACGAATTAGGAAGAGGCCATGTAAAAGCAAAGAACACATGCTATATGAAGTCATGTAGCAGTTCCTTAATGAGAATCAAAAATTGAAGGACTGCAGGAGAGTGAAAGGAAGATCTGCCAGCAGAATACAGATCACCAGCACCAAAGCACAGAGCGACTGATAAGCATCATGGAGCGCCAAGCGGACTCGATCCAGGGGGCTCATAACCATGCAAGCGGAGCACTACCGCGCCCACTGACCCCCGCGGCCCTTGTCCCCAAACTGTTTCCCTTGTGCCCCCATGTCACCTCCAACCCACTATCCCCAACATCCGGGTTCTTATCGCCACCAGCTGCCTCCAACACCTGTAGCTTCACCACCCAGCCCTGAAAACTACGACCCTGACCCACTGCACTCAACCCCCATCACCAGGCAGTATACCTATCCTGAAGTGCAGCACTCATTGCACATCACTCCAGACAGGAAGGCTGAGTATGATAACAGGACAGATCTAAATCTGTGATTGTACCCTTCCCCACCCCACCCCCTTGCCCTTTGTGTTTCCCAAGCAGTTGTGTTTCTTTTCAATAAATGAATTTTCTTTTCAATAAATGGATTTTTTGGCTTTGAAAACATTCTTTATTATTTATTGCATAAAGTAAAAGATACCTTCATCCAGGAAAGCAACAGGGACCGCAAGTCAGAGTAGCAAACACAGATTCCTACTAACATTGGAACCACTGCACTTCACTCCTGTGCAGGGCACCAAACATTATTGGTGGCTTTCAGCCTCAAATTGCTCCCTCAAGGCATCCCTAATCCTTGCAGCCCCGTGTTGGGCCCCTCTAATAGCCCTGCTTGCTGGCTGTTCAGATTCAGCCTCCAGGTGTTGAACCTCCAAGTTCCATGCTTGAGTGAATCTTTCACCCTTCCCTTCACAAATGTTATGGAGAGTACAGCACGCGGATATAACCGCGAGGATGCTGTCATCGGCCAGGTCCAGCTTTCCGTACAGAGAGCACCAGCGGCCCTTTGAACGGCCAAAAGCACACTCCACAGTCATTCTGCACTGGCTCAGCCTGTTGTTGAACCGCTCCTTGCTGCTGTCAAGGCTCCCTGTGTAGGGTTTCATGAGCCACGGCATTAAAGGGTATGTGGGGTCTCCAAGGATCACAATGGGCATTTTGACTTCCCCTACGGTGATCTTCTGATCTGGGAAAAAAGTCCCGGCTTGCAGCCTCCTGAACAGGCCAGTGTTCCAAAAGATGCATGCATCATGCACCTTTCCAGACCAGCCTGCGTTCATGTCAATGAAACGCCTACGGTGATCCACAAGCACCTGGAGAACCATAGAGAAATACCCCTTCCGATTAACGTACTCAGAGGCTAGAGTGGGTTGGTGCCAGAACTGGAATATGTGTGCCATCTATTGCCCCTCTGCAGTTAGGGAAACCCATTTGTGCAAAGCCAGCCACACTGTCATGCACGTTACCCAGAGTCACGGTTCTTCTGAGCAGGATGCGATTAATGGTCCTGCAAACTTGCATCAACACGATTCCAACGGTCGACTTCTCCACTCCAAACTGGTTCGCGACCGATCGGTAGCTGTCTGGAGTTGCCAGCTTCCAGACTGCAATAGCCACCCACTTCTCCATCGTCAGGGCAGCTCTCAATCTTGTGTCCATGCGCCGCAGGGTGGGGGCGAGCTCCTCACACAGCCCCCTGACAGTGGCTTTTCTCATCCGAAAGTTCTGCAGCCACTGCTCGTCATCCCAGACGTGCATGACGATGTGATCCCACCACTCAGTGCTTGTTTCCCGAGTGCAAAAGCGGCGTTTCACGGTGGTGAGCATGTCCGTGAATGCCACAAGCAATCTTGTGTCGTATGCGTTACTCAAGTCGATATCGTCATCGCAACCCTCACAGTCAGTTTGGATCTTAAGGAGGAACTCGACTGCCAAACGTGACGTGCTGGCGAGACTCGTCAGCGTACTCCTCAGCAGTTCGGGCTCCATTCCCGCAGACCGGAAGGGAAGACAGAGCGCGCAGTACAAAAACCGTTGAAAGATGGCGCCAAATGTGGATGGAAGCACAGGGATTGCTGGGATCTGAACCGATGCATCACGGGGCGTTGGGACAGAACCCAGAATGCCCCGCACTCCCCACCCCCTTCCCACAAGCCACAGCGCCTGAATGGGAAGAGGTGCTCTGTGGGATAGCTGCCCACAAGGCACCGCTCCCAATGCCACTGCAAGTGCTGCAAATGTGGCCCCGCCAGTGAGCTGTCAGCTGACAGTGTGAGCACACGGCAGCGCTTTCCCTGCTGCGCTCTCCGAAGGCTGGTTTAACTCACAGCGCTCTACATCTGCAAGTGTAGCCGTGCCCTCATTCTCCTCTTGCTGATACATCAGAGCAGCCTCCCCAGGGCCCCTTCCTACCTGCCCCGCTCTCGCTCCAGCTGGGGCATGGTCCCAGCGCCCTGCCCCCGTGGGGCGTTCCCGGTGCCTCCCACCAGCTCAGAGAGTCAGTGGTGCTTGCCAGCTCCCTTCTCAGGGCCCAGCTAGTTTCCCTCGTCCAGGAGCAGGGGAGGGAAAAGGGTCAGGCTCCTGCTTGGCTGGGTCGGACCCACAGTCCAGACCCTTCTCCTGGGATTGCTGTCCCAGGGCTATCTCCCTGCAGCCAGCCTCTCCTTCTCCCCCTGCCCCCGCTGGCTTTCAGGCCCCTTTGGGGCAGGACCTCTATTTGGAGCATGCTCTGCAGCTGCGGAGGAGGGGAGGTGTCCTTCTTGGCCCAGTCCTGCTCCATCGCTCCCTTAGCCTTTGCGTGGGGCCTGTAACCCCATCACCATCCCCCTCCCACCCATTCCCCCAGCCCTGCTCCTGCTCTCACCCCTTTTGCTGCCATGCGATGTCCCCAGATAACTGTGTCCCTCTGCCCCATTGCACGGAGCTGGGACTCTGGAGTCTCTAGGCCACCACCGGCCCCTCGTAAGGCATCAGCCACCCTTCCCCCACCACCCACGCGTCTGGCCTCTCCACCCAGTCCCGGCTCCTGCACTCCTCTCCCTGCTCCCCCTCCCATCCTTGCCCTGCAAAGCCCGGCACTTACTGTGCTGAACCAAACAGGCAGTGTCATGCACACCTTGTGCAGGGCTGCTGCTAGCAGGTCGGGTCTCTGTACCAGACAGGGACTGGCCACAGAGCTGCCTTCCTAGAAACACCCACGCGTGTTCACTGTAAGATCCCGGAATGCCCTGCCAGGCATGGCTGAGGTTGGCTTAAATAAGGTATAAATCAGACGGCAAGACAGTGGATGTGTTAAATTGTGCTGATATGTCATTCCTGGGAATGCTAATTAGTAAGAATAGACTCAGGTGGCTTGGCCGTGTCAGGTGAATGCAGGATCTCGAAGCGTGCTGGACTCTGAAGCTCGTGCAGGGACTAGCAAGAGAGGCAGACCGCTGTGCAGATTTCAGGGTGCTTGCAACTGTAGGCAGGGTCTGAATGAGCTCACCCCTGACATCTAGTGGTGAGCTGGGGAAGAGAACTTCAGGAGCTGATCTCTTTTGCAGGGGCACACCCACCCTGCCTAGGGGCTCAGCGTGACGGGACTGCTTTGCTCAAATGATCACTTTTGGCTGGTGTTGAATCACCAGTCTCTGTGTTATTGGGGCAGGGGTAATAAGGGTTGTTATCCTTGTTGTGTGACTCAAGGGCAGCAGAACTGTGCTTGTCATGCACTGGTTGAGGGACTCCCCCTCAACCTAACTGCACTCGCTAGGCAGAGGACATGGGTGCCAAAGCCCAAAGAATTGAGAGAAGGTGGTGGATAGGTATTTGTATTTGGTTGTGTGGGCCCTGTGTAAGGGTCCTAGACAGTATTTGACCCTTCCTGTCTCCTCTGTGTAATAAGGGTCAATTGAGAGTCTTGTTACATACCACAGAGTTGAAATCGCTGATGATGAGATCTAAACATTAGACCTACTTTGGGACAGTGTCTCTGATGAGTTTTGTTTCATGGTCTCTGTGTGTATATAATGTCTTCTGCAGTTTCCACAATATGCTATGCATCCGATGAAGTGAGCTGTAGCTCACGAAAGCTCATGCTCAAATAAACTGGTTAGTCTCTAAGGTGCCACAAGTACTCCTTTTCTTTTTTCTTTTTACGAATACAGACTAACACGGCTGTTACTCTGAAAGACTGCCCAGTGTGCACCAGCGGTGCACTGAAATCACTGAGAGCTGTGTTAAGTGGTGGAACTTGAAGGCAAGCTGGTGGGGGGGCTGATGAGGAGGAGAGTGGCCGGTGGAGAGGAGCAGCGAGGGGCCAGCAGGGTGGGTGAGCACCTGGACAGCAGAGCGAGCAAGGTGCCACCTTGCCCCGCCCCACCCTCCTCTAGCCAGGGTGAGAGGTGAACTCTGCAGATGCACTCTGAATTCTGGGTCTGCACTGACCAAAGACAACACTGTGAGTGGGGTGTGGAGAAGGGACAGGTATGTTAAAGGAACTTTTGGTTGCTGGACTTAAGAACCTGAGGCAAAAGGACACTGCCTAACATACTCTGGGGTGAGGCTTTTGTTTATGGTTTTATGTTTATGGATCCTGCTTGCGGTGTTTTCCCAAATTAATGCCGGTGACTTCCCTCCTTTTATGAGAACTTTCTTTTCTACACTCCGACTCTGTGCTTGCGAGAGGGGAAGTATTGCCTCTCAGAGGCGCCCTGGGGTGGTGTGTAATTGTCCCAGGTTCCTGGGTGGCGGCGCAAGCTGGTTTTGTGTTGTATTGTTGACAAGGAACCGCTAGATATTGAACTCAGGCCTTGTTGCTCCCAACTCCAATGGGCAGAAGAGTGACAGTGTAGTGCCCTTTGGAATCTCTGTGGATGGTTGGGAAGGGAGTACAGAGCGCTGCTCTGGCTGGCAGAGTCGGCTTGTGGATGGAGCGAGGCATCGCGAGGCGGCCTGGATCCAGCTTTGTGATGACTGGCGACAGAGGAGGAAAGAATCTGCTGCTCGGATTCATAGCGTTGCTCGTGCATGGGTGTGCCCTGCCTGTGGACGGGACTGTGACTTGCACATTGGGCTCAGCAGCCGTCAAAGAACTTTAATGGGCGCCTGTACCATATAAAGAGTGAGGGTGCCATTGAGCGGCCCACAGAGTCATCTAGTGGCTGAACAGTATCATACACAGACAAGGTGCAGGAGCTAAAATATCTTTTATTGGACCAACCTCTTCTGGTGAGACAGACAAGATTTGGAGCTGCAGAGAGCTCTGTAATACAGTTTAGCATTCCTTTGCAGAGAGCACAGTGATACCAGTGTGTCTTGGGCTCCGCTCATCTCTCAGCCCTTGGCCATCGAATATCAGTCTAATTTAATTGATCTGGCCTTGGTGAATGTTTTCTTCTGTTAACATCCTCCTCAGATTCCCCGGGTGCCATCCCAACACACATCCTGCCAGTTACGGTTTTAACAAAGATGGGGGCCTCTGCCCTGTCAGAGCTCTGTGGTGGTCTGCCCTCTGTGCTGTCCTTGAGCCCCACAGGGCTGCCTCTGCAGAGACTGTCCTCATATATCTGGGCAGTTAGAATCATAGAATCATAAAATCATAGAATATCAGGGTTGGAAGGGACCTCAGGAGGTCATCTAGTCCAACCCCCTGCACAAAGCAGGACCAATCCCCAACTAAATCATCCTAGCCAGGGCTTTGTCAAGCCTGACCTTAAAAACTTCTAAGGAAGGGGATTCCACCATTTCCCTAGGTAACGCATTCCAGTGTTTCACTACCCTCCTAGTGAAAACATTTTTCCGAATATCCAACCTAAACCTCCCCCACTGCAACTTGAGACCATGACTCCTCGTTCTGTCATCTCCTACCACTGAGAACAGTCTAGATCCATCCTCTTTGGAACCCCCTTTCAGGTAGTTGAAAGCAGCTATCAAATCCCCCCTCATTCTTCTCTTCCGCAGACTAAACAATCCCAGTTCCCTCAGCTTCTCCTCATAAGTCATGTGTTCCAGTCCCGTAATCATTTTTGTTGCCCTCCGCTGGACCCTTTCCAATTTTTCCACATTTTTCTTGTAGTGTGGGGCCCAAAACTGGGCACAATACTCCAGATGAGGCCTCACCAATGTCGAATAGAGGGGAACGATCACGTCCCTCGATCTGCTGGCAATGCTCCTACTTATACATCCCAAAATGCCATTGGCCTTCTTGGCAACAAGGGCACACTGTTGACTCATATCCAGCTTCTCTTCCACTGTAGCCCCTAGGTCCTTTTCTGCAGAACTGCTGCCTAGTCTGTAGCGGTGCATGGGATTCTTGCGTCCTAAGTGCAGGACTCTGCACTTGTCCATGTTGAACCTCATCAGATTTCTTTTGGCCCAATCCTCCAATTTGTCTAGGTCTCTCTGTATCCTATCCCTACGCTCCGGCGTATCTACCTCTCCTCCCAGTTTAGTGTCATCTGCAAATTTGCTGAGGGTGCAATCCACACCATTCCCCAGATCATTTATGAAGATATTGAACAAAACCAGCCCGAGGACCGACCCTTGGGACACTTTGATACCGGCTGCCAACTAGACATGGAGCCATTGATCACTACCCGTTGAGCCCGACAATCTAGCCAGCTTTCTATCCATCTTATCGTCCATTCATCCAGCCCATACTTCTTTAACTTGCTGGAAAGAATACTGTGGAAGACTGTGTCAAATGCTTTGCTGAAGTCAAGGAACAACACGTCCACTGCTTTCCCCTCATCCACAGAGGCAGTTATCTCGTCATAGAAGGCAATTAGATTAGTCAGGCATGACTTGCCCTTGGTGAATCCATGCTGACTGTTCCTGATCACTTTCCTCTCCTCTAAGTGTTTCAGAATTGATTCCTTGAGGACCTGCTCCATGATTTTTCCAGGGACTGAGGTGAGGCTGACTGGCCTGTAGTTCCCAGGATCCTCCTTCTTCCCTTTTTTAAAGATGGGCACTACATTAGCCTTTTTCCAGTTGTCCGGGACCTCCCCGATCGCCATGAGTTTTCAAAGATAATGGCCAATGGCTCTGCAATCACATCCGCCAACTCCTTTAGCACTCTCGGATGCAGTGCATCCGGCCCCATGGACTTGTGCTCGTCCAGCTTTTCTAAATGGTCCCGAACCACTTCTTTCTTCACAGAGGGCTGGTCACCTCCTCCCCATGCTGTGCTGCCCAGTGCAGCAGTCTGGGAGCTGACCTTGTTCATGAAGATAGAGGCAAAAAAAGCATTGAGTACATTAGCTTTTTCCACATCCTCTGTCACTAGGTTGCCTCCCTCATTCAGTAAGGGGCCCACACTTTCCTTGACTTTCTTCTTGCTGCTAACATACCTGAAGAAACCCCTCTTGTTACTCTTAACATCTCTTGCTAGCTGCAACTCCAGGTGTGATTTGGCCTTCCTGATTTCACTTCTGCATCCCCGAGCAATATTTTTATACTCTTCCCTGGTCATTTGTCCAATCTTCCACTTCTTGTAAGCTTCTTTTTTGTGTTTAAGATCAGCAAGGATTTCACTGTTAAGCCAAGCTGGTCGCCTGCCATATTTACTATTCTTTCTACACATCGGGATGGTTTGTCCCTGTAACCTCAATAAGGATTCTTTAAAATACAGCCAGCTCTCCTGGACTCCTTTCCCCCTCATGTTGTTCTCCCAAGGGATTCTGCCCATCCGTTTCCTGAGGGAGTCAAAGTCTGCTTTTCTGAAGTCCAGGGTCTGTATTCTGCTGCTCTCCTTTCTTCCCTGTGTCAGGATCCTGAACTCGACCATCTCATGGTCACTGCCTCCCAGGTTCCCATCCACTTTTGCTTCCCCTACTAATTCTTCCCAGTTTGTGAGCAGCAGGTCAAGAAGAGCTCTGCCCCTAGTTGGTTCCTCCAGCACTTGCACCAGGAAATTGTCCCCTACACTTTCCAAAAACTTCCTGGATTGTCTGTGCACCGCTGTCTTGCTCTCCCAGCAGATATCAGGGTGATTGAAGTCTCCCATGAGAACCAGGGCCTGCGATCTAGTAACTTCCGTGAGTTGCCGGAAGAAAGCCTCATCCACCTCATCCCCCTGGTCCGGTGGTCTATAGAAGACTCCCACAACGACATCACCCTTGTTGCTCACACTTCTAAACTTAATCCAGAGACACTCAGGTTTTTCTGCAGTTTCATACTTGAGCTCTGAGCTGTCATACTGCTCCCTTACATACAGTGCAACTCCCCCACCTTTTCTGCCCTGCCTGTCCTTCCTGAACAGTTTCTATCCATCCATGACAGTACTCCAGTCATGTAAGTTATCCCACCAAGTCTCTGTTATTCCAATCACATCATAATTCCTTGACTGTGCCAGAACTTCCAGTTCTCCTTGCTTGTTTCCCAGGCTTCCCTGCATTTGTGTATAGGTACCTGAGATAACTAGCTGATTGTCCCTCTTTCTCAGTATGAGGCAGGAGCCCTCCCCTCTCGCGCTCTCCTGCTCGTGCTTCGTCCCGGTACCCTACTTCCCCACTTACTTCAGGGCTTTGGTCTCCTTCCCCCGGTGAACCTAGTTTAAAGTCCTCCTCACTAGGTTAGCCAGCCTGCTTGCGAAGATGCTCTCTTCCCTCTCTTCGTTAGGTGGAGCCCGTCTCTGCCTAGTACTCCTCCTTCTTGGAACACCATCCCATGGTCAAAGAAGGAGGGGGATCAGGGCTGGAACAGGGGGTTAGGGTGCGGGGGGAGGGGGAGCTCAAGGGTGCAGGCTCAGGGTGGCGCTTACCTCAAGCAGCCTTTGGAAGCAGCGACATGTCCCCCCTCTGGCTCCTAGGCAGAGGTGCAGCCAGGTATTTCTGCGTGCTGCCCCGTCCGCAGGCACCACCTCCGCAGCTCCCATTGGCCGCAGTTCCCAGCCAATGGGAGCTGCGGGGGCAGCGCTTGGGGCTGGGGCAGCATGCGGAGCCCCCTGGCTGCCCCTACGCATAGGAGCTGGAGGGAGAACATGCTGGCTGCTTTCCAGGAGCTGTGCAGTGTGGAGACTAGCAGGGACCCTGCCAGCCCTGCTGCACCGCGCTGCCATCCAGACAGTCAACGGCCCACTCAGCAGTGCTGACCAGAGCCACCAGGATCCCTTTTCAACTGGGTTTTCCAGTCAAAAACCAGATACCTGGTCACCCTAGGTTGGCATCTTCTTGACTTTCATCCTATCCTGGCCTGCATGCAGCTCGCCTGCAGCGATCAGTTCCTAGGCATGCTCAGAGCATTCCTAAAGCATTGGGCCCTGCTGGTGAGATAGGTGTTACCCCACCGAGGTTGGGGCAGAGTGTTGGGGTGCAGGAGGGGGTATGGGGTGCTGGCTCTGGGAGGAGGGTCAGGGCTGGGGCACTGTGTTGGGGTAGAGGAGGGGGTGGGGGTGCTGGCTCTGGGAGGGAGTCAGGGCTGGGGCTTGGGGTGCAGGAGGGGGTTTGGGTTGCTGGCTCCAGGAAGGGCCTCAGGGCTGGAGGTTGGGGTGTGGCCCCTTGCCGGGCAGCACTTACCTTCGGCGGCACCCGGTCGGTGGCGCAGTGTGGCTGCTGCTGCTAAGACAGGCTCCCTGCCTACCCTGGCCCCACACCCCTCCTGGAAGGAGCCAACACGTCCCTGTGGCCCGTGGGATGGGGGTGGGCGGCACGTGGCTCCGTGCACTGCCCCTCTCTGCAAGCACTGCCCCCATAGCTCCCATTGGCCACAGCTCCCCAGTCCCAGCCAATGGGAGCTGCAGGGGCAGTGCTTGCAGGCAGGAGCAGTGTGTGGAGGGAGACCCCTGCCCCCCCCCCCCCCAGGGCTGCGGCCAGGAGTGGCATGGGGCCGGGGCAGGCAGGGAGCCTGTCTTAGCGGCAGCCCCACTGTGCCGCCAGAGATCGCGATCAACTGGTTGGTGACCACTGCACTATGGGATAGCTGCTGGGCCTATCCTGAAGGCACTGATTCTGTGCATGGGCTGGCATGCCCCTCACTGCTTGCGCCTGTAGTCCCTCAGGAAGGAGAGTGTCAGCTAAGGACTCCAACCCTGGAACAGGCTATTCAGGATGTCCCGACTTGCTCTGCCTTCCCCTCCCCAGCTGAGGCCTCGCCTGTGTTACAGGTTGCACTGGTTTAACCAACAGTGTGTTTAAACTGATTTGGTATCACTGGTGCAAATCCCTGTGTGGATGCCCTTAATTCAATTTAAATCTGGATTATATGGATTCTGTGCTGAGCGAAGCTAGCTTGATATGGCAGGGGTAGATTGATTTAAGAGGGCTTGACAAACCAATGTCAAGTTAAGCTCATGCAACTTGTACTAGAGGCAAACCTTCAGTGAGTCAGAGCAGCCACCGCCCTCGTGGGGAGAAATATGGAAGCACTTAGACTTCGGATGAAAGATGCTGGGAGTGTGACTTGGGCAGGCCAGGAGAAAACACAGTCCCATACCACCATTCTTCCCAGATCATCACAGGAGCCTCCTTCTCCTGCTGTTAATACAGCCACCGAGCTCCTCCTCCTCCCTGGGTCCTGTCTCCAGGCCTCTTTTCAAGCTGCCCCCTCTGATTGGGAGAGTCACCCTCTTATTGCCTCCCAAACCACTGCGCACTCTGCGTCTTGCTCCTCCTCAGCACACACTGGTCTGTGTAGCCGGTCAGCAGCCACGCACCAGTGCAAGGATTTGAAGTGCTTTGAGATTGGACCCTCCTACCCCAGTGCAGTATTTTCTGTCCTGAGCTGATTGTCCTAACCGGACAGGGAGTTCCTTGGGGCAAGGAGCTGCTGGGCAGAGCCCTGTGTTCAGAGCTGACTACCACCAGCTCAGCCCGTTAGAGAAAGTTGTTTATAAAAGTCAGCAAAAGTTGGAGACAAATAAACTGGGACAAGCCAGAGCGTTTCAGTTAAAGAGCTGTGCTAAGGGTCCTGCAGGGCTCCTGGGAAGGGCCTGGGTTGGCATGGCAATGAGCTGAAAGAGTCTAGAAACAGGAGACAATGTTTAGAGTGAAACTGGGGTGTGTCTATGGGGTGAGGCTGCTGCCCCTTCTGGGACACTTTCTCTGGGGGTCACGCCGGGGGGCATGGGCTGGAAGGAGTGTCAGCCTCAGGGCTACATCCCCCTTTCATCTCCTGTCACCCTGATCCTGGGCTCTTGGGGGATTTTCTTTTTGTTCTGTCTGGGTAGCGCCGAGCACCGGGGGTCCTGGTCTGGGGCTTGAGCCTCTGGGGGCTACTGCAGTTCAAATGATAAATAACAACATCTGGAGAACAGGGGCATCATTTCAGAAAAATGCTGTGGGGCGCAAAGCTGTGTCAGCACAGAGAGCATTGGATGGGATTATATTGTATCCTGCACAGTCGGGGGTGCGGGAGTGGAAAACATAGTGGAGAGTGTAGACCTAGGAAAAGTCAGAGGTGGGGGGCAAACCAAGGTCTGCTCCCCTTGCCCCATAGCAAATGACACCCCTGCCTGAGAGACGTCCCAACCAGACAAGCCATTGTCCCCTCCACTGGCTTTGGCTGAATCCTGAACAGCTCTCGGGAAGGGAAACTTGGGTTCCTGCTGCCACCCCCAGCTGTAATGCCACCTAAAAGACTGGCACACAAGGAGGTTCCCTATAAAACTCTCGCCAGCTAAAGGCCAAGAGAATCAGGAGGAGGGTTAAAATACAAGTCTTCATGCTTTACATCCCAAAGGCTTTCCCTGTATCTTTTGTAAAAGGCAGGGAGAACAGCAGGGCATGTGCAGGGGTGATATTTCACGCATGTGAGGGGTAAAATATCCGGATGGAAGAGAAAATGTGATTTGAACCCCAAGAACTCTGTAAGGGCCCATTGGGTTGCTAGGGGGCACCCCAGACCAGCAGCAGTGGGAGCAGGGCTGTTGGAGGAGGGAGTGGGGGGGCTTGCCAGCCGGAGGGGAGAGAATGGAGGTGGATGTGAGAGGTCCTGGCTGCTGAGAGGCTGGCGGTGAGCCCAGCTTGGGAGAACAGCAGACTCCATGGTTTATGAACAGGAAGCCTGAACTGACTCTTTCTGCTCCTGGCAGGGCCAGGGGCACTTTGGACTGATCGCTACCAGACTTTGTTCTCCTAGGTGTTAATTCAGCCCAGAGTGGGGCTGTGGGGAATTGGGGGTTCATGCAGCGGGTTGGGAAGAACACCTACCCTACACACCAGGGGGACTGTGCTCCTGGGGATGGGGTCCTTGTAGCAGGGGAGCAGAAGGAGGTAAAATTGCTAAGTGAGAAGCTAGGCGTGGCCTCAGGCTGTGCAGAGCTGTGACACTGCATCCCAGGACACCCAGAACATGACAAAGGGTGTACTTTTCACGGTACTGGTTACCGTTGGAGTTGCCAGTGATAACTGGGCTGACCTGTTTAACACTGTAACACTGAACAGGAGTTCTGTTAACAGCTTGACCCTTGTTGGGCCTGAGATCCAAGCCTGCTTTCAACGCAACGGACTGTGTCTTCCACTGTGTTTTACCAAGCCCTGAGCAGCCCGGCAAATACAAATTTATAGTGTTAGAGATTGGGGGGCTGAGTCCCCTCTCGCCCCAATTTTGTACCAGTGTCTAACTCCAGGGGCTTCAGGAGTTACTCTGAATTTACACCAGTGTTAGCAAGCTGAGAACCTGGCCCTGGGAGTGCTGCTGCGGTGGCAAAGTTAGGGCACATTGGCTCTGAGCCCTGCATTGTGCATCTCCATCTGAGATCAGACTTCCCCTGGGATCCCACATACACAGGGAGAGCAAAACGTTAGTCCAGCCTGCTGCTATGCAGATCTGAGAGAAGAATTTAGCTCTTAATGAAGAATTATCTGACAGGCTGTCTGTGACAAAGGGCAATACATTGTAGCATGGAAAGTCCCTCTCCCACATACACAGTTACTCCTGTATTTTATCAGCGCTTTTGCAGCCTCTTCTCAAAGGGAAAATAAACAAACCATAAACCCAGGTCAGCAGTGGGCACCACACTGAGAGCGTGTGGAGAGAGAGCCTTCACTGGGATTTAACAGAGCGTGAGCTCCAGGCCTGAGCTAATGTTGCAGAAAAATAAAATGAACATAATAAGTTTGAAAAACAAACCTTTGTATTCGACTGATTTGCAAAACACCAGAGGAAAACAGAGGGTTTGCGTTCCAATTACTTGCCAGCAGAAACATGTTATGGGCATTTGAAATCTGTAGAACCCTTATTTTAATGAGAATCATGTTCTGTACCTACTTAAAAAAAAATCACAATAGCAGTAAGAAAGACCCTAAATTCCTAAGGCTCTGAGTTTGAGTTTAGGCTGCAGTCATAAAACTGGAATCAGGGCATGAGAAACAGAGAACAAGAGATTGTAAGCTCTCTGGGATGCCATCCTTGTCTTTTTACTGGTCATAATGACTTTGGGGGGTTATATGCCTATAACAGTGATACTCAGACGGAGGCTCACGAGCTGCAAGTGGCTCTTTGATGTATCCCCTGCAGCTCTTTGCAGCATATATGAAAACCCTGTGTGATTTAATTAGTAACCAATTGATATCATTAACCAATCAGGATGCCTTTACTATGTTATTAACCAATTAAGTTATCAACTTGCACTAAGTTATTAACTTATTTGCTGTGAGAATTTTCTCTATATATATCTCTCATTATAGTAAATTAAACAATGAATTCACATGACTGTGGCTCATTCGGGTAATGTTGATCACTAATTTGGCTCCTGAACCTCTGAGGTCTGAGTATCACCAGCCTATAATAAGAAATCCTGAGCTATCTGCAGGACAAATTCTATCGCCATGAATGCAGTTAACCACTAGATGGCACACTTGTTCCAGACAGAACACAGGGAGCTTGGATTGGTGCAATCCATCTGGAAAGCAGGGACTGCATCAAGGAAAGGGCCAGGCAGGTCCTATTTATTTAGAGACTTAAAGGATTTTCTGCTGCAGAAGCAACAGTATACAGAGCTGGCCAGGTAGCCAAGCCAGGGAGCTGTGCGTTGGCCAGGTGGCAATTCCAGCCACCCAGAAGCGAGGCAGGCCCTCAGTTTTAGCTGTGTCCAGCAGGTTGCAAGACGACAGCCCTGCAGATGACTGGTGGCTCTTTCATTGTGTGGCGATTGTCCTGGCAGAACGAACCCACAGGGCAGCGGAGTCTCTTATTCCTAATGATCAGCAGTTACCAAAGCACCAGCTGCTTTTACCCACTGATTACATTAAAACCCCACAAATCCAGGCTTCCCAGGGATTCCAGAGGTGGAAACCCACCAGAGTAAAAGCATAAGAAGCCAAAGTGGGAACTGTGGCATGGTGTCCTCCAAAGATCACCAGTGACAGTGCAACAATCCCCATCCCACCCTAGTAAGTGTTAGAGCTTGAACCTAACACACAGCACTAAAGCACCAGCTGCTACCATTTGTGCTAACATAGAAATGCTGCAAGAAGGAGTAGGCTGTTATCCTCTACTGAACCAGCCGCTAGAGGGCAGCACCACACACCACGTTTGTCTAGCTGTCCTTATGCAGCCCCCCCGTAGCATCTGAGCCTCTCACACTCACTAGTGTTTTTACCATCACAAGCCCCTGTGCAGCAGGGCAGAGCTTTAACCCCATTGTACAGAGGAGACCTGAAGGCCAGAAACGAAGTGACTTGCCCGGGGGAACCTGGGGCAGAGCAGGTCACCCAAGGTCCAGGTTAGCCCCTGGGCCAGCTCATTCAGTAGGTTATGGGGATGCATCTCAGAGTCGGCAGCAAAAGAGATGAGGCTCCCACATGCCAGCAAATTCCCCTAGCATCACTCCACTGGAACTGAGGGAGTGTTTTACTTGTAGCAAAGCGTGTTCCTTTCCTTCGCATTCATCTTGTCACTTTGCTGGCACTCTGCCCTCCTGAAGCGCTGCTCCCTGGACAGAATTGTCTCTGTCTTACTCAGTCTTATGTCTGGAGTCGGAATGAGCCGCCAGGAGGGAGAGTGCTAGCAGCAAACCGTGTTTGTCTGTTGTTTGTAAACCTGACCACAAATGTTCTACAGTGTCAGGGAGAGACTCAATCTGTCGCGCTGAGCATTGCTGCTTCTCTGCCCCCAGACGCACCGGCAGCCTGGCAACCTCCCAGAAAACATGAAGAGCTGGGCAGTATTAATAATAATTACTATTAATAGTACTGGATGGCTTGCGAAGCTGCTGTTTTTTGGCTCTGCAGCACACTCCCCACAGGAGACAAATGCAGCTGCTTCCTGCTGTGGATTGGTGGGAGAGAAAAACGTGGCGACACCTTTACAATATGGAGCTTTGGCCAGCGGAATGCTAATGCACCCAGAACGGAGTCTGATGCGTAGGGAGCATCCGTAATGGAAAAGCTAGATACGAATTCCTCCAAACGGTTCAAAGAGTCACCAGAATACATGGAGAGTCTGTACCTGGATTTGAGCTGTTAGTGGCAGATTGTGGCTCTGTGAGCTAGGGAGTGGACAGAGCAGAGCGCCCTGGGTACGCACTGGGGTACTGTCTTTGAGAAGAACTCAGGGTGCCACAGGAGACTCAGGAGACCTGGCTCCTCTCCCCAGAAGTGCTGCTGGCCTGCGGAGTGTTCTTGGGCAAATCACTGCCCTGCTGTGTGCCTCAGTTTCCCCACCTGCCCAGCTGGGGATACCAATGCTGACATCCCTCCTAAAGCACTTGGAGATCCATTCCTGAAAAGCACCGTCTATGAGCTAGGTGGTGTCACTGTCACCCCGGGTGTCCATGCACCAAGCAAAGAGCCACTCACACTCCACGAGCACCTCCAGCAGGAACAATGTCACATGCTCAGTCTGGGACGACAGAGCCCACTGCTGGGCTAGCTGCCTCGTGGCACAAAAGCCCCAGACAGGTGTAACCCCCACATGGAGATTGTCAGCTCCTGGAGCGCCAGGCTGAGCCCCACAGGACTGCAAGGCTACTGGCTACCTGGGCCCTCTGACAGAGCTGCCCAGCATGCTTGGAGCAGGGCCTGGAAACTCCTGCTGAGGTGGGTTGGCAGGTGTCAGCACAGGGTGATGTGGGCACTGACAAGCAGTGTGCTGGGGATGTGAGAACCTGCCCACCTGGGGGCAGCGAGATGTTCAGGTGCCAAGCGCTACCCAAGTGTGCAGTGTTGTTATTACCCTACCTGTGTGTCAGCGGGACGCTCACCGCGCCACACACAGCAGGCAGCCTCGGGGCTGGAGGAGCACGTGGAGTACCAGGGACATGGCCTCGGGTGACATGCTCTGGGTACTAGCGATGCCCTCTGGCCCTCTCCCTACTACAGCCCCCAGGAGGCCCCCCTGCGTCTGCCTGCTGCTGCCGTCTGAGCGGGATGGGGAGGTGCGAGTGGCTTTCTGTCCCCTGCTCGTTAGTGTGAATCAGCGAAACTCTGGTGCACAAATAGCCTAGTGGTGGGCGCCAGACAGACTCCTCCTCTACACCCAGCCCCCAGCACCATGGTCAGAGACATCAGAGAGCTGGGTGTGACAGGGAGCCATCCCCAGGACACCGCTGTGGAGCATAGCCTGGCCTTGCAGGGGTACTGCCCATTGCTCCCCCATCTGTCTCTCCCCAGAAGCCACCCAGGCTGGAGGAACACTCTCACCTGAAATTCCCCCTGCGGGGTCCCATTTGTTACGTTTCTCACAGTATGTCAAATTAGTCCTAGGCCCTGAGTCCAACCCTTGTTTGCCGGGGACCCTAGTGGGGTCTGGGCTGATAACACAGGCTGGCTGCAGCCCTCAGTCAGCTTTTCTGAGCTCGCTCCTTTTAATCCTGTCCTTCCCCGAGGGCCGGGAGAGGGCAGCATGCCCAGAGCCCAGAGTCCTCTCCCTAAGGCGGGTCTCTTTCAAGCTGTTGGCTCCCACTGGCTCTCAGGAGGCTTCTCTTGTATCGCTGGGGGTGACCTGTTGTGTGGCTTCCCCATTCCCCGTGGAGAGCAGAGCTGTGTGGGGCACTGAGGGCTGGTCCCTAACTCCGGGGAGGGGCCAGTCGCCCTGTGATACGAGGCCTGGGCTACGCTCCCACCACTGAAGGTCGGAGTGGGGCTATGTCACCCCGTTAGCACTGGTGTGAATGACAACAGAGTAAGGGCTGGTCCAGGCCTGGTCCATTGTCTCTGTGGGGCCTTGGGAAGGGGGCAGTTTTGCTTGACTTGGTGTGGCTAAGTTTCCAGGGTCACTGGTTTGTCTGCCCAGTCAGGCTCCCAGGGTCATGGGTCCTCAGTGAGGCTGAACCTCATGGGCTATGGGCCCTTGGTTGTTCTGAGATCCCGGGACAACAGCCTTGGGCTAGGTTGGACTTCTGTGGTGCAGCTGTACACCCGGGGTCACGATTCCCCAGCAAGGTGGAACTCATGTGTACAGTTAATAACCTTCCCTTCCTCTTTGGTTAGCGAGCGATTCAGCAAGCTGGAGACACTGCTAATAACCATCCAGCTCAGGAGGAGCAGCCCTAGCCCATCCATTTAACTGGTGCTGCACAGCACCTGGAGAGAAAGCCCAAGCCCTCTCTGGGATCACTGAGTCAGTGTCTGTGACTCATGACTTGTTAACACTCTGGTCACCGCACACCAGCTATGGGGAGTGGAGAGCTGATGAACCTCCCCAAAGCCAGCCCATTAGCTCTGCCCTCCAGCACAGTGAGGGATCCAGCCAGCCATGTTATCTCTGTGGCTTTGCTAGTCTGATAGGAATCCTGCACCAAAAAATTAACAATTCTGCGCACAATATTTCAAAATTCTGCATATTTTATTTGTCAAAATAAGACAGTATAATCATGCCATTTTTGATTATTTTGGTAATCTGTTTCAAAATACCTGTCAACAAGTGTGCCTGTAACAATAAACAAAAAAGATTCAGGAAATGTTTTTTGACAAATAGATTCCTTAGTAGGCATATTAATACAGAACTCTGAGTAATAATTCATTTAAACTACAGTACAGAAATGTATTTCCTGCACCCCTCAGAAGCAGCGCAAAGGCTTGGGGGAGTCAGGGGTAACAGAGGAGCTCAGGGAGAGGGAAGTAATTGCTGGGAAGGAGCCTGGGGGTGAACTTGGAGGGTTGTTGGGTGTGGGTGGGAGAAGTATGGAACAGGTTTTTTGGGGGGTAGAGCGATTGTTAGGGAGTTGGGGTGCCTCCCCCATGTAGACCCTGACTGACCCCTAGCCTCTCCCATTCAGTCAGGTACATCAGACCCTGTCCCCTTGTGTCCCTGCACCCTCACTGTCCCCATCCCCATGTGGCCTGGCACCTCCCTCCCATTCAGCCCCTCGCTCAATGCTCTCACCCCACTAGCTCCTGTGCCCCTGCCCCATTCTTCCCCCCTCACTAGCCCTTCTGAACCCCAATCTGTGAGTCCCCCCATCAGCCCTGTGTGCCCTGTGCTGTCCGCCCCCCCCCCCCCATCCCATGCCTTCTCACCTGGCCCCACCAGCAGGACACTGAGGAAGGCAGCCTCCCTCTCCCTCTCGCTCTCCGTGGCTGGCTGCTCTGGCCCCTGAGCCAGCTGCTGTCTCTTCTCATGCCACCTGTTGGGAAAAAGGTGTAATGGCAGCTTCTCTTTGCCTCCCCATAGGAAGCTGCAGGGGAAAAAAAATCTGTGGAGGACATTAATTCTGTGCTTGCCCAGCAGCGCAGAATTCCCCCAGAAGTACTTTGCACGCATGCCTGTCAGCTCATTAAGGACCCTCCACATTCCACGGGGCATTTAGCTCAGGCTGCCCACGAATGAGGGGCAGCGGGGACATTTGGAAATTAGGGTTGCCAGGCTAGAAGGCAGCGGAGCCAAGTTGCAGAATATTGATCTTCCTGTTGTGGTGCACGAGCTCCCTGATCTAAAGTGCCATGCTCAGCTGCTGGCAAATCATTAAAGGAAAACGAATGGGCTGCAATAAGGAGCAGGCCGAGGGCTCTTCAGTCTGCATTAGCCAGTGGAGGCTCCCTGCCAAAGCAACATTTAAGAAGCTCCCCTAAAATTAAGGCTCTTGTAAAGCTGTAATGTAAAGTCAAATTGTCCTTTATTTGTGCCATGAATCATATTAGGGTAACAATCAAATCCCCACTGCAGCCCAAGCTGCCGCGTGTGCTTTATTGCCTAGGCAAATGTGCTTTTGTCTTGGTAATTATTTTGTCATAACATTTCCTTTCTTTGTATTTTTTATTAGTCAATTTCATTCTTCCAGTTGTCAGTCTCTCCGGTAACAACGGGCAGGGAACCAGGCCCCAGCTCCCTCTGCTGGAGGAGTGTACGATCGGAAGGAATGCATTCCCCTTAGCCAGGCTCAGTAGCTACCCTCCACTTGCTGGGGACGTGGGGAAAAGGGCAGCACTTCCTGACTTGACCACTTGCTGATTTGGAGTCCCTCTGTCAGGTAGGATGTGAATCTCTCGCTGGCAGCCCAGCTTCAGTTCGCTTCAGATAATTTGTCTTCTCGTTTGTTTGATTGAAGAGCTTCTTTGGCAAAGCACCAAACTCTGCTAGTGGATACGCAGCCATGGGGTTTAGATGTCAATGCACTGCACATGGATTTTACCAGTTTAGTGTGCGACACAAACCACAGGGAAATGGTGGTTTGTGTGACGACAATTCCTTCTCTTTGCTTGTATTGATTGTTTACAGGAAATCTATCTTCCATACTTCTATATCCTCCATCGCTGCACCACCTGAGGACCTGACACTGGTTAACACATGTGCAGTAGGGCAGGGCTAAATGACTAGCCCAAGATCACCCAGGCAGTCTGTAGCAGAGCCAGGGCTTGAAGCCAGGTTTCCTGTAGCTGAGGCGGCTGCCTAGCCACTAAGCCTTTTGCTCACATTGCTGCTGAGGTATAGAATCATAGAAGATTAGGGTTAGAAGGGACCACAGGAGGTCATCTAGTCCAAACCCCTGCTCAAAGCAGGACCAACCCCAACTAAATCATCCCAGCCAGGGCTTTGTCAAGCCGGGCCTTAAAAACCTCTGAGGATGGAGATTCCACCACCTCCCTGGGGAACCCATTCCAGGGCTTCACCACCCTCCTAGTGAAATAGTGTTTCCTCATATCCACCCTAGACCTCCCCCACTGCAACTTGAGACCATTGCTCCTTGTTCTGTCATCTGCCACCACTGAGAACAGCGTAGCTCAATCCTCTTTGGAACCCCCCTTCAGGTAGTTGAAGGATGCTATCAAATCCCCCCTCGCTCTTCTCTTCTGCAGACTAAATAAGCCCAGTTCCCTCAGCCTCTCCTCGTAAGTCATGTGCCCCAGCCCCCTGATAATTTTTGTTGCCCTCCGCTGGACTCTCTCCAATTTGTCCACATCCTTTCTGAAGTGGGGGGCCCAAAACTGGACGCAATACTCCAGATGTGGCCTCACCAGCGACATCTTCTGTCAGCAAAAAGACCTGCACCCAACTTCCAGCTGCTGCAGTTACAGCTGGCCTCCACCAGTCACAAGAGTCTCAACTCCATGAATCCCAAATTTCTGTGTGAACTGGGATTGGGAGCAAGGAACCTGTGTGTGTGTGTGGGGAGGGGGGAGAGTCACCAGCCTCAGGGCTGGGTTTGTCTTGATGAATCCCCGCTGTGTCTGCAGCTCCTCAGTGATGTGGCCTCTCCTCTGTGGGCTAGTACGCTGGGACAGGTGGCCTTGCTGTCCCAGGGCCCTGGTGCTGCACAGCAAACAAGCGGCTGACTCTAGAAGGGGGAGAGGGGTTCCCTGGGTGGGACGGCCTGGCTCTCTGCAGCAGCTGTTGTTGGACTCACTGTCACCTGATCCGGTATTCTCGTCTGAAGCACCAAGCTATGTTTCCCTGTTCATGGTTCCGACCCTTCACCGAGCAGGGACAACGTGACCTGGCTCTGGAGCTACATGGTCAGGGTCTGCCTGGGAATGCCCAGCTGCTGCCTCAGACCGCGAACTCCTCAGGGCAGAGCTCCTCGTTCTGGTGTGTGCAGTGCCCAGCACAGCGGGTTGGTCCGTGACTGGGGCCCGCTGCTGTGGGGCTGCCCTGTGCCCGCTCTGCACGCACGGCCTGCTGGAATAGGGCTGTGTTTTGCACACGGACAGCAGCTGCTCTTCTCTCTCAGTTCTGAGCCACCATGGCCCACCTGCCAGCAGACCCACAGCATGGCCCCATTGTGGCCCCCGGTCCCCTACCCATCACAGAGCCCCTCCAGCACAGGCTAAGGGCGGGAGAGACTGGAAGCCAAGGCTGGGAATGCAGAGCAATGAAAGGCAGGTGTCCTAGCAGCCTGGTTACTCGCCCCCTGCCCCTGCCTCCACCGCTCCAGATACCCTCCCTATCAGACTCCCTGTCTCTCCCATCCCCCTCCCAGCCACTCACTCCCACACTGCTCCCCCTCCCTGGCATACACCCCCCACCTTCCCTTCTCCCATCAATTGACTAAATTCCCATCAGCTTCTGCCTAAAAGCTGCTGATGGCATCTGAGCACCCAGCTTCTGTTGGAGACCATCGACGTTTCGAAGGAAGTGACACCAATCAGGCACCGCGATCCCCGCACTTCACAGGAGAGAGACCAGAGCATGTCGGGTGGATGGCTCAGCTTCCGGGCGTTCAGAGCCCATGGTTTGTGCACTGCCTGGGCTCAGAGACGATCCTGGCAATGCAAGGCCAAGTTCAATCTTCAGCATATTTCCCGTGGGGGTGGCAGAGAATTACAGTCCTGTTATGGGGCTGCCCTAGTGCTGGCTTCCCCAAACTGCACCCTGCAGCTCTCTCATACAGCCCATCTGTTGTGCGCCAATCCCAGGGGTGCCTGATCTCCCCTTGGGGCAGGGGAGTCAAGCGTTGCAGAGGGGCACGGTAAGTAGGCCGGGTCAGAGAGGGAGTGCTGGTTCTTTGGGTAACTCTGGCCTTGGCTTTGTAGCTAGTGCCCAGCACCTGGCAATGGATTGGCGGGCAGAGCACGGTCAGAACATAGGTGCAGTCTGCTTTCACTCATCCTGCCCATCCAGGGCAGCTGCAACCTCCATGGTCAGTCAGGACAGGGCTGGCTGTGGGACTGGTTTGATTAAATGGGTTTTTTCATTGAAAAAAGCTGATGAGGCCACATTGCAGCTTTTTGTGCCATCTTGATGAATTTCCTGCCTTGAAAATTTTTTGAAAAAAGAAGTTCAGAATTGTCAAAATGTCCCATTTTTGACATTTTCTCCACAAAAGTTTCCAGTTTTCTGGTTCAAATGGACTTTTGAACTTTGAAATTTGAGCTAATTAGGGAGAAGGTTTTTAAAATGGCTGTCCATCAAAATTACACTGTTTAAAATTATAGAAAGAAAGCATTTTGATGGATCCAAAATGAAAAATATTTGGCTTTTTCGGTCACAAAACTTGTTGAGAGTTTGACTGTTTGTCCCAATTCAGGATGAGAAAACATTTCAAAATTGCAAAATGTTCATGGGACAGGAAAAGCCTTTCCCAGCCAGCTGTGGTTGGTAGGAGCAGCGGTATTAAGGTCTGTGCGAGCGAGGTGAGGTCTGCACGGGAAAGGAAAGGGCATGACCGCTTGCTCAGAAACAGAATCAGCAGCCCGTGTCTCTCCAGCCATTGTGTCAGTTGGGGAGAAGCAATGAGTCAGTAGGACTCCCAGAGACAGGAGGACTGACAACGGAAGAAGCCCTCAGCTGTTGGAGGGGTTGGATGGATAGGCAGCCAGTGAAGATGGCAGTCTATGTGGAGATGGTGGAGGGTTAGAATGAGACAGTCTGGTGAGAGCGGACTGAGGCATGGCTGACTGGGGAGATGTGGAGTGGGGGGGACAAAGGACAGAGGTGATGACGTCTAGCTGTGGTACTTCAGAGTCGGGCCACCAGAGAGAGCTGCTACGGGTTGAAGACACAACTAAGGATTCCAGCAGGTGCAGGTCAGAGATGGGACCGAGCTACGAAGTTTAATTTGTAACAAAAAGTTGCATTGCCTATGACAGGGCAAATGTGGGTGGAGCCCAGTGTTAGCGTCCTACTTGCTCCAATGCGGGATGCACAAGGCTATAAAGAATCTCAGCTTCCTTGGATGCTTATGGGCTCCTTATAAACATCCAGTTGGCCCTAGGTACCTAGGTACCTGCCGTGGTTTGGGATCATCTGCTGCTTTTTGCCTGCTTGGCTTCACGGCTCCTGGCTGGTTTCATGGCGTCATGTTGCACCACGCTGTGATAACGCCTGTCTCAGTGTCACGGTGACCCTGCGTTCAGGCCTGACAGTGCGGATACGCCACCACCACGCACGTGTCTTCCCTCGATCAATTCACAGGCGAGGCAGCCCTGAGCAGCCTGCACACTTACTACGAGCAGTAGTGCGACAGTCAAAGCACCCAGGACCCCTGAGGACGGGCTGTACGGGACCGGAGAGGTTGCACCTCTCACCAGCTTGGACAACCAAGGTGACGGGGCGGAGAGTGCGAAGTGCTGACTTCCATGGGGGGAGTGAGTGGCCTAATCCTGTGCAACCCTGCAGTTTCACTCTGAAAGAGGCAGTGGCTAGGGAGAGTAGTGCTCCCCAGGGAGAAGGGGGCAGGCGGGGGATCTGCCTGGAGAATGAGCTCCTGGATCAAGGCACAGGGGAGTAATCAGACATGTCCTCATCTCAAGAAGTGAGTGATCTGCTACTGGGCATGTTCAGGAGGGTCCTCGTGGCACTGAATGCGGGGAGAAGAGTGGAGCAGTGGCCCTGCAGATACAGCTCCCCTTCTCCCAAGCCTCACCCTCTGAATGCATGACAAGCACCACTCTGGCCACAGTTGGGAGGGAGCGAGGCTGCTGGGGCCAGCCGTGGGACTCCCTCCTGCAACAGGGGCAGCCTTGCTCTCGGGAGCAACCGGCCTTTCTGGGCAGGATTCTGCCTGTTGTTTCAAGAACAAAGTTCAGGTGTTGCCTACGAGCTGGATCACAGTTCCCTTGCACACGTGTGGACGTGCCTTACTCCCTGGATAATTCCACTGACTTCCACAAGGCGGCCCAGGAAGGATTGAGTACAGGTGTGGCAGTCTGACCCCAGCGCTTGGTCTCAGAAGTTCCAGACACAAGCGATCCCCCACTCCAGACTTCAGCCCCTTCTGCGAGGCAATGGCTCCTCCTTTCTCTGTCTCCTGAGTGCAGCCGGCACACATGCTCATTGCAGACTCCTCACCAAGCCATTGCATTGTCCAAAGGAGCAGCCAAGGGTTAACTCACCATCCTGTGCAAGACACGGCGACAAGTTTGCAAGAAGGGCATTTGGGCCATATGCTGGGGATTTAGCTTTATAATCATCTTCGGGTTTAGCAGCAAAGCTGGGAAGAGAGGCATTCTTGTGTTTATTCTGTATAAGAAGATCTCAGCGGTTAAGAATGCATGGGGTTGCAAATGGAAAAATCTTTGATAAGCTTTAAAGATTTGAGAGATGGAATCTGCATCTGTGCTACTAAAAATATCTCTGTTAAAACCCAACTGCTGAGCTGGGCAGAGCATGTGATCAATGACACATGGGCTGCCGATACAGTATTGCGCCGGCACTACAATTATTCAAATAGAGATCAAACTCTGCTTTTAAGTTACAGGAGATTCAGCCCATCTAGGCTGCGTGGCAGCCCTTTCAAGTCACAGCTAAATCCTGTGCGTGTCTTTCTACTTGCAAGCCTTCTTTCTCTGTGCTCCACGTTTTCACTGGGAGAATCCTCCAGCTAGCGAAAGCCACAGGTGGGGAGAGCCCAGAAATACCTGTTCCAATAAAAAATAATTGATTGAACTTTGTATTCAGGTTCTGAGACCGATCCTCCTCCATCCCGCCCCGGGGCCTCTTCCTGCTCGTCCAGTCCCTGCTCCCACACAGCTCAGCCCAGGAGCCTCAGTTCTGACAGCAGCACCTCCTGCGACTCGAGTTCTGAATCCCTGGGGAGCTCTATTCCGTGCTGACGCTCCTGCTTTTCCAGTCCTCACCTCATCCCTGGGCTCAGGGCTCAACCTGGGCATTCCAGAGTCCCTACCTTGGTGTGTGCAGGCCTGGCTGGGTGCTGCTCCTATGCTACCATCTTCAGAGCAGTCCTGGGCTTTCCTGGATGATGCACAGTGCATTGGAGATGAAGCATCATGCACGCAATTGCTGCTATACAGGGGGTCGCACATGTTGTGTCTTCTGTAGGCTGAGTTCATTGCATACACCCGCGGATCTTTGCATCCCTCCATTCCAACCTGTGGGCCACCCTCCCATCCCCCCTGATTTTAGGGACACCCTGAAACACCCCCTGCCAGGAGTTCTCTGCCCCCGGTTCTCTCTTCCTCCCATTTCAGCATCCATCCCTCTCCTCCCATGCCAGTGGCAGTGTGCATCCCCATTCCCCCTTTCTGCCCATGCCAGTGACTTTTTGTCCCCCCTCCCCTCATACCAGGGTCCCCCAGCCTCCCTCCTATCTGATTAGTGGTGGCATCTTGTCCCTTTCCATCATCTCGGCTGATGCTAGTTGTAGGTTTCTTATCCTCTCTCCGGATCAGCCATTAGATGGCAATATCATCCACTTGCTCAGGGTATGTCTACACTACGAAATTAGGTTGAATTTATAGAAGTCGGTTTTTTAGAAATCGGTTTTATATATTCGAGTGTGTGTGTCCCCACAGAAAATGCTCTAAGTGCATTAAGTGCATTAACTCGGCGGAGTGCTTCCACAGTACCGGGGCAAGCGTCGACTTCCGGAGTGTTGCACTGTGGGTAGCTATCCCACAGTTCCCGCAGTCTCCGCTGCCCATTGGAATTCTGGGTTGAGATCCCAATGCCTGATGGGGCTAAAACATTGTCGCGGGTGGTTCTGGGTACATATCGTCAGGCCCCCGTTCCCTCCCTCCCTCCGTGAAAGCAAGGGCAGACAATCGTTTCGCGCCTTTTTTCCTGAGTTACCTGTGCAGACGCCATACCACGGCAAGCATGGAGCCCGCTCAGGTAACCGTCACCGTATGTCTCCTGGGTGCTGGCAGATGCGGTACGGCATTGCTACACAGTAGCAGCAACCCATTGCCTTGTGGCAGCAGACGGTACAGTACGACTGGTAGCCGTCATCGTCATGTCCGAGGTGCTCCTGGCCGCGTCGGCCGGGAGCGCCTGGGCAGACATGGGCGCAGGGACTAAATTTGGAGTGACTTGATCAAGTCATTCTCTTTAGTCCTGCAGTCAGTCCTATTGAACCATCTTATGGTGAGCAGGCAGGCAATATGGATTGCTAGCAGTCGTATTGTACCATCGTCTGCCAGGCAGGCAAGAGATGAGGATGGCTAGCAGTCCTACTGCACCATCTTCTGCTGAGCAGCCATGAGATGTGGATGGCATGCAGTCCTTCTGCACCGTCTGCTGCCAGCCAAAGATGTAAAAGATAGATGGAGTGGATCAAAACAAGAAATAGACCAGATTTGTTTTGTACTCATTTGCTTCCCCCGCCCCCACCCCCCGTCTAGGGGACTCATTCCTCTAGGTCACACTGCAGTCACTCACAGAGAAGGTGCAGCGAGGTAAATCTAGCCGTGTATCAATCAGAGGCCAGACTAACCTCCTTGTTCCAATAAGAACAATAACTTAGGTGCACCATTTCTTATTGGAACCCTCCGTGAAGTCCTGCCTGAAATACTCCTTGATGTAAACCCACCCACTTTGTTGATTTTAGCTCCCTGAAGCCAATCCTGTAAGCCATGTCGTCAGTCGCTCCTCCCTCCGTCAGAGCAACGGCAGACAATCGTTCTGCGCTTTTTTTCTATGCGGACGCCATACCAAGGCAAGCATGGAGGCCGCTCAGTTCACTTTGGCAATTAGGAGCACATTAAACACCACACGCATTATCCAGCAGTATATGCAGCACCAGAATCTGGCAGAGCGATACCGGGCGAGGAGGCGACGTCAGCGCGGTCACGTGAGTGATCAGGACATGGACACAGATTTCTCTGAAAGCATGGGCCCTGCCAATGCATGCATCATGGTGCTAATGGGGCAGGTTCATGCTGTGGAACGCCAATTCTGGGCTCGGGAAACAAGCACAGACTAGTGGGACCGCATAGTGTTGCAGGTCTGGGACGATTCCCAGTGGCTGCGAAACTTTCGCATGCGTAAGGGCACTTTCATGGAACTTTTGACTTGCTTTCCCCTGCCCTGAAGCGCATGAATACCAAGATGAGAGCAGCCCTCACAGTTGAGAAGCGAGTGGCGATAGCCCTGTGGAAGCTTGCAATGCCAGACAGCTACCGGTCAGTTGGGAATCAATTTGGAGTGGGCAAATCTACTGTGGGGGCTGCTGTGATGCAAGTAGCCCACGCAATCAAAGATCTGCTGATATCAAGGATAGTGACCCTGGGAAATGTGCAGGTCATAGTGGATGGCTTTGCTGTAATGGGATTCCCTAACTGTGGTGGGGCCATAGACGGAACCCATATCCCTATCTTGGCACCAGAGCACCAAGCCGGCGAGTACATAAACCGCAAGGGGTACTTTTCAATAGTGCTGCAAGCTCTGGTGGATCACAAGGGACGTTTCACCAACATCAGCGTGGGATGGCCGGGAAAGGTACATGACGCTCGCATCTTCAGGAACTCTGGTCTGTTTCAAAAGCTGCAGGAAGGGACTTTATTCCCAGACCAGAAAATAACTGTTGGGGATGTTGAAATGCCTATAGTTATCCTTGGGGACCCAGCCTACCCCTTAATGCCACGGCTCATGAAGCCGTACACAGGCAGCCTGGACAGTAGTCAGGAGCTGTTCAACTACAGGCTGAGCAAGTGCAGAATGGTGGTAGAATGTGCATTTGGATGTTTAAAGGCGCGCTGGCGCAGTTTACTGACTCGCTTAGACCTCAGTGAAACCAGTATTCCCACTGTTATTACTGCTTGCTGTGTGCTCCACAATATCTGTGAGAGTAAGGGGGAGACGTTTATGGCGGGGTGGGAGGTTGAGGCAAATCGCCTGGCTGCTGGTTACGCGCAGCCAGACACCAGGGCGGTTAGAAGAGCACAGGAGGGCGCGGTACACATCAGAGAAGCTTTGAAAACCAGTTTCATGACTGGCCAGGCTACGGTGTGAAAGTTCTGTTTGTTTCTCCTTGATGAAACCCCCCGCCCCTTGGTTCACTCTACTTCCCTGTAAGCTAACCACCCTCCCCTCCTCCCTTCGATCACCGCTTGCAGAGGCAATAAAGTCATTGTTGCTTCACATTCATGCATTCTTTATTCATTCATCACACAAACAGGGGGATGACTACCAAGGTAGCCCAGGAGGGGTGGTGGAGGAGGGAAGGAAAATGCCACACAGCACTTTAAGCACAGCACTTTAAAAGTTTACAACTTTAAAATTTATTGAATGCCAGCCTTCTTTTTTTTGGGCAATCCTCTGTGGTGGAGTGGCTGGTTGGCCGGTGGCCCCCCCACCGCGTTCTTGGGCCTCTGGGTGTGGAGGCTATGGAACTTGGGGAGGAGAGCGGTTGGTTACACAGGGGCTATAGTGGCAGTCTGTGCTCCAGCTGCCTTTGCTGCAGCTCAACCATACACTGGAGCATACTGGTTTGATCCTCCAGCAGCCTCAGCATTGAATCCTGCCTCCTCTCATCACGCTGCCACCACATTTGAGCTTCAGCCCTGTCTTCAGCCCACCACTTACTCTCTTCAGCCCGCCACCTCTCCTCCCGGTCATTTTATGCTTTCCTGCACTCTGACATTATTTGCTTCCTGGCATTCGTCTGTGCTCTGTCAGTGTGGGAGGACAGCATGAGATCAGAGAACATTTCATCACGAGTGCATTTTTTTTCCTTTCTAATCTTCACTAGCCTCTGGGAAGGAGAAGATCCTGTGATCGTTGAAACACATGCAGCTGGTGGAGAAAAAAAAAGGGACAGCGGTATTTAAAAAGACACATTTTATAAAACAGTGGCTACACTCTTTCAGGGTAAACCTTGCTGTTAACATTACATACATAGCACATGTGCTTTCATTACAAGGTCGCATTTTGCCTCCCCCCACCGCGTGGCTACCCCCTCAACCCTCCCCCCTCCCCGTGGCTAACAGCGGGGAACATTTCTGTTCAGCCGCAGGCAAACAGCCCAGCAGGAACGGGCTCCTCTGAGTGTCCCCTGAAGAAAAGCACCCTATTTCAACCAGGTGACCATGAATGGTATCTCACTCTCCTGAGGATAACACAGAGAGATAAAGAACGGATGTTGTTTGAACGCCAGCAAACATACACTGCAATGCTTTGTTGTACAATGATTCCCAAGTACGTGTTACTGGCCTGGATTGGTAAAGTGTCCTATCATGAAGGACGCAATAAGGCTGCCCTCCCCAGAAACCTTTTGCAAAGGCTTTGGGAGTACATCCAGGAGAGGCGCGAATGCCAGGGCAAATTAATCCTTTCACATGCTTGCTTTTAAACCATGTATAGTATTTTAAAAGGTAGACTCACCGGAGGTCCCTTCTCCACCTGCCGGGTCCAGGAGGCAGCCTTGGGTGGGTTCGGGGGGTACTGGCTCCAGGTCCAGGGTGAGAAACAGTTCCTGGCTGTCGGGAAAACCGGTTTCTCCGCTTGCTTGCTGTGAGCTATCTACAACCTCATCATCATCATCATCTTCTTCGTCCCCAAAACCTGCTTCCGTGTTGCCTCCATCTCCATTGAAGGAGTCAAACAACACGGCTGGGGTAGTGGTGGCTGAACCCCCTAAAATGGCATGCAGCTCATCATAGAAGCGGCATGTTTGGGGCTCTGACCTGGAGCGGCCGTTCGCCCCTCTGGTTTTCTGGTAGGCTTGCCTCAGCTCCTTAAGTTTCACGCGGCACTGCTCCGGATCCCTGTTATGGCCTCTGTCCTTCATGCCCTGGGAGATTTTGACAAAGGTTTTGGCATTTTGAAAACTGGAACGGAGTTCTGAGAGCACGGATTCCTCTCCCCACACAGCGATCAGATCCCGTACCTCCCGTTCGGTCCATGCTGGAGCTCTTTTGCGATTCTGAGACTCCATCATGGTCACCTCTGCTGATGAGCTCTGCATGGTCACCTGCAGCTTGCCACGCTGGCCAAACAGGAAATGAGATTCAAAAGTTCGCGGTTCTTTTCCTGTCTACCTGGCCAGTGCATCTGAGTTGAGAGTGCTGTCCAGAGCGGTCACAATGGAGCACTCTGGGATAGCTCCCGGAGGCTAATACCGTCAATTTGTGTCCACAGTACCCCAAATTCGACCCGGCAAGGCCGATTTAAGCGCTAATCCACTTGTCAGGGGTGGAGTATGGAAATCGATTTTAAGAGCCCTTTAAGTCGAAATAAAGGGCTTCATCGTGTGGATGGGTGCAGGTTTACATCGATTTAACGCTGCTAAATTCAACCTAAAGTCCTAGTGTAGACCAGGGCTCAGACATACAAGCCTGGTGTGTGCTTATCATCCTGTGATAATGCCCTTGCCCACGCTGCTGGATGAGAGGTACCAGTCTGTGGCTGGTAACAGGAGAGTGTGACTTGGCTTGATGGTGAAATGGAAAACTTCAAAACACCGTCAGGTCCTGAATGGGCACACAATAGACATGGAGAGTTCATAATGACAAATACATCAATAGTTGGCTAGTTGGTGCAAATCAGTCACTGTTTTGCTTGCCTGGGTTCAGGACTCCATGTGTGACCTGTAATTGCTAAGGACAGGCTGCCGGCCTATGGCCCTGTGTCCCTGGGGTCTCAGAGGTTAATCAATACAAGCCTTTATATTCTCCTATTCAGTCAGGGTCTTAAATCACCAACTTTGTGGCCGGAAAGTTTTCAGTGTCTTCCATCCATGGCTGTCAAAGCTCTTGTGAAGCATCAGTGAGTTAGCCCTCGCCAGTCCCTGGTGCAGCAGGCCCAGAGTCTGAGCCCACTTCGCAGATGGGGAAGCCAAGGCAAAATGAGTGACCTGAGGTCGCTGTGAAGCTGTGGCAGAGCCAAGCACGGCACCAAGGCTCTGAGCCTTAGCCCCCGCCTTCACCACTCGACCAAATGCCTTTCTTTAAACAGGCCAGGGTAGTGTGGGGGATGAAATATGCCATTTGCTTTCTCTCTCCAGACGAAGCATAGGATTGCATTTAGCGCTTGTAGAGCAGGGCCCTTCGGTGCCCGCCCCTCCTCCCAGCTTCGCTGAGGTCTGGAGAGGTGCCAGTGGAAGCATTAGTTTCTTGGGTTAGGAAAAGCTTGGCTGGTATTTTCCAGAGCATGTGACTTCATTTTCAGATCTCTGTAGGGGGTTTCCAGTTAACCCCTTGTGTACTACTGCTGCCTTGAGCCCTCAGGTCCCTGTGGTCTCCCTCATCCAGCCATATTGTTGGAGAAGGAGAACCAAAGAGTGGTCTTCTTCCCTTTCCTGGGGCCAATTGACAGAGTAACTTCCCCTGCATCCCCCATGCACAGGAGCGCTCCAAACTGCAGCTATGCAATCATTCAAATTCTCTCTATAAACCAAACCTTCTGGCATCAGAGGAGCTGCTATTATTTGCGCAGGGGCAACTGAGAGACAGGGTCCCATGCAAAACACACGGCCAATGAGTTCTTCACAGCAAGATACTTATTTCAGAGGGTTTCATTAACACAGTAGAAAAACCCCCCACAAGTTGCATGGACTGTGATAGGGTGCTGGATTGCATGCAAATGCCCAGAATACATTGCCATCACACAGCTATCTGCTAGCAGTGCCAGAGAGCTAGGAAGATGCTGAAGGGTCTGCGTGTGCCTTCCTGGGCTCTTTTTTGTGTTAATTTTGTTCTTGTGTGTCTGAAATTCAATAAAATATTTATAATAAAGAGATCCTGCAAAGAGACCCCTCACCTCTGCCGCCTGGGGCCTGGTGGAAGCACTGATTTGCAATCCCTTTGCAGTCTTTCTGTACTTGGTGAGCTATTACTGGATGAAACGGACGCTGCAGAGGACTGAGTCCAATCAGCAGTGGGAGAGAGCAGCATTGCTGGAGAAATGAAGCATTAGGCAAGAAATGGGTTTTAGAGACAAAAATACCTCAGGTTTAGTTATACCATTAGCCACAAGACCCTCGCTACGCTTACAGCTTTCTCTGCCCTCATTCTTCTGTGCTCAGACCTCACAGACTGTTTCATGTAGCAGGACAGGGTTCCCACAATGCATCGGGGCAGCGCAGTTAAAGGGAAAAACTTTTCTGAATGCACTGGAGTTTGCTAAATCCAGAGGGAATTTTTTCCTCTTGAAATTTTGATCCCTCCACTTCCCTCGGGGAAAATCGTCTCCATTTTCCGTGATTTATTCCTGAGGTGCATAGAAATTTTCACATGACAGTGAGACAATCGTGTCTCCATTGTAACCACGTCATGTCCATTGTCAGCCTGATTTTAAACAACCTCCTAATGCAGCCCGAACTCAATCAATCTGCCTCCGTTTTTTCATGTTTGCTCCTCTGCCAGAGGACTTGCTTTCTGGAAAATGGGATGGGCCTGGCCAAGATTTTCAAAAGCAACAATAATTTGGGGTGCTTCAGTGTCTGGGGACCCAAACTGTGGCTAGATGCTCAGAGTGTGGGTGGCTCAGCACTTTCGGCAAATTGGGCCCATTTAAGGTATGTCCGATTGGGCACCCCAAATATTGGCTGGAGTTTGTGAGATAAGATAGATCAGAAAAGCAGAGCTATTCCAACACTCCACTGGAGTATCATCTGTAGGCTTGGCCCCAAAATTCCAAATGGGTTTTATCTAGCTGGCTGCAGCAGGGACTCCCACTGGACAGGGCTAATTCTGGAAGAGCTGGGTAATTGTGGAGTTATTCAGTCTGGATTTGCAAACCTAAAGTGGCTCCCCAGAGTCTGATGCAGATGCTGTTAGCACTGAATGCCCTGATGTGGCATCCCAGGCGGGCATTAAAGCATCCACAAATAGGCCTTTTAAAGAGAAGAAGCCCCCTGGTTCATGACGTGCATTTTCTTTACAATTCTGTCCTTGCACGCCCACCTTTGAACCTGCCTGACGTGGAATGGCTTTCAGGAGGGAAGCATTTCTTCCTCCTGTCGCATTACAAAGCCCCTTCTGGTCATTGGCCTGGTCATGTTTTGTGAAACTATTCCATGTGGCAGCAATGTGGGGAGCACACCTGCCTGGTGGATGGTGATTTTCACATGTGCTGTGAGTAGGGGTAGATTTAAAAAAGGGAAGAAGGAGGATGATTTAACTGGGAATTGGTCCTGCTTCGAGCAGGGGGTTGGACTAGATGACCTTCTGGGGTCCCTTCCAACCCTGATATTCTATGATTCTATTCTATGATTCGATTCTATGATTCTATGATGATTCTATGATCCTGGGAACTACAGGCCAGTCAGCCTCACCTCAGTCCCTGGAAAAATCATGGAGCAGGTCCTCAAGGAATCAATTTTGAAGCACTTAGAGGAGAGGAATGTGATCAGGAACAGTCAGCATGGATTCACCAAGGGCAAGTCATGCCTGACTAATCTAATTGCCTTCTATGATGAGATAACTGGCTCTGTGGATGAGGGGAAAGCAGTGGACGTGTTGTTCCTTGACTTTAGCAAAGCTTTTGACACGGTCTCCCACGGTATTCTTGCCAGTAAGTTAAAGAAGTATGGGCTGGATGAATGGACTATAAGGTGGATAGAAAGCTGGCTAGATTGTCGGGCTTAACGGGTAGTGATCAATGGCTCCATGTCTAGTTGGCAGCTGGTATCAAGTGGAGTGTCCCAAGGGTCGGTCCTCGGGCCGGTTTTGTTCAATATCTTCATTAATGATCTGGAAGATGGTGTGGATTGCACCCTCAGCAAGTTTGCAGATGACACTAAACTGGGAGGAGAGGTAGATATGCGGGAGGGTAGGGATAGGATACAGTGGGCCCTAGACAAATTAGAGGATTGGGTCAAAAGAAATCTGATGAGGTTCAACAAGGACAAGTGCAGAGTCCTGCACTTAGGACGGAAGAATCCCATGCACCGCTACAGACTAGGGACCGAATGGCTCGGCAGCAGTTCTGCAGAAAAGGACCTAGGGGTTACAGTGGACGAGAAGCTGGATATGAGTCAACAGTGTGCCCTTGTTGCCAAGAAGGCCAATGGGCATTGCCAGCAGATCGAGGGACATGATCGTTCCCCTCTATTCGACATTGGTGAGGCCTCATCTGGAGTACTGTGTCCAGTTTTGGGCCCCACACTACAAGAAGGATGTGGAAAAATTGGAAAACATCCAGCGGAGGGCAACAAAAATGATTAGGGGACCGGAACACATGACTTATGAGGAGAGGCTGAGGGAACTGGGATTGTTTAGTCTGCGGAGGAGAAGAATGAGGGGGGATTTGATAGCTGCTTTCAACTACCTGAAAGGGGGTTCCAAAGAGGATGGCTCTAGACTGTTCTCAGTGGTAACAGATGACAGAACAAGGAGTAATGGTCTCAAGTTGCAGTGGGGGAGGTTTAGGTTGGATATTAGGAAACACTTTTTCACTAGGAGGGTGGTGAAACACTGGGATGCGTTACCTAGGGAGGTGGTGGAATCTCCTTCCTTAGAAGTTTTTAAGGTCAGGCTTGACAAAACCCTTGCTGGGATGATTTAATTGGGGATTGGTCCTGCTTTGAGCAGGGGGTTGGACTAGATGACCTCCTGAGGTCCCTTCCAACCCTAATATTCTATGATTCTATGATACAAGGTGAAATCTTAGCTCTGTTTAAGTCAATGGCAAAGCTCCCATTGATTTCAGTGGGGTCCAGTTTTGTTCACAGCGTCAAAAACACCAACTTGCTGTAGGATTTTACATCTGGGCTATTTGAAAAAATCCCCAAGCAGCAAAATAGTTCACCAAACCTCTCTTGGAATCCTAGCTCGAACAATGCCTGGAACTCTGCCTCCAACACCTCCCTGTTTAAAACTAGCTTTACTGAGAATCTGCCTTAAAAGTGACCTGCAAAGGAAAAAAAAATGGTTTAGTTAAACAACAGAGATTCTTTTTCCTGTCTGCTTTTTACATTAGAAATTCAGGTCTTGTCTGCCCTGGACCTATAGGGTGACAAAAGAAAATGTGGAATTATGGCAACACAAGAGACTGAAAATGGAACAAGAGAGAGGGGAAGGCCTTCTTAGTCAGGCTGCTTAAAACTGCTTTCATCTGCTGATGAAAACTGCTATATAAGAGCTAGGTATACGGTGATGATTCCACTGTCCAATACACTCTTGGGAGAAGGGATGTCTTTGTTAAAGATTCAGCACTCTTGCTGCTTGTATTAAGACAAAAGATTCGTCCCTAAGATCCTCTCCTTGACAGCATGTCTTTGAGCAGAAACAGGGAACCACACTCCTTTCTTCTTTGACATTCCTGATATTGCTAAGGAGAAAAAATAACCAATGCCCTGTGCTGTTTCTGAGCTGTTCTTCCGCTATTGAATCATGCTCGAACAAACATCAGGTAATGGACAATAGGAATGCAGGACCCGCCTGCCATCATGTTCCTAGGGAGAATGGCTGGGAGGCTGACATCTCCCAGCAGGTGACACGGTGTCTATTGAACTATGTCAGAAGTGAGTTGAGTTTCATAGCCATGTATTTTGGTGCGAGATCAGTGGTTGCTGCCCTTATCAGTTGCTGTTGTACCTGATTCTTTATGTGGGTATTATAGAGATTATCCTCTTCTGATAGGTTCACCCACCTTCTGGTTACTGTACTTGCAAAAATCCAGGTTGAGTTGATACTAGGTGGAAATTGAATGTACTCTGTTATCTTTCCTCAGTAGCCCCCGATTAAAGACATTTGGTGGGACATGATTGCACATTTTCTCTGTATGCTAAAAGGGCCCAGGGGAATAAATTACACACAGAGCATGTCACAGTCACTGGGAGGATCTGGCAGAGACAGGTGTAGCAATGCAAGCAAAGCCCCTGGGTTTCATCACATCCACCCGGTAAATGCAGGGAAATTTCAAAGAGAGGATTTATCCCACGTGAAGGAACACGACGTGCGTCAGTCTCTGAATGCCCATCAGATGTAATAGGCATCTTCGCCCTGGTCACAGGTACCCTTGCACTGGAGGGCACAGCAAGGGGCTGTGGCACTGGCACCTCTAGGAAGGAGCTGGTTTTTGTACATACCTGGGTACCTTTTGTTAGTTCCTGGCCAGCTCCTGTAGGCACAGCTGCTGCTTCTGGGAATAAAGCAGCGTCTGGAAAAAGAAATTGGACCCCACCTGGAGCTGCCTTTCCCGGTGCCTGGCTGACGAAGGGGACTGTATGAGCTGCCTGCCTCAGGCGGGGCTCCTGCTGTGCTCTTTGGGGAAGTTTGCAAGGTGGATGCCGACAGCAGGGGTGGTGCGAGGAGGCCCCAGAGGTCTCTGTCTGTGAACTGTTTGCCTATGGCAGGGCTGGTCTTAAACGCAAGGATCTGTAAAGCCACCACCTGATCCACCTAGAAGTACCTCCCTTTCTATAACTCTGCCCTGATAAGGGCTAGCGAGGGCTGAGCGGTGATCTCTGCCCAGCTGGCTAAGAATTGTGCCTATCTACTATGTTTGCTGCCTTGTCTTTCTCGCCTTCCAGCCTGACCCATTGTTTTGTCCCACCCCCCTGCTATGTCTGGTCTTGTCGACTGGAAACTCTTTGGGGTTTCATTTACTCTATGTCCACACAGCATCTAGCACCACAAGGCCCGACCTGGTTGGTCTCTAGGCACCACCACGTTATAAGTAGGGCCCTACCAAATTCACGATCCATTTTGGTCAATTTCAAGGTCATAGGATTTTAAAAATCATAAACTTCATGATGTCAGCTATTTAAATTTGAAATTTCACAGTGTTGGAATTGTAGGGGTCCTGACCCAAAAAGGAGTTGTGTGTGTGTGTGTGTTTGGGGGGGGAGGTTACTGTAGGGGGGGTTGCGGTACTGCTACCCTTCCTTCTGCGCTGCCTTCGGCGCTGGGGAGCCGGGGAGCAGCGGCTGCTGGCCGGGAGCCCGGCTCTGAAGGCAGAGGCACCCCCAGCAGCAGGGCAGAAGTAAGGATGTCGTGGTCTGGGATTGCCACCCTTCCTTCAGCGCTGCTGCCTGCAGAGCTGGGCCCTCAGTCAGCGGCCACCGCTCTCCGGCCACCGGGCTCTGAAGGCAGCAGTACAGAAGTATGGGCCTGGCCACCAGCCGCCACTGTCCAGCCACCCAGCTCTGAGGCAGCGCAGAAGTAAGGGCAGCAATACCGTGAGTCACGACCCCCCTAAAATAACCTTGTGACCCCCCCGCCACTCCCTTTTGGGTCAGAACCCCCAGTTTGAGAAATGCTGGACTCCCGTGTGAAATCTGTATAGTATAGGGTAAAAGCCCACAAAAGACCAGATTTCACGGTGGGAGACCAGATTTCATGGTCCCTGATGCGTTTCTCATGGCCGTGAATTTGGTAGGGCCCTGGTTATAATGTGATCTCATAATGCAGCTCTCTGTGGGGTCATTGCTTGGGCAGAGTTAGTGAAAAGCCAGGGGGCTCTGTTAGGTTTTTGTAGCAGAGAGACACGGTGAGGGTGCAGTAACATCTTTTATTGCACCAACTTCATTTGATAAGAGAGACAAACTTGTGAGATTAGAACTAGGGCTCACCAGATGAAATAAATAGGCAGCAGGTTTAAAGCAAACAAAAGGAAGTGTTTGTTCACACAGCGCGCAATCAACCTGTGGAACTCCTTGCCAGAGGATGTTGTGAAGTCAAAGACTATAACAGGGTTCAAAAAAGAACTAGATAAATTCATGGAGGACAGGTCCATCAATGGCTATTAGCCAGGATGGGCAGGGATGATGTCCCTCGCCTCTGCCAGAAGCTGGGAATGGGCAACAGGGGATGGATCACATGATGATCACCTGTTCTGTTCATTCCCTCTGGAGCACCTGGCACTGGCCACTGTCAGCAGACAGGCTACTGGGCTAGATGGACCTTTGGTCTGATCCAGTGTGGCTGTTCTTATGTTCTTATTATGCAGAGCTCTTCTTCAGACAGAGATGCTATGAAGCTCTGGGGGTCTCTCTAAAACTTGGTGCCTCAGACTGGGTTAGTGTGAGGCCTGGGTATGTCTGAGGCAGGGCTGGCATGAGAGCCTGGCCACATCTATTGTCACTGGGCCAGATTTGTACAGGTATTTAGGTGCCTAAGGACGCAGATAGGTACCATGGGGTTGTGGGCTTAGAGGCTAGATTCATGAGGGGACTTAGGTGTGGAGAGGCTGAGCTCTTCGGGAGGTGCCAAGCCAAGAGGTGTGTGCCAAGCCCTGCCCTGGCCCTCTCTGGGTGTGCTTCTGGTTCTGGCCTTAAACTCTATGACTCTTGGAGTGAGGCGCCTAAATCCAGGCTGTGGGGAGGTGCAGCCTCTCAGCTGCAGCCTCTCTCTTGGGGCAAGACACCATGGGGAGGAGGAAGAGGATGTCCTCCCTCATAACTTACAGCGCTGTGGTTAAAATCCCTTCTTCCCCTCAGGTGGAGAGGGGACTCCCACATGTGTACCTAGCCACTGGGCTAAAGTTATGAGGGAGTGCCTCTGCCTGTTTTTTGTGTAAACTTCTCTATAGGGGCCCGATCCAGTAGGTGAGATCAGAGCCTGCCTACTGGATTGGGCCCCGCAGGGAGTTAGGTGCAGGAATTCCTGTCTTCCCTCGGTTCATGCATCGCTCTGCGGCTTAGGTATCTGGTTGGCTGGTGGGGGACTGCAGTGCGCGTGCTCAGAGGCTCTTTACAGCAAAAAATTAGACACTGAGTGAGAATCCCAGCAGGACCAGATTCTGGGATTTAGGCACCTATAGTGGCAGTTAGGTATCTGAGTACTTTTGTGAACCCAGCCCTAAGTACCTAACTCCCATAGATCCCCATTGCCCTCAATGGAAGTTAGGCACCTGGGAGCTTTTGAAAATCCTCCTAGGGGCATATCAACATCGTTAGGCACCTAAGTACCTTTAAAATCGGACCCACAGCACCCGTCAAGTCAGTGTACGTCTGTGAGTGATTTGTCTCAGATGGGTTAGCCTGAAATCTGAGTGTCTTATGAAGGTGACCTGTGTGACCAGTGCCGCATGTCTCCCAGTAAGGGCATGCGGAGTTGGTCACAGACCCCAGAGGTCTCTGTGAGGTATCTGCTTCAAAGCAAAGCGGTTTTTTCAGGGGTAACATGAAGCCATGGGAGTAACTGAGAGGTTGCTGTCTCAGGCAGAGAGGTTGTGGATCTTCGAAGGGTCTCAGGTCAATGCTGCAGGCAGGGCTGCTGTGAGGCTCTGGGTCTCTCTGTCCATTGATTGTCTCAAGCAGGGTCTCTGTGACTGTGCTTCCTAAGGCAGGTTTGGTCTAAAGTTTGTGCCTTAAGCAAGGTTGCCATGATTTATCTGCGGGGTGAGGGGAGGAAGTGTCTACCTTTTTGTTTCCTCAGGCAGTGTTGATGTGAACTCATTGTCCCAGGTGGGGATTGTTGGAGTGTCTCTGTGAGGTTGTATCCTAGGGCATGGCTGGTGTGAGTTTCCAAAGGTCTCCGTGAAATTTTTACCACAAGCAGGGTTGAGTTAAAGTCCTTGTATTCTCTACTGGATCATTACCTGAAGTGAAGTATCTCTGTGAGGTCATACATTTCTGCAAGGTTAGTGTGAATTTCTGAGAGGGTCTCTGAGAGCCTGTACATTTCAATGTCTTTATTGGTGATCTAGAAGAATATATAATATCATTGCAGGTGAAGTTTGCAGATGACACAACGTTTGGTGCAGTGGTAAATAATGGGGATAGGTTAGTTACACAGAGCAATATGGATCACGTGGAAAGGTTGGTCCAGTTGAACATGCATTTTAATACTGCCAAATACAAGGTCAGACATCCAGGAAAAAAGAAAACAAGTCACCTTTACAAGATGCAGGACTGTATTGAATGCAGTGACTCTGAAAAGGACGAGGGGTAAGGGTGGAAACGAACTGAACATAAGCGCCCAGTGCAATGCTAGGGCTAAGAGAGCAAATGTGACTAATGGATGTATAAATTGAGGAATAATGAGTAGGGAGGTTGTGTTACATACAGCTTGGGTGAGACCATACCACAATAGTGTATCAAGCTCTGGTGTTCATACTTCAGAAAGGATGTTGACAAACTGTAGGTTTCAGAAAAAAGCTACAAGAATGATTTGAGGTCTGGAAAACCTGCCTTACAGTGAAAAATGTAGGAAAATTTGAACTATTTAGCTTATCAAAGAGAAGGTTGTGAGGTGATTTGATCACATTCTGTAAGTACCTACATGGAGAGAAGATTTCTGGCCCTAGAGGGCTCTTCAATTTAGCATACAAAAGCAGAACAAAATTAAATGGCTAGAAAATAAAGTTAGACAAATTCAGACTAGAAATAAGGCCTCCATTTTTAACTGGGAGGTAATTAGCCCTTGAAACAACTTACTTAGGGCGTGACTGATTCCCCACCACTTGAAATCTTTACATCAAGAATGGATGTCTTTCAAAACCAAAACCAAAACCACTTCAGCTCAATCACTACATATGGGCACGATGCAGGAATCACTGGACGGAATTCTCTGGCCTGCGTTATACAGCAGGTCAGCCTAGAGGCCTACAGCAGGATATTCCCTAGATGCAGGGTACCTGTGAGGTTGATGCTTGCAACAAGTACTGGTCTGAGGTTTAGGAGATCTATGTGAAGTGACTTCCTCAGACAGAGTTGGTGCAAGGCTAAAGTGGGAGATTCCTGCCTCAGGCAGGCTTAGTGTGTGGCCCTAGGAGTCTTTGTGAGGTCACTGCAGCAAGCAGAGTTCATGTGAGGCCCTGGGAGTCTCTAGGGGTATGTCTGTAACTCTGCCTGCAGCGACCCAAGAGCATGAGTACAAAGCTCAGGGCAGACTGTTAAGATCAAGGACACAAACCCCAAATTGGCTGTAAGTTCTATATTCAGATTTCACCAACCAATTGCCAAGTGTGAACTCCTCAGCTTTAAAAATGGAGTCACAGACAGACCCCCTTGGGTATTCTGATCTGTATCGCCGCCCAGATGAGCCTTTCTTTGTGATAGCTAGTCCCGTACACCATAAATCACAGCAATATTCAGGTTACTCCCAGTCTCAAAGGACCAGTCACTTATCCCAGGTCAATTGCACCTCAGCATTCGCACTAGCATGTAGCCAATCCTGAAATAAACTACGTAATGATTTATTAACTAGGAAATGAGAGTAATTTTCAGTGTTAAACTACGTAAATACAGATACACAAATGAGTTAAAATCTTAAGTTTCAAAAGGTAATAGAATCCTCTATAATCAGCAAGCATTATATGTCCTTTGGGGCTAACCCAGACTGAGCAGCTGGGGCTCTCTTGCCCATGGCTAGAAACACCTCGCCTCCCAAAATCATAGTGCTTGTCTACACCTGAAACGCTACAGCTGGTTCTCCCATTGGCATAGTTATTCTACCTCCCTGAGAGGTGGTAATTAGGTTGATGGAAGAATTCTTCTGCCAACCTAGTGCTGGGTACATTGGGGGTTGGGCTGGCTTAATGACATCACTTGGGGGTATGGATTTCTCACACCCAGAGTGTCGTAGTTGGGTTGACTTAACTTTTGAGTGTAGACCTGGCCGCAGTAGCATAGAGATAATCAGTTCATTCTTGTGAGAGGTTTTATTCTCTTTTCCATATGCTTTCGGCTACAAAGGTCTGCTGACGGGAGGAGTTCCTTACATGACTCATCTTCACGGGGAAGAGGCAGAATAACAACTAAAGTCTTTTGTCTTTCTGTTGACAGAAATTCCAGTTGCAATGTCCTACAATAGTCCATCTGGTATCAATGGACCTTTCCTTTTAGGAAGGGGTAAGTCTCTCCCCTTCTGATTAGGGCCAAGTGGTCTCTTCCACCTTTTTCTGCCCAGCAAACAAAAAGTTCTGTGCCTCGAATCCCATGGACCCAACCACCCTCTCTTGGTTGCTTAGCAACCCTGACTCATTCGCTGCCCCCTACTTCTTGAATTTTCAAATTTCCCCATTGCCACTATCTCTGGGAGGTCAAGTAAACTGGCCTTTCCCCTGTGGTAGTCACATGCCCAACGGTCACTGGCCGAGTCAAGCAAACAGACCTGCCCCCTGTCAAAAATGTGAATTTATATGAATCTTTCTTGAAAAGGATGAAGTTGCTCTCATCAGCTTTCTGACTCTTCATTCCACTGACCTCTGTGGTGATATAAAAGAGGAGTTAGAGTTTCTCAAATGCATTTACAAAGAAACCGTAGGCCCCCAAAATACTCTCGCTGTTTCATTTACTAAATAAGCTGAATAAAGGCTCTCAGCAGAACTCCTTCCCCAATGTGATTTTTGCACTTGGCATATTTTGCTGAATACCAGTGCCTGTGGCCAGCGTGGAAAAATCATTTAGAGTGCTCAGATGTGTGAAGAACTACCACTGTGCAACTATGAGTTAGTCAAGAGTTAATGGCCTAGCAACTCTTGCAATTGAAAGTGATCTGGCAAGACTAGTCAATTTCAATGACATTATTGATTCATCTACTGCAAAAAAGGCAGAAAAACACTGGTATAAGTAGAAAATCTTAAAATAAATTGTACAGAGGCTCCTTTTATTCTTCTAGCTTCTTCACTGTATTCTTTATGACCACAGACTGGCAGTGTTCTTGTTGATTATATTTAGCTTGTACTTCCATCTTTTATTCATCATCTCTTTGCTTGTATTCATCAGTGAAATTTATTTTTTTCTGGTGATAGTGATACTTCATTTACACAGATGTTACAGATGTTGTGGAGGCCCCCCCGAGATTAGGGCCCTGGTGCTCCTGGTGTCGAGTCAGTTATACCAGCAGAACGGTGCCTTTGCTGTTATAGCTTGTTTCTCTTTGGGGTAGGGGTGGAATAAGCTATACCAGTAGGGTGCGGGCTCTGGGAGGGAGTTTGGGTGTGGGAGGGGACTCCGGGCTGGGGCAGGGGGTTGGGGTGCGGAAGGGGATGCGGGCTCTGGCTGGGGGTCCGGGTTCTGGGGTGGGGCCAGGGATGAGGGGTTTGGGGTGCAGGAGGGGGCTTTGGGCTGGGGCAGGGGGTTAGGGTGTGTGTGTGGGGGGGTGAGGGCTCCCGCTGGGGGTGTGGGCTCTGGGGTGGGGCCGGGACCAGTAAATTGCTCCGAGCATAGGCATGACCATAGGAACTGTGCCCCAACAGAACAGGGCTTTAGGCGCAGACCCTCAGAGCTATTTAGATGTCTAACTCCCATTGACTTCAAATACCTGCGAGGATCCGGGCCCTATTGCCTAACAAAATGAGCTCTTAGCACAGTCATGGGCTCTACGGAGCATAGCTGAGCAGATCTAATTCCGTCCAGTAGAGGGCAGTGGTGCTCACTCACACAGCAGCTCATACCCTTGGTGTATCAACCTCCTTTCCTTTCTGCCTAGTTCTGTGCAGCTGCCCCTCACTGGGGGGAAAGGGAAGTTCATATTTGCTCATTGGATGCTGCATTCAAGAAATTCCTCATCTCCCAAAAGCTTAAGCGCAGTCTGAATCAGCACCGAACACTGCTGGCGGGTGAGGAACGATTCCTTTCTCTCTGTAACCTCTCCTGCTGCAACAGGGAGCAATTCCACACCAAGGCGGGCTCTCTCCTTAGCCATCCTCCACATATTTCAAAACTGGCCAGCAGGCTCCCTCATCCCTCTTTGACTCCTGCTTTCCCCTGACAGTCACTGTCTCTCCCTCCCGCATCGCTCTATTCCTCCCGCCCCTCCCTCAGCCATTGGTTGGCATCATATTCATTTCCCAACGATCTTTATCTGTGCCTAGTGGAAAAAAAATAGTTTCAGATTTGCACATCAAAAGGAGGCCATGCCTGCTATTGAGAAAACTAATGAGAATTAAGAACCTTTCAAAAGCCGTGCAGTCCGATCTTCAAAATGGAACCAATTAAAAATATTCTTGACTTAGAAATGCTCCTGTGTGCTTTGGGGCCCCGCTGAACAGGCCTTTTCACTGACGAAAGAATCTATTTTTCCCCCATTCAGACAATCGGGGAAACTTCAAAATACCATTTTCTTAGGAGGGTGCAGACTTAAATTCCTGCCAGGGAAGACCCCTCTTATGAGCTTCAGAGAATTGTCTGATAAGAAAATAATGCAAGACAATCTGAAGTACTGGAATTGGACAAAATAGAAAAACAATTTGTTTATATGCAATAAAAAACAAAAAGAAAATCCTTCGCGATACAGCTTCAAATAGAAAAATGTGTCAATCTCTGAAAACTGGCTTTGTTTAAAACATAAAAATGAGTGTTCTGGAATCTGATGCCACAGAATTTATTTTTGAACATGTTTTTATTTAGCTTTGGGCACATTATTTACTTACTTTTTTTGTCCTTTTAGAAAAACTGAGCTGGTTATTAAAACTGCATTTCATGAGTTCTTGGTGTTCCAATATCAAGAGAAACACATACAATAGCAGCACAAATAATAGAGTCTGAAGTAAAAATGAAAGAGAGAGAGAGAGAGGGAAGAAAATGTAGGTTAGTGATTGGAGCCAGGGAGTGTACCTCAAGGTTCCTAGGTCTGCCACTGACTCACTGTGGGACCTTGGGTAAGTCCCTTAAACTCACCCAGTGCCCCAGTTTCCTCATCTGTACAATGGTCCTAATTATATAGTACTTACCAGATCTAATTAACAGGAGGGCTGCGAGGATTTATTAATTAATGTTTCTGAAATGTGTTGAGATCTTTGATTGATAGGCGTTAGCTAGGTGCTATTTCTATTAATTTGTATAGCATTGCAAATGTGCAGGGCACTCTGCAAAGCAGATGATCCCTCACGCAAAGTGCTTGCAATCTAAGGCCCCAGTCTGGCAAACACATAAGTACATGACAGGTGTCTATCCATGGATGGGACTGCTCATGTGCGTAAAGTTTCTCTTGAGCATGTTTGCAGGATCGGGGCCTAAGCTAACTCAGTTCCCATCTCCTTCCTAAGTGCTGCCCCAAGCCTCATCACTCTCTTATCAGAACTAGCCAGTGTCCAGAGGGTAGTGAAATATTTCTAATGGTCAGAGGATCAATCTGGAGAAGCATCCAAAATGTATGTTGAGGGTATCTCTACCTACCCCAGCGTCTCTGGCCTGGAAATCTGATGGGACGAGACTTTCTAACATGAGGCCCAGTGCCCCCTCACTCTGGCTGGCTGAGATATCCCAGGAGATCTTTGCTGTTGTTATTACTTTGCAGCTAAAACAAAGAAGTGGAGAAGCAGCATGAAAAAGAACACTGGAAAAAAAATAGCCAAATGTTCTCCGATCTCCGCTGAGGTTCAGTCCAGCTTTGAGTGACGACGCAGGGCTGTGTTTACTCAATGTGAGTCCGGTCTAGTGCAGACGCATTAGCTATGGAGTCCTGGACAAATTACGAACTGGTGATTACCTTTGGCTGATCTCACCTCTCCCGGCATTTTTGATAGCATACAGTATTCAGCGCCTCCTGCCCTCAGCTGTTTTGCAATGTTATTGTGCATATCTTTGTGTGGCACTAGGTGATCTACTGGTAGTCTTGGGGACTGGGATTCAGAACTCCTGGGTTCTATTCCCACCTCTGCTGCTGATCCCTTGTGTGACCTTGCACAAGTTACTCAATTCCGCTGTACTCCCAGCTGCCAAGCTCTAGCTTGAGACTTGTATCTTACTTGTAGTGAGGCTAAATTCATTAGTGGTTGTACAGTGCTTTGAGATCCACACACAGACGGCATCAAAGAGGTGGAATTATTATTCTATTATAGTCAGTCTGTAAAACATGGTAGGCTCCTTGGAGATGAAAGACAATATATAAATGTAGGTTATTGCCTATAATACAGATCACTATGCTGGAAATGAATGACAGTATCACACGGTATCAATAGCAAGCCTTTTGAATTAAATATTCCCAAAGGGCTCACAACTGAAAGGGAAACATTTGCTCTGCAACTGTGATGAAATAATTTCTTAACATTACCCAGAATACCTGGTGGAGAAATGGGGCCATCAATGAATAAAGTAACCTTGAGGCTGATGGAGGTGTGTGAATCCTAAGCCGTAGCCCCTTGCCACAGCATGCAGAGCACTCATCCTCGACTGGAGCCTGCCAGATATTCATTCCAATCACACAGAAAAGTTCAGAAATGTCATGTTTCCCTCCATGAATATCACCTTCTTGCTGAGCAGAAACTGTATCTAAATTTCATCTTTGTGAGCACAATTAGGCTCAGATCTGGGCTGGGTGATGGGTTCCAAACCCCCTTCCATTTGCAGCAGTGCACATACATCACAAAGTGCAGCAAGGTTTTAACTAGAGCTGTTGATTAATCACAGTTAACTCATGCGATTAACAAAAAAATTAATTGCGATTAAAAAAATGAATTGCAATTTAATTGCACTGTTAAATAATAGAATACCAATTGAAATTTATTAAATATTTTTGGATTTTTTTCTACATTTTCAAATATATTAATTTCAATTACAACACAGTATACAAAGTAGAGAGTGCTCACTTTATAGTGTTATTTTTTTATTACAAATATTTGCATTGTAAAAATGGCAAACAAAAGAAATAGTATTTTCAGTTCACCTCATCCTAGTACTGTAGTGCAATCTCTTTATGGTGAAAGTGCAACTTACAAATGTAGATTTTTTTTGTTACATAACTGCATTCAAAAATAAAGCAGAGTAAAACTTTTAGAGACTACAAGTCCACTCAGTCCTACTTCTTGTTCAGTCAATCGCTAAGACAAACAAGTTTGTTTACATTTACGGGAGATAATGCTGCCTACTTCTTATTTACAATGTCACCTGAAAGTGAGAACAGGTGTTCGCATGGCACTTTTGTAGCCGTCATTGCAAGATATTTACATGCCAGATATGCTAAACATTCGTATGTCCCTTCATACTCCGGCCACCATTCCAGAGGACATGCTTCCATGCTGATGATGCTCATTAAAAAAATAATGCATTAATTAAATTTGTGACTGAACATCTTGGGGGAGAATTGTATGTCTCCTTCCCTGTTTTACCTGTGTTCTGCCCTATATTTCATGTTATAGCAGTCTTGGATAATGACCCAGCAAATGTTGTTCGTTTTAAGAACATTTTCACTGCAGATTTGACAAAATGCGAAGAAAGTACCAATATGAGATTTCTAAAGATAGCTACAGCACTCGATCCAAGGTTTAAGAATCTGAAGGGTCTTCCGAAACCTGAGAGGGATGAGGTTTGGAGCATGCTTTCAGAAGTTTTAAAAGAGCAATACTCCGATGCAGAAACTACAGAACCCAAACCACCAAAAAAGAAAATTAACCTTCTGCTGGTGGCATCTGACTCAGATGATGAAAATGAACATGGGTCAGTCCGCACTGCTTTGGATGGTTATCGAGCAGAACCTGTTATCAGCATGGACTCATGTGCCCTGGAATGGTGGTTGAAGCGTGAAGGGACATATCAAACTTTAGTGCATCTGGCACATAAATATCTTGCAATGCCAACTACAACAATGCCATGCAAATGCCTGTTCTCACTTTCAGGTGACATTGTGAACAAGAAGCGGGCAGCATTATCTCCTGCAAATGTAAACAAACATGTTTGTCTGAGCGATTGGCTGAACAAGAAGTAGGACTGAGTGGACTTGTAGGCTCTAAAGTTTTACATTGTTTTATTTTTGAATGCAATTATTTTTTGTATATAATTCTACATTTCTAAGTTCAACTTTCATGATAGAGATTGCACTCCAGTACTTGTATTAGGTGAATTGAAAAATACTATTACTTTTGTTTTTTATCGTGCAAATATTTGTAATAAAAAATAAATATAAAGTGAGCACTGTACACTTTGTATTCTGTCTTGTAATTGAAATCAATATATTTGAAAATGTAGAAAATATCCAAATATCCAAAACTATTTAAATAAATGGTATTCTATTATTGTTTAACAGTGTGATTAATCATAAAATTAATTGCGATTAATCTTTTTAATCATGTGATTAATGGCGATTAATTTTTTTAATTGCTTGACAGCCCCAGTTTTAACAATGCTGCAGTAAGGCGGAGTGGCCTCCCTCTGGACTTGAGGATGAGGGACCACTACCTTCCCCCAGTGGGAGGAGCCAAACCCACCCTGCCTCCCTTGCCAGAAGTACAGGGCGGGGAAGGAAGAATAAAGGGTGGGCCCAGTGGCTCAGTTGAAGCTGCACCAGGGGAGGAGGTGGATGTCTCTTCTAGGGAGCCAAGCCTTCTGCGGGACCCTGGACCAGCAGCCAAGCAGACCAGTTCCCTACTGAGCAAAGAGACAGAGGACCCTGAGGAGAGGCTGATATGGCCACCTTCCAGCTGCGAGGTGGCAAGACAGAGCCCCAGCTCGATGGAGCAACGCCAACTAAGTGGGGTAGGAAGAAGCCCAGGAGAACCAGGCTTCGGTCAGGTTGTGCTGCCAGGAAGCAAGACAGTGGATTTTGGTTTTCCCACTGGCGGGACCACCTGCCTCTAACAGGACTCTGGGCTGGGACCTGGTGGAGTAGAGTGGGCTCAGGTTCCCCTACCCGCTTTGCTGCTATCCTTTATCTGGGGATTGGCAACATACTCACCCCACACCTGAAGGCACATGCCTTGATGGTTGGTTGCCCCAGCCAGGCGGCTGTGAGCTGTAGACTGCTTGTTGCTCAGCCCCAGACAGCGGGTTGGTGACCTGATGCAGTGAGGTGGAGTGGCCTCCCTCCCCCCTTGAGAGTGCGGGACCACGACAGATGCATCTTCATCCAGCCCATCTTCCTGGCTGTTTGGAATTTCTATTGTTCTGGGAGATTCACATCTCGCTGCAGCCATGTAAGACACATGCCATCTCAGTGTCACTTTAGGACAAGTCAGTGAAATTCAATTAAATGCAAAAGCTTAGATGAGTCTGACAGAGTTTCAAGTGGTTTTCAATTTTCAACTTTTCAATTTTTAAAATTCCCCAGAATCCTGATGTCTCGGGGTCATTTAAACAGCTGCCAATTGAGAAAGAACCAGAGAGAGGTTTTCTTCTGGGGCCCTGAACTCTCGCCTATAAAGAGAATCTCTCTCCAGGAGGCTGCATTTTGGGAAAGAGGACATTGTTTGGTCGACTAATTAAGTTTGATTGGATCCTTATCACATATTTTGATCTTGCTACACCTGATACGGAAAGAACAAAAGTGAATTTCTGCACTGCAGGCTGTTTCTTTTAACTTTGCTGCACGCCCAGGCTCTTGCCACTTAATGATAAAGATCATTCTGTACTTGGAATAACTGACAACTCCTCCATAGTCAAGAGTATAATGAAAGTTAATTCACTGAGTTTTAGATTGCAATGCACAGTAATTCAACACTCCTCTGTTCCTCTAAATCTGTTGATAAGGTGCCACTTAGCTGTTGTCTTTATTGTTCAGATCTTGCACATCATCCTCTAAAGTGGGTTCAGTCTGTGGTCCCTTGCACCAGTCCAGGCCTTAAACCCATCCTGGGAAATCTGCCTCTGTATTCACATATGGTAGATGCTAGCCTGGGAAAACTGTAGCATCTTTTCCAAGTTGTGTTTCTGGAGAAATAAGATTACATGCTAGGTTGACCTCTCCAGGAAGGGAGCACTTGTTTTTATAAAATATCGCAGAGATGTGGTGAGAGCATTTAGGATGTGTTTCAGATGATCTATTGGAATATCAATATACTGTATGTTGTAGCCACTATGACAATAGCTTTAACAATACCTGCAGGCATTGTATTGTACATTGCTCCAATCTTAATTGCTTTAGCTCACCGAAGATGCAATTTCAGGGTAAAGAGAACATGTTCGTAGGGAAGAAAATCTAACTAAAGTCTTTTGTGCAGTGGGAACACAGAAGCAAGTGGGTGCTGTCTGAGGGCCCAATCCAGCTCCCATTACAATAAATGGAAAGAGTGGGATTGGGTCCTTGCTGCATAACACTGATATCAGAGGAACACAAGAAATTTCAGGAACGGAAAAGTGCCAGCTGGTCCAACATGTTAAGGGGGTTGAGGAGAATAAACAGGGATTCTGAAAATGTATGGGGTACTGGGGAGAAGCTCCATCCATTAATGAATGAAAGGGTGCTGAAAAATACATGAAATCTGGAACTCCTTTTTCAAATCTGTCAGAAAAATAAAGGAAAGAAGTTAGAGTGCTTAGGCATTAAGGAAGGCTCTCTAAAAACAGCAATTTGTAAAGAGCAGATAAAGGAATATTTGGGAAATTTGAATTTGCAGGAATCCACCATTTGGGACAGGATTTCATGCTATTAAAGGAGTTAGTCAACAATCAGAATTGTATTTACATATCAAGACAGCTGGGGAGGTAGACTGGGAGACCGGAGGGAAACTAGTGTACAACTGATTTGCCAAGCAGGAAAGAGCAGTGGTCGTACCAGGTACTACTGGCCCATAAATCTAACTTTTATCCCTACTAATCCAATAGAATCTCTATATACATTCTTGAGGGTAACAGAAACGAGAGGAATGAGCATTGACTACAAGAGGGACTACTCATGAATAAAGATAGTCATGTGGATAGTTGTTTGCAGGTTCACCACTTCCTCAGATGTATGTCTTATCAATTCGACTCTGTGCTTTAGTTGCTATTCAAAGCCCAGGAGCTGCTGAAACCCTGAGCTGTGCTATGGAACTGTCCTGGTAATAGGCTGGATTACTAAATGAGAGACTGGAACCTACTATCTCTTCTTGTAGTTTTCCCATCAAAATAAGCTGTGTTTAACCCTTGATTCTTGGCTGGGAAGGAGGGGATGGCCACACAGCTGTGATGTTTCACAATTTAGACAAGCAAACCCACTTCTTTCAAACAAATCACCACGATTATAATAATTCTTGGACAACAACAGGCAACGTGAGACAGGAGACTAAGGCCCTGGTCCAGGAAAGCGTTCCTATTCAGGACAGCCCTGGAGCACATGCCTGAGTTCCATTCATGCTTAAGTGTTTCCCTGAGTTAGGACCAAAGAGAAGACAGCAGCTTTGCCAAGAGCTGGGAGGATTCGTGAGCCCACGCTGAAGTTCAGCAAAAGAAACTTGTGTCATTGCTGACATATCCTCAGGCCCCCCACGCGCTGCTCTGAGAAGCGAGGTAACAGACAGCCACCTTCAGTGCCCCAGCGTAGCTGCCTGCAAAGCTGCACGGGGAACTTGGTTTTACATCTTACTTGGCAACCACTCAGTAGGTCTTTGCCAAACCCCTCTCTGAGTTCACACAAATGTAACATGCAGCTATTGGGTCCCTTTCATCTCAGCAGAACCCTTAGGGGGTCCCACCCCATCAGCCACTAGGAAACGAAGCCACGTGAATCCTAGTGCACTGTTGCTAGGGAGTCCCTGAGGATGCCTTAGCTACAGAATCTTGAATGGACCCTAAGATTGTGACAATTTTATGCCTAGAAAATCTAGTTTAGGCCATTATAGCGGGTTTTAAAGGCTCCCTTTGAGCCATATGCAGTTTGATTCATAGCAACTGAAGCTTGCTATACACACACTGTACCGGTATAACTATGTCAGTTAGGGGGTGACTTTTACCAATATAATGATACCAGTGCAACCCCTCAGATGGACATAGTTATAGTGGTACAAAAGTGCTTTGCACCAGTGTAGCTTAATCCCCTTCCTGTACAGGAACAGCTGTACCAGTATGAGCACAGTTATGCTGGTCTGGGAGCATCTGCACTAGGAGGGGTTGTACCGATTTTACTATACCGGGATAGTTAAAAAAGTCCAACTTTTGTGAGTTGTCTAAGCCTTAAGGCAACTGGCTTTACAGGTGGTAGAAGTCTGCCCCTGTTAGTGCTTATCACTAAGGCTACGATTCAGTCACAGAGGTTGCGGAAGTCATGGAATCCGTGACTTCCAGTGACCTCTGTGACTTCAGCCTGCGGTGGGCGGGAGCTACAGGGTCCCCCGCTGCCCGCAGGGGCAGGGAGCTGCGGGGTACCTCTGCCACCTCTGGCGGCCCCCGGAGCTCCAAGCCACCATGGGCGGCGGAGTACCCCGAGCTCCTGGCTGCCAGTGGGGGAACCCCCAGAGCTCCCATCCACCACGGGTGGTAGCACCCCCGAGCTCCTGTCTGCCATCAGTGGTGGGGGCCCCTGGAGCAGCAGGTAGCAGGGGGAACCCCCAAGCCCCTGGCCACCGTGGGCAGTGGGGGAACTCCAGAGTTCCCGGCTGCTGTGGGCAGTGGGGAACCCCCAGAGCTGAGGCAGCAGGGGTACCCCACAGTCCCCAGCTGCTGCAGGTGGCTCCTAGCCTCTGTGCAGCTGCCCTGCTTCAGGCAGTATGGGGATCCACAGAGCCCTGTTTTGCCAGGGACATTTTTTGTAAAAGTCACGGACAGGTCACGGCTTCCCTGGATTTTTCTTTTTTCCTGTGATCTGTCCGTCACTTTTACTAAAAATATCCAAGACAAAATCTTAGCCTTATTTATCACCCTGGTATCTGATTGGATTCAGTGCAAATCACCTGTAGTGAAAAAGAGAGAAAACACTCTGGTGCTTTACCAATGGTTCTCAACCAGGGGTACACGTATCCTGGGGGTACGTCAACTCATCTACATATTTGCCTAGCTTTACAACAGGCTACATAAAAAGCACTAGTGAAGTTAGTACAAACTAAAATTTCATGACAGACAATGACTTGTTTATACTTCTCTATATACCATACACTGAAATATCACTATGATATTTCAGAGTAGCAGCCGTGTTAGTCTGTATCCGCAAAAAGAAAAGGAGTACTTGTGGCACCTTAGAGACTAAACAATTTATTTGAGCATAAGGTTTCGTGAGCTACAGCTCACTTCATCGGATGGAAGAAGTGGAGTGAGGGCAGGGCCTGGGGCAGAGCAGGGGTCAAGCATCCCCGGGGAAATGAGAAAGTCGGCACCTGTGTTCAGCCCACTCATGAAGAAGGTTTGTCATGATGATTTCACACTCCCATAGCATGCCCACCCTTTGGTCACTCTTGTGGTGCTGGCAGACCAGGTACCAGCTCATGCCAAGGCCCCTAGACCTCCCGGAACACTGACAGGCATAGCTGGAAACAGTCTCGCTCATGTGTGTTAGTATTGTTAAAATTGGTATTCGATGTATTTAAATGTGGTGAGGGTTTAGACTCTATGAAATGCTTGTCAGTCGTGCTGCCTGCATTAATCTCATTTACAATATCTATATCCCCTGTGATTAGGTAATACTTAAGTACTTTCTCTGTAACTATATAAGTGTTTGTCTAAAGCTGTAAACCCCCACAGTCAGGAGAGAAGCATTACCAAGTGTGAAACACTAGTTTACCACAAGAGGTGTTATCTCATAGACACCAGACGAACCATTGTGGAACATCAGTGGACAAAAGACTTTGTTGATTGCTCCCCACACCCCCATGAAGAGGAGACGTACACAAGCACAAGTCCATCAGCTTGAACTCTAGGGGAAGGGAATAAAAACCCTTGTCAAAAAGAAATTGTTCTCTCTATGCTGCTTAGACTCTGAGGGGCAAGGATTACTAAGCATAAGCAAAATATCCCCAGTGCTTGACCTGCGTTAGCCCAAAAGGACATATAGAGCTTGCTTATTATAGAAGTTTCTGTTACCTTTTAGAACCTAAGATTGTAACTCATTTGTGTGGGTATGTTTACCTGCTTTAACCTTGTAAATAACTCTCATTTCTTTTTTTTAGCCAATAAATCTTTACTTAATTTATTATAGGATTGGCTAAAAGTGTTGTCTTTTGGTTTGAGATCTGAGGTGCAATTGACCTGGGGTAAATGACTGGACCTTTGGGACTGGGAGTAACCTGAACATTGCTGTGATTCATGGTGTACGGGACCAGCTATCACACAGGTAGGCTCACCTAGGTGGCACGACAGATTGGAGTACCCAAGGGGAGTGTCTGTAACTCCATGTTAAGGCTGCTGTAGAGCCCGAGGAGTTTATGCTCTAGACTTGGTTGGTGAAATCTAAGTACAGAACTCATGACCAGTTTGGGTGTGTGTTCTGCTTCTTGATAGTCTGCCCTGAAGTTGGTACTTGTGTCCCTGAGCCACTGCAGACAGCTTGACAACTCTCATCAGCTGTGCTCTTATTTGAGATCCCTGTCCCATCCAGCCACTGGGACAGTATAGGGAATATGCAATGTAATCCACTGACTGCCCCAGGCCACAGAAAGAAGGTCCTGGCAGGACTAGGAGACAGAAACAAAATGCCAGGCATCTGGCTGCAAGAACCTGGTGAATTCCTTGGCAACTTGGAAAAATACTAAATTCCATGCCTGCAACTGATGGGAGCCTCTGGGGCCTGATGTCAGGAGTGGAGCAGTTCACACCTCTTATTGTTTCAGGCTCTTTGCAGACTCAGGCAGGCTGAAGGAGTTACACTCAGGGTATAGCTACACTACAGAGACTACAGTGGCATAGCTACGGTGCTGCAGCTGTGCCGCAGTGGTGCGGTAGTGTAGACACTTCGTACAGCAGTGGAATAGGTTTTTCCATTTCTGTAGTTAATCTGCCCCCTCAGGAGGCAGTATCTAGGTTGACAGAAAAATGTTTACATTGGCCTAGTGGTGTCTATGCTGGGGCCTATGTTGGCTTGATTGTGTCTCTCAGGGGTGTGATTCTTTCACACCTCTGAGTGAGATAGTTTTGTAGTCCCAAGTTTTATGTGTAGACCATGCCTCAATTCATAGTTTCAAGATTAACTCCACAAACAGAAGGGCTTGAAGTATAGTTTCCGCAAATGAAAGCTGAGACTCTAGAGTACAATTTTGCTGCAAGGGGTGAATTTCTTGCCAATTTCCATGGGCACTGAATCGCGTACGACACAGGCCTGCTGTCTTCCATTAGGATCCCATTATCGGTACATGTGCTACATATGGTGAGATTATTTTAAGAGCATCTGGGGCAAAGGCTGACAATTTAGTTCTCAAGTCACAGCTTGAAAAATATTTTCCTTTCATATAAATGTTGCAACCTTAATAATGTAGATATTTTGTATGGGATTTAAATTCTGATTAGAAGAGCTTTAATTTAATTACCCATGTTTGCAAATTTCTTATTTAGAAATAATTCACTGATGATTCATGACTCTGTTAATATTAGAAAGGTGACCAGCTGCTGAAATGTGGACATTTAATCTGCTGATTTGTTTTTAATTTGTACAGGAAACATTAGTGGATATTTAGAGAGATATTAACCTTTCCTTTCTACGGCATACATTTGAGGCATGATGGATCTGTGCAGAGCTGGGGGAGGGGAAGGAAAGGCTGAGGCACTCAAGTGAAAATAGATTTGTAAACATATTATTTTCTTCCAGAAAAACATGCATATTGATTGTTTGCTTTTCATGTACAAGTGATTCATAGAGAAAAACAACTTTATTTGTCAAAGGGCCAAACTGTAAGCAGTTAGTCAGGATATCACTTACTGGAGCTATTATTTTTCCCCAATTTGCGCTCTGTCTAGTTTTAAGCAACAGGGTTTCACTCCATTGGGATATATTTAATAATATAATCAATTGTTAATATATTCTTTATGTACAGTAGAACCTCACCACAGCTACGAACTGACCGGTCAACCACACACCTCATTTGGAACTGGAAGTACACAATCAGGCAGCAGTGGAGACAAAAACAACAAAAAAAGCAAAATACAGTACAGTACTGTGTTAAATACTAAAAAGGTAAAGGGAAATATTTAAAAAAGATTTGACAAAGTGAGGAAACTGTTTCTGTGCTTGTTTCATTTAAACTAAGATGGTTAAAAGCAGCATTTTTCTTCTGCACAGTAAAGTTTCAAAGCTGTATTAAGGCAATGTTCAGCTGTAAACTTTTGAAAGAACAACCAGAACATTTTTTGTTCAGAATTACAAATATGTCCGTTACGAAAAACCTCCTTTCCCATGGGGTTCATAACTCTGAGGTTCTACTGTACAGCCTTTCATCCAAAGGTGAAAAAGCAGTCAACAAACTTTATTACTTTATTACTAGAGCTGGGTGGCAAAAGATTTATTTAACATAAGAACAGACATACTGGGTCATACTGAAGGTCCATCTAGCCCAGTATCCTGTCTTCTGACAATGGCCAAGGCCAGGTACCCCAGAGGGAATGAACAGAACAGGTAATCATCAAGTGATCCACCCCTGTCGCCCATTCCCAGCTTCTGGGTAACAGAGGCCAGGGACACCATTCCTGCCCATCCTGGTTAATAGCCATTGATGTACCTATCCTCCATGAATTTATCTAGTTCTTTTTTTGAGCCCTGTTATAGTCTTGGCCTTCACAACATCCTGTGGCAAAGAGTTCCACAGGTTGACTGTGCATTGTTTGAAGAAATACTTCCTTTTGTTTGTTTTAAACCTGCTGCCTATTAATTTCATTAGGTAACCCCTAGTTCTTGTGTTATGAGGAGTAAATAACACTTCCTTATTTACATTCTCCACACCTGTGATGTTTTTATAGACCTCTATCATATTCCCCCTTACTTGTCTCTTTTCCAAGCTGAAAAGTCCCAGTCTTATTAATCTTTCCTCACATGGAAGCTGTTCCATACCCCTAATAATTTTTGTCACCCTTTCTTTAACCTTTTCCAATTCCAATATATCTTTTCTGAAATGGGGCGACCACATCTGCACACAGTATTCAAGATGTGGATGTACCATGGATTTTTATAGAGGCAATATGATATTTTCTGTCTTATTATCTATCCCTTTCTTGATGATTCCCAACATTCGGTTTGCTTTTTTGACTGCCGCTGCACATTGAGTGGATGTTTTCAGAGAACTATCCAGAAATGACTCCAAGATCTCCTTCTTGAGTTGTAACAGCTAATTTAGACTCCATCATTTTTTATGTATAGTTGGATTAGGTTTCCCAATGTGCATTACTTTGCATTTATCAACATTGAATTTCACCTGTCATTTTGTTGCCCAGTCACCCAGTTTTGTGAGATCCTTTGTAACTCTTTGCAGTCTGCTTTGGACTTAATTATCTTGAGTAGTTTTGTATCATCTGCAAATTTTGTCACATCACTGTTTACCCTTTTCGGGACACCACTATTTACCCCTCTCCATTCTGAAAACTGACCATATATTCCTACCCTTTGTTTCCTATCTTTTAACCAGTTCCCGATCCATGAGAGGACCTTCCCTCTTATCCCATGACAGCTTACTTTGCTTAAGAGCCTTTGGCGAGGGACCTTGACAAAGGCTTTCTGAAAATTTAAGTACACTATATCCACTGGATCCCCCTTGTCCACATGCTTGTTGACCTCCTCAAAGAATTCTAGTAGATTGGTGAGGCATGATTTCCCTTTACAAAAACCATGTTGACTCTTCCCAAACAAATCATGTTCATCTATGTGTCTGATAATTCTGTTCTTTACATAGTTTCAACCAGTTTGTCCAGTACTGAAGTTAGGCTTATTGGCCTGTAATTGCCAGGATCACCTCTGGAGCCCTTTTTAAAAATTGGCGTCACATTAGCTATCCTCCAGTCATCTGGTACAGAAGCTGATTTAAATGATAGGTTACATACCACAGTTAGTAGTTCTACAATTTCACATTTGAGTTCCTTCAGAACTCATGGGTGATACCATCTGGTCCTGGTGACTTATTACTGTTTAATTTATCAGTTTGTTCTAATGACACCTCAGTCTGGGTCAGTTCTTCAGATCTGCAACCTAAAAAGACTGGCTCAGGTTTGGGAATCTCCCTCACATCCTCAGCCATGAAGACTGATGCAAAAGACCACGGAAAATGTTGACTATTCATCAAAAATTGAAAATTTAAATATTTTGGCTCAAAATGGTAATATTTGGGTTTGGAAATGCTGCCACAGTGCCTTGTGGGAGCTATTGATGGGGACCTCCTGCTTCCATTCTTGTCTATGGGCCGGGCTCCGTGGCTGCACTACACCAGGTGACAGGAGCCAGTGCACCATGGGAATCCCATGGCTGTCATGCCTCCTAGGAGAGGAAGTTGGCTGGGAAGCTCAGCCTGTAGAGAATGGAGACATGAGGCAACCGTACTCCCATGAGTCACCATGGCAGCATATCTAAAACAAAATATTTTGATTTTTCAGACAAAAAATTTTAGTTTTAGTTTTGTTTTTGATGAAAAATAAGAATTTCCTTGGGAAACAGATACTTTTGCAAAAGATTTCACATTGTGGAAAACTCAATTTTCTGTCAAAACTCAGTTCTGAGGGAACATTTTCACCCAGCCCTACTTATTACATGCTTGGGGCCTGATCCAGCACACACCCAAGGGAGTAATTCTACTCCCAGGAGTTGTCCAACTGAAGTGAAAGGGACTACTCCCATAATCCCTGTTACTCCCTGTCATAAATATAAAGGAAAGAGTAACCACCTTTCTGTATACAGTGCTATAAAATCCCTCCTGGTCAGAGGCAAAACTCTTTCACTTGTAAAAGGTTAAGAAGCTAAGATAACCTCACTGGCACCTGACCCAAAATGACCAATGAGGGGATAAGATACTTTCAAATCTGGAGGGGGGGGGTGGGGGGAACAAAGGGTTTGTCTGTCTGTGTGATGCTTTTGCCTTCTCTATCTCCAGTGCATGCTTCCTCTCTTTCCCCCTCTCCTCCATTTCTTTTTCCTTCTCCTCCATAGCTCTCTGCTGGGCAGCCTCCTGGGCTTTTTCTGCCTCTTTCGCTGCCTCCATAGCTCTCTGGTGGGAAGCCTCCATTTCTTTTTCTTTGGCTGCTTGTGCATTCATCTCCATCTGTCTGAGTTCCACCCGTCTTTCATGTGCCTTTTGTCTTTCCTCAGCCTCACATCTGGCTAATTCCAGCTCCTGTTGAACATTGCATTCTGTCATCCTAACCTCTCTGTTTTTAACTAACTTTACGCCCGAGAGTTAGAAAGAAAACAAAAAAACCCCTGGCTTGTAAAATTTTGCTGTGCTGTAACCTGATACCCTTTTTTTGATAGCTGTTCTCAGCCTACAGAAAAATCCTTTTGTTATGACTGCTGCTCTGTCCCCCAGGCAGAGAGACAGAATCTACAGCTGCAATCACCTTTTACAAAACCTTTGAAAATCCTGCTGTGCGTCTGGTTCAAAATGATCCCACCACTCTGCCACCATGTCAAGGTTCCTTCCCCACTCTGAACTCTAGGGTACAGATGTGGGGACCTGCATGAAAGACCCCTGAAGCTTATTCTTACCAGCTTAGGTTAAAAACTTCCCCAAGGTACAAACTTTGCCTTGTCCTTGAACCATATGCTGCCACCACCAAGCGTTTTAAACAAAGAACAGGGAAAGAGACCACTTGGAGATGTCTTCCCCCAAAATATCCCTCCAAGCCCTACACCGTCTTTCCTGGGGAAGGCTTGATAATAATCCTCACCAGTTGGTACAGGTGAACACAGACCCAAACCCTTGGATCTTAAGAGCAATGAAAAATCAATCAGGTTCTTAAAAGAAGAATTTTAATGAAAGAAAAGGTAAAAGAATCACCTCTGTAAAATCAGGATGGTAAATACCTTACAGAGTAGTCAGATTCAAAACATAGAGAATCCCTCTAGGCAAAACCTTAAATTACAAAAAGACACAAAAACAGGAATATACATTCCCTCCAGCCAGTGATAAGCTGCCAAAATCTTAACAACTGGTTCCCTCCTCACCCCATGAGGGGGTCGTTGCCACCACCAGGACCCCTGCCCCATCCACCCCCCTCCCCTGTTCCCTGACTGCCCCCAGAACCGGGCAGGAGGATCTCGTGGTCCACCATAGTGGGTGCCCACCCCACCCCTAAGAGCCAGAGGGACCTGCCAGGGGGCGAGGTGGGGAGTCCCGGTGGTGTTTACCTGGGGCAGCTCCCAGGAAGCATCCGGCAGGTCCCTCTGGCTCCTAGGGGTGGGGGAGCATAGCTGGGGGGGCGCAGGGAGAGCAGCCGCTCTCCCCACTGATCACATCAAAAGTGGTGCCTTAGGTGCCGACTCTGTGGGTGCTCCGGGGCTGGAGCACCCACAGGGAAAATTTGGTGGGTGCAGAGCACTCACCGGCAGCTCCCCGTCCCGTGCCCACCCCCAGCTCACCTCTGCTCCACCTCCGCCTCCTCCCCTGAACACTCCGCCCTGCTCTGCTTCTCTGCCCTCCCCCCCAGGTTTCTCGCGAATCAGCTGTTCACATGGGAAGCCGGGGAGGGCTGAGAAGCAGGCGGCGGCTTCGCGCTCAGGCCCAGGGAGGCGGAGCTGAACTGGGGCGGGGAGCGGTTCCCCTGCGCCACCCCCCTCAGGTTACCTGCTGCGGCACGGGCAGCCCTCCTCATGCCCCCCCGCCCCAGCTCATCTCCACCTCCCTGGGCCTGAGTGCAAAGCCGCGGCCTGCTTCTCAGCCTGCCCCGGCTTCCCGCATGAACAGCTGATTCGTGGGAAGCCGGGGGGGGGGGGGGGGATGCGGAGAAGCAGAGCGGGACGGTGCGTTAAGGGGAGGAGGTGGAAGCGGAGGTGGAGCAGAGGTGAGCTGGGGCCAGGGGTGGGGCGGGGAGCTGCCGGTGGGTGCTCTGCACCCACCAAATTTCCCCTTGGGTGCTCCAGGGCTGGAGCACCCAGGGAGTCAGCGCCTAAGGCACCACTTTTGGCCAGTTAAATTTAGAAGCCCTTTTAGAACCGGTTGTCCTTTGTGGAACAACGGGTTCTAAAAGGGCTTCTAAATTTAACAACCGGTTCTAGCCAGTTGGGGTGAGGAGGGAACCAGTTGTTAAGATTTTGGCAGCTTATCACTGGCTGGAGGGAATGTATATTCCTGTTTTTGTGTCTTTTTGTAATTTAAGGTTTTGCCTAGAGGGATTCTCTATGTTTTGAATCTGACTACTCTGTAAGGTATTTACCATCCTGATTTTACAGAGGTGATTCTTTTACCTTTTCTTTCATTAAAATTCTTCTTCTAGCGAACCGGTGGGAACTGGCTCCAGCTCACCACTGCCTCCAGCACAGCTTATTTTACCAGCCATTAAACAAAAGAAAATCTAACGCATTTTCTAGCTAGATTACTTACTAACTTAACAGGCGTTGGAAGGCTTGCATTTCTGATCTGTTCCCGGCAAAAGCATCCCACAGACAGACAGAACCCTTTGTTCCCACCCCCCGGTCCTCCAGATTTGAAAGTATCTTGTCCCCTCATTGGTCATTTTGGGTCAGGTGCCAGCGAGTTTATCTTAGCTTCTTAACCCTTTACAGGTGAAAGGGTTTTGCCTCTGGCCAGGAGGGATTTTATAGCACTGTATACAGAAAGGTGGTTACCCTTCCCTTCATATTTATGACACTCCCAGATGTTAAGTAGTCCCTAGGTACATGTGGGAATCATTTCATCACTGAAATACAGTAACGTCTTGGGTGGAGAGTAGCAGCTTTTAAAGTGCACACTACAGTGAGGATAAGAAGTGCAGAAGAATACTGTATCCAGCTGAAACCTTGAGGGAAGTGAAGGGAAGCCTGGTGCAATGACCCAAGCTGGAGTTTGACCAGGATACTCTTGTTTTGGCAGAAAGTATCACGAGAACTAGAGCAGAAGAAACGCAATGGCAGGAGTGCCAGGTAGTTCCCCACATCATCAGTGAAGGAGAATGTAAGACCCAACAGAAAATGCCCATTAAGGCAACAGCTGTACCATCCTTGCCAACACCATGTAGCACAGCCACCCGAGCGCCAGGCCTACGGGACGAGCAAAAGACATCTAAACACAGGCAAGGTGGACTCGGGCTCTTTGTTCCTTGAGGATATCCAGACTGCTGCTGACAGTGCCACATCCCCAGAGAACTGACACACACACACACCCAGTCGCTGACAATGGCAAGCACCAGGCGCAGCAAACCCAGCCTCCAGGGAGCAGATCCAACCCAGCAGCTAGACAGCCCTCTTCATAAGGAGCTGTTTGGGGAATGAAAAGTGGCTGGTGGCTTCGAAAGCCAGCCAGGGTCAGAGGCAGCCATTGCCGTCATGTGTCCAACCCTCTGACCTCCGTTCGTTAGCTGGCTGTGTTAGTTTATGGGTACTGATGTGGGCTGTTATGACATTGTATTTGCATTTGATTTGCAAAAGAGAAATAGAAGGCATGGGGGAGGTGTGGCAGAGAGGTGGTGCGGGAGCTGTAACAACAGCCCCTGGAGCTGGTGGAAACTGCCCCCTGCCATGCGACGGGGTATTAACCATGGCCATGTTACTGGAGCCAATAAAACAAGACCAGATTCTTTCCAGTGCTTCTGTGTGTCACGCACCCATTACACCTGTGCCTGAGTTTCTGTTCAGGTACAATGGTGAGGAGCATGGTATTAAAACCTATCCTGTACAGACAGACACATGTATAAAAGCCCAGCTCACTTTCTCAGTGAATTTCTCTTATTTATGGCCTTGCACTTTGTTTCCACAGTAACACTCTATAAAGATTTATAGCCAGGAATAATTTTTCTCCATTTTACCACTTCTTTTTAATTTGAGACCCATTAGATTCATTTATCCATTGATATTTATGTGGCTCTTTTCAAGTCCTACTTGCTATTTGTTCTCTTGATCTTCCCTCCTCTCTTCTCCCTCTCTGCTTAGAGATGGTGTTGCTTTTCAACCTGCCTTTCCCTTGCTGGATAGCTTTTGCCGGGGTCGGCTTTTGGGCGATCTCAGCTAGGTTATTCTTGAGAGGGCCGAATGCCCCTGATCTCTCCATCTTCCCTCAAAACCCTGCAGTTGCACCTCTCCCCACATCCTCTCTCACGCTCTCCTCCATTGAGTGTCCTCCTCACCCCACCCAAAGAAGACAAGGGCGTGGAGCATCACTGCTCGAGCAGGCCAGCAGGGAGCGCTGCACCTATTGAATGGCCAGAGATTGCGCCTACCCACATCTAAAGGCCCCACCCCAGCCTAAGGGGAGGAGCCACAGGACCCAGGCATCCAATGAGTTTGGAGGACAGCAAATGATAGAACAGGGATCTGAGTGAGGGTCCCAGGGTCAAAAGTAGGGAGCCAGAGGGGGACACCGAGCAGAGAACCCTGGACAGCGCCCACTGCTCCTCAAAGGTGTCAAGGGAGCCAGCGGACTCTGAGGAACTCTGCCCGAATTCATGACCTAAGGGAGGAGCAGAAACAGGCCCCACAGTCACACAGCACCGCCCCCTCCAGGTTCCTCCTCCTGGTGAGGTGGATGGCCGCCCTGGCCAGCGCCAGGTGGAGGATGACAAGGTCAGGTGACATTGTGGGGTTATGGCTGCGGTGTGCAGGAGGTGCTAGAGTGCGCTAAGCAGAGTGCTCTACCTGAGACTAGGCCCAGCAGGCTCCGTAAGATCAGGCAGCAGCAGCAGCCCTCAGGCATTATGGGAGGCTGGAGAGCTGGCTCAAAGTTTTGCCTCCATTTTCACTGGGGTCCCTGTTATTGTCTCCCAATCACTCTGACTTCTGTTTCCAGCAGTTCTTGGGGCTCTCCCCCACTCCTGCTTGTTCTGATGGGACAATCTCCCCCCAGCGTGTAACAATTAGTTTAACGGCATGGCCCAGTGGTCCTGAGGTCTGCTCTGCACGACAACGGCTTTTAATCCTTTCAGCTATTTCAGAGCAAGGGCTGACAAATTAATCAGCAGATCCCTCCCCGCCCCCACCCCATAGAACTCAGTCACAGGAGTGAAGCTAACCAAGACAGCACCCAGTCACCAGCCTCTGTGCATAGCTCCACGTATGCTGACTAGCTTGTGGTCTCCTGCAGAGCATGGCGTGTGGCTAACCTCAGGCTGAGTATACAGAGGCCCCAATGAACAAAATTTAGTAACAGTGGCTCAGTTGCATTTTGCACAAAATGAAACATCACGGCCATTATCAATCGGCTGTGACATCCCTGGGACCTGGAGATGGGCTGACGGGTAACCTGATCCAGTGTGAGGGGTTCTGAAGTACTTTACCTTAATTTCCTCCTCACCCATGTGTTGCCAACTTGGACAATTTTATCATGAGTCTTGCAATATTTGGTGGTGTTCTTAAAGCCCCAACTCTTGGATTCCTGTGATTACATTACGAGACAGCTGTCATTTAAAAACAAATAGCAAGTTTCTAGCACTGGTGGTTGCAGAGAAAATCTGGAAAACATGATCTTGGCATAACCTTAAAGGCTCATAAACCAGAACAAAAATAAAAATAACCCCAAGGGATTTTTAAGCCAATCTCCTGAATTTTGGGGGCCTGATTCATGAATTTTGAATGCTTAGTGTTGGTTGTATTGCCACCCATTAATATCAAATTCCATTGGGGATAAATGGTCCTGAAGTGGGACCTAGGCCGTGGGTATTGCTGAACCTCAACATTAAAAGAATAATGAATCAGACTCGAAAAAACCACGGGATTATTCTTTGAAAGATGAAATAAAGTTTTTTTAGTTGCCTTCTGATTTTTGGCCTCTCCCTGCCCTGCCCACATGTGCATGTGACAGCCAGCGCTGGTGGGAAATGTGACCATGGCCACTGTACTCTGACATCAGTTAGCTTTGGGCCCCCCTATCCTCCACATCAACTCTGCCCCCCTACCCCACATCTGCCCCTTGGCCCTCAGCTCCCTCTGCTCCTCCTGAAGCTGTGGGGGCTCTTTACACCCTGCCAGGGCAGCACCAAGGGGCTCGCCTCTCCTCTTTCCCAGGCCTCGTGTTGCAGGGCAGGAGGGGAGGAGGAGCTGGGGCAGGGCTGCAGGGCTCTTTCTTCTCCAGGCAGTGTGGAACTGGCAGCCATCCCAGGCTCTGCAGACCCAGTTCTAGTCCCACAGATCTGGAAGAGAGAGAGAAGAGAGCTCTGCCTGCCTCCTGCAGCTACTCTGATTGGCTGTTCTTCCCCAGAAGGCCAATGGCATTTTGGGATGTATAAGTAGGGGCATTGCCAGCAGATCGAGGGACATGATCGTTCCCATCTATTTGACACTGGTGAGGCCTCATCTGGAGTACTGTGACCAGTTTTGGGCCCCACACTACAAGAAGGATGTGGAAAAATTGGAAAGAGTCCAGCGGAGGGCAACAAAAATGATTAGGGGACTGGAACACATGAGTTATGAGGAGAGGCTGAGGGAACTGGGGATGTTTAGTCTACGGAAGAGAAGAATGAGGGGGGATTTGATAGCTGCTTTCAACTACCTGAAATGGGGTTCCAAAGAGGATGGCTCTAGACTGTTCTCAGTGGTAGCAGATGACAGAACAAGGAGTAATGGTCTCAAATTGCAGTGGGGGAGATTTAGGTTGGATATTAGGAAAAACGTTTTCACTAGGAGGGTGGTGAAACACTGGAATGCGTTACCTAGGGAGGTGGTGGAATCTCCTTCCTTAGAAGTTTTTAAGGTCAGGCTTGACAAAGCCCTGGCTGGGATGATTTAATTGGGGATTGGTCCTGCTTTGAGCAGGGGGTTGGACTAGATGACCTCCTGAGGTCCCTTCCAACCCTGAGATTCTATGATTCTATGAAGAGAGGAAGGCAGCCAGTCAGAGAGGGTTTTTCTCTGGGTAGTCCAAAAGTTGCATATAGGCTGAAGCTTCTGGGGTCAATGGCAGACTGGCTCCTGCAGAGGCTGAAATCGCTGACTTCAGTGCGTTGGTGGGAGCTGGCGACTCCGTGTGCTGGTCCTTTGTACTGGGGGGGAGAGGATTTTCCTCCAAAAGTGAGAGTGAAGCTCACGTTACTCAAGTGTGCATTGAGAGCGAGTTGTACCTTGCTCATGTGTGTGCACGCACGAGAAGTGGCATTCCCACACTTGCGTTCACACCACACACCAATTTCACTGTGTTGTTTAAGGGTATGATTTCCTGCTGAAACAGTTACACCAGTACAATACCTACGGTGGATGCAGTTCTAGCAATATAAAGATGCTTTATACTCATACAGCCTATTCCCCTTCCCTTTACACGCTATAACTATGTCCACACTAGTGGAGGGCGTTGTGCCTCTGTAACTATATGGGTTTCAACGGTGCAGCTTCAGTGTAGACAAGCCCGAAGTGGTACCTATGTGGATCCCCAGCACAAAGGGTTAATTTCATCCTCCTTTAGCAGAAATTGGGGTTGGTTGGATGTTCACAGGAAATGAACCCAATGAAGTTGTGGGCACTGCCCAGGGGGAATGTTTAGAATGTTGGGTAACACCCAGTTCTGCTTTCTAATTCCAGTGGTTCATTGAGAACCAGTTACAAGGAACTGTAATTTCTGGTTGGTTAATATTTGTGACTAAGTGGCTCGCTGTCATGGTGATACATATTCATCATCATCACAATAACAATAAATAATTGATTTTTGTGGTTGTCTATCAGTGTTCGCAGGAAGAGAAAATTATTGTTTTGCCAAAAGAGAAAATTTCCCCCTTGAAACACAAAACTTTCGGGGACATCCCGCATCTGTCCCGATTTGTAAAGTTGCCCTGTGGCCCCACATCACCATTGCAACATCACAATTCTCTGCTCAGCAAATTTTCCTGGTTATGAGCTGTATGTCTCGGTGCATGGTGGCATCACATCTCATGCTCGCAACCACCCTGCAAGCAAGTGGAATAAGGGGCACTTTCCGGGCTTCCTGTGCTGGGAGAAGGCCCCTCACAGCCATGCTGCCGCCTGGAGCCAAGGAAGGGTTGGCCAAGCAGTCACTCAGTGACTCACTGGACTGCTCCTTAGGGCAAGTCGACACCACTGCACAGTATCGGTGCAGGTGCAGCTGTGCCGCTGTAGCACGTCTGGGAAGCCGTGCTGTGCTGATGGGAGAGCGCTCTCCCTTTGGCATAATTACTCCACCTCTGCGGTAGGCGGAAGCTAGATTGGCCAGGGAGTGTCTCCCATCAGCATAGTGTGGCGTGGACAGTGCTTAAGTTGATGTAACTTATGTTGCTCAGTGGGGTGTCTTTTTCACACCCCTGAGCGACGTAAGGTGCATTGACTTACACGGTAGTGTGGGCCAGCCCTTAGTCACCCACATCCCTGAGCAGGGGAACATGTAGCTGCCCATGCTGGAGCTGGGCTGGCTGGGCTTCTCCAGGAGGCACATTTCCAGCGCTGCTTTGGGAAGACCACCCCCAGCCGCAAGGCTGGCAGGGAGACCTCTGCTTGTGCTCTCCCCTGCAGCGGGGGGCAGAACACCACCCCAGGTCTGGTCACCTCACTTCACAGCAGAGCTTAATCCCAACTGCCCCGGTTCATCCTAACATTATTATTTATTTATTATTTTATTGCATTCTTTTTTTTTTAAACCACGAATTGCTTCAATGGTTTGCTCTTGCCAAACCTGTGACTGTCATGGTTGAAGGGAAAGAGCTACAGCAAAGTCCCAGTCTCTAAAGTAACAAGAGTTTGCGTAATTTTCACTGCAGCATCTGAAGCAGGCATTCGGGACACAGAATCATGGTTTAGTTTCATGGTAGTAAGGTCCAGGCTATTTGCATGCTTGTGCGTATCTAGTTCATAAAAAAGAGCAAAAAAATGGATGTCCCCCATTGTCCCTCATTTCAGAGTCCGGGGTTGTGAGGTATGACGGCCTCTTTTCCCCCTGGCCTGCAGCCACCTTGGGCAACACTGCGCGTGTAAACTGGAAATCTGCCTCTTCGGACAAAGCCTGACACGCAAGAGTTACACTCCTCCGAGGCTCTCTCGTCACAGGCGCACGCCTCTGCTTTATGGCACTTGCTAAAAGCATTTTGCTAAAAACGTGCCTCTGTCCGTCGCTGAGGAGCTGCTGAGGAGCTAATGGGCCCCTGGCGTCACACGCTGCTCCGAGTGGGGATGACGGGGCCATGACTCACACAACGTGTCTCGCCGCCTGCATGGAATCCGCGCCTGAGAGAGAGTCAGCGGGACTTATCATTGCTAACGAGAGGCTCGGCGGCACAATGAGACGTTCTCTTAATTGGCACGTACTGCTACTTCTCCGCAGACCAGAAACAAGGGGGCTGTGCAGCTCAGGAAAGGAGCCCCTGCCTGCGAAAGGACTAGCCCCCAGTAGAGTGGCTGGCAGCCTCTGTATATTCACTCCGGCAGAAATTCCTGTGCCAAGCAGGTCCTGGCTCTGTGACTAACCCTATCCACAAGGAAGGGATTTACTCTAAAGTAAAAAGCAAATACTTGGAAAAGAGAAATCAAAATCAGAGCTGAAAGTCCTGTTTGGCCCCTGGGATGCAAGGCAGGACCCCTGCAGTGTGCTCTCAGCGCTTTGTCCTGTGCAGATTTCAATGACTCTAGTGGTGTGGGTCCTACCATAGCCCTGAGGGGCCCATCAGATTTTCCTAATAGTCAGTCTAATTCCTTGGTATCATTTCACCCCCTTACTCCTGTATTTAACCCCTTGGAACAAACGGAGCTAGCGGTAGGAGTGCCTTTGAAGAAGACACGTATGACACTGCCCCAGGGGAGTTCCTGTGGGATTCCTCAGCTAGATGAAGAAACTTGGCCAGGCACTGTAGCTGGAAGGAAGGATGGCCCAGTGGTTAGGACATGAGCCTGGGACTTGGGAGATCTGCGGTCAAATCCTGCTCTACCATAGACTTGTTGTGGCCTGGTGGCTAGAGCACTGGGCTAGGACTCAGGAGACTTAGCTTCTACTCTGGCCACTGGCTGGCTGGGTGACCTTGGGCAATTCACTTCACCGCTCCATGCCTCAGTTTACCCATCTATAAAATGAGGATAATGACATTGTCTGCTTTGCAAAGTGCTTTGAGATATCCTGATGGCTAGGTTCTACTTAGACCCCATCTGTGTAATGGGGATAAAAGGCCTGCCCTACCTCACATGGGAGTTGTGGTGATAAATACACTAAAGACTGTGACAAGTTCAGATAATACAGCGATGAGAGGAAGATAAATACCATGGAGAGTTAAACCGGGGAGATTTGGTCTTTGTGGCATCACATTACTGAGTATGATTGGGGAGAAGAGCCACGAAGCAGCGGAAGGTCCTCACAGACCCATGAAGCCATGTGTGTATAATGGGGAATAGGTGATGGATGGGGAAGAATAGGGTCTTACTTGTTTCAGGGAGCTGTGGGGAGGGGTGTTGTGTTGTGTGGTGGGAGATGGATGTGCAGGCTCCAGAAAGATGCGGAGGTGGTGTTTTAATGCTCTTCAACTATTTTGTGTGTTGATGGAAGGGAGCGATGGGGCCTTTGGGAAAAGCCTTGATGGTTTCATAGCTCTGGGTGTATGTGTGTGGCAGGAGAGTGATATGTGACAGGTGTAGGTCTTCATGGCTTTGCCCTGTGTGTATGCATGGCCGGGGAGTGAGGTACAGCCATCGGGGGACACGTTAGCTTTCACTGTTTCAGAACTTTGTGTCAGAGTGTTTGGCAGGAGAGTGATATACAGCCATCAAAGAAACATTGGTCTTGATGGGTTCATAGCTGTTGTTGAGAGGTGAGCTGGGGGTGTGGAGGAGAACAAGGGAATGACACATGAGCCATAGGGGAAGAGCAGCTCATTGCAATTCTGTATCGTTGTATCTGTGCAGTAAGAGATCAATCTGCAGTTGAGGTTAAAGGAGATGGTTCTCACTTGGATTTTAACAATAGGCTTTGCAGGGTCTCAGTCCTGCGATTCGAAAAGAAAGTGGTTTTTAAGTGTCAGGAACAAAATGAACCCTAACAATGGTAATGGTCCATTCCTAGATGGAAATGGTAGAATTATCAATAATAATGCAAAAAAGTTCAATAAATATTTCTGTTCTGTGTACGGAAAAAAAGCAGCTGATCTCCATGATCTGATGATGATTAAATACTTTCCATTCCAACAGTAACTGAGGCCAGGTCCACATTACAGACCTATATTGGTGTAACAACATGGCTCAGGGTGAAATCCACAGCTCTGGGTGACGTAGTTATACTGAGCTACCCCCCACCCAGGTGGATAGTGCTGTGTTGACAGGAGCACTTCTTTCGTTGACCGAGATACTGCTTCTCAGGAACTCTCCTGCTGGTGTAGGAAAATCTTCACTAAAGTGCTACAGCGGTGCAGCTGCACTGAGGCAGATGTTGAACAACAGCTACGAAAGTTAGACATTTTTAAACCAGCAAGTCCTGATAATTTGCATCCAAGAGTTCTAAAAGAGGTGGCTAAGGAGAGCTCTGAAACAATAATGTTGATTTTCAGTAAGTCTCAGAACACTGGGGAAATTCCAGAAGACTGGAAGAAAGCTAATGTTATGCCAATATTTAAAAGGGTAAACAAGACTGTGATGCTGGCAAACCAGGTGCCAGCTCTTGCCAAGGCTTTAGGCTTCAGCTGAGCACTGAAAAATTAATGGCTGGAAACCAGTCTGTTACACCTGTGTGTTAGGATGGTTGAGATGGGTATCGGACTTCTTACAATGTGTTTAGTGTTTAGACTGTATGAAATGCTTGTAAATTTCTGCATGCATTAATCTCACTGGTAATATCTTTATCACATACTGTAAGGTAACATTTAAGTTTTGCTTTATAACTGTAAGAAATGTTTGCTCTAAAAATGTGAACCTGTCAGGAGGAATCATCTCCTGCTTATCAAGAAGACTATCAAAACTAAAATGGGCCATCATGGGCCATCACAGTACAAAGACTTTGTTAATTGCCCTGTGATAGGGTGTGCTCCCCACATTAGCCCTGCAAGAACTGAATTAGGCCAGGTGGGTCCACTGAGCTGATTAGACTGTAAATGGGAGTGGGGGGAGCTTCAGGCTCGAGACAGCTAATTAGAGAGAAGCTCACCTGTGAGGAACAGGTGGCGTCTTCTACAGAAAGACTGGAAAATGGAAGCAAAGGGGGCTGCTGGGGAAAGCTGCAGTCACTCCTGGAGAAGAGGGAAGAGTGTTTGGAGGTTGCAGAGACATATAGCCTGTAGTTACTCCCTGGGAGAAGAGAGTAGGAGACTGGCAAACCCAGAGAGTGGAGAGGGCCAGGAGGTATGGAAGCAGCTCAGGGAAAGGCGGCAAGGTGCAGGGAACAGACCTTGGCTGCTGTTTAGAGGGTCCCTGAGCCAGAACCTGGAGCAGAGGGTGGGCCCAGGTTCCCCTGCCAGTCACTGTGGGAGTGGCACTGTGAGTCAGTGAAGCGAAAGATTGCCTGAAGCTGCTGGAGAGCAGGAATTCTGATACTTGCCTCTTGGAAGGGGAAACCCCACTAGTGACCTGGCCGGAGGGCTGAGTCACAAAGAGGATGCTGGGGTTCCTGGAGCAAGAGAGGGGCTGCAAAGGAGAAACTAATGGGGCATAACCATCAGAAGGAGTGTCTATCTGACCAAGCTACTCCCCAGAACTGCCAGGAGGTGGTGCTGTCTGGCAGTGAGTACAGCAACCTGTCACGTTTGGTGGAGAATCCGGGCAGGACAGTTGCCTCCGATAAAAGGGGTCTGTTCCGGACTGGGCCTGACAAGAACCCCAAGGTGAGGGCAGGGAGGGACTGTAAAGTGCCCGAACCCTGCCCCAAAGGGCCATAACAGAGACCAAGCCCCTAAGGGAAGGCAAAAGTGGAAATGCCACAGCATAGGCTTTCCTTGCTGAGGGAAGTTGTACCCTACTAAGGGGGATGCTGGAATTGCTGCTCCCACAGAGGGGAGCTGAGAAGCAGCCAGGATGGGTCCCTGCCATGTGGAGACAGATATTAGAGAACCAGCAGAGACTGTGGGAAGCTGAAGTGTTTTTCCAAGACTGTCTGGTGTGGGTGGCTGGTGAACAGCAGCAGTTGGACAGAGTCTTGCAGGAGAGAAATAAGAGGCGTAGTAAGGGCCAGGGATGGGAAAGGTGCTTTGGGACCAGGAGGCCAGAGGTTGCCCCTGAAAGTGCTATGGCTGTGGGAGCAGGGGCACCTGGAAAGGGGTTGCGCCTGTTTGGAGGGAAGGAAAGAGCCGTACGAGGTGGCCAGGACTAAGGCGAGGGCCCAGAGAACCCCACCCAGTAAGCGACTTGGTCGGAGGAGGACCTGCTCGCAATGTGGGGAGAAGGGCCCTATAACGAGGCATTGCCCCACAGGCCAAAGACAGAGAGTCAGGGAAAGGACCAGGGTCTGAGGCAAGAGGGAAAGGAAGAGCCCGGGGCCTGTAAGGAGCCCATGAGAATGGTGGAGACCCATGGGAGGTGAAAGTTGGGTGGACAAGAGACACCCAGGGAGGAAAGTAATTAATGCAAGGCTAACACCGAGATAAGCCACACACCAATGGGGACTCAGACTCTGGGAGCCTGGGTGCTGGAGGACTTGGTGGAGCAGGTCAACCAGCTGACAGAGAAGCTGTCAACTGTGGCACTGGCCTGGAAGGGGGCTGCAGAGGACCTGGCGTTCCAGTGGGAGGAACTCTGAGGGGCTCTGGAGGAACAGGACAGGCTGCAGCTCATGGTCAGGAGCCTCAGAGAGGAAAGGGGTGACCTGAGAGGCCAGCTCCAGCAGGTGTAGGGTAGGTGATTTAGAATAGAAGAATACCTGCCCACCCTTGGGTTGCAGTCTTGAGTGGGAGGGTGTGTGATGGGGTGGGCTCTTCATGGCTGTGAAGGGGCAAGTGCAAAAGGGCTTGTCCCATCAGCTTGAATTCTGGAAGAAGGAAATAAAAATAGCTGACAAGAAAACTTTGTTTCTTTTGGTGTTTGGACTCTCACAGGGCCAGAGCTATGAAATAGAAGCAGAAAGCCCTAAAAGTCATTCAGAGCTGACAGATTGCTACAACTCTGTCAACTTTTGAAACCACAGACTGCAACTTATTTGTGTACTTATGTTTGCCTGCTTTAACCCTGTGATATTCTCCTCTCTTTTCTTAGTTAATAAATTCTTAGATGGTTTACTATAGGATTGTCTACAAGCATTCTCTTCGGTGAGACCTAAGGTACATATTGACCCAGGATAAGCAACTGGTCTCTTGGGACTGGAAGCAATCTGAATATTTTGTGATCTTTGGCGTATAGCAATGTAGCGGGGTGGTCACCCACCCCTGCGCGGAGGGGCTTAGAACAGCCCAGGAGAGGGCTATGGCTGGGGGCAAGCAGCTCCCAGGCTGAATGGGGAAGTAGGCACAGCTGGGGTGCCTGAGGTGAAGCAGGGCTGGGGAAGGCCAGAGGAGCTGGGAGGCTCCAGGCTGGAAAAGCCCCAGGCTGCGGTCCTGGCAGACGGCCTAAGACAGAGTACTGGGGTTCCAACAGGGCAGCCCAAGGGTAGGCGGAGGCAGCAGGTCCAAACCTCCCTGGCCTGTGATGAGTGGCTTGTACACTGCAGTCCGCCCCAGTGAACGGGGGCTAGGTGGTGACTGGCAGTAGCCATATACTGAGGCGAGGTGGGGATAGGGGGTTGGGGGTTCCCTGAGAAGGGGAGACCCAGAGACTGTGGAGGTACTGCTAGGGGCAGGACCCAAGAGAAAGGGGCACCAGGGTCCAAGAGGGACATGGGGAACCAGCAGCAGGCAAGACACCGGCCGACAGAGGGCGCTCTGGAGGCTGGCGAGCTAATTCCCTGGACGACCAGCAGGAGGTGCCGCTGGGTGAGTCTCACATCGCTACAAGCAACCATCTATCAATAAGTCCAGCTTGCCTGGGTGGCAAGAGAGACTGGAACGCCCATGGGGACTGTCTGGGACTTCATGGTAAGGCTGTTACCTTGGAGTTCACACTTGTTACTGGCTTAATGAAATCTAATTATAGAGCATACAACCAGTTTGGGCTCTCCACCCTGCTTCTTGAGGTTGGCAGTCACAGTCATGAACCACCCCAGACAGTGTGACAGTGATGACCAAGTAATTATAGGCTTGTCAGTCTGACATTGATCCTGGGCAAGATAATGGAGTGTCTGATATGGGACTTGGTTAATAAAGAATTAAAGGAGGGTCATGTCATTAATGCCAGTCAATATGGGTTTACGGAAACTTCGTCTTGTCAAACTAACTTGATATCATTTTTGATGAGATTACAAGTTTGATAAAGGTAATATTGTTAATGTAATATACTTCAATCGGGCATTTGACTTGGTAGCACATGACACTTTGATTAAGAAACTAGACTGATACAAAATCAATATGGCACACATGAAATGGATTAAACCCTGGCTTGCTAACAGCCTTAACTAGGGGGTGATGGAGAAAAGTTGAGGAGGTTGTGTGGCAGGGCTGGGCCAGCTCTGACGGGAGTGCCACCCATTCCCTCTTCCTTCCCGGCCCCACACCTGGCCCCAGCCCAAGGCTTGGCGCAGCTCCGCTCCTGGCCCTGCCCCTGTCCTTGCCATGGCTGAGGCTAGGGGTGGGGCCAGGGCCTGGAGCAGAGTTGCACTTGGCCATGGGCCCCCACCGCAGCCCAGCTGCTGCTCTGCTCCTGCCCTTGCACCCAGCCTCGGCCCCTGGCTGTGGCTCTGTCCCTGACCCCACTCCTGGCCCAAGACCCATGCCCATCTGTGGTCCCAGCCTTGGCCTCCTTACCTCTATCCAAGTCCCCTGCCCCGCCCCCAAGTTGTGGCCTGGCTTTGGGGGGGAGGGTAAAGGGAGAGCAGATGGGGTAAGGCGGGGCATGACCCTTAAAAGGTTATGGACCATTGCTGTAACCATAGGGAGAAACTTGTTTTCCTCCAGACAAGAGGGAGGATATCTCCCTGTCTCTAATGTAAATTGAGCATGGTGACACCAGAAACAATGGGTAGTTCATTTGCACTGGAGGTAAACAGGAGGCAATCAGCATGGGAAGAGGCTGGAGTCTGGTGACATCCTGACTCTGGCGACACAGACAAGATGTGGGGCATACAAAGAGAAGCAAAAGACATTCTGGTTATCCGTCATGGAGGGAGCAAAGAGCTAAGCGCTCGATGCATCCATGAACGGTGGATCCCCAGCCAGGTGATGTAGGACAGAACAGCCTTAGGCAAGGATTGCAGCTTCTGGAGTTAAGTGTTAGTGACTAGAGAGCTTGATTATACTTCAGTTTTATTTGTAACCATTTTCTGTTTTTATCTTCTCTGCTTAGTATCACTTCAATCTGTTCTTTTAAAATAAACTTACTCTTGCTTTATTCTAAGCTCATCCCAGCGATGTTCCATTAAATTGAGGTATGCATCCTCAGCTGAGCCAACAGGCTGGTGTGTATTCTGTCTCTTTGGAGACAGAGGTAATTTCTGTGAGCGTCCAGTAGATATTGCAGAGGAATGCTCTGCCAGGGGGTTCAGGAACTGGGTACTGTGTTTCAGAGTAACAGCCGTGTTAGTCTGTATTTGCAAAAAGAAAAGGAGTAGTTGTGGCACCTTAGACTAACCAATTTATTTGAGCATGAGCTTTCGTGAGCTACAGCTCACTTCATCGGATGCATACTGTGGAAAGTACAGAAGACGTTTTTATACACAAACCATGAAAAAATGGGTGATTATCACTACAAAAGGTTTTCTCTCCCCTCACCCCACTCTCCTGCTGGTAATAGCTTATGTAAAGTGATGGTGGGATGGAAATTGTTGAAATCATGGTGGAATTCCTCAAGGGCTTCTTTTCCATGGGTCCAGATGGTGAAGATGTCATCAATATAGCGCAAGTAGAGTAGGGGCGTTAGGGGACGAGCTGAGGAAGCGTTGTTCTAAGTCAGCCATTGTTGCAAGGATAGGTTCCTGGGTGACTTAGAACAACGCTTCCTCAGCTCTTGTCCCCTAACGCCCCTACTCTACTTGCGCTATATTGATGACATCTTCATCATCTGGACCCATGGAAAAGAAGCCCTTGAGGAATTCCACCATGATTTCAACAATTTCCATCCCACCATCAACCTCAGACTGGTCCAGTCTACACAAGAGATCTACTTCCTGGACACTACAGTGCTAATAAACAATGGTCACATAAACACCACCCTATACCGGAAACCTACTGACTGCTATTCCTACCTACATGCCTCCAGCTTTCACCCTGACCACACCACACGATCCATCGTCTACAGCCAAGCTCTGCGATACAACCGCATTTGCTCCAACCCCTCAGACAGAGACAAACACCTATAAGAGCTCTATCAAGCATTCTTACAACTACAATACCCACCTGCGGAAGTGAAGAAACAGATTGATAGAGCCAGAAGAGTTCCCAGAAGCCACCTACTACAGGACAGGCCTAACAAAGAAAATAACAGAACGCCACTAGCCGTCACCTTCAGCCCCCAACTAAAACCCCTCCAACGCATTATCAAGGATCTACAACCTATCCTGAAGGATGACCCAACACTCTCACAAATCTTGGGAGACAGGCCAGTCCTTGCCTACAGACAGCCCCCCAACCGTAAGCGAATACTCACCAGCAACCACATACCACACAACAGAACCACTAACCCAGGAACCTATCCTTGCAACAAAGCCTGTTGCCAACTGTGCCCACATATCTATTCAGGGGACACCATCACAGGGCCTAATAACATCAGCCACAATATCAGAGGCTTGTTCACCTGCACATCCACCAATGTGATATATGCCATCATTTGCCAGCAATGCCCCTCTGCCATGTACATTGTTCAAACTGGACAGTGTCTACGTAAAAGAATAGATGGACACAAATCAGATGTCAAGAATGATAACATTCATAAACCAGTCGGAGAACACTTCAATCTCTCTGGTCACGCGATTACAGACATGAAAGTTGCTATATTACAACAGAAAAACTTTCAATCCAGACTCCAGCAAGAGACTGCTGAATTGGAATTCATTTGCAAATTGGATACAATTCACTTAGGCTTGAATAGAGACTGGGAGTGGCTAAGTCATTATGTAAGGTAACCTATTTCCCCTTGTTTTTTCCTACACCCCCTTCCCCAGACATTCTTGTTAAACCCTGGATTTGTGCTGGAAATGGCCCACCTTGATTATCATACACATTGTAAGGAGAGTGATCACTTTACATAAGCTATTACCAGCAGGAGAGTGGGGTGGGGGGAGAGAAAACCTTTTGTAGTGATAATCACCCATTTTTTCATGGTTTGTGTGTATAAAAACGTCTTCTGTACTTTCCACAGTATGCATCCGATGAAGTGAGCTGTAGCTCACGAAAGCTTATGCTCAAATAAATTGGTTAGTCTCTGGGTACTGTGTGTTACTTTGCCTCTCAGGTAAGGGCTGACAGAGTGCTAAGGAGTTTGGCTGGCTGGCTAACAGATTGGGGTGGTAGGGAGCTATCACATAGCTTAGCACAAAAAAATCCCTCTTTTGCTAAGGCAACTACAGGGTTTAAGAAGCAGAGAAGGGCTACTAGGATGATCAGAGGAATAGAGAACCTACCCTATGAGAGGAGAGTCAAGGAGCTTGGCTTGTTTAGCCTAACCAAACGAGGATGAGGGGAGATGTGATTGTTCTCTGTAAATACATTGGAGGGATAAACACCAGGATAAACACCAGGGAGGGAGAGACATTATTTAAGTTAAGGGCCAATGTTGGCACAAGAACAAATTGAGAGAAACTGGCCATCAAAGAGTTTTGGCTTGAAATTAGATGGCGGTTTCTAACCATCAGAGGAGTGAAGTTCTGGAACAGCCTTCCACGGGAAGTGGCAGAAAATCTAACTTGTTTTAAGACTGAGCTTGATAAGCTTATGGAGGGGATGGCATGATGAGGTTGCCTACAATGGTATATGGCCCATCCATGGCTGCTATTAGCAAATATCTTCAACAGCTGGAGGTGAGATTGAGTCAGATTGGCAGACCCCAGTGGTTTTTGCTTTCCTCTGCAGCGTGGGGCAGGGGTCACTTGCAGGGTTGAACTGGAGTAAATGGTGGATTCGCTGTAACTTGGAGTTTTAAATCCTGATTTGAGGACTTCCATAAATCAGGACTTGCCTCCACTTACTGGGGGATTGACGCATGGCAATCAATCCACCGGGGGTCAATTTAGCAGGTCTAGTGAAGCCCAGTACTCCATCGGAATGAGAAGCATAAGGTAAGTCGATGTGAGTTTCTCCCATCGACCCAGCGCTGTGTAGACACAGCAAAAGGTCAACCTAAAGTACGTTGACTCCAGCTATGTTATTCATGTAGCTGGAGTTGCGTAACTTAGGTCGACTGAGCCCTGCAGCGTAGACCTACCCTCAGCCAGAGGTTATGGGCCTATTACAGGAGTGGGTGGGTGAGGTTCTGTGGCCTGCGACATGCAGGTCAGACTAGATAATCATGATCGTTCCTTCTTGCCTTAAAGTCTGAGTTCTGGGTGCCCCAAGAAAGCTTCTTTGATATAGAGCAGAGGTGGGAAATCTATGGCCAGGGGCCGCATCCGGCCCTTCAGACATTTTAATTTGGCCCTCGAGCTCCTGCCAGGGAGTAGAGAACAGGGCCTGCCCTGCTCTGGTGCTCCAGCCAGGGGCTTGTCCTGCTCTGCACATGCTGTGGCTCAGCACAGCTCCCGGAAGCAGCGGCATGTCCCCCCTCCAGGTTCTATGCGTAGGGCAGCCAGGGGGCTCTGCACGCTGTCCCCGCCCCAAGCACCGACTTCGCAGCTCCCATTGGCCGGGAACCATGGCCAACGGGAGCTGCAGGGGAAACACCTGCAGATGGGGCAGTGCATCGAGCTGCCTGGCTGCACCTCCACGTAGGAGTTGGAGGGGGGACATGCCACTGCTTCCAGGAGCTGCTTGAGGTAAGTGCCGCCTGGAGACTCTATCATGGGAAGCAGCGATGCTGAAGAAGACTTGGGGAACCTGGTGGATAATTAGCATGAGTTCCTAGTGTGACACTGTGGCCAAAAGGGCAAGCGAAGTCTTGTGTAGGAGTAGATGTGTTCTGTTACCTCTGCATTTGGCAGTGGTGCGACCGCTGTTGGAATACTATGTATCGTTTTGCTGCCCGTACTTCATGAAGGACGTTGATAAATTGGAGAAGGTTCAGAGAAAGGCCATTAGAATGATTAAAGGATTGGGAAACCTGCCTTATAGTGATAGACTCAAGGAGCTTAATCTATTTGATTCTTCAAAGAGAGGGCTAAGGGGTGATTTGATCAGTCTATAAGAACCTACAAGACAAACAGAAATTTGATAATAGAGGGCTCTTCAAACTAGCAGACCCAGGTAAAATAAGATCCAGCAGCTGGATGTTGAAGCTAGATAAATTCAGACTAGAAATGCAGCACAAATTTTTAACCGTGAGCATAATTAACCATTGGAACAAGTTATCAAGGGCTTGTGGTAGACTATCCATCCCTGGCAATTTTAAAAAAGATTGGGTCTTTTTCTAAAGATGCTCTCATTCTACTGAGTCTATTGGACTCGAAGCAGGAATTAATTCCAGGAAGTTCTCTGGCCTGTGTTAGGCAGGAGGTCAAACGAGATGATCATAATGGTCCCTGCTGGCCTTAAAATGTTTGAATCTGGGATGAAAAACGCTGCCTTAATCAGAGCAAAGTCTATCTCATTTTCCAGCCCAGTGCTGTAAACTGCAGGCTATGCACACCTATAGAGTTTCCTTAATGGAGAAACTCGGATTTGGAGTCCAGGAGATCAGTCTACATGATTACAACTGTCCCTTCTGGCTTTAAAAACCTGAATCTTCCTTTGGCCTGAACTTGAACGTCTTTTCTATAGTGAATATGGCTCTAACTTATTCCACACTGAAGATGCAACAAGAACAGCTAAGAGAAACTGGGGGTCTCATCATGGAGCCAGTGACAGCTTGGCCATTCATTTCCACGGGAGATACCCAGGTGCTTGCTGGGTGATGCAGAGTTCTGGTCCACTCAGGGATAATTGCTTTTTGGCATGTGGGGAAGGGGCTGGTGGAAGGTGTGATACTTACTGTGACAGGATGCTGGCTAAGGAACTCTGAGCCAGGCCGCTGTCACACCACTCCCAATCAAGAAAGGTGAATTGGAGCTGGCTGAGTAAGCCCAGGCCTGAGTGGCAAATGGGGAACAGCTGCTGGTCTTGTTAGCCAGGGGCTACATAAAGGCTGGCAGGAAGGAAGCCAAGGGGGAGAAGCCAGAGAGCTTGTCTCTGCTGGCCACAGGAGCGAGCAGACCAGGGGTCTGTGATACTGAAGCTGTTTGTACCTAGAAGGTGGTGGGAAAGTATACTGTAAATAAAGAGCACTGGTGATTGCACCAATGCAGAGGTCTCTGACTGGTTTGTGGGCACAGTAGGAACAGAAACAAGGAGGGCCCAGCAGTGGCCCTGCCACACTTACCTTTTCAAACACCTTTTTTTTAAAATAGCCTGTTTCTGAAGCAGCCTGTGAGAACCTAGAGCTGGTTGAATGTGGGGGAAAAAACAATTCTCAGACAACATACTCCACACGTGATGGGAAAGATTGAGAAGAGTTTATTTGAGTGTTATCAGGCTGTCTGCAGAGCTGGCAGAACACATGTATTTGCAAATGACTTATTCGAAAATCGATGAGGGAAAGTGATGTGAAAGCACGTCCTGGGGAACATTATTTGACCAGTCTGAGGACCGTTCTCTCTCCCATTCTATTCTTCTGGTCTGATCTATTTTCGCTGCTCTCGGCTCCATTTTCACCTCACCTGGACTTTCTCTCCCTGCCTTCCTCTGCTCCTCTTTCCCACACTGCATGTGAACCCAGCAATGGTCAAGCTGAGCGTTTCAGTGCAATGTTTGAGTGGATTCACAATTAACCAAAGCAAGTCTGTCTCCCTCCTACAGATTCCTCCTACATCCCCAGAGAGACCTTTTAAGGAGAGAGCCCTTGCCCCATCATTGCACAGCACCCGCCACGGTTTGCCTCATGGTCTCCAGAGGGACGTGTGCATTGAAAATGGCTACTGGACCCAAAAGTGCTGGCGGCTGGGCTGCCTGACTTGTGTGGCATAGGAGCGGGGAGAAGGGGCCTGGTGAATGCAGGAGGCTCAAAGGGTTAAAGATCACTAAGCTGCATTATGTTTCCCAATGTGGTGGGTGCATCTGTCCCTAGGAGGCCCCCTGCACCTCCAGCTGGTGCCCTCCCCCTCCTTCCTGCACCTTTACCCCCCTGCCCCAGCTTGTCCCTATAAGGCCCCCCAATAGGCTCTGGGCTGGGGCAGGGGGTTGGGGCACAGGACAAGGTCAGGGGTGCAGACTCCGGGTGGTGCTTACCTGAAGCAGCTCCTAGAAGCAGCGGCATGTTCCCTCCCAGGCTCCTACGCAGAGGTGCACCCAGGTGGCTCTGCGCGCTGCCCCACCCCTGCAGCTCCCATTAGCCACAGTTCCCAGCCAATGGGAGCTGTGGGGGTGGCGCTTGGGGTGGGGGCTGTGTGCGGCACCCCCTGGCTGCCCCTAAATGTAGGAGTCGGAGGGGGGGACTTGCTGCTGCTTCCAGGAGCCTCGGCACATGCAAGGGGAATGACTATTGACCCCACTCCCTGGCTGGAGTGCGGGAGCAGGGCAAGCCCCAGACTCCACTCCCCAGTAGGAGCTCGAGGACCAGTTTAAACCAGCTGGAGGGCCAGATGTGGCCCCAGACTGTAGTTTGCCCACCCCTGTTATAACCCTATTATCCACCAAGTTCTTACAAACTGATTTTTAAATAATTTGTTCCAGTATCTTTTCAGGTATTGTAGTTGGGCTTGTCTGGCCTGTAATTCCCCAGGTCCTCTTTGTTCTGCCTATTAAAATAGGTACTATGTTTGTCCTTCTCCAGTCTTCTGGGACCTCACCTGTCCTCCAGAAATTCTCAAAGATAATTGTTAATGAGTTTGCTAGCTGAGATTTCTTCAGCTAGTTCTTTAAATACTCTTGGATGAATTTCATCAGGTCCTACTGACTTTAATACATCTAATTTATCTAAATATTCTTTAACCTGATCTTTCCCTATTTTGGCTTGAATTCCTTCCCCCTTGTTAATATTAATTGTGTAGCATGTACAGTCACCACTAACCTTTTTATTGAAGACTGAAGCAAACTAGCCATTAAACACCTCAGCCTTCTTGATGTCATCAGTTGTTACCACTCCTTCCCTACTAAGTAGAGGACGGACACTTTCCTTCAGCTTTCTCTTTCTTTTAGTGTATTTAAAGAACCTCTTCTTTGTTTTTTGCCTCTTGCTCGGTGTAAATGACTGTGCCTTAGCCCTTCTGATTTTGTTCCTACAGGCTTGTGCTATTTTTTTGTGCTCCTCCTTAGCAATTTGTTCATATTTTCTTTTTTTTGTACAATTCTTTTTTGATTTTTCAGGTCATTAAAGAGTTCCTGATAGAGCCATTGGACTCTTCTTTCCATTGGGATAATGTTGCAGTTATCTTTACTATTGTCTCCTTGAGAAACTGCCACCTCCTTTTTCCCCTTAGATTTTCTTCTCCTACCAGTTCTCTGAATTTGTTAGTCTGCTTTTCTGAATCCATTGTCCTTATTCTGCTGCTCTTACTCCTTCCTTTCTTTTGAGTCATGAAATCTATTTTATGATTGCTTTCACCAAAATTGATGATGACCTTCAGATTTGCTACTGATTCCTCCCTGTTGGTCAGAATCAGGTCTAAAATGGCTGTCCCCTGGTTACTTCCTCCTCTTTCTGGAATAAAAAGTTGTCCCCAATGCGTTCCAAGAACTTCTTGGAAATTTTGTGTTTTGCTGTGTTACTTTTCCAAGAGACGTCTAGATAGTAATGGGAGATTTTAACTGTCTGGTCCTGTTATGGATATTTCTGTTCTTTGGTCTAGAAATGCCTCAACCACCACCTCCTTCCTGCTTTGATGGTCTATAGTACACCCCTGCCATGACATTACTGCTACATTTTACCCCTTTTATCTTTACCCAGAGACTCTCAACTAGTCTGCCTCTCACCTCCTTCTAGACCTCAAACATTTGTGCGTATTCTTGATGTATAATGCAACACCTCCTCCCTTTTCACCCTACCTGTCCTTCCTGAATGAGCTATACCTCTCTTTACCAATATTCTAGTCATAAGACTTATCTCACCAGGTCTGTGATGCCAATTAAGTCATAATTTAGCTCATGGGCTAATCTTCACATTAGTATATTCCCCATACTTCTTGTGTTTGTGTACAGATGCTGAGCAGATTGCCCCACTCTTTTTTTTTTTTGCACTTGTTGCTCCTATGACCCTTTTGTAATTTTCCATGTCCTCCTCAACATCAAAATCTCTGTTAAAGTCACCTTTTTATACTTACCTGTGGGCTTTTTTCACTTGCCCCCTTTGACTCAACCTAGGCTCAAGGTACAAAGATGGTCATCTTCTTGGTGTGGTGGACCCCAGCTCTTCCCAGCAGACTTTCCCAGAACAGCATCTCGTGGTTGAGGAAACCAAAGCACTCCTGTTGACACCATCGGTGCAGCCATGCATTCATCTACAGGATGCATGTGTCCCTGCCTAGTCCTTGCCTGAATGAGTAAGGCAGAGAGATAGGGCAGAGGTCTTAGCTACTGGGAGCTGCTGACACAGGCAATGGAGACAGAAAAGACCTGTTGGTGCATCCAGTTCATTCTTCTGTCAGTGCAAGATTGCTCCCTACTGTAAGTTCACTGGTATATTGTCCAGTCCAGCTTTATATAGTGTGGGCCTGATCAAAGCCCATTGAAATCAGTAGAAATCATTCCATGGATTTCAAAGGGCTCTGGAGCAGGCTCTGTCCCAGGTATGACACTTCCATCCCTTTCTTGGGGAGACCTTCCCCTACTTGGATACGTTTCATGGCCAGAGGTTTTTCCCTTTCTCAATTCATAGAATCATAGAAGATTAGGGTTGGAAGAGACCTCAGGAGGTCATCTAGTCCAACCCCCTGCTCAAGACAGGACCAACACCAACTAAATCATCCCAGCCAGGGCTTCGTCAAGCCAGGCCTTAAAAACCTCTAAAGAAGAAGATTCCACCACCTCCCTAGGTAACCCATTCCAGTGCTTCACCCTCCTAGTGAAATAGTGTTTCCTAATATCCAACCTAAACCTCCCCCACTGCAACTTGAGACCATTACTCCTTGTTCTGTCATCTGCCACCGCTGAGAACAGCCGAGCTCCATCCTCTTTGGAACCTCCCCTTCAGGTGGTTGAAGTCTATGAAATTCCGCCCTCAATCTTCTCTTCTGCAGACTAAACAAGCCCAGTTCCCTCAGCTTCTCCCTGTAAGTCATGTGCTCCAGCCCCCTGATCATTTTCATTGGCCTCTGCTGGACTCTCTCCAATTTGTCCACATCCTGTCTGTGTGTGTGTGTGTGTGTGTGTGTGTGTGTGGGAAAACTGGATGCAGTACTCTAGATGTGACCTCCCCAGTGCTGAATAGAGGGGAATAATCACTTCCCTCAATCTGCTGGCAATGCTCCTACTAATGCAGCCCAATATGCCTGGCAGGGTCCTCCCCTGAATCTGAACTCTGGGGTACAGATGTGGGGACCCACATAAAAGATCCCCTAAGCTTATATTCTACCAATTTAGGTTAAAATGTCCCCAAGGTACAAATTCCTTTCCTTGTCCTTGGATGGAATTGCTGCCACCACCAAGTGATTTACACAAAAATTCAGGGAAGGGTCACTTGGAATTCCTATTCCCCCCAAGTCCCTTCACTCCCTTTCCTGGGAGGCTTGAGAATAATATACCAACTAATTGCCTTAGCAATGTGAGTACAGACCAGACCCTTTATCTTCAGGACACTAAAATCAATCAGGTTCTTAAAAGAAGAACTTTATTATAAAGAAAAAAGTAAAAGAATCACCTTCCATCCTGATTTTGCAGGTCTAACTTTACAGGGTAATAAGATTTAAAACACAGAGGACTCCCCTCTGGACTCAGCTTCACAGTTACAAAAACAGGAATAAAACTACCTTTGTAGCATAAGAAAATTCACAAGCCAAAACAAAAGATAACCTAATCCATTTCCTTGCCCTACTTACAATTTCTGTGCTTTTAGATGGATCATTGCAGGTATATTTTCAGGAGATGTTGTAACTGCTCGTCTCTCCCTCCATCTGGAGACGTAACAAACAAAGAACCACAAACAAAACCTCCCCCCCCCCCACATTTCAAAGTATCATCTTTCCTCATTGGTCCTTCTGGTCAGGTGCCAGCTAGGTTATTTGACCTACTTAATCCCTTACAGTAAGGTGATTCATTACAGCTGGCAAGGAGGGAATTTATCCTACCCTTCTCTCTATATTTATGACAATGTTGTTAACCTTCTTGGCAACATGGGCACACTGATGACTCATATCCAGCTTCTCATCCACTGTAATCCCCAGGTCCTTTTCTGCAGAACTGCTGCCTAGCCAGTCGGTCCCCAGCCTGTAGCAGTACATGGGATTCTTCCATCCTAAGTGCAGGACTCTGCACTCGTCCTTATTGAACCTCATCAGATTTCTGTTGGCCCAATCCTCCAATTTGTCTAGATCACTCTGGACCCTATCCCTACCCTCCAGCATATCTCTCTCTCCCCCAGCTTAGTGTCATCTGAGAATTTGCTGAGGGTGAAATCCATTCCATCATCCAGATCATTAATAAAGATCTTGAACAAAACCGGCCTCAGGACCGACCCCTGGGGTACTCCACTTGATACCGGCTGCCAACTAGACATTGTACAATTGTACATTTCATTGCTCCCAGTTATCTCACGCTAAATGCTTCCTTTCAATTCTTGGTTCTTACCTTCTTTCAAAGATTCACAGGCTCTTTTCAGTGCCCCCTTAGCTGCAGCTCCACCAACCTATACTTATTTCCTTATCAGTCAGTCCCACCAGCCCCCTAAACATTTCTGTTGCTTTTTGTCAGGGGTCCTTCTGGTTCTCAGTATCCTCTGGCTAACAAGGCACCTAGAACTGACCGTATTAAGAGCAATGAGAATGATCACATCACACAGCATGGAAGTAACAGTCCAAAGTCACCCTGGCCTTGTAGCTGCCACACTGCATTGCAAGCTCACGTTTCATTTATTGACACTTCTCCTAGGCCTCTTTCGTTGTTACAGCTTTTAAGGTTCCTTATTTTCATGGAGAAGTGTCTTGTACTGTATGCTCTGCATTATTGTTCTCAAGCTATATTAGAAGACCGATTCCAAACTGGATCTCATTTCATTCTTCTCTGCCTATCCTTCTAACCTCTCCTTCTCCCTTTGGATTATTTCTCTGGCCTCACTAGTGTTCACAGAACCTCCCATTATCATTTCACTGGGGAATTTCTTCCACATCATTAATGAAGATGCTATATGGGACAGATCCTATCACTGGTCCCTGTGGTACCCTCTGGGCCCTAGCCCTGTGTGATGCTTTCTGGGGCTACCAAGAGTTGTAAGGCCCCTCGCTCTCACCTGCCGTTAATGTGAGGAAACCTTGTCTGTGCCTGCCCTGGGTCAGCTCCCTGACTGCACTGTCAACACAAGTATGGCCCTCCAGGCTTCACAAGTCCAGCTGTCACTTCAGGGGTTGCAATAGTCACCCTTGAGCCCTCCAAGCATTCACTGGAGTGTCCAGCCCTGGGTCACTGGACACTCGCAGAATTCACTGATCCCTGCTTCCAGAGAAATAATACACCCTAGCATACCAGTTCCACCTCAAAGCAGCACGCCACTTAACACGCAGCACTTAGGTATGTTAATAGTGAAATCAAGGATACATTTATTTAACAAAGCATAGGGATCCAAATAGTAGCAGTATAAATGCTGGAAACAAGTGGCTATACATAAAATCATGACAGGTATTCTAGAGCTGAGATTTAATTAACAAGATGCTCACATGTCTAATAAAGTATTGCTCATCTAAAATGCCTGCAGTGCTTTACAACCAGGCAGGCTGTGACCCTTCTTTCATGAGACATGCATGCTGTCAATTTGCTGCCTTGGTGAAGGATTCAGTGTGTCTCTTTGCACTCCAAGAAATACCAGACCATTCATTTGTCTTTATTCATAAACAGGACAGTTCCATCTATGTTTTATCTTGTAAGTTTCTTCTCTTTGCGTAGTTCATACCTGGCTTAGTATGCAAATAGGCGACAGTGTGAGGCTTACAGTACACCATATACATTGGTCCATTGCAGGCAGTGCCTGGCATAATGAGACCCTGGCCTTCAAGCACTGCTGTATTATATAAACAACAATACACCTGCAAATCTAATATGTTCCCTACAAAATCCCAGTGTTCATGATTCCATTTATTGTAGATCTCAAATGCTTTAAGTCCTTATACAGTTTTCTCTCAGGGTAACATTAGAAGCCTGTATTTCATTTTTGAAAGTGACTCAAGCATCCATGGACTTTCAATGAGACCTAGGTTCCAAAGTCACTTAGGTGCTTTTGAAAGTTTTACCCACCATGCTTATGTAGGCAAAACTCCCACTGACTCCAAAGACAGTCTGGACTGAGAGAACTCAAGGATTGGGCTTTAGATGTTTTCCTCTTATGCCAACCCTGAGGGCGGGACTTGTGGGGGGGGGGTGGGGGAAGGAAAGGAGGAAGGTCTAGATGAATAGAGGGATAGGGGCTAGAGCAAGACAATGGATCATTTTGGGATCATTTTGTCACTGACACTGTTGGGAATTAAGAGTAAGTCAGCTGCAGTCCAAGGTGTAACTGAATCAGGCCCGAGCAGACTACTCTGTGTCTTGTCCTGGCTCGCAGAGAATGACTTATTGAAATTCTCTTTGCCAGTTACTTTCACGATCATGACAGCTAATGTATTGCACTTTCAGGCCCAAAATAGAACTTTTCCCAGAGTAATTACTTTCGATTTACTTGCAATAAATACACTGCTATTTTTTTCCTTTCCAATAGTTGAACTTATTTATTTTTAACTAAGATTGAACATCCTTCTGGAGTGTGAAATGAATGGGATGGCCTAGGCCGCCTCAATAGAAATCATTCATTGCTATTGTCTCTCTCTCAAGCCCAAATTAGCCCTGATGATCCTTCTGCTGAGCTCAAGGGACCAATTCCCTCTCCTCGTGGGAGCAGACCATTGTGTTCCCTAGGGCTTCTCCAGGAGGCATCTCTGCTGGGTGAGCTCCCAGCAGGCACTTCATGTTGACGATGTCACTGGGAGGAGGTCAATGACTGAGCATCATACCCACCTTTCTTGTAGCATCCTTAAAGGAAAAGACACCTCTCTGCCGTCTCCTTGTAGTGTGGACTCCCCCACTCTCACAATAAAAGTCCTTTTTCAAATTAACAAATGTAATTCAAACACCCAGCACCTCTCCCATCCCTCCCTCAATTAAGTTGTCAGCAGTGAGGACTGAACCTGGGAACCACTGGATCTAAAAGCATAACCCTTTGCTGCCTGAGCTAAAAGACTCATGTCAAAGGTGGTAGCAGACACAAGCGCTTTGTGGTGCAGCCACTAGAGTGGGACAGAGAACAGCATTGTGTTCTTCTCATGTCCTTCCGCTACAATCCTAGATTTTTCCAGTGTTGAGCACATGCTATGGCCGAGTCTGTAGCCCTGGTGAGACCTTCCATGGTGCATGGTTCCTCCAGGAGCTGGCAGACAAACAGATGTTCCATGGTTTGCATTTCACTGCAGTCACACATGCCTGGGTCATTGGAATAGCCTAACTCTGCATATACTCAAGAAACTGACTGAGGAGATATCTGTGCCATTATTGATTATCTTTGAGAAGTCATGGAAGACTGGAGAGATTCCAGAAGACTGGAAAAGGGCAAATATAGTGCCCATCTATAAAAAGGGAAATAAGGACAACCCAGGGAATTACAGACCAGTAAGCTTAACTTCTCTACCCAGAAAGATAATGGAGCAAATAATTAAGTAATCAATTTGCAAACAGCTAGAAGATAATAAGGTGATAAGTAACAGTCAGCATGGAATTGTTAAAAACAAGTTGTGTCAAACCAACCTGATAGCTTTCTTTGACAGGGTAACAAGCCTTGTGGACAGGGGGGAAACAGTAGATGTGGTATATCTTGACTTTAGTAAAGCTTTTGATACTGTCTTGCATGACCTTCTCATAAACAAACTAGGAAAATGCAATCTAGATGGAGTTACTATAAGCTGGGTGCAAAACTGGTTGGAAAACCGTTCCCAGAGAGTAGTTATCAGTGGTTCACAGTCATGCTGGAAGGGTATAAACTTCTGCATGCAATTCTGTTCAATATCTTCATCAATGATTTAGATAATGGCATAGAGAGTACACTTATAAAGTTTGCAGACGATACCAAACTGGGAGCGGTTGCAAGTGCTTTGGAAGATAGGATTAAAATTCAAAATGATCTGGAGAAATGGTCTGAAGTAAATAGGGTGAAATTCAATAAGGACAAATGCAAAGTACTCCTTTTAGGAAGGAGCAATCAGTTGCGCACACATACAAAATGGGAAATGACTGCCTAGGAAGGAGTACTGTGGAAAGGGATCTGGAGGTCATAGTGGATCACAAGCTAAATGAGTCAACAGTGTAACACTGTTGCAAAAAAAGCAAACAACATTCTGGGTTGTATTAGCAGGAGTGTTGTAAGCAAGACACGAGAAGTAATTCTTCCGCTCTACTCCGCTCTGATTAGGCCTCAACTGGAGTATTGTGTCCAGTTCTGGGCGCCACATTTCAGGAAGGTTGTGGACAAATTGGAGAGAGTCCAGAGAAGAGCAACAAAAATGATTAAAGGTCTAGAAACATGACCAATGAGGGAAGATTGAAAAAATTGTGTTTGTTTAGTTTGGAAAAGAGAAGACTGAGAGAGGACATAACAGTTTTCAAGTATGTAAAAGGTTGTTACAAGAAGGAGGAAGAAAAATTGTCTTTCTTAACCTCTGAGGACAGGACAAAAAGCAATGGGCTTAAATTGCAGGACGGGAGGTTTAGGTTGGACATTATGAAAAACTTCCTAACTGGCAGGGTGGTTAAGCACTGGAATAAATTGCCTAGGGAGGTTGTGGAATCTCCATCATTGCAGATTTTAAGAGCAGGTTAGACAAACACCTGTCAGGGATGGCCTAGATAATACTTAGTCCTGCCATGAATGCAGCGGACTGGACTAGATGACCTCTTGAAGTCCCTTCCAGTTCTATGATTCTATATTGACTTTTGAGCTGCCAAGTCTTGTTTGGCGGCAATTTAAACATCTCCAGGTCAACCAATCCTTCTCTTCACCTGTGGGAAGCCATTTGGCAAGGCTGATGTGCATTCTGATGTCCTTGGCGATAGCAGGAGCCTTCATGTTGCGTTCCCATCACATTCTCTAAGTCAGCGAATTCTGCTGAACACATACCACTACTACATAGCCACATGGTATAAGCCTGGATTACACAAGGTTAACGGATATAATGGTTGAAGGGACAGAATATTCATGACATACACGGTGAGCTGCTTAGTGGAGGTGCTGTAAGATACAGAGTGGCACAGGTGCTGGAAGGGAATGACCTGGGTTAGAAATGCACCACTTATACCCTACAGCTCGGGGGGGACTAGGAGAAAAACTCCTCCTCCTAGTCGCTTGGGGCATCTTGCCTCTGCCAAGCAAGATGCTAAACATGAGGTCCTATGAGTGATTTTGGGAGTCCAAATTGAGATGCCCTTAAAGGGCCTGATGATCAGAGGGGGGTGCTCAGCACTTTCTTCAAATCAGGCTCCTTTAGGGTGTCAAGTTGGAAATGCAAAAGCTGAGACTCCCCAAATCATTAGTCACTTTTGAAAAGTGACCTCCATGGTGAGCAATAGGCCAGAGCCCTGAGGTACTCCACAGGCGAACGCCTTGGGGAATAAGGAGAGCTGACCTTCGTAACCCTCGGGATTTATCAGAGAGGAATGATGAGAGTCTGTCCCTGCAAGGCTTTGGAAATGAGTCGTGGTTAGTTAGATTATGAACGCTTTGGGGCAGGGACTGGCTTTCTGTTGTGCTTGCAGCACCTAGCCCAATGGGGTCCTAAGCCCTGATTAGGGACTGTAGGTGCTACTGAATAAATAACTAATAAAAAAACCCTGAATCTACTGACAGCAAAAGTAATTAGATCCAACTTTTCCAATCAGTCCTCTGAGTTTGGGGTGACTTAGTTCTGAGATGCCCAGTTTTAGAGGTTCAGCAGGTGTCAAAGTACTATTAGGCCACTTTTTGAAGGTGTGGGGGTCCTAGCTGCTACAGGCTGGAGCTACACCTAGGACCTCATAGACTCATACACATTAAGGTCAGAAGGGACCATTATGATCATCTAGTCTGACCCCCTGCACAACGCAGGCCACAGAATCTCACCCACCCACTCCTGCAATAAACGTCTCACCTATGTCTGATCTATTGAAGTCCTCAAATCATGGTTTAAAGACTTCAACGTGCAGAGAATCCTCCAGCAAGTGACCCATGCCCCAGGCTGCAGAGGAAAGTGAAAAACCCCCAGGGTCTCTTGCAATCTGCCCTGGAGGAAAATTCCTTCCCGACCCCAAATATGGCGATCAGCTGAACCCTGAGCATGTGGGCAAGATTCACCAGCCAGATACCCAGGAAAGAATTCTCTGTAACTCAGATCCCACCCCATTTAACATCCCATCACAGGCCATTGGGCCTATTTACCATGAATAGTTAAAGATCAATTAATTGCCAAAATCATGTTATCCCATCATACCATCTCCTCCATAAACTTATCGAGTTTAATCTTGAAGCCAGATAGGTCTTTTGCCCCCACGGCTTCCCTTGGAAGGCTATTCCAGAACTTCACTCCTCTGATGGTTAGAAATCTTTGTCTAATTTCAAGTCTAAACTTCCCGACGGCCAGTTTATATCCATTTGTTCTTGTGTCCACGTTGGTACTGAGCTTAAATAATTCCTCTCCCTCCCTGGTATTTACCCCTCTGATATATTTATAGAGAGCAATCATATCTCCCCTCAGCCTTCTTTTGATTAGGCTAAACAAGCCAAGCTCCTTGAGTCTCCTTTCATAAGACAGGTTTTCCATTCCTCGGATCATCCTAGTAGCCCTTCTCTGTACCTGTTCCAGTTTGAATTCATCCTTCTTAAACATGGGAGACCAGAACTGCACACAGTATTCCAGGTGAGATCTCACCAGTGCCTTGTATAACGGTACTAACACCTCCTTATCTCTTCTGGAAATACCTCGCCTAATGCATTCCAAGACCACATTAGCTTTTTTCACGGCCATATCACATTGGCGGCTCATAGTCATCCTGTGGTCAACCAATACTCCAGGGTCCTTCTCCTCCTTCATTACTTCCACTTGATGCGTCCCCAGCTTATAACAGTGGACAGCTTCTTGCAATCCTGAGAGCCATGCTGGCTGCTGTAGACAATGTTCAGTACTCACTAGTTAAGTGTCTAGGGCTAGAAGGCATCCACCCTCCCACCCTGTTCCTGAACACAAGTGGCTTTGCTGTGACATTTGCTTTCAGTGTTCCATACAGGGGAAGATCTGAAGACTGTCTCCACAAGCTCGATATTCAGTGTACATCCCCTGGAATGTATAAATCCCTTATGCCGATGAGATCCATTCAGATTTTGTGGTGGCTTAGGCTGGAGCTTGTATGAACTCATATTTCAGTGGGTAAATAGGAGATGGACAGGCTGTAAGTATATTCTGGCTTTGACAGGCTGGCAGGTTAAGTCAGCCATGCTCCACTGGTCAAGTAGCCATTCATTTTTCATTTTCACTGCACTGCCTTCATTTTCCTGGTAATCTAATTCCTTTGCCATCCCCTCTCCCTTGTCCCCCTATGGCCACAAGACCTCTCCCTGACACATGATATTATCACCATAGATCACCACTTCGAATGTAAAGTTGTAATTACTGACAAGTAAATACCTCACAATCTGGAGACAAACTCCGGCTGTTGCAGATTCAATGTGTCTTCACAGCAGACGGTTCCGACCTGCTGTCTCCTTAGTTACATGGCTGGAATGCTAACGGAGCAGTGGTGAAAGTCCTAGGGAAAACTGCCACAGGCACAGGTTTGAAGTGTTAGTCTGAACTTTAACAAAATCAATGGGCACCTGGGCTGTGCTATGAATACTGCTGAACTTCGTACTATTATCAGAAATAACTGTGACTGACAAAAATTACTCTCCAGCAACCTTTCCTGGGGCCCCGTTTTCTCTTTAGTGATCCACATTTTCTGATATAATCCAAAGAGGTAATTAAGGTATCACTGATTTCCTTGAACTATTGCAGCACAAGACGAATGATCCCTTTTCATGATGCCAGCAGGGCTTCATTTTCCTCTCGAGATGGATAAACACATTCCTCCCATTTTGCCACAGGGCATGTGGGATCTGGAATCCAAATTGTCCCACTCCATTGTGTTTGGCGCCTGCCCATTGACGGGGAAGTGTAGTGGTTCTGAAATTGCTGTTGCATGGCATCTTTCGGTTTTTTATCTCTCTCTTCCTCTCTCGGCTGGCTGGAGATCTCAGCTCTGCCAGATGATGTAATAAACAACTGCTGTGCTTGCACCCAGCCTTTCTCCTCTTCCCGCTGTGTCTGGGAGAGCAGTGATCACAACACCTGGCCTTTGCACCGTCTCGGAAAGGGCTATTGAGTGCCTAGCCTCACTGGAAGTGTACAGTATATTTTTAACACAGCCTCACTGATTCAGGAAAATGAAATACAGGCCAAGAACTTGCATTCTGCGACAGTCCACAGCAAGAGGTTTACTTGAGCCCTGGAGCTGCTTGATTCTTCCTGGAGGATGTATGCAACTGGTTAGAGAACAAGGATGATCTCTTTAGGATTTGCCAGGTACACCTTTGGAGGTGTTTGTAAATTCTGTCCACTGGGCCTGCACTTTGATACGCTGTCACTTGTGACCACTCAGATATGTTTAGTAATACCTATTAAATATGAATGTTGGGACCATCTCAGGACTTGTGCCTTTTCACGTTAATCATTGGCATCTTTCAAACTACTGAGCCAACTCGCTTCAAACTTGGCTTGTTTAGTAGGTCTCACTGAGACTTGAAAATCAAACCAAGCTTGAAGAATTTAGGCCTGATTCTCAGCCCCATGCATCTTGGGTAGTCACATACACCAGTGAAAAGTAGAGTAGAAAGCTACAGCAAAGTGGGAGCAATTTGCACCCAGTTTTCACTGGTGTGAGTAATGGTGCAAGGCAAAGCCAATGGAGAATGTGCCCCTGTATGTACAATGCTGTGACTTACTCTATGCAGGGTTTGTTGTATAAGAAACTCTGGTTACTGTTCTAGCACGTTGGTATTTAACAAATAAATTATGGTAATGCAAACACAGACCATGTTTTAAGGACTAAGTGCAAGAGAACAGAGAGAGGCTTGGACTTTCAACCTGTCGTGGAAAAATTAACCACTCGTTGTGTTTGGATCAGAACAAAGCCTGAGGCTCCTTTATTCAAGCATGCGCATACAGGGAGAGTCAAACAGAGCTATTCTGGCTTAAACAGAAATACAGGAGCTTATATTGCTGAAAACCACAATTTGCCAAACCTACTTCCTTCAACAGCATTTTCCTTATTTGGCACATAGTGCAAGCTTTAACAGTAGCTTTGCCTTACTTGGAGTTTCGCAAAAACAAGCTTTTCCTGTTATTGACAGGTGTTTCCTTTACGGTTAATGGTTTTTTTTAACTTTTAGTGGTCATGGTTACATTTTTTAAGCTGTGCTGTTTGCAATTGCCCCTTAATGGAATTTTCCTTACTCTCTTCTTATGCTTCATATACACAGTTAGCTTGAACAAAGTTTTAGGCCTGTTTGGGAAGTTTAGGCCTACTTGGGTTCACTGAATTTTTCCTCCACAAACCTTAACTTGCATTTCTCCATGTCTGTGTTTGCTATCTCAGTCCTGGTTTTGCATTGACACTGGAATATAAAGGAATAATATTTACAATGTATCCCGGATGCTTTGTCCTCAAGGACTATAGATATTCTAAACTCACATTACCACTTCATTGTGGCAGTCTCTGGGGTGAGAGGTAGCTGGCAACTGTACAGTGACACCAGGACAAAAACCTGTTCCAAACAAACACACCTCGGGCCCTGACATCCCCTCCCGCAAGCAGGCAGAATTGCAATGTTTAAGGTCTTGTCTGAAAAACCCACCCCATGAATTGCATGGCCCTTCATTACATAATCAGAGGCAAGGGGCTGAACTAGCTGATAACATGTGGCTTGAGCATGAGCAATCACTGCTCACCTGATGCTTCTGCTGATAAGCCAGCCCTGACGGAGAGGCTAGTGGCCCCAGTGCTATTCACAGCTTCCCTCTGCTGAAAATGTATTTGCCAATGTCAGGGTTCCCTCCCCACTCTGACAGGTTTCAGAGTAACAGCCGTGTTAGTCTGTATTCGCAAAAAGAAAAGGAGTACTTGTGGCACCTTAGAGACTAACCAATTTATTTGAGCATAAGCTTTTGTGAGCTACAGCTCACTTCATCGGATGCATCTGAACTCTGAACTCTGGGGTACAGAAGAGGGGACCTGAATGAAAGACCCCCTAAGCTTATTTCTACCAGCTTAGGTTAAAAACTTCCCCAAGACACAAATCCTTCCTTGTCCTTGGATGGGATTGCTGCCACCACCAAGTGAGTTAGACAAAGATTCAGGAAAAGGACCGCTTGGAGTTCCTGTTTCCCCAAAATATCCCCCCGAACCCCATCACCCCCTTTCCTGGGGAGGCTTGAGAATAATATACCAACCAAATAGGTAAACAAGGTGAGCACAGACCGGACCCTTGGGTTTTTAGGACACTGAAACCCAATCAGGTTCTTAAAAGCAGAACTTTATTATAAAGAAAAAAAGTTAAAGAAGCACCTCTGTAAAATCAAGATGGAAGGTAATTTTGCAGGGTAATAAGATTTAAAACACAGAGGATTCCCCTCTAGGCAAAACTTCAAAGTTACAAAAAACAGAAATAAACCTCCCTCTTAGCATAGGGAAAATTCACAAGCTAAAACAAAAGATAATCTAACGCGTTTCCTTGCTTTACTTACAATTTTTGTAATCCAGATGCTTATTTCAGGCTGGGTTTTAGGAGAGGTTTTTTTCCTGCCTGGTCCCTCTCTTTGTCCCAAGAGAACACAAAACAAAAGAGAGCACAACAAAACCTCCCCCCACAGATTTGAAAGGATCTTCTTCCCTTATTGGTCCTTTTGGTCAGGCGCCAACCAGGTTATTTGAGCTTCTAAACCCATAAAGGAGGGATTTTATGCTACTGTTAGCTGTATGGTTATGACAACCAAGTATCTACTCTCCCCCAGTGCTGTCCTTTCCTTTCCCTCATTACTGCCCCTGAAAGGATAAAAGGCACTGGAGCCGTGATCCAGGGAAGGGCGGGGAGGGTCGTTCTTCCCTTTGCTGTTCTGGGAGGACACCTAACAATGCTCATATAGTGTCACATTTTCAAGTGCTGCACCGCCATGAAAACTTCACCCTGCCAGGCCTTCTACCCGGCAACTGATTCCTGAGTGCTCATCTCATAGAGGGGCAAGCAGAGGCCCAGCAAGCCAAAGCGTGGCTGTGTCTAGTGCAGGGGTATTAGAGCGGGGAGTAAGGGGCATGAGGCTAGACCTGATCCTAACACTGGCTGTCAAGGTGGCACTGGACCTCTCCTTCCCCCATCAGTAAAAGTGGAAAAACCACATCCCTCAACTTCCCAGGGTTTTGTGTGGTGTTAATAAGTGCCCTGAGTGCGAAGTACAATGAAAGCAAGTCACTGGCAGGACCAGAACCAGCTATGTCTCAGCTGGGAGCTTGAATTGACTTGTAAGGAAGGATGGGGCCAGCAGCTGTGAGATTTGACTTAGTCCCAGCGTTGCCACAAGCTTCCTGTGTAATCTTGGACCAATCACTTTGCTTCTGTGTGTCTCCAACTGTACACTCCTAGTTGTCTCCTACCACCCCAAGCTGGAACCTCTACGGGCTATCATTAAACAATTACGTACTCAATGGGGACTCCATCCTGAAAGAAATCTCTTCTGAACCCCCTCTTCTGGCCTTCAAACAACCCCCCAACCTTGCCAAGCTCATCATCAGAAGCATGTTCCCCACAGACCAGAACACACCAACTCATACCAGCACCAGACCCTGCCAGAACAACAGATGCAAAACCTGCTATGATGATTAACAACCCCCACAATACACCTTTCAAGATCCATGAGTCCTACGCCTGCCTCTCATAATATGTACTGTACCTCCCCCAGTACACTAAATGCCCCAGTAGCAACTGTGTGTGTAAAACCAGACAATCACTATGCTTTCAAATGAACTCACACAGAAAAATGATAAAGGACACAAACCCACTGTCACCTGTGGGCAAACACTTTTCCCAAAACGATCACTCCAGATCTGACCTCTTTGTCCTCGTCCTCAAAGGAAACCTGCACAACACCTTCAAAAGAGGAGCCTGGGAGCTTAAATTCATAACTGTCAGGGACACTAAAACTCATGGACTTAATAAAGAGACTGGATTTATGGCTTATTACAACAATCTTTAACCTACTAATCCCCCTTTTTTGTCCTATGGTTGCAGGGGTGGTAACTGGCCACTTCACCTTGACTGGTGCCTAAGACCTGGTCCCCACTAGAAAATTAGGTCGGTTTAACTATGTCGGTCATTGGTGTGAAAAACAGCACTAGGTTAATGGAAGAATTCTTCTGTTGACCTAGGTACCATCTCTTAGGGAGGTGGGTGCCTATGGGAGAACCCTTCCAGTTGGCATAGGTAGTGTCTATGCTGAAGTGCTACACCAGTGCCACTGTAGCGTTTGAAGCGTAGACAAGCCCTTTGAATATGTGACAGGTTTCAGAGTAACAGCCGTGTTAGTCTGTATTCACAAAAAGAAAAGGAGGACTTGCGGCACCTTAGAGACTAACCAATTTATCTGAGCATAAGCTTTCATGAGCTACAGCTCACTTCATCGGATGCATACTGTGGAAAGTGTAGAAGATCTTTTTATACACACAAAGCATGAAAAAATACCTCCCCCCACCCCACTCTCCTGCTGGTAATAGCTTATCTAAAGTGATCACTCTCCTTACAATGTGTATGATAATCAAGTTGGGCCATTTCCAGCACAAATCCAGGATTTCTCACGCCCCCCCCCCCCCGCACACAAACACACAAACCCATTCTCCTGCTGGTAATAGCTTATCTAAAGTGACCACGCTCCTTACAATGTGTATGATAATCAAGGTGGGCCATTTCCAGCACAAATCCAGGGTTTAACAAGAACGTCTGAGGAACGGGGGGGGGGGGGGGGGTTAGGAAAAAACAAGGGGAAATAGGTTACCTTTCATAATGACCCAGCCACTCCCAGTCTCTATTCAAGCCTAAGTGAATTGTATCCAATTTGCAAATGAATTCCAATTCAACAGTTTCTCGCTGGAGTCTGGATTTGAAGTTTTTTTGTTGTAATATTGCGACCTTTAGGTCTGAGATCAAGTGACCAGAGAGACTGAAGTGTTCTCCGACTGGTTTATGAATGTTATAATTCTTGACATCTGATTTGTGTCCATTTATTCTTTTACGTAGAGACTGTCCAGTTTGACCAATGTACATGGCAGAGGGGCATTGCTGGCACATGATGGCATATATCACATTGGTGGATGTGCAGGTGAACGAGCCTCTGATAGTGTGGCTGATGTTATTAGGCCCTGTGATGGTGTCCCCTGAATAGATATGTGGGCACAGTTGGCAACGGGCTTTGTTGCAAGGATAGGTTCCTGGGTTAGTGGTTCTGTTGTGTGATGTGTGGTTGCTGGTGAGTATTTCCTTCAGGTTGGGGGGCTGTCTGTAGGCAAGGACTGGCCTGTCTCCCAAGATTTGTGAGAGCGTTGGGTCATCCTTCAGGATAGGTTGTAGATCCTTAATAATGCGTTGGAGGGGTTTTAGTTGGAGGCTGAAGGTGACGGCTAGTGGCGTTCTGTTATTTTCTTTGTTAGGCCTGTCCTGTAATAGGTGACTTCTGGGAACTCTTCTGGCTCTATCAATCTGTTTCTTCACTTCCGCAGGTGGGTATTGTAGTTGTAAGAATGCTTGATAGAGATCTTGTAGATGTTTGTCTCTGTCTGAGGGGTTGGAGCAAATGCGGTTGTATCGCAGAGCTTGGCTGTAGACGATGGATCGTGTGGTGTGGTCAGGGTGAAAGCTGGAGGCATGTAGGTAGGAATAGCGGTCAGTAGGTTTCCGGTATAGGGTGGTGTTTATGTGACCATCGTTTATTAGCACTGTAGTGTCCAGGAAGTGGATCTCTTGTGTGGACTGGACCAGGCTGAGGTTGATGGTGGGATGGAAATTGTTGAAATCATGGTGGAATTCCTCAAGGGCTTCTTTTCCATGGGTCCAGATGATGAAGATGTCATCAATATAGCGCAAGTAGACTAGGGGCGTTAGGGGACGAGAGCTGAGGAAGCGTTGTTCTAAGTCAGCCATAAAAATGTTGGCATACTGTGGGGCCATGCGGGTACCCATAGCAGTGCCGCTGATCTGAAGGTATACATTGTCCCCAAATGTAAAATAGTTATGGGTAAGGACAAAGTCACAAAGTTCAGCCACCAGGTTAGCCGTGACATTATCGGGGATAGTGTTCTTGATGGCTTGTAGTCCATCTTTGTGTGGAATGTTGGCGTAGAGGGCTCCTACATCCATAGTGGCCAGGATGGTGTTATCAGGAAGATCACCGATGGATTGTAGTTTCCTCAGGAAGTCAGTGGTGTCTCGAAGGTAGCTGGGAGTGCTGGTAGTGTAGGGCCTGAGGAGGGAGTCTACATAGCCAGACAATCCTGCTGTCAGGGTGCCAATGCCTCTAGGTGGACTCCTCCTGAAGGTCGAATCAGCAGACTGGACTTCTACATAGAGTGCTTCCGCCGACGTGCACGGGCTGAAATTGTGGAAAAGCAGCATCACTTGCCCCATAACCTCAGCTTGCGGAACACAATGCCATCCACAGCCTCAGAAACAACTCTGACATCATAATCAAAAAGGCTGACAAAGGAGGTGCTGTTGTCATCATGAATAGGTCAGAATATGAACAAGAGGCTGCTTGGCAGCTCTCCAACACCACTTTCTACAAGCCATTACCCTCTGATCCCACTGAGAGTTACCAAAAGAAACTACAGCATTTGCTCAAGAAACTCTCTGAAAAAGCACAAGATCAAATCCGCACAGACACACCCCTGGAACCCTGACCTGGGATATTCTATCTACTACCCAAGATCCATAAACCTGGAAATCCTGGGCGCCCCATCATCTCAGGCACTGGCACCCTGACAGCAGGATTGTCTGGCTATGTAGACTCCCTCCTCAGGCCCTACGCAACCAGCACTCCCAGCTACCTTCGAGACACCACTGACTTCCTGAGGAAACTATAATCCATCGGTGATCTTCCTGATAACTATATTGATGACATCTTCATCATCTGGACCCATGGAAAAGAAGTCCTTGAGGAATTCCACCATGATTTCAACAATTTCCATCCCACCATCAACCTCAGCCTGGTCCAGTCCACACAAGAGATCCACTTCCTGGACACTACAGTGCTAATAAACGATGGTCACATAAACACCACCCTATACCGGAAACCTACTGACCGCTATTCCTACCTACATGCCTCCAGCTTTCACACTGAGCACACCACACGATCCATCGTCTACAGCCAAGCTCTGTGATACAACCGCATTTGCTCCAACCCCTCAGACAGAGACAAACACCTACAAGAGCTCTATCAAGCATTCTTACAACTACAATACCCACCTGTGGAAGTGAAGAAACAGATTGATAGAGCCAGAAGAGTTCCCAGAAGTCACCTACTACAGGACAGGCCTAACAAAGAAAATAACAGAACGCCACTAGCCGTCACCTTCAGCCCCCAACTAAAACCCCTTCAATGCATTATTAAGGATCTACAACCTATCCTGAAGGATGACCCAACGCTCTCACAAATCTTGGGAGACAGGCCAGTCCTTGCCTACAGACAGCCCCCCAACCTGAAGCAAATACTCACCAGCAACCACATACCACACAACAGAACCTCTAACCCAGGAACCTATCCTTGCAACAAAGCCCGTTGCCAACTGTGTCCACATATCTATTCAGGGGACACCATCACAGGGCCTAATAACATCAGCCACACTATCAGAGGCTCGTTCACCTGCACATCCACCAATGTGATATATGCCATCATGTGCCAGCAATGCCCCTCTGCCATGTACATTGGTCAAACTGGACAGTCTCTACGTAAAAGAATAAATGGACACAAATCAGATGTCAAGAATTATAACATTCATAAACCAGTCGGAGAACACTTCAGTCTCTCTGGTCACTTGATCTCAGACCTAAAGGTCGCAATATTACAACAAAAAAACTTCAAATCCAGACTCCAGCGAGAAACTGTTGAATTGGAATTCATTTGCAAATTGGATACAATTCACTTAGGCTTGAATAGAGACTGGGAGTGGCTGGGTCATTATGCAAGGTAACCTATTTCCCCTTGTTTTTTCCTACCCCCCCCCCCACCCCAGACGTTCTTGTTAAACCCTGGATTTGTGCTGTAAATGGCCCACCTTGATTATCATACATATTGTAAGGAGCGTGATCACTTTAGATAAGCTATTACCAGCAGGAGAGTGGGGTGGGGGGAGGTATTTTTTCATGCTTTGTGTGTATAAAAAGATCTTCTACACTTTCCACAGTATGCATCCGATGAAGTGAGCTGTAGCTCACGAAAGCTTATGCTCAAATAAATTGGTTAATTTCTAAGGTGCCACAAGTACTCCTTTTCTTTTTTTGAATATGTGGTAACTACTTATGCTAAGCCAGCTGTTCCATCTTCTATTTAGCTGTGATGCTGTGAGTACCTTTCTCAGACCCGAAGAAGAGCTTTGAGTAGCGCAAAAGCTTGTGGGCTTGTCTACACTGTGGCACTGTAGTGCTTCAGTGTAGACACTGCCAACACTGACTGGAGGGATTCTCCTGTCAGCATAGGTACCCATGTCCCCAAGCGTCGGTAGCTAGGCTGACAGAAAAATTCTTCCATCAACCTAGCGTTGTTTACATGGGGACTTAGGTCAGCTTAACTACACCATTCACGAGGGTGGATTTTTCACACCCCTGACCAATGTAGTTAAACCAACCTAATTTTCTAGTGTAGACCAGACCTGTCTCTTTCACCAACAGAAGTTGGTCAGATAAAAGATATTACCTCACCCACCTTGTCTCTGGAATTTATGGATCCTTCTTACTTCTCCCTTTCAAATCAACATTCGTTCTTAGCTCCATAGAGAGAACTTTGATTGAATCAATTCCTTCTATTTAATTTGCATTTATTAAGTATTATTAATAACGGCTTATATGTTAACAATTATTAGAATTATTAATTTATCCATTAATCAATGCACTATTAATTAGATTTTAATTGGTTAATGATTAATAACTTCACAGTGCATTTTAACTAATGTAATTTAGGTGCAGTGAGGAAGCCTTTTATGATGAGATAACTGGCTCTGAGGATATGAGGAAAGTGGACATGATATATCTTGACTTTAGCAAAGTTTTTGGTACGGTCTCCCACAGTATTCTTGTCAGCAAGTTAAAAAACTATGGATTGGATGAATGGACTATAAGGTGGATAGAAAACTGGCTAGATTGTCAGGCTCAAAGGGTAGTGATCAACGGCTCGATGTCTAGTTGGCAGCTGATATCAAGCAGAGTGCTCCAGGGGTCGGTCCTGGGGCCGATTTTGTTCAACATTTTTATTAATGATCTGGATGATGGAATAGATTGCACCCTCAGCAAGTTCGCAGATGACACTAAGCTGGGGGGAGAGAGAGACACATTGGAGGGTAGGGATAGGGTCCAGAGTGACCTAGACAAATTGGAGGATTGGGCCAAAAGAAATCGGATGAGGTTCAACAAGGACAAGTGCAGAGTCCTGCACTTAGATTGGAAGAATCCCATGCTCCACTACAGACTAGGGACCGACTGGCTAAGCAGCAGTTCTGCAGAAAAGGACCTGGGGATTACAGTGGATGAGATGCTGGATATGAGTCAGCAGTGTGCCCTTGTTGCCAAGAAGGCCAATGGCATATTGGGCTGTATTAGTAGGAGCATTGCCAGCAGATCGAAGGAAGTGATTATGCCCCTCTATTCAGCATTGGTGAGGCCTCATCTGGAGTACTGTGTCCAGTTTTGGGCCCCACACTACAAGAAGGATGTGGAAAATTGGAAAACGTCCAGCGGAGGGCAACAAAAATGATTAGGGGGCTGGGGCACATGACTTATGAGGAGGGTCTGAGGGAACTGGGCTTGTTTAGTCTGCAAAAGAGAAGAGTGAGGGGGGATTTGATAGCAGCCTTCAACTACCTGAAGGGAGGTTCCAAAGAGGATGGAGCTTTGCTGTTCTCAGTGGTGGCAGATGACAGAACAAGGAGCAATGGTCTCAAGTTGCAGTGGGGAAGGTTTAGGTTTGATATTAGGAAAAACCTTTTCACTAGGAGGGTGGTGAAACACTGGAATGGGTTCCCTAGGGAGGTGGTGGAATCTCCATCCTTAGAGGTTTTTAAGGCCTGGCTTGACAAAGCTCTGGCTAGGATGATTTAGTTGGGGTTGGTCCTGCTTTGAGCAGGGGATTTGACTAGATGATCTCCTGAGGTCTCTTTCAACCCTAATCTTCTATAATTCTTTGATTCTGAGTGAAATGAAAAACATGGAGCATTGTTAAGATTTCTCAGGGTAAGGGGGTGTCTTTGTCTTAACGTATATACAGTTATAGATCTAGCTAGCCCCTATTCTGTTACTTTCTGAGTATCTCACAGTCTTTAGCTTCATCACCCTCCTGTGAACTGGGGCTATTAAACTTTGCTTGCCCACAGAGCTTGGGTTTCTGTTACTTTCTGAGTATCTCACAGTCTTTAGCTTCATCACCCTCCTGTGAACTGGGGCTATTAAACTTTGCTTGCCCACAGAGCTTGGGTTTCAGAGCTGACACCGGAGCATCTTCCCCGCTGTAGTGCAAACCTGAGGCTGTAGACCCGGGCTCTGAGGCACACTGCAGCTTTAAGCATGTGGACATATCCTAAGCGACTAGCCCAATGCCAGACAAGTAGTTTGGGAGGGAGGAGGAAATTCAACCTATAGTTTCTGAGTCCTAAGAAAGAGCTTATCCACACTCAAAATGTTACAGTGGCACAGCTGCAGCGCTTCAATGTAGACACTGCCAATGTCGACGGGAGGGTTTCTCCCATCAGCGTAGGGAATCCATCTCCCCCTGAGGCGGTAGTGAGGTCAAAGGATGAATTCTTCTATTGACCTAGTGCTATCTAACCGGGGATTAGGTAGGCTCAGGGGTGTGGATTTTTCACCCTCCCGAGTGACATAGGTGGGTTGACCGAGCTTTTTAGCATAGACCAGTCCGAGCACTAGTTACTCTGCCACGCTTCGTTACACTCCCTAATGTGCGTATTGAACTACTCTAGTGCTTGCTACATCAGGTTTCTTTTCTACCAGGGCCTACAGCTCTCCAAAGTGCCTGGAGGGCTCTGCCTGAACAAGGTGGGGTACAAAGCTCTGGTTGTTGATCTCTTTGACCTCTGGTGCATTCAAAAGACTTGCAGCTGGGCACAAGCAGTTGTGGATGGAAATGCCTGGAGCCTGACCCTAAGAATGAAGTGGATGTAGTGTCCCTCAGACTGTGCTAACATGCTTATCTTGCGGCTACTGGTATTCATATCCAGTTCCAGTCAGTGTTGTACTGGATTTTGGACGACACTGCAGGTAAGATGCTAAAAGACAGAGGAATACAACACTGCAGGGAGGCTAGCAGAATGGCATTGTGAGGGAAAATCTAGTAGGCCTAAACTTCTAGGCCTAAAACTTTGGTCAAGCTAACTGTGTATATGAAGCATAAGAAGAGAGTGTGGAAAATTCCATTGAGGGGCAATTGCAAAACAGCACAGCTTAAGAAATGTAACCATAACCGCTAGAAGTTAGAAAAAACCATTAACTGCAAAGGAAACACCTGTCAATAACAGGAAAACCTTTTTTTGCGAAACTCCAAGTCAGGCAAAGCTACTGCTAAAGCTTGCACTATATGCAAATAAGGAAAATGCTGTTGAAGGAAGTGGGTTTGACAGATTGTGGTTTTCCTCAATATAAGATCCTGTATTTCTGTTTACAGCAGAGCAGCTCCGGCTGACTCTCCCTGTATGCGCATGCTTGAATAAAGGAACCTCAGGTTTGTTCTGATCCAAACACAACGCGCGGTTAATTTTTCCACGACAATCTTGGTGCTGTGACTCAGATAGGCCCCGAGAGCCAGAGGACCGCGAGCTGTTCCCCACCAGACCTCAGGCCCATCCGAAAAGGTAAGAGACCTTTTGAAATCTCTGTATTGGGTTTCTGGTGGAGGACCACCCGTAGGCTCTGGGTTCGGGTGAGTTGCATGCTCTATTCAGACTTTTGCTGCCAGACACGCCTGACACCTTTGGAGTGGGTCAAAGTCCCATCCAGGTTTGGTTTCCCCGGGAAGAGCCACTGAGGGTGGCTGGGCAGGTCGTGGATAGACCTGGTTCCATGTGCCAGTGTGAAAGTGAAGGTCTGTAGGCCGGTGTGAGTGTGACAAGTGAATTGAGTTGGGCACTGGGGGGTCGGAGGGTCCGAGAGGATCCCCGCCTCACCAGGAAAAGGCCCAGGGTACTGGGGGCTGGAGGGTCCAAGAGGATTCCCTCTTGACAGGTAAAAAATGTGGTCCGGTGAGTCAAGAAGGATCACTGTCTCTCCAAAAGGCACACACTAGTTCACTTGCAAGTTTCTGGAAAAATTGGAATTGGTATACCAGGGATAGGAATAATTTAAAGTTATGGTTTCCCGTAGAGGGAAAGCTTCGACCTTGACAAGACTGTGCACCTCAGAAGTGCGCTTCTGGCCAATGTCAGTGTGAGGCATATTTCTACTGGCATGAAGAATCAGAAGGGGGAAAAAAAAACAGCACCATGAATCTCAAGTAAGGAGTCTCAAGGACTCCTAGGAGAAACTTACAACACAATTAAAAGAGATAAAAAGAAAATTGGCAAAGAATTTAAATCCAACTAAGCCAGCAAGAAATATTAAGCAGACAGTGTCTCCCCGTACTGAGGAAATGTTCCACTTGCACCAATTCCTGGGCATTGGTGCTTTGGGTCATGAGACCTCGGTGTCTGCCCATGCACCTTGGTCTCCTACGGAATTGTATAATTTACTTAAAAACTTTCCAAAAAATAAGAGAGGATCCTGTTAAATTCAAAGAGGAATTGCAAATTGTTATAAACTATTATAACCCTACATGGGCAGATTTGAACCAGCTTCTACGAGGGGTCATGCCTAGGGAAACACTGAGTTGCCTTTGTGAAGAAGCTCAGTGGCCCAAGCAAAATCCAGGCCATAACCAGAAAAAGTTAAATAAAATGAGGAAGAAGCTGTTAAATAAAATTCTCACAGTCTGCCCAGAGAAAGCTGCCTGGAGCAAAAATTAGCACCTGTAAACAAAGTAAAAATAAGAATTTAAATAAAACCCAAATACTCTTACTGCCACATTAAAATTATGTTAATGACCTTCCAGCTCCAGAACATACAGGGACCTCATAATAGCTGCCCATTGCGGGGGGAGAAGGGAAAGCCAAACCAAGGTCCCCACCGTCCACCTCCCCTAGGGACCCAGTGATGGCATGTGTTACTATTGCAAGCAAATGGGCCATTGGATACAGTAAATGTCCCTACCACCCTGGTTGATCCAAAAGTGGTAGGGGTGGGCAATACTCTTATTCCCCACCCCATCTCTTCACCTCTGTCTGTTTCTATAGGTCCTTTGTTTGACAGTCATGCTTTCCTCCTAAGCCCTTGTTCACCTGCTAACCTTTTGGGAAAAGACTTGCTGTGTAAATTAAATTGTATAATCTGCTGTACCCCAAATGGTGTGTATCTGGACATGCCTGATCCCGCTCGCAATGAGGTCCTGGCAGTTTACAGGAGAAGACTGACCCCAGCCCTTCCTCGTTGCATCAGAAACTGCTGGCTCAGGTCTCTCCCTCCTTGTAAGCCTTGTGAGCCGATCATGCCAACCAGGATGGGTGCATTGGGTCTGCCCAACCTGCTAAGATTTGCCTAAACCCAGCAAGACCCCTTCCCGAGGTGCAACAGTACCCTCTATCAAAACAAGCCAAGGGAAAATCCAGCCTGTTCTTACCTCCTGCATTCAGCCGGGTGTCATTATTCCTAACTCCCCCATTTTATGATGCTGTTAATGCTGCTGTACTCCCTACCTTTCCCGTTGTCCCTAGCCCTGCTGCTATTCTTTCCTACAAAGCACCGGTGCTGAGGGGTTGTTACTGCCTCAAATAAGGGAAAGGTTGTATTAAGTCTGGACATAAAAGATTAAGGTTATTGTTAAATAAAATACATCTAGATGTGAGGAATGAATGTCTGTGTATGTAAATAGGTGTGTATAAATAAATAAAAGGGCGGCTGGTCAAAAAGCCCACCCTCCTTGTTAAATTGGTAGTGAAACAATGCCTGTGCCCATGGAAAGAAATAATGGAGAAAAGAAAAAAAAGGATCGGGCCCAGACAAGCAGGCAACCACAGTTTGAGGAAGTTAAAAAAAAAAAAGTGAGAGGTTAACTCTGTCATTACTGGAGGAAATTAAGCAGTGAAACTTTGTACAAATGTTAAAAGAAGGTGTTATGAAAAGACAATTCTTGGTTTCTTTGCAGCCATTCCTTTGGAGAAATGGTGCATTTCTCTGGAAGAATTTCTGAAAATAATCCAGGCAAAAGGTTATTTAAGTAAAATCATTTAACTATGAACCAGCTAGGCAAATCAGCTAAAAAAACACTCCTGGTGTGTACAATCTTTGTTTTATAAGTTTAAAATAAATTGGTGGTGTTTTAAAATTGTAAAACCAAAAAAATACTTTTGCCAAAGAAAAGAAACTAGTGTTGTTTAATTTTGGTATTAGCATTTAATCCTTAAGGTGCCTTAATGCTTTACAAGATTTTAAATGTTTTTAAATCAAGACCAAAGTTGTGGCTGCAGCAGGGCAGGAAAATGGAAAAAGATTTTAAATCTGTTTTGGTAACAAATGGCAGATAAAAGCTGTAGTCAGTACCCCACACTAAGTGTTAAGGTGGCTCCGTGTAATCAACAGTCGCTTTGCCAAAGGGGAGCCAAAATGGGTCGTGTTTTCCTTTTCAAATCAATGTGTGTTTAAAAGCAGAAGTTAAAAGTTAGAAGTTCATTGTATCCTTTTGAGACGAAAGTCTTTAAGTAGCTGATAACTTTGAATCCAAAAGCAAGCCAAGGATGTCTGTGTTAATGCAAATCACCTAAAAAAATAAAAATAGAAGCCATTGAAACCCAATCTGCCTATAAAACAAATACAGGAAAATATGGGGAGTAATTCCTCAGTTTTGTCTGCAATCAGCAAGAGTATTTGTAAAAAAAAAAATATATATATATATATATATATATATATATATATTAAGCAGTAGTGCCAACCCTGTGTAATCTGCCAGCAACATAGTGTTGGAAAAGCTGTCAAGGTTAGGTAGGCAGCACATCCCCTTCCTGGGGACCTTTTGTAAATATTCAGATTGATTTTATTTAAATGTCTAAATGTTTTAATTATAAGTGTGTTAGTTTTAGTTGATGTATTTTCTAACTGGGTTGAGGCCTTTCCCTGTAAAAAGGCAGATGCCAAAACTGTTCTATAACTTTGTTTAAGGATTTTGTACCACAATTTGGCATGCCTGTGAGTAGCAGCAGTGATAGTGGACCTAATGTTATTGGACAAATTATGACAAGTTATGTGCAGCTTTACAGATCCAACACAATCTCCACTGCCCCCACCACCCGCAGTCTGCTGGGACAGTAAAATGTCAAAATGGGATTTTGAAAAATAAAACTGGCCAAGATCTGTGCTAAAACAAATTTAAAGTGGCCAAATGCCCTCCCATTAGTATTAATGAATATGAGGGCCACACCCAATCGAAAGACTGGACTCAGCCCTCATGAAATTCTAACAGGGCACCCACTGCGACTACTGGCTGCACCCCCACTGGCCCTGGCTCAGATGGACAGTCATTTAATGGATGACACAATGTTTAATTATTGTCAGGCACTAACAAAATGTGTTAGGTCTTTTTATATACAGCAGCCCTGCCACTCGCTGAAACCAGGAGACTGGATCTACATAGAGGTCCATCAGCAAGGAACCGCCCTGGCCCCATGCTGAAAGACGCTTATCAAGTCCTGTTAATTATCAACACCACTGTGAAGTGCCAAGAATTGACTACCTGCCCATGTTTCTCACTGTAATGGCTTTCTGACTGATGATCGGTCTATCTGGTCACGCGATTACAGACATGAAAGTTGCTATATTACAACAAAAAAACTTCAAATCCAGACTCCAGCGAGAAACTGTTGAATTGGAATTCATTTGCAAATTGGATACAATTAACTTAGGCTTGAATAGAGACTGGGAGTGGCTAAGTCATTATGCAAGGTAACCTATTTCCCCTTGTTTGTTCCTAACCTCCCCCCCCCTCCCCCCCCCGTTCCTCAGACGTTCTTGTTAAACCCTGGATTTGTGCTGGAAATGGCCCACCTTGATTATCATACACATTGTAAGGAGAGTGGTCACTTTAAATAAGCTATTACCAGCAGGAGAGTGGGTTTGTGTGTGTGTGTGTGGGGGGGGGTGAGAAAACCTGGATTTGTGCTGGAAATGGCCCACCTTGATTATCATACACGTTGTAAGGAGAGTGATCACTTTAGAGAAGCTATTACCAGCAGGAGAGTGGGGTGGGAGGAGGTATTTTTTCATGCTTTGTGTGTATATAAAAAGATCTTCTACACTTTCCACAGTATGCATCCGATGAAGTGAGCTGTAGCTCACGAAAGCTTATGCTCAAATAAATTGGTTAGTCTCTAAGGTGCCACAAGTCCTCCTTTTCTTTTTGCGAATACAGACTAACACGGCTGTTACTCTGAAATTTGTCATTATGCAAGGCACTGCATTTAGCCGTATGGAGTGGAAATCTATCAACTGCATGAAAAAACTTGTACAGATTCAGACAGACATCATCTTCCTTTCCAAATGTAAACAGATGGACATCGTACCAAAAGGACTGAAGGTAAAAAATCCATTACAATCTACACACCACACAGACTATGCTGACAGCTTGTGCCACACGCTCTCAAAGAAACTGCGGAATCAACTGATCAACATCCTCTACAGCAAACAGGGAAAGATTAAGAATGAGCTCTCAAAAATGGATACTCTCATAAAAAACCAACCTTCCACACAAACTTCCTCGTGGCTGGATTTTACCAAAACTAGACAAGCCATTTACAACACACACTTTGCTTCTCTACAAAAGAAAAAGGACACTAAACTTTCTAAACTACTACATGCTACACGGGGCCACAGCAATGGTCCCCTCAACCCACCCAGCAATATTGTTAATCTATCCAACTATACTCTCAGCCCAGCAGAAGCAGCTGTCCTATCTCAGGGCCTCTCCTTCTGCCCTTCCACCCCCACGAACATGATACAGTTCTGTGGTGACCTAGAATCCTATTTTCGACGTCTCCGACTCAAGGAATATTTCCAACACACCTCTGAACAACATACTCACCCACAGAGACCTCCCTACCAACACTACAAAAAGAAGGATTCTAGGTGGACTCCTCCTGAAGGTCGAAACAGCAGACTGGACTTCTACATAGAGTGCTTCCGCCGACGTGCAAGGGCTGAAATTGTGGAAAAGCAGCATCACTTGCCCCATAACCTCAGCCGTGCGGAACACAATGCCATCCACAGCCTCAGAAACAACTCCGACATCATAATAAAAAAGGCTGACAAAGGAGGTGCTGTCGTCATCATGAATAGGTTGGAATATGAACAAGAGGCTGCTCGGCAGCTCTCCAACACCACTTTCTACAAGCCATTACCCTCTGATCCCACTGAGAGTTACCAAAAGAAACTACAGCATTTGCTCAAGAAACTCCCTGAAAAAGCACAAGAACAAATCCGCACAGACACACCCCTGGAACCCCGACCTGGGATATTCTATCTACTACCCAAGATCCATAAACCTGGAAACCCTGGGCGCCCCATCATCTCAGGCATTGGCACCCTGACAGCAGGATTGTCTGGCTATGTAGACTCCCTCCTCAGGCCCTACGCTACCAGCACTCCCAGCTACCTTCGAGACACCACTGACTTCCTGAGGAAACTACAATCCATCGGTGATCTTCCTGATAACACCATCCTGGCCATGATGGATGTAGTAGCCCTCTACACCAACATTCCACACAAAGATGGACTACAAGCCGTCAAGAACACTATCCCCGATAATGTCACGGCTAACCTGGTGGCTGAACTTTGTGACTTTGTCCTTACCCATAACTATTTTACATTTGGGGACAATGTATACCTTCAGATCAGCGGCACTGCTATGGGTACCCGCATGGCCCCACAGTATGCCAACATTTTTATGGCTGACTTAGAACAACGCTTCCTCCTCAGCTCTCGTCCCCTAACGCCCCTAGTCTACTTGCGCTATATTGATGACATCTTCATCATCTGGACCCATGGAAAAGAAGCCCTTGAGGAATTCCACCATGATTTCAACAATTTCCATCCCACCATCAACCTCAGCCTGGTCCAGTCCACACAAGAGATCCACTTCCTGGACACTACAGTGCTAATAAACGATGGTCACATAAACACCACCCTATACCGGAAACCTACTGACCGCTATTCCTACCTACATACCTCCAGCTTTCACCCTGACCACATCACACGATCCATCGTCTACAGCCAAGCTCTGCGATACAACCGCATTTGCTCCAACCCCTCAGACAGAGACAAACACCTACAAGAGCTCTATCAAGCATTCTTACAACTAAAATACCCACCTGCGGAAGTGAAGAAACAGATTGATAGAGCCAGAAGAGTTCCCAGAAGTCACCTATTACAGGACAGGCCTAACAAAGAAAATAACAGAACGCCACTAGCCGTCACCTTCAGCCCCCAACTAAAACCCCTCCAACGCATTATTAAGGATCTACAACCTATCCTGAAGGATGACCCAACACTCTCACAAATCTTGGGAGACAGGCCAGTCCTTGCCTACAGACAGCCCCCCAACCTGAAGCAAATACTCACCAGCAACCACATACCACACAACAGAACCATTAACCCAGGAGCCTATCCTTGCAACAAAGCCCGTTGCCAACTGTGCCCACATATCTATTCAGGGGACACCATCACAGGGCCTAATAGCATCAGCCACACTATCAGAGGCTCGTTCACCTGCACATCCACCAATGTGATATATGCCATCATGTGCCAGCAATGCCCCTCTGCCATGTACATTGGTCAAACTGGACAGTCTCCACGTAAAAGAATAAATGGACACAAATCAGATGTCAAGAATTATAACATTCATAAACCAGTCGGAGAACACTTCAATCTCTCTGGTCACGCGATTACAGACATGAAAGTTGCTATATTACAACAAAAAAACTTCAAATCCAGACTCCAGCAAGAAACTGTTGAATTGGAATTCATTTGCAAATTGGATACAATTAACTTAGGCTTGAATAGAGACTGGAAGTGGCTAAGTCATTATGCAAGGTAACCTATTTCCCCTTGTTTTTTCCTACCCCCCCCCCCACCCCAGACGTTCTTGTTAAACCCTGGATTTGTGCTGGAAATGGCCCACCTTGATTATCATACACGTTGTAAGGAGAGTGATCACTTTAGATAAGCTATTACCAGCAGGAGAGTGGGGTGGGAGGAGGTATTTTTTCATGCTTTGTGTGTATATAAAAAGATCTTCTACACTTTCCACAGTATGCATCTGATGAAGTGAGCTGTAGCTCACGAAAGCTTATGCTCAAATAAATTGGTTAGTCTCTAAGGTGCCACAAGTACTCCTTTTCTTTTTGCAAATACAGACTAACACGGCTGTTACTCTGAAACCTGTCATAGAATCATAGAATATCAGGGTTGGAAGGGACCTCAGGAGGTCATCTAGTCCAACCCCCTGCTCAAAGCAGGACCAATCCCCAACTAAATCATCCCAGCCAGGGCTTTGTCAAGCCTGACCTTAAAAACTTCTAAGGAAGGAGATTCCACCACCTCCCTAGGTAACACATTCCAGTGTTTCACCATCCTCCTAGTGAAAATCTTTTTCCTAATATCCAACCTAAATCTCCCCCACTGCAACTTGAGACCATTACTCCTTGTTCTGTCATCTGCTACCACTGAGAACAGTCTAGATCCATCCTCTTTGGAACCCCCTTTCAGGTAGTTGAAAGCAGCTATCAAATCCCCGCTCCTTCTTCTCTTCCGCAGACTAAACAATCGAAGTTCCCTCAGCCTCTCCTCATAAGTCATGTGTCCCAGTCCCCTAAAAATTTTTGCTGCCCTCCGCTGGACTCTTTCCAATTTTTCCACATCTTTCTTCTAGTGTGGGGCACAAAACTGGACACAGTACTCCAGATGAGGCCTCACCAGTGTCGAATAGAGGGAAACGATCACATCCCTCGATCTGCTGGCAATGCCCCTACTTATACATCCCAAAATGCCATTGGCCTTCTTGGCAACAAGGGCATACTGTTGACTCATATCCAGCTTCTCGTCCACTGTATCCCCTAGGTCCTTTTCTGCAGAACTGCTGCCGAGCCATTCGGTCCCTAGTCTGTAGCGGTGCATGGGATTCTTCTGTCCTAAGTGCAGGACTCTGCACTTGCCCTTGTTGAACCTCATCAGATTTCTTTTGGCCCAATCCTCCAATTTGTCTAGGGGCCTCTGTATCCTATCCCTACCCTCCAGCGTATCTGCCTCTCCTCCCAGTTTAGTGTCATCTGCAAACTTGCAATCCACACCATCCTCCAGATCATTTATGAAGATATTGAACAAAACCGGCCCCAGGACCGACCCTTGGGGCACTCCACTTGATACCGGCTGCCAATTAGACATGGAGCCATTGATCGCTACCCTTTGAGCCCGACAATCTAGCCAGCTTTCTATCCACCGTATAGTCCATTCATCCAGCCCATACTTCTTTAACTTGCTGGCAAGAATACTGTGGGAGACAGTGTCAAAAGCTTTGCTAAAGTCAAGGAACAACACGTCCACTGCTTTCTCTTCATCCACAGAGCCAGTTATCTCATCATAGAAGGCAATTAGATTAGTCAGGCATGACTTTCCCTTGGTGAATCCATGCTGACTGTTCCTGCTCACTTTCCTCTCCTCTAAGTGCTTCAGAATTGATTCCTTGAGGACATGCTCCACGATTTTTCCAGGGACTGAGGTGAGGCTGACTGGCCTGTAGTTCCCAGGATCCTCCTTCTTCTCTTTTTTAAAGATGGGCACTACATAAGGCTTTTTCCAGTAGTCCGGGACTTCCCCCGATCGCCATGAGTTTTCAAAGATAATGGCCAATGGCTCTGCAGTCACATCTGCCAACTCCTTTAGCACTCTTGGATGCAGTGCATCCGGCCCCATGCTCGTCCAGCTTTTCTATCTTTCCTTCTGGCATTGTTGCTCCTTCCGGACAGCAGGAGTGAAGGACAAGGTGAAAAGCCAGTAACCTCTCCCTTATCCACTGACAGAACTACTGTGCATTTGGACTTTGCTAGAAGAAGCAAACCATTACGGTACGAAACTGCAGAAAAACCTGAGTGTCTATGGATTAAGTTTAGAAGTGTGAGCAACAAGAGTGATGTAGTGGTGGGAGTCTGCTATAGACCACCGGACCAGGGGGATGAGGTGGATGAGGCTTTCTTCCGGCAACTCGCAGAAGCTACTAGATCGCACGCCCTGGTTCTCATGGGTGACTTTAATTTTCCTGATATCTGCTGGGAGAGCAATACAGCGGTGCATAGACAATCCAGGAAGTTTTTGGAAAGCGTAGGGGACAATTTCCTGGTGCAAGTGCTAGAGGAGCCAACTAGGGGGGGAGCTTTTCTTGACCTGCTGCTCACAAACCGGGAAGAATTAGTGGGGGAAGCAAAAGTGGATGGGAATCTGGGGGGCAGTGACCATGAGTTGGTTGAGTTCAGGATCCTGACGCAGGGAAGAAAGGTAAGCAGCAGGATACGGACCCTGGACTTCAGGAAAGCAGACTTCGACTCCCTCAGGGAACTGATGGGTAGGATCCCCTGGGGGAATAACATGAAGGGGAAAGGAGTCCAGGAGAGCTGGCTGTATTTCAAGGAATCCCTGTTGAGGTTACAGGGACAAACCACCCCGATGAGTCGAAAGAATAGTAAATATGGCAGGCGACCAGCTTGGCTTAACGGTGAAATCCTAGCGGATCTTAAACATAAAAGAGAAGCTTACAAGAAGTGGAAGGTTGGACATATGACCAGGGATGAGTATAAAAATATTGCTCGGGCATGTAGGAATGAAATCAGGAGGGCCAAATCGCACCGGGAGCTGCAGCTAGCAAGAGATGTCAAGAGTAACAAGAAGGGTTTCTTCAGGTATGTTGGCAACAAGAAGAAAGCCAAGGAAAGTGTGGGCCCCTTACTGAATGAGGGAGGCAACCTAGTGACAGAGGATGTGGAAAAAGCTAATGTACTCAATGCTCATTTTGCCTCTGTCTTCACGAACAAGGTCAGCTCCCAGACTGCTGCGCTGGGCATCACAGCATGGGGAGTAGATGGCCAGCCCTCAGTGGAGAAAGAGGTGGTTAGGGACTATTTAGAAAAGATGGACATGCACAAGTCCAGGGGGCCGGACGAGTTGCATCCTAGAGTGGTAAAGGAATTGGCGGCTGTGATTGCAGAGCCATTGGCCATTATCTTTGAAAACTCGTGGCGAACGGGGGAAGTCCCAGATGACTGGAAAAAGGCTAATGTAGTGCCAATCTTTAAAAAAGGGAAGAAGGAGGATCCTGGTAACTACAGACCAGTCAGCCTCACCTCAGTCCCCGGAAAAATCATGGAGCAGGTCCTCAAAGAATCAATCCTGAAGCACTTACATGAGAGGAAAGTGATCAGGAACAGTCAGCATGGATTCACCAAGGGAAGGTCATGCCTGACTAATCTAATCACCTTCTATGATGAGATTACTGGTTCTGTGAATGAAGGGAAAGCAGTGGATGTATTGTTTCTTGACTTTAGCAAAGCTTTTGACACAGTCTCCCACAGTATTCTTGTCAGCAAGTTAAAGAAGTATGGGCTGGATGAATGCACTATAAGGTGGGTAGAAAGTTGGCTAGATTGTCGGGCTCAACGGGTAGTGATCAATGGCTCCATGTCTAGTTGGCAGCCGGTGTCAAGTGGAGTGCCCCAGGGGTCGGTCCTGGGGCCGGTTTTGTTCAATATCTTCATAAATGATCTGGAGGATGGTGTGGATTGCACCCTCAGCAAATTTGCAGATGATACTAAACTAGGAGGAGTGGTAGATACGCTGGAGGACAGGGATAGGATACAGAGGGTCCTAGACAAATTGGAGGATTGGGCCAAAAGAAATCTGATGAGGTTCAATAAGGATAAGTGCAGGGTCCTGCACTTAGGACGGAAGAACCCAATGCACCGCTACAGACTAGGGACCGAATGGCTAGGCAGCAGTTCTGCGGAAAAGGACCTAGAGGACGAGTGGACGAGAAGCTGGATATGAGTCAGCTGTGTGCCCTTGTTGCCAAGAAGACCAATGGCATTTTGGGATGTATAAGTAGGGGCATAGCGAGCAGATCGAGGGACGTGATCGTTCCCCTCTATTCGACATTGGTGAGGCCTCATCTGGAGTACTGTGTCCAGTTTTGGGCCCCACACTACAAGAAGGATGTGGATAAATTGGAGAGAGTCCAGCGAAGGGCAACAAAAATGATTAGGGGTCTGGAACACATGACTTATGAGGAGAGGCTGAGGGAATTGGGATTGTTTAGTCTGCAGAAGAGAAGAATGAGGGGGGATTTGATAGCTACTTTCAGCTACCTGAGAGGTGGTTCCAGAGAGGATGGTTCTAGACTATTCTCAGTGGTAGAAGAGGACAGGACAAGGAGTAATGGTCTCAAGTTGCAGTGGGGGAGGTTTAGGTTGGATATTAGGAAAAACTTTTTCACCAAGAGGGTGGTGAAACACTGGAATGCGTTACCTAGGGAGGTGGTAGAATCTCCTTCCTTAGAAGTTTTTAAGGTCAGGCTTGACAAAGCCCTGGCTCGGATGATTTAATTGGGGATTGGTCCTGCTTTGAGCAGGGGGTTGGACTAGATGACCTCCTGGGGTCCCTTCCAACCCTGATATTCTATGATTCTATGATTCTATGATTACAGGGTGATGTGCTAGTAACCTCTCCCCTGCATAATGCTAAACCATGGCTGTTCCAAGAAAGAAAAAGGAACACTCCGTCTGCTGAAACCACCAAAGTCCAGGGATTCCTGACTACAAAAGACATTAAAAATTGGCCCTGGTGGAAAAGACAAAGTATTGTTTAGTGGCAGGGAGGAAGTTGTGGACACTTTGCTTGGGAATGTGGCACTACTTGGTATTTGGGGTTTCTCCCGGGGGTGGCAGAATGCGCCGTTGGGCAAGTACCCTGGCGATGTACTGCTCTCCCTAATTGGCTTTCAGACAATGAATATCCAGAATGCCTTGCTACCACTACCATTTACTCCACCATCCCTTCCTCCATTTACCTCATCACCACCCCCACAGCCTACCCAAATATAGACGATACCCTATATTCAAATAAAACCCAATGGCCAAAACCTTCACATTTAAGTGATTTATGAAAATTTTGCTCGAAAAAATTATTTTTTAAGGTTCAGGACCATTCATATAAGCAAATGATCAAGTAAAAAACAAATGAGTTGGTAAAAATAGAAATATATGATATCACTGCTACTGAGCCTCAAAAGTCAAAAATTGAAATTAATGCGGCCCATAGTGGGACACATATAATGGCCATTCCCAAAGTTTGTAGCATGATAGATAAAGAAGGCCCTTATTGTTATTTGGTCACCCAACTGGTAAATAATCAAACAAATACCCAAAAGGTTTGTTCTGCTGCTGAAAAAATTACCTGTACTGAAAACGTCCCAATAACAAATAATTTAAACCGCACCATACTGCAGTACACCCCGTCCTATGACATTGATGTTGAAGCCTCTCAAAAGTATATAAGGGTGTTCAGCCATCAAATGTGGTATAATACTTCATCAAAAAAAGATGGGTTGAAGTTTCAATGGACTGTAATTAATGCTACACTAGGAACTGTAAAATTTACACTACCCTTATCTAGTTTTCAGATTACCTCTATATATCCTAATTGTTCAAAGGGAGCTGCCATTAGGTTGGCACAGCAACGGACCTGGGTTTCCCCTAGAATGAAGAGAGACTTGGCTGGAAATCTGTGGGATGGTGCAAATAGTGTACTGCAATCTGGAATATCTATAAAGGTCAGCAACATGAGAAAAAATTGGGACACTTGGAAAAAGCCATGGGCCTTATTGCTGGAGCACAGCTAGCCCAGGTTCAGGCTGGTGTTGGTGAATTATACGTTATCTCTGCCCTTAGTTCAATGACCCAAAAGCTCTTAACAGAGATGGTACTGGGTATCACCAATGTTGAAAAGGTATTGCAGTGGGATCAGGCTTGTTCAGAGGTTCAGGATTTTCTGAATGACCAGCTCACGGCCATTCAGAGGGATCTTGAACATCAGGCGTGGCCTACTGCCCTTACAAATACCTCAGAAGTCCCATCTAATCTGTGGCCATGAAGACATGCTTGGAGATTTTCTGAATGGAGATGCAGATGTTCACAGTGCTCCTTCCAAGCAGATGGGCCGGTCGGAGGGGTATGGGCTCCCACCTAACGAATCCTGCTGGGTCCGTGGGGAAGATGCATGTGGAATTAGATAATTCACTGAGACATTTAGGAACCTGAACTACCTGGTATGCCCAACCAATTTGTAGTCAGTGCTCCTGCAATAACACCCAACATTTGGGTAGGGATTGAAAGCCAATGGATACTCTCGCCGTTAGAACCCCCTCAACTTCAGTGTGTACATAAACTAAAACCAGAAGAGATTGTCACTGTTCATGACAACATTTGTTGGGAGGGTATGGGACACAGGACTACCCTGACAGGACATCTACTTTTCCAAGCTAATAATAGCTGTGTGCATGTTAAGACCACTATCTTAAATGATGTACATTTTAATCTCACCACAGCTGTGGGCAATCATATAATTTATTGGCCTGCGGATAAAACTCTACAATTAGCTCTTAGGTTCCAGATACCCTTTAACTGGACTGCTTTAGTACCTAACCGATTCCAAAATTTGCTTTCAATCCTACCAAAGTTTCAAAAATTTCCGAATTACTGGAACAAATTTACATGCTCCAAAATATAAATCAAGACAAAAAGAATGCCTTTTATACTGCCTATAGACTGTCTACTTTGTGTACCCAGACTAATGTATTGTGCTTTGTGACTAAAGCTATACACCAACCCCAACCACATCATATTATCACCATGGGAATGTTGTTGCTTTTACTGCTGTCTAGCATAGGGTTATGTTATTGTTGCTGTAATAGATGTATTTATCATTGCCTGTCCAGCCCTCGACCTGCCAACCTTGGCGCAAGGAAGCAGGTGGCACTAATGATTGTAAATGAAATGTGTAACAGTTTGGGCAGAAGGATTGGAGGATGAAAAGGAGAAAATTAACAGGCTCATGGCTATAGGAGTTTAGGCACAATTAGTGGTGCCAAAAAAGGCACCAAAGGGGCGAATGTGAGGGAAAATCTAGTAGGCCTAAACTTCTAGGCCTAAAACTTTGGTCAAGCTAACTGTGTATATGAAGCATAAGAAGAGAGTGTGGAAAATTCCATTGAGGGGCAATTGCAAAACAGCACAGCTTAAGAAATGTAACCATAACTGCTAGAAGTTAGAAAAAACCATTAACTGCAAAGGAAACACCTGTCAATAACAGGAAAACCTTGTTTTTACGAAACTCCAAGTAAGGCAAAGCTACTGTTAAAGCTTGCACTATATGCCAAATAAGGAAAATGCTGTTGAAGGAAGTGGGTTTGACAAATTGTGGTTTTCAGCAATATAAGATCCTGTATTTCTATTTACGGCAGAGCAGCTCCGGCTGACTCTCCCTGTATGCGCATGCTTGAATAAAGGAACCTCAGGTTTGTTCTGATCCAAACACAAAGCGTGGTTAATTTTTTCACGACAGCATGAAACCCTGCACCACTTGCTCAGTCATGAGCTTGAATCCAGCTTGTGTCCTGTAGTGGCTGAAAGTTCTCACCCTGATGGTGACTAGCTGGCCTGTTGAAATATGGGAGTGGGTCTGTGGCCAGGTGTTGGCAGCAGAAAGCCCCCATCCCTCACTGGGAGTTTGAGAGGAGAGAGACAACAGACAAGTGGACCATGGAGACTTCATTTTCCTGTTGCCCTATTAGTGGGTGGGATGAGGGGTGCGGTGGGAGCTGGGCTGTGGTTAGGGGCCCTTGCTCAGCAGGACTTTCAGGCAAATGCCTCTCAGCAGCACTAAACTTGCTAAACGGAAATAAATGAGTATCGAAAAACGGCCATATGTTAAACCCCAAATTATTAAAGATGGGGGGGCATGTAGAGCCTATGCTCAGTTGCCTGGCTTTACTGTTTGAGATCTGCCACAAGGAGAGAGCAGCACCAGCCACACACTCCTTGCAGCCCAAGGGAGAAGGGGCAGAGGGACCCTTCTAGTACGATGATCTTCTAGTGCTGGACCATAGGAGGCAGCAGCAGCAGAAGGGGGGAGCTGAGAGCCAGCACACTAGGCCATTTTACAGGATCAAATCCGAATAGCCTTATGCAGTGATGGGGCGGCGATCCCAGCATGGGGCCCGCAGACCTCGAGGTGGCCCTACCGGTGAGTGTTGTGTCTGAAGACTGGGGCTGTCCCACCCAGTTCATAGAGGGAGCTAACGTGGGCTGTGCTGCATTGATGAGTGTGACTAGTGGAGCAGTGCCCCCGCCCAGCGCTGAGAAGAGAAGGAGTAGCCATGGGAGCAGAGTTACTCCTCCCTTCAAGCTGTAATGCCCCAGAGCTTTGACTGGAGTGATTGATGCTTTAACAGTCGTACTCAGGGCCACTGTCAGCACTGGGGTTTCCCACAGAAGGTGTGGGAGAAAGGAGGAGGTCCGCGTCTAAGCTGGTCATTGGAGATGACAAGCAGGGGCATGGCAACCAAGGCAAGGTGGTATTTGCCTTCATCTGATCTACCAGGTGTGAGTGCTGTCATTACCAGTAATGTGAGTGCTGTCAGGTTCAGCCCTGCTGCTCGGGGCAGGGAAGTTAGCAGAGCCACAGACCGGTCTGGCCCTATTTCATGAGGCTGTGTCTACACGTAAAATGCTACCGCTGTGCTGCTGTAGCACTTCAGCGTAGACATGCACTACAGTGACAGCAGGGGTCCTAGCGCTGTAATTAATCTACCGCCCCAAGAGACGGTAGCTAGGTCAATGGGTGAATTCTTCTGTCAGCCTAGCTCTGTCCACATTGGGGGATAGGTCGGCTTAACTACATCTTTCAGGGGTGTGGCTATGCTGATGTCGGTTTTCAGTGTAGACCAGCCCTTGGAGACTATTTCAAAGAACCTTCCTCTGCTGCTGTGTCAATGAACAGTCTCCCTGAGAAGGGCCCTGGATTGAAATCTGTTTCAATTAAGAGAGAACGTGTTTTCCCCTGTATACAGAACCTTTCCAGTCACCTGCAGGAGCGTTTCCATTCTCCCCTGTGTAAGATTTAACTGTATTTCCCCCCCCAACTGATATTTACCTGGGATCTCAAAAAGGTGTCAAAATCTGGTACAAGCTTTGTTTTGCCACGGCTACAAGTTCTATTGGATTTGTAAATTAGAGGTTCCCTTCGGGCCTCTCCGCTGGCAAAGGCTTGTCGATGTGTCTTTCTGGGCAGGGATCATAACATCCATCTGTGGCGTTTCATTTTCCAACCTCAGACAAGGTTATTTAGTAGAATAACAGAGGCCTGAAAAATGTCTGCATTCAAATCAAATGAAAATGTGTGTCTGGGAACTATGAATGTTAATTAGTGCTGGGATGAGCTGAAGTTAAATCATGTCACTGTCAGAAAACTGCAGAGCTTTGCCTGCTGCATGGATCCACAGATCTAGTGGCAAAGTCATGGTGGAAGCACAAGGACTTTCATTGCTTTCCAGATGGCTTTAACGGTGATTTCTCAGCTTCGCTTCTCTCCAGTTAAAGCTGCCACCAAACGAGCTGGTGGTTTTCGATGAGGCAGATAGATGGGATGGTTTTAGGTGATGCATATTGAGTACTTCCTTGGGCTTCTCACTTTCTTGCAGAATAGGCTCCCAATCACAAGCAGCAATAATGTTTGGGAGATCAGTTCTGTAGCAAAGGTGATGCTTGGGACTTGTCGGGAGCTGCGTTGTGGTTATCATATGGGTCCTATCAATACTGAATAACATAAGGGTACAATCCTCCTTGCCCTTGGATAGTTCTCTCAGGGGTCCTGAAATGGTTTTAAAAAGTTCTTTTGTCAAGGCCGCGGGAAGGTTCCATACCTCAAAGGAACTCCTGTGAGCAGCAGTGCCAGGGGCAGGGAAGTGTGTGGGTAGCACATTGCAACTAAGAATGAAAGACCTGATTCTCTTCTCCTCAACAACAAGTTATATGCCAGGGTAACACCACTGGATTCACAGCAGCTAGCTCAGATTTACACCAGGGTATGAGAGCACAGAATCAGGCCCAGTGTCCAGGTTTGAGCTAGAGGCTCTGATCCCTAGCACATCCTGTTCAGACAGCAAAAGATGGGCCTGCCCCAAAGAGCTTAGAGTCACCGCTGAAGACAAGATACAACAAGTGGGCGAAGCACACAGGGACGTAGGCCAGACTAGCAGTAACATGAGCATGCTTTTGCACTGACATGCTGTGTGCGCCATTTGTAGGTACGCAGGGGAAGTTCCTTTCCTTTCAGAGTCTCTCATCTCCTTCTCCTCCTTATTTCAACAGCAACGTGGATTCTCTTGCAGGCTTCCTACTTCTGAGAAGCTGCTTAAAGAATTTCTTCTGATTTGTTTTAAGGTTTTTGATGTCTTGCTCTTCAGCTTCTCTCTTGGCCTCCTCTCAGTCATCTCACTTTTCACCTGCTGTAGTTCACTCTCCTTTCTATTGACCGAACTGGGGCTGGACTTCCAGTCTCTAAAGGACACCTGTTAGGCTTAAATAAGCTTTTGAATCTTGCCATTTAGCACTGGTCCACATTTTCCCCTCCTGCTGCCTTTATAGTTCAGGAATACCCATTCCTTCTGGGACTCTCTTCCAGGTGTTTAAATAACCTCCATGCTGAGTGAAAGGACTTCAGTTGTGAAAATATGCCAAAGCTGCTATGTAACTGAGTGTGGAATGGGCCCCGGGGTGGGGTGTGGGGAGGAAGAGATGAGGTATGGGGTGTCCAGACTTATTTCATAAAAAGTTTTCCTGCAACTTTTGGCTTTTGCTAAGTAAAAAATAAAGACATTTATTACAATATAATGAGGTAGAACTGCACTTACATACCAATAGGGGAGCTGACAATAATATATGGCTTTAATTAGCAATCAGGATTTGAGGAACAGCTTATTATGCTAATAGTTTCAAAGCTTCCCCGTAAAAGGAATGCCTATGGAGAGATTTGCTAATGACAAGGAGATCTCCATTTTGTAATATAATCATGTAATTCTCTAGACAATAATTACACATTTGCCTGCATGTTTGTTATGAAACTCTGGACTTCAGTCTCGGGGCTGTGTACTCCCGGTGGGACCAAGAGAAGAGGATAATGACCCATAAGTATTACTCCAAAGGAAGTGAAGTGACTTATTCTCTGGCACTTCCCCATCCTGTCCTTCAAACACTTAGGCCCCCAAAGCACTGCGGAGTCCAACTCAGTGAGCAGTGCGGTCTCATTCAGAGCTCATGTATACTGGTGTGAACCAGCAGCACCTCTGCTGATGTCGGTGGGATTACGGCACTGTGAAACTGGCATGAGGTAAGAATCAGGCCTGCACATTCGAGACTGAACACAAATAAGAGAACCTCTAGAGGCAACTTGTCTTGGGCCATCACGGTAATGACTGTGTAGTTTCTTACAGTGCTTACCAACATGAATCAATCGACTCTCCCAACAATCAGGAAAGCTAGTGTTTCTGTGGCAGAGGAACAGGACCCAAGACTCCTTCCAAGTACTTGCTGTAATTACCAGGCATCACTCTCCAGTCATGGCTCTCCTTGGTCCCAGTGGGGGGTTGCTGTGGGTAGCTGACCTGCAGCTGGATGTGACTCAGGCTGGTCTCTGCTGACCCCCAAGTCATGGTCAGTAGAGTGTGAGCTCACTTGACTCTGCGCAGCCATGTTCTAATCCAGTGGTTCTCAAACTTTGGTACTGGGGACCCCTTTGACACAGCAAGCCTCTGAGTGCGAACCCCCCCCCCCCATAATTTAAAAACACATTTTTTATATTTAACATTATTACAAATGCTGGACGCAAAGTGGGGTATGGGGGTGGAGGCTGACCGCTCGTGACCTCCGAAGGTTGGTAGGGTTGCCAGGCATCCTGCTGTAGCTCACGAAAGCTTATGCTCAAATAAATTCGTTAGTCTCTAAGGTGCCACTAGTACTCCTTTTCTTTTTGCGAATACAGACTAACACGGCTGCTACTCTGAAACCTGTTTTTTACTGGAACGTCGAGTCCAAAAGGGACCCTGGTGGCTCCGGTCGGCACTGCCAACTGGGCTGTTAAGAGTCCGGTTGGCAGCGCAGTGGGGGCCCGGGGCTAAGGCAGGCTTCCTGCCTGCCCCGGCTCTGCATGGCTTCTGGAAGTGGCCTCCAGGTCCCTGTGGCCCCTAGGCCAGGGAGGCTCCCTGTGCTGCAGGATTAGGGCATTTCAGAAAAGCTTAAACCTTTACCTTTCTGAGCTAGCCAGGCCCCATCCACCAATCTCCCTATATTGGAGACTGGTGACTGTGCTTCATTGGCGGGGTGCAGAGTTTTACACTGAATTTCCTCTCTGCAGTTATGGGTGTGGTTCTGGCTATGAAGGGTGCAGTCAGCTCCTTGTCCAGTGCTTTTAACCTCCTCCATGCCAGGGCTCTGGTGAAAGGTTTCCGTCTCTCTCTCTCCCAGCACCCTGCTCTGTCACCCAGGGTTTCCTCTCATATGAAACATTCCATTTACTATTGGTCACTGCCAGTCAATGACACCACGTCACTCTGATGGCTGCCTTCTTGGCTGACCCCAGGGATCAAACTCCAGTAATGCAGTGGCAGGGGAGGTAACTTCAGTGTGGCCAACCCAAAGTGCTCAAAAATCTGAGACTGGCTTTAAAACTCAATAGGTTTGGGGTTGTGTTTATTGGTTTTGGAGGTTATCTGGTTTTGGAGTCTGCAGGAGTCATTTTTTCCAGCTCTACTCTGCAAGTAGCACTAGAAACTTACTTTTTTTAAATGCCAGCTGAGGTTCTCACATAGTCCTATGACTCCAGGAGCTGGGGCTCCATGGAGAACAGCAGATACATGAGACTTGCAAATGCAGTTTTACCTCATTAAATAAAAAGCAAAAGAGTTGGCAACTCTGTGGGACCTGCAGGGCTAAACACAGCAGTCTCTACAGCCAGGATCTCAAGCTGAGAGCGGTTACAGACCCATCTGCACTGGGGGACATAACACACACTGAACAGTGTGTAGAAACTGCATGTGGGTGCCCAGGGCTACCTGCAAAGGCTGTGTGGTGAGGTTCAGGGCTCTGGTGATGGGCTTGGGGAATTCTGTACCCAGCATCACATATAAAATATCCTAGCTGCCTTCATGACCAGTCAGCACACAAGGGACACAGAACACCTTGAGGCTGCTCTAACTTACTCACAGATAGGGCTCGTTGTGATCATCTAGTCTGACCTCCAGGGATCAGGAGAACAGAAAGGTGTCTTTGCCCCAACCCCTCAGGTCCTGTGCTGAGCGCAACATGGCTGGACCAAGGATCAGACTTATTATCCAAAGCAGTGGTTTTGGGATGGGGGTAAATAGAGACATGATTCACTGTTATCTTATCGTGAAAGCCACCAGCCGGCTTCCCTTTGTTACTGTGCTTTAATTATATATTTCCTGCTGATCGTTTGATAAAGCCTGTTACGTTTACTACAAGGCACTGAATGCAGATCAAGCACCAACGTGACAGTGATGATGCTCACCTGTGCAGAGCCAGCTAATTAGCAGCACTCTCCCCTGGCTCCGTGCTCCCCTGCAACAGCACTGAGCTAAACTCCAAGCCGGCCAGAAATGAGAAATAAAAGCTAAGGACCCTTAGGCTGTGTTGCTGCTGCAGCCTCCTGGAAAGGTGCTAGAGAGGGATCCATAGCAGGGACTGGTTCCCTGCACGCACACGCCCAGGCTTGCTCTGAAAAGGTGCGGCCTTGTTTCAGGATTGCCAGAGCTCCATGGAAGCAGGCCTTCCGCTTGGGTGAGCAAAGCAAACGTTAAGGCCAGATGGGACATTTATGCTTATCTAGTCTGCCCGGCAGAACACAGGCCAGAACCTCACCCAGAGATTCCTGCCCACAGCCCACGTCCTGAACCACAGCATGTTTCTGAGAAGGAGGCGTCCAGTCGTGCTTTAATGATCCCAAGCAATAGAGAATCCACTGTGTCCCTGTGTAACTTGTTCCACTATTCGGCAGCAGGATCGCCACAGAGTCCCTTAGACACCACATGGACCCCACCAAAGGCTCTGAGCATGCAGAGACACCAGGCAAATTGTGCCGGAGGCAATTACCTCAAAGTGATCTCTATGGCCTCACTGCTGCTAAACGCTGAACTAACAGAGACCCCTGAGCCTCAGACCAACTTCCACAGTCTCAACCTCACTGAGAACCCTGAGCTTACCACAGACTCTGCTTGGGGCAGGTTCCTAACAGAGACTCCTAAGGACTCACAATACCTTTCCCTCAGGCAGCGACCCCACGGAGAGCACCAGGACCACTGCCCAAAGCAGCGACATCCATGGAGACACTACGGCCTCACACAAACACAGTCTGACACCAGGGCCTCCTAGAGACACTCAAAGTATGACACCGTCCCTGCTTGAGGCAATGACGTCACAGACACCATCAAGGCCTCACACCATCCTCTGGGTACTGACCTCGTACAGACCCCCTTGGCCTCAGACCTGTTCCTGGTGCAAAGGGCTCACAGAGCTTCCAAGCCCTTAGCCCAAACGGATCTCTTGCAACAAACCGACAGCCCCATGGGCTTCCCGCCACCCCTGCCAGACACATCAATCCCTTGGTAAATAGTTCAGATGGTTAATTGACCTCACTGTTAAAAATGTGCACTTTATTTCCAGTCTGAGTTTATCTAGCTTCAGCTTCCACCCACGGGGTCTCAAGTCTGCTTCGGTCTGCTAGATTAAAGAGCCCTCTCACATCAGAAACCTGCTCCCCATGTAGGTAAATAGACAGAGGTGCTTTAGTCACACTGAAAAGCAAGTTTTCCAGGGTTGCCAGGGGTTCCTGGCACCAAGGGGCCCAAGAGGCCTGGACACAAACTGTACAGGAGGCTGCAATCCTGGCCTGGCAGAGCAGAGACCCCCCCAGCCAGGACCGCAAGGAGGAGGACAAGCTCTCGGCCACAGGGAAGGCCACCCCACAGCTGAACAGTTTCTGCCTGGGGGTCACCCCCACACTCCTGGCTGGTGAGTGAGTGGAGCTGTAGAGGGCTCCCTGCATAGCCACAAGGCCGAGGACACTAGATCCTTAGAATCATAGCATATCAGGGTTGGAAGGGACCTCAGGAGGTCATCTAGTCCAACCCCCTGCTCAAAGCAGGACCAACCCCAACTAAATCATCCCAGCCAGGGCTTTGTCAAGCCTGACCTTAAAAACCTCTAAGGAAGGAGATTCCACCCCCCCACCCCCGGTAACACATTCCAGTGCTTCACCACCCTCCTAGTGAAAAAGTTTTTCCTAATATCCAACCTAAACCTCCCCCACTGCAACTTGAGACCATTACTCCTTGTTCTGTCATCTGCTACCACTGAGAACAGTCTAGATCCATCCTCTTTGGAACCCCCTTTCAGGTAGTTGGAAGCAGCTATCAAATCCCCCCTCATTCTTCTCTTCTGCAGACTAAATTGTCCCAGTTCCCCCAACCTCTCCTCATAAATCTTGTGCTCCAGCCCGCTAATAATTTTTGTTGCCCTCTGCTGGACTCTTTCCAATTTTTCCACATCCTTCTTGTAGTGTGGGGCCCAAAACTGGACACAGTACTCCAGATGAGGCCTCACCAATGCAGAATAGAGGGGAACAATCACATCCCTTGATCTGCTGGCAATGCTCCTACTTATACAGCCCAAAATGCTGTTAGCCTTCTTGGCAACAAGGGCACACTGTTGACTCATATCCATCTTCTCGTCCACTGTAACCCCTAGGTCCTTTTCTGCAGAACTCCTGCCTAGCCACTCGGCCCTAGTCTGTAGCAATGCATGGGATTCTTCCGTCCTAAGTGCAGGACTCTGCACTTGTCCTTGCTGAATCTTAGCAGATTTCTTTAGGCCCAATCCTCTAATTTGTCTAGGGCCCTCTGTATCCTATCCCTACCCTCCAGCGTATCTACCACTCCTCCCAGTTTAGTGTCATCTGCAGACTTGCTGAGGGTGCAATCCACGCCATCCTCCAGATCATTAATGAAGATATTGAACAAAACCAGCCCCAGGACCGACCCTTGGGGCACTCCACTGGATACCGGCTGCCAACTAGACATGGAGCCATTGATCACTACCCGTTGAGCCCAATGATCTAGCCAGCTTTCTATCCACCTTATAGTCCATGATGAGGGGTTTGGGGTGCAGGAGGGGGCTCCGGGCTGGGGGGTGAAGCCGAGGGGTTCAGAGTATGGGAGGGGGATCTAGGCTGAGGCAGGGGGTTGGGGTGTGGGAGAGGGTATGAGCTCTGGGATGGGGGTGTGGTTTCTGGGGTGGGGCCAAAAATGAGGGATTCAGGGTTTGGGAGGGGGCTCTGGGCTTGGGTAGGAGGTTGGGGGCTGAGGCCTCTGGCTGTGGGTGTGGGCTCTGGTGTGGGGCTGGGGATGAGGGATTTGGGGTGCAGGAGGGTGCTCCGTACTGTGGCTGAGGGGTTTGGAGTGTGGGAGGGGACTCCGGCCTGGGGCAGGAGTTTGGGGTGTGTGTGGGAGGTTTGTGGGCTCCCGCTGGGGGTGCAGGCTCTGGGGTGGGTCTGGGGATGAGGGTTTTGGGGGTGCAGGAGGGGGCTCTGGGTTTGGGGGGGCTCAGGGCTGGGGCCTGGGGTTGGAGAGCAGGCTTACCTTGGGTAGTTCCCGGTCAGTGGCAGAGCGGGGCTAAGGTAGGTTCCCTGCCTGTCCTGGCACCGCGCTGCACCCTGGAAGCAGCAAGCAAGTCTGGTTCATAGGCGGGAAGGCCAGGAGGCTCCAAGCACTGCCCTCACCCCCAGGCACTGCCCCGCCAGCTCCCATTGGCCACGGTTCCCGGCCAATGGGAGTGCAGAGCCAGTGCTCGGGGCGGGGACAGCGCGCAGAGCCCCATGGCCCCCCTGCCTAGGAGCCGGACCTGCTGGCTGCTTCCAGGGCACAGCGTGGTGCCAGGATGGGTAGGGACTACCCTGCCTTAGCCCCACAGCACCACTGACAGGACTTTTAATGGCCCAGTTGGTGGAGCTGACTGGAGCCGCCAGGGTCCCTTTTCGAACGGGCGTTCCAGTCGAAAACCAGACACCTGGCAACCCTACCGAGGCAGCATTTTACTTTTCTAGTAACTGTAAGGTGGAGGGAGAAATGAACATTCTTGTCTTAGAATGAGGAGGTGCCCAGGTGATCAGGGTGAGAATCACTGGGATAGTGGGTATGATGTGGCACTTAGACTGAGGTTTGAGTCCCACCTCGGCTATAGACATCCTCTGGGCAAGTCACTGAATCCATGCTTGGCTTCAGTCCTCCAGCTGTAGAATGCCAACAATGATTCCTTACCTCTGAGGACTGGTCTGCACTGCAGCCGGGGTGTGATGGCAGCATGAGCGGACGAACCACATCGAGCTAGATCAGAGCTAGCTCAGGTAATGACAGCAGAGAAGCCGGGGCAGCATAGTTGTCTCATGCTGTACCCCCGGTCCTCAGTGGCTGGGGCTAGCCCGTGCTGCCATGGCTTCAATATGGTGTTACTCAAGCTAGCTTTGGTGGAGGGTAAATCTAAGATACAGCTGGAACATGCACTTCCCGGCTCGGGCAGACATACACGTGGTAAAAACCCATTTTTTCATGGTTTGTGTGTATAAAAACATCTTCTGTATTTTCCACAGTATGCATCCGATGAAGTGAGCTGTAGCTCACGAAAGCTCATGCTCAAATAAATTGGTTAGTCTCTAAGGTGCCACAAGTACTCCTTTTCTTTTTGCGAATACAGACTAACACGGCTGTTACTCTGAAACGTGCAGGCTGTCATCAAGCTAGTGTGCTAAAAACAGCAGTGTGGCCATGGCCACGACACACCTAGGATCTTAAGGGCTAGTGTGTGTGGCTGCGTAATCAGAGCTAGTCCACCCCCATCTGTTTGTGCTGGGAATTCCACCTCTAGCTGCAATGTCGCCGTGCTGCGAGGACAAAATCTGCCAGTCACTGTGTGGCACTCAGGCACCGTAAGGATGAGGGCCAGAAGCACTTTGGGTAAAATTCAGGTCTAGTGCAAGGCCTCCTGCTTATGCCAAAGGACAGTAGTGGTGCTTAGGCCTTGCACAAGTCAGAATTTCACCCTTTGTCTTGGGATACCTTGTTAGTCTAGTAATGAACTGCAGCTTTGGCGGGCAGGTTGCACCCAGTGTGGTCTTCCAAAGCTAGACAGTGCAGGAAACTCAGGACAGGAGAGAGCAAATGGCTGGGAGAACCTGAAACCCCTTAGCCCCTCTTACTACTGAGCTGCTGAAATGTGCAGGTGTGTTCATTATCCTGAAGAGAGAGGCAAGCCACTGGGTGCGCTCTGCCTGTCTTTGCTCTCTCTTGCAGCAGTCTCCAGGGATTTTCCAAAGGCTGTCCGCCAAGCAGGCTGCTCTCATCTCCCTCTCCCCAAGCAAGGGGGAGGCAGGCGGATTCCATCTCTAGCTGCTGGGTCCACAACAGAGAAGCTCACTGGTGACACCCCGATGAATTAGATTAACCAACCGCTGCAGATGTGAGGTGAGACGCCCCATGAAGTGATGGAACCCTTACAAAACCTCCCATCACAGCAACAGGAGGAGGAGGCAGAAAAATCCTAGCAGCGCAGGATCAGCATGTGGGGAGGATGAAAAACAATCAAGGATAAGACCAGCCAGATACAGGAACACTTCGGATCTGCAAACATTATTAACACATTCACTGCAAAACCCAAGTGAAGACACTTGGGACTCAAGTTTGCTGGTGACCTCGTAAGTGGTACAGTACGTCCAATTCTGCATGGCTCTGTTTTTCAGAGGTGCTGAGCACCCGCGAATCCTGAGGAAGTCAGGGGGTGCAGGGCTCTTATAGAAAGCAGGTTCTGTCTGTCCCCATCATGCGACAGATGCTTGGGGATTCCAGAAAGAGCTGCTTTCTTCTAATGCTGAACAAGGAGTTGTATCAGAATAGGGAAAGCAGATGCTCAGCAGCTGTAAATCAGTGTAGGTCCATCTCAAGTCAGTTTAGGATCTGGGCCAGAAAATATTGACACTGACCTACTCTATTATACTGCAGAGATTCTGCCTGGATTCTCTCCCAGCCCCTATGCTGCTTATGTACTTTCCTGATACACATTTAAAGGAATGGCACATTTGTCTGCCCCTGGCCTCTTAGGCAGCACTGATGTGGTTAAATGTGTAGGTTTTTCCGATGACTCGGAGATGTAAGCACTAGCGTTGAGAAAGCTCTCAAACTACCTGATTTTACTTTGGAGACCACGAGAGAGCACTGTTCCAGGATATCAAAACAAACCTCTTCAACCAAAGATCATGGCCCTTTAGAGTGAGACTACTTAAATACACAACCAAAGAACATATCCTGCAGCCAGCCAGAGACAGAGGGGATTGATAGCTGGAAAGTACAAAGAGGAAAATAATGATCTTTCAAGATTACAGTAAAGAAATCAGAGATGAAAGCCAAAAGTTCAAGCAAGCCCGCATTTCAGCCAAACAGCAACACACTGAAGTCCTTTATGATTTCCCATCTGCACGGTATTCCCACTCAAGCACAAGTGCAGGATTCTCAGTTTCGCTGAACCCGAGGGAGCAAAAGAATGCCAGAAAACATGATAAACAGAGATTTTATTTTAGGATAAACTAGAGCAGTTGTTCTCAAACTTTTGTACTGGGGACCCCTTTCACATAGCAAGGCTCTGAGTGTGACACCCCCTCCCCTTATAAATTAAAAACACTTTTTTATATATTTAACACCATGATAAATGCTGGAGGCAAAGTGGGGTTTGTGGTGGAGGCTGACAGCTCACGACCCCCCATGTAATAACCTCATGACCCCCTGAGGGGTCATGACCTCCAGTTTGAGAACCCCTGAACTACAGACACAGAGCTAGATTGTAACTAGGCCATAGGGGATACAGAGGGGCGTGGAAGACAGGGACAATCCCAGCACTTGTCTTATGTTATAGGTAGATGAGAGCTACTGCTGTTCTATTGTCTAGAGGAGCCTGGGGACGCTCAAACACAACCTATTGTTGCAATGGGCACTCTAGCTTGCACCTGTGTTTGTTTAAGTAGTCCAGGAATGTCTGCAGAGCTGCTGAGAAAAAAGTCCTGTGGAACTTCTCCTAGAAGCTGGTTAACGGGTGCATGTGCTCTCCACTCTGCTTGGTGTCTTCTTTTGTGAAAAGGGAAGCCTTTGTTCTGGAATCTCAGGGGTCGGGCCATGCTGAACCCAAGTCCTGGACCCATCACAGGCACTCACAGTCTCTGGGTCTGAACTTTGAGGTTGCAGCTCATGTCTCAGCAAGGGGATGACGCATGTCGTCAGCTGAGCCTACGCAGCTTCCTGCAGGGGCCCAACCAGAATGTTCCTCAGGAGGGGGCCTGCCCCTCCCCTGCACCTGGCCCCACATGCTACCCCCACACCCAGTCTGACCTCTCCCCTTGCTGCTCCCCCATACCCAGTTCTGAGTTCAGACCCAGTGAGGCAGTCAGGCTGAGGAGCATTGTCCCCACCAGGGGCCGGGAAGTTCTGCGAGCCTCAGGCCCTGTCCTCCTTCTGTGTCTCTGCTTCCCCAGGAAGCACAAAAAGCCTGGATCCAGCCCTCCCACCCTCCTGGGGACTGGGAGTCACTGGTGTCCCCTGCTCCACTTCTCCTCAGGGGCTGAGGGTGCCCGGTGCCCATGGCCACCAGAAGGACTGCTGAGGTGGGGGCCCAGGGGCAGCTGGGCCAAATTTTTAGCTGCTGTCATGGCTGCAGGGGGTGGGGGTGGCTCCCCTCCCTCCTGTTGTGCCACTCCCTACCCCCCAGACATCCCTTTGCTATCCGACACAGCAGTGATTCTTGAAGCCCGCAGCACTGCTAATTCTGACCTCACGGGTTGGCTGGTGCCCATGCTGCAGACCCAGATGGGAATGAGGTGAGGCAAGTGGGTAACTGTGCCCCCATGTCAGTGTGAAGGGGGCAATTGTCTGAATTTGCCAAGGTTCCAGTTAGCTTTAAAAGCTGAAATCTCACACCCTGGACATGCCCAGGTGATAAACGTTCCAGGCGATATTTGACTGGAATTGAATAACGCCAACCCCTTTTACTGAGTTCAGGCAGCGGCAGTTCACTAATTTGAACTCTAGGTTCTTTTTGAGTCTACTTTGACCTTGGACGGTACTTTTCACATCAGCACACTTAGTTGTTCTTAGCCAATCACCAGTCTGTTATTTCACCAGGAACGACATCGGTCTATAATCAATAGTTTTAAAGATTCAATTTTGATATCAGAGGTTCTTGGCATGTGCTGAATACAACAGACTGTATTGCAAGTGAGGGACCTAAACAGCATTGAGGCCAAGCAGTTATACCAGAGAATGACACAAATCCCCAAGATTTCTTCTTCTATTTAATTAGTGGAGGGCAATTTTTTGAACAAATAATTAATATTTTTGGACATCAGTTTTGGGTTAGCTGAAATGGCAAATTCGACATGAATTTGTGAATAGTGTTGGACAATTTTTTTCCTTTCAGGACTCCATTCACAAAGGGACTTATGCGCCATTCAAGGACAAGGTAGTGCCTGCCCTGCCCCATCCCGACCGTATAGTCTGTGTGGTAGGGAACTCCTGGGATGTTGTGCTGTGGGGTCAAGACCCCACTCTGCCTGGTTTGGAGAAGGGATTTGTATTTAGGTCTCCCACATCTACAATGAACGCCCTAACTACTGGGCTATTCTAGGGTGGGTTTAACTCAACCTGCAGCCCCCCCAGATCTGTGGAGGGTGAAGAACCCTAAGGAGTAGAGGTGAGACTGGGAGGGAACTGTGGCCTAGGAGTGTCAGGGGGTCTGAATTGCGGGGGGTGGGGGAGCTGTATGAGTGGTGGGTGCTGAGGAGATGGGCTGAGTGCTGGGAGGGTGAACTGAGAGCAGTGTTGGTCGACGGGGTAGGTGAGTTGAACTGAGGGGGTCTGAATTGAGAGGAGTTGGATGGGGACAGAACTGATGGGGGATGGAGGACAGGATGAATTGCTGGGCAGCAGATGGGGAGATATGGGGGTGAGAGCTCCTGCAGCAGGGGCCAAAATCCCCTTACCCAGTACATGTGGCAGAGTGGGCGACACTAATGTCACATGCCCACACCCTGGGGATGGGCCGCGGGAGCTCAAACATCAAGAGACTGGCCAAAAATCACAACGTCATCTCTTTTTAAAATGTCGGGATTTGGGGGGGTCTGACTCATGCTTTTTGGTCTCTTGATGTTGGCAGTACTGTTATCCGCATACAGAGAGATGTGTATCTGGGTCATAAGGCATGCAAATCGTTTCTAATTTGGGGTGAAAGCTGTATGGGGCTTCTTGGGGTATCAGGAGGTTTGATCTGTGTAAAGGGTAGTTTTCTGGGTCTCACAGCAAGCTATTCCTAAACAGTTTATCAGACTCACCATTCCCCTTCCCCCATCTCTGGCACTTAATACCTTCCCAGGACACAACAGCCCAGTGGAGCATGCTGCACAGAAAAACAAGGTGTTACTCTTTGTTTGCCAGCCCCCGGGGGTGGGCAAGGCAGCTCTGATCACATGAAAATCCTGAAAGGTCCTGCCTAAGGAAGCAACAGTAGCTTGGAGTGTTTTCCTAAGTACCCCTTTTCCCATTCCTGGAGGAACAGCGGCTCCAGCCTCTGTCATCTGGAGCTTCTGAGACAGGGTGTCTCACCCGTGGGGCTATGGATGTTGATCCCTCATTGTCTAGAGTTTGGAAAAGGTACAGCAGTGTTTAGCTGTGATTTTGGTTGCCATGGAGGAGGAACAGGCTGACAGTACCTGATTTTAGGGCCAGACAGACTAATAGTTATTAGTTATCTAGTCAAGTGATTGTTAATGATAGCTCTCAGACCCGACGGCCATGTATACCATTCACGATTCTTTGAAACTGCCAGGAATCACAGTGCCGCCAGACGGAACCGATCTACACTGCTGAGGACCATAGCACTGGAAAGGTATCGAGAGAGAATAAGCAGGCAAGGCCAGCTTCTCAGCTGGTGCAAGTCCACTGGAGTTAGTGCCGATTTCCATCAGTGGAGGACCATGGTACAGAGAAGGGTGCATGTTATCCCCCGAGCCACAGAAAGCACCATCAGCCTCCTCCATCCTCTATGGTCCTTCACACTGCTTGTTACTCCCCATTGTCTTAAACGAGACTCTGAGCTCTTCAGGGTAGGGACAATCTCCTGGTGCACCTGTACAGCACCTAGTGCAATGAGGCCCTGAGCCTGGCTGGAGCCTCTGGCTGCTACCGTAATGTATGTAATTGGCCAAGTGAAGTGAGGCCTTACACTCAGCCCCATGGCAGTTGTCTGTCTGCCTGTCCGTAACACAACTTGAACGCCACATCCAAAATGTCAGGGAATGTTCTAGACTGCAGTGGCCAGAACCCTGTTGATTTTGGTGAACGTCAGAAAAAACAGAAAGGCGGTAATGGAGGTCACATAGAATCCAGGCATCTGGATAACAGAGCCAGAGCTTCAACCACCTCTGTAACTGGCTATAGGCCATGCGGCCTCACACTTTATTGCTTCTGTCAGCCAAGCTCATTGCACATGCCAGGGCTCTTTGCATCCCCACAAGAGCTCCCTGAGTACCACCAGCCCCCTCTATGTCATAGAATCTTGTCAACCCCCCCGTGATGTTGCACTCCATATGATTTTATGAAAATATGCCAATGAGTGTGGATATAATGTAACTGGAATATGCTTCATGCAAAAGGTCTCTTGTAGGGTAACATTACAAAGCTTATAATCTACTGAGTGTGTTAATCCTATTTGTATGAATGTATCATTCTTGGATCTGAATCTAGGAATATAAAATATAACTCTGAGGTCCTATTGTAGTTATGCAAAGTGTGGGCCAAAGGGTGGCTTGGAATCTTGATGGCTCCCATTAACCAGGGCAATTGGTTGTAAATGGCTCTGTTTACTTGGAAGTTTTCCTGTATACGTGTGTGCTGGCAAGTGGGTAATGAAGTGTTACAGTGACTAGTGATCATGTCACCTGAACTGGAATCCATCTTTAACCTGGTGCTTTTCCATTTAGAAGGAGGGGTGGAAACCCAGAGAGGGACAAAGGATTCCCGCCTTGTGCAAAAGACATATAAGGGGGTGGAACAGAACAAAGGTGGCTGCAGTCATGAGAAATCCCCTAGCTACCACCTGAGCCAAAACGAGGAGTGTACCAGGGGAAAGGATTGGCCCCAGACTAGAAAGGAGTCTAGTCTGTGAAGGAAGCTTATTGGAACATCTCTGAGGGTGAGATTTACCTGCATTCAGTTTCTTAAATGTATTAGGCTTAGACTTGCGTGTTTTTGTTTTATTTTGCTTGGCAACTTACTTTGTTCTGTCTGTTACTACTTGGAACCACTTAAATCCTACTTGTTATACTTAATAAAATCACTTTTGCATATAAATTAATCCAGAGTAAGTAATTAATTCCTGGGGGAGCAAACAACTGTGCATATCTCTCTATCAGTGTTATAGAGGGTAGACAATTTATGAATTTACCCTGCATAAGCTTTATACAGAGTAAAACAGATGTATTTGGGGTTTAGACCCCATTGGGAACTTGGTATCTGGGTGCTGGAGACAGGAGCACTTCTTAAGCTGTTTTCAGTTAAGCCTGCAGCTTTGGGGGGACGTGGTTCAGACCTGGGTCTGTGTTTGCAGCAGGCTAGCGTGTCTGGCTCAACAAGACAGAGTTCCGAAGTCCCAAGCTGGCAGGGAAAGTGGGCTCAGAGGTAGTCTTAGCACATCAGGTGTCAGTCCCAAGGGGGTTTCTGTGACTCAACCCGTCACACCCCCACCTTCCCTCATGCCAGGGGCCTTCTGTGCCCCCCTATGCCAGGTTGGTAGGTGTGATCCAGTGAAATCTAAATGCTTTGTGATAATGGGTTGATGCTCCTGGAATTTCATGTAGGAAAAGGCAACGCGGCCAAGCGGGGTGGAGTGGGGTAGTTGATAAATCCCGTTTTGACATGTTTGGAATGGAACATTTTAATTTTTCATTTTCAAATGACTTTTGGTTTTGAATGTTAAAATGTAGCCTGAAATTCTCTGTTAGGGTGTAACATTTCAAAAAAGTTGTAACTGAACCAAAAAGTCCAAATTCAAATCAATTTGGTTGAAATGAAACATTTTGAACATCCCAAAAATGATTTTTTCCCCCAGAATTTTTCTTTCTGGAATATTTAGACATTTTTCTCTCTGATTTTGAATGATGCCAAATTTTGAAATCTGGAAATCCTTTGTGAAATGAAATTTCCATCCTCTGCCCATCTCAGTTCACTTTATAGAATAGAATATCAGGGTTGGAAGGGACCTCAGGAGGTCATCTAGTCTAACCCCCTACTCAAGGCAGGACCAATCTCCAATTTTTGCCCCAGATCCTTAAATGGCCCCCTCAAGGATTGAGCTCACAACCCTGGGTTTAGCAGGCCAATGCTCAAACCACTGAGCTATCCCTCCCCCCCACTTTAGCCCTAGGAATTCTACCCCAAACAAACTTTTGACCCCAAGAAAGGGGGAAAGGCCATAGCCTCCATGAAATCCACTAGGGAATTTGCTGTTGCTATTGATTTTTCATGGAAGGTGCATGTATTCTGCTGTGATGGGTGGCAGGGTAAAACCCTAAAATAGATTAACACCAGAGTTGACTGTTGTACTGGGACACATGGTCCACCATGTCCAATATTATTTCTGTCTGATCTTGTTTTGAATTCCTTGACACAAGCCGTGAAAGGGAATGACAAATGACTGACATGTGGAACACCCATGTTTCGTTGCCTGTTAGGCCATCAGCAGCAGATTATATTGGTTTTAAAGTCTAAAACATGTTTTAAAGGAGATTTTCTCAGGGTGCAAATCAACATTGCAATTGATAACTGGAAGGGGTGTGTGGGGGGTGGCCTATTAAAGGCTGAAAAACTGGTTTGATTCACACACAGAAAACACCCTTTAACACAGGTTCTACACCTTAAACCCATTATAATCTCTTGCTTACTGTGTACAGGTGGGGCCCAGGTGGGTGGCATAGGGGTGACCCCTGGCTAGGCTGCTGGGGCCAGGGATGGGGTATCTGCCTGGGCTTCTTGGGGCACCAGGCAGGAAGGAGTTCTGGGAGGAAGGGGTGAGCTCAATCCAGGCTGCTCCCAAATCCAGTCAATGAACCCCCATCCCACATTCATGTTGACTAGCCTCCCTACTCAATTAATGCAGGATTCCCTCCTCCCCAAATGGTTACTTGTGGTTGCGCCTTCTGTACTTTAGGGTTAGCTGGGGGCAGAGTAGGAAGACAAGGCAGCATCTTCCCCCTTCCCCACCCTTCAGGAACTGTGCTACTCTTCCCCTCAACATCAGAGCGGGGCGGTGGGGGCGGGGGGCGGTGCTGCTGCTCAGGAGCCGACAGGAGTTTTCAGGGTGGGGAGGAGAGGGAGAAGCTGGGCTGGTGCTTATCCACAAAAGGGAAGGGTGAGAAAGCCCAGCAGCTCAGACCAGACCTGCTCCCTCTTTCCCTCTTGAGAATCAAGCATTGACCCTGCACTTCCTCCTGCTTCACCCTTTCCAGTCTGAAATGCCCGCCAGCCCCTGGGCAGGGCACTTCCTCCTGGCCCAAGCCCCCCTGCGGCTTGCAAGGCAGGGGAGGGGAAGAGGGCACAGAGCTGAAGCTGGAGAGCTCAGCCCCAGCAGCCCTGCCCCGAGCACTGCCTGGGCAGGTGGAAGCAGGACAGAATGTGGGCTGCCCCCCACTGACATTATCTACCTAGCTGTTGGGGGATTGATCCTGCTGCCCATCACCATAGCAATGGTGAAGTTAGGGGAGCCTCTGGCTCTCGTCCCTTTTTGAGGTCAGACTCTGCGTGCTGTAGGGTTGGTGGGCTTTGGGGCATGCGGGGGGCTGATTCTTTGGGGAGGTTGGTAGGGAGCTGAGAATAGAAGGGGTGTTTGTTTTGGGAAGGTCACTTGGAAAGAGAAAGGTTTTTCAAATGTTTCTTAAAGGCCCTGGACTCACTTCATGGGTGGTTGTTCCGTAGCCGGCTCCCCTTGACTGAGAATGCTCTGTCCCAGCTCTCACCCGCTCTGGTCCCGGGCTCTGAGATCTGCATTGTCCCCTCGGAGCCTAGTTGTCCAGGGGAAGGAGCTGGTGGGTCACAGATAAAAATTTGACCTTTGATGTATCTGGGGCTTGGCCGAGTTCCTGCTTTACAGATTAGGTCCAAGGCCTCCGACTGGCACCAGAAGCTACCTGGGAGCCAGTGGAGGGACTGGAGCATGGGCCGGACATGCTCACAGCAGACTGAGCCATGGTGAAGGCAGGCAGCCGCATTCAGTACCAGCTGGAGCCTGGCCATGGTTTGCACGTTCAGCTTCAGACCCAGTGATTCCAGTGACCCAGCCACGAGGTAACAAATGCAGAGATCACTGTGGCCACGGCCTCATCTAAACGGGGTGATGTTTCCTAGAGCACTGGAGGTGAAAGACATGACGGTCACCCAAGCGTAGTGAGGAGGCACACAGGGTTCCTAGGTGTCACACCACTTTGATGGGGCTGGATCAGTTCGCCAGGGGGTGGAGACAATGCCCTGGCAAGCTCTTCAGCCCATTCCCCCTCCTGACCACCATCACCTTGGTCTTACCAGGCTTCAGCCTGAGCCACCTGCTCTTCATCCAAGGGCTGACGTCTAGGCTCTCTGAGGTGTCAGCAGTGGTGTGGTCTGCACCAGCGGAGAACGAGATACACAGCTGAGCGTCATCAGCATGCTGTCGGCAACTGAGCCCATGGTATCTCACTGTCTCTCTCAGTGGCCCACAAGGCCCCAGCCACAGGAGACAACCGGCATTTCCACAGACTGGTGGCCAGATAGCAGGAAACCCACCCAGGAGGCCTCTGCCACCCACCGTGCACCATGACAGCAACACAGTGGAGGTGGGGCTGTGAGGGCAGGCCTGGCATATAACTAATGGGTCTGTGCACGTGGCTGGTTCGCTGGCCCAAGCCCTGACATAGAAGCAGCTGCAGACAGCCTCCATTCTACTCCTCATGCCCAGGAGTGATGACCACAGCCCAGCAGCAGCACGGTTTCTCTGGCTGCTGGTCCCTAACCCCCAAGATGGTGCGCGCGAGCTTTCTCATGAGACCAGAATCACCACTGGTGGCTCTGCTCAGTGCTAGGACTGCCGGCGTGGTCACTGCACTAGGAGCCCATCACGATGTAAGCATTCTGAAACGAGAGACAAAGGGTTAATTTAATGTCGGGTGCCTGGTTCTACCTAGTTCCATTGACACCAGTTAATGGTCAGTTTACAATAATTGCTCTCTTCTTTCAATATCATTAAAAGATACCTGGAGCCTTATGGGACTGTAATGAAATATATTCAACGATTATTACTCTTAGAATTCCTACATTAAAGTTATTTATTATAACTCCCTAATTACTACAGGATTTCATTATTACAGTAGATGGTGATAAATTGCTTTAAATCATTAATAATAATAATCTGTGCTAGTGAAAGTTGGGGCTGCCCTGGAACTGGAAGCCATGGGGCAGGGGCACCATTTCCCTGCAGCTGGGCCTGTCATTTGCATTAGTGCCATGTGGGCATCAACTGACAGCATTCCCGTTCTTTGCCCGTACTTTGCCCTGTGAATATCAGCACATGGTGCAGGGCAATGGAGACTCAGGGCCATAGATGCCTAAAGACATCAAAGAGATGGAAAAGGCCGGTTATGTCCTCCAGCCCATCTGCCAGGGGCCAAGGCAGGATCATTCCCTGTGGCATATTTCCTGATTCATCTCACAGCCAGGAAGCCTTTCTGGAGAGCCAGGACAACTTTTCCATTTTTTAAATTGCTCCTAAGGTGCATCCACCCGACATATCAGCTGCATAGTTCACCAGCAACAGCAGAAGCTGGTGCCTGGGCAGGATGCAAGCGTTTGCTGTGCAGTCACGCTTAGACGTGACAGACGCTTGGTCGTGTCAGCAGCAGACTGCACTGTCACTGCCACCAGTGCAGCTGCACCGGGGTGAGTTATGATCCGGTTTTTGCCAGCACAGACATAGCCCTTGCTACACTAGTGAGATGACGAGTGCAGTGCCACCTCTTAGGATGGTTGTTTCAGACCCTCTTCCATAGCACGGAGTCTGTGGGTGCTCTGGGCCTTAGCACCCACCAACCACCCACCGATCAGCTGTTCGGCAGGAGGCACGGGGGGAGGGGGTGGAGTGGGGTCAGGAAGAGGTGGAGTGAGGGTGGGGCATTGGGGGAAGGGGAGGAGTGGGGGTGGGGCCTCGGGGCAAAGCAAGGATGGAGCACCCACCCGGGAAGTAGAAAGTCAATGCCTATGTCCTCGACAGACTCAGTAAGGCCTTGAGCCTGCCAAGATTGCTGGCGGTGCTTAACTTTACACACCGCGGGATCACCGGTCAGAAAGCTAAGCACGTGTTGGCAAGACTGGAGCCTAAGACATTGCCCCATTATTTAACCTTTGGAAAGTTTTGGGTTGCTTGGGATTTTGGACAAGCAAGAGCTGTACTGTGAGCCTTTTACTCCAGCTGATGAGCAATAACTTGCATGAATAGTTTCATCAAACTGCTCCTGTAAGTAGCTACTCACCAGTAAGGGGTTCACAGTCTGGCCCGAAAGAACTTAAGCTTTCTAAAGAACAAATCCTTGTATTCTGCAGAATATAATGGGGCCAGCAGAGAACGGCCAGCCCGACCGTAGACAAAAACTTTACACACCGCGGGATCACCGGTCAGAAAGCTAAGCACGTGTTGGCAAGACTGGAGCCTAAGACATTGCCCCATTATTTAACCTTTGGAAAGTTTTGGGTTGCTTGGGATTTTGGACAAGCACAGAGCTGTACTGTGAGCCTTTTACTCCAGCTGATGAGCAATAACTTGCATGAATAGTTTCATCAAACTGCTCCTGTAAGTAGCTACTCACCAGTAAGGGGTTCACAGTCTGGCCCGAAAGAACTTAAGCTTTCTAAAGAACAAATCCTTGTATTCTGCAGAATATAATGGGGCCAGCAGAGAACGGCCAGCCCGACCGTAGACAAAAATGGACAATGCAACCCCTCATGACAGCCCAGCTTCCTCTCTGCCCATCGAAACCCCCACAGTGAGCCAGCTTTAAAAGCAAAGCACTCTGCTCAAAATCTCGCCCTACATGTTCAAACCCTGTCAGTGCTTGAAAGCAAATGGTTGCCGTTTCCCCACACTGGGGATTAACTTTAAATCAGAAGACAAAGACAGTGACACTGAAAGTGTTTGTGTTAATACGCTCACAGTAAAGCTGCCTGCTTGGGGAGCCCACCGCCCTGAGATGCACATTTAATAATATGCCACTGCAAGATTTGTACAACGTGGCCTTGTACATTATTCATGTGAGTGTTTGCTTTTCCTTTCATCACTCTTTCACTGGCTGCATGGAGGTGGCTCTTTAAAGATGTAAAATAGGAATGTGTAAAGCTTCGATTTAATAACCCTTGCCAGGATAATGCACTCTCACAAATATAGGCTAATCCAGAGCTGGATCACACCTTCTTGCAACATTTAACCTTATGCATAGGCCATCTGGAATGTTTCTATGGTTACCTCCTGGTGTTTAGCTTTCAGGGTATTGTGGAGTTAGATAATTTCTTCTTGGAACTTAAATTCTGGCCTGATTTTCAGAGGAGCTGAACTCCATCAGCTCCGTTGGAGTCACTAAGAGCTGTAGGCGCTCAGCATCTCTGGAAAACAGGCCCAGCTGTTATTACTCCAAAATTTCTTGCAGTGCCGGTAGCCGCTTGGATAGCATCCATGCACTTCTGTAACAGATATGGACTGGCTCCAGAACTTGTTTATACACCCCAGCTGTGTTCATCATAAGATCCTTCGATGCTCTGCCAGGTATGGCTCCGGTTCGCCAAAAAAGGTATTTTACACACAGTGCCACCTAGTGACTGAACAGTATAATACACGTTAGCATTCCGTTATATCTCCCCTACATTCCTATCATTTACAAATATTTACACTATCATGCTCTCTTTGAAGTTCAGTACATACCAGTCTGTTAAATGTCTCTGAATCATACTGTTTTTTTCAGTTACATGGCCTGAATGCTTAACTTCCTGGTCATCTGGCTATCCATTAGTTGCGATGACTGGCTGTGGTTGGTTTGGAATCTGAGTCTTCTTCTTGTTCTGCATCTGCCATCTGTAGAGTTTGCTCTGTTGATTGTTCTTTCTGAGGAACAAACTGTAGATGCTGATGGTTTCTGTTGAACTCTCCACTGTCTATCTCGATCACCTATGATCTGGGTGCTGAATTCTTTTTCTTCATGACAGCTTGAGTTGTACATTTCTTTTCTCTATCCCATTTGACAGGAACGTGGTCAGCAGGTTCTAGATCTGGTAGTTCTTTGAGTGACGTCTGTTGTAAAAGTGTTCATAAGCTCTTTTAGTTTTTTTATCCAATTTGGATATTCTCTTCATGTCTGGCCACTTTGGAGATAGATTCTTTTCCAAAGTTGAATCAGTATTCTGAGTTGTCTTCCCATCAGGAGATGTACTGGACTATATCCAGTTGTGGATATTGGTGTTGATCCATAACTCAGAAGAACAAGGAATGGATCTTCCTGATGTAGCATTTTTTTGGCTGTCTGTACAAATTTCTCAGATTCTCCATTCACTTGTGGGTAATGTGGGTGCTACTAAATTAAAACCATATGTCATTTGGAATGACTTAAATTCTTTTGCAGTGAACTATGGTCTGCTGTCTGTCATTAGTTGTTCTGGAATACCAAAGTGTGCAAAAGTGCACTTTAATTTCTGGATAAAACTGTAACATGTTATCTCTTTCAAGTACATTATTTCTATATACCTTGAAAAATAGTCCACAATGACCACATAATATGTCCTCTGAGTTCACATAAATCTGCAGCTAGTCTCTTCCAAGGTCTGCCTGGTAGAAGTAGTGTTACCAAAGGTTCGTTGTGTTATGTTGGTCTGTTAGTTCTGCAATATTCACATGCAGATACTTTTATTCATTATGTCCTTGCTGATGCCCGGCCACTACATTGACTAGTTGGCCTGTTCATGGCATTTAGTTAATCCTTGATGTTCTTCATGGATGACATTTAGATTTCTCCTCTCACTTTGTTTGGTATTATGAGGCAATTGCCTTTAATCATGAGTCCATTTGACTCGCTTAATTGTCCACACACCGTAAAGTAGTCTCTTGTCACTTCCTTAGTTTTCTTCAGATACTTGGGCCAGTCACCCAATTCTATGATTCTAATGGCTGAAGAGTATAAGGCAGATTAGCATTCCATTACAGATAGCAACATAAAATGGATTCTCAACAAGTGAAAGTCATGTCAATGTCAATGGTTTCACATCCAAGAATTGAGATGAGAACTCTTGAGACAACTCAGAAAGCTACTCCACAAATGGCTATGACAGAAATGAAGCAGGTCATGCAATTCGGTTATCTCCAATTGCAGGGCTTGGAAATGGTCTGAAATCACTGTTAAGAAGCTGCTTGCAAGCAAGAGCTCTTTTAGCTTTGAATGGTGGAACGTCGCTTTAAAAAGAAGGTAAGAACTGGGCTCTTTCCTTGTAGCTGGAGGTCAAGCGTATTCATATGACTGCTGATATTGCAAAGAAATGCCACTTACATCATGAATGTTTCATGATTCAGGGGTGACAGTGGATCAGACATTCTTCCTTTCCTAAAATTCTCTGGTCACAGGGAGAAGACCTATAAAATTTGTTCTTGGCTGAATCACTGTCTGTTTGCACTCAGTGACTAATAATGGTGATGAATTTCCTTAGATAAAATTTTGGCTGGCCTGTGTTGGAGTACATGCCCAGCAATCAAGCGTATCCCTTTAACTGCATCCTCTGCTAAGGGGTTGCGGTTGAAATGTGCTGTGAGTTTGAAAAGGAACGTGGACTCCCATTGTCAGCTTTAAGCAGAGCTGTCACTTCTTTTTCTTTTCAATCTGTGTTGTGTTGCCAATTGTTGCAGAAACAAGCTTTTTCAAATCCGGAGCTTTGCCTGATCTGTCAAAAATGTCACAACTTGCTTGTACATATTCCAAAAAACACAAAAATCTGTGTTTCAAAACCCAATTATGGTGGCTGAGTGACAACACTGTACTTATCTATCACACCATTCACAAAACCTGGGCACTTAAAAGCAACTGAATAAATAGGTAAGTGCATTAAATTTCACACTGCCCAGGTAGTAAACAAATTATTCTTTCCATGCATATTTCATCACAGTACAACGACCTAAATTCTGACCTCAAATGAGTAGTATTCTTCCACCAGTAAATTCAAAATGTAAACATAACACAAGCCCTTTTGTAATAGAAGCATAACAATTATATATGTTCAGATTCATGATTCATGCTGCATAAGAGTGTTTGACAAAATTCCTGGTTCCAATGTTAATTAAAATCTCCATCAAAGAAAGACTAAAGCACAATCTGGATTTCTGAAATTTTCTTTAATAGACAAATTCTTTATGACATGACAACAAATTTGGCAACCCCTTAGCTTAGAAAATACTTTTAGCACAAATTGAGTATAAAGATTGTACAAGCACCTGCAGCTCTCTTGTGGAATAGAAAGCCAGCTAAATATCACATGAAAGGCATGAATTATTACAGTACCTAAAGAGATCAAATGTGACCTAGTACTTCTCCAGGAAATCCAATAGAAGATGAAGCCCTCAAGATAATGAAACCATCAAGTAACTTGCTCCTCTTAAAACTGTAAATGCAGGGAGTGATGATTTTAATTTGCAAACCGTGCCCTAGTCCAAGCTAACAAGCAGGTTTCATATCTAGAGAGAAGCATTAGCATGGCAAAGGGAGAGGTTAAGATGTCACAGATTACATTAACTAACATATGTCCTCTGAACACAGCTGCCCACAATGATGAAATTATGTGGCCAAGTCACAGGCTCCCCATGCAAGCCAACATTTTGAAGAGCAGAGTGCAGCCAGACTTGGTTTGATTACACCCATTTACATTTGCACTTAAAAGGTTGTGTTATAGGAGATACATAGGATATACAGGCAAACTGTGTGAGCAGGTAGAACGTACATGACTTTGCACAGATAAATGATGTAGAGGGGGTGTGTAACACAGGGATGTTAACAGCCTATGGTGTCACCATCAGCCAAGCTAGTGACTGGTGCAGTAAGGCAATGACAATGACACACACACACACACACACACATGCTGCCCCTAGCTCAGCATATAGCCTGGCTCACCTGTGTGTCTACCTGCTGCAGCCTGAGGGTGAGCCACAGCCAGGTAGGACAATGGAGAAATCTCAGTTGTCTGGAACAGAGTGAGAGGAGCACAGTGGCAAAGATGTTTGCTCCCAGAGATGGCAAGGGGGGATGGAGGGGTCAGACTGAGCTGTCAGGCTCTGCCCAGAGTAAGGGGGGGTGTAGCTGTGCCACCCCAGGAAGAGTTCTGGGAAAGGATTGTGGCTCAGTAAGCCATAGAATCATAGAAATGTAGGGCTGGAAGGGGCCTCAATAGGTCACTGAGTCTAGCTCCTTGAACATAAGAACATAAGAATGGCCAGACCAAAGGTCCATCCAGCCCAGCACCCTGTCCACCGACAGTGGCCAATGCCAGGTGCCCCATAGGGAGTGAACCTAACAGGTAATAATCTAGTGATCGCTCTCCTGCCATCCATCTCCACCCTCTGACAAACAGAGGTTAGGGACACCATTCCTTACCCATCCTGGCTAATAAAATCCTTGCACGGAGGCAGGACCAAGTAAACCTAGACCATTCCTGACAGGTGTTTGTCCAACCTGTTCTTAAATGCCTCCAGTGATGGGGATTCCACACGCTCCCTTGGAAGCCTGTTCCTGAGCATAACTACCCTGAGAGTTAGAAAGTTTTCCCTAATATCTAACCCAACTCTCCCTTGCAGCAGATTAAGCCCATCACTTCTAGTCCAACCACCAGTGGACATGGAGAATAATTGATCATCGTCCTCTTTATAAGAGCCCTTAACATATTGAAAGACTGTCAGGTCCCCACTCTGTTTTCTTGTCTCAAGACTAAACATGGCACATGTTTTTAACTTTTCCTCGGGGTCAGGTTTTCTAGACCTTTTATTATTTTTGTTAGAATCATAGAATCATAGAATATCAGGGTTGGAAGGGACCTCAGGAGGTCATCTAGTCCAACCCCCTGCTCAAAGCAGGACCAATCCCCAATTAAATCATCCCAGCCAGGGCTTTGTCAAGCCTGACCTTAAAAACTTCTAAGGAAGGAGATTCTACCACCTCCCTAGGTAACGCATTCCAGTGTTTCACCACCCTCTTGGTGAAAAAGTTTTTCCTAATATCCAACCTAAACCTCCCCCACTGCAACTTGAGACCATTACTCCTTGTCCTGTCCTCTTCTACCAATAAGAATAGTCTAGAACCATCCTCTCTGGAACCACCTCTCAAGTAGTTGAAAGTAGCTATCAAATCCCCCCTCATTCTTCTCTTCTGCAGACTAAACAATCCCAGTTCCCTCAGCCTCTCCTCATAAGTCATGTGTTCCAGACCCCTAATCATTTTTGTTGCCCTTCGCTGGACTCTCTCCAATTTATCCACATCCTTCTTGTAGTGTGGGGCCCAAAACTGGACACAGTACTCCAGATGAGGCCTCACCCCTCGAATAGAGGGGAACGATCACGTCCCTCGATCTGCTCGCTATGCCCCTTCTTATACATCCCAAAATGCCATTGGCCTTCTTGGCAACAAGGGCACATTGCTGACTCATATCCAGCTTCTCGTCCACTGTAACCCCTAGGTCCTTTTCCACAGAACTGCTGCCTAGTCATTCGGTCCCTAATCTGTAGCTGTGCATTGGGTTCTTCCGTCCTAAGTGCAGGACCCTGCACTTATCCTTATTGAACCTCATCAGGTTTCTTTTGGCCCAATCCTCCAATTTGTCTAGGTCCCTCTGTATCCTATCTCTGCCCTCCAACGTATCTACCACTCCTCCCAGTTTAGTATCATCTGCAAATTTGCTGAGAGTGCAATCCACACCATCCTCCAGATCATTTATGAAGATATTGAACAAAACCGGCCCCAGGACCGACCCCTGGGGCACTCCACTTGACACCGGCTGCCAACTAGACATGGAGCCATTGATCACTACCTGTTGAGCCCGACAATCTAGCCAACTTTCTACCCACCTTATAGTACATTCATCCAGCCCATACTTCTTTAACTTGCTGATAAGAATACTGTGGGAGACCGTGTCAAAAGCTTTGCTAAAGTCAAGAAACAATACATCCACTGCTTTCCCTTCATCCACAGAATCAGTAATCTCATCATAGAAGGTGATTAGATTAGTCAGGCATGACCTTCCCTTGGTGAATCCATGCTGACTGTTCCTGATCACTTTACTCTCGTGTAAGTGCTTCAGGATTGATTCCTTGAGGACCTGCTCCATGATTTTTCTGGGGACTGAGGTGAGGCTGACTGGCCTGTAGTTCCCAGGATCCTCCTTCTTCCCTTTTTTAAAGATTGGCACTACATTAGCCTTTTTCCAGTCATCCGGGACTTCCCCCGTTCGCCACGAGTTTTCAAAGATAATGGCCAATGGCTCTGCAATCACATCCGCCAATTCCTTTAGCACTCTCGGATGCAACTCGTCCGGCCCCATGGACTTGTGCACATCCAGCTTTTCTAAATAGTCCCTAACCACCTCTTTCTCCACAGAGGGCTGGCCATCTACTCCCCATGTTGCGATGCCCAGCGCAGCAATCTGGGAGCTGTCCTTGTTAGTGAAGACAGAGGCAAAAAAAGCATTGAGTACATTAGCTTTTTCCACATCCTCTGTCACTAGGTTGCCTCCCTCATTCAGTAAGGGGCCCACACTTTCCTTGGCTTTCTTCTTGTTGCCAACATACCTGAAGAAACCCTTCTTGTTACTCTTGACATCTCTTGCTAGCTGCAGCTCCCGGTGCGATTTGGCCCTCCTGATTTCATTCCTACATGCCCGAGCAATATTTTTATACTCTTCCCTGGTCATATGTCCAACCTTCCACTTCTTGTGAGCTTCTTTTTTATGTTTAAGATCCGCTAGGAATTCACCATTAAGCCAAGCTGGTCACCTGCCATATTTACTATTCTTTCGACTCATCGGGGTGGTTTGTCCCTGTAACCTCAACAGGGATTCCTTGAAATACAGCCAGCTCTCCTGGACTCCTTTCCCCTTCATGTTAGTCCCCCAGGGGATCCTACCCATCCGCTCCCTGAGGGAGTCGAAGTCTGCTTTCCTGAAGTCCAGGGTCCGTATCCTGCTGCTCTCCTCCGGGCTCTCTCTAATTTATCCACATCAGTCCTGAAGTGTGGTGTCCAGAACTGGACACAGTACTCCAGTTGGGGCCTCCCCAGTGCCGATCAGAGCAGGACAGTTACCTCCTGCAGCTCACATACAACACTCCTGACACCCCTCACTTCCCACTTGTTCTGATGGGGAGGTGAGGTGGGGGAGTAAATGACAACTCATACATTACTGGGGGCTACTTACTTACCCCTTTGTGTCAGCCCAGCTAGCCAAGGCAGTGCTCTGCTCCACTCAATCGCTCTGCACCAGACCTGTATCCAGGATCCAGGCGGATCTCACACGGCAGTGCAAGGCTAGTGCTTGGGGCCTGTTTGTGTGGGACATGGGTACGGTTAACCCCAAGGGATCAGCCTTTCTGTCTTGCATCCTCACTGGATCAGGAGATGTTTACAATTAAAATCATCTCTTTTTTAATGAATGTTTATTCCCCTTTAGAAAGTTCCAGTCCTCACACAAATCTCATGAACCCCGGACAAAGTGTGAAACACTCTTTCCGTATTCCATGGTACATCACAAACAAATTCTTATCTAAAGGAGGCCCCCAAAATGCCATGGAAAGCAAAACAAGAAATTAAGGTAAAGAACTTCAGAGTTTGAGAGTATCAGCCAAACAGCACGAATGAGACATCTGGGGGCAGTTCATCAGCACTCACTTTAGATCAGTTCTAACTTTGAACAAAGCACAAGCAAACAGATAGTGCCCCATGCTCACACTCAGGAAACATGCAGTTAGGGATGGTCAGAAAATGGAGTTTTTTCCCTGAGGAAAATTTCAATGACAAAAAAAAATTGTCTAAGTTTTCCAGGAAAAAAATGATTTTTGGTGAAAATTCATGGTCCCAGTCTCCTCTATTGGCTGGGCTCCTTGGTTGTGCAACATCTCCCATCATGCACCACTCTCGGAGAGGGGAGATGGTACTTTCATGGGAATCCCTTGCTGTGACATCATGGGCGATGGAGTCCAGCTGATACCCCAGCCTATAGAGGAGAATGAGAGTGTGGGACATCCAGACTACAACTCCCATGAGGCATTGCAGCAGCATTTCTGAATCAAAATATTTTCATTTTCAGCTGAAATATTTTGTTTTTTGCGTGTTCAGTTTTTCAGTGAAAAAACAAACTTTTCCTCAGAAAAGTTTTCCCCACCAAAAAAAAAAAAAAATTAATCAAAACCCAATTTCCTGTCAATACATAGTTCTGATGGAAAATTTTCAACAAGCCCTACAAATAGCATCTAAAACATCTTCAAAGGGCGTTTGACACTCTCCTTGCCTGGAATGAACTACCATACTACCTAGCTGAGATAATAAGGTGGCTTTGGTGGAAGAGTAATAAAACAAGAGATAGGGTTTCTGATCCTTAATTAGTCTTAATTTTGCAGGGAATAACCAAGAGGATTGCAATCCCATAGACACAAATTCCAGGCACAAAGCCAGCAGTTCTTTTCTTTGCTTTCAAGTAGCTCTGGAGATGTCAGGGAAAAGAGAGAAATCTGTCTATTAAAAAGGTTTCGTTCCTATTCATTCTCCTGAGCGCAATCCTGGCACACACCATTTAAAGGGTGATGCCCAACCCCCGTTTCAGAGGCTATGCTCTACAAGAGACTGTGTGAGGGTGGTTTAACGACAGGAGGTTAATAAGAATATGGAATATTTTTATCATGCAAAGCAAAGGATCAAATACTGCCAGAAGACTCAAGAAAGGAGAAATCTTTTCAGGCAGCTCATCTCTTACAACAGACTCTGAGATAAGTAGGAGCCTTATCCTGTGAGATTACCCCTGTTTTTGTATTTCTAATTTGTGGTGCTGCTCTGGATAGGTGCTCTCTACAGCTAAATAAATAAGTGATTCAAGCGCATACAGGCAGGCTTCTGTGGTTCTAATTGTTGGTGTATTAAAGAATTACCTTAATAATCGCATTAAAGTTCTTGCACTCGCTGTTTGTGCGTGTGTCTCATTAAACAGATCTGTAGATGATCTTGCGTTTTAATTATGATGATTAAGACTTGTGATACTTGACTCTAAATTTGAGATGACACCAAATCCAGTGTGGATGAGAAGGAATCGCTTTTAGGGACCAATCCTGATCATCTTTACTATGGGGTGAATGCTTAGGATGGGCAGGGCATGCAGCTGTGGGCTTTCCTTTACTCAGAGAGAGCATGCTAACCGTCTCTGTGCTAGCCTCTACATCAGAGGCTAGCCCCCAGTCCCTCCTCTGCTGTCCCCCCTTCAGTCTCAGCTCGCCATGCTGCCAATGCTCTGGCCAGTGGGGCTGCGATCTCCTGCCGGGCAGCGCGGCGTCGTGGCTGGCTCTGGCTGGGCAGTGTGGCTGCCGGACATGTTGCTCTGAGCGGCACGGTAAGGGAGCAGGGGAGTTGGATAAGGGGCAGGGGGTCCCGGGGGCAGTCAGGGGACCGGAAGCAGGGGGCGGTTGGATGGGGTGGAGGTTTGGTGGGGGACGGTCAAAATGGGGGGGGTTGGATAGGCGTGGGAGTACTGGGGGGCCTGTCAGGGGGTGGGGGTGTGGATAGGGGTTGGGGCAGTCAGGGGACAGGGAGCAGTGGGGGTTGGATAGGGGGTGGGGTCCCCGGGGGTCCCTGGAGGGGACAGTCAGGAGACAAGGAGCAGGGCGGGTTGGATGGGTCGGGGGTTCTGAGGGAGGCAGCCAGGGGACAGGAAGTGGGAGGGGGCAGATAGTGGGCAGGGGCCAGGGTGTTTGGGGAGCCACAGCCTTCCCTACCTGGTCCTCCATACCATTTGGAACCCTGATGTGGCCCTCGGGCCAAAAAGTTTGCCCACCCCTGGGCTAGATGGAGTTTATGCACCCCAGCACACATAGACTAACTCATCGTATGTGTCCTTTTCTGGTTAGTTTTAATGTTTCCCCATGTAAGGACTCACAGGCTGGTTCTGAGATTGCAAAAAGGCCTTTTCAGTTGTTGTTTGGCATCCTAAAAAGCCAAGGACTCCACCAAACGTGCTCTGCCTCCCAAGAGAAAGCAGTGGCTGATAGGCTGATGGTTCCAGATCACCACATCTGCTCTGTGTTGGAAAGGGCTCCAGCGTCTCATAAAACCATAAATACAGTCCCATCTAGTCTAGAGTCTGCTAGTAAAATCGTTAATTGTAAAGGAAATCTCCTTATGAGCCATTCTGTTTTCATTAGGCAATGAGTTAAGAAGAAGGTGGATGATGGAGGGGGCTCGTGGCAAAACCCACATGGCTGTGGAGAAATTTGGATTTTAAGGTTGACTGGCAATTGGTTACCAAGAAAATGAGAAAGCCATGGGGCTCAGCGCAGCAGCAGAGATATACTGTACTGTGGTAGCCCTATGGCCTTTGAACAATTAAGAAAAGAGCTCCATCTTTGTTTTTTGAATGTGTTTGCAGCTGAGAGATAAGGCTGGGGTTTTGCAGAGAAGACACTACTCAGCTAATGACAAACTCACAGAGGCTCCATCTCATAATTGCTTTATTATGATAGATGATTTCTGACAGCAAGAACATGCCCAGTGGAATGAGAGGGGGTGGGGGATAGCTCAGTGGTTTGAGCATTGGCCTGCTAAACCCAGGGTTGTGAGTTCAATCCTTGAGGGGGCCATTTAGGGATCTGGGGCAAAAACTGGGGCTTGGTCCTGCTTTGAGCAGGAGGTTGGACTAGATGACTCCTGAGGTTCATTCCAACCCTGATATTCTATGATTCTATGAGAGCCTTGGCCAGTGGCTGAGCATTGTAAATGGGGATGTTCACAGAGTCCATGCTATGCCTTAAGATCTAAAGAAGGGCTAAATAAGGGATGGAAATATAGCCAAGCAATAGGCCCATTGCTTCTTGCAGTGAAGGAATGTCCATTGCTTCAACCATCTTGGAGATGGGCATAGAGAGTCCTTCCAAAGTGAACACAAGCGCAGACAGAGCCTGCTGTCAGGGCAGAGGCATGCTTTCAGGCTCCAGAGCAAGGGGCAGAAGAAAAAACACAAGGACCAAGCAGAAAGAGGCAACACCTTTCCCATCCTCCACCCCCTGGGCCCAGAGAAAATAGCGCTCAGGTGAGCAGGCTGGCTAGGAACCTAGCTGGGACTTGGAAGATCCAAGTTCAGTTCTCTGTCCTTCCCCAGAGTTCCTGCAGGACCAGATGGGTTACTGAGGAGTTAAGTGCCTGAGTCCCCATATCAGGACCACGGCGATCAGCTCCATCCCTACCAGTTATGGTGCCCTATGCAGCCTGAGTACTTGCTCCCCCCCACCTCCCCCATGGAGGGGCTGGGCTGCGCTCAAGGCCTGCGGGGCCACGGAGGCAGGAACTGTGGGGGCTGCTTTGGGGGACCCCACAAGCCCAGAGCGGCCTGCGGGATTAGCAAGGGGCCTGGCGCCGGTAGCAGGAAGTGGAACCTGCTCTGCTCCCCCCGCCCTAGCCGTGTCACTCAGGGGAGTGGGCTTGGGGGAAGGGGTCTACTCCCCCCGCCCCGCGCTCACCTGGTGGTGGGAAGATTCCCAAACTTCCTCAATGCCTAAGCTTTGCAGTGGATGCTCCCTCTGCACCTCTATGTCAGCCTCTGTGCATGCACCCTGCTGCCTTCCCCTGGGCCTCCAGGTGCCTGTCTCCCGCCCAAGCCCCAGGGCGATTCACAGACCCAGGGGAAGCCGAGGGCTGCCAAAGGCCCCATGACTCACTAACCAGTCTCAGAGGGCACCGCAGGCCAGTTGGTGGGGTGGGCAGGAGAGAGAAAGTCTCCCTCCTCACGTTTATCCTAGTGGTTAGAGCACTCACCCAGGAGGTGGGACCCCAGGGTGCAGCCCCCCTGGTCTGGTGATGATTTATCCAGCATGTTGCAGCGACACTGAGCACCACAAGGCCTCACTCCTTTTGTGCATTCAGGCCATAGTCTCTCTGGGCCTCAGATTCCCGGTCTGTATAGTAAAAAGGAAAGGAGTACTTGTGGCACCTTCGCGACTAACCAATTTATTTGAGCATAAGCTTTTGTGAGCTACAGCTCACTTCATCGGATGCATACTGTGGAAAGTGTAGAAGATCTTTGTATATACACACAAAGCATGAAAAAATACCTCCTCCCACCCCACTCTCCTGCTGGTAATAGCTTATCTAAAGTGATCACTCTCCTTACAATGTGTATGATAATCAAGTTGGGCCATTTCCAGCACAAATCCAGGTTTTCTCACCCCCCCCCAACACACACACAAATCATAGAATCATAGAATCATAGAATATCAGGGTTGGAAGGGACCTCAGGAGGTCATCTAGTCCAACCCCCTGCTCAAAGCAGGACCAATCCCCAATCAAATCATCCCAGCCAGGGCTTTGTCAAGCCTGACCTTAAAAACTTCCAAGGAAGGAGATTCTACCACCTCCCTAGGTAACGCATTCCAGTGTTTCACCACCCTCCGAGTGAAAAAGTTTTTCCTAATATCCAACCTAAACCTCCCCCACTGCAACTTGAGACCATTACTCCTTGTCCTGTCCTCTTCTACCACTGAGAATAGTCTACATCCATCCTCTCTGGAACCACCTCTCAGGTAGTTGAAAGCAGCTATCAAATCCCCCCTCATTCTTCTCTTCCGTAGACTAAACATTCCCGGTTCCCTCAGCCTCTCCTAATAAGTCATGTGTTCCAGACCCCTAATCATTTTTGTTGCCCTTCGCTGGACTCTCTCCAATTTATCCACATCCTTCTTGTAGTGTGGGGCCCAAAACTGGACACAGTACTCCAGATGAGGCCTCACCCCTCGAATAGAGGGGAACGATCACGTCCCTCGATCTGCTCGCTATGCCCCTACTTATACATCCCAAAATGCCATTGGCCTTCTTGGCAACAAGGGCACACTGCTGACTCATATCCAGCTTCTCGTCCACTGTCACCCCTAGGTCCTTTTCCGCAGAACTGCTGCCTAACCATTCGGTCCCTAGTCTGTAGCGGTGCATTGGGTTCTTCCGTCCTAAGTGCAGGACCCTGCACTTATCCTTATTGAACCTCATCAGGTTTCTTTTGGCCCAATCCTCCAATTTGTCTAGGTCCCTCTGTATCCTATCCCTGCCCTCCAGCGTATCTACCACTCCTCCTAGTTTAGTATCATCCGCAAATTTGCTGAGAGTGCAATCCACACCATCCTCCAGATCATTTATGAAGATATTGAACAAAACCAGCCCCAGGACCGACCCTTGGGGCACTCCACTTGACACCGGCTGCCAACTAGACATGGAGCCATTGATCACTACCCGTTGAGCCCGACAATCTAGCCAACTTTCTACCCACCTTATAGTGCATTCATCCAGCCCATACTTCTTTAACTTGCTGACAAGAATATTGTGGGAGACCGTGTCAAAAGCTTTGCTAAAGTCAAGAAACAATACATCCACTGCTTTCCCTTCATCCACAGAATCAGTAATCTCATCATAGAAGGCGATTAGATTAGTCAGGCATGACCTATCCTTGGTGAATCCATGCTGATTGTTCCTGATCACTTTCCTTTCGTGTAAGTGCTTCAGGATTGATTCCTTGAGGACCTGCTCCATGATTTTTCCGGGGACTGAGGTGAGGCTGACTGGCCTGTAGTTCCCAGGATCCTCCTTCTTCCCTTTTTTAAAGATTGGCACTACATTAGCCTTTTTCCAGTCATCTGGGACTTCCCCCGTTCGCCACGAGTTTTCAAAGATAATGGCCAATGGCTCTGCAATAACATCCGCCAATTCCTTTAGCACTCTCGGATGCAACTCGTCCGGCCCCATGGACTTGTGCACGTCCAGCTTTTCTAAATAGTCCCTAACAAACCCACTCTCCTGCTGGTAATAGCTTATCTAAAGTGACCACTCTCCTTACAATGTGTATGATAATCAAGGTGGGCCATTTCCAGCACAAATCCAGGGTTTAACAAGAACGTCTGAGGAAGGGGTGGGGTAGGAAAAAACAAGGGGAAATAGGTTACCTTTCATAATGACTTAGCCACTCCCAGTCTCTATTCAAGCCTAAGTTAATTGTATCCAATTTGCAAATGAATTCCAATTCAACTGTTTCTCGCTGGAGTCTGGATTTGAAGTTTTTTTGTTGTAATATAGCAACTTTCATGTCTGTAATCGCGTGACCAGAGAGATTGAAGTGTTCTCCGACTGGTTTATGAATGTTATAATTCTTGACATCTGATTTGTGTCCATTTATTCTTTTACGTAGAGACTGTCCAGTTTGACCAATGTACATGGCAGAGGGGCATTGCTGGCACATAATGGCATATATCACATTGGTGGATATGCAGGTGAACGAGCCTCTGATACTGTGGCTGATGTTATTAGGCCCTGTGATGGTGTCCCCTGAATAGATATGTGGGCACAGTTGGCAACGGGCTTTGTTGCAAGGATAGGCTCCTGGGTTAATGGTTCTGTTGTGTGGTATGTGGTTGCTGGTGAGTATTTGCTTCAGGTTGGGGGGCTGTCTGTAGGCAAGGACTGGCCTGTCTCCCAAGATTTGTGAGAGTGTTGGGTCATCCTTCAGGATAGGTTGTAGATCCTTAATAATGCGTTGGAGGGGTTTTAGTTGGGGGCTGAAAGTGACGGCTAGTGGCATTCTGTTATTTTCTTTGTTAGGCCTGTCCTGTAGTAGGTGACTTCTGGGAACTCTTCTGGCTCTATCAATCTGTTTCTTCACTTCCGCAGGTGTGTATTGTAGTTGTAAGAATGCTTGATAGAGATCTTGTAGGTGTTTGTCTCTGTCTGAGGGGTTGGAGCAAATGCGGTTGTATCGCAGAGCTTGGCTGTAGACGATGGATCGTGTGGTGTGGGCAGGGTGAAAGCTGGAGGCATGTAGGTAGGAATAGCGGTCAGTAGGTTTCCGGTATAGGGTGACGTTTATGAGACCATCATTTATTAGCACTGTAGTGTCCAGGAAGTAAATCTCTTGTGTGGACTGGACCAGGCTGAGGTTGATGGTGGGATGGAAATTGTTGAAATCATGGTGGAATTCCTCAGGGGCTTCTTTTCCATGGATCCAGATGATGAAGATGTCATCAATATAGCGCAAGTAGAGTAGGGGCGTTAGGGGACGAGAGCTGAGGAAGCGTTGTTCTAAGTCAGCCATAAAAATGTTGGCATACTGTGGGGCCATGCGGGTACCCATAGCAGTGCCGCTGATCTGAAGGTATACATTGTCCCCAAATGTAAAATAGTTATGGGTAAGGACAAAGTCACAAAGTTCAGCCACCAGGTTAGCCGTGACATTATCGGGGATAGTGTTCTTGACGGCTTGTAGTCCATCTTTGTGTGGAATGTTGGTGTAGAGGGCTTCTACATCCATAGTGGCCAGGATGGTGTTATCCGGAAGATCACCGATGGATTGTAGTTTCCTCAGGAAGTCAGTGGTGTCTCGAAGGTAGCTGGGAGTGCTGGTAGCGTAGGGCCTGAGGAGGGAGTCTACATAGCCAGACAATCCTGCTGTCAGGGTGCCAATGCCTGAGATGATGGGGCGCCCAGGGTTTCCAGGTTTATGGATCTTGGGTAGTAGATAGAATATCCCAGGTCGGGGTTCCAGGGGTGTGTCTGTGCGGATTTGTTCTTGTGCTTTTTCAGGGAGTTTCTTGAGCAAATGCTGTAGTTTCTTTTGGTAACTCTCAGTGGTATCAGAGGGTAATGGCTTGTAGAAAGTGGTGTTGGAGAGCTGCCGAGCAGCCTCTTGTTCATATTCCAACCTATTCATGATGACGACAGCACCTCCTTTGTCAGCCTTTTTTATTATGATGTCGGAGTTGTTTCTGAGGCTGTGGATGGCATTGTGTTCCGCACGGCTGAGGTTATGGGGCAAGTGATGCTGCTTTTCCACAATTTCAGCCCTTGCACGTCGGCGGAAGCACTCTATGTAGAAGTCCAGTCTGCTGTTTCGACCTTCAGGAGGAGTCCACCTAGAATCCTTCTTTTTGTAGTGTTGGTAGGGAGGTCTCTGTGGGTGAGTATGTTGTTCAGAGGTGTGTTGGAAATATTCCTTGAGTCGGAGACGTCGAAAATAGGATTCTAGGTCACCACAGAACTGTATCATGTTCGTGGGGGTGAAGGGGCAGAAGAAGAGGAGAAGGAGAGGAGATAGGACATCATAATCATAATCAAAAAGGCTGACAAAGGAGGTGCTGTTGTGCTGTTGAGGGGAATAGAAAAGCATCAGCCTTTTCTGTGGGATCGTCCCCCTCGTTCACTCTAGAGGGGACATTCCAGCTTTGCTTCCCTGATTCCTCCTACCACCCGCCCCAGTGGGACCGGCTCCAGAGCTGGTCCGAGTGGAGTAGTGGGCAGGTGAATTAAACACTTGTAAATGAGCAGAGGTTTACTCTCGGCCAACGTATGAGTCGTCCTTATCCCCAAACCCTAGAAATCTGTGCACCCTGCTCCTGTCGGATGGATGGTGGATCGTGCAGAGTCAGCCGGCAGCCAGGGATGGACATGTGAGCATGTGGCTTAGTGCTGGGATCTAGTTCTGGCTCTGCTCCAAAGGTTTGATAAACCACCGAGGCCAAAGTTTTCAAACGCGGCTGCTAATTTTGCTGCATCCACCTAGGGTGTGATTTTCAGAGATGTTGAGCCCCTGCTGCTTCCCTGGCTTCAGCTGGAAGCAACTCAGAGAATCAAACAACAGGGCTCAAATTAGGCACCTGAAAAATAAGGCAGCAGAATTAATGGGCACTTGAAAATTTGGACCCTAGCTAATCTGGGCCTCAGTTTCCCCATCATGCTTCCCTACCTCATACAGGCATTGCAATGCTAATTCTTAGGGATTGTGAGCCTCTTGGATGTGAGGGTAATGAGCACCAGAGTATAACCTATAACCAGATAACTCCCCTGACCTAGGCTATGTCAACACTATGGACGTTACAGCGGCATGGCTGTACCACTGCAGCTGCGTCGCTGTAAGGTCTCCCATGTAGCCGCTCTGTGTCGACAGGCGAGAGCTCTCCCTCTGGCATAATTAAACCCGTAATTAAGCCTCTCCTACCGACAACGCTGTCCACACTGGCGCTTTTGTCTTTGAAACTGATGTCGGTCGGGGGGTGTCGTTTCACATCCCTGACTGACAAAAGTTTTGCCAACCAAAGTGCTAGTGTAGACAAAACCTGCGAGTCAGTAGAATGAGATGCAGAGGACACTGGGGGGTGGTAGATGAGAAAGTGCAAAGCCCCAGGCACTTTCCAGCAGAGACGAAATTATTGGTTGCACCCGTCTCGGCTGGATTTTCACCTTTACTTTGTCTCACTGTCTTCAGGCTCCTTTAAGATAATTGAAATGTTCCATTTGATGCCTGCGTCCCTCTCTGCTGCTCCATAATGCCCCGCACTGCACATGGGCTGTTGTCTGATTTAATCATTTAATCATTTAATAAAATCCATATATAAAATAAAAATAAAATCAATAAATAAAATTTAATAAAATCATTTAATAAAATTTAATCATTTAATCATTCCAATAAAAATGCTGGCTACCTGCTCCAGCAAGAAATGACCCTCCCCGAGCCAGCGCTTCTCCCCAGGGCTCGGCTCCTGGGCTTTGAGGTGCGTGGCTTGTAACAAAAGAAAAAGGGGGTGCAGTATTAGTATTTATAGCACCATGGCCCAGGACCCCGCTGTGCAAGGCGCTGTATGAACACAGTCCCTGCCTCCAGGAGCTGGCTGTAACTCCCAAGGTACAGACCAACCCTCTCACACCTGGATATAAGGCTCCGCCCCCTTGGCAGGTCCCCCCACTCTGATTAACTGAGCTTCACACAGGTGACTCTTTTAATCCCCGCCCCTGCCCCCTGTCCATCTCTCCGGCCCTGCAGTCATCTGAGTTGCTTTTCTCTGAAGTCCCTCCGCCCTGCAGACCTCTTTCTGGGGGCGGGGGGTGCTAGAACTGCATACAGCATTCAGGGGGTGATGCCAGAGCCGGAGAGCATATTCTGCTCCAGGACATGGGTTGTCTACACTGCAGTGGGAGCTGCGACTGCAGCACGTGTAAACACATGGCGGCTTGAGGACGTACCCAGGGCCTTGGGCAGATGGGGTTAGCTTGTGCAGTTACCCGTGCTGCTGCAACATCACTGGTGTTGTTACTCAAGCTAGCTTTGACCTGACTATCACACCGCCCAGCTGCAGTATAGACAAAACAGCCCCAGATCACAGGATCTTTCATTAACCTCCATGGTGCATTTCCTGTGTAATTTGCTCCTGCTATCACCCGCAGGTCTCTTCCAGGGCTCCTGTTTCCCACCCTTGCCTTTCTGCCCAGTAAGCACCTCAGACTAGTTCCCCCCAGTTGCATTAGCTTGCTGTTTTCCACTTTATCTCCTGCCCATTTTTCTCTCCTCTCTCGCTCCTTCTTTGTTTTATTCATTTCCTGCCCTGCTCCACACACACACTCAGACTCTGGCGTTTCATTTCATTGCCAGCTCAAAGAAAGATGCAATTGCTTCTGAGCACAGAGCCTGGCATTCCCCTGTCTCCTCGCAGTACAAAGAGTGCTCTCCGAGGCACTCCACAATCACGGCGCTCCATAATATTAACTGAATGTTAATCCTCCTTCCTTGTGCTCAGCTCTCACTTGGAATCCTGTGTGCTTAGCCTCTTCCCTGTCGGCAGAGCCAGGACAGGTCTATGTGGGCTCCCGAGACAAGGATGAACATAGGAATGTACCTGGTGTCCTTGTCTCCAAGGGGAAAGCAAAAAGCCTGGATTTTCTTCTTGGGACGCAGCAACCACTTCCCACCCTGAGTGTATCTCTGTCATTTGCAACCCCCAACAAGCGGACACCAAATATTCATACTTTCTGAATTCTGGGAACCAGTAGAAAGCTTTGCCGGGCCCAAGTGTTCATAGATCATGCATCAGGCTCCCCCAAAACCATGAAATTAAATAATCAACATCTTGGGTTCTTTTTACTTGCCTTTTGGTTTTTATTATTATTTATTTGAATTACTGTTGAGCCTCAGAGCCCAGTTCTTGAGCAGGGCCTCATTGTTCTAGGGGCTATACAGATGTAACACCGACTGACCCCGGTTGTCGGGAGGCAGAATTGAACGTGGGACCTCTGGAGCTTAGTGCATGAGCCTCTACTGCACGAGCTAAAAGCCAATTGGCTGGTGTTCTGTAGAGCAGACTCATTTTATCTCTCTCTAAGTGGTCTTGGTGCCACTCGATGGGACAGAACACCAAACCCAGGAGGTGTGTGGGTTACACAGACACAGAACAAGAGTTGTCCAACTTTTCTCTGCAACCATGAAGCCTAGAAACATTGTTTTAAAATGGAAGCTGATCCCTTGACTCCTGGAGTAGGGCCCCAAATAGCATCGGACTCAGGACACAATCACAAGAGTTGGCAACACTCTGTGTTCCTGCTTTAAATGAATCCAAGCAATAGTAGAGCAGAAGAACTGTCTTTCACAGACTCCAGGACAAGGAGGAGCCATATGGCCAGGTAGTCTAAGCTCCAGGGAAAGTGACCAACGCAAGCTCACACGGCAGGGTTGGGGCAGCGCCAGCATTAGAACATAGGCCTCTAACTCCTAGACTAGAGGCCCAGACTGTATTGCCACACACAGAGCCTGCTGAGCCGCCTCTGCTCTGTTCGCACTCACTCAGGTACTGTCCCTAAAGCTCCTGAGACGCAGGGCGCAGAGAATTCCCCAAAGCCTAAGCTGAGCCTGATCAACGATCACCAGGAGCCTTCGTCAGAGCACAAAGGGGGAATCCAGCCCTGCCCAGAAGAGAGGCTCCAGGGTAGCTGCTCCCAATGGGTCTTGGTTCAGGAAGGCCGAACTCTACCAGGAAAGAGAATGCTGCATCCCATTCCCCCAGAAGGCCGCAGGTTCCCACAATCTCAGCAGCTAGGCCCCCTCCCGCAGGTCTCACTGGGCCATGGCTCCATACAGGTGGGGCCTTACCCTACCGACACAGGTAGCTGTGCCCCCACCCAGGTTCCCTAAAACTCTCCTTGTATGAAGGCAAAATTGGTCAGACATAAGGAGACCATGGCCAGTAATCTCATTCGCTTCCCCCTGCCCCAGCCCTCCCCTGCATGGCCACGGGCCTGGTAACTCGTCTCTACAGGAGAAGTTTAGCTTTAATTGCAGTTGTAAGTTCATTTGATCACCACAGACACTACAACCCTTGCCTTTGGGGGGGAAGGGAAATGACTTTTCATGAATGGCTCCAGTCGATTAGGGTAAGAGTGGTGCCCCTGCCAGGCGGAGCCATTGGTATGGTGAATCACCCATGGCTCCCAGCCAAGTACGCACCCATCCTGCCTCTCTTGCTAGATTTTGTCCAATCAAAGTGCTAACTACTTCCTCTCTGCCCCGTTCCCCACACCATGGGTCCCAGCAAGGGGCTGCCGAGGATGGGTCCAGCCTGCACATGTGCCCTGGTGGACAATGATGTTTGGAGAACAGCACAGCAAAGCAGCTCAGGGTGGGGGCCACAGCAATGCTGATGCTGGAGGAAGAGACAGGTCTGAGCTGTGCTCATTTAAGAAGGGCAAGAGGACTAAATAGCATATGTTACCGAGCAGGCTAATGCGGAGCCTGTATTCATGAGGGACTTGCTCTTTCACCCTCGCTAGGACATCAGGGGGAAGTGCTGCTCTCCGGGGCTAACTGGTGGCAGTAGGTGCCTTGTGCATAGGAGCCGCTTTGGTGGGGCTATAGATTCTACAGCACAATTGCATCAACATCACAGCCTCCCTGCTATACCATGCAGAATCAGGATGCAAAGGCTGTGAGGTCTCCTAGCCCATCCCTTGTAGGCAGCATCAGATTGTCTCCCACACTCTGGTGGAGTCTCTCAGGGTCTGTGCAAACCTCCTTGGCAATGGAGGATCTCACCAGACGAACCCCCCAGTCTCATACGCTCATCATCAGGTTTTCCAGCCAAGATTTTCTATCGCTTCGTTCCCTCTCATTACTGCTAGTTCTCCCTGCTCGAATGCATCCCTTCCCCACCTGAGTGTTTACACCCTTCCAGTATATGCCATTGGCCCTGTCCCCCATTACTCCTCATTTAGCCGATAGGTACATATTTATCTCTTTGTATCTTGCCTCATCCATCAATCCCACCAGCCCCCTGAGCACCACTGCCACTCCTCTCTCCAGGCCCACCCATTTATTTCACGCCATTATTGCATCTGTTTGAGTTGTATTTGATTATCTCCTGTCAGATCTCATGCCACCCACATGCTTCTGTTGTGCTGGAGATGCTTTTGGGGAGTGGCTTGTTACCAAGTATCACAATTTATGCTGATTGCCATAGGGATGGAGGAGGATACCCTGTGGGCCTGGTGCCCCCTTCATCTTTGGTTACCATAGGGATGGGGGAGAGGATCCCCCTGGCCTGGTGCCCCCCTCAATCCTGGTTACCATGGAGATGGGGGAGGAAATCCCCATAGCCTATGCCTCTCCTCATCTCTGGTTACCCCTTGGCCTGGTGCCCCCTCCATTGGACTCCTTGGGAGGGCAAAGTTCCCCTCACACCCAGATTCCACAGAGGCCATGCAGAGAAGACAGGCTAGAGCAGCATTTCTCAAATGTGGCACCAGGAGATTTTCGTGCGGCCACAGCCTCCTGGGCGGTGATTGGGGGGGCAAAGCAGTGTTAACATATAAATATCACTTTTCACAGAAACAGACTTACTAGCTAGCAAGTCTAAAAAAAAGAGCAACCAAATCAAAAGAAACAACAACAAAAACACAAGAATGTGCAAAGCACGTTATTTGTTTCTATTCTGTGTAGGTGCAGTAAAGGATAGAGAGAATTGTACATTAATTAGTATACATTATTACTGAGTCTTCAATAAAAATCTATATACATAAATTACAATGATTTGGCTATGTATATGGGCACATTTATTTGTTTTTCCTAAAGTTAATTAAGTATTTTCGGAAAAATTGTCTGAGCAGCCACCAGCAAGAGTTGGTCACCACACTCTGAGGCCACTAAAAAGTGTCTTGTGAGACCCCTGTGGGCTACATCAACCTCTGCACACCCAGGGAGGGGATGAGGGGAAGATCCCAGCACTAGCCCTGCAGAGTGGATAGAAGGTACATGGGAGGGGAGGAGGAAGAAGCAATGGGAGATGAGGAGTGAATAGGCTGATAGTGTTTGGTGGCCTAAATATGTCTCAGTTAATAGGAGCTCACCATCGACACCCCAGACACCCTATTCACCCTGTCCTGCTCGTTACCAAAAAGAACAGGCTGTGACACTTTCTTGAGCTCTCCAGAACCACAAACCACTGTGTTACCCCTCTGCCTCAACCAGTGAGAGCTTTCCTGGAGCTTAAATGGTTTATCAGCTCCCTGCCACAGCTGTCTGCCACGCCAGCAAATTCCTCGAGACTCTGCCAGTCTAAACTTTGCCTTGCAGGTGCCATTCAGTGAACCCCCAGTTCCTGACCCCCCTGGAGGAGCGTGCCTTTGCAACATCCAGCCCATGTCAGGGGTGCCCACGAGACAGAGTACACCCACCCTGCTGCCTCAGCTGAGGATGCACACCTCGCTTAAATATCACAGCACGGAGATGACTTTATGGTACAGCTACAATCATGTTTATTAATAAAGACCAGAGTTTGAAGTGATACCAAGCAGGGATAAACGGAAAATAGTTACAGATAAAACAAACAGAAAACACGCTTTTTAGTGTGTAAAACTGAGCAGATGACAGCCCTGGTCTCAGGCAATTTTTCGCCTACAGTCAGTCCTCAGCATTCTAACGCCTCATGGCTGGGGATCCACCTTTCACAGATTCCAAGAGCACTGGGCCCTTTTGCCCTTAAGTGATAGATAATCAAGGTGTCCCTTCTATAGTCCGGAAAACCTTCAAAATGCATTCTTTGAAAAGCAGGCCCAGATAAAGCTCCTCTTCCCTGCTGTTAGTTCTTCGGGGTGCAGGCACCAAGTCCCTTCTTCATCTTCTGGCCAATTTGCTTTTACTGTTGGTTTGATCAGTTTTTTTATCTTAGATGGAAACATACTTTCATTGTCCTTTGCTTGTAATCAAGTCATGCTGTTTTCTCATTCATCTGTTAACTTGATCCATGTAGTCAGAAAAGCCATATTCCTTTATCTAGGGCAGGCCTGTTTACTAGCTGCTTCCAAAACTCTAGGAGAAACTCTCCAACCTCACCTTCCACAAACCCACCCCACAGACCTTCTGCATGCTCCCTAAACTACACAAACATGGGAACTCAGGCAGACCCATCAGGAGGACCTGGCACTCTTACAGAAGGAATATTGGGACTCATAGAAACCATCCTCAAACCACTCACCACACAAAGAGCCAGCTTCTTCCAGGACACAAGTGACTTCCTCCAGAAACTCCACAACATTAACAACCTCACTCAGAACACCATCCTTGCCAGCATGGATGTCACTTCCCTATACACCAACATCCCTCACAATGATGGCTTTGGTGTCTGCCTCAAATATCTACAAGACAATGGACAACCCTCAGAGATCCACCCCAAACACATGGCCAAACTCATCCATTTCTTCCTCACCCATAACAATTTTACATTCAACAACAAAACACTTCGTCTAAATCTTAGTAACAGCCATGAGTACTAGAACGGTTCTTCAATATGCCAACCTCTTCTTGGGCCACCTCAAGGAAGAATTTCTGTACCAATGCATCACAAAACCAATGATCTACCTGAGTTACATCGATGATATTTTCATCCCTCCATCACAGATTTCCAACGTAACTTCAACAACCACCCTCCATCCATCAAACTCTCTCTAGAACACTCCCACATCAGCATCAACTTCCTGGACACCACAATCTACTTCAACAATGGAATCCTACAGATAACTATATAAAGAAACCCATGGATCATCACACCTGCCTTCACAAATCGAGTAACCACCCCAAAGACACCAAGAAATCTGTTATCTACATCCAAGCCCCCAGATACCACAGAATATGCTCTGAGGAGAAAGTCTGGGATATACACCTTAAAACTGTCTTCACCAAACAAGGACACTGCACCAGAGAAGAAGATTGCATCATGGAATGGGCCAACCAAATAGCCTGAGAGCCTGCTTCAATACGGAAAAAACCCCCAACCCTCTAACTGCACACCCCTAGTTGTCACCTACTACCTCACACTGAAACTCGAACATATGGCCTATTGTTAAACAATTACAACCCATACTTGAACCAGAGGCAATATGTATGGGGGGGCATGCAGGGTCACATGCCCCCAGATTGCTTAGTCACATGGTGTGGCTGGGCCCTCTCCCTGCAGAGCAGCTGAGCCGGCAAGCTGCACCGGGCAGGGAAAGGCAGGAACAGAAGAACTGCTGGGAGCTGCATGGAGGGGCTACTGCTTTTCAGAAGTGGAGGGACTGCTGTTGGGGGCATGACTCAAGCTGTTCCAGGGTTGTGAGCCCCCCGCCCCCACTGTCAGCAGGCATGGATTGTCTATGGACAACATACCCTGAAAGAAATCTTTCCCAACCTGCCTCTTCTGGCCTTCAAACAACCCTCCAAACTTGCCAAGCTTGTCATCAGAAGCAAGCTCCCCACAGACCAGAACCCACCAGCTCAAAGTGGCAAGAGACCCTCCCAGAACAACAGATGCAAAACCTGCAGACATATCTCCACTGCTATGATGATTAATGCTGGGAGTTTGTCATGGAAGTCACAGATTCCATGACTTTCCGGGACTTCTGTGACTTCTCTAGTGGCCAGTGCGGCTGGCCTGGGGGCTGCCTGAGCAGCTTGGGCAGCCCCTGGGCTAGCCACACCTGCCACTGCTGGGGCAGTCTTGGGTCACTGCCCCACCCCCAGCAGCAGGAGTTTGGGTGCATGTGGGAGAGGGCTCAGGGCTCTGGACAGCGCTTACCTTGGGGGGCTCCCTGGAAGTGGCAACATGTCCCTCCCTCCCTTAGCTCCTAGCTCTGTGTGCTATCTCTGCCTGCAGGGACCGCCCCCACAGCTCCCATTGGCTGTGGTTCCCAGCCAATGGGAACAGAGGAGCTGGTGCTGCGGGCAGGGACAGCACGTGGAGCTAGGACCTGAGGGAGGGACATGTTGCCACTTCCGGGAAGTCACAAGGAACTGGGTAGGAAGCCTGCCCGCCCTGCCAATCCCCCCGCCAGCACCAGCAGGGGTCCCAGGCTGCGTGCCGCCACCCGCCCCTCCAGCACCAGCGGGGATACCGGGATGCTCCCTCCCAAGCACCCATGGCACCCCTGGGCTGCCCCTCCCATGAGCACTCATCACGTCCCTCAGACTGTCCCCCATGAGCACCCACAGTGCCCCCCGGATCACCTCCCTGAGGGACCGCAGTGCCCCCCCAGGTCACCCTTCCACGATCACCTGTGGCACCCCCAGGCCGGCCCCCTCCTCCCCCCAAAGATTTAGTCAGGGGTATACAGTACAAATCATGGACAGGTCATGGGACATGAATTTTTGTTTACTGCCCATGACCTGTCTGTGACTTTTACTAAAAATACCCATGACTAAAATGTAGCCTTAACGATGATCAATACCCGTAACAACACGCCTTTCAAGATCCTTGTGATAGGCACGTGTAGGATCCAACATGTGGTGTACCTCATGTAGTGCACTAAATGCCCCAATAACAACCAAGTGGGTGAAACCAGACAATCACTATGCGCTCAAATGTGCTCACACAGAAAAATGATAAAAGACAAAACACCTTATCACCCGTGGGCGAACACTTTTCACAAAATGATCACTCCATATCTGACCTCTCAGTCCTCATCTTCAAAGGAAACCTGCACAACAAAAGAGATGTCCGGAAGCTTTAATTCATAACTGTGATGGACACTAAAAATCATGGTCATAATGAAGACACTGGATTTGTGGCTTATTTCAACAATCTGTGACCCAGTACCCCCTCTTTTTGTCCTGTGACTGCAGGGGCGTTAACAGGCTACTTCACCTGGAATGGTCCCTTAGAACAGTGGCTCTCAACCTTTCCAGACTACGGTCCTCCTTTCAGGAGTCTGATTCGTCTTGTGTATCCCCAAGTTTCACCTCACTTAAAAACTACTCGTGTACAAAATCAGACATAAAAATGCATGTGTCACAAGCACACTGTTACTGAACAATTGCTGACTGTCTCATTTTTACCAGATAATTATAAAATAAATCAATTGGCATAGACATACTGTACTCACATTTCAGCGTATAGTCCGTAGAGCGCTATAAACGAGTCACTGTCCGAATGACATTTCAGTCTGTACTGACTTCGCTAGTGCTTTTTATGTAGCCTGTTGTAAAATTAGGCAAATAGCTAGATGAGTTGATGTACCCCCTGGGAGACCTCTGTGTACCCCCTGGGGTATGTGTACCCCTGGTTGAGAACCATTGCCTTAGAATATGTGTAATGATAAGATAATGTCACTGAGGTCACAGATTCTGTGACTTCCAGACACCTCCATGGCATTTTTCTGTTTCAGACCTGGGGGCTGCAGGGTTGGAGCTATCAGATGGCGGGGGCTCTGGAGCTCTGACCCATGGTGGGCAGCAGGGTGACCCTGGAGCTCCCAGCTGCCATGGGTGGCAGCAGGGACTCCAGAACTCCAAGCTCCCATGGGCAGGGAGGGGACCCTTGGTCTGAGACATCATGGGCAGCAAGGGGATCCCAGATCTCTGAGCCACCACAGGCGGTGGGAGAACCCTGGATAGTGGGGGAACCCCGGCACTGTCCACCGCAGCAGCGGCGGGTGCTGGACACCTCCTCCCCAGCAGGGCTTGGATTTTCATCCTTCTGTCAGCCCCATTTTGCCACAGTTATTTTTAGTAAAAGTCATGGACAGGTCATAGATTTCTGTGAATTTTTGTTCATTGCCTGTGACCTGTCTCTGACTTTTACTAAAAATAATAATGAAAATTTTTTTAACCTTAAATATGTGTTAACTACTTATGCTAAACTATCTGTTCAACCTTGTGTTTAGCGGTGATTCTTGGAGTACCTTTCTAGACCTGAAGAAGAGCTCCATGTAGCTTGAAAGCTTGTCTCTCTCACCAACAGAAGTTGGTCCAGTAAAAGATATTATCTCACCCACCTTGTCTCTCTCATATCCTGGGACCAACACAACTGCTGCAATGCTACAAACAACGTTGAATCCCACAGTCAGCCCCTCACAGCCCCGAGGGCCATAGGCTAAAGGTATTCTATTTAGTTCTAGTCAGGATGAACCCATCACCATGGGTATCTGAGTAAATGCCAGTCCCCATGGATGACATGAATTTGAACCTTGTCATCACCTCCTTTCCCACTACTTGTGGGGGTATCAGACACCTCTGCTATATGTCTGACCCAAGGTCAGCCTCTAACCTCAGCCTCCTTTCCTAGCCCTGTGACTCAGTCTCCCCTAGCTCCCCACTACCCCATCTCCTCTCCCAAATGCTTTCTCCAAAGACAGAACAAACGACAATAGGAATATAGCTTTTCAGGGATGAATGGAGCCCTGAGGTATCTGAGATTCACAGCTGATGTGTGCCCTTTCTCAGATGCAGATGGTGTCCCAGGATATAATGGGATCTGAAGGGTAACCATGGTGATGTGCGCAGATGTTAAAGTCATTTTCACATTTGGGGCCCCCCTGGATATATCAGCAGGAACCTCTACTGCATCTTTCTCTACAGCACTGCGCTGGGGTCACCCATTGTATCAGCTGGATAGGTCCTTGTTATCAGTCCCAGTGATGACAATGCCAGAGCAAAGTTGGCAGGGTGGCAGGAACCTGACTGACTTTCCTGCTAGCATCCCCCTGCCCCTTGCTCCAGGTCTCTGGGAAGGGTGATTTGTCCAGGAGCTCTGGCTATGTTCCTAATTCCAGCTTGATCAGTGGGTATTATTCTAAAAGACACCAAGCAGTTCCATCATTTAACTGGATGGCAGCCCTGTCCAGGGTAGATTGATGTCAAATAATAGCCCTGGGAATAAGGTAGTGCTGATGCATATTGACAATGGAAGTGGGGACTGAACGACAAAAAATCCAGAAGCATTGCTGGCTTCGGTACTGGAAAATGGTGCAACCAAAGGGCATGAGAGACAGAGGGCACACAATGCTCATTCGTATTCTGTTTCAGCAAATTGTACTCTGGGGCACTAGGTCTCCTCATGGAGATCATTGTCTTTGCAGGAGGAGAGCTGGGATCCATTCCAATTATACCAGGCTTCCCTTATTCATGTCGTCCCCAGGGAAACATTACGGGATGTGGACTTAGCTGGTGTCTAGCAGGATAACCTGGAGATCCAACTGGGTACATTCCTGAGAAAAATATGGGAACATACCCCTGAGCACAAAGAGAAGAGAAAGGGCCAAGGTAAACACATACATCCTGTCATCCTGAAAGATCCCAGAAGTGTCTACAAACCATTTATCACCTCACTATCAGATATGTTCTTTTATAAGCCACGTTTCTCTGCGGTATAAAGGTATGCAGCCAGAACCTTTTCATAGTAATCTTTGTGACTGTCTTCAGTAACATCAAAGGGTTTAAAGATATGCTCTGCCTGCTCCCCCATGGCATAAACTAAAGAAGATACCTGGATAGCTCCAGTTTCCTGGTGGAGCTTTGTAGTCATTTGAAATCTTGCAAAATACTGCTTCCAGTCTGTCCATTGTGAAGCTTTGTCAGGGATGAAGTTCTCTGGGGCATTGAAGAGTGGCATGCTGATGAAATCCTGAAACCTTTGTTCCTTCTGTTTTCAAACTTTATTGCTGTTTTTCTTCTGTTTTTGTTCTCTTCTGGCACTAGTTTACTTGACACCCTGTCATGCTAGTCTGTATGAAATATGAACTGGCTACAGAGCTTGCTTCTGAATGAGAGACACACCAGATGTGTTCATCATAAAATCCTTTAGTGCTCTGCTAGGTATGACTGAGGCTAGCTTAAATAAAGTATTTTACAAACTGTGCCATCTAGTGGTTGAACTGTATAATACAGTGTAGCAATCCATTACACCCACCACTGAAAAGCAGCCAGCTCTGAAGTAAAGCTTGGCAGCTGTTTAACAGCATACAGCAGCATGTTACAAGAGCTGATGTTAAGAAGTGAAAAAGAATCTTGTAACCAGTTGACAGGGCAGGGGGAATATAAGGAGACAGAAGGAAATTACCCAATTACTCTGGGCAGGAGGCTGGGATTAAAGCCTACTCTTGCTCTGTCAGTAGTGGACAGACATGAAGCTCCCAAACAGGATCTCTTTAATCTTACAAACCTCTGGGGAAACACAGACAAAACCCTAAATCAAATCACCATAAACTTTCCTGGCCTGGGAGCTTGTGACAATGCTATCAGATGGATTGAGGGTCTTAAAGGTACCAAACCTAATTACCATCTCATCTTTTATTACATGGGGATCAACTTGTCAGCAAGTTAAGGAAGTATGGGCTGGATGAATGCACTATAAGGTGGGTAGAAAGCTGGCTAGATTGTCGGGCTCAACGGGTAGTGATCAATGGCTCCATGTCTAGTTGGCAGCCGGTGTCAAGTGGTGTGCCCCAGGGGTCGGTCCTGGGGCCGGTTTTGTTCAATATCTTCATAAATGATCTGGAGGATGGTGTGGATTGCTCTCTCAGCAAATTTGCGGATGATACTAAACTGGGAGGAGTGGTAGATACGCTGGAGGGGAGGGATAGGATACAGAAGGACCTAGACAAATTGGAGGATTGGGCCAAAAGAAATCTGATGAGGTTCAATAAGGATAAGTGCAGGGTCCTGCACTTAGGATGGAAGAATCCAATGCACCGCTACAGACTAGGGACCGAATGGCTAGGCAGCAGTTCTGCAGAAAAGGACCTAGGGGTGACAGTGGACGAGAAGCTGGATATGAGTCAACAGTGTGCCCTTGTTGCCAAGAAGGCCAATGGCATTTTGGGATGTATAAGTAGGGGCATAGCGAGCAGATCGAGGGACGTGATCGTTCCCCTCTATTCGACACTGGTGAGGCCTCATCTGGAGTACTGTGTCCAGTTTTGGGCCCCACACTACAAGAAGGATGTGGATAAATTGGAGAGAGTCCAGCGAAGGGCAACAAAAATGATTAGGGGTCTAGAGCACATGACTTATGAAGAGAGGCTGAGGGAGCTGGGATTGTTTAGTCTGCAGAAGAGAAGAATGAGGGGGGATTTGATAGCTGCTTTCAACTACCTGAAAGGGGGTTCCAAAGAGGATGGCTCTAGACTGTTCTCAATGGTAGCAGATGACAGAACGAGGAGTAATGGTCTCAAGTTGCAATGGGGGAGGTTTAGATTGGATATTAGGAAAAACTTTTTCACTAAGAGGGTGGTGAAACACTGGAATGCGTTACCTAGGGAGGTGGTAGAATCTCCTTCCTTAGAGGTTTTTAAGGTCAGGCTTGACAAAGCCCTGGCTGGGATGATTTAACTGGGAATTGGTCCTGCTTCGAGCAGGGGGTTGGACTAGATGACCTTCTGGGGTCCCTTCCAACCCTGATATTCTATGATTCTATGATTCTATGATGATTAATGACAGTGCCCAGGGATGGATGGGAGGCCTGTGTTGGTGCTATGGGGCTTTTGGAGCGAGGAGGACTGAGATACACAGATTGGTGGATCCCTCCTTCCCCTTTATCTGCTTCTGACAGCATCCAGAGGAAACTTGGTTTTAATAGCTCCATATTCCTGCTCCCTGGTCCCATGTTTCACTCACTGCTCCTGGGAGTGTCTCTGGCCTGGCGCCCTTTGTAGTTTCACCTGGCACTCAGCCTGTTCCAGGGGCACTCAACTTCACAATAATGACAAGGCTGCAAACCAAAGAGCACAGCTACTGCCATCTCCACCACAGACCCAGAAAGTAGGTCATTCATGCAGGAGGCAGGAGATCAATGAGCTGCCTTTTGTGTCATTGGCTTTGCAAAGCATTATGGGTAGGACTATTCTTTTTCTCTTTAAGGAACAGGACAGAAGAAGTTTAACAATGAAAATAAAATCATTGGCTGCTTGCGTTAGGCTGTGATACACATGCTGTGAGAGCGTCTAGCACCGGCAGCAGAGATGCTACTCCTGATGTTGGGTCACCATGTGGCCCTGAATTGGTTTACTTGGATCTAGGGCAGGAGGTGATGCTGTCATATGGACATGAGGGCCAGTCCTGCCTGAAGGGACCTGGGGGCTATTTCTCTCTATTCCCCAGCTGTTTGCCTGTTATGGTCTGGGCAAGACCCCTGGGAGGGCATAGTCTGCGGCTAGCAGAGACAAGATTTGACAGCAACAGCATCCGAATGCAAATGAAAGAGTGCAACAGCCCCTGAATACTGCCCTCAGCCCACAGATAAGTCACCAGCCACCTCCAGGTTAGCATTGTTCCACCCACTCCAGCAAGCTTTGGCTACATCAAAGGCCATCCCTCCTCTCCTTCCAGAGTCTCAGCCAAGCATCCTGCACCCAGGCTATGCTGTGGGTGAGGAGCTGCTGCAGAGGTGGGAGTGCATGCTCCACTGATACAGGGTGAACTGTGTGTGGCAGGTGATAACTCAGAGATGGGCTGTGCCTTGCTACAAGGGAACCCAAACTGTCAGCAACGTGAGTACACATGTTTTAGGGGCACTATGGTATTCAAATCAGGGAAGCTGGCACAAGCACCCCAGGTAGTGGGTGCTGGGAAGGGCCAGTGGCCAAGGACTCATGAGGGAATATCCATGATCCAGCAGCCAGGACATTGCAGGACAATAATGCAGGGGCTCCATGGCCAGCAGAAGCCAGATTGCAGCTAAGTGGGGTCCAGACTGGTAGCATCTAGGCACAGGGAGAGTAACTGTCTGGGCTGACACGGAAAGCTGGAAAACCAAAAGTAGAAAGATTACGACCTTTACCTTGTCCAGAGGGGAGCAGGATAACAGCCCTCTCTGAACAGCAGGGAAATGGGGCAGCTATTCAACGGGGAGTTGGGGGACGCAGAATTGGACCCAGTGTGAAATACAGTGGGAATACCAGGTGGCTTCAGTCCCTGGGCAATGGACTTTAACTCCCCCTACAAGCTGCATCCGCACGAGCAGCTCACAGGAAATCTCCCTCCTTGCACTAGCTCCAGTGCTAGCGAGGTGGGAGTGCTGGTGCAGGTGGTCGTGTGTTGCACTGTCCCCAGTGCTAATGATTTGTAGGGACACAGATTCCAAGGCCAAGAAGGGACTGCCGTGATCATCTAGTCCAGGGGTCAGATCCAAAATTGGGTTACCAGAATGTTTCAAAGAGTCCCATGGCAGCTCCTGTCCGACAGGACTGGCTGGGCTCATCTCTCTGCTCCAGGCACTGCAACCTCTGGGGTCCCAGCGCCACTCAGGACTGGCCCAGCCGTCATGATGAGGGAAGTCTGGCTAGGCCAAATTTGAGTGAATGGCCCTGCAACCCCATAACCCAGGTCACAACTTCACTCACACAAATTTGGTCTAGTCAGGGGGTGGGGCCAACCCATAGCAATTCTGCAACCCTGGAGCTTGCCCCACACGGAGCAAAGAGCCAAACCTAGCCATCCCCACAGCACAGGAGCTGCCACGTGCGGTGAGTGCCAGGCAGCACCTACCCACCCCTAGAGGACAGGACCTGACCGAAACTACCTCAGCGCCTCCACCCCAGACTATTTACTGGGTCGTGATAGGCTATAAACATTTACAAATGGGTCCTGAGCCAGAGAAGGTTGAGACTCACTGACATAGTCTGACTTCCTGCATAGCACAGGGCAGAGGACTGCCCCACAATAATTCCTAGAGCAGATCTTTTAGAAAAACATCCAAGCTTGATTTAAACATTGTGAGTGATGGAGAATCCATCACAATCCTTGATAAGTTGCTCAAAGGGTTAATTACTCTCACTGTCAAAAATTTACACCTTATTTCCAGTCTGAATTTGTCTAGCTTTAACTTCCAGCCATTGGATTGTGTTATATCTTTCTCTGCTAGAGTGAAGAGCCCATTATCAAATATTTGTCCCCACGTAGGTACTTATAGACTGTGATCATGTCACTCCTTAACTTTCTCTGTGTTAAGATAAATAGATGGAGCTCCGTGAGTTTGTCACTTAAGGCGTGCTTTTTAATCCCTTAGTCATTCTCATGGCTCTTCTCTGAACCCTCTCAAGTTTGCTTGAAGTGTGGGCATCAGAATTGGGAGCAGTATTTCAGCAGCGGTCACAACAGTACCAAATGCAGAGGTAAAATAACCTTTCTCCTCCTACTCAAGATTTCCCTGTTTATGCATCCCAGGATGGCATTAACTCTTTTGGCCACAGCGTCGCACTGGGAGCTCAAGTTCAGCTGATTATCCACCATGCTTCCGAAATCTTTTTCAGAGTCACTGCTTCCTGGGGTAGAGTCCCCCCATCCTGTGAGTAAGGCTGACATTCTTTGTTTCTAGTTGTGTGCGTTTACATTTAGCCATATTAAAATGCATATTGTTTGCATGTGTGCAGTTTACCAAGAGATCCAGATCACTCTGAATCTATGACCTGTCCTCATCATTATTTACCACTTTCCCCAATTTTGTGTCATCTGCAAACTTTATCAGTGGTGATTTTATGTTTTCTTCCAGGTCATTGATAAAAATGTTAAATAACACAGAGCTAAGAACAGATTCTCAGCGGGACCCCCCTAGAAACACACCAGCACAATGTCCTTTCCCTGTTTACAGTTACATTTTGAGACCTGTCAGTTAGCCAGTTTTTAATCCATTTAATGAGGGCCGTGTTCATTTTATAGTGTTCTCGGTTTTTAATCAAAATGTTGTGCAGTATCAGCACTATGACCCCTTATCAGCCAAACTTGCGATCACATCGGAAAAAGATTTCAGGTTAGTTTGACGGTGGGGCGATTAGGGCAGGCTGGCTGTGTGCTGCGGTAGCTCTGGTGCCGGTGAGTTGGGGGCGCTGGTGCAGGCAGCTGCGTGTTGTCTGATGCTGCACAGTGCACAAAAGCCTCTTGGAGAAGAGAGTTGTGACTGTGAGCGTTCTATGATCCTTTTCCCACATGGACGGGGTCATTCGGGCTACAGAGCTTTGATAAAAAGGATTTCCAGCTACACCCTTGCAGCTATACCCATGGGTGGGGAAGAGCTTTGAGAGATCCTTTGTGGAGTAGCCTTTGAAGAGTGGGTCACCCCAGCTGGATGAGGCATGGCTCCACCCCTTCGCTCTCCAGGAGCTGAGAAGTAAATGTCTATCTGACAGACACACAGATCATCTAATCTAACCATCTAATCTATCGATCTATCTAGCCCTATACACCCCTTCTATCTATCTATCTATCCTTTCCTGCCGCAGTATATATGTGTGTATATATCTCCCCAGGTGTTTTGAAGGTGGCCATCACCACGGTATCTAACCCTTTAAGTCAGCTCCTTCCCATTAAGAATTAGTTTAGAATTCCCATTAGGAAACCGGGTTCTGCAGAATCTCAGCTGAAGAAACGTCTGCAGCAGCAGCTTGTGTCCCACAGGAGCCTCAGCAGCCCTGGCTCCCTGTCCGCTCACTGCACAGAGGGATCACCTGCCTGGCAGAGTTAATGACATCCCCCAGGACTGTTTTCTGCCCCTCCCCCCATGCTCTGAGCTTCGACATGCTGCCCAGGTTCCTCCGATGTGTCTTCAGGCAGGCCCAGCACTTGGCCTGCTTGGGGGGCCTGGAAGGGGAGATGGGAGAGAGATCATGAGTAAGGTGGCGTGTCTGTCATGGAGGTCATGGAAGTAATGGATTCTGTGACTTCCTGTGACCTCCGTGACTTCTTCAGCTGCCGGTGTTGGCTCAGAAGCTGCCCGAGCCGAGCAGCCCCTGGGCCAGCAGCAGCAGTTTGGGTGTGGGAGGGGGCTCAGGGCTGGAGCAGGGGGTTAGGGAGTGGGGGGGCATTTACCTGGGGGTGGGGGTTCCCCAGCTCCCACTGACATGTCCCTGCAGCTCCTAGACAGAAGGGTCAGGGGGGCTCCGCATGCTGCCCACACCTGCAGGTCCCGCCCCTGAAGCTCCCATTGGCTGTAGTTCCCAGCCAATGGGAGCTGGCCTGCAGAGCCAGCACTTGTGGTGGGAGCAGCAGTGAGCAGAGCCCGGTAGGGAGCCTGCAAGCCCCGTCAGTCCCCCTGCCAGCACCAGAGGGGGTCCTGGCCACGTGCTGCTGCCCGCCCCCCGCCCCAGCACCAGAGGGGGTCCCAGGCCACCCACCCCCCGGCACATGCAGTTAAAGCCCCCCCCCCCCCAGAGCACCCGCAGCCTCGTGGGCCAAGTTTTAGTTAGGGGTATATGGTAAAAGTCATGGACAGGTCACGGGCCATGAATTTTTGTTTACTGCCTGTCCATGACTTTTACTAAAAATACCCGGGACTAAAACGTAGCCTTAGCCATGAGGGCTCACACATCCACCTGAGCAGAAAAGCCTGGAACACTGCTGCTTCTAAAATCTGACAGCAGCAGCCCTAAGCAGAGGGATTTGGAGAGCAAGTTGCAGGCTCCTTCTCTCAGTGAGATGATAAATGGGGGTCAGAGAGCGGCACAATTGCCCCTGAACCATGGGGACATCTTCCCGGGCCCAGCAGAGCGATGGGAATGCGCCAACAGAAATGGCTGCTGCAGCCACCAGAGATCCTAAATTCATACCACTTAGTGATGACACAGACTCTCCCCATGCCCTCAGCCCATAGACATGAGACTCAAGGCCTTAGTATCTACCTGCGCACAGCACAGTTTGTCTACTTCGACAGCAAATACTTGTGCCAAGAACGTATTGTCATGCCAGGATTTCAGCACTTTTTAAAGCTGCAACCAACAGAGGCTCCAGTGGAAGAGCGAGTGAACCATGGTTCACTAGCTGACTGAAAGTTTCAGAGCTCCATAACCCACAGGGGCTTGCATTAACCCAGCTCATGGAGCATTTATAACCTCTTCCTTTCTAGAGACTGTATTTGTCTGGCCCCCACCATGTGTGCCTTGCAATCTCTGTCACATCGACCCTTGCAACACCCCTGTGCAGTAGGGCATGGCTATTATCCCATTGTACAGATGGGGACGAAGGTCCAGGAAGGCTAAGGCCACACAGGGAGTGTGTAGTGGAGCAGTGAACTGAGCCCATGTCCCCCAAGGCCCAGGTTGGGGCCCGCACCCCTGAGTCATGCTTCCTATCAGTGAAACCCATTCCCAGTGCTCTCATTTACTGGTAGGGCCTACGTTCTGGAGACAGCCAGCTTTCCGAGCCGGTAAAAGTTTGGGCTGCTTTTAGGAGGACTCAGCTGAGGAGGTCTCATGTGAGACCTTTTCCAGTGATGGCTGGTTGCAGGGCAGTGGGTGGGTGTTGTGTGACATTCTGTGACTCACCCAGATAAGGAAGGGCTCCTGCCCCCACTTGCCCCGTAACCATGGAGGCCTTTATGCTGTGCATCTCCAGTTCAATTGCCTGACACCAGCCACAAGCACAAGTTCTCATCCTGGCTTCCACCAGGCTAGTTACTGCTTGAGGGTGACAGCACCAGCCTTTCCAGTACCCAAGTCCGCCCAAATCTGTCTCCCACAAATTCTTAACTACCAGACACATGGGCTGTTTCCTTCTGAAGGCGTAAACCAGTCCCTCAGGTGCCAGTTCACTTTGTCACCCGCATGCCACAGAGTTTGCACACCAGAGACATGCTAGGGGCAAAAACCAAGAGTTTATTTAATAGAAAAATCACAGAGCCAAAGATGCCATAGGGAGGGAAAACAAAGACATCCACATTTCCCAGAAAAGGACATAAAGTCGCACCCTTAGACTTTACCCTTTCATGCTCGATAAAATCCTTTTTCTAATACAAGTTCCCCTGTTGCTGTTGAACGGTTTCATGGTGTACCTTCTAGCCATAGGGGGTGTAGGCCTGGCTGGAGCCTTAGGCCTAACTAAGAGTATGAACCAGAGGAGGCGTTGGCAGAATAGTAACACACTAGGTGTCAGTTAATCAAGTAAGCCCATTCCTGACTGGAGAGGATGGTACAAAAATCACACGGATCTCTCTAGGAACTGTGTAAACACATTCCTAAGCAATGGTACAAGAATACACTGACCCAGTGTAACGATAAGGAGGGGCTGACAGGATAACGGATGAGGATGCTTTGTTTGAACAAGGAGGGACAAGACATAAGGGTGGTAAGTGGCAACGGCTGGAGTGTAATACACCATTTGTTTGTAGCAGTATATAAAAGGAGAAGTCATAGGAGGAGAACCTTTGTACTGGCCGAGGGGACAGCACCCTGATACGTTGATGGAGCCTTTACTTTGTCACGAGCATACGTGTGTTAGTGTCCCCGTGAGCCGGTGGACAGGGTGCTCGGACTGCGCTTTGCTGGCAATAAACCTGGCTGAGCAGCTTGGCCACTGATCTGAGCCCGTGGGCCGTCCTTAGGAGTAACGCGGACGTCTCTGCAGCTGCTATCAGCGCTCCAAGAACAGCGGCATTCACAGTGCTGCAGCAACAGCAACTCACCGCAACACTAACAACAGGGGGACCAGGGCTCATGGACAGCTTCCCACTAGGGGCCGGCCTGCAGGTTCTGGATGAAACCCTGTTCCAAGCCTCCTTTTAAAAAGGCTGTCCCCCCTTTTTCTTCTCTCCTGGCACAGTGACTCACAGTTATTTGGGGGGGGGGGGAGGGGAATTTCCCTTTTGACTTGATAGCTAGAAAGTCTCAGTATCTTCCCACTAACAGCCCACCCTTGTCTGTGCCTGGCCTGGCAATGGGTTGTTACTTGCAGCTGGCTGTGTGCACACACCTGGCTCTGGAGCTGCCTCTCTCTGCTGTGAGATGTCGCAGTTTTCTATATACACAAAACTATAGATTCATAACTACAGTCTGTATACATAGGTCATAATGACCATCAGTTCAGAACCTTACAAGCTTTCATAAAAGACCTTACTCTGCACACTCGTTAGAGTGTGATAAGACAGCGTGCACTCAGTTGGTTCAACGGCTCATTTTTGGGGCTTAAACCTTCTGTTCTCCCCTTGGGATGTCGGAATCTTGATTGTCACACCTTGGTCACTGCCACTGCTCAGGAGACCTCAGTCAAAGGCTACCTAGAAGGAAGACACCTAGAAGGAAGACATTAAGGTGGGAAAGGCTGGGCAAGTAAAAGACAGGCTGGCCTTTGAGTGTCTTGGGGGAAGACAGCCGCTTTCAGGAGGGGGGAATGTAGTGTATACACGCTGCTGCACATGGTTTGCGGTGGTATTGGAACAAACTCTATGGTGATAGGTACAGTTAACAATAGCATGTGCTCCCACAGATTAACCCTTCATGGAGCTCAGGCTGAACAGCTGATTCCACCTTAACAAGTTAACTAGGAACAACACCTTCCATGTCTAGACAATGTCCATCCAGCAGTGAGGTCTGTGCTGAGCGGCTGCCCTGCACCCCTGGGCATTCCTCAGCTGGCTGCTTCAAGCAGGTTGCAGCTGCGTAGTGGGGATCAGAACCTAATCCAGTGTGATTGTGCCATGTAAGCTAGACACACTGCAGTGCAACCCAATGGGGATGAATTGCTGTGATATCCGAGTCTCCACAAAGGTTTATTCCCATCTCACCTATGGCTCTAGAGCAGCCAGCGTAATGCTATTTACCTACAGTGGTATATTTCACCACCACAAGGTGCTTTCCCCTGTGCTGCTTAGTCCCAGGGAGAGTGGGTTAGAATCAGTTTGCTTTAACTAGTTCCAAAGGGTATGTCTACACTGCAAAAAACCACCCGGGGCAGTGAGCCTCAAAGCCCAGGTCTACACACGGGCTCATGGGCTTGTGCTAATAATAGCAGTGTAGACAATCCTGCTCAGGCTGGAGTTTGAGCTCTGAAACCCGGAGAGGGGGTTGGGTCTCAGATCCTGAGTGGGAATGTCTACACTGCTGTATTCAGTGCTGTCACGCAAGCCCTGCGAGCCCAAGTCTCTAGACCCAGGCTCTGAAACTTGCTGCTGCAGGGTAATTTTTTTTGCAGTCTCCAGGTTTAGGGAAGCCTCTGCTGAGATCAGACTCAGCTGTGGACAATGGCTGAATCCAGAGCAGTCCCAGTGTCACCAGCTCTTGTGAGTCTCACGATATTTGGTGTATTTTTGAAAGCCCCAGCTCCTGGAGTCCTGGGAGGAGGTGAGAATCGCAGCTTCCATTTGAATCGTCAGTCAATGGCTTTTCTCCTCCAGCACAGAGATTCAGGGAGCCGTAACAACCTTGTTTCTTTTGACACCATGTAATGCTGCCCAAAGCTGTGATCCATCCTAGCACACAGGTGTGATTGGGAACAATAAAGAACTGCCAGCCGGTCTCAGCACAAGCCGCCTCCCTCCGATTCTTAGCTCTCTTTGCTAAATGTCCCCTTATGGCTGCAGATGACCTGTAGGTGACTAATTACACATGAGGAGGTGACTTCCCTGGAGCTCTGTGGATTGTAGCAAGCCAATTGTCTCCTGCTACCAGAGCCCAGGAAGGAATGAGAATTCAACAAACATGGGCCAAGGAGCTCTCTAAATGGGACCTTTACAATGGGAAGCACATGCTGCCCTTGGTCTCTAAGCTGGCTAAAGCGAGAGGCATCCTGAGAACATGCTGCCTCCTCTTGCACTGTATTCAGACCCCGTGCTGTGCTAATGACAGGTTACAGGCCAGTGGTGCTTGAAATAGCAGCATATATTAGGGGACCCAGTGCAGGGCCATGGGGAGCCTGTGTTCGTGTTTAGGAGACAAGCCCCTGTATGATTCATTGAGCCTCAGCCTTCTGGGTCTAAAAAGCATAACCCCAGCCACCTGAGCTAAAGCTACAACCCCACAGCAGCTAGCAGGAACAGGCTCATCCGTCCCCTGGGGCACTCGCTGTCCTATAGAGTGGCAGCGACCTAGGTTACTGTGGGGTTTGCGTTGACATTTTTCACAGGCTGGTTTTGTTATCTCTGGAAGCATTTACGGGGCCAAACTAATGTGAGAGCTGGTGTTTTTCAGCTATTTCCTGTCTCTAGGAACTGAGATGCCATGAATAACATGGAAACCCTGTCTTCCTGCAGTCCCATTAGTGAGTCTCTGAAGCATAAAAAAAGCCATTGGAAAAAGTAAATAAATGCTAATTAAATTAACCACCAAACTAGGTTAATGTGGTGCTAATGGTTCCAATCCCAGATGTGCACTCATCAGGAAATGCAGAAATGAAGGATCTTACAGTAACTGCGTAAGCCTTGCATGGTGCAGACAGGATGGCAGATTGGCTCCTATTGGCTGCTGAAGTCCAGAGGAGTCATGCCTGAACAGTCAGGGGATACAGGGGTCTCTGTTACAGCTGCTATCTGCAATGGCATGAATATTGCTTGGCACTCACAAAATTCCTCAGTTAGCAGCGTGGAAGGGTTGTCCTGGGGCCAAGTTGCTAGACTAGGATTTAGAGGGCCTGTGGGTTTGATCCTTGGTGCTGGCACAGACTCCCCATCTGACCCCAGGCAAGCCATTGTCAAATGGGAGGTCATGACACTGCCTTGTTCTGTTTCAACTGTGAGATAGCTGAGGTAAGAGCGGTTTCTTATTCTGTCCAGGTATAGTATCTAGTCTAGTGGGACATCAAGCTGCTAATGTCATACAAATCATTGTAAGTATGGGCCAAACAGAAATGTCCTACAGTGGTAATGAAATGAACTGCAATGTTATGTGCAATTGCAAAGCTGTGAACAAAGTGCTAATGACCACTAGCCATTTAACAACCAAACTAGTGACCCAAAGCATTCCACAAAATGTCCTGCGGGCACTATGGGCAAGCTAAGGCTACTGCGGAAATCTGAGCTTGGCATTTCCTGGTTTGGACGATTGCAAATAGCAGTCTAGATAAGAAGAGTCCATGAATGTCACCCAATCTTTGTGTCATCTGCAAATCTTATCAGAGATGATTTTATGTTTTCTTTCAAGTAATCGATACAAATGATAAATAGCATAGGGCCAAGAACAGCCCCCTGCTGGACCCCACTAGAAATACACTTGCTCAATGATGATTCCCTATTTATAGTTACATTTTGAGATCTATCAGTTAGCCAGTTTTTAATCCATTGAATGTATGCCACGCTGGTTTTGCATTCTCCTAGTTTTTTAAAATTATTTGTGGGTACCAAGTCAAACGCCTTAAAGAAGTCTAGGGGTATGTTTACAGTGTGGGCTGGGGGTGTCAGTTGCAGCTTAAGGATGCACGCCTGCACTAGCTCTGATCAAACTGAAAAAAGAGTTGAGTCACAGTGCTGTGAATGGCAGGAGGGACTAGGCATGTACTCGGGGGGGCTTTTCCCTCCTGCAGCTTGTGGTACGAGAGCTACACTTTATTTTAGCAGGTACGTCTCCTCAAGATGGGAATTGCACCCCCAGTTTGAAGGGCAGCCGGGCCTACCTTAGGTATATGACAACTGTGCTTTGACCTATAGCAACCAAATTTGTGATCGCCTCCAAAAAGAGATCAATTACTCTAACAGGATCTCTCTCCCATAAGCCCATGCCACCCCCAGTTTGCACACAACCTATAGTGTAGGCAGGGTGTGAGCGAATCTCATCCTCTTTCCGACCCTGCTGAGCTGCACCCTGTTTAGGCGCGAGGAGGGCTGACAGATGAGTGTAATAAATATGCTAATGAGCATAAATTAATTATTCCTAATTAAAAAGGATCGTGAGAAGTTCCCACCTACCCGTCTCTGTGTGCAGGCAGCAGCTCCAGCCACTCCGGTGCGATCAGCATAGGAGCTTGGCGCTGCAAATCACGTTCCAGTCATTAAACAGCAGGGAGGAGTCCCAGCTCCCCTAGCTGGAATGGGGTGGGGTACACGCTGAAGCAGCCTAGAACAGCAGGCCCACAACACAAGGAAATTGAAGCAAGAGGCACACATAGGTGGCTGATAAAATGTAATAGCCATGACCCAGCAACAGCCTGAACAAATGGCAACAATCCAAATGGCAGGTCCATAGCAGCAGGCCCTGAGTAACTGCACATACCCATGCTATGCACGCGCACACACGCACGCAAACGCACGCACTGGAATGCTGAGCTGATGGAGCAGGGAACACACGGGGGAACGTATTCCTGCACTGCTGACTCTTTTCTCCGTGCCCCAGCATCGGCTGCACTGGAGAAAAGCAGGATCTCAGTGCGTGACGAGATCCGGAGAATCCCTCCTGAACCCGGGGCTTTACAACCGCTTGCATCTATCACAAGCGGCTGCGCCTTCCTGCTCTGGCACCTCCCACCAGCCATCGCACCCCGGCCTGGGCACCAGCACCATGCTTGTGCCAAGCCATTGGCCAGGAGATACAAGGGGGTGGCAGGCTTCTAATGCCGCACAATGACATGATTAATATTTTCCTTCCCTTTCTCATTGTGGCTGCTGCAAAGGCACAAAGGCAGCTGTGGAGCGATGGATTGTGTGCTGCCTCCTGAAAGGGAACCCCCGCCAGCTGCACAATGGGGCCTGCTGCTCCCATAGCTAATTATTTCTGCTTTGGTAATTAGCAAACGACACACAAATAAAACACTAGGCATGCGAGTACAATGGTTGGGTGATAGAGACCCACTCCTGCATATTTGTGAAGCTCGGAAATAGATGCGCTTGATCAGTGGTGCAAGTGGAATCCATTTCTGACCAGTACGGGGGGGGGCAGCAGCTAACGGGGGGGCACGTGACCGCCTCACGTGACCTTCCATATGACTCCTCTCTGCCCTGCCCCCAGCCCAGGGCCTCCACGCTCTCCCTGTCCCCTCCCCATGATCCACCCCCATTAACGGGGGGGGGGGGGGGCAGGAGGGGCTCTATCCTCCTCCTGCTGAGCCGGAGACTTCTGAACCACAGCGGTGAACGGAGCAGAACGTGGGACCACTGGGTGCCATGCCCATGCCCGCAGCTGCTCTGGCGCGGCTGTACCACCCCCAGCCCTTCCACACAGGGTCTCCTCCGTCTGGGCAGCAGCCTCCTCACCCTCCTGCCCGCCGCTCGTCTCCCTGCTAGTCTCCTCACTGTCCGTCCGGCGCACCCCCGCTGTCTGCCCAACCACCCGTCTCTTCCCCGCCGGCTGCCCGCTCGCCTCCTCACCTGAATATCGGGGCAAATGGCGTCCTGATCGTACATCGGTCAGGACATGGGACAAAGGGCTAAATATCGGGAGAGTCCCAATTTTATCGAAGCGTGGGGCCCTCCAAAGCACGGGGCCCAGGGTGGTCACTTGTCAATTTGTCCTACCCAAGGGACGGCTCTGTGGCCGGTGGCCCCATGTTCTGCTCTTTCCCTGCTGCGGTTTCTGGGAGACCTCTGCTGTTCAGGGCTCTCCTGGGAACCGCAGCGGGGAAAGGAGCAGAATATGGGACCACCAGGCAGCACCATGCCGGCAGCTCTTCCGGCAGCTATACCAGCCCCCACCCCGCCCTCCCAAGCCCTGTCCTCCGGCGGGCTGCTGTACAGATGGAGGAGACCCTGCGTGGAAGAGCTGGGGGCAGTACAGCTGTGCTGGAGGAGCTGCAGGCGTGGAGCCACCCAGCAGCCCCACGGTCTGCTCCTCCTGTGTCTCTCCAGTACGCCATACCAAATATCTTGCTGGTATGGCGGACCAGACCGTACCGCCCTAGTTGCACTGCTGCACTTGATTTACATCTCCAGACACAGAGGATGCACAGTGCTGTCACAGGGTATGTGTACACTGCACGTGACGGAGTGATTACAGCATGGGTAGGTATTAGCTTTAACCTACCTTGCAGAGGGTCACACAAGCTTCAGCATGAGCTAGCAACCAGAGTATGTATGCAGGGAGCCTGATCGGCTTGTCATCTCATTGCTAACCCATGCTGAAGCCCGTGCCGCCACATCCACACTACTCTTGTCACCTGTGCCAGCTAGATTAAAGCCAGCCTGGGTCCGCCTGCTCATGCTATAATCACAACTCCACTTGCAGCATAGCTACACCTGTAGAGTCAGTTGTTTAGTTTGCCAGTAACATTCCCAGTGACAGCAAGACAGAGCTGCTGGGGAGACACCTGTGACTTAGGGAGAAGAACAAGAGGCAAATAACTCAACGGACGTGCAAGGTCCCAGAATGCATCATGTCTGCTGGATGTTGGAGTCAGCCAGTGTGTAGGGGGGTGCCCATTGTATCCTATAGCCCATCTCCTGTTCACCCATCCATGCATCTAAGCCATTCTGAATCCAGCCCCAGAGCTTAGGGCCCTTCAGGACTCGTGTTCTCATTCTCTGTCTCGCTGACCAAGCTCATCACCCTAGCACCTGATCATCAGAGTACCCATTCATGCCAAACAATCCCAGTTGCAGGGTGAAGAGTTCAGCCCATATTGTACTCCATCATCCCCATCATGGTAGTGTCTGAACATCTGCCCATCCCACCCCAAGCATTGTCAGACCTACTGTAAGGTCCAGAGATGCCAAGATGCCAGATGTCAAAGACTCATAGATTCAAGGCCGTAAGGGACCATTATGACCTATGAGGAAAGGGTGAAAGAACTGGACATGTTTAATCTTGAGAAGAGAAGACTGAGCAGGGACCTGATAACAGTCTTCAAATATGTAAAAAGGTGTTATAAAGAGGACAGTGATCAATTGTCCTCCATGATCATCAAGGGTAGGACAAAAAGGAATCAACTTAGTTTGCAGCAAGAGAGATTCAAGTTAGATGTTAGGAAAAGCTTTCTGAGTCTAAGGATAGTTAAGCACTGGAACAGGTGACCTAGTGAGGTTGTGGAATCCCTGTCCTTGGAGGTTTTTAAGAACAGGTTAGACGAACACCTGTCAGGGATGGTCTAAGTTTACATGGTCTTGCCTTAGTGCAGGGGCCAGTGGCGGATTAATGATTTTGCTGCCCCTAGGCCCTGAAATAATTGCTGCCCCCTTATGAACTTGTTTTTAGTTTTTTTATAAATTGGCGCCGTCATTGGTGGTTTCAATACGAGCTATGTGCTCCGGGGCTGGAGCACCCATGGAGAAAAACTGCTCCCCGTCCCACCCCCGGCCCCAGCTCACCTCCGCTCCGCCTCCTCCCCTGAGCGTGCTGCCAGGTCCTGCCTCTCCCCGCTCCCTGCCAGCATTTGTGCACAAAACAGCTTCGGGCAGCTGAGAGGGAGGGGGGAAGAGGGGGGAAGGCCAAGCACTCAGGGGAGGAGGCGGGGCCAGGGTGGGGATTTGGGGAAGGAGACCAATAGGGGCAGGGAGGGGGTGGAGTTGAGGCCGGGACTTTGGGGAAGGGGTTGGGGTGGAGTTGGGATGAGGCCGGGGGGGCCTGAGCACCCACCGGCGCCGGGGGAAGTTGGTGCCTCTGGCTGCTATTATAAATTTGCCGCCCCTGCAAATTTGTCGGCCTAGACGATAATACACCACTGGCAGGGGGATGGAATAGATGACGTCCTGAGGCCCCTTCCACCCCTACTATTCTGATTATGATAATCGAGGCTGACCTCTTGCACTGCACAGGCCAGAAAACTTCACCCAATGATTCCCCATGGGATCTGGTTGAGCTAGAGCAGATCTTCTAGAAAGAAGCACCCAATCCTGATGTAAAGATTTCAAGTGATGAGAACCCCACCATGTCCCTAACTAAGTGGTCCCAATGGTTAATTACCTGCACTAATAAAAATTTTAGCCTTATCTAGTTTGAATTTGTCAAGCTTCACCTTCCAGCCCCTGGAACTGAAAACAACAAATTTCCAAAAACGAAACTGTCCCATTTCAAACACCATTTTTGATGAAAATAATGTTGCCCGTTTTCAACTGAGCAGCTAGTCAAAGTCTGGGGCTCTGTGGGTGTTCCAGTGGGGAGTAGAAATTGGAGGGGTTTCTTTGATGCAGTGTTGTTGTTTTACAAAGAATGTACAAAGTCCAGAGTCTCTGAACACTGAAGGAATCAAATAGCAGGAAACAGCTTCTTTTGCTCATAGCACCAAGAGTGGTCTTTTCAGCCTGCCCACATCTCTCACCCAGAAAAACTCTCCCCAGGTTTCTTCCAGAATCAGCCACAGGCTTCGAGCTGCTCTTTCAGCCTGCCTCTCTCAGGATGTGACTACACAACAGCGGTACAACTGCAGTGCCGCAGCTGTGCCTCTGTAGCGCCATAGCGTAGATGCTTCCTACATCGACGGAAGGGAATTTTCCATGGAAGTAGTCAATGTATTTGTTTGAGAGGCAGGAGCTAGGTCAATGGGAGAATTATTCCGTTAACCTAGCTGAGTTTACACTGCGGGTTAGGTCACCAGGGGGTGAGAGTTTTCAAGCCCTGAGAAATGTACCTAGGTTGATCTAATTTTTAGGTGTAGACCAGGCCTCATTCAGTCTGTTCTCAGTGTCTGTGTGTTCTTCCTTGCCCTGCCGCACCACACACACACACCTTGTCACAATCTCAAGTGGAATCCTCTACCCACCTAGTGTTAGTTTCTGGGCAGGCTCTATTAGGCTTTGTTTTAAGTGTGGCCCCTTGACTGTCTCTTATAACTGACTTAGATGGGGGACTCATTCACACAGCAGTGCAAAGAGGTTTTCACTCAATCCATGCCAAAGTTTCACCCAGCTCATAACAACAACATCGATTTTGTAGAAGCCGGCCATGTGACGAAACCAGCCAATCAAACTTGGCCATTGGACCGCACCTCACGAGGATTGAAACCGAGACACTCAGGATGAAACTGGTGAACAAAAGCTGGGAAACGTAAAACAAAAATCAACCCCCTCAAAACGTCTGCCTTGAAACTGTTCAGAAAATACAAAATAAAAACACATTTGTGAAAAGATGCTGAAATGTAATGGAAAATAAAAACAAGACTCAGAAATGTGGCCCGGCTTTGGGCATGACTTGTTTGGGGATAGTTTTTCCAGTTAGATTTTGTTTCTGCCCAAGATTGCAAAATTCTCTGGAAGAACATACTTCATTATAACATGGAGATTATTTATCCTGTAGTTGGCCGTAACTTTCAGTACCTTCAATAGGAACCATTTCCAAGTTAAGCAATGAAGCAGCCTAGCAATTAGCTGTGTTTAATTCTCTTAAGCTTATTGCTATAATTAATGTCTAACTTTCTGAAGTATAATTAAACTGGAATTGTTTCATGTTCAATAGCTAAAATGTCCCATTAGATAAAGTTAATGCAACTGTCTGTGATGGCAGACGAAGGCTGTGAGGCCTTTCTATGAGGGACACATAAATAACCTTAAAAGAAAACATACAAGCAAAAATGTGGATGGAGTAATGGCAATACCATTAGGAACAGTCATTCGTGGGGCTGCATGAGCATCGGCTGAATGGCTTAATGGCTAATTACAAAGGCAGTAACATTTGTGTACTCCACTGCATGGGAACACAGTACCCGAATGGGGATAGCAGCAGAGTGATGGTCTTCGAGCCAATAGGCCAGATTTTAAAGGACTCAAGGCCCCTAAAGATGCAGCTAGGTACCTAGAGGCATTTTTAAAAAGTGCTTAGGTGCCTAAATCTGGCCCAATGTGCCTTTCTCAGTGGCTGATCACTAACTCGTCCCTTACTGCGTGTTTGCATTACACGTAATAATGCTGTTTTCTTTTCTGTCGATGGGGTCGTCTTGAGACCCAAGATCAGGTGCTAGAGGGGGGAAAAAAAGGAATGATGAAGAAACGCTGAGGATGGAGAAGGGCGCCGACAGCAGGTAGCTGGGCTAGAGCAAGGATAGTGGAAATGCGGAGCCAGAAAAACCAGAGGCTCCTAATGAAGGAGCTGGAGAAAGGCAAAGAGAGAGCAATGGAAGCTCAGGAAAATAGCAAACGGGGAGGCAGAGGTGGCACGTACCCAACTGAGATGCAGGGCATGGAGAAGCAAACAACCCTGGGAAGATAGGAGAGAGACAGGTGTGAGAGAGGGATGGGGTGGGAATAAAGGGAGGAAGAAGGCATAAAGAAGTCAGGTACAGCAATAAAGGAGAGCAAGTCGCCATATGACTTGAGATGGGGAATCAGGACTGAGGCAGTGAGAGGGTTGCTGAGCCAGGTTGGTGGGAATGGCTGGTTGGGAGTGAGGTGTTGGTGGGAACAGACTGTCTGGCTGTGCATGGGATGTGTTCAGCGGGGTGATATTTTGGACCCCTAGCTCTTTTTGTTCCTCAGGAGGTTTGACTCATTCTGGCTGATAATGGGGGAGAGGGAGAGAGGCCATAAAATAACCCCTGGCTGGGTGTTGCTAAGTGCTGTTTTTCATATGATTGCAGGTTTGTAATTAGCCACATCAGGGCCATGGGCTGGAGCTTTCCCTTCACACTGTAGAGAGCCAGGGCCATACCAGCTCAGGGTGGTGGGCATGGGGCAGAAGGGAGTGTGCTGGAAACTGCACATCTGGGGGTGTTTAAAAAGCTACTGGGCAGTGCAGCAATAAAGGTCCTGTAGGGATGAATCCTGCGCTGGCAGGGGGCAGACGAGATGGGCCTAATTCCTGTGGGCCTGATCCAGCTCCCATTGAAGCCAATGTGAATATTTCCAATGCCCCGAGCCAGGGGTGGATCACCTATGTTTCTATAGTTAATCCCAAAGGAACCATCACAGGGAAGGCAGCTGGTAGCTAAGACATTGACTGTTCTCCTTTACCAAGAATGAGACGGAATAAGAAGTGATTCCAGGGACATTCCCACCATTCTGCCTTGGAAGATCAGACAGACACTTTTTTCAACAGGAATAATCCCGGGAGTTTAATAAAAAAATCAAGGAAATTGCGAGGGGCATTTCTGAGCCTTGGGGTGGGCTAACCATGGTGTGCTGTGCATCTGTGGTTGCATGAGAAGTTGCTAAGGAAACACCTTGGTGGGTCTCTACCTACAATGTCTGCACAAGAGCAATTGGACACTTGTATTTTTTTCAGAAGTTTCAAGTAACACCAAAATAATCAGGTTAGCACAGTGGGAGAATCCTTCACAGTCTGTGTCCAGCACCTCTTCAGTCTCGAGCCAGGATCTGGCTGCAGCTGCTGCTCGCTGATAAGTCTTAGGAACTCTCTCCCAAAAACATTGCAGGCCTGAGAGCAGCAGCAGGGACACAGGCCCTGTGCACTTCTCAGAGCTCTGTGCACCACACTCCTCCCTGGGCATTTTTCAACAATAAAAATAAATTTAAACCAAAGTTGTCAAACTTGGGTGCCTTGAATTAAGCTCATAAATCCACAACTAGGCACCTAAATAGGAGCTTCAAAGTTTAGACACATTAATCTGTAATGGGCTCATTAATGCCCACGTACAGAGGTAACATCAAGTCCCTGCTCTTACTCCATATGCCCCAGTTTATACATCCAAGAATTGCAAACTTGGCCAGCAATGATTTTACATCTATTTCCAGATCATTGATAAAGATGTTGAAAAGTGTTTGGGAGAAGGACAGATCCTTGCACAACCCCACTAGAAACACCCAAATTGGATAATGAGTCCTCATTTGGTGTTACATTTTATCATCTATCACTTAGCTGTTTATAATCCATGTAATATGGGCTGAATTGATTTTGTATAGTGTTAATTTTTAAATCAAAATTTCTAATGCCTGATAGTTAACTTCGCCAACCAAATTTGTGATCTCATTCAAAAATAATATTGTTTGTTCAACAAGACCTATTTTCCATAAAATCTTGACGACTGTTATTAATTAGGCTGCCATCCTTCAATTCCTTACTTCCTGTGGCCCATATTAGCTTTTCCATGATTTTGCCTGGGATCAATGTCAATTAACCAGCCTATAATTACCAGGGTCATCTTGTTTTCTGCCATTTCCATCTAGTCCTGTTGCTAATTCTGGTCTAATCAAATCAAATTTAATTTTTAAACAGATGTGAAAGACACAGCTCTACTGGCATTGCCAGGGGGTTGGTTTGTAATCCAAACCCGGCAACCCTCAAATTTGCAGTTCAGTAGTGCAGAATTCTCCTCTCGATTTTCTGCTGTGTTCTTGTAAGTGTCTGTACTGCCCCCACTTGATGCTGGCTGATTAGCAGAGGATCGAGTGTTTTTCTGAATTCCTCTTAAGGAAAATCTGAAATTTTTCACACAAACCAATGATGTCTTCAGGCAAACCATGTGCTGTAAACACAACCCCAGTGCCTCAGCAGCATGAGCAGCAAATGCGCTTCGGATCTGCAGTGCTTCTGGTTGCCGAGAAAAACCATCAGCCACAGTGAAGGAAGTATGTTTATTCTTCTCTGGAAAATCAGTGTGCAGGCTTTGCCAGGGCTCAGGCAGCCATGGAGTAGTTTGCAGCACAGTTCCATGGTTGTGACAGAGCTTGCCTTGGCTAATATCTCATTCAACATTGTGGTTAACAATTTGAAGTCAAAACTGTTTTTAGACAAAAACTGACTTTTTGACTTACTGAAATTTTTCATGAAAAATTTCATCTGTTTTCCATTGAAAATTTCTCTATTTATAAAAAAAAAGAACAATAAAACCCCTGAAATGTTTCTATCCAAAATAGTACTGGCGTGCCTAATGAAACCCCTCTTGTTGTGACCTCTTCAGAACCTCTTCAAGGTTTCTCTATTGTCTTCCCACAGCTGGGCCTGTTAGTGTCACAGCAAACTACAAACCTTGGAGAAATTCAGGCCTTTTCCAGTGTCTGCCCTGATCTTCCTGCAGTTCTATTTGAGGCAGGACAGGAGCGTGGTACAGGTTTGCCTACAATGTGGTTAAACGTCATACATTGCTGGAATTCATCTGCAGTAAATTGTGGTCCATTGTCTGATTCCTTTACCGCTTTCCTCCGGTACTGTCATCACCCACAAAATGCAAATGAACTCTCGTGTTTCCAGGCTGTTCGCTGTGGTTGCTGCCAATACATGAATTACCTCTAACCATTTTGAATGGCTGTTGACCACTACAAGGAAGCAGTGTTTATCCTCCTCAGATAAATCAATAGAAATGAGCTACCACGCTCGAATCAGCTGCTGCCAGAGATACAGAGCTGTCACTGGTGCCAGGCTCTGTTTCATCAGACGCACAGTATGACTGTATATTATCGCCTCACTAGGAAGTCTTGAGTACCAGACATGACTCAAGTAATTAAGGCCTTTAGGCAGCCAATTGCAAGGTGCTACTGCAAAGTTCTCCTTTATAGTAGACTATTAAAACCAAGATTTATTATTATTTCTGTCCAGTAGTGCTCCGGCTGTGCCAGCTGCATTCCAGCCAGACATGTAGGCATGGTCTCCGCCTTGACAAGCTCACAACCTCAAGGGCAGCAGGCAGACAGACAGACAGAGAGGCAAGAGTGGGGGGAGGGGCACAGCAGCTGAGTAGTCGAGGCGGTGCATGGTCATGCACTGGCAAAGGGCGGTTGTGTTGCAAAGCTCTTTACAAATCTACCTGCCCGGATAAGTCAATGTGGCGAGGGCGAGAGGAAGGGCCTTGTGAGGTGTTCAAGGTACCCTGTGAGCATGGACAAGGCACTGTACACTGGTGACCAGCCCTGCCCTGGCAGGGGGCCGGACTGGGTTTGTTGATTTCTGATTTGTCGGATGATAAAATTGTCCCAGCTTTACACCGGTTCCAAGACAATTTGGAAAGATCAGCCATGAAGTCGAGAAGACAGCTCGTGAACCGTAGCCCTCCTCAGAAAGGCTATGGCCCAGGGTCCCATTCATCACACAGAAAAGGTTACTGAGGAAACAGAATGGCCAATTACCATGTAGTCGATCCCCATCTGTCACAGCCAAGTGCAACCCACTTGGGGAAGAGGGATAGCTCAGTGGTTTGACATTGGCCTGCTAAACCCAGGGTTGTGATTCAATCCTTGAGGGGGCCATTTAGGGATTGGGGGCAAAAATTGGGGCTTGGTCCTGCTTTGAGCAGGGGGTTGGACTAGATGACCTCCTGGGGTCCCTTCCAACCCTGATATTCTATGATTCTGAGAAAGCCCTCCCTGCCATAAGCTCACCTGGCACAGCTCAGAGAGGACTGGCTGGCAGTGCCCAGCTGCACGTGCCAGAGAGACCCTGCACCAGGACCATCCTTACATCGTCAGATAAATGACCAGATAGGTACTGCCTCCCTCCCTGCACAGAGATCTCAGCTATGCTGTTAATAGGATCAGTGCTGGAAATCTTCCCAGTGTTCTGGCAGGGGTCACCAGATGGTGCTGTGAGATGGAGTCTCACAGGTTTGTGTTCTTAGCCCACGAGCAGTGTACAGTCTTGGAAGAGTTGCTGCATGATTAGTTTTGTGATGCAGTTATCTTTGGGGACACCTGTTGCAAACAGCTGGAGTGTTTGCTCTCTGATTCTGGAGAGAGGGAATTGCCTGTGGGCTAGTTGTGCTCACCTCTGTTCCAAGACTGGAGTCTATAATGTAAATAAATTGCATTAAGAAAATACCCAGTCTCTGTGTCAGCGATTTCTCCTCCAACAGGAGACCAACCTGCTGGGCTCCAACATCCACAATCACTTGGCGGGGGGCAACACCAGCCACTTCCTTTCCAACACAGTTTTAATCATGTCTTTTCCTGCAAGGAATGGACTTGCTTTCCTACACCTCATTCATGGACACGTCAGAGTGCAACTGTGCCTGGACTGGCTAAAGTCACTGGAATTGCAGGTGCTTGTGTACTGTCTGGCTTTTAGCATTCAAATGGTAATAAACATATTAGCCCCTCATGTTGGTTTTTTAAGTTTGAAAACATGCCCCATAAAGACTCAGAAACCAGAAACCCAATAAACACAACCCCAAATTATTTTTTTTAAAAGCTCAGTCTCATGATTTCCCAGGGCCTTACTCATGATTTTTAACTGCGTGGGGTTGCAATGCTGTGTTTGAAAGTCATACTTGGTAAAGCTCAGAGGAGCCATTTCCTTTCCTACCCACTCTCCTATAGAACAAGCTAAAAGGGGCACAGGATTTGTCAACACTCGCAGGAGGGACTCCCAGGCAGCAGGAAACAATGCACTCTCTCCTAACTAAACACAAACTGACAGCACTTTCAGGCCACGCTACCAGTGAGCATTTTGAATAGAAAAGCCCTGCTGAGCAAATTCCTCTGAATTCCACCTCCAGATACAACAGAGAAGTTTTAACGAAAGGGAGGTTCTGGCCAGCCGAAATATTCCGTCATGCATATTTCACATCCCCCGATTATTTTGAACATTGTGTTCTTGTTGAAGGCAGAAAATTCATAAAATGTACTTAAATTTTTTATGTTCAATTTATTTTTAACCTCCTGTCTGGAGTCTATAATGTGACTTGGGCAAAATCTATAAACCAATCGAGGGCAGCAGGAATGACCGAGTGCCTCTGTATCGCCTCCTGCCTGCCCCTGGACTGGATCTAAGCACCAGAGAGTTGGCTTTTATCTGCACAAGTTCCAAAGAAAACAAATGAGCAACAAGGCTGAAGGTTTGTGGAGCGCTCTCTCATACGCACAGTTCTGGGAAAGCTTTGACCTCTTCATGAGCTGAACTGTCAAAAATGGGACCAAAAATGCATTTTTAACAGGCTCATAGAATGGAAAAGTGTCATTGTCCTGCATATTTTATGAGAAAAAAATGGATGAAAACCCCCCCACCCACACACAGCGCCTGCAAGCAAAGCTTCTCTCCTTCCCTGTGGGAGTGCGGGGTTGCCAGTGACTCTTCTGGGACGGGATGGCTCCCTCTAGACAGGCACAGCCCTTTCCCTTGGCCTCTGCACCCCGTTTCTGCTGATTGGTCATTTTCTTTTCTTTCCCTGTGAATCTAGGTCAGGGTGAACGCTCTGGGGTTTGAGCTCTTCCATCTAAGCCTGCTCTGGGCCAGTGCTCTGAGGAAGAAGCACTGTCCCCTAGGAGGGCATCCGATGAAGTGAGCTGTAGCCCACGAAAGCTTATGCTCAAATAAATTGGTTAGTCTCTAAGGTGCCACAAGTCCTCCTGTTCTTTTTGCGGATATAGACTAACATGGCTGCTACTCTGAAACTTGTCCCCCAGGAGAGCTGCACAAACTCCCATGCTCTGCTCCTCCCATGCACCTTGTCCTGAGGGGAGCACTTCTGCGGTGGTGGCAGGGGGAAGGAGTTTAGTCTCTGTGGACTGATCATTCATTGGCCCGTTTGTAGCAAGGGGGGTGTTCGCTCTCCCACAGTTGGGGCTGTCTTTGGGGATGGGGATGCGTGATCATTAGGAACTGCATGGTGAGAATCATTAGCTCCTTCTACCAAAGCCACCAAACAACTGCTGGGCACAGGCCCTCTGCTCGGGGCCTCCTAGCCTGTCTTGCGTTCCTGTGTGTTAGTTTGTTACTACTGGTTCTCTGCCGCCAGCTGGGAGAGGTTTGGGCATATACATAAGGGTAGAACAGGCACTGGCTTACTGCAGACATGCAGCATCTGGTGCTAAGGGCTCACACCCCGATCACTGATGGCGTGTGCACCAGCACAGCCAGCAGAGGGCACTGTTCCACACGTGAGCAGGTCTGATGTTCTGTCCACATGCACGCTGGCCATGGAATTGTGAGTTTGATTCCTGGCTCGCACTGGGGAGTCAGCACATGCATACCACCTGGAGAGAAACAGCGCAAGGTGAGCAAAGTCCACCTTTCCATTTCCTCTCCCTGCACACGAGTAAGTAGGTTTCAGAAACCAGTCACTGGGCAAGCCTGCTATTGACACCTGAAAATGGGGGTGCTTATTGCAACATTGGCCTCCAGGGCTTCCCAGACCTTACACAGGGCTAGTCTGAGAGTGGCAGATCTTGCACTGAGTCAGCAATGTGATGGGAAGGGCTAATTCTGTTTGCATCACCAGGCATACGGAAAGGATTTCACTGAATGAATGATCTGAAAAGTTCCATTCGGAAGGGCCATTGTAGGCCCCCCGCCTGGGGACCTAGTTCCTGGAGTCAACTGATTACAGCAGAATATCAAATTTCATAAAATAAAGAGTAAGTTTCTAGTTCTAGCTGTTGTGAAGAAAAGCTTGAAACCATGACCCAGTGAAACTAATGCAGCAATGTCTGCCTGAGTCTGCAGGGAGCCTGCAACAACATCCCTGAGATGTCTGAACAGGGGTATTAACTTTAAGACCCACTGTTCTACAGGCTCCTTCAACACCACTCCAGCAGACAACACAGGGCTGCAGGAGAAGGTTCAGTGAGTCCACCCCTTTGCCCTACCTCCAAGCTCTGGAAGGGAAGGAGGTGTGGGGGTGGGAGAGGAACCATGGGCGCTCAGGTCATGGTTCTGCAGAGAGCCTCTACATGCCTTAATTTGGCCCTACCTTTCTGCTCAATTACAAAGTCTCTTCTTGCCTAGAGAGAAAATTCTGCCTTCCTGTTTGAATGACTGATCCAAGTTCTGCTTTTTAGTCCTCTCTCCATGGGGAACTGAGAGCAGAATTTCCCAATTATAATCCTTATGGCTCTTTGAATAGCAAGACCTAGAGCATATGGGAGCATTGGATATAGGCAGGGAAGTGTCATCATCCCCATTTAGCAGAAGGGAAAATTGAGTCATGGGGGTTGGGAGGACTGAACAGCACAAGGTGATAGAACAAGGAAATAGAAAGCAAGTCCCAGACTGGCACCCTACCCACTGCCCCCTACTATCTCACTGAGAGCAGGGATTTACTAGGACCTTTGTCAAATGACCAAATACACCCAGCCTTTGGGACTGTTTGGTTCATATGTTACCTGCGGAGCTGAGTAAAGCTCCCAGAGAAGATCCGTGAGCAGCACCTGAGACTTTGGGAAATTCACAGCTTCGTGTTCTGACGTGGGGACAGCTGTGAATGTTCCCCCTGCACAGGACGGCAGCTCCACTCTCACTGTGGCAGATGCCTGCCCCAAACTTCATCCCTACTGTTCACATTGAGCGCAAGGTCAATCCAAAGGGTTTTGTTTAAACCAAGACACAAGTGCCTCCCACTTCTCTAGTGGTGCTCCAGGCTTCACAGCAAAGGAGCAGTGCTGTGCGCGCCAGCCTGGGCCCCAAGCTGGCGGTGGTGGGCTGGAGGAGCTGGCCTTTGCATCCCGCAGGGCCCGGTTGATTAGACTCTGATTGGCTGCCTTCTCCACTTCCCTCCCTCCTGGAGAAGAGCAGCCAATCAGCAGTGTTGCAAGAGGCAGGCAGAGCTCTGCCCTAAGGGGGCTCTGCTCCATCCTCCCCCTCTCCCACTGAACAGTGGGTCAATCTGTCCCCCCACCCCTGCAATGCCCAGCCAGGGAGGGGGAAAAGAGACCCCTTGATGTGGCTCCCTCCCTGGCCTGAGGGGGAGTGAAGAGCTCCCACAGCTGCAGGAAGAGCAGAGGTGGGGCTTGGAGGGTGCACAGTCATCGTGCGGGCTGGGGAGGCACACAATTATGTAACCATTCTGCCAGGTGCAGTCAGCAGCAACAAGGCTGGGTTCAATACCCAGGCAGTCCTCTTAACAGTACAACACAGCACTAGCTTGAGACCCACCCAGTGATCATGGAAAACTTACCAGCACCCCTGGACACCTCAAAGATGCAATACTTCCCCTCTCACAAGCACTGAGTCTGTATAGCAACAAAAACGTCTAACAAAAAGGAAAAAGGAACTCAGCATTAATTTGGGAAAAAACCACAACCACGATTCAAAAGCACGTGGCCATGAGCAGCACCCACCCCAGAGTACGATGGGCAGTGTCCTTTGCCTCAGTTTCTCACCATGTGGTGTAAAAGTCTGACTGCCAAATGGTCCTTTAACATGCCACTCCTCTCTCCCCCCACCGCACCCCACTCACCGTCCTTGGTCAGCAAAGACCCAGAGTTCAGAGGTGGGTTCACCTCCCACCCCCAGGGAGGAGTGGGGGAAACATTGAGCAATGCCTCAGGTGCTGTGGCCACCATTCACTCTGCCATCACTACTATGACCTCTGCAATGCCATGTCCTGAGGGCCCATCACATTAGCCAGCTGTCAGTGACTTCAGCAGACCAGGGAACCTCACTTCTACTACAGGCCAGGCAGTCTCTTTCACTACAACACTATCCCACAGCAGGTCTAAAACTCACCTGGTTATCAGTGATTTCAGCTCTAGTGATCACTGAACAAAACAAGGACTCTCAACTGAATCTAATCAGCTCCATCTTCAAACAGCAGAGAGAACAACAACCAGCATCCAAAACTTCTTCAGCCAAATCCACACCATAAAATAGGAACACCTATCCCTTGCCCCCCTCATTCCCAACCCCCTGCTTAGCAAGTGAGGTTCAGTTTAGAGTGACCTCCCTCAATCAGGGCAGGCTAAGCACGGTTCTGCTGCCCTTCACTCGTACAATAAGGAGAAGGACATTTCATTATCCCTGCAGTCAATACTAGAGTGATTTGTAACCCAACAGCAGCCAAAATTGATGACTTTGGCAAAGCACCTCCCTCTGCTGAATACCTTGGCAGAGTAGGTGTGTTTATGCAAAAGCAGTCTGTTCCTGCAGTCTTTTCCCCCATCTCATGACTAGATGGCAGGGGAGAGCTCATTTCAGACCCTGCTTACAATTAATTGATGTTGCGGTGCGGTGACCAACATCAGATTTCCCACCGTGAGCTGGCAGCACTGGCTGTCTCACACACCCTGGGGCTGGACTGGGCGAGGGCAAAGATTGGAAGGCAGCTTAAAAAACTTTGTTTACTCTTTAAAAAAACTCCTGATTTTGGGGCAGTCAAGATTTTTGGGGGGTTCAGACTCATGTTTTTTGAACTTTTGGGAGTGCAACTCTTTGTAATGATCTTGGCTTAGCAACTTTGTGTGTGCTAACAAAGGTGTGGAGCTAGAACTGTGCCTTGGAGTGTAGTGTAACTAACCCCATGTATGAGAAATCATAAGCTGGGCCCCTTGCCAAAATCATGAAACGGGGTTAAAATCATGAGATTTTAAAACTAATAAATGTTGGGCCCTGTTTATTTGCCTTTTGTCTTTTGTATTCTTTAAGTCCATGTTTTCAAGCTTTTCTCAGCAGCCATGAGGGCTAGAAGTGTTTTTTTTTTTTTCAAAATGAAAGCTATTCTCATGTATTAACATGTGATTCCCAGAGAATTCCTGTTTCCTCCCAGGCTGTAGAAGTTGGGAACAACCTGCCAAAGAGCGGAGCCAGCACAATAGAAAGACACATGCTCCAACTCCTCTATAAGGCCTTGCAGGCGTGACATGTTTCTGGTGTAGGACTGGATTGTGAGCGATTTGATTAGATTTGCAATAGGGATGTGTACGAAAGATGGCACTGTAACTCCAGTGCAGTGCTGCAGCTTGCCATTAACAGTGCCACGGTGCTACCCATGCCCGCCTGTGTGCCATCGGGTACTCTCCCTGTGGCAAACCTTGCCTTCCCTTTGTAAGGTAAGACGTGGTAAATAAGGAAGAGAAGATTCTGAACTACAGAAGGCAAGTGCCAAGAGGAAGACTGAGAGGGCCGCTAATCAACCCAGCTCTTCATGAAAGCCTCTTGGAAGGAATTCCCAGGAGGATTTAGGACCATAGACCATGAATGAAGGTCATTATACTGGGTGGACCTTTCCTCCAAAAGTGCTTGACAGATTTTATATACCGATGACCAAAACAAATGTGATTGATATTGATACACATGAATCACTTCACCCAGCACTGGCATGCAGCTGCCTCTGGGATTGAACGTGGCAGATCTTTGAGAGAGTACAACACACACCACAGCTAAGGACAGAATGCTGGTTGAAATGTTTTAACCAAAAAAGTTTTTTAACTGAAAAAAAAATAGTCTTTTTAAAATCGAAAATGAAATATTTCAATAAAAATATTCAGGTTTTCCTAACAAAAGAAAATAATTTTTTTCCAGGTTTCGGCAGTTGAATAACAAATAAATTTAGTTAAAAAAAGAAAGTTCTCAGCTGCTAAAAATTTTTTTTTTAAAAAAATCAGTTTTCGATGTTGGGTTTTTTGACGGAAATGTGAAATTTGTAATGGGAGAAAATACTTTTCCAGCCAGCTGCAGTTTAAGATAGGAAGTGATGGATTCCATTTCCTGTTTGTGTTTCAGGGGGATTCAAGGAGGCAGAATGAGGTTCTGTAGTTGGACTGAACCCAGGAGTTCCAGGTTCAACCCCTTTAGTCTTCTACAAAATACCAAAGATCCGAAGTGAGCACCAGTGCTCAGGCCTTGGGTTTTAGCTCCTGTGCAAAAGGCAGTGCCACTAAGACCATGCTGGGGCCCCGACTCAGAACTAAAGAGCACCTGTCATGGAATCATGGCCATCCCTGAATGTGGGACCTATGCAAACACTGACCCGCTCTGAGCTTGCCTTAGCTGATGACAGTTGATGTGCTCATGGCCCAGATATGACTGCAGCTCATAAAACCCCACTGGGATGTGCAAGTTAAACTCCGGGGAGGGTGTTCCTGGGCAAAGGTTCACAGAGATGGGCAGGTTTCAGGCACAACGACAAAGAGTTTAGCAGTGCCAAGTTTTTCATTTTTCCAGTATCTGAGGCCACAGCAGAGCAGAAGCGAAAGCACACAAACAGTGGCAGAGGTCTATTATCTGCACGGCAGCCACAGATTGTCTTGGTGTTTCCCACTATGCACAGCGACTTGGACAAAGAGCAGGCTCATCCCCATAGGAAGGAATTGGGCAGGGTAGAAGTTGTTCAGAAGACGTCTCTCTCACCAGCCATGGGAGGTCTGTGGGATGCAGTGGATACTGAGAAGGGACATGTTAAATAAACGGGGTCTCATCCTGCACTTTGCGTTTTTCTTCTGTCCTCAGTGGGAGCAGGAGCAGGCACATAGGGACAAATTTTGGCCGTTGCACCAGTGTAAATCTGCAATAACATTGTTGGCTTACCTGAAGTTGCCCTGGAGTTACACCAGTGACTCGTGACAGAATCAGGCCCATATTAATTATCTAGAGGAAAAGAGCAACCCTGCACTCCACCACTCCCCACTTATCCAGTGGCATTGCACTCAGCCAATGGCTCCCGTTCTCTCTTGGTCCCACATGTCAGCTCCTCTCCGGAAACCTTCACACTTCAGACTGGCTAGGGCAGCAAACGATGGCTGGGGGAAGTGCTCCTCCATCTATGAGGAAGAGTAACTGGGCATGGTGAGCGCTCCCACAAATTATCTTCCATCCTTTGTAATATTGAAACGATTTCTAAAATTACAATGTCCTTGGGGGAGAGGAGAGACTGCGTTCCACTAAGTAACATCTTATTAATCAGCTGCTCTATGGCACCCAAATGAATGACTGAAATCAAGTCCATAAGTCAGAGAGGATCATGAATGTCAGATTAACTCAGTAATTATTGAAAGGCTCAGTAATATAGTTCTTGAATGGAGACATGGAAAATGACTTCCTCTCCTTTTAATCAGAGCCTGCTGATTCGTGAGGGCTTTTTAGAAGCTGGGATCTGACATGAGGAGACGGATTCCCTGAGTAGAGCTGGCTTCATCTCTGCTAACAGAGGGGATGTCCTATATGTGACACCATCCCTGGGGCAGGCAGAGATCCATGCGAGCCCCATCACCACACACAGGCCCCGATCCCAGGGCATGAAGGGTATGTCTACACTGCAATTAAAAACCTGCTGGTTTGGGCTAAGGGGATGTTTAATTGCAATGTAGACATTTGGGCTCGGGTTGGGACCCTGCAAGGTGCGAGGGTCCCAGAGCTCGGGCTGCAGCTTGAGCCCAAAAATCTATGCAATTAAATAGCTCTGTAGCGTGAGGCCCGCAAGCCTGAGTTGGCTGGCACAGGCCAGCTGCAGGTGTTTAACCGCAGTGGAGACATATCCAAATAGAGCCCCACACAGCTGTCACACTCAGGGACACCTGGGAGAGAGAGCCAGGGCAGCCTCACAGGAGGGATGGAGTGAGAGGCTGGCAGGGGGAATCTCCAAACCAGAGGGGGTGGCATAGTGGCCTAAGCACTGGGCTGGAAGCCTCTTTCCTGGCTGGAATGAGTCAGCCCTTTGATCTGTTCACAGAGCGAGTGCGAGCTGCTGGGCCAGGCAGGGAGGAGGCGGCTGCAGCTGCAGGCCATGCTCTAGGGGTTGCTCTGTGCCCCTGCTGGGCAGACGGGTGGCTCTGGAGCCGCAGGTTCCTCCCTGCCCCCCCATGCTTGGGATTGTGATTTTGTCACAGCAGTCGCAGAAATTGAGATTTGAATAAACTGTGAAACTGAGAGGCAGAGCAACCTGGTGTCCGGGGTCACAGCACCTCTCGGGTTGGGACCCTCCATCTGTAGAGGGGTGGACGGGCCGAACCCGAGTGGTGCTGTGACCACGTGTGCCAGGGCACAACACCCGAAGCTGGGAGCCCGGCCTAGGCCCACAGGATGGGAGCCACCCCTGGGGCATGAGTGTGGGGTAGGCAGGTTCTCCATTGAGTGCCCTGTGGCCTTTCTATGACTTATTTTTCTGCACCTCTGCTGTGAAATTTACTAAAGATTCCCATGCAAAAAATCGCAGCCTTACCTATGCGCTCTGAGTGTGGGGCAGGGGGAGCCCAACTGGGCAGGGTGGGGCCTGTGCTGCCTCCAGAGGAGACACTGAGTCCTGGCCCCTGCCTAGCAGCAGCCCCTCCCGCCCCCCAGAGTAGGTTACAGTGTCACGGGGTTCACTCATCGCTGGGATGCCTCCTCCTTGCTGCTCTGGGGATCAGCTCCTTCCGGCTCTGATGCCCTCTTCTGCGGCTTATTCACATGCCCTGCTCGGGCTCTCTCTCGGGCTCTCTCTCTCCCTCTGAGCAACTCAGGTGCTGACTCTCTCTGTGGCTTGGCCTTCTGGTCAGGTCACTATGTGTTTCCCCCCTTCCTGGATCCCCAGGGGTTTCTACTCTCCCCTGGGTTTCTTTTCTTCCTTCCCTCTCTGACATCCAGAGAGTGGCTGCAGGCTCCCTCACTGCAGCCTTTTTCTGCGAGTAAAGTCCTGGCTTTAGAGCAGCCCTGCCTGTTCCTTCTCAGCTGGGCCCCATCATCAATCCGGGGTCACTAATTCCACCGAACTCCCCTCAGCTGTGGCCTATATGCTTAACTGGCCCCTTCTCATCCTCCTAACCTTTCCTAGGCTAACGTGGGGTGAACACCCCATCACATACCCTCCCCCTCACGACTGCCACTCCCAAGGGTATGCATGCCTCCTACCCTGTACCTGCCAAAACTGGGCTTGCAGGTCATCCCTCTCTTCTCCAAGTCTCCCCCCATGAGAAGCAGTTTGCCCTTCTCTTCCATGCTGTCCCTGTACTTCTGAAACTGAAGGTCCTCTATGGCTACGTGTAAAGCCTGCTCAGTGGCTACCAATTTCTGGTGTAGTCCTTTCCCTTTTTCTGCAAACTCCCTCTGGGTCTCAGTTCCCACAGTATTCTGCTTAGTCTGTGTGTTTAGCCCTATCTTCTTTGGGCGTATCCCCTTCACTCACGGGCATAACATCCCCTTGGCCGGGCTTCTGGCCTCCTGGCCCTGGAGCACGACCCCTATGGCACCTGCCCACTTTCTGCAAGATCCTGATTAAATATTCTTGCTCTTTGGCCAACTTCGCCAAGTACCCCTGAAGGCATAGCTGTGCCTCCTATTGTCTCTGCTGCTTTTCCAAGACCTGTGTGGATAGGGTCTGGATCCCACTTTGCTGTATGTCGGCCCCCTTCTGTGGAAGCAGCAACTCTGGGGGCTACCTCAGGAGCCTGCACTTGCCTTCAGCAAAGGAGTCCTCTGCACACGGCAGCTCCATTTCCCCTTTGCACCTTCTATACGACAGCCTTTCCCACTCCCCTTGTATCAAAGGTGATCGTCTGCCTGCATTTGCCACCAAAATTGTCACAGGGGTTCACTCACTACTGGGACACCTCCTCCTTGCTGCTCTCTGGATCAGCTCCTTCCAGGTCTGCTGCTCCTTAGGTTGCTCGTTTGCACACCCTGCTACCTCTGTCTCTCTCTGTGTGCAACTTAGGGTGCTCCCTCTTCATGGCTTGGCTGTTCCCTCTTTCTGGCCTGACCCTCCAGCCAAGTCACTGTGTATTTTCACCCTTCTGAGATATCAAAGTCTCTTCACACAAAGTGTCTCAGGCAGTCTCTCCATTCACTGCCTAGGTGTGCCACTTCCCCAGTGGCTGGTAGGGGAACCTGGGCGTGCGCTCTACTCTGGGTTCTAGCTCAGGGACCCTCTAATCATCGAGCAAGATCTGCAATGTCCCATCTGCCAGTTCCATGAACCTTTTTCTACTCTGCTTCTCTAAGGTCTTCACTCCACCACCTTTCTGGATAAACCCTTCCTTCAGGGTCTGTATCCCCTGGGGTTTCCATTCTCCCTCTGGGTTTCCTGCGTTCTCTCTCTAATGCCTAGAGACTGGCTGCGGGCTCCCTCACTGCAGCCCCTTTCTGCTGCGAACTTCCTGGCTTTAGACCAGCCCTGCCTGTTCTGTCTCAGCTGGGCTCCACCATCAATCCAGGGTTACTAATTCCACTGAATTCCCCTCAGGTGTGACCTATCTGCTTAATTAGCCCCTTCTCAGCCTCATTAATCCTTCCTAGGCTAGTGTGGGGTGAATACCTTGTTCCATCCGGTATCAAGAAGAACTGGGAGGAACAGCTTCAAGGACGGACGTAGATTTGGGAGGTTGAGCTTTGGCCAGCAGATGCTGAAGGGGCTTGGGGAGACTGGAGGGAGCCAGGGTGAGGATGATGCTGGGGCACCTGTGGGGACAAGTGCGACAAGGAAGGTTTGGGTTTTCCCCAACTTTGCTGGCAACAAAGGCAGCCCCAAAATGAAATAATTCATTTCCCACGGTGATGGACCTTGAACCAATTCAGAAATAACCCTCCTTCCACTCCCACCTAGACTCAGAGAAACACATAGGGATGGCCTAGACCCAGATCCTCAAAGGTATTTAAGCTCCTAACTTCCATCGCACCATGTCTCATGCAGCCACAACTGAGTGCCATACCATCAGGCTGTGTGGGATGTGCATGTCTGTGCATCTCTCGCTACATGTTTGTGTGTGTGTGTGTATATATATATATTTCAGAGGTCTCGGTTTTGTCCCGATGGAGGATGGGAAATTTCCTGCCCAACTCTGCTCCTAATTTCCCTCACCAGTGGCCCAAGCTGATGGCCCCTCTCCCTCCCAGTTGCCAGCTCTCCCCACTGGACACAGCAGCACCCAGCTGCCACACAATGCATCTCCCGCCAAACCCTTTCAACCCTTTCAACTCCCGTCCAGTGACAATGGTGCATCCTGGCTTTGCCGCTGACAGTGCACTGTCATCACTGGCATCTGTGGCCAATTAACTTATTGATGGCTCAGTAACAGAAATAAACAGTGGCAATGAAGGTTCTTATTGAGTTGAACGTTAAAATGAGCAGTATGATCAATGCCGCATTGACAAGGATGTGTTGTTCAATGAAACTCTGTGCCTGGGACTGGTTTTCTCTTTACCCTCCCACTGCCACAAACGTCCCGGCTTTCCATGGAACGGGCCACTCATCCATCGCCATCAGGGTGTCGCTGGGGCATGTAGCTCCAGCAGCCTGTGGGGATCTGACTGTAGCCCTTCACCCCAGCTAGTTGCTGGGAAAGACCTGGCAGACTCCTCGTGCTGCATGGGAACTGGCCAAGTGACCTTGCAGGTAGGATGCCCTTAATCCTCTGCTTAGTCCCCTGGTTCCAAACTAGGCCAGGTGCCTGAGAGAAAGTCTGGTCTTGTGGCTAAGGTTCTAGATTGGGCTTTTTGAGACTTGGGTTGGGATCCCTAATTCCGCTGTCATTTGGGGATTGTAGTGCATCCCTTGCTGGGGGTTAATACCTGCATGGGGATGGAGGCTGTGTAAATATCCAAACAGATAGGGTCCTTGCTCCATGGTATTCAGGGCTTCACAGGGTCTGTCTGCACTGCAGCTGGGGCGAGACTCCCAGCCCATGTAGAAGACTCGCACCCTGCTGAAAAGAGAAGTGTGGCTATTGCAGCTCTGGCAGAGCCTCAGGCTGGCCACCCAAGCTCAGACCTAGGGCAGCCTGAGAGCCTGAGCTGCTGCCCAAGCCCCACTGTCCATGCTGCAAATCCCAGCCTCACTAGGGTGATTTTGGGTTGGGAGGCCAGCTCCAGTGTAGACAGACCCAGAGACCCTGATGGATCCCACAGCCTCTGGGATTCCAGCATGGCCTCTGATGCTCTTGACCCTATCCCTTCCGTTTCAGGGCACCCTGGCTGCTGCTCCTCTCCCAAAGTGTGGTTCAAGTGCCCAGATTATAAGAGTTTGCAGCAGTGACCAGCATTCTGTCTGCAGAGAAGATTTAAATGGAAATAAGGACCGTGCCAGTGAAGAGACAGCAGCAGAAGGCCCTGCCTATTAGCCCAGGTCCTCTTAGGTGAAGTCTAGATCCAGCCACCTCCAGCCCAGATAAGACGTATGAAAGGTTTGAGCTGAACTGCCGGACTCTGTGCTGCTGCTTATTCCTAACTTCTCTACTCCCTGACAGGCTGAGTTGTCCCTTGCAACATGAGGAGCCTACAGAACCCTGCCGGATGGGACCTATGACTGGGGAGCTGAATGCGCATGGGCTGGAAGTATCAGTGTCACTGCATGGGAATGGGTCACTAGCTGCCTCTCCTAATCATTTGCATTTGGTTTAATTAACCCAAGTGTCAGGACCATTTGGGACCCACACATAGACAGAACAAGGATAATGGTCTCAATTTGCGGTGGGGGAGGTTTAGGTTGGATATTAGGAAAAACTTTTTCGCTAGGAGGGGGGTGAAGCATTGGAATGTGTTACCTAGGGAGGTGGTGGAATCTCCTTTTTAAGGTCAGGCTTGACAAGGCCCTGGTTGGGGATTGGTCCTGTTTTGAGTAGGGGATTGGATTAGATGACCTCCTGAGGTCCCTTCCAACCCTGATATTCTATGATTCTATGATTCTATAGCCTGACAGTAGATGGCAGAGGATTGGAGCCACTTGCTCCAAGCAAGTCTCTCCCCTTTGTCTCATTGTAGAACAAACTCAGACAAAGGCTTCAGTGACCAACTGACTCTGTCTGGAACATCAGGTCAGCAGGCCAGGAAGCCTGCTGTCTGGATCCCCCACAAGTCCCTGCCTGCCACTTACAGCTGGAAGCAGGGAGATCCACATTATGGCTACCTCCTGCATGCATGTCCTGATGGGGAGGGGCCCAATAATGTAGCCATTTCTTATGAGTGAGTGAAGTTACCCTCTAGTGCATGGGTGGGCAAACTTTTTTGCCTGAAGGCCACATATTGGTGGGGAAATTGTATGCAGGGCCAAGAATGTAGGGCTGGGGCAAGGGGTTGGGGTGCAGAAGGGATGCGGGGTGCAGGAGGGGGCTCAGGGCAGAGGGTTGGGGTGCAGGAGGGGTTCGGGGTGCAGGAGGGGGCTCAGGGCAGGGGGTAGGGGTGCAGGAGGGGGTGTGGAGTGTGGGAGGGGGCTCAGGGCAGAGGGTTAGGGGCTCAGGGCAGGGGGTTGGGGTGCACGAGGGGTGTGGCAGGGGGCTCAGGGAAGGGGGTTGGGGTGAGGGTGCAGGAGGGGTTCAGGGTGCAGGCTCTGGCCCGGTGCCGCTTATTTTGAGTGGCTCCAGGGTGGCAGCAGCATGCAGCGGGGCTAAGGCAGGCTCCCTACCTGCCCTGGTCCCATGCCGCTCCCAGAAGTGGCTAGCACCATGTCCCTGTGGCCCATGGGGGGCAGAGGGCTCCACGTGCTGCCCTCGCCTGCGGGTACCTCCCCCGAAGCTCCCGTTGGCCATGGTTCCCCTGCAGGTGAGGGCAGTGAGTGGAGCCATCTGGCCCCCCGCCCCCAGGGGCCACAGGAACGTGGTACCAGTCACTTCCAGGAGTGGAGCAGGGCCAGGGCAGGCAGGGAACCAGCCTTAGCCCCACTGTGCCATGGGGCCGGCAGTCCCGTGGGCCATATCCAAAGCCCTGACCGGCTGGATTCAGCCGAAGGGCCATAGTTTGCCCACCCCTACTTTAGTGGCTGGGCCCATAGAGAGGATAAGGGACCTACTACAAGGGCTAGCTACGGAAGTGCTCTTTCAGCGCAAGTGGTGCAGGCCTGTGTCCTTGGAGCTGTAGCATCAGAGTGCTAGTCCCAGTTCCCCATGGCTGAATGTGATGTTTTGCACAGCTGTCACTCATCTGCAGCACATGGTTTCATTGTAACACCCTGGAGCGGTGACAGATATTGCAGATGCAGGCGGTATCTTAGGGACTGTGTATTAACTGTAGGGATGTTGTCAGCCTGCCTTATATGTAGTAAGGTGGGCTAGGGATTGTATGCTATTCCACAGGGGAGGGTTACTGCAGCCCCGCCAGGAGGTAAAACAACAGGGAGTAATTATTTCGGGGCCAGGTAAAGGGCTCCAGAGAAGTACTGCCTCTAGGGAGAATTGCATAAACTAATTACAACTGGGTCCCAGAGGCCAAGGGAAACAAAGAAAGCTTTTTGGTATAAAAGGATGAGTTGAAACTGACTGAGGGGCCCCCATTTTTATCCAACCAGTGGACATGAACCTTTGACCAAGGGGGTGGACAAACACGGCTGAAGGCCTGGAACCTCCAGGGTCTCCCTAGGACTGATAGAGGATTAGGTATAGCTTACGTATGCCTTTAGGTCTCTTATTGTTTGACATGTTTTCTCCCTATGCATTTGTCCTTATCCATTGCTTTGGAAGAGCTGTGTGATTACCCCCAGGTATGCACTGGGCATAGCCACTGGTGAGAAAGCAAAGCACAGAGGCGGGACCTGCTGGGGATAAACCCAGTGAACTGCAGAGGGCTGCAGCCGAATGCCCCCGCCCATCAGGAGGGAGAAGGACTAGGATCCCTGCCCAGAGAAAGATGACAGCTAGAGGCCTGAGAACTAAGCATGCATGTTATTTACTATTCTTTCTACCCTATCCGATGTGTAGAAAGAATAGTAAATATGGCAGGTGACCAGCTTGGCTTAACAGTGAAATCCTTGCTGATCTTAAACACAAAAAAGAGGCTTACGAGAAGTGGAAGATTGGACAAATGACCAGGGATGAGTATATAAATATTGCTCGGGCATAGAATCATAGAATCATAGACTATCAGGGTTGGAAGGGACCTCAGGAGGTCATCTAGTCCAAACCCCTGCTCAAAGCAGGACCAATCCCCAATTTAGGATGTAGGAATGAAATCAGGAAGGCTAAATCACACCTGGAGTTGCAGCTAGCGAGGGATATTAAGAGTAACAAGAAGGGTTTCTTCAGGTATGTTGGCAATAAGAAGAAAGCCAAGGAAAGTGTGGGCCCCTTACTGAATGAGGGAGGCAACCTAGTGACAGAGGATGTGGAAAAAGCTAATGTACTCAATGCTTTTTTTGCCTCTGTCTTCACGAACAAGGTCAGCTCCCAGACTACTGCACTGGGCAGCACAGCATGGGGAGGAGGTGGCCAGCCCTCTGTGAAGGAAGAAGTGGTTCAGGACTATTTACAAAAACTGGACGTGCACAAGTCCATAGGGCCGGATGCGTTGCATCCGAGAGTGCTAAAGGAATTGGCAGATGTGATTGCAGAGCCATTGGCCATTATCTTTGAAAACTCATGGCGATCCGGGAAGTCCCGGATGACTGGAAAAAGGCTAATGTAGTGCCAATCTTTAAAAAAGGGAAGAAGGAGGATCCTGGGAACTACAGGCCAGTCAGCCTCACCTCAGTCCCCGGAAAAATCATGGAGCAGGTCCTCAAGGAATCAATTCTGAAGCACTTAGAGGAGAGGAAAGTGATCAGGAACAGTCAGCATGGATTCACCAAGGGAAAGTCATGCCTGACTAATCTAATTGCCTTCTATGATGAGATAACTGGTTCTGTGGATGAGGGGAAAGCAGTGGACGTGTTATTCCTCGACTTTAGCAAAGCTTTTGACACGGTCTCCCACAGTATTCTTGCCAGCAAGTTAAAGAAGTATGGGCTGGATGGATGCACTACAAGGTGGGTAGAAAGTTGGCTAGATTGTCGGGCTCAACGGGTAGTGATCAATGGCTCCATGTCTAGTTGGCAGCCGGTATCTAGCGGAGTGCCCCAAGGGTTGGTCCTGGGGCCGGTTTTGTTCAATATCTTCATTAATGATCTGGAGGATGGTGTGGATTGCACCCTCAGCAAGTTTGCGGATGACACTAAACTGGGAGGAGTGGTAGATAGCTGGAGGGTAGGGATAGGATACAGAGGGACCTAGACAAATTGGAGGATTGGGCCAAAAGAAATCTGATGAGGTTCAACAAGGACAAGTGCAGAGTCCTGCACTTAGGACGGAAGAATCCAATGCACCGCTACAGATTAGGGACCGAATGGCTCGGCAGCAGTTCTGCAGAGAAGGACCTAGGGGTTACAGTGGACGAGAAGCTGGATATGAGTCAGCAGTGTGCCCTTGTTGCCAAGAAGGCCAATGGCATTTTGGGATGTATAAGTAGGGGCATTGCCAGCAGATCGAGGGACGTGATCGTTCCCCTCTATTCGACAGTGGTGAGGCCTCATCTGGAGTACTGTGTCCAGTTTTGGGCCCCACACTACAAGAAGGATGTGGATAAATTGGAGAGGGTCCAGCGAAGGGCAACAAAAATGATTAGGGGTCTGGAACACATGACTTATGAGGAGAGGCTGAGGGAACTGGGATTGTTTAGTCTATGGAAGAGAAGAATGAGGGGGGATTTGATAGCTGCTTTTAACTACCTGAAAGGCGGATCCAAAGAGGATGGATGTAGACTATTCTCAGTGATAGCAGATGACAGGACAAGGAGTAATGGTCTCAAGTTGCAGTGGGGGAGATTTAGGTTGGATATTAGGAAAAACTTTTTCACTAGGAGGGTGGTGAAACACTGGAATGCGTTACCTAGGGAGGTGGTGGAATCCCCTTCCTTAGAAGTTTTTAAGGTCAGGCTTGACAAAGCCCTGGCTGGGATGATTTAGTTGGGATTGGTCCTGCTCTGGGCAGGGGGTTGGACTAGATGACCTCCTGAGGTCCCTTCCAACTCTGTTATTCTATTATTCTATGATTCTATGATCTACACTGCAGTAAAAAAATCTGAGTGTCAGAGCCCAGGTCAATTGACTCAACTTGCAGGGCTTGGACTGCGGGGCTAAAAATAGCAATGTAGATGCTCCCGTTCAGGCTGGATCCCAGATTCTGCCCTAGCCCAAACATCTACACTGCAATTTTTAGCCCCACGAGACCGAGTCAGCTGACCTGGGTGGGTCTTTTATTGCAATGCAGGCGTACAGTAAGAGAGCATTCCTTGACCAGGCTCTGGAGGGGGATCAAAGGTGCAATTACTCTGAAACTGTGATGGGATCATCTTCCTCTCTATTCACATTACGTCAGGTGCTCCCCATGCTGTGTGCAATGGAGAGTGCTGGTCTCGGGGCGCTGGCTGTGGCCAGCATGTGTACTGATTGCATCTATTCTATCTACACCTGAAATCAATGTCCCCTGCCACAGGTGCCAACTTTTCCTGGCACCGGTGGGTGCTCACGCCCCTCTGCCCCGGCCCCTCCCTGACTCCACTTCTGCCCCGCCCCTGCCCTGCCTCCATTCCAATCCCTTCCCCAAATCCCCACCCCAGCCTTGCCTCTTCCCCAAGCACGCTGCGTTCCCCCTCCTCCCCCCTACCTCCCTTGCCACAGCTGTTTTGCGGTGCAAGTGCTGGGAGCTAGGGGGAGAAGCAGGACGCGGCGGCGCACTCGTGGAGGAGGCGGAGGGGAAGGTAAGCTGGGGCGGGGGGGGCAGGGTCAATTTTTCCCCATGGGTGCTGCAGCCCCAGAGCACCCACAGAGTCGGTGCCTATGTCCCCTGCATGTCGTCTGTTAGCTGCCACACAAAGGTGAACCACCAGCCAAGCCTGATTCCTGCAGCCGAAGGGAGGGGCAGATGTTATGGAAAGAATGAACGGTAGCAATAACAACAGGGATGGCTGCGCCCGCCATACAGGAGAGACAGAGAGATTAGGGAAGTGAGTTCGAACACAGCTTTACTTTTAAAATTAATTCTCAGCAAACTGTATTGAAATTGTGCCTCGGTGTGTTTATCATCAAGACAATTATTTTAGGCTGACCTACTTTTCTGTGTCTCTTTAATAACATGGGCCACATCATTAGATTTATACATGGGCAGCTAAGAATGGGAGCTAATTGGTAGCAGCCTCCTTAAGAAATAAAGCAGCCTAATCGTTTGCCACCTCACGTTCTTTCATTACAGCTGAGGAACTGCAGAAGATGTTCACTGATTAGTCTGTTGAATTATGAATTAGGCTTCTGGTCCCTGTGCAGCTGTTTTCTCCATGTCATTCCCAGCACTTTATTTCCCCATCTGCTTATAAAACCAGGAGCTTGATCCTGCAATAAACACTTCAAATGCTTTTTTTAGAGGCTAATTAATTGTGTTGCATTTTTTGAACACATATAGCTAGTCTGGCTTGCATCAAATTAACAATGCTAATTCCTCCACCCGGCTTGATGCCCAAACAATTCCTCCTACAGCTGAGCTGGAAAATAAAAACGATCACATCAAATGATTTTTATGTTTCCAGGGCTTACCCTTTTGTTAATTTCCTTGCACAGTGCAACAAAGGCTGTGTGCAGTGCACTTGTGCGTGCACAAACCGGCTTACCTTTTCCAAAGCCGCTTGCTTTGGTTTGTCCTTGCAGAAGCCAAAGCACCTAAGTGACATTTGTGACTGGCTAGTGCCTAACCTTCATCTCTAATCTCCGACTGCTGCCTTGGCGTCTCTCCTGTGTGAGCTGGAAAATGGGCCCGACTGGCACCTGGACATAGAATAGGCAGCTTCAGGCTACATTCTGCTAACAGGGGACACTGAGGATTGACTAGGTGATATTAACCATGGGCAAAGCAGCAAGAAAGGAAAAGCTGGGTGACAGGCTCGTTTAATTTAATGAGTCCTTTAAAGGATGCAACCCACTTTGGTCAGTGATAATTAGAAGACAAACGGCATCTCACCGTGCCCGCTGCGCTATCGGCGACATCACCTCCATATGTTTGGTTAGGGTTATAGAGAATAGCATTTTCCCCCGCCTGCCGTGCACCCGGGGAATCCCAAAGCACTTTACACAGCCATGCTTTAGATGCCAGCAGCACAGCAAGTGTGCAGGCAAATGAATCAACCTGTCTGTGTTCAATTATAGCTCACACAGAGCACAGGGCTTCAGAAGCTGCTCGTGTCTAGCTGAGACTGGATACGGATGACCGCGAATTGGCTGACAGCTCAGACAAGGTGGAGGGGACGATGGGGGAAACAGCCGGAGGAGGCAGCAGAGGTAACGTCAGTCAGCCCCTCTGAGGAAGGGAGAGCCTTCTCCATTAGTTCCAGGTGTTCATGGTTTTGGAGTGTTTCTAGATCCCACAGGTCACTTGACTGACGGAGTCCAGTAATCTTTTCACCAGCAGCATCCGTGACCTTGCTTTTGGGTGCAGACCTCGTTACTGTTATTCAGGCTTTTATCACCTAAAGATTCATCATCGTAAGTTTTTGGAATGTGCTGGGAAAACTTTTGGTTCCAGAAAGAGGAGGAAGTAACCAGGGGAACAGCCAGTTGAGATGTGATTCTGACCAGCAGGGAGGACTTGGTAGCAAATCTGAAGGTGGAAGACAATTTAAGTGAACGTGATCAGGAAACGACAGATTTCATGATTCCAAGGAAAGGAAGGAGTGAGAGCAGCACAATAAGAACCATGGACTTCAAAAAAGCCAACTTTCACAAACTCAGAGAACTGGTAGGTAAGGTCCCATGGGAAGAAAATCTAAGGGAAAAAGGAATTCAGGAGAACTGGTAGTTTCTCAAGGAGACAATATTAAAGACACAACTGCAAACTATCCTGATGCGAAGATAGAAAGAAAAGTAAGAGGCCAGGATCAGGAGGAGATCTTTAATGACCTGAAAATCAAAAAGGAATCCTACAAAAAGTGGAAACATGCACAGATTGCTAAGGAGGAGCACAAAAGAATAGCCCCAAAGGACTGAAACTGGCCCCAGATGTGTCCACACTTGGAGCTGGAAGGTGTATGTTCTAGCTTGAGGAGATGTGCCCTCACTGATGGAGCTAGTGCTGCACTAAAACAAATGTCTCCGTGGCAGCACGAGTGGTGGAAGGAGCTAGCTGCCTTGAGCACGTACCTAGCGCCTTGGATGGGATTGTACTGCAGGCGTCTAGTCCCTCCTGCTGCTCGTGCTGTGGCCACACTCTAGTTTTAGCACTTTAGCTTGAACAGAGCTAGTGTGAGTATGTCGCCTCGAGCTGGAGTTCACACCATCCAGCTCGAGGTGTTGACATATTCACAGACATCAGAGACTTCAAAAGCCTTCTTAGCCAGGCCAGGGCTGCTCCCTAAGGTTTGGCCCAGGCCTGTGTGAAATGAGTCAAGTTAGCACCTGGTCCCTGAGCGCCTTCTGCCTGACATAAGCAGCAAGGGGGAGTCATTTTCTTTTTGCAGGACTTTCCTGTGGTTTGGGTTTTGTGCTGTCAATTCATCTCCTTGACTGTTAACCTGATTCCGTTGCTCTGGAGACCACAGAGGGCTCAAAGCACCAAACACAACATTGTGAAAAACAGATGGTTATTTGTCTTTCTGTCTGTGTCCACCTGTGTCTTATACCTAGATTGTGAATTCTTCGGGCAGGGCCAGCCCTTGGTTCTGGGTTTCTACAGCACTTAGCAGTGGGGCCCTGATCCATGATTTGGCCTATAGACACTGCCTCTACACACATAATCAGCATATTTGAAATGGACTGTGCTTTTGGGATCCCCTGGTTATTGCAGGTGGGCTACAGTAGGCTCTGCAAGCTGGTCAGACTTGGGTGCATTCTGGTCATCCACTGGTGTCTGCACCCATGAAGAGCCCATTTGTCTTAGTGAGGCACAGGTGGGAGAGTTGGGTTCGGATGTGTCCTGTACTGGTCCATGGATGGCCATACAGATGAGAGCCAAGATCTTGAACAGGACCCAGAAGCAAACGTTTTTTTGTATTCCCAATGGCACTGGGTAAAGGTAGCAACATTGGTCCAGTGAACAAATGGATCATGGATGCTAGATACTTCTGTGAGACGAACTGAAGGAGACTTGAGGTGATCCATAGCTGGAAAGAGATGTCATCTGCTCCTGGCACTGCCTGAGTATTGAGGAATAGAGATTCCTTGATTCCAGTGCTAGATGGGACCACTTCGATCATGTAGTCTGACCTCCTGTATCGTGCAGACCATAAAACTACAGTAATCCCTAAAGCAGATCTTGTAGAAAAACTCCCAGTCTTGATTTAAAAATTGTTAGTGATGGAGAATCCACCATGACCCTTGGGAAATTGTTCCTAAGGTTAATTACTCTCACTGGTAAAATATTACTCCTTATTTCCAGTCTGAATTTGTCAAGCTTCAACTCCCAGCTACTGGATTGTGCTATACCTTTCTCTGCTAGATTAAAGAGCCCATTCTGAAATACTGTACTGATTTCCCGTTTAGGTACTTATAGACTGTAATCAAGTCACATTTTAACCTTCTCTTTGTTAAGCTATATAGCTTGAGTTACTTGAGTCTATCACTATAAGGCAGTTTTTCTTATCTTTTAATTATTCTCTTAGCTTGTCTCTGAATGCTCTCCAATTTATCAACATCCTTCTTCAATAGTGGACATCAGAACTGGACACAGAAGTCCAGCAGCAGTTGCACCACTGCCAAATACAGAGGTAAAAAACCTCTCTACTCTTATTTGTAATTCCCTTGTTCATGGCCACAGCATCACACTGGGAGCTCAGGTTCAGCTGATTATCCACCAAGACCCCCAAATCGTTTTCAGAGTCACTGCTTCCAAGGAGAGAGCCCTCCATCCTGTAAGTATGGCCTGCATGCTTTGTTCCTACATGAATATATTTACATTTGGCCATATTAAAACACATGTTGTCTGCTTGCGCCCAGTTTATCAAGCAATCCAGATCGCTCTGAATCAGTGATCTGTCCTCTTCATTATTTACCACTCCCTCAATTTTTGTGTCATTTGCAAACTTTATCAGTGATGATTTCATGTTTTCTTCTAGGTTACTGATAAAAATATTAAACAGCATAGGGTCAAGAACTAATTCCTGAGGGATACTCCTGAAAACACACCCACTCTACAATAATTCCTAATTTATAATTACATTTTTAAACCTATCAGATGGCCAGTTTTTAATCTATTTGATGTGTACCATTTTAAATGTACATCACTCTACTTTTTAATCAAACTGTTGTGTGGTACCAATGCCTTACAGAAGTCTAGGTATATTATACTGTGATCTTTATCATCCAAACTTGCAATCACATCAACAAAAGATATCAGATTTGAAAGGCTCTATTTTCCATAAACCATGTTGCTTGGCATTAATTGTATTAACCTATTTTGATTATTTATTAATCAAATCTTGGATCAGCCACTCCATTATCATCCCAGAATCGATGTCAGACTGACAAGCCTATAATTACCTGGGTCATCCCGTTTACCCTTTCAACATTAATGGTCCAATGATCTCCTCAGTTAGCTCTTTAAAAACTCTTGATGCAAGTTATCCAGACCTGCTGATTTAAAATGTCTAACTTTAGTAGCTTATATTTAACATCTTCCTGAGATACTATTGGAATGGAAAGAGTGTCATCATCATCATATGATATGGCTACATATCAGACATCTGTTTTTTTCCCACCTTCAGAACAGAAATATTTATTGAACACTTCGTCCTTTTCTGCATTATTATTGATAATTCTATCATTTCCCTCTAGTAATGGGCCAACACCTTTGTTAGGATTCTTTTATTCCTAATATACTTAAAAACCCCTCCTTACTGTCTGCTGGCTATAGATGTCTTCATCTGTTCTTTTGCTTCCTTTATCAATTTTCTCAGCATCTGTTTTATATGCCTTATTATCTACTTCCCCTTTCTTCCACTTGTTACATATAATATATATATATATATATATATATATATTAGCTGCCTTCACTTCCTCCTAAACCAAGTCAACCTTTTAACCAGTGCAGCCTTCTTTCTTTCTGTTTTTTTGGCCAACAAGTAAACTGTTCTTAAACAATTCTCAGTCATCCTTCACATTTTTCTGATTAAATTCTTCTTTCCAGCAGATATTGCTCATAATTATTTTCACCTTTCAAAAACTGGCCCTTTTAAAGCACCAAGTACATTACTGATGAGTCTATCAACACCCACAAGGCTACACCCTGCTATGAGAGCTGGGTCAGTTGTTTTCTACGGAGGTGTCATAAATATGAAGGGAAGGATAACCACCTTTCTGTATACAGTGCTATAAAATCCCTCCTGGCCAAAGGCAACATCCTGTTACCTGTAAAGGGTTAAGAAGCTAAGATAACCTTGCTGGCACCTGACCAAAATGACCAATGAGGAGACAAGATACTTTCAAAGCTGGAGCAAGGGGGCGGGAGGGATGGGACACAAAGGGTTTGTCTGTCTGTGTGATGCTTTTGCCGGGAACAGATCAGGAATGCAGCCTTACAACTGTTAGTTAGTAAGTAATCTAGCTAGAAATGTGTTAGATTTCCTTTTGTTTAATGGCTGTTAAAATACGCTGTGCTGAATGGAATGTATATTCCTGTTTTTGTGTCTTTTTGCAACTTAAGGTTTTGCCTAGAGGGATTCTATATGTTTTGAATCTGATTACCCTGTAAGGTACTTACCATCCTGATTTTACAGAGGTGATTCTTTTACCTTTTCTTCAATTAAAATTCTTCTTTTAAGAACCTAATTGATTTTTCATTGTTCTTAAGATCCAAGGGTTTGGGTCTGTGTTCACCTGTACCAACTGGTGAGGATTTTTATCAAGCCTTCCCCAGAAAAGGGGATGTAGGGCTTGGGGGGATATTTTGGGGGAAGACGTCTCCAAGTGGGCTCTTTCCCTGTTCTTTGTTTAACACACATGGTGGTGGCAGCATAGGGTTCAAGGACAAGGCAAAGTTTGTACCTTGGGGAAGTTTTTAACCTAAGCTGGTAAGAATAAGCTTAGGGGGTCTTTCATGGAGGTTCCCACATCTGTACCCTAGAGTTCAGAGTGGGGAAGGAACCTTGACAGGAGGCCACAGTAGGGTCTTTGCCAGCTTTTCCTACCAGCATCACTGGTGCCTTCCACCTTCTTGTTTCTCATCCAGGTATTGCAGGCATTGTGACACCTTTGTCATGTTGCTAATGTCAGTTGAAAAGAACAAGACTAGGTGGGTGTCATTGGTATGTTGTTGGTCTTGGACCCCACTTGTAGTCCTTAAAGTGAGGGGGAAGGACTGGTCCTTGTGGGACTCTACAGGTTGGGGCTCTTGGGGAAGGGAAGCAGCTGCCCTTTGGTGCTCCCTGGGATCTGTTGGAAAGCAATGACTGAAGCTGGTTTTGTGCTATACTGTCCTCCCCTGCTTGATCTCTTATGCAGGTGAGCACTGGCTGTGATCACCTGGGAAAGGTGTACAGGGCCAGAGAATTCAGAAAGGGCAGCGTAGCACGAATATTTGCTAGAAAAGTATTTGTTTGTTATTGGCCTGAGTTTGATATTGGCCTGAGTTTGGTATTGATTCATGGGAATGTAGGGACCTGAACCTCACATCACAGGTAAACTCAACGCAGCCTTCACCAGGGCACTATCAGAATCTGGTGCTATTTTAAAAGAGACCGCCCCTCACCCGGGGGTTGCTGGCCTCTCCTGACTACCACGCACAGTTTGAAATGAACCAAAACCAATACAAAGAATGACTTCAAATGGTGCCAGAGCGAGTCCCATCTTTCTTAGAGCTCCTCTGGAAGGAACGGGCCCCTCTCTTCTCTCACTCACACCACTTGTGCACGGGCGAAGCTCCCTTGACTTCAGTGGGGTTACTCCTGCTTGACACCAGTGCAGACACAGTAGGATCAGGCTCAATGGACAGAAATCCTTGGCTGCTTCTGAATATTTCCCCCAGCCCCACTCCATAGCTCCCCCTTAACCTCATGGAGCACGATGGTCTGGCCAGGAGTGGTGAAAGCTCCCTAAAAGAGTAGGAGGGCCACCGGTGCCTGAACTATGGTCCTGCCCCACGCCCCCCTTTTCCCGCCACTGTGCCACCCCTTCCCCTGAGGCCCTGCACCCACATTGCCTCTTCCCCCCAAGACCCCGCCCCCTGCTCGCTGCTCTCCACCCCCTCCTCCCCGTCACTTGCCCTTGGCTGGTAAAAAGTGGGAGGGCATAGCTCTCCCGCTTTTAAACGTGATGGGGCCATGTCCCTCTGACTCCCCCTGTTTCAATGCCTCTGGGTCTGGCGCATGGTGACAGGCCACCATGAAGCTGCATTTCAGCAGGAAAGCAGCAAATGGGAAGCTTCTGAAATTGCTCCAAATGGGTTGATCATAGTGGCACGATCAAGAGGCTGTAGCGAAGGCCCCTTCAGCTCCCATGATCCTTGACTGCAGGGGGATTAACTCTGGAGAAAGCAGTCCTGATTTTGCCACATTGTTAGTCATTCAGCTGTCAGCTCACATGAGCCTGAGCTGGTTTGATGCTGTGTTTTGCTCCACAACTGATTACATGAAATTTCACAGATGCTTTGTAACCTGCCCCAGAGGGGACTATTTCCAGAGATTTAGTTTATTTATTTAAAATGCTTTTCCCGTTAACCTCTTGGCAATAACGTTCTGGCTCTCTCACCTGAGCTGGTGACACATGTCACTGACAACCCCACTACGTCAGGCTGGAAGTCACACCCTTCCTGCTGCCCACTGTCTTTGGTACACTGGGTGGCCAAACACACCTTAAGTTCTGTGGCATATTCCTGGGACTTTGGAGGGAGAATAGCTCAGCAATTGTGCTCTTTCTCTCTATACTGAGGTGAAGCAAAATGCCGCGACTAGCCCATAGCACTCCCACATGCAGGGGTTCAAAATCCAGATCCCCACACCAGCAGGCCCATTAGAGAAGTAGATCGGATTGGGAGGCAGAGGATTGGAGCCGAGGTGGCTTGGTTCCTTCCTGGTTAAAGCTTCTTTTAGGGTCTCCATCCCAACACAGCAATCATCATGTCAGTCTGCTCACTCTGCCCCATATTGCTGTGCTACAAAATTTCCTGGGGCTAAATGGAAAGATCCAGAGGAGGAGAAGGGTTTCTCTTTCCCTGGCTGTGTTTCCTTTTGCTTTCTTGGTTCTATTCCCTGGTGGATTCATGCCATTATTAGATATTACCGTGTTTGCTGGAGACATAGGATATTTACCAAGACCTGTGGGTTAAAGTAGAGATGGTCTGTGGTGGAGTCTCTCAACGAGACTATAATTGTCTAGAGTAGAGGTTCTCAAACTGGGGGGCAAGCCCCCCTTGGGGGGAGCCGAATATATTCTGGGTGTGTGTGAAAAGTTTTAGGAGAGCGGTGGCTGCTGGCCGGGCACCCAGCTCTGAAGGCAGTTTCCCCACCAGCGCAGCAGAGAAGCAAAGGTGGCAATATCATACCACACTTGCGTCTGCGCTGCTGCTGCTGGTGGCACTGCCTTCAAAGCTGGGCGGCTGGCCAGCAGCCGCTCTCTCCGCTGTGCCTTCAGAGCTGGGTGGTGGTGTCTGTACTTGGTGGGAGGTGGGGTGTAGATGACTCCAGACACAAAGAAGGGGGGCATGGTCAAATAAGTTTGAGAACCACTGGTCTAGAGGCCTAGGAATGCCAGGAGGGGACACTGATCAATCGAGTACTTGCAGGATGGTTAAGAAGGTTTGCCTGCTTCCCGGGCAGTGCAGTGCTGAGGGTTCCAGGGACAGGAGCTGAGCTCAGCACTAGCCAAGGACTGAAGGGCAAGTTTAGGACCTCGCTGAAACATGGGGACAGACTCCTTTGGTGTTTGCTTCTTTGTTTAAAGGTGCAGAAAGCCAGATCTTGAGTTTGTTTATTGTTACCCATTTCCGACAGACGTGGAGTTCACAGCATGGGCTGTTCGGCCCCAGCCCAGCTGCCACAGTGTCAACTGCTGGTAAAATACAGGTTCGCTAATGTTTGCATGAGTAAAGGTGACAAGTTCCATTGACTGTGATTCGTGGGGTCGTGTTACTTGTTGACTGAGAGTGGCTGGCTCTGGGCAGCTGCCAGGGAGTCCTGAATTGCTGTATGCAGTATTGGTGATACTAGAGAGACAAGGTGGGGGAGGTAAGAGACAAGGTGATATTAGAGAGACAAGGTGGGGGAGGTAAGATCTTTTGTTGGACCAACTTCTCCCTCACAGAAAAGATCTTACCTCTTCCACCTTGTCTCTCAGGTATAGAATCGTAGAATCATAGAACATCAGGGTTGGAAGGGACCTCAGGAGATCATCTAATCCAACCCCCTGCTCAAAGCAGGACCAATCCCCAACTAAATCATCCCAGCCAGGGCTTTGTCAAGCCTGACCTTAAAAACTTCTAAGGAAGGAGATTCCACCACCTCCCTAGGTAACCCATTCCGGGTAGTCATGGAATTATTATTATTATTCACAACGCCCCCCCCCCCCCATGTTTTGTGGATTTCAGTACAAAATGTGACCCAAGGAGAGAGTTATTCATTACAACCACTGTAAACCCAGAGCGGCATTGGTAGCTCTCTGTCCTGATCCAGCCCCCACTCCCTTAGTATCAGAGCTTTTACGTATTTCTCCTCACAGCACCTCTCGGACCTAGGCCATGGCTGGTATCCTCATTTTACCAGCACAGAACTGAGGCCAGATAGGCTAAGTGGCTTGGCCACAGGCACGCAGGGAGTGTGTTGCAATGTACAGAACTGAAGCTGGGGCTCCTGAAGCCTAGACTTACACCCTAATCACTGGACCATCCTTCCTCTCCTAAAATGAGGAAGCCATGTTGGCTCCGATCCATCCACTTCTGGCCAAGGGGCCTGGCACTCTGTGGCTGGCTTCAGTGTAGTTCACTGGGATTTCTAACGGTGCAACTGAGACCAGAAGCAGGCCCAGAGCGTGTGTTGATGCCTGTTGCGCAAGTGGGATTTTGGTAGTGGGATTGATAAAGAGATTGGTGGAAATAGCCTATAACATTTTGACCCAGGAAACTCTCTGAAAGTTGCTGAGCCAACGTTCTCCCCCAGAGACCCGACACTGAGTCACAGCCTGATTCTGTACCATCCCCGCAGCGCTTTCCGACTAAACCCAGCCAACCAATTTTGCAGAAAGCCTGGGGAGATGCTAGGCGCAGAGTTCAGACAGTATCCAGTGGTGCACATGTCATGCAGTCCCTTGGAATACACAGCAGCTCTTCCCTTCAGAGGGGCCTTTCATCTCCAGGAAGGTGACGATCTGGGATTGAAGTGATGCTGAATTGGAGGCTGGCTCCATCACTCTCTTCTGAAGGACAGTGCTCCTTGCTCCCTCGAGCCAGACGGCACTAGTAGCCTATTAGCAGAGACGGTCCGAGCTCAAAGGAGAAAAATAAGAAAATCTGGCATTTAAAGCAATGTGAATTGACCCCCATTGCACACAAAGGGCATGGGGGTTTTCTACAGAGGCTTTCAGCCCCCAGCTGTCTCACAGCCCTTCCCTAGACACTGCGGTGCAGTGACCGCACAGAGAAATGCTGCACAACAGCCTGGGACATGGTTATGATGAGCGGGAACGTTGTGGCTTTATGCTCTGCTCCTTTCAGAAAATGCCCTGCATCATTTGTATCCACCTGGGCAGCTCACCAGTGGCAGGGCTCACTTTATGTCTCATCTGAAGGACATTGCTTGTAACGGTGCGCGCTCTGGATCACAGTTCACATCCTGGAGTGGGACTGGAACGCCTGAACTGCTGGCCAAGCAGCGAGGATGATACCAGCTGCCACATGCTTCTTTCTTTGCTGTGTAATGGGTGTCAGTACAAAGAGCTCTCCGGTTTTTGGGAGGCTTCTCATTTGAGTTCGGTCTGTTTATTTGTGTTTCTGCTGATAGGGCTTGTGGGACTGCAATAACAGGCCATTACTGTCGGTCGGGGTCACCACATGCTAGAAAAACATTACGGCCCCAGCTGTTTAGTTCCATGCCATGTGTTTAGGGGCTTCTGATGCCTATATGTTGTTGGATAAGGGGGAAAGTGCCTGCACAAATGTGTTATTTGTTCTTAGGGAATGCTTTGGATTTGGTTCAGGTACCATCAAAAGAGCTTCTTGGGCCCATCACCATGGAATCAGGGCACTCGAGCACGTTATTATTATTTGCATTGCTGTAATTCCTAGGGTCTCCAACCATTGATCCAGCCCCCATTGTGCTAGGTGATGTACAAACACAGAACAGAAAGACAGTCCCTGCTCCAATGAGTTCACAGTCTAATATTAAGGCAAGAGACAACAGGTGGGTACAAAGATTTTGCTGAAACTATGAAATGGCTGGAAGTTACATTGAAAAGTGTCTTTTTGCTCCTTTCCCAGCCCCACGGCAGTGCCCCCTGCTGGGAGAGTTTTCTGGGCCATTCTTTGTGGTACTTCCATTTGATGCAGGGTGTTGTGCCATATCAGGGAGGAGCAGACAAACCTGAATTATATCACTGAACAGCCATGCTATCGGTGTTTAGAGGTAAAACAGTTATCTATTTATCAGCAGTGAGAGGTTTCCCAGCCAAATTCCCAGCCCATGATACACAGCTTGGAGTGACAGAGGGTCCATCAAATACCCATCATTCCCCAAAATAATCCTAACAAAATAACTGGCCAGGTGTGATGGGATGAAGCTGAGCAAAGGGACAGTTAATCTGAGTGTCTGGGAAACTCTCTCTAGAGACCTGTGCTGCTGGGGAAAAATTTCCTTTAGGGAAACAGCAGATGCCCTAGTGCTTGAGGTGTTTAAAACAAAACTGGATACAGCCCTGGAAAGTATCCAGACCCCAGCGGAAGGGAATAAATGAGCAGACAGGGCTTACCCTAAGGTTCTGTAAACCTGGGATCCCGTGGAGTGCACCCATCATAAACCAAAGCAGCAGGAAACAAGCCTCTCAACACCAGCTGTCTCCCAGTCTGTTGGCACGGACGTGGCAGTCTGGGCGGTGCTGAGACACACTCTGGCACTGCAGTGTAGTGGTGCTGATACGTCTCAGCCATTCTGCAGAGATCTGGGTGCCAGAGCAGCCCGTGATGCACATGGAGCTGCTCACCCCAGCCGGGCCGGAAAGGCCTTTCCAATCACACGGCAGCAGTGCTGGCAGCAGCTTCCAAGGCCAGCAAGAGTGACATGCTGCCCAGAACAGAGTCCACACTTTGGGCACTGTCTATTAACAGAGTGTGCAGATGCGCGTGGGAAGAAGTCGCTTCGTTTTCAAAGCATCGTTGTGTGGTGAGTCCTGCCCCCTACCTGCGCCTAAGGAGAAAACCCTGTCCCTTCCTCCACCCTGCATGGTTGCTGCAGAACCAGTGCACTTCCACTGCAGAGTCTGTGCAAGGCTATGTGCCCCTTAGTTCCTCAAGGGCTTCTTGCACGCTGCTGCACGGCAGGGATTTAGAGACAGGCCAAGGGAATGACAGCAGACTAGTGCATCCATCATCCACTCCCACCTGTACAGGTGAGGTGCAGACACTGCAGATCTGAGGGTGACGGGACAGCTGTGAAGTGCAGTTGTGGGAATGGGGTGTGGGGGGGATCCCGTCTAATCATAGAATCATAGAATCATAGAATATCAGGGTTGGAAGGGACCCCAGAAGGTCATCTAGTCCAACCCCCTGCTCGAAGCAGGACCAATTCCCAGTTAAATCATCCCAGCCAGGGCTTTGTCAAGCCTGACCTTAAAAACCTCTAAGGAAGGAGATTCTACCACCTCCCTAGGTAACGCATTCCAGTGTTTCACCACCCTCTTAGTGAAAAAGTTTTTCCTAATATCCAATCTAAACCTCCCCCATTGCAACTTGAGACCATTACTCCTCGTTCTGTCATCTGCTACCATTGAGAACAGTCTAGAGCCATCCTCTTTGGAACCCCCTTTCAGGTAGTTGAAAGCAGCTATCAAATCCCCCCTCATTCTTCTCTTCTGCAGACTAAACAATCCCAGCTCCCTCAGCCTCTCTTCATAAGTCATGTGCTCTAGACCCCTAATCATTTTTGTTGCCCTTCGCTGGACTCTCTCCAATTTATCCACATCCTTCTTGTAGTGTGGGGCCCAAAACTGGACACAGTACTCCAGATGAGGCCTCACCAGTGTCGAATAGAGGGGAACGATCACATCCCTCGATCTGCTCGCTATGCCCCTACTTATACATCCCAAAATGCCATTGGCCTTCTTGGCAACAAGGGCACACTGTTGACTCATATCCAGCTTCTCGTCCACTGTCACCCCTAGGTCCTTTTCCGCAGAACTGCTGCCTAGCCATTCGGTCCCTAGTCTGTAGCGGTGCATTGGATTCTTCCATCCTAAGTGCAGGACCCTGCACTTATCCTTATTGAACCTCATCAGATTTCTTTTGGCCCAATCCTCCAATTTGTCTAAGGTCCTTCTGTATCCTATCCCTCCCCTCCAGCGTATCTACCACTCCTCCCAGTTTAGTATCATCTGCAAATTTGCTGAGAGTGCAATCCACACCATCCTCCAGATCATTTATGAAGATATTGAACAAAACCGGCCCCAGGACCGACCCCTGGGGCACTCCACTTGACACCGCCTGCCAACTAGACATGGAGCCATTGATCACTACCCGTTGAGCCCGACAATCTAGCCAGCTTTCTACCCACCTTATAGTGCATTCATCTAGCCCATACTTCCTTAACTTGCTGACAAGAATACTGTGGGAGACCGTGTCAAAAGCTTTGCTAAAGTCAAGAAACAATACATCCACTGCTTTCCCTTCATCCACAGAACCAGTAATCTCATCATAAAAGGCGATTAGATTAGTCAGGCATGACCTTCCCTTGGTGAATCCATGCTGACTGTTCCTGATCACTTTCCTCTCATGTAAGTGCTTCAGGATTGATTCCTTGAGGACCTGCTCCATGATTTTTCTGGGGACTGAGGTGAGGCTGACTGGCCTGTAGTTCCCAGGATCCTCCTTCTTCCCTTTTTTAAAGATTGGCACTACATTAGCCTTTTTCCAGTCATCCGGGACTTCCCCCGTTCGCCACGAGTTTTCAAAGATAATGGCCAAGGGCTCTGCAAGGGCTCTGTCTTCCCTAGCTCTTGAAGAACTGCTCACTGCCCATCCCAACTGCTTGGCCTGGGCGCTGCAGGCAGGGTCTGGGGCTCGGAGAACGGCCACCCACCCACTTTGTATCACAATATTCCTAGTGCCCTCGTTTCAGGAGAGCACTGTCTTCGCCACCACCACTTCTTCCCTCAAAGGCATATTACCCAGCTCCACTTGGGTGGGGCCTGAGGCTCGGGACTCAGTTAAATCAAATTGGTTTGCAACATTCCTAATTATAAATTAATTAGGGTGAAAGCGCAGTCCTGCCGCCTTGAGTCCAGCCTCCCACTGAAGTCAACAGCTTGGCTGCAGGACCGGGCCCCAGGGTCAGGACATCAGACGTGTTGGGCTTGCTCTAATGCAGGGGTCTCAAACTCAATTTACCTTAGGGCCAGGGCCAGTCCTCAAATCCTCCCAGCGGGCCAATAATGTCACTGAAGATGGTGTTCATGCCACCTCCCAGCCCGTTTCCCATCCTTTTCCCTCGCTCCCTTGGCTTCATGTCCCGGCTGACTCTGCCTGGCATCTAATGAAGCTGCCTCCATGGCTGACTCTGCCCAGCAACTAGTGATGGTATCACTGTCCCTCTCCCCCAGCCAATGAGCGCTGCGGGGGGGGGGCGCCTGGAGCAGACAGGCGGGCACCATGGGTCTCTCCTCTGCAGCTCCACCAGCAGCAGCAGGGATAGGGAACTGCTTGCAGGGGGCGGAGCTGCCCCAGGTGAATGACACGTTGCCGAGCGGAACCCCTGGAAGGGTCCCAGGAGCAGCAGGATGGAGCAAGTTGGCGGGGGGGGGGCGCATGTGAATCTCTCCTGCCTGCCCCCCACCCAGCACCCATGTGGGCCGGATGAAAGAACTTTTAAAAAAGTTTCCGCGGGCCGCAGTGGGGATATGCTATGCATCCGATGAAGTGAGCTGTAGCTCACGAAAGCTCATGCTCAAATAAACTGGTTAGTCTCTAAGGTGCCACAAGTACTCCTTTTCTTTTTTCTTTTTATAAATCTATACAGTCTACTGAGTCAAAAGCAACATCTTCCCTCCACTAGCTTGTGGGACTCTTCAGTTAGAATCCATGCATTCTTCCTCTGAGGCAATCACTGTTAGCCAGCCAGCTGACTGATTAACCAACCGTAGAATCATAGAATATCAGGGTTGGAAGGGACCTCAGGAGGTCATCTAGTCCAACCCCCTGCTCAAAGCAGGACCAAACCCAACTAAATCATCCCAGCCAGGGCTTTGTCAAGCCTGACCTTAAAAACCTCAGAGGAAGGAGATTCTACCACCTCCCTAGGTAACGCATTGCAGTGCTTCACCACCCTCCCAGTGAAAAAGTGTTTCCTAATATCCAACCTAAACCTTCCCACTGCAACTTGAGACTCCTTGTTCTGTCATCTGCTGCCACCACACTTCTTTGGAACCCCCTTTCAGGTAGTTGAAAGCAGCTATCAAATCCCCCCTCATTCTTCTCTTCCGCAGACTAAATTGTCCCAGTTCCCTCAACCTCTCCTCATAACTCATGTGTTCCAGTCCCCTAATCATTTTTGTTGTCCTCCGCTGGACATTTTCCAATTTTTCCACTTCCTTCTTGTAGTGTGGGGCCCAAAACCGGACACAGTACTCCAGATGAGGCCTCACCAGTGTCGAATAGAGGGGAACGATCACGTCCCTTGATCTGCTGGCAATGCCCTTACTTATACAGCCCAAAATGCCATTGGCCTTCTTGGCAACAAGGGCACACTGTTGACTCATATCCAGCTTCTCGTCCACTGTCACCCCAAGGTCCTTTTCTGCAGAAATGCTGCCTAGCCATTCGGTCCCTAGTCTGTAGTGGTGCATGATATTCTTCCGTCCTAAGTGCAGGACTCTGCACTTGTCCTTGTTGAACCTCATCAGATTTCTTTTGGCCCAATCCTCTAATTTGTCTAGATCCCTCTGTATCCTATCCCTACCCTCCAGCGTATCTACCACTCCTCCCAGTTTAATGTCATCTGCAAACTTGCTGAGGGTGCAATCCACGCCAGATCATCCTTCAGATAATTAATTAACCACCCAGTTAAGTGTGTAGATTTAAAAAACCCTCTGTTACAAGAAAATGCAAAACTGAGAATAGCAAAATATAAATGACTCGTTCCCCATTTTCACATTTAAAGAAAAGTTGGTGAATTCCACTAGTTGAGACAATTTAACTTAAACAGTTTGGCTAAAATCAAACAACATTCCAAGTATACAATTAAAATAAAAAAATATGTTTCCCTCCCAATTTTCCCATCTATACTTAACATTGCCCAGACTTCCCTGTTGGAGGGTTAACACTGTCACTAACCTGGGGCAAAATGTTTCCAAGCTAGGGAAAACAGGCTGCCCCTCTTCTCCCAGCTTGCACAGGGCACAAAGCAGCTGCGCTGCCCTGACGGCTTGCCTTCATGGAGTCTGACCCCAGCCACAGGGAACAGATTGGAGCAGACCCAAAATTACCCCACCCAATTCCAGAAACTTCTGCACATGGAGGGCTAAATCTGCCTAGCAACAATGACCCAGACACAACTCACTCCTACTCTCCCCCGACCCCATTGGTCTCTTCAAAAGAGATCTCCCTATTAGGCACCGGTTTTGTTCAATATCTTCATAAATGATCTGGAGGATGGTGTGGATTGCACTCTCAGCAAATTTGCAGATGATACTAAACTGGGAGGAGTGGTAGATACGCTGGAGGGGAGGGATAGGATACAGAAGGACCTAGACAAATTGGAGGATTGGGCCAAAAGAAATCTGATGAGGTTCAATAAGGATAAGTGCAGGGTCCTGCACTTAGGATGGAAGAATCCAATGCACAGCTACAGACTAGGGACCGAATGGCTAGGCAGCAGTTCTGCGGAAAAGGACCTAGGGGTGACAGTGGACGAGAAGCTGGATATGAGTCAACAGTGTGCCCTTGTTGCCAAGAAGGCCAATGGCATTTTGGGATGTATAAGTAGGGGCATAGCGAGCAGATCGAGGGACGTGATCGTTCCCCTCTATTCGACACTGGTGAGGCCTCATCTGGAGTACTGTGTCCAGTTTTGGGCCCCACACTACAAGAAGGATGTGGATAAATTGGAGAGAGTCCAGCGAAGGGCAACAAAAATGATTAGGGGTCTAGAGCACATGACTTATGAAGAGAGGCTGAGGGAGCTGGGATTGTTTAGTCTGCAGAAGAGAAGAATGAGGGGGGATTTGATAGCTGCTTTCAACTACCTGAAAGGGGGTTCCAAAGAGGATGGCTCTAGACTGTTCTCAGTGGTAGCAGATGACAGAACGAGGAGTAATGGTCTCAAGTTGCAATGGGGGAGGTTTAGATTGGATATTAGGAAAAACTTTTTCACTAAGAGGGTGGTGAAACACTGGAATGCGTTACCTAGGGAGGTGGTAGAATCTCCTTCCTTAGAGGTTTTTAAGGTCAGGCTTGACAAAGCCCTGGCTGGGATGATTTAACTGGGAATTGGTCCTGCTTCAAGCAGGGGGTTGGACTAGATGACCTTCTGGGGTCCCTTCCAACCCTGATATTCTATGATTCTATGACATGGGTTACAATTGAATAGTTCATTTCTTTATCAAAATACACTTTGAGCTAGACATGACCTGTATCTGCCGATGAGGGTGGGGAGGCAGAGTGAGGCCTGTAGCTTCAGCAGATGTTACTGAGCATGCTCACTTCAAGCCAAGCAGCTACTTGGAGGGGGGGCACATGACCCCACATGTCCCCCCCCCTTCCCCCCTGGCGTTGTCTCTGCTTTGTCTCTGGTGAAAGGTGATGGATTGACATCTGGAGAGCAAAGTCCTCTCTCCATAGCACAGATACAGGCCAGGCAGCAGCAACTCCAGCTTCCCTTGCCCCAGCCCCCACCCTGTTCTCTCTTCTTTTTTATACTGTTGCCCCTTGGGCCAAGTGGTTTGCCGGTATTCAGGGCCTTGCCGGGTTGTTTCCATGAGGGCAAGGAATGGATGATACGAGTCAGGTCCAGTCTTGGAGCAGCCCTGCCCACAAAGTCCTGTTTCTGTAAACACAGAAACCAAACAGCAGGCAGAGTCCGTGCTCAGAACCCCCAAGCCTGCCCCTCTAGTGAGTTCTGTGCCCAAGAAGCTCTCTCCCTCTATCTCCTCTCAGAGTCATGCTCGCAATCCTTCTCCTGGCTTTCTCTGCCCAAACTACACACAGGTGGCCACCCAGTCTCCTAGCCCCTGTGTCTGCAGCCAGGGAAACCCCTCAGCCCTGCCATGTGCATAGTCCAGTGGCGTAGCTGGGGGGGAGCGGGGCAGCGGCCGCTCCCCCACTGAGCACAAGTGGCGCCTTGTCAATGTCTTGGCGCCTTTTAAATTTTCCGCTGTTGAGGGAACACCCGCTGCGGCGCTTTTACTCACCCGGCGGCGTTCCGGCTCTTCGGCGGCACCTCGGCTCCAGCGGGACCTTCACTCGCTCCGGCTCCTCGGCGGCACCTCGGCGCCGGTGGGACCTTCACTCGCTCTGGCTCTTCGGCAGCACCTCGGTGCCGGCGGGACCTTCACTTGCTCCGGCTCTTCGGCGGCACCTCGGCTCCGGCGGGAGCTTCACTCGCTCCGGCTCCTCAGCGGCACCTCGGCGCTGGCAGGACCTTCACTCGCTCCGGCTCTTCGGCAGCACCTTGGCGCCGGCGGGACCTTCACTCGCTCCGGCTCTTCGGCGGCACCTCGGCGCCGGCGGGACCCTCACTCGCTCCGGCGCCTCGGCGGCACCTCGGCGCCGGCGGGACCTTCACTCGCTCCGGCTCTTCGGCGGCACCTTGGCGCTGGCGGGACCTTCACTCGCTCTGGCTCTTCGGCGGCACCTCAGTGCCGGTGGGACCTTCACTCGCTCCGGCTCCTCGGCGGCACCTCGGCACCGGCGGGACCTTCACTCGCTCCGGCTCCTCGGCAGCACCTCAGCGCCGGCGGGACCTTCACTCGCTCTGGCTCTTCGGCGGCACCTCGGTGCCGGTGGGACCTTCAGTGCGGCTGCAGACATCCGGCGCGAGTGAGGGCCGGCCCCTGGAGCGCCGCTGGCTGAGTAAAAGCACCGCAGCGGGTGGCGCATTTTTTTGGATCGCTCCCCCTGTTCCCTCCACCTGGCTCCACGGTTGGCATAGTCCTTTGTCAGTTGCCTTTGTCAGCTGGCTTGACTGCTCCTTCTGCTGGGCCTGAAAGAGAATGCTTGGCCACATCCATTGGCTGTAACAAGGTCTATGCTTGTCTGTGGGTCTGAGCCCTCCTGGTCACAGCCAGTAGCCCCTAGCAGTGACTCAATACGATAGTTAAAAGATCTTGATCCCACACTAACAAACTGATATGGAAAAATGTGCCCCTCTATCAAACCTGATGGAACACAGGCCAGGATCTAAAATCCGTACTTAGCTATTGTAAAGCTTTTAAAGCTAGAGGAAAATTTGAAGTGTCTAGTTCCCCTGTGAATCATTCAGAAAAAATGCTGGTGTGGGGGCTGTGTTTCTTTACAAGCAAGTAAGAAAGATGTGTACAATATAAGAGTGAGCCCCCTCTGCAGACACACGTCCCCGTGTCCTATTCCCTGAACGCCAGGCTGTTTGGGTGGCTCCTGGCTTGTCCCCTGAGAGACCCTCAGCACGTGTTATGTCTGCCAGGGACACAAAATTAATGACATTGCGCATAGGCTAAAAATGAAAAGGACGGTGCAGCTGAAATGAGCGTAACTCAGGTGAGGGATGGGCTTAGCCTGGTGTAATTGACGAAAGACAGTCGCTGCCAAGGAAACAGCTCTGGCCCTGCTGAATAAGTAATAGTGTGTATCCTAGTGCCCTGGAGCTTTGTACCTCCCTCTTGAGGGGCCCTGCTGCTCCCTCTAAGGACTCCCGGGTGTGCCAGTGGCGTCTGCTGCCTGGGTACATAGCTACAACAAGCCCTAGTATCAGTCCGGGACTGGCATCCATGGCCTTTGATCTGGGCCACACAAAATTCCACTTGCCTGTGGGCCCAGCCACAGCAGCCAAAATGCCATCCTGGACCCCACCTGCTGCCCTGTCTGACTCTGCTCCCAGCATGGGGGGATTCCCTGGCTGCCCAGCCCCACACCCTTACCTGGGGGGTTGTTCTGGGGCTCCAGCCCTCTGCTTCCTGACTTGTTTGGGACAGGGTGGGGGGCAGAATCACCAGAGAACACAGACTCATTAAACAAGCCAGGGGAGGGAGACACAGGAGGTGGGTAGGGATGAGGACACCGGCTGAGGGTGGTGACCAAGGGTGGTATGTGCCAAAGATACAGAGGTTATATGGTCAGAAGGGACCACGTGATCTTCTAGTCTGACCTCCTGCCTAGCACAGGCCAGAGAACCGCCCTGAATTAATCCCTGGGAGCTGGAGCAGATCTTTTAGAAAAACATCCCATTGTGATTTTAAAATGTCCTGTGATGGAGAATCCACCATGACCCTTGGGAAATTGTCCCAGTGGCTAATTATCCTCACTGTTAAAAGTTTGCACCTTATTTCTAGTCTGGATTTGTCTTGCTTCAACTTCCAGCCACTGGATTTTGTTGGACCTTTGTTGGCTGGACTGAAGAGCTTTCTGTTATCTAATTTCTGTTCCCCAGGTGGGTACTGATAGACTTTAATCCAGTCCCCACTTAGCCTTCTCTTTGTTCAGCTAAACAGATGGTGCTCCTTTAGTCTCTCTCCTAAAGGCATGTTTTCCAAACCTTTAATCATTCTTGTGGCTCTCCAATTTATCAACCTCCTTCTTGAATTGTGGGCACCAGAACTGGACATAGGATTCCAGCAGCAGTCACACCAGTGCAAAATCCAGAGATAAAACAACCTCCCTATTCCTACCTGAGATTCCCCTCTTTATACATTGTGTAAGCCCTTTTGGCCACAACGTCGCACAATATCATGGGCATACAGATATGGGGTGGGACTTGGTCATAAGTGGGAAGGGACCTGCACATGATATGTCGCAGAGGACCCCACCAACTAACCTTGCACAATGGGTTGAACCCCAGCCCTAAATCAGAAAACCTCCAGATTCTTGGGGAAGTTTATATCTGGATTCAAATTTCAAGCGTTGCACCAAAGGCGCCTCCCTGCCGAAGTGTAAAAACAGATCTGACTTCAGACAAAGCATCTGCCAGATTTCTGACAACAGGAACATCTTTTTTCTTATTGCCAGATCACTCAAAGCTAGCTCAATTGATCCTTTTCTAAACTTTCCCCAAAGGACAAAAACTTCTGGGCTGAAACCTAGCACAGACTGTTTCAGAGAAAAGGGCAGGAAAAGACTCAGAGCTTGGAAGTGAGGATGAGGAATGAAAGAACCACAACAGCCTTAACTCCAGTGTCACTCACACAATGCTACATTAGTGCTTCCAAACTCCAGGACTGATTCCCTCTGCCTTTTGCAAACTGGGTGCAAAACTTTACCATGACAATGAAGTGACATTTCACACCCACGTTGAACAAGGGTCAGGCAAAGCCCTCAAGCACGTGCTTAACTTTAAGCTCCTGAGCAGCCCCACTGAAGTGAATTCCTACTCATAATGCAGTAGAGCCGCCTGCTGGGGAATTTTCCGTTGGAATGTTTTTTCTATGGAAAATGCAGGTTCTGCAAAATCAAAATTGTCCACAGGAAAATTTCAGTTTTGCCGATGGAAGATCACAATGAAATAGATTCTTTAGGGTCAGCATGACTGAATCAGACTGAACTGAAACATTTAGTTTTGGATCAATTCAGCATTAGCCCGTGACTCCCTGAGCTGTTGCAGTGCCTCCTGGGAGTTGTAGTTCAGATGCCTCCTGCCCCCATTCTCCTCTATGGGCCAGGGTCCCGCACAGGGCTACAATTCCCATGATGTCCTGTGGTCTTTTCTCTGATTGAATGCTGTGGCGCATCATGGGAGGTGCATGATCACAATGTATCATGGGAGATGTAATCCAGCCAGCCACAGGTCAAAGCTGAACTCAACCAAAATGAAAATGTTTTGATTTGGGAACGTTGAAATATTTTGTTACTCTCACAAATGTCCAAACACAACCCTTTGACACTGCCAAATTGACATTTTTTTAAACTTTCTGTTCTGTGAAAATTTTGACCTCTTAGTTTTCCAGACCAGTTCAGGATATAAACAAATTTTGAAATATTGGAATTTCCCCTGGGATGGAAATTCCAATTTTCAACCAGCTCTGTAGTGAAACATGCTGATGTGCTTCACTGGATCAGGACCTGAATGACCGAACAAGGTGTGAAGCAGTGGAGAATCAGGCCCATAATTTGTGAATTCACCCTTCTTGGTCCAGTCAGTGGCTTCCACACAAATGTCCTCAGAATTCCAGGAGTACAAACCGATTGTCCTTTTTCAAGATAAGATGCTTGTATGCTCTGAGCTCAGCCCAGAAAAGCTGTCCAAGTTCAGGTGCAACTAACTAACCCACCAACCAACCCACCCACCCTTTCCTACCACCACACAGCAGCTGGGAGGCTGCTTCCCAGCCCTAGTAGGCAGACACGGGCCAGCTCTACTGAAGTGAGTGCACTGAGAATAGCAGTGTGCCCACAGCAGCATTGGCGGCAGCTCAGGCCAAAATACAAACCCTCCCAACTCCCTGAATATGCCTGTCCTGAGTCACTACCCACTACTGTGGCCACATGGCTGTTTTTAGGAACTAATGCATGCCTGTCTACCCGCCCAGCTGCTGTGTAGAGGAACCCGAAGCCCAGCACCTACAGCAATGCTAATACTGAGCTGATTTGGCTGGAGGTGCTACTGTGAACAGTGTGTTGCTTCTGTTGTGTTTTTCCTTCAGTGCTTTTTTAACATTAGAATAACTTTCATTAGACAAGATAATGGTCTCCTCCCCTGCCCGCCCGAGTACTGCTAAGATGATTTGGGGCTCATAATCTCACACCATAACTGCTTTCATAGGAAAGAGATTGCCACTGAATGTGAGGTGCTAATGACTGCACTGATGTGTCATAATAAGAAACTGAACAGAAAAAGAACCTGAGCGATGGCACGTTTCCAAATAAACAGCTACGCTGGAGAGAAATGGATTGTTTAAATCATACGCCAGCTTCCGATCGCTGCAATCTGAAACTGATAGCAGGCTGACTGCTCTGCCTGAGCGCTGCTGAATGTCACAGGTACAGCCAAGTAGAACACACCCATCCTGCCATGCGCCAGCGATGTCCTGACTGTGTGAAAGGACAAAAGCACCCTCTAAGCTATTGAATGTGCAGGGGTCTCCAAGCTGAATGAATCTGTTGCGCTGCTGAATAGTCCGTGTAATCCAGATAGATTGCCTCTCTTGGGTACTGAAGGTATCGGGAATATCCAAGCGTAGCATAGCTGTTCTACTGCCAGATGTTCCAGGTGTGTCTAGATATGGGGGGAGGAGTAGCTCAGTGGTTGAGCATTGGCTGCTAAACCCAGGGTTGTGAGTTCAATCCTTGAGGGGGCCATTTAGGGATCTGGGGCAAAAACTGGGGCTTGGTCCTGCTTTGAGCAGGGGGTGGGACTGGATGATCTCCTGGGGTCCCTTCCAACCCTGAGATTCTATGATACGTTCCTGGCTGTTCTACTGCCAGATGTTCCTGTTGTGCTGGGAACGTTATGGTAGGACTCACCTGCTATGTTGTGACCATTCTGAGCGTGTGATAATACTCACTAGTTCACCAGATTTCACAGGAATATCAGTGGATAATGGCAGATGAAGTGGAAGGCCCGTAGTGAAATGGTTTAGCCCTTCTACAAAGGGTTAAGAGCTTAGCCCTGCTGGACAAGTGGAAATGAGCAATTCTGGTTCATGCAGTGTTGCTGTAGCTAGGTCGGTCCCAGGATATTAGAGAGATGGGCGGGGGGGGGGTAATATCTTTTTATTAGACCAAATTCTGTTGGTGAGAGAGACAAGCTTTTGAGTTTACACAGCACTCTTCTTCTGGTCTGGGAAACTTACCCAGGGCAGGTGTACACTTAAAATGCTGCATTGGTGCAGCTCCACCGCTGTAGTGCTTTAATGAAGACGCTCTATGCCAGTGGGAGAGAGCGCTCCTGTCAGCGCAGTTAATCCTCTTCCCCGAGAGAAGCCCTCCTGCCATGTCTACACTCGCTCTAGCTACGTCACTCGGGAAGTGGATTTCTCACATCCCTGAGCGAAGTAGTGAGACCATGTAGTGGAGGTGGAACAGATTGTTTAGCATTTGTAGTTAAACCGTATTTCCAGAGATTATTCAAGGTGAAGTTTGAACGGTCCTTTGAAATATGTCTTAACTACTTATGCTAAACAATTGGTTCTATCTTGTGTTTAGCTGTGACACTCTAAGTACCTTTCCCAGACCTGAAGCAGAGCTCTGTATGGCTCGAAAGCTTGTCTCTCTCCGCAACAGAAGTTGGTCCAATAAAAGATATTACCTCCCCCACCTTGTCACTTCAATTTTGGTTAAGACAGAAATACTAGTTTCTTACTGCAAAGAAGATGCAATAATATCGAGACAAGGCCCCACAATACCGGGCAGCTTTCCCCCTCACCTCTCGTGTTTTTTGATGTTAGTTGTCGGCCCTGTATCTGGACCCTTGTCCTTTCCCTTTCTTCCAGTGTGAGACGTCCGCTAGCCTGACCTTCGTTTGCAGTCTGAGGCGGGTTTCTTAGACTGTTTCTTTGGCTGGGGCTGGGCAATGGGTTAATGGTTTTTTCACTGTGGAGGGCTGGGGAGCACCCTGAGCCACACTGCCATGTTAAAGTGAGCAGGGGGTTTGACACCCAACCAGAGGAAGAATTGGGCAGAAAAATGGAGATGAAGCCTGTCTAGCCCACGCACAATGCCTCTGTCCTAGCAGGCTCAACCCAGAACCCAGATCCAAACCGCTTCGTTCATCCCTTGGCTTCAGATTTAGAAGAAATGGCATCGGTCCGTCTCTAGCACAAACAGCTACACTACCGCAGATGAGTACTGCAGGGTCCTGAGTGTAAGGGAATCAGTAGTGCAAGGCTGACATCTTTCTCATGTGCCCAGGAGCCCAGATTGTAGAAGCCCTGGCAGGGCAGTCGCTGTCTGACCTGCTTCAGGATGGGGCTGGTTTGGCGAGTGAGGTCAGTGCTGCTGCAGCCTGGATTCGAACGGGGAGTTAGAACAGAGCATTTGCTGCTCAGGTAATTCCAGCCCAAGGCCTGGAGGGGAGGAGGGATCACCCCCCACGCCTTCCACTACATCGTCAGCACATGTCAGGACAAGGCCTGGAGCTTGAATGACTGCCTGAGCCTTCTGGCCAGAGCCCCTCTGGGGGCCAACAGAGCAGCCTGCCCTTCAACAGGGCCGGCTCCAGGCACCAGCAAAGCAAGCAGGTGCTTGGGGCGGTACATTTGCAGGGGTGACATTCGGGCCATCCCTCTTTTTTTTTTTGCTTGGGGGCTGGCCCTGCGGGCGCTCACCCAGGTAGACGCTGTCCCGGCCCCCAAGCTGCTGCCGAAGTCCAGGTGGAAGAGCAATAGTGGGTGGCCGAAGCTGGCCCTGGGACTGGGGTCCAGCAGCAGCAGCGCGGGGGGGCGCCTTGGGGCTCCGACATGTGGCGCGCGGGACACTTGGGCTGGGGGGCTGCCCTGTGGGGTGCACGGAGGAGCCACCTGCAAATGCCGCAGGGCAGCGGCCCCCCAGCACCACAGCCGGGGCTGGGCGAAGTGGCCCGAGCTGCCCAGGGGCTGCAGCGGGGCGGCCGCCCCCCAGCACTGCAGCTGGGGCTGGGTGAAGTGGCCCGAGCTGCCCAGGGGCTGCAGCAGGGCGGCCGCCCCCCAGCACTGCAGCTGGGGCTGGGTGAAGTGGCCCGAGCTGCCCAGGGGCTGCAGCAGGGCGGCCAGGACGGAGCAGCAGTAGCGAGGCCATAGAGGGGACCGGTGCCCAGGGTGCTGCCATGCGGGGCCCACGTCCCACTCTCCGGGGCTCTGCTCCCTGCCGGCCGCTCCCTCTGGGGCAGCTCTGCCCTGGCTCCTCAGCCCCCTGCCGGGGCAGTCCCCCCGGCTCTGTCCTCCCGATTCCCGGCCGGTCCTGGAGGTGGGAGCCCCGGCTGGAGGGACCCTGGGTTGAGGTGCAGCCCAGGAGCCCCACTGCTTACCCCTACCCTGCCAGCGCCGGACCGGCTGGAGGCGAAGGGGGAGTGAGTGGAGTCAGGGCCCCCCTGGGTGCTGGGAAGGAGTCGGGTGGATGCAGCCTCCACCTCTGCTAGTGTCATGAGCAGGATGCTGATGACCTGCCCTGGGAGCGAGTTACCAGTGACCCAGGGCTGGGGCGGCAGGAGGTGTGGGCAGGTGGTTGGGTGGGGGTGAGAGCCCAGGGCTGGGGCGGCAGTGGGGGCGGCTGGGGGGATGGGGGCGAACCCAGTGATGGGGCGGCAGGGGGTGAGGGTGGGTGGAGGGGGGAGAGCCCAGGGCTGGGGCAGCAGGGGAGAAGGGGGGAGCCCAGGGCTGGGGTGGGGGGCAGAAAACATTTTTTTTGCTGGGGGCGGCAAAAAACCTAGAGCCCACCCTCCCCGTCAAGCAGGGCTCCGAGTGCATGCTCCATCCTCTGCTCCATCCCACCCTGCCGCTCGCTGCATCCATCGGCACTTTGGAATTCCACATTACAGCTCTCTGCCCAAACTCAGCCTTAATTGCCGCGCGAGCACCTTCGCTGTCCCAGTGCCCGGCGGGGCGCCGCGAGTGAACCCATCACGTGGCGATGTCCAGGGAAGCCAGCAACGAGGTCCAAGGAAAACATGAAGCACCCTGGCTAACGTGCTCCAATTCGGGAGCGCCTTTAACTCTGGCCCTGCCACTTGCTTCCTGGGCTTTAACCAAAATGAAAACCGTCTAGCTTGTAAAGCAGCTGCGGAGGAAAACTGTCAGCAAAATAATAAAACGATCACGAGGCAAGAGCAGACCTGTGCCTGCACTGGAAGCCCTGTCCGACAAGCTACGTGCAGGGCAAACGTCTGTAGGCTCTTGTAGGGTATTAAAACTGTCCATCTTCACAATGGATACTCAGAGCTTCCATCCCAATGGGTCTCTGGGCGGCTTCCATCTTTTTCCATTTTCATTTTACAGCTGCCCGAGGTGGGTGCATGGTGATAAATCCTGCCTGCACTGCTCCAGCGAGTATTACCATGTGGCTCAGGTGTCTGGGCTGGCCAAATGACACCAAATTGGAAGGGAACGGTGATGAATAGGAGGCAGGAGAGGGGAAGCGCTCACTTCTTATTGCACCTGGTCGCTGCTTCCTCCAGGTTTTAGTTAATGGCACATCAACCCCCAAATTGGATTTTAAAGGTAATCTCTACGAGGAGCAGATCCATTGCCGCCAGGCTGCAAGGGGGAGTGAGAGCATGAGCCGTCGCTGCTCCTGCCTGCCCGTCCGCTCACGAGAGCCTGCATTCCCAGGACGTCCCCGCAGTGGGGAAGGCAGCCCAATGGATTTTGAGTCCCACCTGGGCAGCTAGCGCACTGGTTCTCTGCAGTCTCCGCGGCAGTAAGCAGAACAAAGGGGTGTGTCCACATGGCAAGGGAAGGTGTGATGGTAGCTCAGACAGGCCAACCCAGGCTGGCTGTAATCTACCTGGCACAGGTAACAATGGGAGTGGAGATAGGGTAATACACTGGCTTCAGCATGGGCCAGCAACCTGAGTACAAGTCAGTTAGGGGCCCTGGGTCTGTACTCAGGCTGCTGGCCCATGCACCAACCCATGTCTATGCCGCTATGGTTACCTGGGCTAGGTAGACGCCTCCCTGTGCTACACCTACACTTCCACCTCCACTCGAAGTGCAGACACACCAGGGAACACGCTGGGTCACAGACTCCTCTATGGATGGAGAGGTGCTGATGACAGCAGCCTTCATACAACTTGGGGCTCTGCTCTGCCAACCATGAACGCCTTGTTCCCTGCCGGCTGCTGGATGTGTGTGTGCGGGGGTGGTAAACCATGCCCCCCCCCAATGGCAGAGTAACTAGTGAATACCTAGGTGGTGTTTCCTCTGCACTAGGTGGGTTCCAGAGCCTGAGGCACCAGCCCATGGACCAGGAGTTTGATGCTGCTGCTGGGGGTCTCTGGGCCAGATCAGTGTCCCATGGGTGGGAGGGGGAGGACAGGGAGGACAGCTGGTCTTGTCTGCCCAAGGAGAGAGAGTGGAGGGAGTCCTGGGCACAGCCCTGAGCTGGGTGTGACCAGCCCTGATAGTCAATGCTAGGTGCTGGGTTGTGAGAGCCAGCACCTTCCAAGCCACTCTGGGACAGAGGCGCCGACTTCCCCACTTTCCCCTGGTGCTTGACCCCTGCTCTGCCCTTGGCCCCGCCCCCACTCCACCCCTTTGGTGAGGCCCTGCCCCTGCCCTGCCTCTTCCCACCTCTGCCCTGCCCCCATTCCAACCCCTTCCCCCAAATCCCTGCCCCAACTCCACCCCCTCCCTGCCAATATTCCAACTCCTTCCCCAAATCCCAGTCCCAGCCCTGCCTCCTCCCCCTCCCTACCAGAGCATGCTAATGCCACCAAACAGCTGTTTGTCGGCGGCCTAGTGGGAAATGCTGGGAGGTAGGCGGAGGAGCAGGGACACGGCATGGTGAGTGGGGGAGGAGGAGGAAGTGGGGTGGGAGGGTGAGGGGACCTTGGCTGCCAGTGGGTGCAGAGCACCCACCAATTTTTCCCCATGGGTGCTCAAGCCCCAGAGCACCCACGGAGTCGGCGCCTATGCTCTGGGAGGCCCCAGAGGAGCAAGGTCCCTCTAGGGCAGGACCGAGCTCCCGTGCTGGGAGGGATATGTGCGGGCAAGAGTGCAGGATGTCCACTGGAGGGGGACGGCTTGTGGGAGCAGAGTGTGTTGGGGCAAAGCCCAGAGGAAGGGACCCGTGTGGGGTAGGGCCACGTGAGTGGAGGTGGAGCTCACAGCCATGCAGTGCTGTCTGAGCAGCTCCATGTGTCGCTCTGGCTCCCTCTCCCCCAGGAGCTCTGCTCCTCCAGCGCGCTGAGCCCGGTAGCTCCCCCGCTGCTGTATCGGCCACCAAGGGGAACCCAGCACCAGAGAACCCGCCTCCCATTCACATCAACCACAGGAACGGGGAGGAAGTTCCCAGGAGGGTGGTGATCCTCCAGAGTGGCTGCAGGGGGGTGGGATCCACTTCCCTAGCCATTACGCAGAGTGGGTCAGGATCTGAGTCCGCATCCTGACTGCCCCAGCCAGCCCTGGCAAGCCACTGGGCAAAAGGAGAGAGCATGGCAGAGCTATCCCAGCCTCAGCGCAACGGCACCTGGCGATAACCTACAGCGATGGCAACAGAGCTAATGTCGACTTGGTGGAGCTGAGGACCTGGAGAGGATGGAACAGCAGTGCTGCCTGCATGTGGGCCCTGCCTGCAGGGGGCACATGGGAGCCCTCACCGAGTGGGAAGTCTTGGCCTGTGCCCTCAGGCAGCGGAGAGGATGGGACTGGAGTGCCAGCTGGGGAAGCTGATCCAGCCCAGGCCTCTGCCCTGCCAGTGGCTTGGAGAGGGTGCAGAAATGCTGTGTGTGTGGCAGCTTGCAGCTATCCCAGCCTTGCCCGTCCCCTCGGGAGCTCCCTGCTATCTGCAGCCTCAGCCCCTGCCAGCACGATTTGCTGTGCCTGAAACTTGGCAGCCATGTTTCTTTCCCCACATAACACACCGCCCTGTTACCATGAAGCTAGCCTGGGTATGGGGGCGCAGCCAAGTGCAGCAGCTGCCACACACCTGTGGCCCATGCCAGAGCCTCTTCCCTGCCCAGCGGGCAGTGTGACAGGGGACGTGCCATCCCAGGAGGTGGTAAAGCAGTGAGGAGTAGGACAGCTGCCATCAAAATGCCCCCACTGGCCTGCGTCCCAGAGGGAGGGGTGTGTGGGACTGGTGGGGCTGCAGAGGCAGGGTTCACAGTCAAGCTGGTTCACAGTCAAGCTGGAAGGACATATCAAGTGGGATCCCACAGGGATCAGTTCTGGGTCCAGTTCTGTTCAACATCTTCATCAATGATTTAGCTAATCGCATAGAGAGGACACTTGTAAAATGTATGGATGATACCAAGCTGGGAGGGGTTGCAAGTGCTTTGGAGGATATTATTAAAATTCAAAATGATCTGGGCAAACTGGAGAAATGGTCTGAAATAAATAAGATGAAATTCAATAAGGACAAATGCAAAGTACTCCACTTAGGAAGGTGCAATCAGTTGCACACATACAAAATGGGAAATGACTGTCTAGGAAGGAGTACTGGGGAAAGGGATCTGGGGGTCATAGTGGACCACAAGTTAAATATGAGTCAACAATGTAACAATGTTGCAAAAAAAGCGAACATCATTCTGGGATGTATTAGCAGGAGTGTTGTAAGCAAGACATGACAAATAATTCTTCCACTCTACTCTTCATTAATTAGGCCTCAACTGGAGTATTGCGTCCAGTTCTGGGTACCACATTTCAGGAAGAATGCGGAGAAACTGGAGAAAGTCCAGAGAAGAGCAACAAAAATGATTAAAGGTCTAGAAAATATTACCTATTAGGGAAGATTGAAAAAATTGGAGATGTTTATTCTGGAGAAGAGACAACTGAGAGGAGACATGTTAACAGTTTTCAAATACACAAAAGGTTGTTATAAGGAGGAGGGAGAAAAATTGTTCTTCTTAATGTCTGAGGATAGGACAAGAAGCAATGGGCTTAAATTGTGACAGATTCCCTGGGCTACAACCCAGAACTGGGGTACTGCTGTGCCCCCTTAACTCTCCAGCCTGGGATCTCTCTTACAATGCGTTGCTAGTGACAAGCAGCAAAACCCTCCAGGCGCTGTTGTCACTCAGCACAACAGCATGTGGAGCCCCACACTGAGCTAGATTGCGTGAATGCTCCCAGAGCCACTCATGAATCACACAGAGAAAGGCATGAGTCAGTTCCCCCAAGCTCCCCAGCCTTGCCCCCCTGAGATGTACAGAAGCCTGACCAGTGTATGTTTATTACCCAGTCTGCCCGTCCCTCAGTATGGAATGGACACACACTAGCCTTTGTGAAATGAGCTGAGATTTCCCAAGCACTTCAACCAAAACACACTATTTAGGTAAAATATAAAACAGGTTTATTAACTACAGAAAGATAGATTTTAAGTGATTATATGTGGTAGGCATAAAATGTCAGAGATAGTTACCAAAGAAAATAAAAGATAAGCGCACGGTCTAAATCTTAAATCTTATTACACAAAGCAGCATTTAGATCAAGCAATTTTCTCATCCGACTGGACCAGTCTTCTCAATTGAAGTCTTCATCTTCTCAGCATTCTTGTTGCTTCCAGTGTACGTGGGGGAGGAGAAAGGTCAAGGCATGATGCCACTGTCCCCTATTTTATACCCTCAGTCCATGTGCCTGGAAGACACTAGCCCAGAGATGTCAGATGGGCTTTGCTGAGTCACAGGGTTGAGCAATCCCCCTGGTGGCCTTGTGCAACTGAGTCAGAGAGCTGAGGAGTCCCCAATGTGTGGTGCTTGTGCAACTGTTATTGAATTGTAAATCCCTTCATTACAATGCCCCTGCTGATTAACACTCTCCTAGGTGGGGATCATCACACTGGTAGTAGAGACTCTCACACTTACAGCATATTTCAGTAACAGCCATACAGCAAAATCTCATAACTTCATACACACTAATGATATACATGTTTGGACAGAACAATGGGTTTCAGCAGATCACATAAGATAGCTTACATGACATGCTTTGTATGAAATATCACAACCTTATATGAATGATGAACATGGGGGTTACAGGGTGCTATTTTGAGATACAGTGTGCCACAGTGGTTTAGGTTGGACATTGGAAAAACTTCCCGTCAGAGTTTATTAAGCACTGTAATAAATTGCCTAAGGAGCTTGTGGAATCTCCATCATTGGGGATTTTTAAGAACAGGTTGGACAAACACCTGTCAGGGATGGTCTAGATAATACTTAGTCCTGCCATGGGCACAGGAGACTGGACTAAATGACCTCATGAGGTCCCTTCCAGTCCCATGATTCTATGAAATCTCCCCAGCGTCCCGGCCACATGTAGGCAGCAGCTCCTCAAAGCATGCTCCAACATCATTGAGGTAGCTAGGTGACTAACTCTCACAATCCCACAATTTCGGAGACTGCAGGAGGAACTGGGGGTGGTGTGAAAGGCTCCTGTACCCCACCATTTTCAGGGTTGGTTGGAAAGACATTTGCCAAGCTGGTTGACCCACGTCACAGACCTGTCTATGCCACAGCCCTGCTACCGGTGGGGCCCCCATGTGAATACAGAAGAGCAGAAAATTCTGGGGCAGTGGGAGGCTGGGGACGGGGGATTCAGGCAAGAGTGGCTGTTGGGTCCCAGGAGTGGGAGGCCCCAGGCAGTGAGAGGAAAGGAGAAAGAAAATGAACTAAAGTCTTTGTAGCTATTAGCTAAAATGCCAGCCATGTATTGTCCTTGTCACTGGGTGATTTATACGTTTGATCAGGTGGAATGGGTTAAAATACATTTTGCAGTGCTTGGAATGTGGGAAAAATTGATTTAAAGAAAAATAATGTGAAGGGTTATAAAGTTAATGACCCTGCTCAAAATAGGTCACGTAGTTATGTCAAACGGGGGCTTGAAACAGTACATTTTTCCTGTCTTAACTCTCACCCATGCAGGCGCCCATCGTGAGGTCAGTGCACATTGGCCAGCTAGCTTATGGTTTGTAGGGCAGCCTGTCAGCTGTGAGCAGGGGTGAAAGTAAGGGGGGCCGGGTCAGTACGGTGTACCGGTAAAAAATGGCCACTGGTACCGGTCCCTACTGCCTTACTTTAAAGGGCTGCTGCTTTTGTGCCCCCTGTCGGCGTCTCTGCCGGGTCCTTAGTGGCAGGGCTGCCGACGGAGGAGCGCAAAAGGGGCAGCGACGTTAAAGCGCTGCCGTGGCAAAGGACCCTGCTTAAAGCGCTGCCCCTTTTGCCCCCCCCCGCTGCCAATGGGGGGGGGGAGTAAAGGAGCAGCTGCCCCAGGGCTCTGGCCACTCCTGCAGTAGTGGCAGCAGAGGCTGGAGCCCCGGGCCCTTTAAATCGCTGCTGGAGCCCCAGGCGGCAAGGGCCAGGCAACGTGGAAGGGCTGGCTGGGGGACGCTGACCAGCAGCCCCGCCCCTTCTGCCCGAGGCCCTGCCCCTTTTGGGGGGGCCAGAGCCGGCCTCCCTTACTGGTAAGTTTTCAATTTTACTTTCACCCCTGGCTTTGAGGCCTGGCTGTGGGGGAAACAGAGCTCAACGCTTCTGAAATAACATCATGATTCGTTGTGTCTGATCTCTGAAGCCACCGGTGCCTGGCGGGCGCAGGGGAATACGGGGGGGAAGGAGGGACATTAGGAGGGAAGGGAGCTGAGACAGCACTAGGAAATGGATGGCCACCCCACTGCCATAGGGGTGAGGAGAGGGTGAGTGGAGTCTCTGCTGAGCCGCCAGGGAGAGGCAGGCGTGTTCGGGTGCATTGAGGGCTTGTCTTTTCAGCCTGAAATGATCTCACCTGCTGGTGGAGGGATGGCGGGGAGCGGAAAAGTCAAGTGACTGACTACAAAATATGATTTGGGGGGGGTTAAAATGTCATGGCCTGGGGCCCAGTCTGGTGATGTTTTGGGGTTTGACTCGTGAGTTTGATCCCTGGCGGCTGGCGATCTGTGTGTGAGGGTGGCTGGTCTGGCCTCGAGCCCCTGCCCACTTTGTCTCTCTGCCTGGCTCCATGCTCTGCCCAGCTCCTGCTGGCTCTTGCCACCTCCAGGAAGGGCTGTAGGCCCAGAAATACACCCACCGTCTGGAGACACATGGGCCCAGCTGCCGGTTCCCGCCCACCCGCCTGGCACGCTGCCCTGCCCGCGGGGAGGCAGACAGAGCCCTGCTCTTCCTGGCTTCGCTGTCTGCAGCATCCTCTGACCCTGGCATGGCGGGCTGGCGGTTCCCCTGTGTTCCAGTCACAGGCCCCAACGTTTCCTTTTCCCTGGGGGTGCTCAACCCCTGCTTCGCCCCGAGACCCTGCCCCTACTCCGCCCCCCCACCCACATATTTTTTTCTATGTGTGCTCCAGCCCCAGAGCACCCATGGAGTCGGCACCTGTGGTTCCAGCCATGGAAAGACAAAGCTGCCTACACCAGCTGGAGGAGAGAGTGGCCTAAATGCTCCACAGCCTTATTGCGCCCGCAGCTCAATGGATCAGCCCCCCCAGCACCGAATCCAGCCTGCCTGCCCTCTCCCCAACCCTGCTGGGAACCCTTCTCAGCCTGCCCCACCCCATCTCTCTCTGGAACATCCAGTGTGAGCCGTGTGGTGTCCTCATTGGGGTGCACCAGCAGCTTCATGGGCTTCTGTGGGCCTGTGTGAATTCTCCCCAGCTGGGGATCTGACCATAGGTTACTTAATGCCACAAACTAGCTTTTCTTGTGACATTCTGCAGCTGCCCCATTCCTGCTTACTCTGAATTCAGCCTGCTCCCCATCACTGACAGCAAGCAGCCTTCTGCAGGAGACAGGTGTATAAACATCTCGGCTTCAGGCTGTTTATCCAAACCCAACGGAGCGGTCTCGGAGGTCAGCCATCACTCAGCACAGTGACCTTAGCACCAAGGAGGAAAGCCCCATATAAAATGCCAGCCCCATCTCCGCACGCTCCCCAGAGACATTCATTTCTCCTCAGCTGCCTTGTCAACGGTCAGTAAAAACATGACAGCCTGATTGAAGGTGGGGGTATTCTAGGTCAGAGTTGCAATCCTTCCCTGCTTAGCTGGACCCCTGGCCTCGCTCGGGAGACGGCGCTGCATGGGGAGAAAGGGGATTTCCGTTTGTCTCGGCTCGTTTGACGTTCTGGCAGGGCCGGCTCTAGGCACCAGCAAAACAAGCAGGTGCTTGGGGCAGCGCATTTCGAGAGGGGCATTCCTGCGCCGGCCAGGCCGCCCCTCGAAATGTGCCCCCGCCGCCCCAGCTCGCCTCCGCTCCCCCTCCGCCTGCTCCCCTGAGCGCGCCGCTGCTGCTCTGCTTCTCCCCCTCCCGCCCAGGCTTGCCGCGCTCGGGGGAGGCGGCGGTGAGCAGGGTGGGGAGCGGTTCCTCTACCCCCCCGTTACTTCCTGCACTCCCCCCCGACCCTCGCTCACCTCTGCTCCGCCTGCTCCCCTGAACGCGCTGCCCTCGCCGGAGAGGGAGGGGGAGAAGCGGAGCGGCGGCGTGTTCAGGGGAGCAGGCGGAGCTGAGGGGAGCTAGGGCGGGGGAGCTGCAGGAAGCAATGGGGGGGAGGAAATGGGGGGGAGGAGGCGGGGCCGGGGATTTGGGGAAGGGGTTTGGAAGGGGCGGAGTTTGGGCAGAGGGGGGGACATGAAAAAAAAGCGGGGGCAGCCAAAAATTTTTTTGTAGGGGTGGCAAAAACCCTAGAGCCGGCCCTGCATTCTGGAGACTTGGCTGCACTTTTAGCAGCTGCACAGAAAAGAGGAGAAACTCTATGAATGGGGATCCTACAAGAAACCCCAGCAGGGCTGGGCCAGATGTCGGCTTCAGTGGCTGAGCATCTCTTCAGGGGATTTATCCTCACAGCAGCCTGGGAGGCAGCGCAGGGCTATTATTGCCATGGGAACTGACGCCCAGAGAGACTAAGGCCCAGATTTTTAAAGGTATTTAGGTGCTGCTGCACTCAGTGTTGCAACACCTCAAGGATTTAGGAGCCTAAGTCTCATTTTCCAAAGGGATTTAGACACTTAGGAGCAAAAATCCCAGAAGCTGAAATCCCTTATATGTTTTTGTCCTATTAAATGGTAACCTCCAGTGATGCTCTTAACATCGACTCCTTTAAAAAAAATCCTGTGACGCTTATTGTCTCAGTATCTAGTTGCAGTGAGTTCCACAGGTTAATTATGCACTGTGGTTAAAAGCAAAATAAAAGTGTTGACTTGTATCATTTTGAAGGAGACCTGCCTTTTAATCTCATTGAGTGTCCCCTTGTTCTGGTGTTAGGAAAGAGGGGAATTGAGAGCACCTGATGCATCTTCTCTAGCCCATTCATTGTTTGACATACATCTGCTCATGTCCCATGTCTGCGGTATGGAGTCCCTATCTCCCCTCACATGGGCTTCTCTCCAGGCCTCTATCATTTTGTCTTGTTCTCTGGACTTTTCCCTTTCACTCCTCATGGTGAACCTGCAAGGGGAAGGATCAGAGGGAAGCTCACAGTACCCCTGGCACCCATCCCTCTCCATGGCTGCAGCGTGGGGGTGCAGGGTGATCACGCTGCATGGGACAGGTGCCGGAGCTCCGTGCTCAGAGGATTTTGCAGGGGGGAAGTGGCAGAGTGAGGATGGGGGCGCTGTGGAAGAAAACGTGTTTGTGGTGAACTGGGTTCACATAGGGCCTGCACATTATGCTGGACGTGAAATGAATGTAGCAGCTTATCAGAAACCTCCCAACTCATTTCCGTAATAGCCTTTGCACCTTCCTAACTGGAATAAATTCCATTAATGCATCAGGATGCTATTTATGCTCAATTATGTTCCTGCTAATAAATCGAGCCCTCCGCGAGCGCCCCTGCCCTCTGCCAGACACTGTTCCAAGGGAGATTAGGGGGCAGGAAGAAACACAATCTGCAGTTTGTTCCTGGAATCTATAATTGATTGTCTGATGAATGCAGCACTTTAAGGAAGGTGAATGCTCCTGCCAGGGGATGTCTCTCTTGACCGTACTGAGGACACACACATCATCAGCTGCAATACCAAGGAGAGATGCCAGCTCTGTTGGTGCTTTTCTGACCACAGGCTGGCTGGGGGCCAGCAGCCGGGGGCAGAAGGAATGCAACTGCCCCCAGGGACCAGCCTTCCCTGTGCCCATGGTCTCAGGAGGGGCTGCACGTTCCTTCCCGTGGGGTAAGGAGACACCAATACCTCAGTGTCTTTTGAGTGCAGAAGAAAGGATCACAGAGATAAAGCTCATGACAGATGCCCTTACCCACAGTGCCCTCTCCCAGGGGCACAGCTCACCCTGGAGATGACCTTCAGCCCTGCTGTAAGTGAGAGCACTACAACTGAAGTGAGAGGGAACTGGGGCTGCCTTCCCTAGGAATGAGTTTGGCTCTGTCTTTTTAAAGACAACTTGTGCAAATGCACTGAGGCGTCCATGTGGAGCACGAGCATGTATAGATGTTTCCTTGGCTCGGTCTGGAAAGCAACCAGCTGCAAATCATGCAGCCGGCTCACGGTGAAGGCGCAGAGGGGCTGGCTGGGTCCACAGGGCAGGGGTCCTATGAAAAGGTCCGGAGGGCCTGGGGTGGAGAGTGGGCAGGGCGTGCCCTCTCGCAGAACCCGGTCAAGGTAAGCCCGAGCAGCGGGCGGTAAAGTGGCCCTCACCTCCTGAAGTACGCGCTGGGGAGAATGAAGCCTGGAGAGCCCCATGTGCTGAGTGAGCGGCACGGGATCCAGCCAGTCTCCCCGGTTGTAGTCCGGGAGGTCTCCGACTCTGGTGACTTCTGCCAGGACCAACCTCTGGCGCACCGAGGGGGACTCTGCCACCTGCACACGGAGCTGGGGATTATGTAGCAGGGGCTCCTTGAGGAGATCTACCCCCTCGGTGGCCGCCACGGGCCTGGTCACCGAGAACAGTTTCCAGGTCCGGAGGACGTCCTGGTAGAAGACCGGCAGCCTGGAGAGGTCTCATAGAAGACCTCTCAGATGGAGATAAAGGAGCTGCCGGTTGTATCAGAGCCCTCAGAAGTGGCGCAGGAAGGCGTGCGCCAGTACTCTCCATGCCGGACTACCTGCACCATGAAGGAGCCTCTGCAGGGCCTGGAGGTGGAAGACGTGGGCCTAAGTGCTCAGGCACTTCAGGCTCTGCCCTCCCTCCTCCAGGGGCAGGTGGAGGACCCCTGCAGAGACCCAGTGCACTCCTGGCCGAAAGAACTCCAGAATCACCATCCGGACGTTGGCCAGGAAGTCCAGGGCCCGGTCCAGGGTGTTGAGCCGGTGCCAGAGCATGGACAGGACTAATTGATTGAGCACCAGTGTCCTCCCTCGAAGGGAGAGGCACCGGAGTAGTCCTGTCCATTTCCAGAGCCACTCTGTCACCCTTCCCTCTAAACCGTGCCAGTTCTTCAGCGGAGACAGATGCGTGGCAGAAAGGTAAATGCCGAGATAGAGCAGCGGACCTGTGCTCCACCGGATGGCCTGAAGTGCAGGTGGGAGGGAGGTCACCTGCCACCTGTCCCCGACCACCAGGCCAGAGCTCTTGACCCAGTTGACTCAGGCGGAGGAGGCTGCTGAGTAGACACCCTGGCAAGCCTCCACCTGCACCAAGTCGCCGGGGTCCTGGACCACAAGGAGCATGCCGTTGATGTACGCCAACAGGACCAGTCACAGCTCCAGCTCTCGCAGTACCAATGCCGTCAGCCTCCGACGGAGGAGACAAAGGAAGGTCTTGATCGCCAGAGCATACAGCTGGCCCGAGAGGGGGCACCCCTGCCGTACTCCTTGCCCGAAGCTGACCAGCTCGGTCCGGGTCCAGTTGAGACACTCTACAGAGGTGTACAGCACCTGGAGAAAGCCCACAGAACCGGGGTCCGAAGCCTAATGCTCGCAGAGTGCACAGGAGATACCTGTGATCCACCCTGTCCAACGCCTTCTCCTGATCCAAGGACAGGAGGGCGAACGACAGACCAGCCCTACACCCAAGCTCCAGAAGATCCCGGACCAGATACAGATTATCAAAGATGGTACGGCCCGGGATGGTGTAGGTCTGGTCTGGGTGGACCACATCTGACAGCACGTACCCCAGCCACAGTGAGATGGCTTTGGCTATGACTTCGTAGTCCGTGCTGAGGAGCAAGATGGGATGCCAATTCCGTAAGTCGCGGAGGTCCCCCTTCTTCGGCAATAAGGCAAGCACGGCTCGCCTGCACGAGAGAGGGAGGACCTGCTCTGACGGTGATGAGGTCTGGGCCAAGGACGTCCCAGAACACACGGTAGAACTCCACGGTCAGCCCGTCCAAGCCTGGAGATTTATTGGTGGGCATGCGGCGGAGGGCTTCCGAGAACTCAACGAGAGTGAGAGGCAGCTCTAGCCAGTCTCAGTTGCCTGCACTGACCGTCGGGAGCCCGTCCCAGAGCACTCTGCAAGCATTAGGATTGGTCAGATCTGGGGAGAAAAGGCCTGCGTAGAAGGTCCTGGCTCTCCTGCACATCTCTGCCAGATCCGTGACGGGGGTGCCGTCTTCTGCCAGAAGACAGGTGACATGTTTCTTGGCCCCCCTCCTTTTCTCCAGGGTATAGAAGAAGCGGGAGCTGCGATCTATCTCCCAAAGGAGGCGGATGCGGGATCAAACAAAGGCACCCCGGGCCTGATGGTCCTTGAGGGCCCAGAGCTCCTCCCACTTCTCCCGGCACGCCCTGCAGAGGGATGGATCCTTGGGGCTGGTGGCCAGACGCCTCTCCAGCTCTAAGACCTTCAGTTCCAAGTGCCCTATTGCCGCATCCCTCCGTCGGCTGGCGCCCCGGGCGTAGTCGTGGCAGAAGAGCTGGGCGTGCACCTTCCCCACGTTCCACCACCGCCGCGCCAAGGAAAAGGCGTGCCTCTGCTCTCGCCAGGCCAGCCAGAACTCCCAGAAGGATGCCACAAAGCCCACATCCTCCAACGAGCTGTTGTTAAAATGCCAATAGGCCGGCCCCGGCCTCTCTGCGCAGAGAGAGGCAGTCATGGTGGCTAGATGATGATCCGAAAATGGGGCCAGCCAGATGCCGGAGGAGTGGGCCCATGAAAGATTGAAATGTGACAAGTAAATGCGGTCCAACCGGGAGTGGCACGACTGATGGGCCTCCACCCGGACAAAGGTGAATGTTGAGAAGTCGTCCGGGTGGTGGTCGCGCCAGACGTCCACCAGGGAGTGATGGTCGACAATCTCCCTGAGGACGTCCGCGGCAGTCCTGCTCCTTGAGGGTGGTGTTAAAGTCCCTCCCCACAACCAGGCACTCGCAAGGATCCAGAGAGCTGAGGAAGGCGGACATCCGCTGAAAGAAACGCAGCCACTCCGGGCCTGATGTCTGGGCATAAACGTTGACAAAGTTGATCACAAGCCCCTCCATACAAACCCGGAGGTGCAGCAGGCAACCCGGCACAGCCTCAGTGACCCTCAGCACCTTGGGCCGTAGGTTGGGGGAGAACAGGGTAGCCACTCCAGCTGTATGAACTGTGAGATGGCTAAAGTAAACCCTGTCCCCCCATTCCAGCCGCCAGCTATCTTCGGCAGCCGGATCCGTATGGGTCTCCTGCAGGAAAACCACAGAGTACCCCCCCCCCCCCAAGGAAGGAGAGCACCTGACACCTGCAGAGACCCATCCTACAGCCCCAGGTGTTCAGTGTTGCAAAGATGATGGGTACCATGAAGAGCGCTGGGGGGGATCCTCCCCGGCAGGGACACTCACGGTCCCCATTGGGCCATGGAGCAAACTGTGTCCTACCCCGTAGGTGAGCAAGGAGTCACAGAAGCTGCAGACCCGCTTGTAGGCCACGGTGGCCTGATTCCCGGTCCTTTTACCCTCCCCGATAAGGGCCCTTGCGGCCCAGAGGATTTGATGAAAATCCCCCCATTGCTGGAGAATGAGCTGCACCTTGTTGTGGGAGCCACGGACGTCTTCAAGAAACTCCCGCAGCTCTTCTCTCAGTGTACGGGGGGCCAGGGTCACTGGCCCCCGGCCTTCCTCCAGAGGGGCTCCTGGCACAGCCCCGTGGCCCACCGAGACAGGCAGGCAAGGAGCAGACCCCCGGTGTGGCGCCCAATAGGCTGGTGCCACGTGGCCCACCTCAGACTTCGGCTCAATGGGGGGCGACGGAGGGAATATAGCAGCCCCTAGTGGGTCGGGACAGGGAAACACAAAAGCCGCTCCCTAGGAGTCATCTGTTGGAAAAGGGACGGAGACAGCCCCAGGGGAGGTAGAGAGAATAGGGACAGGGTCGGCATCAGGGAGAGGGCTGGGGTTAGGGAGAGGGGCAGATGCAAGATTCTGGGCTTCAGAAGCTGAGCCACGGGGGGGGGGGGGTGGCACCTCTCGGGCAGGCTCAGGAGTTTGGGGGGTGGGAAGGGGGCCCTCAGCGATGCCAGGCACAGGTTCCATGGTGGGTGTGGCAGCCATGGCATCGGGAGGTGGACTATCTTCTGTAGGGCCCCTGCCCGGGAGGGAGGTCAATTGCTCCACACCAACGAGGGGTGCCCCTGGTGGCTCAGGTCCCGGCCGCGTGGCACTGGCCATCACCTCAGTAGGCTCGGTGGCTGTCAGCAGGGTGCCATCTGCAGCTGGGTCAGTGGAAGAGTCCAGGGGCTCCTTGGAGGTGGGAGTAGAAGCAATGGTTGGGGGAGGGAGCACGGGGAGAGAGGGACCGGGGCGAGGTCGCTCAGCTCAAGGCCCGCTGGCAGAGGGTCGTCCTCCCACTGTGTGATGGGGGTCAGACCCAGGGCCTCGATCTCCTCATAGATGGAAGGGAGATCACCACCCTGGGATTCTCCCCACCAGCGCCCGAAGCAACGCTCGCCTTGGGGCTTGCAGGGGCTCCAGATGGAGGAATGGCACTTAAAGGGGCAGAAGGGGCTCCATCGAGGGCCTCCGTGGGAAGGGGCTCCAGTGGAGGGATGGCGCTTCTCTCCGGTGCTGCTATGTCTTCCCCAGCCGGCACCGGTGGATGGAATACACACAGGGGCAAGGTGGAAGGCTCGGCATCAGTGCCCCCCTTCCTGGTCTTCCGCGAGGGTCTCCACATCAGATGGAAGGAGTGGAGCTCGAGCCTTCCGCTTGCCCCGCTTCCTCTGTACTAGGGCCCAGCCCTCCATGGTATCCTCTGGGGGCTGGTTAACAGGGGTTGAGTCAGGGGGCAGGGGCAATGGCTCAGGGACTCGGGGAGGTAATGGTGGGGCAGCACAAGGGAGGAAAGATTCCTCCTGGGGCAGGCCCTCTCCCATGCCTGGCGGTACCCCTGCTGAACCCTCCTCCACAGGCCCTGCTAGACTGCTCGCAGCAGAGGCGGGGCTCTCCTGTTCATCTGGGCACGCTGGAGGAGGTACCCCTTGGGCCCAAGCGGGAGTGGTGGTGGACTGGGAGAGGGGAGGGGCGGCTTCAGGTGCCGGGCAGTCAGGGGCATCGGCGATGATGGGGCCAACGCCTTGCCGGGACTCGGGGATCTCGGACGCTCCTCCTTGCTGGGCCAAGCGGCAGTCCCTCTGGACCTGCCCCATTGCCTGGCAGAGGTAGCACTGGGCATCCCCCATAGAACAATGCACCCGGTAGCAGTCCCCCTGGTAGGGGACCAGGAAGGACCCGCCGAACACCTCTCCACCATGCGCCGCCGGCGGCAGTTGAAGCTGCACCTGCCGGCGGAACGAGAGGATGTGACGGGGAGGGGGGTCTTTGCAGCCCAGTGGGAGAGGGCTGATAATGGAGAGGGGTTAGGACCACCCGGACACCCAGATCTTCCAGCGGTTCCAGGGAAACAAACACCCCCTCCCCACCGCCAGGCCCTTTTCTACCGCCTCCTGGGCGGCGGCCTCCCATGCCAGGAAGAAAATCATCTTCCCGTACATTATAGAGGCCGCCACGTTGGCCGTGGGCCCCACCACCCTTGCCAATGCCCTCAAGTAGGTTTCCACGTGGGGTGAGGCGGGCACCAGGAGGCAACGGACGCCGTGCTTCCTGGTCAAGGTGGGAAAGGGGCCCCGGCCGCTATAGCTGGTAGCGGAGGCGGTGGATGGGAGAGATGACGTAGCGGCAGGCGGGGGGGCTGCCACCACCTGGGCGTATGCCCTGGGGGCCTGGGGAGGGGCACCTGCAGAGCTGGTGGAGGGAGCAGCGGGGAGGGATGCCACGGCCAGTGGTGGGGCTGCGGCAGTGGGGGCAGCCCCTGCCATGGAGGGCTTAGTTTTTTAGCAGGGCCATTATACTTCTTCTTACCCTGGCCCTTCCCGCCGGCTGGGGGGGCTCCCCCAGAATCAGAGGGGGCGAGGGACGTGGCAGCAGTGGAGGTCACCCCGTTGCCCGCTGTCGCTGGCGCCCCAGCGGGGGCAGTAGCAGGTGGTTCGGTAGCGGCAGTCGAGGTAGAGGCTAAGGGGGTTGATGGGGGGCAATTGGGGGAGGGGCGGCGGGGTCTGCCAGAGGGGTTCCACCTGCCGTGTCCCCTTCCATAATAAGCAGGGAGGAACGGAAAGGGAAGGGAACACCAGAAGGAGGGGAAATGTGGATCAGGTTGGCCACTCCTCCCTGCTAGGCTGCAGGCAGGGGAGGAGAATGCTGAAAAGCGGGGGAGCTATTAAGGACTTGTGGGGGGGGGGGGGAGGGGGTCAGTCACCGACTCGGGGAGGGTTTCCAGCTCCTCTAGCTGCAGGAGGGGAGGGGAGGGGATATAACAACATTGGGGGGCGTGCAGTGAGACAGGGATTCAAACTAAAGTGGGGAGGGGCACAAGTGCATGGGAGGGGGCATGGACGCATGGCGCAAGGGGCTAAAGAGGGCAGGGAGAACCACAGGGGGAGGGGGACAAGCAGGCTGGAGGTAGGACAGGGAAACCAAGGGGCTAGCTTCAGAGGCTGGGGGGGGGCAAACAAACAAAGGCTGCAGAGGGAAAAGGGTGAGGCAGGCAAAAAAACTGAAGCTAGTAAGGGGGGGCTGGGGCAAAGGGGAGGGGGAAAAGGCTGTGATGGGCAAATGGGGCAGGTAGCAAGGGGCAAAGCTGTGGGGGGCAGTCTAAGGGGGGAGGGCACGTGCACCCATGTGCGCTTGTAAGAAAGTCTTTGTTTGGGCTGGCTGCTGCTTCAGGCCCAGAAGGTGCTAATAGGGTGTGGCAAGCCAAGCAAGCAGCTGAGTCCCAGAGGCAGGAGCTTGAGGCAGATGGTAAGTGTCCACTGGGGGTGGTGAAGGGGGCAGCGGTGGTGGGGGGGGTTGGGGGGGCACGGATGGACCAGTGGGGCAAGCTCCATGCCACGCTCCCTGCATCCCCACAAACACAGTCAAAATCCCCACCACAAGAGCACAGTTCGAAAGTTACTCAGTCTTCCACAATGGTCTACAGGGTTAACAAGCTAATTCTTGCAAAAAGCATGCCCACACATGGTCAAGGTCTCAGTCTTATGTCTCATCCAGAAACTGAATAATTCAGGCCATTACCAGAACTAGCAGAGAAGGGCTAGTGCAATATACAAGCCCCGGAACAGCCGGTGGAGCAGCTCTGGGGAATCACCAAGGTTATTTAGATGGAAACAAATTCACGTATTGTCGGGCTGCACAGCCCCTCTGAGTGACACCCCATTAGATCTCAGCAGCTGACACCAGCCAGCTGCAGGTGCCTAATTGCAGTGTAGCCATGTCTTGTGGTGTCTGCTTGAAACACAGGATCATCCAAACCACAAAGTGCAACCATGTCAGGGACTCTTTTAATTCTTAGCAAGCAGGTAGGTGGGTGGCCATGACAGCAAAGGGAGCAGGGGCATGCTGAGGAGTCTCTGGTTGTCTGTCCTGCTGGCATGCCCACCAGCCCTGCAGAGTGGAGGAAAAAGAGAGCAGGAGCTGTGAGACCGACCAACAGAGCTGGCTCTGTGAAAAGAAATGCTTGCAACATGACAGGAGCTATGGGGCCTGATCTAAGCCCATTGAGGTCAGTGCGGTCTTTCCATTGAGTTTGGGGGGTGTTGGACCAGGGCCTGGATCTCTGCAATGGCATCTTAAGATGAAAGTGTTAAGAATACAGTACTTGGAGGTGGGGAGGGAGGAATGCATCGCACCGTAGCCCCTGTGGTGCTCATTTTGTGTAACTGACCCAGCTCGGCTCCCTGGCAATCTCATGTACGTCTACACTCCGGTGCTGCAGCTGGGCCGCTGTAGTGTAGACGCCTCCTACATTGAGGGACAGGGTTTCCCCTCATCATAGTTATTCCACCTCACGAAAAGGTGGTAGCTGTTCGATGTAAGACTTCTTCTGTCGACCTAGCTGTGTCTGCAGTCAGGGTTAGGTCACTCGAACGTCACACAGGGTGCAAGATTGGCCACATTCTGAGTGGTAGAGCTAGGTCAATCTAGTGTTCAGGTGTAGACCAGGCTTAAGACAAGCCCATCTTTAACCACTGCAAGGTATTTCTTCCATAGAGCACATGCCCTGTGCCACATGTAACAAGCAGAGCAGCGTGGGTGACTCTGTCCAGGGTTACCTGGCGTATCCTACAATCACTGGAGTGGTGCCCAGGAGTCAGGTGACATGTGTTGTACCAAGGCAAATGACAAGTGAGAGAAATGGCCCTTTGTCCTTCTAGCAAAGTGCAGCCAGAAAATGGAGGATCTTTCGATAGCATTTGTCATGGTTCCCTCCCCACTCTGCACTCTAGGGTACAGATGTGGGGACCTGCATGAAAGACCCCTAAGCTTATTTCTACCAGCTTAGGTTAAAACTTCCCAAAGGCACAAAGTCTTTGCCCTTGGATTAGTTAAACGCTGCCACCAGAAAGTGATTTAACAAACAATCAGGGAAAGGACCACTTGGAGTTCCTATTTCCCCAAAATCCCCCCCCCCCCAAGCCTTTATACCCCCTTTCCTGGGGAGGCCTGAGAATAAACAAGATGAGCACAAACGAGCCCTGGATTTTTAAGACCCCAAAAAACCAATCAGATTCTTAAAAAACAGAACTTTATTAAAAGAACAAAAAAAGATAAGAGAACAACTCTGTAAGATCAGAATGGAAGATAATCTTACAGGCAGTCAGATTCAAAACATAGAGAATCCCCCTAGGCAAAACCTTAAGTTACAAAACAGGAATACACATTCCCTCCAGCACAGCTAATTTCACAAGCCAAAACAAAGAAAACCTAATGCATTTTCTAGCTAGATTACTTACTAACTACAGGAATTGGAGGGCTTGCATCCTTGATCTGTTCCCGGCAAAGGTATCACACAGACAGACAAAAGCCTTCCCCCCCTCCAGATTTGAAAGTATCTTGTCTCCTCATTGGTCATTTTGGGTCAGGTGCCAGCCAGATTACCTGAGCTTCTTAACCCTTTACAGGTAAAAGGACTTTGCCTCTGGCCAGGAGGAATTTTATAGCACTGTATACAGAAAGGTGGTTACCCTTTCCTTTATATTTATGACAGCATTGGAGCTGATGGATATGTTCTCTAGAGCTGAAAGAGCATTGGCCTTACCTGCTGTGAAGATGGCTGGCCCACAGAGAACAACGGGGGAATCCTACACACGTAGCTGCGTGGCTAAGGCACTGCACCACAGCCCAAGGGCTGGACCGCTTGGTATGACCGGACTGGGATGAAGCTGTCATCATTCCTGCAGAGCCCCCAGAACACAGCGTATGATGCTCCATCCCGGGCCTCGGGTCATGTTGTGATCAACCCCCATATTATTATTGTGACACCACACCTAGATCAGGGCCTGTTGTGCCAGGTACTGTACAGACAGTAACGCAGTTCCTGCCCCAAAGAGTGGATGCACAAAAGGGGTCAGTGCGTCATTCCCTGTGTTGGGCACGTAAGCCCCAGTCTCAGGACCAATGTGAGGCACAAAACTCCTGCTGAGCCCTGCAGGTGCCTAAACTCACTTGACATCGCTGTTTTTGCAAGTTCCCATGGTGTCTTTCTCCTGCCTCTGGGTGTGCGCCCTGCTGACTCCCTGTGGGCGCCTGGGCATCCGTCTCCCACCTAAGCCCCAATGTGAGTCACAAACCAGGGGAAGACAGGAGACAGGTTGCCTAACTCGCTGGAGGGGCCCGATTGCATAGGTGTGCTCAGTGGCTGCCTCAGGCGAGTTCACTCAAAACAGCTGGCAGGGGAGGAGAATGACAACATCCTTTATCATTCTTAACCCAGTGGTGAGGGGACTCACCTGGGCTGTGGGAGACCCCTGGTTCAAGTCCCCAGGGGTACATGGGATTTGAACAGGAATCTGCCACCTCGCAGGTGAGTGCTCTAACCACCAAGGTGTGGGATAGTCTGTCCCCAGTGATGAGAGAGACAGAGAGAGAGGCACAAACATGTGAATGACTCTCTAGTCTGGTGGAGATCCAGGGCATGGGAGATCCAGTCCCCTGCTCCAACGATGTTTTCATCATTTCTCCACAGTACAACAGCTTCACCAGGACAGATCTGGAGTCTGCGGGTCACTGTGCCAGGGCTCCTGGGACTTTTATGGGGGTTTCACACCAATTTACTTGCTTCCACCCAGGAAATTTCACCAGAGTTTTTTGCTTTTCTTCTGAATTAGTAAATATTTCCTGGGAAGCAGCTGCAGGTCCCCAATCACTGCTGAGTCCCCAAGAGGTCTCTGGGTTAGTTAAGTTAATTAATAAGGAATGCAGCACACTAACCGACTAATGGGAAGGGAATGTATTGCTCTCCTTGACTCTGGCTTTAAACAAGCCTTCGCTCCTCCAGATGCTCCTGACATGCTGATGGAGGAGCAGAGTCTAAAAGAGAGGGAGGGGGAAGGAGACCCAAAGGGGCTGGATTCAGGCTAGGCTGCTAACTAAAAGGTGTTTATGGATGGAGAGAAGCAGGAGATGAAGCAGGGCCTTCAGACCAGAGCTGCCTAGCTCTGCTCCCCTCCCCCACTCATGGTCGCGTCAAGCATCCCTTTACTGGTATTGTTTGTGCCGGGGGTCCAGTCCATGGGGAGTCCTCACACATAGCACATGGCAGGAAGGTGCCAACCCATTATCTTTATGTGGGTCGCAGACGCCTGGGCCCAGGTTCCCTCCCACAGAGCCACCAGGCAGGATTTCTCTCCTCTTCCTTCTTGCTGGCAGCTCCCTTTCCGTCCTTTCTTCTTGGTTAACAGCTGGGCTGCTGCCTGTCCCCAGCCTGGCCTCCTTCCGCTCACATTCCCCTTCCGCATTACCAGATTCATGGCCGGAGGCTTGTCCTTTGCCCCGTCCATTGGGCCAGCAGGTGATATCGGTCGCGTTTCCTTTTCTGTGCTCCAGTCATCCACTGCTGCTTCCTTGATTTTTCCTAGGGGTCTCATAGGCTGCTGGACCCTCTGCCCCTTAATGGAAGGAGGGAGGGCTTGTGGCTAGGGCTCTGGACTAGAGCTGCATGGAGCTGCTTTCAGTGTCTGGCACTGCTGCTGTCTGCCGGCCTGCTCTCCAGAAACTCACATAGCCATCAACTTTCAAGATTGGCCACTGTTTCTGGGGAACTCAGCATGAGGCCCCATGGATCTGGCTGTGCACCCACAGCTCCCATGGACTGCAGCTGCTGTTCTGAGTGCTCAGTATAACTCAACAGCTGCATCATAAAGAAGGATCCGACATGGCTGCCCCGCTGCATTCAACAACATCCACTTCTAAATCAGGCGGGAAATGATGTGGGTGGCTGGTGGGAAGAAGCAGGACTGTAATCGGAGGGGTGTGATTTTGCTCTGCCAGTGATGCCGACCTATATTGCCTTTTATTCAAACATTGCCTGCTTCCTCCCACGCCACCCCCATAAGAATGTGCAAAGCCATCAAATCCCCCTCCTCAAAACGCACCATTGCTGTGATGCCCACAGAGTGTTTGACATGGCCAGGCAGTTGCAGTACTGTGACATTAATGATTATCTGGTCCTCCCCCTGGCTTCTGGCTATGTCCATCCCTGTCTCTCCCCAGCTAATTTGATTGTCAGATCTTTGGGGCAAGGACTCTGTTCATTAGGTGTGTGGGGCCCCATTTCCTGACGGGGGCCTCCAGGCGCTGCCACAGCACAAATAGGAAAGAGTAGCAAGGAATGACTTCATGGTCTGCTATCTCTTGATCTGACTGGAGTAAAAGAGAAGGCGTGTATAATATGGCATTCTGAGATTTCCCCCCGGGTTGTGGCCTGGGTGAATCACGAGCTACAGAAACCATACCACTTCCACGGGCTCTTTCGCAGCGTGGCAGTGCTATTCAGGCAGTTATCTAGCACTGAATGCACCAAGTCCTAGAGTTCAAGCCTGTGTCGTTTTCAGGCCTGAACCTCTGGTTTTATTGGGTCACAAAACGATCTAGAATGGAAGCAATTTCAGCTAAAGCAACGACCTGGGTCGGCTGGTCTGGCTGTGTGTCCTGATGCCTGCACTAGGCTGCACTCTGCTGATCAATGCAAAAGGGCTGGGAAGTTTTGAAGAGACTCTCCATATCCCCTTGGGATAATTAAACTGATCTGCTCTTTCCCCCCACAGCTGGAGCAGTCAGGCTGGGAGTGATAGGCTGGAAAGCTACAGAACAAGTGTCCAACAAACACGCGACTGGCAGCATCGACAGGACTCATTAGAGGAGTCACTAATCATTAGTGTGTACGCTGCTTTACTGAACACACTGAAATCTTTTGGTGTCAATTAAAAACACCGTGAAACTTGTCTGTGTGATCAGGCACCGAACATTGACGGCAGGAGCTTCAGCTCTCCCCCCCGCTACAGCTAGCCCAGAGGAGACCCTTGCACACGGGCAACTGGAATGCGAAATTTGCGCGTGCAGTTTAAGAGGCAGGTTGGGACAATTTGACTTCTGTGTCTAAAACATGTGTTCTCCCTGGAGGGGGAGGGGGCCTTGTGCATAGGGCGCTGTTCTGGGTCCAGTTCCTGCCTCTGCCCTGTAATCACGGGGTCACCAAGTCACGTTATCTTCTGGGCCTCAGCCCCCCACTACATAGCAGGCCCAATACAGGTTAGTGGTAGTGTTGCAAATAGCAGTTAAGAGCCGCAGTCACAGACCAGGACCCAGTGTCCTTGACACTGTACAGACACAGAACAAAGACGACCTTCCAGTCTGAACAATCATACTCTATAATGATAACAACATTTCCTGGCCCCGCCCTTTGTCTCTCTTGTCGATTTAGGCTGTGAAGCCCGAATGCACTAAAGCAGCTAGGCATTGTAACACTGAGCAGCGCAACATCTACCCGAAAGACACATGCTCGGCAGGGAACTGCCTCAGCTAGCCACTGGGAGCTGCTGACCAGAGGGGGCGTGCTAAGAGAAAGGTGCTTATTTCTGCTTGTAATTCACAGCCAGGAACCCTATTTGGAGAAGAGGGTGAGGAGATGGGCCACCCTCATAATTCTTAGCCTGGTGGTCAGGATACTCACCTGGGCTGTATGAGACCCCCAGGTCACATCCCTCCTCTGCCTGGGAAGAAGGATTTGAACAGTGAGTGTCCTGGAGATGCTGCAAAGACAGGCATAGCCAGACCTCATTCAATGGGGCTGGGAGCTTTCTCCAGCCAGTGATGAGTGGGGCTCAGATTCACTTTTCTTTCATTCCCTTTCTTCCCCGTTTTCATGTTAAATGCGATTGTCAGCATTTTCACAGAGCGGGCTGAACCAGCAGGATGTGCTTTTCTTGGATGTACATGGCTGAGAGACATGACCAGCACATGAGTCTGCATGGACAGCAGTGCATGGAGCCTGTGCCACAAGAGATGAATTAACTAGCCCAAGTAGGCTGGCCTAGCAGGGAGACCGAACCCTTGGCCTCTGCTGAGGTTCCCAGCTGCAGGGTTTTTTAGCACTGATAGTGATGGAGGTTCTGTGACATGGACACTTGTCTGCTAGGAGCTGGAGTGTGACAACCAAGCAGGTCTCTGGTCAGATTTGATCTGTGTGTTCCAGTCCCCTGAATGACACAGCCCCCAGGACATGCCAACCTACCTTCTAAATGAAGACCGTTGAATGGGAGCCCATGAGCATAGCTCTTAAGCCCGCTGGAGGATTACTGCCTCTGCCCTCTGATCAAGGTTGCTGCCTTCCAGCAACTCCAGCATCTGCCAGCTTGGAATACAGAAGATCATAATTGAGAGTCAAGCCCAGGCCTTATGTTTGGGGCAATAAACAAGGTATTGTTATGCTGGAAGGTGTTGATGGCAGCCATCAAGTTGGTCTTTCATCTAGAGACAATTACAGACCTAGTTAAAGCTGATGAGCGTGCTCAGCATCTTTCATTCAGGCTAACTAGAAAAAGCAATTACATTCTCCCTTTCCATAGTGATAGCTGGGAACAATAAGAAGCCACCACCCAAGGCAGTGGAACACTTGGTGAAGCCTGAGCAGAGGTAAACTGAATGGGCTGAGGGTTTTTCCTGGGACTGATTGCAAATGCAGGAACTCATGGATTGTTTGACTGCAGCAGTGTGTGTCTCTGTGTGTAAGAGACAGAAAGCAACCAGAAAGCCCGCAGTCTCTGGGAGAAGCAGTCATGGGTGTAGCCCTGGGAAGAAGCTGCAAGAGAGGGGTTTTTTGTGTATGGGACTTGCTGGAAAGGCAGACTTGGATTTCTGAGCAAATAAGTTGCCTGCTCTTTGTTTCCACTGTGTTCAGGGAAACAGGACTTTGTGTGTGTTCTTTGTAAACAAACAGGATTATACCAAGGACATACCTGACTCCTAGCATCAATTTCCCCACCTAACAGAAACAGCCCAGCAAGTCCCTGCATATTGGCAAGACTGCTCAGGTATGTTGGGCAAAATACACCTCCCAGTCTTGTCAGCGTCACTCGTGCTTTCAGTGGAATGTAACAGCACAGACAGTGCCATGCTGAGCCCCACTAACGCTGTGGGTGTGTCAGTCCAGGGGACTGTTTTGCAGGCATTGCTCTGCTTGTTCGCTTTTAGAGGGGAAGGGCTAATCTACAAGCCCAGCCCAGGCCCACAGGAAGCTCGGGCTGCAGTGGCTGCTTTGTAAACAGGATAAAAAAAGCCAGAGACGATCTGACTGCGGCTGTTTACTGATCTATTCCAAACAGTCCGCGGGAGCTCAAACTGGGCAGCATCATTTCTGGCACACAGAGAGGCTTGCAGCAACTTTGTATTTCTACACAGAAGCTGTCTGGCGTGTGCTCAGCTGGGGATAAGTAAACCCTGGGTCCTGTTAATGAACTATGCTCGCAAAGGGGGTGAGTAAAGATTATCCAGATGACACTGTCTGAGGGTTCCTGGTGGAGCTGTAAAGGAGTCGATCAGGCCCAATAGCTGACATGGGTCTGCCAGGACTGGTCCCTTGGGACTACCCGGAGGTGGAGCCTGTGTGCAGGACACCCCATGCACAGCTGCTGCCTGCTAGACTTTTCCAACCTGGGTTTGCTCTAGCCTGGCTCAGCCCAAGCTATGCAGCAGGTCATGCCAAGGAGGTGGACACTGGCTAAATTTGTTAGTCTCTAAGGTGCCACAAGTCCTCCTTTTCTTTTTGCGAATACAGACTAACACGGCTGCTACTCTGAAAACTGGCTAGGGTTGCCACTCATCTGGGCTTTACCCGGACAGTCCATCGAATCATAGAAGAGCAGGGTTGGAAGGGACCTCAGGAGGTCATCTAGTCCCACCCCCTGCTCAAAGCAGGACCAAGCCCCAATTTTTGCCCCCGATCCCTAAATGGTTCCCTCAAGGATTGAACTCACAACCCTGGGTTTAGCAGGCCAATGCTCAAACCACTGAACTATCCCTCCCCCTCCAGTTTTTGGCTTCTGTGTCCAGGTGCCATTTAGGATTGCCAGGTGCATGGTTTGCTACCAGAAAGTTCGGTCCAAAAGGGGACCTGGCAGTGTCCAGTCAGATGTACTGACTGGACACCAGATGCCCAGTTACTACAGGGCGGGGGAAGGTGCTAGGTCATTAACCTGGACCAGCCCCTGTTCAGCCAGGGCCGCCTCCTACCTGCAGGCAGGCTCTTTGTCAGGCTGCAGCAGCTCCTGTCCCAGCCCTAGAGCAGAAGGAGCCCAGCAAGCCCAGCTGAGGTGGGGGGCGGGAAAGGGAGCTGGAAAGGATCCAGTGAGTGAAGGTGGGTGGTGGGAGAAAGAGCAGCAAGTGATAGGGGCAGGGCCTCGAGGGAAGAGATGGAGCAGGGACAGCAAGGCCTTAGGGGGAAGGGGCAGGGCAGGGGTCAGGGCCTTGGTGGTCCGGTTACCAGCAATTAGAAAGGTGACAACCCTAAGACTGACTGATGCAGCTGAGATCTTAGCATGTAAGAGCCTGGATAGATCGGGATTGGCTGGAATAAAGCACCTTAAAGGCAGTGAGGTAAACTGAGGGAAATTAATAGGAGGAGAGGAAAGGCAAGGCAGGGCAGGGCAGGGCTGGTCTGGTCTGGTCTGGTCTGGGAATTGGCGTACACTGGTAATAAGGGGAGCGCGCTCCCTGAAGGAGTAACAATTGCCTCACTTTGTCCTGGCCGCATTAAGGAACTAATAGAATAAACCACCCCAATGTCAGGATGGGCTGCCACAAGTGTGTGACATGAGAGACAGCGCGGCGAGCCTGCTCTTCTGCAGGGGAGACCTCGGCGGGGGAAAGCAATCCAGCTGAGGAGAGCCCAGCTTAACTCTGCAAATCAGCATGCTCTAGGAACTGAACAGAGCTGGGTGGCCTGCTCCCTCTCCCCCTCCACTCCCTGCCTCAGTGCAGCTATCTACAGACCAGGACAGCCAGCACGGAGGGGAGGGAGTCACTGGGAGCAGTCCCGTACGCTGGCAAATGTCCCTCAGCAACACAGGAGCAGACAGGAAGGTTCAGGGGCCTGTGCACAGCATGGAAATGGCTCAGGGATGCATGGCAGTTCTGGGGCCTGGAGCAGGTGTTGTATAGAGGGCTACAGGGGGCTGGTCAGGAAATGGGGGGTGGGGGGGCCTCACAGCACCCACTGCTTTTCACTGTACGGGGTTGGCAGCCTGGTAATGAGATGGAGAGCACACAGTCTCCTCCCACAGAGATGGGATGCTCACAGCAGCCCCACAATGGCAGGATCTCTCGGTGCTGGATATACACCCCCCCCCCCCGCCCTCCAGGTTTGCCTGGGTGCTCAGCAACTGGCAGCTGTATGAGGAGGCAGCTTCATGGTCCTTTTGGTTGAGGGAGACTGGAGGTGCAGAATGTACAGCACAAATCCCAGCAGAGCTTGCCTAGCTGAGACAGAGAGCCACCGGCACCAACCCCCAGGGCAAGGGCCTGGAAGCGGCTGGGAAGGCCGGCCTAGTGGATGGGGCAATGGCCTGGGACTCAGGAGGGCTGGCTCAGCCCCTAGGTGCCCTGTGGGACCTTGAATGTTCACTGGGCCTCATCTCCGCTGACTGCAAAATGGGGCCTCCCAGAGGGGCTATGAAGATAAAATCCATGAATCCCCGTGAGGCTCGGGTACCTAGAGAGGAAGGACAGGCGCCACCTAAACCAAAATGGAACCAGATTGCTGGCATGTGTAAAGGGTTATAGGGGAGTTTTTCAATTAAGGGCTGGGGGAAAGCTGACAGATGTGGAGAAGCACATGGGTCAGACAGAGAAATCCCAAAGGGGAGGATTTATTTATAGGATACTCTATATCCTGGTAAAGAGGAGAGGGTAGACGTTGATAAAGTACAGGTAGGAATTGAAGAGAAACAGTCAAATGAAAAAGAGTCCCATTCAATCACATCACGGGAAGATAGACAACTAAATACTGACAAGTTTTATAAGAGCTTGTATACAGATGCTAGAAGTCTAAATACTAAGATGGCTGAACTTGAGTGCCTGGAATTAAATGAGGATATTGATATAATAGACATAACAGAAACTTGGCTGAATGATGATAATCAATGGGACATGGTAATATAGTAAAAAAATATGTAGGAATGATAGAGCAGGTTGCATTAGTAGGGGAGTGGTGCGATATGTGAAAGAAAGCATAAAGTACAGTAAAAATGTAAAATGAATCAAACTTGTATCACAGAATCTCTATGGATAGAAATTCCATGTTTGAATAATAAGAGTATAGCACAGGGGTGGGCAAACTACGGCCCACACCACATCCAGCCCTCCAGACATTTTAATCCGGCCCTCGAGCTTCAGCCAGGAAGCATGCAGTTCCCAGAAGCAGCAGCGTGTCCCTCCTCCGGCTCCTATGTGTAGGGGCAGCCAGGGGGCTCCGCACACTGCCCCTCCCCCAAGTGCTGCCCCCACAGCTCCCACTGGCCAGGAACCACGGCCAATGGAAGCTGTGGGGTGGTACCTGCAGGCAACGCACAGAGCCGCCTGGCCATGCCTCCGTGTAGGAGCCAGAGAGGGGACATGCCACTGTTTCTGGGAGCTGCTTGAGGTAAGCGTCGCCCGAAGCCTGCACCCCTGACCCGCTCCTGCGCCCCAACCTCCAGTCTGGAGCACTCTCCTGCACCCCTAACACCTCATCCCCAGCCATACCCCAGAGCCTGCACCCCCAGCTGGAGCCCTTACCCCCCTGCCCCTGCACCCAACTCCCTGCCCCAGTCCGGAGCCCCCTCCTGCACCTGAAGTCCTCATTTCTGGCCCCATCCTAGAGCCCCGACCCCCCAGCGAGAGCCCTTACCCCCTCCCACACCCCAACCTCCAACTTCTTGAGCATTCATGGCCCGTCATACAATTTCCATATGCAGATTTGGCCCTCGGACCAAAAAGTTTGCCCACCCCTGATATAGCAGCACCTGACCAGGTTATGGTGATGGTGATTGTCAAATGCTCAGGGAGATTAGAGGGGCTACAAAATCAGACAACTCAATAATAATAATAATGGGGGATTTCAACTATCCCAAGATTGACTGGGAACATGTTACCTCAGGATGGAACGCAGAGGTAAAATTTCTATACACCAATAATGTCTGCTTCTTGAAGTAGCTAGTCCTGGAACCCACAAGGGGAGAAGCAATTCTTGATTTAGTCCTAAGTGGAGCAAAGGATCTGGTCCAAGAAGTGAATATAGGTGAACTGCTTGGTAATAGCGACCATAATGTAATTAAATGTAACATCCTTTTGGGGGGAAACAAGCCCACCACAGTAGAATTTAACTTCCAAAAGGGGAGCTACACAAAAATGAGGATGCTGGTTAAATGGAAATAAAAAGGATCAGTCAGAAGTGTAAAGTGCCTGCAAACTGCATGGAAACTTGTTGGAAACACCATAATAGAGGCTCAAACTAAACGTATACCCCAAATCAAAAACAAAACAAAACAAATAGTAAGAGGACCCCCCCCCCCAGAAAAATTGGCTAAACAACCGAGTAAAAGATGCAATTAAAGACAAAAAGACAGCTGGCCCTGATAAGGGGGCTGGAGGCCAGGAGCTACAAACTCTCTCTCCCTCTCCCTATGGAGCGGGAAGGGCCTAGCTGCCTGGAGCTCAGGTTACTGGGAGCAGAACAGTGCTGGGGAAAGGCAAGAAGAGTTGGGGAGCTCCGGCCTGGTAAACCCCCAGGCTACAGATCTTGTTAAAGGCCAAAGGAGGTACTGGGGTTGCAAAGGTGCAGCCTGGGGTTAGGCAGAGGCAGCAGGTCCAACCCCCTTGCCAATGATGAGTGGCCATTACATTGCAGCTTGCCCCAGTGAGCGGGGACTAGATGATGACTGGATTCCACTGAATGCATCCGATGAAGTGAGCTGTAGCTCACGAAAGCTTATGCTCAAATAAATTTGTTAGTCTCTAAGGTGCCACAAGTCCTCCTTTTCTCTTTGCGAATACAGACTAAAACGGCTGCTACTCTGAAAAAAGTAGCCAGTGAGGCAAGGTGGGTGAGAGAGTTCGGGGTTGGGGAGACCCAGAGTGTGGGGCTACTGCAGGGCAGAATCTCAAGGTAAGGGGCACCGGGGTCCAGGAGGGACAAGGGGGCCTAAGGCAGGCGATACACTGGCCAGAAGGAGGGGCTCTGGAGCTGGACAAGAGCTAATTCCCAGACGACCAGCAGGAGATGCTGTGCCGGTGAGTCTTGACTTTGCTACAGTAACCTAGCCCTTAAATGAGCCTGTGTACCAGATGACTGTAATGCTAATTTTAAAAATGGGCTCCAGAAGCAATCCTGGCAATTACAGGCTATTAAACTGAACTTCAGTATCAGGCAAATTGATTGAAACTATAGTAAATAACAGAATTATCAGACACATAGAGGAACAAGATACATTATGGAAGAGTCAACATGACTTTTGTAAAGGGAAATCATGTCTCACCAATCTACTAGAATTCTCTGAGGGGGTCAACAAACATGTGGATGAGGGTGATCCAGTGGATATAGTGTACTTGGACTGTCAGAAAGTCCCTCACCAGAGGCAGTTAAGCAAAGTGAGCAGTCATAGGATAAGAGGGAAAGTCCTCTCATGGATTGGTAACTGGTTAAAAGACAGGGTAGGAATAAATGGTCAGTTTTCACGATGGAAGGAGGTAAATAGCAAGGTTGCCCAAGGATCTGGACTAGGACCGGTGCTGTTCAACATATTCATAAATAATCTGGAAAAACTGGTAAACAGTGAGGTGGCAAAGGCTGAGGATGATACACAATTATTCAAGATAGGCAAGTCCAAAGCTGACTGCGAAGAGTTACAAAGGGATCTCACAAACCTGGGTGACTGGGCAACAAAATGGCAGATGACAGTGTTGATAAGTGCAAAGTAATGCACATTGGAACACATAATCCCAACTATACATACAAAATGAGGGAGTCTAAATTAGCTGTTACCACTCAAGAAAGATCCTGGAGTCATTGTGGATAGCTCTCTGAAAACATCTGCTCAATGTGCAGCGGCTGTCAAAATAGCCAACAGAATGTTGGGCACCATTAGGAAAGGGATAGATAATAATACAGAAAGTATCACTATATATTGCCACTATATAAATCCATGGTACGCCCACACATTAAATACTGTGTGCAGCTCTGGTCGCCCCATCTCAAAAAAGATATATTAGAATTGGAAAAAATACAGAGAAAGACAACAACAATGAGCAGGGGTATGGAACATCTCTCCACATAAGGAGAGATTAAAAAGACGGGGACTGTTCATCTTAGAAACAAGATGACTGAGCAGGGATCTGAGAGGTCTATAAAATCACGACTGGGGGTGGGGAAAATGAACAGGGAAGTGTTATTTACCTCTTCACATAACACGAGAATCAGGGGGGGTCACCCAATGAAATTAATAGGCAGCAGGTTTAAAACAAACAAAAGGAAGTGCTTCTACACACAACACACAGTCAACCTGTGGAACTCATTGCCAGGAGATGTTGTGGAGGCCAAAAGTATAACTGGGTTGAAAAAAGAATTAGAGAAGTTATTGAGGGTAGGTCTGTCAATGGCTATTAGCCAAGATGGTCCAGGATGCATCCCTATCCTCTGGCTGTCCTGAAGGTTATGTCTATGCTGCAGTTAGACACCCGTGGCTGGCCTGTGCCAGCTGAGTTGGGCTCGCAGGGCTCAGGGTACGGGGCTAATTGCAGTGTAGACATTTGGGCTGGTGCTGGAGCTTGGGTTCTGGGACCCTGCAAGGGGGAGAGTGCCCACATATGGACAGACACTCAAGAACCCTTAGCTATGTGAGGAGAGGCAGGTACTCAGGAGACACTGTCAATGGTGTGTGTGGATGGGTGCAGAGGACACAGCTGAAAGAAAGAAAGAAAGAAAGAAAGAAAGAAAGAAAGAAAGAAAGGCCAAATCATGTTCTTCCTAGGTATGGGAAAGGGTCGGACATCCCCGTTGTCCCAAGGTGACTATGTGAGGGACTATGGAGGGGATGTGTTAAGAGGGATGCATCTGAGGTGAGGTCCAGCTAGCAGAGGCCCAGTGGCTGCAGAGCTCGATGACCAGACTCGCTCTCAGCTTACAACAGACACACACATCCTGGCAGCCGCGGAGAACACACAGCCCTAGCTTTTCAACGGAGCGGGGCCTGCAGGCTGGAATTGTTAGTAGTAGTAGCAGCCATATTGCCATAGCGGATAGGAGCCATAGACACAGGCTAGGACCCCACTGCGCCAGGCATTGTACAAACACAGGACAAATCAATAGTCCCTGCCCCAGGGCAGCTGACAGTCTAAGTCGTGATGGATCTGCAAAGCCGGGCTACAACTGCCATCAGCCCTGTCCCCACTGAACATCCCCTTCCTCCTGGCTGAGCAGGGCCTGAGTTTCCCATCAGCCCCCTCCCCAGGCCAGGCAAGGGGAAAGGTCCTGAACCAGGAGGTGGCCAGGCTCGGTTTGGGAGTGGGAGCCCCATGGCAGGAGGGAGCTGGAGAGAAGCTCCGGGAACTGCGGACAGAGCCACATCGGGAACAGCCCGTGACAGACGGGTGTTACCGCTGGCTGCAGGTCTGTGTGGGGCATATGGGGGAGCATCAGCTGGGCAGGGAGCCAGTGCAGAGGGGCCCCAGTGAGAGATGCTAACTGAGCCTAGCTTGACAACCTGGGAATGCTTATTAGCTAGAATAGAGACTGGGCTGGAGAGGGCAGCCCAGGCACTGGCCCTGCCAAGCCCTGACTTCTGATAGCACTGCCCCAGAGGCCCAAACAGGAACCACTACTGCTCACTTTGAACTGTAACTGCTGAAGCCTCTGCACCTAGGAGATCGGCAACCTTCCCTGCCAGCCCTAGTAACATTGGCTTTCCCTGAGCTGCCTGTCTGAGCGGTTACTGGGACCCGCCTGGGCTGGCGCCTACAAGGCATAGCTGTTGACGCAGCTACACTGCTTGCCTCTGAGACATGGTACCCAGGCACAGTGCTGGCACCACAGGGGCCTGGGGTGCAGAGTAACCCCAATAATTACAAAGAGCAGAGACAACATGTGGGTGCAGACAGACAGCTGGGGGAAGCCAAGGAACCAAGAGGGATCGACGTCCCTCCAGATCCTGAGCCTGGAGAGTGGCGGCAGGGAAGTGAGCAGACCCTCAGCCCGTAGCTTGGACAGAGTGTCCCAGCTGCCTTCCTGCCACATTGGCTGCCCCTGTACCCTGCTGTCTGTTGGACAAACAGTCGGAGGATCCTAGCCGAGATGAGCGAGGCTATCTAACAGAGGGCAGGCAAAGCCAGCCGGGCCACAGAAGTGAGGGGGTGGGGTGGAGGCCAAACACACCTCAAGTGCCCTCCTAGTGCCTTGAGGCTCTGTCAGCCCTTTACATACGTTATTGTACAGACAGACACTAAGCCTGACAGTCCCATTAGCTACCTAATCTACCTGGCTGTCTGCCGTCTCTGCTCCCACTGCCTGCCGCTGGGCTCTTGCTGCAGCCCCAGGCACCGCGGTATCAAGTATTGGTCTCATTTCTGTACTTGGGCAGACTGAGGCACACGGAGTTGGTGTGATAGATAGTGCTGGGACCTGCTCAAGGGCAAACAGCAGGTCAGTGGCAGAGGCAGGAATCGAGTTTTCCTCCCAGCTGCACTGGTTACACCCCAGGGGGGCAGGGCCAAAAGCACTCTTCCCTCTTTCTGGATTGGGTATAATGCCCAGGAGGCCTGGTTCTGCCCCTCCAGCAAGTGGTTAACCACTGGGAGTTACTTGTGCCCTGCAGTGAGAGATGAGGACCAAAGCAAGCCTAGAAGCCTGCAACTCCTCTGTGACTCCCCGACCCTGTGGAGCTGGGGGGCTGGCTGACCCCCTCCTCCAGAGAAAATAGATGAGCCAATAACAGCATCTCCTTAAAGCCTAATACAAGGGGCCGGGGACCCAGAGAGGAGCCAGCAGGGAGGTGTTCTAATACACTTCTTTGTTCTCCAGTCCATGTACTGCACATTGTGATGAGGGTCTGGTGGTAGCGAGTAATTTATGTATTTATTATGCCTTCTGGCAGTGCTGGTTTACTAAAGCTGTCCCTTTTTTATGTTGATCTTTTATCCCAATGGGAACTGATCTCATCTATCTTTAAAGGAGGCAGAATTATTTCATATTTCTTAAATAGGAGTTTAAGTGGAATGATGTAGATGGAGGGGAGCTTGCAAACACAATCATGTTTAGGATCTTAAATAAAAAATACCTTTCTCAGGAGCTCATTCTGGAGGTGATTTTTCTCTCAGGCTTCCCACAGAAAGCATTCGTCTCTAAAGGACTTTTTTTTTTTAAAATCTCCAACCAATTCAGAACACATTTTTCCCCTGTAATTTCCTCCATCGTAGCTGTGCACTGAAGAGAAAGCTTTTCTCAAGCAGCCGCTATGTATACAGATTGTTTTCATTGACATTAAACTGGGTGCACAGACAACAGCCAGCAAGGAGCAGCTCATGGCGTGAACAGGCTGTTGAGGGGAGCTGGTGGGCTCCCTACCTCCCATGCAGGGAGGGGATTTCATCCAAGTTGCAGTGATGCAGGCGCTTGCCCCTTCATGCCTTGATTGTCAGCCTGTTACCCTTCATTCCCCACAGGCCAGGGTTAGATCCCAGCCTGTGCACTGTAGGGCATGTACAGGGATGTCTCGGCAGCAATTCGGAACAACACCTAGCTCCTATAGAGATCTCAAAGCACTTTGCAAAGGTCAGTATCATTATCCTCAAATGGGGAAACTGAGGCACAGAGCAGGGACAGCCAAGATGTGCAGGTTCCTAACTTCTGATCATTTTCATGGCAGGGATCAGGGCCTGCAGCAGAGTCAAGTCTCCTGGCAGCCCAGCAAGCTCAGTGGCCTGCAGCAGTGCTACCTGATTGGGCAGGAAGGGTAGCTGGCTGGCTTTCAGCCCAGCTGCAGCAGCTGCTCCATGTTTCTAGGCCTGCAGCTGGCATTCTCCTTGTGCCTGCTGCCCCTTGCCTTGCTCCTGCTCACTCCTTGCTACCTCAACTTGCTCCTGGCTCTGGCTTTCTCATCCTGACCCTGCTCCTTGACTCCTGTTCTGACCCTTGGCCTGGCTATTAGTTCCTGATTTTGGCTCTGACTCCTGGCATGACTACTAGTTCCTGAGCTTAGCCCCGGAACTGGATCTGCTTTTTTTAGACTTACATAGAATATCAGGGTTGGAAGGGACCTCAGGAGGTCATCTAGTCCAACCCCCTGCTCAAAGCAGGACCAATCCCCATTTTTTCCCCCAGATCCCTAAATGGCCCCCCTCAAGGATTGCTAGCTAGTAAGTCTGCTGCTATGAAAAATGATATTTGTAAGTCTGTTAATATCACTTTTCACAGCAGCAGACTGCTAGCTAGCTGGGCGGCAGTGAAACGTGACATTAACAAACATACAAATATCACTTTTCACAGCAAATTTACAAAGCTGGGGGACAAATTAAGCCCTGGATGGGGAGGTGGGTAGTGAGGCAGCGGGGGCCAGAGTGATAGATGGGGGCTGGAGGAGGCAGTGGGGCTGGGGGAGCTCTGGGGGCCAGCGGGTCCGGGCTGAAGCCCTTTGCGGGTCCAGGCTGAAGCCAGAGCCCGCTGCCCCATGGCTGGAGCCTGCCACCCACCGCCCGCCACCTAAAACCAAAAAAGCAAAAGAAACAACAACAAAAGACAAGAACATGCAAAGCACTTTATTTTTGTGTCTATTCTGTTGAGGTCCAGTAAAGAACAGAGGCCACCGTCCATTATTTGTATGATTGAGTCTGCCAAAACCCCATCGGTACATGAACAAATGAGAATGACTTGGACATGGATATGTGCATACTTATTTGTTTTTCCTAAAGTTGATTAAATATTTTAGGAAAATGGTCAGAGCGGCCACCAGCAAGAGTTGGTGGCTGCACTCTGAGGCCACCAAAACAATTGTTGTGAGAACCCCAGGGCTAGAAACTCTTTTTTTTTTTACTCTAAAGGAAGAAAGCTGAGTTTCTCATGCAAGTGTGGGACTCCCGGAGCTGGTGCTTTAAAGAAAACACCAAAAATCACGAGACTTGCAATAAAACTAGGAGAGCTGGGAACACTGCCCCTCACCTCATCCCTCCCTTTCAGGTAGCTGGAGCCCTCCTCTGTGCTGCTGGTTGGCTTTCAGGCCAGCTGGGTGACATCCATGCCCTTCACCCACACATGGCCGCACAGGTGCTCAGTGGAATCTGGTTCTCAGCCAGGATAGCAGGGAATGTTTCTTTCGCTTGCAGCGATGTCTTTGGCAAGCCAGCTCATCTAATGCAGGTGCTGCCTATGGCTCGGTAGTAACCCCAGCACTGCCAACCTTCAGCAATCAGGAACAAGGGCTCAAAAATCATTAGCGTTTAACAAATCATAACCCAAAGTTTGAGGTTGTTCTTTGCCCCCTGGGTTCTGAGTCTTTAGGATTCACTAGGTGTCCCAGCTTTTCCCTTCAACTACAAGAAACGTGCCTGTTTTCTAAAGGCAAGCAGAGATTCCCATGTATTCCCAGGAATCTGGGCCTTCCAGAAAACCCCCACGTATCACGATAAAATCACCAGAGTTGGCAACACTGTGACAGTACCCTTTCCTAGGCTGATATAGGGCTCAGGGTCCGATTCTCTCCCAGTTAGCTGCCCACTCGCCACCTCTCCTTACGTTGCCCGCTCCCTGCTCAGCCCAGCTTCTCACCACGGTTCAGGCGCCTGCCAGGGCTGGATTAACCTTTTGTGGGCCCGGCGCCAAACATATTTGTGGGCCCCCATGGAGGCAATAGAGCACGGTGCGGGAAGGTCAGTCCCCAGAGCGAGGGGCCAGCCAGGGGCAATGGGGCATGGCATGGCAGGGAAAGCCCCGCTCTGGCCAGTGCGAGGGCACTATTTACAAACCGACAGTTGCCAGATGCACAGTGGTCTGCATGGCCCTGTGCTGCCAGCATGCCCCTTCCCCTTGGAGGCAAGCCCATGCCACACCACACAGCCTCCTCCCACCCAACACCCTCCCAACTCCCTATGGCCAGAGGCCCCCAAGACCCACTATTCCCAGCGCCCACCCTGTAACGATGCTGGTCCTGGTGGGACCCAACGGAGAGTGCCAATTCAGGACAAATTGCTTCAAGCAGGGCAGCTACAGCCCAAGGCTGGGGTTTCTGTGCACACCAAGGCAAAGCAAACCAGCCGGACAGAGAGGACTTTGGTTTTACCCCACTGGCTAACCACAAGTCACACAAGCAATTCCCTCAGACACTCCAGTTTCCCAGTATCACCACCAGTGCCACTCGTTATGGGGATGACTGGTTATGAATACCCCAGTAAAAGAAAAGAGGTTTTCTTGATCCCAAAGGACCAAGCCCCAGACCCAGGTCAATATACAAATCAGATCTTACCCACAAATCACTCTGTTGCCAATCCTTTAGCATCTAAAATCTAAAGGTTTATTCATAAAAGGAAAAAAGATAGAGATGAGAGCTAGAATTGGGTAAATGGAATCAATGACATACAGTGATGGCAAAGTTCTTGGTTCAGGCTTGCAGCAGTGATGGAATAAACTGCAGGTTCAAATCCAGTCTCTGGAGAACATCTGCAGCTGGGACGGGTCATTCAGTCCTTGGTTCAGAGCTTCAGTTTGTAGCGAAGTCCCTCCAGAGGTATGGAGCAGGATTGAAGACAAGATGGAGGAGCTGCAGCAGCTTTTTATAGTCTCTTGCCGTGTGGTCTGTCTTTCTTTGTTCCAAAGACAAGCTGTCCATCCCATGGCCTGGAAACACCTCCGAGTTTGGTCCATAGGCAGGTCCCTGCGCTCCTTGCTGAGTCCCAAGGCTTGTCTACCTTCTCTCAGAGGGTCAGTTGAATAGCTGATGGTCCTTAATGGGCCACCAAGCAGGTTAGGCAGAGCTGACACCAACTTGTCTGGGGTGTCACCCAGCACGATAGCATACATTTGAAATACAGACAGTATAGAGCCAATATTCATAGCTTTAACTACAAAAATGATACAAACATATAGACAGCATAATCATAACCAGCAAACCATAACCTTGTCTTAGACACAGGGCTGGCCTTACCATGAGGCAAACTGAGGTGGCTGCCTCAGGTGCCAGACTGGGGTGGGAGTGTGGGGGTGCCACTAGGACCCAGGGTGTAGAAAATGGTGTCTGCTGCTGGTGCATCTGGATTCTCTCTGCGCGAGATGCACAGAGAGGGGGGAGCGCTGGGCTGGAGAGAGGAGGGCACAAGAGACAGAACAGGCAGGCCGGAGAAAAGGGGAGAGGGAATCACAGAAAGCAGCAGGAGTAGCAAGGGGAGAGAGGAGGAGGAGCCTCTTATGTACCTCTCTAGCCCCCCCAGGGCCTGGACTGATTAACCCCAGCTTCTCAGGGAGTTTCCTGTTTCCTGCTGCTTCCCTGAACCTACCTGAGGAGAACAGGCAGCCAACTAAAGTAGTAGGAGCCAGTTAGGCCCTTAAGACGCTGACATCTTCCCTCACTCAGGCCCTGCTACCAGCCTGCTTATTTGTCCCCTTTAACTGAGTGTTGAAAGCCACTATAGCTGGCCCAGAACAGCAGCCAGGAGTGAAAGAAGAAAACACCCCTCTGGGGCAGCATTCAGAAAAAGCAAATGTAACCCTTCTGCCCGTCAAAGAGTTGGCAGCAACAAGGGCTGGGTTCAAAATCTAGGGGATCCATTCCAATAACACAATGCAAACTGGCTCGAGCCCCCACCCAGTGACCTGGGACAAATATATACCACTCCCACTGGGCGCTTCCAAGAGGCAATACTTCCCCTCTCGCAAGCACCTAGTCTGAGTGTAGCAAAAAGCCTTTTAATATCAGAGAGAAACAATGTGGCATTATGTTGGGGAAACACCACCAACAGGATTCATAACACAACCCATGAGCAAAAAGCCCACCCCAAGCAAATTGGGGCATGCCTTTTCCCTTTGGTTCTTGAGTCCAGCAACCCCAAATCACCCAAAGTCCCAAAAGTCCAATGACCCAAAAGTCTCTGTCCCTGGTCAGGGCAGCCCCAGAGTTTGAAAGTTTATCTGCAGAGTTTTACCTCCCAACCTGGGTGGAGATGGGGGCGGGGGTAAAAGGCACCTTACATGATCTGAAGCTGACTGCCCCACAGCTCCATAGGCCTTCGCTCTGCTCTGCTCCACCAGCCGCCCCACGAACTGCTTCACTCAGCTCCGCTCTGCAGCCCACAAGCAGCTCCCGCCGTCCCACAAACTGCTCCACCAGCCGGTCCACAAACTGCTCCGCATCCCACCAGCAGCTCCCACTGTCCTATGAACTGCTCCACCAGCCTGTCCACAAGGCACTCCAGCCCTCCCACAAACTGCTCCACAATATATCTTCAGGCTCCCCCACTACTTAACACTCAGTGATTTCAGCTCTTAGTCAGTTCAGCTCGTAGTAGGGGAGCCCTAGTGCTAGCACACCATTAGCCCAAAATGAGCTCAGCAGCCTGTAACTAGACTCCTAATAGAATCAAAATTAGCTCTGATAGTCTACAGTAGAGAGAGGAGGAAGCACAACTAGCATGTAAGGCCCTTACCAAGCAGCACACGCCACTAACTATTAATACTTGTCCCTCAGCCTCTCTCAATTCACAGAGTTTTGGAACCCATGACCCTTGCCTAGCGAGTGCTACTTAGTTGATGGTGAGTCCCTCCATCATAACAAAAGGCCAAGTACAGTTCCAAGCACAGTTCCCATAATCAGGGCAATAACAATTTATTCTTTCTGGCCCAATAACAGAGACACTGGGGATCCCACAGCAGCCAAAGTGACCATTTGGGCAGCTATGGCTTCATTCTAGGTGGGGTGGGTGTGCCTATGCAAATTAAATTGGCCCCTGAAGTTCTTTTCCACAACTTGCCATACCTCACCACCAGATGTTAGGATGGAGCTCATCCTGACACTGCTTACACAAGCAAGCAGAGGAAGCTTTTCTATCTAAGCAGGAAGGAGATCTCCTGAGATACATGGACACAAATGTTCACGGTGAGCCTTTGGGCCCCAGTGAGGATGTGCATGGTGAGGAGATGCCTGATATTCCAGTTAGTCAGAGTGCAGGTGACCTGGCAGCTACTGCAGCATCTGTATCTCCATCTCAAATGGATGTAGCCATGCACATTCCTGAAGAAAAGTGTAGATCAGAGAAGAGTGTGGTGGAGACGCAAGAAACAGCTGCTGCTGAGTTTAGTTCCTTAAGTCTAGATGATCCAGGACTGTGGACCCACTTGAGCAGTAGCCTGAGGGACTTCCTTGTACTGCATGGGCTACAGCAAGTGAAAAACTTCATGTTCCCCAAAGACAATGAAAATAGAAATTTCCATCCAACACATTACTGGCGTGAAATCCCCAGTGGTGACAAAGTGGAGAGGCCATGGCTTATGTACTCAAAAACCCAGAATGCTGCATACTGGTTTTGTTGCAAACTCTTCCAGTCTAATGTTCCAGCCACATTGGGTTCTACAGGAACAAAGGACTGGAAAAATCTGGCTAGAAATCTGGCATGCCATGAGAAGGCAGCAAATCACCAGAGAGCATTCTTTTGGTGGAAAGAGCTTGAGATGAAACTAAGGTTAAAGTCCATCATAGATGATCAGCATCAAGAGAAGATTGCATTAGAGTCTCTTTACTGGCAAATTTCAGAGTAGCAGCCATGTTAGTCTGTATTTGCAAAAAGAAAAGGAGTACTTGTGGCACCTTAGAGACTAACCAATTTATCTGAGCATGAGCTTTCGTGAGCTACAGCTCACTTATGCATCCGATGAAGTGAGCTGTAGCTCACGAAAGCTCATGCTCAAATAAATTGGTTAGTCTCTAAGGTGCCACAAGTACCCCTTTTCTTTTTACTGGCAAAATGTTCTGAAAAGGCTCATTGCATTGTGAGAATGCTTGCTACCCAAAACCTAGCACTGCGTGGCACTTCAGATCAGTTGTATGTGCCAAACAATGGAAACTCCCTTAAAATTGTGGAGTTGATGGCTGAGTTTGATGCTGTACTCCAGGAGCATCTAAGAAGAGCCACCACCCAAGAAATGTACACACACCACTACTTTGGAAAAACCATTCAAAATGAGATCATACCATTACTGACAACAAAAGTCAAACAGAAGATTGTGACAGATCTGAAGTCAGCAAGATATTACTCTGTTATTCTGGACTGCACACCTGACATCAGCCATATGGAACAAATGACTTTAATGGTGCGTTTTGTAACAACAACAGAACCTAGTAAAAATGTCCCTGCAATGGTGACTGTCAGAGAGCATTTTCTACAATTTATTGACATTGATGGTACTTCAGGAGCTGGTATGACAAGTGTGCTTCTTAAAAAGCTGGAAGATACAGGAATTGCGATAGCTGACATGAGAGGGCAGGGCTACGATAATGGTGCCAACCAGGGCCGGATTAAGACCTTTAGAGGCCCTGGGCACTGAAAAGATTATGGTGTCCCCCCCCATATGTAATTCAAAATAAAAACACTACTATACTGTAAAATAAAATTTTATTTTTCAAAATGACACAAAACTTATATGTATGCTGAAATTAAAATAGCTTCTTTCTAGATTTTTTGATTGCAAAATTCTGGATAAATTCATTGAAGCTGACTCGACAAAGCATATCCGCTTCCATACACACTAGGGAAAGTGAATCAAGTCTGTCCTGACACGTTGTTGTTCTCTGAGGGTTTTTTATTCTTTTCAGCTGAGAAAAAGAGCATTCTGCGGAGCAGTTAGTAATCATCACTGTTAGAAAAATACGTCGTGCGATCTCCACATTTGGAAATACGCATTGTATTCTGTCTTTCAATATCGTGTCATGAAGATCAATGTGACCGAATTTCATTTTTCCTGTTTCATTAAACTTTGTGCGCATATAACAGTGGAACTGCCGTATTTCTCCACAGAGATTCATGTTCAAGTCAACAGGGTATGAGTCAACTAGCTTTTGGGAACCTTGTGAATATTGTTCATCAGATAAGTCCATATCATTTAGAAAAGAAAATCTACTTGATACTTCTTTGTACACTTCAGCTCTCCTCTTCATATGAGCTTCAAGTGTATCGATTATAGCGTAGTAAGTAGATATGCGAAATTTGTCTCTAGGATTCAATGCTGTTTCTGTTGCACTGCTATCATTTGCTTGTTTTTTCCTGATTCGCTTGTGGGACTGGGCTACTTTGTAGTTAGTATCAGGCAAGATATCTTTTGATATGTCTTCAAATCTTTCGAAATCATTCCTCAAAGTGTGTAAGTGGTCTGCTAATGATTGACAGAGGTCTGCACAAGTTTTCAAATCCAATTCTTTTTCTTGGAGAGCTTGACTTGTGTGGTAAAAGTGTCGTAAAATTTCATTCCACATGGTCAACATGAATACAAACTCTAGTTCTTGCATCTTATTTGCAATGTTTTCTGCCTCTCGTATAGTTTCTCCCTTTTGTGATTGGTCTTCAGCTATATTTTCTAATGCATCCACAGTCTTTGAGTAGGACTCCAGAATTGCACTTGTTGCTACTGCATGTTCCTCCCAGCGAGTATTAGAAAGAGATTTCAACACACGATCATTGCCCAAGTATGTTTTAAGAACTGCCCATCAGTGTGTTGAGGCAGAGAAAAATGTATAAAGTAACTGGACTGTTGAGAAAAAACTCACTGCCACCAGACAACAATCGACAGCACTTGCGGCCAACAAGATTGAGAGAGTGTGCAGCACATGGTGTGAATATGGCATATTTGTTCTGTTCTAAAAGCTGCTTCTGCATTCCTTAATAACGCCCTGACGTGTTGGCAGCGTTGTCATAAGATTGACCTCTGCACTTTGAGAACTCTATTTTGCAAACATGGCACAGATAATGCAGTACTTGATTTGCCATTTCTTCACCAGTGTGGCTTTTCAAATTGAGGAATATTATAAATCATTCAACTGGTTTTCCATCTGTGGCAGACACATCTTAGTACAATACGCAATTGATCAATATATGAAAGATCAGGTGTAGAGTCGACAGATAAACTGAAGTATCCAGCAGTACTTAATTCATCCACAATAGCTGAACGAACTTTGTCACTCATTAGACCAATGAGTTCATCACATATTGTCTTGGATAAGTATGATGAGTTACCTTTGCCAGCATTCCCATATTTTGAGATATGGCCTGATAAAAAATGGGTCAAACTGAGCCACAAGCTCCAACAATCCCAAGAAATTTCCATTCTGCAATGATCCAAATGTGTCATTTGATCCCCAGAAAGGCAGACCACGTTCAGCTAACATTTGAATAACAGCTATAACACGCTGCAAGACATGTTGCCAGTATTCTCACTCCCCTTTAATTTGTTCTTCCAATTTTTGTGTCAATCCAAAGCCCTGTCTTTGATTTAAATATGTCAACATTGACTCTCTGGGAGTAGTGCTATTTTCATGTTGTTCAATTAAAACAGTATTCCACCAGTCACTACATCCATCTGCAGCAAACCGGGATGTTGAAGATTTATATGCAAAAAGTTTGCAAACAAAACAGTACACAGACCCTGTTGACGGTGAATACAGTAGCCATTCTCGAGTGTATTTCTCACCATTTGCTTTCATGCCGAAAAATATTTTTTGTGGACAATATCTTGTTTGTTTGCCATTGGTAAAAGTCCGGTGTGATTTCTCAAATGGCCCAGTGTGGTGTTGACAGTCATGTGGTCCACGATCTATCTAGTAAGCTACATCATCGGTACTGAAATCAACCCACATACCAGGATCTTTTTCCTATTATTTACAGCATGAGCAGGTTCAGTCTCTGACACATCCACACCTTATAGAACAATGTCTGTTTTACCACCAGGAGTAGGATGATCAGTTACAGTCTCTGACACATCCGCATGTTCTGGAATGGTGTTTGTTTCACCAGTAGAAGAAGGGTCAGTCTCTGAGTGTGTAGTGGAGTGTAAGGAAGTCTAACAAAGTTCTGATTTTTCCCATGATGACTATTTCGATGCTTTTTTTGAAATATCAAATTATCAAATTTTTTCCAAAAAAACCCTCACTTTTTTTGGTGCCCCCTGCTTTGCTGGTGCCCTAATCATGTGCTTAGTCTGCCTATTGGGTAATACAGCCCTGTTGCCAACCTGAGAGGAAAGAACAGAGGAGTGCAGACATGGATCCGAGAGTTAAACCCTCGAGCTATTTTTGTCCCATGCAGTTCTCATTCATTGAACTTGGTGGCCAGTGATGCAGCATCAGCTTCTCGTGAGGCTGCTGAATTTTTTAATGTAATTCAAAGCATCTATGTGTTTTTCTCTGCATCAACTCATCGATGGCAAATTTTGAAGCAACATCTGGGAACATCCTCTCTGACACTGAAACCACTGAGTGCCACACGATGGGAAAGTCGAGTGGAGGCGATAAAGCCTATCAAACACCAAATTGGGAAGCTAGATGATGCCATAGTTGCCATCATGGAGGGTAATGCTATGACAGGAACTGTTGGTGGGAGAACGGTGGCAGAAGGAAATGGAATCACCAGAAACATACATCACTTCACATTTCTGTGTGGCTTAGTGCTGTGGCATGACATACTGTTTGAAATAAATGTTGTAAGCAAGAGACTCCAAGGTGTTGACCTTGATATATCTGGAGCAATGGAACAACTGGACCAAGCAAAGTCAGACCTACAGTCTTACCGGTCAGATGAGGGATTTCAAAACATTCTGAAGAGTGCACAGAAGTTGGCAGGGGAACTTCACACTGAAGCTATTTCCCACCCATTCAAGAATACAAGAGTCACCGAAAAATAAGACATTTTGATTATGAGGCGGGGGATAATCCCATAAGAGACCCCAAACAACAATTCAAAGTTGAATTCTTTAACCAGGTGCTAGACTGTCCAATACAGTCAGTTGAAGAATGTTTCATGCGGCTCAAGGAACACAGCAGTGTATTTGGGATGTTGTATGATATTCCAAAACTCCTCACGATACCTGTTTACACCAGCAATGCAGGGCACTAGAGACAGTGTTGACACATGATGACATGTGCAATATTGATGCGAGTGATTTAGGTGATGAACCGAGAGCCTTTTCAAGATACATTTCAGCAGGATGAACTCCAACGGCTGTTCTGGAATATATGTGCACAAATAAGATGACCACCCTCTTTCCAAATGCTTTTGTTGCTCTGCGCATACATCTAACACTTCCTGTAACAGTTGCCAGTGGAGAACACTGCTTCTCCAAGCTGAAGTTAATAAAAACATATCTACGCTCCACAATGACACAGGAGAGGCTGGTCGGCCTTGCAACCATCTCAACGGCGCATGAGCTGGCCCAGACTGTGGTCCTTCTGGAAGCAGTTCAAATCTTTGCAACCAAGAAGGCACGGAAAGCACCACTTTGATTATTCACACAGCTAAAAATGCCAGTGTTTACTATGCAGACAAAGTTACATTTGTTGTTCAGGTGTTTGAAAGTTAAGTGTTACTTAACATTTTTGAACAAGGCATTTTAAGTTGTTAGTTCTCCTTTACTGGGGTAGGTAGCAGAGCAGCACCATGAGAGGAGTAGAAGAGGAAGAAGGCAGAATTGAGACCTTTCAAAGTTTTGGCCCAAGCGAGGGGGCATGGGGGTGTCATTTGAGCTCCCCGCCTCAGGTGCCAAAATGTTGTGGGCGGGCCCTGCTTAGACACCTCTTTTGACCCCCTTTATACAAGATTTGGTGCCACTACAGGACCGTGGTTGCAACCATGTTCTATATGGTCCCAGCTCGAGTCAATAATGTGACACCCCCACACCCACCCACAAATTCACAGTGCCCTGCACAACACCACCCCAACCCACAGCCCCACCACAACTCTCCAGCACCCCCACACAGAACCCCTACTCTCTAGTGCCCCAACACACACAGATCTTCCCCACTCCTTCACAGCCCATCACCCCCCCATACTCCCCACAGACCCACTCCCCCAAGCCCTGCCTCCTGGCCACCGTCACCGGCCCTGCTGGGAAGTGACTGTGTCTGCTGGGCTGAGCTGGCAGCACAGCCAGGGCTTGTCCCACGGCCGGGAATCGCTGGTGACTCCCTCGGGAGTGGCATGATCAGCCAGGCCAGGACCTGCCCTGGCTGGGGTCCCTCAAGATGCATTTGCCCGGAGGGGCCCAGCCAAGCTCTCCACACTGTTCCCCCCCACCACACACCCGGCTGAGACTGACCAGGCTTCTGCACGAGTCCCAGGCGGCTCAGCTCCGGGGAGACGGGGGGGCCCCACAGGTGGTGGGAAGCAGAGGCAGCCTAGAGCTGGAGGTGCACTGGGGTCCAGCCTGGGGGGCAGAGAGGAGCAGGGGGTGTGGGAGAGCAGTCCTCGGCCAGCTGGCGGGCAGGCTGAGAGGAGGAAGTGGTGGGCGGTGGGAGCCAGCGGGGTCTCGGGGTGTAGTGCAAGCGAAGCAGGCCAGGGCCCCTTCTGAGCATGGGCCCAGCTCCATGGAGCCACTGGAGCCATTGTAAACCTTTACTGGCTCCAGCCTCTGATCAGTCATGAAATCAAACTATATTCATTTTTAGCTGCACCCCCTCTCCCCTCAACCCCACCCCATCTCAATGGGGACCAGACTGGAGAAACACCACATCTGCTGGACTGGCATGGAAAGGGTTGCCAGTTTTGATTGGTCATATTCCTGGAGATTTCATCACGTGACATAATCTTTAATTAAAGATTAATCTTTAATTCATGGAGACTCCAGGACAGGCAACCCTGGCAACCCTACAGGGAGTGGTGGAGCGGAAGCCTGGGAAAAGCAGAGACCCACGGCTCTAGCACTGGCTCTTAGGGAACGAAGGGGTGGTTTGAAAAGGGCCCCTCTGAGTAGCATTTCACACATAGACTGGAACCACGCAGTCTCCTCTCCTGCTAACATCACTAATGGGGGCTGTCACAGTGCTTCTCTCTTATCAGCTTTTATGGGGAGCTGGAGAGCAGTGAGGTAAGGGGGTGAAAGAGATGGGGTGCGAGAGGGCAGTTGCTTCCCTCACCAGCAGGAGTTTGAGGAGTGCAGGGTGAAAGAGGTGTGAAGCTGGAGCAGCCATGTTTGTTGTGGGCATATGGCTGGGGCATTCTGAGGGCAGCAGTATGAGCCATGGGTTGGGCACACTGGATTTCTCAGTAGCCGTATGGGCAATATGCAAATCCTTGCACTCTGATTGGCTACTGTTGTTCCTTACCCAGTCAGAATGCAGGGATTTGCATATTGTGGGGGGACTAGAGATGTGCAGAAAATTCAAGTAACCTTTTTATTTGTTTTGAGATAAAAAAAAACAGAAAGAAAATATCCTGACACTGATTTCTTCAGCAAGAAGCCCGTCTATTTCCACCACCCACCGAGGGGCTGGAGGTGGCACCGTTCCTCCCCGCCCGGTCTGAGTGGTTCAGACACAGGTGCCATGCTCTGAAGGCGGACACGGTGGCTGGCACTGAAGCACCATCTCCGTTACATTCTGCGGAAGCCACCTCAGTCAATCTAGCTTTATCTCAGATGGCGACGCCACCTCAGCACCAAGCTGTACAGAGCGCAGCCCACGGGCCGTCCGGGAGCCAGAACCGATCCAGCCGCCTGGGTCAGGAAGCCTGCCCCAGAGCTGTTCACCTCCAGCCAGTCCTTCTCCAGTGGCCATCGCTACAACTGCAGGACCAGTGACCTTGGCTTCACCCTTATGTCAGATACAAGTGACATTAAACCAATGCCAGTGCTCCCCACGTCACTCAGCCAAGAGACCCCGATGAAGGGCCTGCGCCCAGCACTGCCTGCCGTCCCCACCAGCTCCCCAGCCCTCCTCCTCCTTGGGCTGTCTGCAAGGGGAGCAACCCCAGGCTCTGGGAAGCCAAGCCGGGCAGCTTGTCCCCCAGCTGGGGAGAATGCCAGCCAGCACCCCTAGCACCCTGCTGTGTTCCTCAGGCCACCAGCCCCCAAACCAGACAGGGTGTTATCAGTGAAATCCGACTCTCCAGTCCCCCTGGAAACCAGTGGGGTGCAGTCCCTGGAGGTCTCAGCAGCCCCAGTTCACACCCTGTTGTCTGCAGTAACTCTCCTACCTTTCCCCCTTATCAGGAACCCCATCCACCTCCATTATCCTCCACACAGTAATTCCTGTCCTTGCCCTGCTTCCCTGTCCCTCCACAACACCCAACCTTCCCCATAGCCCTCCCCCATTCTCTGGGCCTTCCCTCTGGTCCCTGCTTTTCTCCCCACCTTGCTAGTTCCTCTCTTCCATCACTGGAGTCCCTCTCTCCTGGTAAATAGAATTTCTTCCTGCCCCGCCAGAGTGCTGGTTTGGAATAGCTGCTGAGGCCATTAAATTCAATTTGTATTCAGCAGCACGAAGGGAAAGAGAATCACAGCTCCCTTCCTGGGATAGTGTCAGCTCACTGGGTCGGGGAGGGTGAGCGCCAGCATAAAGCAGGCCCATCACAGTGTGACCTGCGCGGCATGTGTCTCCCATCCACAGGCAGTGCTGGAAGGATGAGTCAGCCACACGGGGAACAGAGGCAGCTCTCTGCATCTGGCAGAGCCAGGCACAGTGTGTGTATGGCTTAGGATTATGAAGTGCTTTACCCAGAGCAGCTAAACACCAGCCTGGACTTCCTGCCCCAGCCTTCTCGCTCCAGCTGAATGCCACCCTCACAAGCACGCTGGCCACAAACAACAAACACCAAACCCTGTGGCCAGCCCTAAGATTAGCCCTGAGTGTATGCCATCCCAAATCAACCCTGCCTCTGTATCAGCTGCTAGCTTACTTTTCCCACTGGCCCATCTCTTTTCCTGGAGCTGTATGGCAGGGGATCCAATGTGAGGGATAAAATGCAGGTTGTTTTTATAAGGGAGTGTACAAACACACTAGCCTGGTATGTTTCATGGTGTCCTTCCACCCCAGAATATTTGTTATGACATTAGGATACCATGGCAAGGATGTTATGCACATGGGATCTTTATAGGGGAGAATAAAACAGTTAGCATATGCTTTGCGGTCACACACATACACATCATGCACACAGTTCTGCCAGTTGATGTTTCTATAGTTACCAGTCTGTTGTAGCTCAAGTCAATCTAATGCCCAGTTAGACTGAACACGAGTGAGGAGTTGGCCTCTGTCAGTCATGATCCGATGCTCCGAGGTTTTGGCAGGACTGAACCCAGAGTTTCATAGCAAAACACCCCAGCTGTATACTTGTAAATTCCCATTTGAGTCCGTGCATTTTGCAACGTCATCCTGAAATCATTAGTCCTTTAGTGGTGGTAATCTTGGGTTTTCCTACTGTTATCATTTGATGGTTATTGTCGGGCTTTCCATTATTATCTCCTATTTACTGTCTTACTTTGCGGGGGGGGGGGTTGCCTCACCTCTGAGGCCATCAATGCTGCTAACATGTTTAGCATCAAATACAATGGATGTTTTCTGATTGTCTCCTGGTGTCTCCAAGTCTCTCACTTTTTCTTGACCATCTAGACATTTGCGATGGCTTTCCCACCTTTTCTTTTCCTGATGCATGTGTAAGCAGAGTCAGGATGAGCTCCACCCTGACACCTCATGGTGAGGTGTGGCAAGCTGTGGAAAAGAACTTCAGGGGCCGATCTCATTTGCATAGGCACACCCACCCCACCTAGAATGAGGCCATAGCTGCCCAAATGGTCACTTTGGCTGCTGTGGTATCCCCAGTGTCTCTGTTATTGGGGCAGAAAGAATTGTTATTACCCTGATTATGGGAACTGTGCTTGGAACTGTACTTAGCCTTTTGTTATGATGGAGGGACTCGCCATCAACTAAGTAGCACTCGCTAGGCAAGGGACATGGGTTCCAAGACTCTGTGAATTGAGAAATGCTGGGGGACAGGTATTAATACTTGGTGGTATAGGTCTCCTGGTGAGGGCCTTACATGCTAATTACACTTCCTCCTCTCTCTCTCTCTCTCTCTCTCTCTACTGTTGAATATCAGAGCTAATTTTGATTCTGTTAGGAGTCTAGTTACAGGCTGCTGAGCTCACTTTGGGCTAATGGTGCACCAGCTCTGAGGCTCCCCTGCTACAAGCTGAATTCACAAAAGAGCTGAACTAAGAACTGATATCACTGAGTGTTGTGTTAAGTAGTAGGGGAGCCTGAAGATATATTGTAGAGTAGTTTGTGGGATGGCGGGAGCTGCTTGTGGGACGTGGAGTGGAGCTGAGCGAAGCAGTTTGTGGGGCGGCTGGTGGAGCGGAGCGAAGCCCTGTGGAGCTGTGGGGCGGTCAGTTTCAGATCATGTAAGGTGCCCCTTACCTCTCTTCCTCCCCCGCCCCCGATCTCCACCCAGGTTGGGAGGTAAAGCTCTGCAGATAAACTTTCGAACTCTGGGGCTGCCCTGACCAGGGACAGAGACTTTTGGGTCATTGGACTTTTGGGACTTTGGGTGATTTGGGGTTGCTGGACTCAAGAACCAAAGGGAAAGGGCATGCCCCAATTTGCTTGGGGTGGGTTTTTTGCTTATGGGTTGTGTTATGAATCCTGTTGGTGGTGTTTCCCCAACATAATGCCACATTGTTTCTCTCTGTTATTAAAAGGCTTTTTGCTACACTCAGACTATGTGCTTGCGAGAGGGGAAGTATTGCCTCTTGGAGGCGCCCAGCGGGGGTGGTATATATTTGTCCCAGGTCACTGGGTGGGAGCTTGAGATGGTTTTGCATTGTGTTATTGGAATGGAACCCCTAGATACTGAACCTGGCCCTTGTTGCTGCCAACTCTGACGGGCAGAAGGGTTACACATGCATTCCTCATTCACACAAACAGTCTCTCACAGAGAAGACAGCAGTATTTTATATTCAGCCGACTACATTGTAAATTAAACTTCACTAAATCTTGTGGTCAAAACAGTTTACATTGTGGCTCAGGCCTTTAACATTCCTTTAATCTAATTAACATAGACACAATATAAGAGCCTGTCTTTTACTCACTAAACCTTAAACCAAAGAAATGACTAGAGGGAAGTACTCTGAAACCAGTCTCAGATGGTCATTCCTTTCTGCTATTCAAAAAGGGTGGCTGGCAGAATTAATTCAAAGTTTACATCAATTTTTATAGTACAATTATAAAATCCTGTCCCTACAAGGAACTAAGTGTGTCGGGAAGGCTAAGGAGTGAGGCATACAGTAAACTGAGTCCCGTGGGCCCATTCCCGATGCGGTTGATCCCAGAGCAGGAAATCGGGACAGCTGGAGGCGGCAGAACTGGTTGAGATCATTTCTGGGGTACCTGATTTTCATATCTGAGAGCAGCACTCAACTTTGAGGTTCAGAACAGAGGAGAAAAGCAAAGATCAGAGCGGTACGGGTCAGGAATAGCCAAAGGAGGAGCCAGGAGGCAGGAGAGAGGGATTTGGACCATCAAGAGGACAATTCTAGCCTGGAGGGAGCTGCCAATTGTTTCTGTGGATAGGTTAAGCAGCTCCCATGGCAACACTTTCCAAAGGAGATTAAAAAAAAAAAAAAAGGCAGAGCGGAGCCTGGTGTAACCGCTTGGACACAAGGAATTCAGGACACTCTTCAGAGTAGCAGCCATGTTAGTCTGTATCCGCAGAAAGAACAGGAGGACTTGTGTCACCTTAGAGACCAACACATTTATTTGAGCATAAGCCTTCGTGAGCTACAGCTCACTTCATCCGCTGCATGCAGTGGAAAATACAGTGGGGAGATTTTATTTACACAGAGAACATGAAACAATGGGTGTTACCATACACACTGTAAGGAGAGTGATCAGGTAAGGTGAGCTATTACCAGCAGGAGAGAAAAAAAACCCTTTTGTAGTGATAATCAAGGTGGGCCATTTCCAGCAGTTGACAAGAATGTGTGAGGAACAGCGGGGGGGGGGGGGGGGGAGGGGGGTTAAACATGGGGAAATAGCGATCAGCTGATCAGAATCCCAGTTCATGCTGGGACTTACTGGGCTTAGGAAAGCAAGCAATTACCAGCAGCAGCTGAGGTGTTCGTGATCCAGGGGAGCCCCTCCTGCCAATCTCTGCTAGAACGGGGCATGAGAGCTCCCTGGAAAATGCCCATTCCTCAGCCAGGCAGTGCCAGGGCTTGCCAGACTGAGCCCCAGCACCTCTGGCCCTGGCAGTTCAGAGCCCCGGCACCTCTGGGCTTGCTGCGTCAGTTAGGGGGTGGTCAGAGCCAGCCTTAGCATTAGAAATCGACTTGTGAAACAGGTTTTCAGCTCTCATCTCAGACTGAACTGACTCGTGCCTTCACCTCCCAGCAGACAAGCTGTTTTTCAGGCTGTATAGATTCTCAAAAAGCAAGGACACATGTGAGGGGGAGTCTGAAGGCAGTGGGCTTTGTTGGCCTGAAAGACACCTGATTCTGGTACTGAGCAAGAAAGGGTTATTTAGTGCCATTTGGCCGTATCTCGTGTGCCATGAGCTGGGCTTATGTAGAGCAACCATCATCCCACTTGCTGTCCATTGCAAGATCCCCGGTTAGAGACCAGGCAGAAACATGCTGCCCCTTCCCTGGGCATGGTGAGTAATTTCTATAAGGGTAGCTGAGAGGCTGGAAGCTCACCTCCTTTCCCCGTGACAGCTTCCCTGTCCATCATTCGAGAACAGACCCCCAGAGCAGCTCAGCAGGCTGCTTGCTGCAGTGTCTGTCTCCTCTCATTCTGCTTTTTAACTCAGCAGCCTCCTCACCTTGCCTTGGTGCTCAGCAAAGGTTTCATGTTGCTTTTCCACTCAGGTCAAAACCCATTCAAATGAGAATAATTTCAGCTGCTTGGGACATTCAGCTGGCAGAGGCTGGAGGTGGGGGGGTTGGCTGTATTCATGTAGGTGGAATAAACAGGCCCCAAAAGTCAAAGGTGTTAACACAACCCTGCAACTGTCCGACATAAAACTGTTAAACAAGGTTTGGGATTTGGTATGCGGAGTCCTCCACCTGCTTAGTGCCATGGCAAACACACCCCTAAACACCCTTTTCATCCAGTATTAAAGATACAGGAAAGAAGGAAAAGCAATAGAAGCATTTGAAATGTAAAATATTAAATTAGGTTTTCATTTTAACAACAACCCTTGTTCCCTTTCCCTTTAGCAGGAGAGGATATTTAAGGGGCAAAAAACAAACAAACCCTTTTTTGACAGTCTCTTAGACAGGGATAATTGTCCTTTTTGGGGGAAAGAGAAGTTCCTTGAGAAAAGTTCCTGGAGCTGTGTTGGTTGCTGTTATTGTTAAAGTTCAATCCCGATTCCTAGAAGACAAACACAAGAGAGAACAAGAGTACTTGTGGCACCTTAGAGACTAACAAATTTATTTGAGCGTAAGCTTTCGTGAGCTACCGCTCACTTCACTGGATGTCCGATGAAGTGAGCTGTAGCTCACGAAAGCTTATGCTCAAATAAATTGGTTAGTCTCTAAGGTGCCACAAGTTCTCCTTTTCTTTTTGCGAATACAGACCAACATGGCTGCTACTCTGAAACAAGAGAGAACAGAATAGCAAAGATAGAAAATGCAGCTTCTGTCTCGGGTGCTGACTCTCACTTGCAATATCACTGCTGGAAAAACAGGCCCAGCACCCAGTCTGATCAGCTGCTCCAAGACCTGGCACACTTGTACCAACAGCAGGCTGTTCAGGGCAGTGTTTCTCAAATGTGGCCACCATGGGCTTTTCTTGCGGCCACAGCCTCCTGGGCAGTGACTGCAGGTAGGGATGGGGGAAAAGCAGCGGTTCCTCCCCTTGGGCTGCAAGGAGGGGTTGGGCCTTGCCCCACGTTGGAGCCACAAGCACCAGAGGAGCAGACAGCTGGTGTGAGTTCCCCACCTTCCTAGGGGTGATGGGGCTCAGGCTTCTGGCTTCAGGCCTGGGGTGGCGGGTAGCAGGCAGCAGGCTCCGTCCACAGGCTCCGATCGTGGGGCTCTGGGTTTTGGCTGTGCAGTGGTGGGCTCTGTTTCCCCGGCTTCTGGGATCACCACCCCTGGCCCCCTCTGCTGCCCCCAGTCCATCCACCCCATCACCCTTGGCCCCCACTGTCTCCCTACCCACCTCCCCATCCAGGGCTTAATTTGTCCCCCGGCTTGCCAGGGCTAAGTCTGCTGTGAAAAGTGGTATGTGTATGTTTGTAAATATCACTCGTCATTGCCTCAGAGCTAGATAACAAGTCTGCTGCTGTATATTAACAAATATACAAATATCACTTTTCACAGGAGCAGACTTCTAGCTAGCAAGTCGTAAAAAAAACCCCCAAACCACAACCAAAATATGTGCATATTTATTTGTTTTTCCTAATTTAATTATTTTAGGGAAAATGGTCATAGTGGCCACCAGCAAGATTTGGTGGACACACTCTGAGGCCACCAAAAATTTTGTGGTGAGAACCCTTGGTTTAGGGCATTTATTTTAACTGCCTCTTTCTGGTCACAGGCTTACAGCAGTGATGCAAAATGCAGTCTTGGCCAGCCAAGTCAGGGTTTTATGGGACAGAGGGCAAAAGAAGTGGGATGGGAAAGAGAAGGAATAAGGTGGGGAAGGAAAAGGACACACTCTGTGTGTATGTATGTATTTAGCTGGAGCTGATGGTGTTGGTCTCTCTCTCTGGCTCAGTTTTCCAGTCCCATACTGCTTTTGTTTACCAGGCGTGGTCTGAACACAGTCTTGGAGTTATATCAGGGGGCCTTTTCATTGGGACTAATTCTGTCTCTCTCTTTCTTTCACCTCTTCCCATCCACGTTTGTGCTGATGGGCTATTGTGACATGTTATGGGCTTTCACTCACTTCTCACAGTTGAATTTGCAGTTAGGGTAAATATGTAGGCCCACTTATTATAGCAGAGCTTTGCCAGTGAGCTCCCGGAGGGCTGGGCCTTGCCATCCGCCCAGCAGGCTGATGGTACTGAGCCCAGGACCTTGCAGAGGCAGGGCAGGATTTCCAATAGGCACAGTAGGCATGTGCCATGGGGCGATGGTGTTCTAGGGGTGCCTAAAAGTTAAAAGTGGGTTAAAAGTTAAAGTTAATACATACAGCTCCCCTCTGGGAGGCCAGGCTCCTGGCATGGGTTCGTGGCCATCCAGCGTGTGGGGCTGCAGCAGGGTGAGCATCCGAGTCAGCCCGCATGGGGGTTGCCGGGAAGGATGGTTGTTGAAGGTGCTGGGAGCATCCTTGCCACTTCCCAGGCTTGGCTGCACTGCTTCCTCCACCCCGTGCCGGGGAGGGAGAGGTGCGGCCGGTGCCCCATTCACTTGCATGGACAGAGCCAGAGCGTGGCTGCCATGCCGGGCTGTGGGAGGATGGAAGACACCTGGGGACCGCTCGCCATGGGGAGAGGTATAGTCCTCCCTTGTGCCTCGCCAGGGGTGGGTGGGCTGCGTCCTGGCTCGAGCCAGGAGCACTGTGAGTGGCGGAGGGTCTTGTGCCTTCCTGGGGAGGCTGTGTTTATATTTCTTTTCATTTCATTTTTTACGGAAAACACAAAGGTCAGCTGTAGGCGGGGGATGGGGTGGGGTGCGTTGAAGATGCTGTGCCTAGGGGCACGTAAGGTATAAATCCGGCCCCGGTCCTCAGCCTCTCCTCTCCCCATGTCCTGCTAAGCTGCTGGCTCTGTGGGGAGGGACGTTATCGTTTATTCGTCTCTATAGCATCACATACGTCTCTATGGCTATGTCATTATCACCATGAAAAGCAATCACAGCAATGGGTTTGGCTGAGAAGGGATTTAGTGTTTGGCAAGGGGGAAAAGAAATCCTTACAGAGTCTCTCCCTTCTGAAGATGAACTGTGCTACTCTGCCGTGATGCTAACAGAGCCGTTATGGAGCACTGAAGAACAGCCCCTGCTGCAAGGGAACCTTCAGGGCACACTGAGGCAGAAGGCCCAGTCTGAACACGGAGCATCAGGGAAGCTGGGTCTATGGGTGCCACTCCTGAATGCCTGGCACGTGTTGGAGGAGCTCAGGGTGGTCTCAGTCTCTGGCTGCGGGGCTGTTTCACTGCTGTGTAGACGTCTGGGCTTGGGCTGGCGCCCAGGCTCTATAACCCTGGAGCATCCCAAAGCTCAGGCTCCAGCCCAAGCCTGGAAGTCAGCACTGCAATGAAACAGCCCTGCAGCCTGAGCCCCAGGAGCCGGAGGCAGCTGGCACGGGCCAGCCATGGGCTTTTCTTTGCTGTGCAAACATGCCCCTATATGCACACGTACATACTGCAAATAATAGTCACTTCCCTGTTTTCAGGGGAGAAAACAGATCTTTTTAAAAAAATGATTATTACAAATGAACCCTTGGGGTCCTTTTGCTGACATTCTCAAGCAGGGGGTCTTGTTAATAACAGTCGGCAGCCACTCCTGGAGGCCCAGGCTGCTGCCGAGTCCCTGCACTGCTCAACAACAGACGCAGATCCCCTGGCCTAGGGAAAGGCAAGGCCGATTCGACGACAACTTCATTCTAAGAAGGTGTTTCTACAGTTTCCAAGACCAGTAACATTTGATCCTGTTCTTTGGGTTACTCACCTCCAAACACTTTGCCATTTATGATCAGAAAAGAAGGTGCTGGACTAAGTACCCTTCTTGTTACACCTTTATTCCACTTCCTCCTCTTTCCTTCACTGTGATTTTTTTAACACCAGTGGTTAAAGATGCCACAAGCCTGTCACCCCATGCTACTCCAAATTTGTATTGCTGAAATCCATGGGGTTTGAACAGCCACACCCTCTGAGCACAGCAGCAGATTGGACCCAGTGACTCATCCGTTTCCTACTTTCATCTACTTCTGCTTCACTGTTCTTTTTCTTGTGATTTTTTTGGCTCTTTGGTGCTTTAAGGGAAAACGCTTGTTCTAGGACAGGGCTCCAGAAAAAACTCTGCTCACTCCTAGCCCAGCCCTTCCCACGCATCCAACCTTGCCCAAGAGCAAATAGCAAGATGATTAACTCATTAGTTACTAGACAAATATCGCTGGGTGCAAAGCACATGCCTAACACCTGCACAGCACTGCTCTGAGGAGGCCCGTAGCACTGGATTCCCAGATGCACAAGTGTTCTTACTGGCCAGGTGACTGCTCTCTTCCTGGGCTGAAATGATATTTAGTCCAAAAGAAAAGTGAAATCAGACCTCAAGTGCAACGCTGGTCTCGGGTTTATGGAGGTTTGCAAGTACCAAGGGGCAGGATTTTTTTTCCAGCCCCGGAACTGATTTATTAAAAATCAATAGCTTGTCCCCTGCCTGCTGCCCTGGTTCTAATCCAGAAGCACAGCCTTGAGGCTGCCCCTGCCCTGCAGCTCCCAAACTTGCTAGCAAACCCTGCTCCAGCTGGCCTTCCTGTGCAGGCATGACGGAGCGCATCAACGGTGACATTTCCCACCGAGAAGGAACAGAAACAAAAATCTGATAGTCCTCAAATGGCAAAGGAGAGACGTGCCATTTGCAGGTGTCAGAGAGAATCCCATGATCCAGGCAGGGACTTGAAAGGGCAGTTATGAGGTTTTTGCTGCATTTTGTTTTGAAGTATTGTCCCCACACTGGCTCTACAAGAGCTGAATTAGCCCAGGTGGGCCCAATTAGGCTGCAAACAGGGGAACTTTAGGCTGGAGGCAGCTAATTAGAGATGCTCACATGAGAAGGACACGTGGGGCATCTACAAAAGCCAGGGAATTGGAAGCAGAAGGAGCAGCAGGGCAAAGGCTGCAGTCCCTCCCTGGGAGAAGGGAGGAGTGTTGGGGGCTGCAGAGATGAGTTGCCTGCAGTCACTCCCTGGGAGAAGAGGGAAGAGTGTCTGGAGGTTGCAGAGACATATAGCGTGTAGTTACTCCCTGGGAGAAGAGAGTGGAGAGACTGGCAAACCCAGAGGAGTGGGGAGGGCCAGGGAAGCAGTTCAGGGAACAGACCTTGGCTGCTGTGTAGAGGGTCCCTGAGCCGGAACTCAGAGTAAAGGGTGGGCCTGGGTTCTCCTGCCAGCCACTGTGGAAATGGCATTGTCAGGCAGTGAAGCAGAAGACTGCCAGTGTCCTCATCTTGATTCAGCCCTCTGGCCAGGCCACCAGATCTCTATACAGCGCAAACCAGTATAATTTTGGACTTGCACTCCAGAGGGTGTGTGCACTTAAGTGGCGGGCAATCCCCGAGCTGAGTCTTCCCACACAGACCTGATTGCAGACTCTGATTCTACAGCTGGGTGTGTCCCTACCTGTGTATGTGTGTGTGACAGAGGAGGCTTGAGGGCCGGGCACAGCAGGACAGCGTGAGGGAGGCCAGACTGGTGGAGTGGGCAGGCTCAGTGGGACCCCAGTACGTCCATTGGCACCCTGGAAGGGGGGGTCCAACCCATCACACATGTGTCTTACCTCTGACTCTGGTTCTGATCCTCTCATCCACACTGATTAGTTCCTGCCTCCAGAATGCTCCTTCTGAGCTCAGTGGGGTGACCCATAGAGCAAGATGCTGCTAAGTCTGAGCAAAGATCTCAGAATACAAAGCTGCAGTGCTAGCCACACATTTATTATCATCCTCATGGTAAACAGCTGATTGTTTCCCCTTGAGTTCACATTGCCATAGCTACCAACAAGGAGCCCAAATGTCCCCTGAGCCCATCCACATCCTCATGGGCCAGCCATGTGTGTGTTTAAAAAGTTCTTTCCTCTCTACCTCCATCCCACCCCCAGAGCTGCTTGCCTTGTCTCTGCATGACGCCCGGCCTCCACTGAAGAGCTGGCAATTACTGCAGGTTTAAAGGTTTCCCTTTTCCTCTTGGCCAATTAGCAGGTAGAATGAGAGGGGATGGCAGACATCCATCCTGGGCTCCCACATAAGAAAATTATGAGAGAAATACAGGATCAATTAATTCTAAAATGATTATTTGGTTCTAAGCAGATGTGTTCTCCTGCCATTTGAATTCACACTCCCGCACACTCATCCTTCCATCCACCCATCACCCCGTGAAATGAACACACTCAAAAGGTCATCAGCAGCATGGCTTCTCTAGTCTGTTCAGACAAATGGCCTGTCTGTGCCCTACAGCCATGTCACCCAGAGGCATCCATGAGCCGTCAGAAGCACCCTGGACTCCACGCAGCCTAATGGCAGTGATGAAAGCACACACATTGTCACAGCCCTTCGTTATTCATAACTGAGATTCCTGCCTGTCTCACATCCCTGCCTAATGACTTCTTTATGATGATGCAGCCTTAAAGGATGGTTACTCACTCAGGGGCTCCTGTGCATAAATTATAAGAGGGAAGCATTAAATGGAGAGGTTCAGGGCCCTTGCAGAGCCATCAGCATTTGCATGAGTGTCAGTTAATCCAGGGCGTAATTAACTTCAGGAGCGAACAAACACGGCTGCTCCTTTTAAAGGTGCCCTGGGAGCCGAGCAGGGGATCGGTTTCCGTGTCAGCTGCCCAGTGACCTATTGAGCAGCACAGCCTTGGAGGCCCTGGTCTAGCTCTTAGCCTGTGCTTTCTGGTGTTGGCACAAAGGGTCTAAACGTAACTCTAGGCCTGCACATAAGTAGGGGCTGCTGACTAGAGCTGAGCAAATAATTTATGTTTCGGTTTGGGAGTGGATTTGAAAAATCTGAAAAAAACCCATTGTTTCAATTCTAACGGAAACTAAAAACCTCAGGTTTCTCACGAAAACGAACCCACCCTCACAAAAATAATTCATTTAGGAAACACCATGTTTACTCCCAAGAATCAGCAGCTACTGAGTAGAAGTGACATTCTTGTGAATTTCACCACTGCACTGCACTGCACTGCACTGCAAAGTATGTGGGGAGCCATGCCTTGGGTTCACTGGAAGTTTGTTGAACCCAGATGTTTCAAGCAAAACATTTCAGGCTCAATGAATCAGTGTTCGGTGGTGAACTGCCGGCCAGTTCTACTGCAGAGCCTACGCTGTGATACTGGCCCGTAGTTAGGCTGGTGGCGGGTAAGGTCTTGTTTGATTTTGGTGGAGGGGACAGGTATTACTGCCTAGCAGATGCTCGAGTCCCAGCTGTGTGAAGGGGCAGAAAAGGGGGCTGGCAGAGCCAGGGGTCTTGTTCCTATCTGGTGCCCTAAAGCCAGTTGTTTGTATTTGGCAATAATAGGATTTGAAGCTTAGCATAAAAGCACTGGGCAGCTTTAGTGAATGCCAGGCAATCTCCTGGGTGCAGGGCCGGTCAAGGCCATGCCTGGAAGAGCCTGTTACAGGGTCATCAGTAGGGGTGCACGCACTGCCCGCCCTAAGGGGTACTGCAGAGCAGTCCTGGCCATTGTCTGTAGAAGGCCTTGCTGGCGCTTGGTGATCGGCCTGGGCTAGCGGCCCGCTCTCAGGGCCAATAAGACAGGTGTTCCCATTCCATCAGTGTTCGGCATTTCTTTGGGGCCATGAGGATAATGACGTCAAGAATTATAACATCCAAATAACAAATCAGACGTCAAGAATTATAACATTCAAAAACCAGTCGGAGAACACTTCAATCTCTTTGGTCACTCGATTACAGACCTAAAAGTGGCAATTCTTCAACCAAAAAACTTCAAAAACAGAGTCCAACGACAGACTGCTGAATTGGAATTAATTTGCAAACTGGATACAATTAACTTAGGCTTGAATAAAGACTGGGAGTGGATGGGTCATTACACAAGGTAAAACTATTTCCCCATGTTTATTTCCCCCCCCCCCCCCCCCCCGCTGTTCCTCACACATTCTTGTCAACTGCTGGAAATGGCCCACCTTGACTATCACTACAAAAGGTGTTCCCTGCCCCCACGCCCCCGCTCTCCTGCTGGTAATAGCTCACCTTACCTGATCACTCTCCTTACAGTGTGTATGGTAACACCCATTGTTTCATGTTCTCTGTGTATATAAATCTCCCCACTGTATTTTCCACTGAATGCATCCGATGAAGTGAGCTGTAGCTCACGAAAGCTTATGCTCAAATAAATTGGTTAGTCTCTAAGGTGCCACAAGTCCTCCTTTTCTTTCTGAGGATACAGACTGACACGGCTGCTACTCTGAAACCCAGCATCTGAAAGTGGCTCTGCAGTCGCCCCATCACTCAGTCCGTGGGCCCGATCGGCGTCAATGGCAAAGCTCCCACGTGCTCTGCAGGAAGCAGGCCACAGCCCCAGACCACTCCTGCACTGACCACCGCAGCGTCTGCGTCCCAGCCTGCGCCTGCTATGTCTTGTCCGGGCCCCGGCACAGCTCTTTCCCTGCACGTCTCGGGGGGAGGCGGGGAATTGCTCTGCTGCAGGCTTGTTGGAGAACTCTCCTGCCAACACAGCCTCCTGCAGGGAGCCCGACGTCCTGAGCTCAGCTGTGGCTTTTTATTTCCTCATCTGTAATATTGATGTCTGACCTGGGCCAGCCGGACGTGTGCGCACGAGTCGGTGCGGGAAAAACTGATGAAAAACTCTGGAGTCCTTCAGGGACCCTTGGTGTACCGTGCAGGAGAGAAGTTTATTAGAGTGCCATTGATTTCCTCAGGGATCCCCAGGGCTCAGGCATGGGCTCACCAGTTTCAGAGAGAATTAATGGTCTCTTTCTTCTGCTATCTGGGTGAGGAACTTGCCTTGCTAACAGTTTTCTCAGCCTGACATGACAGATGCCTAAGATCTTTGCCTGGCTTTAAATAAGGCACATGCCACATTAGTCTAGTGAGATCCATTCTATTCCTGAATGTTGTTAGGGAGAGGGAGTAAGCCACAGTCTATCATGAAGATGGCCCTTATAAGACAGCAGGTCCCATCTGTACCAAAGCACCAGGCAAAACCTGAATCCTCCCATTCCAGTTTATGTGCGTGGAATTGCTCGAGCATCATTCACACGCAGTGAAGCAGGCCAGCATTAGTGGTGCACTGAGGCCCAGTGAGGGGAGAGTGCAGTACTAGAACAAAAGTGAGCAGTGTAGGGCACGTCCCAGCTGCTGGGAACCACTCCCCTAGGACGTTTGCTCTTGTATTCATGTCACCCTTCCCCTTCCCCTCTGCACAGAGTCAGTGATTCTAATATATTCCCATGCACTCAGCTGTTTATTCCAAATATGTGAAACATTTATTTCCCACTGTTCCTTCCTTCCCACAAGGCATATCACCATGTATGCTACCCCAGGACTAGTGTGGCACACTGGGCTAGTTTCACAAAGGGACTTAGGCATTGCAGTGATGAGCATCACAATGTCAAATGTTTAGGCTCTTAGAAAATCACAGGAACCCACTGTGATTCCCAAAGCCTGAGGTAGGTGTCTTGGCTTCGTATACACTGAATGGGAAGAGATAGACACTGTAGGGTATGTCTACATTGCAAAGTAAGCCCAGGGTTAGTAGAACTGGAGTTAGCAGACCCTAGGGATTCCATGTCTCCACTCATTTGTAGTAGGAACACATAAATGATCTGTAACCCAAGGCTAGAGCCGGTCCGGTCTGAAGACAGATGCATGGTATTGGTGTGGAAAAGGGCTCCATTCTCCTTCTGATTGTGATTTAAAGACACATATTGCAGAAGCTGTATTCAAAATGGTCATCGCCTTTTACAGCTGTTTGTTGAACTAAGAGAAAAAAGGAAGAGACCCAATTAGGGTATAGAAACAGGAATATCAATGTCCACCCCATGCTCGCTCTGAAGGGGTTAATGGAGGCCAGATGGGCCTATTAATTTATTTATAAGAGAAAAGTCCTGATCAGGAGAATCTCACCTGCGTGGGAACAGGTGGGGCTTCTATTCAGCCAGGGAGCTGAAGGCAGGAAGGGGGCAGCAGGGAGGTAGTCTGCAGCCACTCCCTGGGAGGAGGGAGATATGTTTGGGGGTTTTAGAGACAAGCAGGATGCGGTTTCTCCCTGGGAGATGGAGCAAACCCCAGACAGGGGTGTGCCAGGGTAGGAAGCAGCCCAGAGAGTGAGCAGCAAGGTTGGGGACTGAACACAAGGATCACTAAAGCATCATCAAGCTGGCACTGCCCCCACCCCTTCCCTGCCTTTCCTCTGGCAGCTGCAGGTAGTTTGGGAGAGATGCTGCAAGCTCTGCCCTGAGTCAGCTCGTCAGTCTGAGTGAGCCAGCACTGGGGCAGAGAACAGTTGGAAAGGGGATCAGGTTCCCCTTGGCTTTGGGGACATTAATAGGAGGCCATCACTGGGAGCTGTGAAAGGGACGTGTAGGATGAGGACTATTGTGTAAGGAGGGGGCTGAGTGCAGAGGGCTTTCCAAACCACCGCCTCCCTGTCCCCATACCAACAATCTCCTTGTGCTACCCACATGTCAATCACCGCTTACCATCCATTCCACAGCCTGCGGCTCAGAGCACTGGGTCCCTGCAGGCCACTTTGGGGTATAATCACAAACTCTCTGTTTCATGCTGGATGAGGACAGGAGAGGACCCCATCCTCATAAAGTTAAACTGGCTAGCTTTTCAGTAACAGAACTATTTACAGAGTTGCGGCCCTGTGGCAAGCACTGTAGCCATGTGCACACAGACTGACTTCCTGATGCCTCCTACAACCTGCACTCCTGCCTCCAAGTTCCATGCAGGTTGCGAGGTGATCAGAGCCAGGAGCCATCAATGCAAATATACAAAGTCATAGGGCTGCTCCAGCCAGTGAGGCCAATGTGGGGGTGGGTCTCTCCATGGACAGCGGTGCACTGTGGACTGTGCCCTTAATGAATAAAACATATCCCTTCATTGGTATTGTCATGCTGGCTGACCAGGTGATGCTAGAGTATATTCAGGTCAATTCACTTGTATAGATCAAAGCAATGGTTAGATGTGTAAGTGTGCATTCAGCTGTTTAAAGTTCATGAAAGGTCTCTAAGGTGCCACAAGTCCTCCTTTTCTATTTACATGGTAAATACCCTTGCAACTAAATTACCTATCAGAGAAAACTTGTGAAATGCTAGTGAAGGAATTAGAGACTTTAACAGAAAAAGCTCATTTCAAAGCAAGTGGCCATTACGTATATGGTCGGAGATCAAAAGTCTAAGTGCATTCCTCACCCACCATCACCAAAGAAAAAGCCCACATGGGTAGAGACACTGACAGCTAGTTTTCTGTGGGAAGAGACTATAAATATGGATTCAAAGAAAAATCCTTTCTCCTGGGACTGTTTAGAATCTAACGGGGCAGAATAACTGAATGAGAAGACGGAGATCCTCAGAATTATTCTGGGTAGCCCTGAAAGACTTTTGGGAAACTGGCAGATTACTACATCTCTGCTACCACTTGGAATTATAAACTGTAACTCACCTGTACATATATTTCACCTGCTTTAACCTCTAAGTAACTTTCATTTTTTTTTCTTAGCTAATAAACCTTTAGTTCGTTTACAATAGAATTGGCTCCCAGCATTGTCTTCGGTGTAAGATTTAAAGTACCAATTGATCTGGGGCAAGTGGCTGATCTCTTGGGACTGGGAGCAACCTGGTGTGGTGTGACTTTTTCATTTAAGTGACCTTTTATCACAAAGTCCAGTTTGTCTTGGTGCCAAGATAGACTGGAGAGTCTAAGGGGGACTGTCTGTGGCTGCATGGTACGACTGGTCTAGTGATCCGGGAGTGCTGTGTGGATTGGGTCTGTGCAGGATCACACTGAATTTCAGCAGCTGCCAGTTACCGGAGTGCAGTGGCAGTGCTCCTAGAACCACCAGCTCTTCCCAAAGATAGCAGAGAGGAGCAGTATTCAATAGGCTCTTTATAAAGAGTACATATCTTTTTGACACATGGTTAAATTCAGAAACCCAAGGACCTGGATCCGTGTTACTTTAGGAGACTTTTGCTGCTTGAGTAATGCTTATATCCATTTTTGTAGACTTCAGCCTCTGCTCTAAGTGGAAATCTCATCATGCTCTTAGCTATGGGGCAGCCAGGGCTCCTCCATAATCAGATTGCTGGCTATTTTGGCTTATGTAGCTTTCCTCCTTGTCTTTCTTTGTAGCTTATGAAGAGCAGATGGCTCAGAGATTCACTGAATGGAGCAACCGTCCAAGCTATTTTATTTCGTTTTGTCTCCTGTTAACCAGAAATAAGAAAAATTCTTTGGTTTTCACAGAAATCTGGCCTGCATCTTGCTGTTCTAGTTGGGGACACTCCGTGCCATCCATCCCTGTCTGCTCAGCTGAGAGAAGGTAATGCATTATCTGCTGCGCTGCTGGTCTGCAGAGAGAGGGGAGCAGGTGCCGGATGGGTACTCCTGGGCCCAGCCCTCATGGGAAGATCTCATGCCCATGTAAGTAGGCTCCAGACAGAGCTGCATCTGGGCTGTCCCTGTAGGCCAAATGCATGTGTGCAGAGCTCCATTGAAGTGTGGAATCACGGCACTTGCACCAGGGCGAAGCTGGCTCAGTGTGAATAGGCCTCGGGCCTGCGGAATAATAAGAATAATAATAGAATAATTTGCATTGATAGGGTGCCTTTCATGTGCGGATATCAAAGCATTTTACAGACATTATGGAATTAATCTGGGGATTTTAGCTGAAAGCAAACAAGGAAAAAAAGTCTTTCCTTCCATTCACTCCCTGCCCACCTCCCCGGAGACCCTGATTCTGCATGTGAACAAGAGTTGTGCTGGATATTTGTGGTGTTGGAGACTGGAATTACAGGGCTCAATTAGATTTGGAGGATTAGAATCTCTCCTTCTTTACCCCAGTGTAAACTGTGAGGAACTCCACTGTAGTCACTCTGGATTTCCCCAGATGTCCAGGAACTGACCTCAGAGTCGCCCCAGCCTCACTGCAGCCTCAACCAGAACCAACATCAGTGCTGGCCTTCCCAGGGGCATGGGCTGAGCTTCAGTCTCATCTACACATGAAAGTTGCAATGGATTATCCTAAGGGGTGAATATAGTTAAACAGGAGCAAACCCCTCTGTGGCTGCTCTTATATCAGTATGAACAGAGGCTCCCCCGCCCCCTTTGGTTTATCTTAAATTGGCTGGGAACAGGTTTAAGTGAAACCAGGAAGAGCTGTCCTTATCCTGAAATCAGAGTGTCCTCAGAGGGGTTTGCACTGGTTTAACTGTAGCAATTTCAAAACTGATCTGAGTTAGTTAAACCCATGCAACATTCCCATGTGAACAAGACCGCAGATAGTTAGTGCTAAGTAAGAGACCTGTCTCTGTGAATTTGAAACGAATCCAGAATGTTCCAGAGAATCTCAGCCTTGGCAAGTCCGCCTCCCCGCCCTGTCCAGATCCAGAAAAAGGTTTTGTTTCCTACTTTGAGAAGGTTTTGTGGGATGAAAATAGGTTTGGACAAAATCTTGTTAATCTATTTTTATTGTGTAAACCCCTCACGCAGCCCCATTTCATGCTCTCTTTTTATCCTCCTCTCCCCGTCCCCCATCAGGCACCCAGCCATGTCCCATCCACTCTTCAAATCCTAGTCAGTCATCTTATGATTTCTGGTGCCTCCCCATGACCTGCTTGTTGCCTCAGTGCATTATGGGGTATTCCAAATTGTGGTGCATCCCCGATTACATCAGAGTGGGACACTACCATGGGAGCTTGAATGTGCTAACCCTCAATTCAGTCGGCAAGCTGGCAATCAGCACAGTGGCCCAGCAGAGACAGGTGGGCCCCAGAGTCCCTGCAGATGAAGAGAAAACGGCAAGACTGGTGGGGGTGTGGCAAAGGGAGGAGAGGACGGGATGGGTGCTGAGGCAGCATGGGGTGGAAAGTGAGCTAGCTGGCTGATTAGATTGTGACCAGATTTGAGTCTAAACCAAAGTCTAAACACACCCAAATGTTGGGGATTTCTGAACACAGACCCGAACTTTACAGCTGTGCCCAATCACTTATTTCTGAGGCACTGGGAAAGCCCCACTAATGTCGGATCATCTTCATCCACTGGGGCTCTTGGTGTCCCTACTAATAACTCAGTCCATTGTTAGAACCCCTTATTTAATTACTCCACATGGGTTTGAGCCACCACATCTGTGTCCAGACCAGACTGGCAATACAGAACACTCCTGTGTAGCTACATAGCCAACGGGACATCTGAAAGGTTCGGATAACTGGGCATTCAGCTAAATGGAAGTGTTGGTTTGAGCTGAGGGGCTACATGAGGGACAGACACACTGTGGATTCAGATAATGAGGATTTTCAGATAAAGGGAGTTCGGATAACAGACTTTATACTGAACTTCATTTCATTTCTTAGACAATGAAGCCTAAAGGCCTCTAGGTACCTTAATAATCCCCCTGAAAACACTATTAGCATCAGTAGGCAACTCATAAGCAGATGGGGAGCCAAAGGACTGAAGGATGCATGGTTCTGCATGTCCTGATGGACACGGTGTACACACAGATGGAGGGGCATCTGCCTTCCACCCTGTCTTGATTGTAGGGGCAGTTCTGACTTTCCCAGCCTGAGCTGCTGAAGCAGGTTGCTGGGATAATCACTTTCAGACCCCTGCTGACTCCTAGGCAGAAAACGACATTAAGTTAGAGTAGAGGCAGAGAGAGGACCTCAGTGATTCAGGGTAAAAGACAGTACAGGAATGTTGTGATTGGCCCCAAACAAAGCGTGGTAAATACAGCAGGTCAGAAACATGCGGATGCAAGAACATTTTACTGAAGTTTGCTAATGTGGTGAAATCAAACCATCCCCCAGAGAGGGTTGCATGTCACTGACCTTCTGGTGGGACTTGGCATGCAGGTTTTAAAACCTGGAAGCCCTGGAATGCTGCCCATCGAAAGCCAGCCAGGGTTCCTCCTGGCCTGTCTGCCCAGCACGTGTCATCCAGACTGAAATGTTTTCTGGGCACATGCCAGTGCTGATTAAAATTTTGTCAGGAAATGTTTCTCAGGTCCAGAGTGGAATTTCTGGTCCAAACTAGAGAGTGACCCCCATTGTGATGGGTTGGATCACAGAAACCTGCTTGGGACTGCCAAATGATGCGCTGAGACTACCTCTGAGCCTGCTTTCCCTGGCAGCTTGGGACTTCAGAACCTTGCCTTGTTTGAGCCAGACACGCTAGCCTGCTACAAACACAGACCCAGGTCTGAACCACGTCCCCCAAACACTGCAGGCTTAACTGAAAACAGCTTAAGAAGTGCTCCTGTCTCCATCTCTCAGATGCCCAACTCCCAATGGGGTCCAAACACCAAATAAATCCATTTTACCCTGTGTAAAGCTTATACAGGGTAAACTCCTAAATTGTTCACCCTCTATAACACTGATAGAGAGAGATGCACAGCTGTTTGCCCCTCCCCCCCAGGTATTAATACTTACTCTGGGTTAATTAATAAGTAAAAAGTGATTTTATTAAATACAAAAAGTAGGATTTAAGTGGTTCCAAGTAATAACAGACAGAACAAAGTGAATTAGAAAGCAAAATAAAATAAAACATGCAAGTCTAAACCTAATACAGTAAGAAAGTGATTACAGACGAAATCTCACCCTCAGAGATGTTCCAGTAACCTTCTTTTACAGACTAGCCTCCTTGTAGTCTGGGTCCAGCAATCACTCACACCCGTGTGGTTACTGTCCTTTGTTCCAGTTTCTTTCAGGTATTCTTTAGGGGTGGAGAGGCTACCTCTTGAGCCAGACGAAGACCAAAGTGGAGAGTTCTCCCAGGGGCTTAAATAGACTTTCTCTTGTGGGTGGAGACCGCCTCCTCTCTCCTATGCAGAATCCAGCTGCAAGCTGGAGTTTTGGAGTCACATGGGCAAGTCACATGTCTATGCATGACTCAGAACTTTACAGGTGGCAGCCATTGTTCACATGCTACCTTGAACGTCCCAAGTAGACTTCTTATGTGGATTGGAGCCTTCCAAGATCCGTTGTCCGTTAAGGGTTTCTTGATTGGGCACTTAACTTGCAAATTCCTTTCTTAAGAAGCTGACCAAATGCCTTACTAAGGCTACTTAAAATCAAACAAGTACACAGCCAATATTCATAACTTAGAATACAAAAATGATACATGCATACAAATAGGATGAATATATTCAGTAGATCATAACCTTTACAGAGATATGTTACATGGCATATGTAGCATAAAACAAATTCCAGTTATGTCATTGTCAGGGTTCCTTCCCCACTCTGAACTCTAGGGTACAGAAGTGGGGACCTGCATGAAAGACCCCCTACGCTTATTCTTACCAGCTTAGGTTAAAAACTTCCCCAAGGTATAAACTTTGCCTTGTCCTTGAACAGTATGCTGCCACCACCAAGCGTTTTAAACAAAGAACAGGGAAAGAGACCACTTGGAGACATCTTCCCCCAAAATATCCCTCCAAGCCCTACACACCCCCTTTCCTGGGGAAGGCTTGATAATAATCCTCACCAATTGGTACAGGTGAACACAGACCCAAACCCTTGGATCTTGGAACAATGGGAAAATCAGTCAGGTTCTTAAAAGAAGGATTTTATTAAAAAAAAAGAAAGGTAAAAATCAACTCTGTAAAATCAGGATGGAAAATGCTTTACAGGGTATTCAGATTCAAAATACAGAGGATCCCCCTCTGGGCAAAACCTTAAAGTTACAGAATAAACCTCCCTCTTAACACGGGGAAAATTCACATAAAACAAAAGATAAACTAATCCGCCTTGCCTGGCTTACCTATACCAGTCGCAATATTGGAGACTTGGATTAGATTAGGATGGGTTGGAGAAGATGGATTTCTGTCTGGCCTCTCTCAGTCCCAAGAGAGAACAACCACATAAACAAAGAGCACAAGCAAAAGCCTTTCCCCCCCAAAGATTTGAAAGTATCTTGTTCCCTTATTGGTCCTTTGGGTCAGGTGCCAGCCAGGTTAGCTGAGCTTCTTAACCCTTTACAGGTAACAGGATGTTGCCTCTGGCCAAGAGGGATTTTATAGCACTGTATACAGAAAGGTGATTACCCTTCCCTTTATTTTTATGACAATCATATATACATTCATAAGCATATTTCCATAAAGCATTATGGGGTGCAATGTCACACCTGTTCCTCCAATGTGGTGTTCACCTGTGATGTGGGAGACCTGAGTTCTGCAGGCAGAGCAGAGATGTGACCGTAGGTCTCCCATGTCCTAATGGAGTGATTACTCTACTGTCCGGACCACTGGCTACTTGGAGTGGCGGGGAGGGGCTCTCTCAACCTCTCCTGTTGAATCTGTTCTACTTTGTCTAAATAATTACCTAGTCATCAGAGCCTGGGTTTGAGCCTAGGTTAGTGCCCTACCCACCAGCCTGTAGCACCAGCCTTGCTCTCTGGCCCAGTGAAAATTTATGTATGTCCCCAAAGCAGAACAGCTCCAACAGGAGAGACTGACAGAGAGACGAGACGTTCCTGGTGTGAGAAGAATCCATCAAGTTCCAAAGACTTTACCGTCAGTAGTGCTCATTAATCATCCTCTAAGCCCAAGAGCAGCACTGCTTCCGCCCTCCCCACCACACGGGCCTCGTCACCTCAAACGGAGTGCAATGAATGTATGATAAACATAACCTTGGCTCCCCAGCTATGTATGTCCTTCGTTCCCAGGTATTTATCACTGGCGCCTTTCACCTTCCTGACAGCATGCAGATGAATTAAACAGATGTAGTCTCTCCAAAGGGCACTCAAAGTGGTTTAGAACTTCCCCAAGCCCCATCTTTGCTGCTTGCCAGGGTGTCCGGCACCGTCCTGCACTGCAAACCCAAACCTTGCCCTGGTGACGTTCAGTGCAGCAGTCCTGGGTCGCGGGGGCTGAGTCTTTGGCTCACATTCATTTGCATCCTGCTTTGTGCTCGGAGGGGAGCAGCTCAGAACATTTTCATCAACATGGTGGTGTGTTTTTTTGGTCAGAAAATGGTTTTAAAGCAAAATAAGAAATTTTGGCAGGAAAATGTCCATTCTCACCTACACTTATGGGGGTTCCTTGAAAACAATGTTTTTCCCCTTCAATTTTTGAGTCAAACCCCCAAGGAATTTTCAGTTGGTGAAAACATAATGTTCAGCTTCCTTTCTTTTTTTGCACAAAAGCTGAAATAGTCCATGAAAAATTTTGATGGAAACAAAAACTTTTCATTTTCATCAATATGTTTCATGGGAATTAAAATCATTTTTTTACCCAGCTCTGCTCAGAAGCCAAATGAAACTGCTAAACTTTGCACTAAGGTTTGCAGGTCACCAGGGAGTCACCAGCACTGCCCTCAACAGCCGTGTTTGTTCAGAGCTAGACTAACACCACAGTGCAGCTGTGCGTTTATTTGTAAATAAAGGGGATGGAGGGAGTATATTTGGCTGCGGGCGGGAGGAGGGAGGAGTTGGCTGACAGCAGGAAGATATTTGCTGCAATAACCAAATTTAGGGTTAATTCTGGGGCGTAGGCATGATGGCTTTGAAGTTAGTGGATTGCTAAAATCTCTCAGTTGTTTGCCTGTATTGGAAAGCTTTCATAGGGTATTTACTCGCACAGACAGGTGATGGACAGCCTTGCTGGGAGAACAAACAAGGAGAAGGGCTGTGAATAGCTCAGTGTATAAAGGACGAGTACACAGTCAGCAATGAGTGCCAGTCCCTGGCAAAGGCACTCCGTTGGGTGCTAATCTTGTGATGCTCCCGTGGAATTGATGAGAATCACACTAAGGCCACGTCTACTGCTACAGAGGCACTACTACAGTGCAGCAGCATTGCTGCTGTAGTGTAGATGCCCCCTACATCACTGGAGAGGCTCTGTCTGCTGATGGAGTTAATCCATCTCTCCGTGAGGAGGTAGCTGTACCGATGGAAAAACTCTTCCGTCAGCCTCTCCTTCAGAGGTTAGATCAACTTAACTATGGCACTCGGAGCGAGGTAGCTGGGGCAAACTAATTTTTAAGTATAGACCAGGCTTAGGACAATGCTCACGAATTAGACGACACTCTACATGCTCAAGAGGCTTCACAAAGACTGGACAGATTCTTTCCCACATCTCACTCTTTTGCACCACTCAGGTGGACCCAAGTAACTGGATACTGACCATACCTGGCCAACCAGGAATTCCCTCAGAGGGGGTGGCTCTTTGCTGGCTACAGCCGTCCATTGGATGGCAGGGCAGGGGGAGTATGTAGCTGGAGCAGTCCCAGTATGGCCAACCGTCAACATTGAAAGCCAGTCAACCCCCAAACTCATTAAAATTGGCTTAAAAATCTTGAAGTTTTTTTAAAATTAATGATTTATTTCCTTTCTGCTTCTGAGTTGCTAGGGGTCATGTTTGTAAATGTTTCTCCACAATCACACGGGCTAGAAACGTACTTTGAAATAAATAAATGAAAGCCAAGACTCTCCCCTGACTTCAGGAGCTGGGGCTTTAAGAAAAGTACCAAAGATTGTGAGATCTGCAATAAAATCACAGAAGCTGGCTACTCTGCACCTGACAGATGTGTCTGTGGGGACCAGCTGGGGCAGTCCCGAGCAGTCCCTAGGTTGCTGTAACCCATGCTGGGGGGGGAGCTGCACAAGGCAGACAATCAGTGAGGTGTTACTGTGTCCCTAACATCCCAGTCCCTCCCTCTTGTACCACTATGCATCTCCCATGGGCATGAGGTGAGACAGAGCCCACAGCTGTGTCACCGCTTCAGGAGATAAAGAATTACCACCAACAGTGATGGGAATGACTGGCAGGTTTAGGCAGCATAATCCATTCCCTTTGTGGTCAGCACAGGATTTTGTCACAGTATGTCAGTAAGTGGCTCATTCCAAAGGTTTCAGAGTAACAGCCGTGTTAGTCTGTATTCGTAAAAAGAAAAAAGAAAAGGAGGACTTGTGGCACCTTAGAGACTAACCAGTTTATTTGAGCATGAGCTTTCGTGAGCTACAGCTCACTTCATCGGATGCATAGCATATCGTGGAAACTGCAGAAGACATTATATACACACAGAGACCATGAAACAAAACTGCATTTAGCCGCATGGAGTGGAAATCTATCAACTGCATGAAAAAACTTGTACAGATACAGACAGACATCATCTTCCTTTCCAAATGCAAACAGATGGACATCGTACCAAAAGGACTGAAGGTAAAAAATCCATTACAATCTACATACCACACAGACTATGCTGACAGCTTGTGCCACACGCTCTCAAAGAAACTGCGGAATCACCTGATCAACATCCTCTACAGCAAACAGGGAAAGATTAAGAATGAGCTCTCAAAAATGGATACTCTCAAAAAACCAACCTTCCACACAAACTTCCTCGTGGCTGGACTTTACCAAAACTAGACAAGCCATTTACAACACACACTTTACTTCTCTACAAAAGAAAAAAGGACACTAAACTTTCTAAACTACTACAGGCTACAAGGGGCCACAGCAATGGTTCCCTCAACCCACCCAGCAATATTGTTAACCTATCCAACTATACTCTTAGCCCAGCAGAAGAGTCTGTCCTATCTCGGGGCCTCTCCTTCTGTCCCTTCACCCCCATGAACATGATACAGTCTGTGGTGACCTAGAATCCTATTTTCGACGTCTCCGACTCAAGGAATATTTCCAAAATACCTCTGAACAACATAATGATCCACAGAGGCCTGCCTACCAACACTACAAAAAGAAGGATTCTAGGTGGACTCCTCCTGAAGGTCGAAACAGCAGACTGGACTTCCACTGTGGAATATCAGAGCTAATTTTTGTGATTTCAGCTTGTAGTAGGGGAGCCTCAGTGGTGGTGCACCATTAGCCCAAAGTGAATTCAGCTCAGCAGCCTGTAACTAAACTCCTAACGGAATCAAAATTAGCTCTGATACTCCACAGTGGAGAGAGGAGGAAGTGTAATTAGCATGTAAGGCCCTCACCAGGGGGCCCATGCCACCAGCTATTAATACCTGTTCCCAGCCTCTCTCCATTCACAGAGTTTTGGAACCCATGTCCCTTGCCTAGCGAGTGCTACTTAGTTGATGGCGAGTCCCTCCATCATAACAAAAGGCCAAGTACAGTTCCACTGTCCTTGATTCCCATAATCAGGGTAATAACAATTTATTCTTCCTGCCCCAATAACAGAGACACTGGGGATCCCACAGCAGCCAAAGTGACCACTTGGGCAGCTGTGGCCTCATTCTAGGCAGGGTGGGTGTGCCAATGCAAATGAGATCAGCCCCGGAAGTTCTTTTCCACAACTTGCCACACCTCACCACCAGATGTCAGGGTGGAGCTCATCCTGACTCTGCTTACATCTGGAATAAAGCAAAACAAGCTTTTCCTGTTATTGACAAGTTGTTCTTTTGCAGTTAACGGTCTTTCCTAATTTCTAGCTGTTAGGGAGATATTTCTTAAGCTATCGTTGCTGCAATTGCCCCACACTGGAATTTTCCTGATTCTCTTCTTATGCTCTATATACACAGTTAGCTTGACCAAAGTTTTAGGCCTACTTGGGAACTTTAGGCCTACTTGGGTCCATAGAATTTTTCCTCCACAGTGTGTTCAAAATCTGTTTGAAAATGTGGGCCTATATTAGTGCCACACTACAAAACTCAGCTCGGTAAGATCAAGGCACATGGTGGTTAAACCTCTTCGGATTGCAGAACCTTCTCATATTTGTCCTGTTCCTCAAAAATGCCTCGAAATTAGGCAAATACTGAAAATGAGCCGCAGGAGCGTGAGTGCAGGGCTGTGTTTGCTAGTGCAGAGAGGTGAAAGCTCTGGGAAGAGCAAGAAAGAATGAGACATTCCTCTGAGGAAGTGTGTGTGTGTGTGTGTGGGAGGGAGACAGGATGGGAAAGAATTAACAGATTGGACATGTGGAATGGGAGGACACTATGAATTACACACACACACACAAAGGCAAATACCTGCCAAAGAGGATGAGTGAATTATCAGAAGTAAGGCAGCAAATGGCAGAGAGCAGCACAAGATTCCAGCAATTCATTCCTTTTCCCTTCTACCCACATGTTAAGGGGATCAGTTTGACATTGGACTTTTCAGTTGGTGGCTCAGCAACGCTAGACAATTCTCTTGCAGTCTAGGGCATTTGCCTAAATCAGAAATCAGATTGAGTAGGGCAGAAGTTGAGGGACTGCATAGTGTACAGATTACATCCCAAATGGTTATTAAAAGGGTTAGAAGCTCTTAAAGTTGATAAGCCAGGAGGCACAAACGACGGAGATCCCCGACTACTAAATGAAAGGATAGGAATTGGATAATCTGTGCCAGATGCTTGTATTTTTTACAGCCTCGCTCACTTCAGAAGGCTGGAAGGTGGCCAACTTGTATTGCTAAAGGGAACAGCTGGAGACTTCCCATCAGGACACCAACCCAGGGGCTTCCCAGGTTTTCTTATCACTGTAATGAAACAATCAAGAACTAAGCAGGGAGATGGGGTGGCAATTCACGGTGGTTTGAGGAAGGAAAGGCCCAAACATTAACTGAAATTCCTGCCACAAATATTGCATACTTTCTTCTCAGGAGCACTTCATAGCATTGACTTGCTGAACGCTAGCGTCTCAGATGTAGACACTGGAATCAGGGGACACACTGAGAGCCTCTGCAGAGCTTGCAAGAAGAAGCCACCGTGAATGATCCTTTGGGGCAGAAGGGAAAGCTGTGGCATATTCATTTTATTGTATTTACTCATCACGTATTCCAGGGGACCCAGGTTTGTTTTAAACAGACAACCACTCGACAAGCATCCAGTAAACAATGGGCTCAACTGCTCGCTCCAACAGAGACATAGTCATGCCCCACTAGCACCTCTCTAGCCGAAAGCCTGAGCAAAGAGGTAGGATCTTGGCCACACAGTGTCGGTCACCACACTCCGAGAGCACAACATGGATGAGAGTTCTAGAGCAGAGGGCCCTGCCCCAAAAATACACAGAGTCCTGTACTCAGATGTTCAAACTAGGGCTGTGAAAAAGACCCACCAGTTGATCCCTTGTTATGAGGGTGCCGGAGGGCAGAGAAGGGATTTCACAGGTAGCCAGGACCCAGGTCACCCATGGCTTTATAAACCAATGTCAGCATCTGGAATGTCTTGAACCCTTCAGGGCTGAGCCTGAATTCTTTGAATGCATTGTCTAAATAGTTTCTGTCCACAAATATTAGCTTGCAGACTGTTCCCTTTATTAATGGGGTGTATGACTGGGTGAGTTATATGGGACTATTTTCAATTCCTGACTGGATGGAGTGAAACTTCTTAAACAGGAAAATGGAGCACAGCAAGCTACAGTCGGTGACTGATGAGTAGCAAATAATGAATAACAAACAGCAAATACTAGTGCTGGCACACAAGACTCCAATTCACAGCTGAACCAAGGCAAACAGCCACTCACTGAACATCTGTGTGGACACAAACCTGGTGCATAAATATCAGCAAGTAGTGACTCCTGAGGAGTATGAAGACAGCTGGGCCAAGGAGGTTCCCAAATGCTGCACTGGCAGGATCCCTCTAGCGGTAGTCAGACCAGGACAAAGGCCTAGTCCTCTCCTCCACGCTGTCCCTGGTCCCCCCATCCAGGATGGACCCACTGGTATATGTCATGTAGGAAACCACCTGGGAATGGCCATTGCCCATGGGGGCCAGGATCCCATGAGCCATCCCAGCAGAACTGTCCTCCATATGGACAGTGGATTTACTCCATTAGTCATGGAGACTCCATCCTCACACCCTAGCTAAAACCTAGCTAAAACTCAGTCTGCTGGGCTGGGACTCCCATGGTGCCATGGGGCAGTTTTCATGCCCCAGCTATCCCAAATAACCCTCCCTCACCCCAGCAATGCCATTCCTGGAGCACGGCACCACCCCATGCTCAATCAGAGCCTGTGACACAGCTACCCCACCTCACCCCAGCTTTCTCTTGGCTCCTGCTTGACCTGCTCTGTTTGAAGAAAGCTCAGATGACAAAGGGGCCTCTTCCCTATCCAGCCAGGCCTTGAGTATGCAAAAAGGGCCAGGACCTCCTCCTTGGGCAGGTTGTGATGGGATCCTCAGCATGCAGCCTGGAATTGTGGGACTGCTGTGCCCCCTGAACTCTCTCCAGCCTGGGCTGTCTTTCATAATGCTTTGCTAGTGACCAGCAGCAAACCCCTCCAGGAGCCATGATCACTCAGCACAACAGCATGTGGAGCCCCCACACCAACTAGATTGCATGAATGCTCCCAGAGCCACGCATGAATCACACAGAGAAAGGAATCAGAGCCAAATCCCCCCAGGTCCCAGCACTGTACCTCAGGAATGTACCATCTTGCACTGTTCAAGATGAGCAATGCAGATTTATTAATTGGTTCACCACTTCATCAATGGAAAGTGGATATACACCAGCTTTTGCAAAACCTGAGCAGATTTGCCACACACTTCATACAAACTCACTGGTAAAGATAAACAGTTAAACAAATTTATTGACTACAAAAGATAGATTTTAAGTGATATTAAGTGATAGGCAAAAAGTCAGAGTTAGTTACCAAAAGAAATAAAATATAAGCATGCAGTCTAAACTCTCAACCCGATTAGACTGGGCAACATCTAGATTAAGTAGTTTTTAACACCCCACTGGATAGTGCAGTTCATAGTACACAGATGGGACTACAGGTATTGAAGGGTATGTGCTGTTTAGGAAAGACAGAAATAAAGGCAAAGGTGGTGGAGTAGCGTTGTATATCAGTGATGAGGTAGACTGTAAAGAAATAAGAAATGATGGAATGGATAAGACAGAGTCTGTCTGGGCAAAAATCACATTGGGGAAGAAAGCTACTAGAGCCTCCCCTAGGATAGTGCTTGGGGTATGCTATAGGCTGCCGGGATCTGATTTGGATATGGATAGAGACCTCTTTAATGTTTTTAATGAAGTAAATACTAATGGGATTTGTGTGATCATGGGAGACTTTAACTAGACTGGAGGACAAGTGCTAGTAGACTGGAGGACAAGTGCTAGTAATAATAATAGGGCTCAGATTTTCCTGTGATAGCTGATTGATTCCTTCACCAAGTAGTTGCTGAACCAACAAGAGAGGATGCCATTTTAGATTTAGTTTTGGTGAGTAGTGAGGACCTCATAGAAGAAATTATTGTAGGGGACAATCTTGGTTTGAGCGATCATGAGCTAATTCAGTTCAAACTAAATGGAAGGATAAACAAAAATAGATCTGTGACTAGGGTTTTTGATTTCAAAAGGGCTAACTTAAAAAAAAGTAAGGAAATTAGTTAGGGAAGTGAATGGGACTGAAGAACTTGTGGATCTAAAGGCAGAGGAGGCCTGGAATTACTTCAAGTCAAAGTTGCAGAAACTATCAGAAGCCTGCATCCCAAGAAAGGGGAAAAAATTCATCGGCAGGAGTTGAAGACCAAGCTGGATGAGCAAGCATCTCAGAGAGGTGATTAAGAAAAAGCAGAAAGCCTACAAGGAGTGGAAGATGGAAGAGATCAGGGAGGAAAGCTACCTTATTGAGGTCAGAACATGTAGGGATAAAGTGAGAAAGACAAAAAGCCATGTAGAGTTGAACCTTGCATAAGGAACTGGTAAAAGGGGAGACTACAACGGGTCACACTGAAAGGTCAACTGTCAGGCTGGAAGCAGATTACTAGTGGAGTTCCTCAGGGATCGGTTTTGGGACCAATCTTATTTAATCTTTTTATTACTGACCATGGCACAAAAAGTGGGAATGTGCTAATAAAGATTGCGGATGATACAAAGCTGGGAGGTATTGCCAATACAGAGAATCATAGAATTATAGAATATCAGGGTTGGAAGGGACCTCAGGAGGTCATCTAGTCCAACCTCCCGCTCAAAGCAGGACCAATCCCCAATTAAATCATCCCAGCCAGGGCTTTGCCAAGCCTGACCTTAAAAACCTCTAAGGAAGGAGATTCCACCACCTCCCTAGGTAACGCATTCCAGTGTTTCACCACCCTCCTAGTGAAAAAGTTTTTCCTAATATCCAACCTAAACCTCCCCCACTGCAACTTGAGACCATTATTCCTTGTTCTGTCATCTGCTACCACTGAGAACAGTCTAGATCCATCCTCTTTGGAACCCCCTTTCAGGTAGTTGAAAGCAACTATCAGATCCCCGCTCATTCTCTTCAGTAGACTAAACAATCCCAGTTCCCTCAGCCTCTCCTCATAAGTCATGTGCTCCAGCCCCCTAATCATTTTTGTTGCCCTCCGCTGGATGTTTTCCAATTTTTCCACATCCTTCTTGTAGTGTGGGGCCCAAAACTGGACACAGTACTCCAGATGAGGCCTTACCAGTGTCGAATATTGCTAAAGGAATTGCTAAAGGAATTGGTGGCTGTGATTGCAGAGCCATTGGCCATTATCTTTCAAAACTCGTGGCGAACGGGGGAAGTCCCGGATGACTGGAAAAAGGCTAATGTAGTGCCAATCTTTAAAAAAGGGAAGAAGGAGGATCCTGGGAACTACAGGCCAGTCAGCCTCACCACAGTCCCCGGAAAAATCATGGAGCAGGTCCTCAAGGAATCAATCCTGAAGCACTTACACAAGAGGAAAGTGATCAGGAACAGTCAGCATGGATTCACCAAGGGTAGGTCATGCCTGACTAATCTAATCGCCTTCTATGATGAGATTACTGGTTCTGTGGATGAAGGGAAAGCAGTGGATGTATTGTTTCTTGACTTTAGCAAAGCTTTTGACACGGTCTCCCACAGTATTCTTGTTAGCAAGTTAAAGAAGTATGCCTTGGATGAATGCACTATAAGGTGGGTAGAAAGTTGGCTAGATTGTCGGGCTCAACGGGTAGTAATCAATGGCTCCATGTCTAGTTGGCAGCCGGTATCAAGTGGAGTGCCCCAAGGGTCGGTCCTGGGGCTGGTTTTGTTCAATATCTTCATAAATGATCTGGAGGATGGTGTGGATTGCACTCTCAGCAAATTTGCGGATGATACTAAACTAGGAGGAGTGGTAGATACGCTGGAGGGCAGGGATAGGATACAGAGGGCCCTAGACAAATTGGAGGATTGGGCCAAAAGAAATCTGATGAGGTTCAACAAGGACAAGTGCAGGGTCCTGCACTTAGGACGGAAGAACCCAATGCACCGCTACAGATTAGGGACCGAATGGCTAGGCAGCAGTTCTGCGGAAAAGGACCTAGGGGTTACAGTGGACGAGAAGCTGGATATGAGTCAACAGTGTGCCCTTGTTGCCAAGAAGGCCAATGGCATTTTGAGATGTATAAGTAGGGGCATAGCCAACAGATCGAGGGACGTGATCGTTCCCCTCTATTCGACATTGGTGAGGCCTCATCTGGAGTACTGTGTCCAGTTTTGGGCCCCGCACTACAAGAAGGATGTGGATAAATTGGAGAGAGTCCAGCGAAGGGCAACAAAAATGATTAGGGGTCTGGAACACATGACTTATGAGGAGAGGCTGAGGGAACTGGGATTGTTTAGTCTGCAGAAGAGAAGAATGAGGGGGTATTTGATAGCTGCTTTCAACTACCTGAGAGGTGGTTCCAAAGAGGATGGTTCTAGACTGTTCTCAGTGGTAGCAGATGACAGAACAAGGAGTAACTTGCTAAGGGTGCAGTCCACGCCATCCTCCAGATCATTTATGAAGATACTGAACAAAACCGGCCCCAGGACTGACCCTTGGGGCACTCCACTTGATACCGTCTGCCAACTAAACATGAAGCCATTGATCACTACCCTTTGAGCCCGACAATCTAGCCAACTTTCCATCCACCTTATAGTCCGTTCATCCAGCCCATACTTCTTTAACTTGCTGGCAAGAATACTGTGGGAGACCGTGTCAAAAGCTTTGCTAAAATCAAGGAACAACACGTCCACCACTTTCCCCTCATCCACAGAGCCAGTTATCTCGTCATAGAAGGCAATTAGATTAGTCAGACATGACTTGCTCTTGGTGAATCCATGCTGACTGTTCCTGATCACTTTCCTCTCCTCTAAGCGCTTCAGAATTGATTCCTTGAGGACCTGCTCCATGATTTTTCCAGGGACTGAGGTGAAGCTGACTGGCCTGTAGTTCTGCGGATCCTCCTTCTTCCCCTTTTTAAAGATGGGCACTACATTAGCCTTTTTCCAGTCATCCAGGACTTCCCGCGGTCGCCATGAGTTTTCAAAGATAATGGGCAATGTCTCTGCAATCACATCCACCAACTCCTTTAGCACTCTCGGATGCAACGCATCCGGCCCCAGGGACTTTTGCTTGTCCAGCTTTTCTAAATAGTCCTGAACCACTTCTTTCTCCACAGAGGGCTGGTCACCTCCTCCCCATGCTGTGCTGCCCAGTGCAGCAGTCTGGGAGCTGACCTTGTTTGTGAAGACACAGGCAAAAAAAGCATTGAGTCCATTAGCTTTTTCCACATCCTCTGTCACTAGGTTGCCTCCCTCATTCAGTAAGAGGTCCACACTTTCCTTGACTTTCTTCTTCTTGCTAACATACCTGAAGAAACCCTTCTTTTTACTCTTAAGATCTCTTGCTAGCTGCAACTCCAGGTGTGATTTGGCCTTCCAGATTTCACTCCTGCATGCCCGAGCAATATTTTTATACTCTTCTCTGGTCATTTGTCCAATCTTCCACAACTTGTAAGCTTCTTTTTTGTGTTTAAGATCAGCAAGGATTTCACTGTGCAGCCAAGCTGGTCGCCTGCCTTATTTACTATTCTTTCTACACATCAGGATGGTTTGTCCCTGTAACCTCAATAAGAATTCTTTAAAATACAGCCAGCTCTCCTGGACTCCTTGCCCCCTCATGTTATTCTCCCAGGGGATCCTGCCCATCAGTTCCATGAGGGAGTCAAAGTCTGCTTTTCTGAAGTCCAGGGTCCATATTCTGCTGCTCTCCTTTCTTCCTTGTGTCAGGATCCTGAACTCGACCATCTCATGGTCACTGCCTCCCCGGTTCCCATCCACTTTAGCTTCCCCTACTAATTCTTCCCGGTTTGTGAGCAGCAGATCAAGAAGAGCTCTGCCCCTAGTTGGTTCCTCCAGCACTTGCACCAGGAAATTGTCCCATTCACTTTCCAAAAACTTCCTGGATTGTCTATGCACTGCTGTATTGCTCTCCCAGCAGATATCAGGGTGATTGAAGTCTCCCATGAGAACTAAAACCTGCGATCTAGTAACTTCCATGAGTTGCCAGAAGAAAGCCTCGTCCACCTCATCCCCCTGGTCCGGTGGTCTATAGCAGACTCCCACCACGACATCACCCTCGTTGCTCACACTTCTAAACTTAATCCAGAGACTCTCAGGTTTTTCTGCAGTTCCATACTGGAGCTCTGAGCAGGCATACTGCTCCCTTACATACAGTGCAACTCCCCCACCTTTTCTGCCCTGCCTGTCCTTCCTGAACAGTTTCTATCCATCCATGACAGTACTCCAGTCATGTGAGTTATCCCACCAAGTCTCTGTTATTCCAATCACATCATAATTCCTTGACTGTGCCAGGACTTCCAGTTCTCCCTGCTTGTTTCCCAGGCTTCTTGCATTTGTGTATAGGCACTTGAGATAACTCGCTGATTGTCCCTCTTTCTCAGTATGAGGCAGGAGCCCTCCCCTCGCGCACTCCTGCTCGTGCTTCCTCCCGGTATCCCACTTCCCCACTTATCTCAGGGCTTTGGTCTCTTTCCCCTGGTGAACCTAGTTTAAAGCTCTCCTCACTAGGTTAGACTGGGATATCATACAGGAAGATCTGGATGATCTTGTAAACTGGAGTCATAGTAATAGGATGAAATTTAATAGTGAAAAGGGCAAGGTCATGCATTTAGGGATTAATAACAAGAATTTCTGTTATAAACTGGGGGCGCATTACTTGGAAGTAACAGAGGAGGAGAAGGACCTCGGAGTATTGGTTGATCACAGGATGACTATGAGCTGCCAATGTGATATGGCCCTGAAAAAAGCTAATGCAGTCTTGGGATGCATCAGGCGAGGTATTTCCAGAAGAGATAAGGAGGTGTTAGTACCGTTAAACAAGACACTGGTGAGACCTCACCTGGAATACTGTGTGCAGTTCTGGTCTCCCATGTTTATGAAAGATGAATTCAAACTGAAACAGGTACAGAGAAGGTCTACTAGGATGATCCGAGGAATGGAAAACCTGTCTTATGAAAGGAGACTCAAAGAGCTTGGCTTGTTTAGCCTAACCAAAAGAAGGCTGAGGGGAGATATGATTGCTATCTATAAATATATCCGAGGGATAAATACCATGGAGGGAGAAGAATTATTTAAGCTCAGTACCAATGTGGACACAAGAACAAATGAATATAAACTGGCCATCAGGAAATTTAGATTTGGAATTAGATGAAGGTTTCTAACCATCAGAGGAGTGAAGTTCTGGAACAGCCTTCCAAGGGAAGCAGTGGGGGCAAAAGACATATCTGGCTTCAAGACTAAGCTTGATAAGTTTATGGAAGTAATGATATGATGGGACAGCTTAATTTTGGCAATTAATTGATCTTTAACTATTAATGCTAGATATGCCCAATGGCCTGTGATGGGATGTTAGATGGGGTGGGATCTGAGTTACTACAGAGAATTCTTTCCTGGGTGTCTGGCTGGTGAATCTTGCCCACATGCTCAGGGTTTAGCTGATCGCCATATTTGGGGTCGTGAAGGAATTTTCCTCTAGGGCAGATTGGCAGAGGCCCTGGGGGTTTTTCGCCTTCCACTGCAGTGTGGGGCACGGATCACTCGCTGGAGGATTCTCTGCACCTTGAAGTCTTTAAACTATGCTTTGAGGACTTCAGTATCTCAGAGATAGGTCTGGGATTAGTTACAGGAGAGGGTGGGTGAGATTCTGTGGCCTGCGTTGTGCAGGAGGTCAGACTAGACGATCATAATGGTCCCGTCTGACCTTAAAGTCTATGAGTCTATGATTTCACCCTTGAAATCTGGGCCAGTCCCCTCAGTTGGAGTCTTCAGAGTGTCCTTGTTGCTTGCAGGTGGGTGAAGAAGAAAGGCCAAACATTTGGCCACTCTGTCTGTTTTATACCCTCAGTCCATGTGCTTGGAAAACACAAGTCCAGGCATATCTGGGTGGACATTGCTGAATCTCCAGGCAAGGCTGAGCAATTCCCCTGGTGTAGCGTCATGCAGGTGAGTCATTGCATTGTAGCTCCCTTGCTGGACAATGGCTGTTGATGGGTTGATTGACACCCCTCCCAGATGTTGGTTACTTTCCTTGCTGTTGCCTCTGGGGAGCTAATATCTGGCTGATTCCCCAACTTGCAGCATGTTTTAGTGACAACCACACTACACAATTCTCAGAACTCCATATGCGTTAATGGTACACATCTATGGATAGAGAAATTACTTTCAGCAGATCATAACCTTACAAGGCATGTTGATGTAAGCCAAGTCAGGATGAGCTCTACCCTGACATCTGGTGGCAAGTCATGGTGGGTTGTGGAAAAGAACTTCAGGGGCTGATCTCATTTGCATAGGCACACCCACCCTGCCTAGGTGGTCACTTTGGCTGCTGTAGGACCCCCAGTTTCTCTGTTACTGGGGCAGGAATAAACTATTATACTGATTATGTGAATCAAGGACAGTGGAACTGTACTTGGCCTTTTGTTATGATGGAGGGACTCATGATCAACTAAGCAGCACTCGCTAGGCAAGGGTCATGGGTTCCAAAACCCAGTGAATGGAGAGAGGCTGGGGATAGGTATTAATATCTGGTGGTATGGGCCCCATGGTGAGGGCCTTACATGCTAATTGTACTTCCTCCTCTCTCCACTGTGGAATATCAGAGCTAATTTTGATTCTAGTTATAGAATTCTAGTTATAGGCTGCTGAGCTGATTTCACTTTGGGCCAATGGTGCACCAGCACTGAGGCTCGCCTACTACAAGCTGAAATCACAAAAGAGCTAAACTTACTAAGAGCTGAAATCACTGAGTGTTGTGTTAAGTAGTGGGGGAGCCTGAAGATATATTGCAGAGCAGTTGGCGGGATGGCTGGAGCAGCTCATGGGACGGCTGGCAGAGCAGAGCAGCTGGTGGAGCAGAGCAGTTTGTGGGATGCCTGGAGCAGCTCATGGGGGTGGCTGGCAGAGCGGAGCAATTCATGGGATGGTTGGTGGAGCGGAGTGGAGCCCCATGGAGAGGTGGGGCAATCGGCTTTGGACCATGTAAGGTGCCCCTTAACCCCCCCTCCTCCCATCTCCACCCAGGTTGGGAGGTAAAACTCTGTAGATAAACTTTCAAACTCTGGGGCTGCCCTGACCAGGGGCAGAGACTTTTGGGGTGTTGGAGTTTTGGGGCTTTGGGTGATTTTGGGTTGCTGGACTCAAGAACCAAAGGGAAAGGACATGCCCCAATTTGCTTGGGGTGGGTTTTTGCTCATGGGTTGTGTTAGGAATCCTGTTGGTGGTGTTTCCCCAACATAATGCCACATTGTTTCTCTCTGTTATTAAAAGGCTTTGCTACACTCAGACTCTGTGCTTGTGAGAGGGAAGTATTGCCTCTTGGAAGCGCCCAGCGGGGGTGGTATATATTTGTCCCAGGTCACTGGGTGGGGGCTCGAGCCGGTTTTGCCTTGTGTCATTGGAAGGGAACCCCTAGATACTGAACCCGGCCCTTGTTGCTGCCAGCTCTGACGGGCAGAAGGGTTACACTTTATATGCAAGATTGCAGCCATATACAAATGAGGAATATGGGGGTCACAGGGTGTTTCCCCAAGGTACACACTGTCACAAGGGTATGCGTGGGGATGACATCACTAGCCACTGACCTTGCATCAAACACCATGGAGTAGAGAGCTGAATCTCTGTCAAGCACTGAATCATTTCCCCTTTGCTCCTCTGTATTCCCTGTGTCCATTGATGGAATGGGCACAGCTGCCTCCCAAAGCAAAGGCCTCCAAAGCAGGGTGTGAAGGCCACTGCAAACCCCAAAGGGAGCTTTCTCTGCTGGGCCATTCCCTTACCGCTGCCTCCCAGATTCCCCACCCCACTCCCTTTCCCACGAAACTCACTCCCACCCTCTGTCCACCTCCTGACCACCCTGCAAGGGCCAGCATCCCACCTAATTCCTCCTTCAGTCCCGAACGGTACAAGGACTGAGGAATGAAGTGATAGACAGGAGCCGCATCCTGTTCAGCCAGCAGGGGGTGTTTATAGGGCAGCCCCACAGGAAGTGTTTGACAAAGCTGGGAATAGATCTCCTGAGTCCCAGCCCTTAGTCACAAGACCATCCTTCCTCCTTTATGCCCGGATTCAGGGAAGCATTTCTACCCAGGTAGCATGGGCTCAAATGTTCTCCTGAAGTGGGGCGTGCAACCGTCCCACTTTTTCTCTGATTTTTTTCTCTTTGAAAAAATTTCTGCGTAGGGCATGAAGCGTGGAAAGCAAATCCCTCATCAGATGGTTGTCAGATGCCTCATAGAGGCATAGAGACACCAGAGAAGTATACTGTGATGGGTTCCCCCCAGGGTACCACCTGGAACTGGGGTACCACTGAGCCCCCTGACCCACCATCCTGGGCTCCCACTCACACTGTACTGCTGTGACAAGCTACAAAGCCCTCTAGCCTGTAATCCAAAACTGTTTTAAAACCATTTCCTTGAATTTACCATAATCTGCAGCATCTCTACTTGGCATCTCATTTAATATATCCAGAGCCCTCCCAGATAACTTTTCAACTAAAGTGGGCATCTTTTGGCCTTCAGGAATCTCATGGAGTACACACAGCCTCTCAAAGTTGATGAAATATTCAGCAATGTCCCCTGTCTCGCTGTATGAGGGACACACCGGCTCCCAATTGTGGAGTTTTGGAGAGGTGGGACTCCCTGGTATGTGGGCGTTCTGGTTCCTCCTCTCTATCAAGTCCAATTCATGCTTCCTCTCTCTTTCCTTCTCCTCCATGGCTAGTTTCTGGGCTTCAATTTCTTTGTCAGCCTCTATCTGTTTCAGTTCCAAGGCTCTCTGGTGTTCAGCTTTTTCATCTTCAATCTGCAGTTGTTTTAATTCCACAAGTCTTTTGTGTTCCTTCTCCTTCTCTTCTTCCTGCAAACTGCAGAGCTCCAGCTTATTACTAGTTTCACTTTCACTCATTTTCCTGCTTCCCTTTCCCAAAATAAGCAAAATGAAAATAGAAAACTGGTAATCACTTTGACTTATCTCTAGCCACCACACTTAAATCTCACTTAAAATCATCACCAGTGTATGAAGTACCAATCTCACTTAGAGCAATAAGCTGTGCATATGACCCTGCTTGCTGTGCCACTGTAACGGGTTGCCCTCCAGGGTGCCACCTGGAACTGGTGTACCGCTGTGCCCCCCGACCCACCAGCCTGGGCTCCCTCTCACACTGTCCTGCTGTGACAAGCTACAAAGCCCTCTAGCCTGCACTTTCACCAGCATACATACAGGTAGGGGCACACCCAGCTGCAGTTACAAGCAGGCTCTCTAACCAGCCCTTTCATGGGAAGGCTACTCCTAGCTCCTCAGGCACAAACCCCCTCTGGAACATAAACCCAAAATTATAGTCTTGCACTGCACAGGGAATTGTACAGCGTAAGCTCATAAAGTTTGCCCCCTCCCTCAATATGGAGAGGAATGTGTAACAGCCTTTTGCCCCGAGTTATGATTCCCACAAACTGGTTTAGATAAAGCAAAAACAAGTTGATTAACTACAAAAGATAGATTTTAAGTGATTATAAGTGATAGTAAACAGATCAAAGCAGATTACCTACAAATAAACAAACAATGCAAACTAAGCTTAATATATGAAATAGATTGGATATGAATAGCAAATTCTCACCCTAAGTTGATGATACAAGCAGGCTGAAGATTCTTAAGGGGCAAGCTGCACTGGTTTACAGCTTGTAATCCCCAGATGTTCCATTCACAGGCTAAAAATCCCTTTAGCCTGGGTCCAGCACTTCCCCCAGTTCAGTCTTTGTTCCTCAGGTGTTTCCAGGAGTCTTCTTGTGTGGGAAGCCTTATATAACTTTTGCATATGGCGGAAACCCTTTGTTCCCAAAGCTTGGTTCCCAGACCGCTCTGTGGAAAAACACTGACATCCCAAGATGGATTCTAGAGACATGTGGCCTCATCACATGTCCTTGTAGAGTCATAGCAGTCATTACTCACAGGCTGTTTGGAGCGTTCACAGGAAGGCTCCCCAGTTGTGAGCTAAGCTTCTCCTAAGGCCGATTGTTTTCTCCTGATGCCCCGTTGCCCCGAATAGGCCCTTCCCCACTCACTATCTAGAATGAAAACTTCTTGTCTGGTTGGCGTTACCCAGGTGTAACTACATTTGAAAGACAGATACACAGTCAATATTCATAACTTCAGATACAAAAATGGTTCATGCACACAAACAGGACAATCATATTCAGCAAATCATCACTTTTTCAGTGACATCTCATTCAGACAGAGAGGTTAAGTGGCTTAATTTATTTTTAGATTTCCCTTATCCATGTGACCTCACTGCAACACAACTCCATGCAAACAAGAATGCCATAAACAGAATACAAAAGAGAAAATGAACTAAGATTACAAGCAAATAAAAATAACTCAGACACGTAAGTCTATGATAGTTATTTCCTCTCATTGTGATGCCATGTGTCACGCTGTCTGGAGTGGCTCACGTCTGTGAGCACCAAACTTAAGGCAAACTGTCAAAAACCTTTGGGCAAACAACCCAAACGGTCTGTCTGTTCTATACTAAGATTTCACCAACCCAGTAACAAGTGTGAACTCCCAAAGCACTGTAACAGCCTTACCATCGAGTCACAGACAGTCCCTTTGGACGTTGCAGGCTATCTTGCTACCCAGGCAAGCTGGACAGAGTGACAGTTGGTCACTTTACACCAAAATTCACAACAATATTCAGGTTACTCCTAGTCCCAAAGGACCAGTCACTTTTCCCAGGTCATTTGTATTCACACCTCAAACCAAAGATAATGCCTGTGGCCAATCCTGCACTAAACTAACTAAAGATTTATTAATTTAGAAGAGGAATGATGAGCCAGACTGGTGTCCAGCTCTGCATTTGTCAGTGTTCAGTGAGTGTTCGGGCCTTGGCATGAGCTGGCACTTGGTCTGCCAGCGTCACACCATGTTTCAGCACAGGAACTGTTTTTGGATTCTCTTGACTAAGTATTCATTTTTGTGGTGTGTGATAGCTAGCTTTGGTCACATGGTATTGTTTCTATTCCCTGACTGAATAATTGACACTTTTAAAACAGAAGAAATATTTAACGACAAATAACAAATCACAAAAATGTACTTTCTGGTATGAATTTTCATTCACTGTTGTTGTGGTTTCATATTTATACTTTGTTAATACCCAGAAGCTCGGCTCAGGATCAGATCTTCTTTGTGCCAGGTGCTGAACAAACACAGTTCCTGCCCACTTGAGCTCACTTTCCAAGGTCCTCTTACTGCAAACACTTTTGCACATTCTTAACTCTAGGTGTGTAAGTGACATGACTCTTGTGTGGGACTGTGTAACAGCTAGCCAGCTGGTGTGCTGAGTCCACTGTCTCACTCATGAGGATTGTGTTACTGTTTCCTTGCTCTCCCCCAACTGTCTGTCTGTATCCACCTGCCGTCTCTTGTCTTATCCTTGGAGTGTAAGCTTCCTGGGGCAGGGACCGCATAATGAGGTCCTGGTTTATGACTGGAGCTTCTAGGCACTATAATCATAATAGGCCATGAGCTCTTGGACCACACTGGCCAGCGTGGGAACCTTTGATTAATCTATCTCACAGAAGACTTACATCCCACTGAATGACTTCCCTTGGCTTGTGTGACTTTATTGACATAATCTGGGACCCTATAGATCATCGTTGCAACCAAGGTCCTGTGGTGGCACCAAATGTTATATAAAGGGGGTCAAATGAGGTGTCTAAGACAAGGCTATGGTTTGCTGATTATGATTATGCTGTCTGTATGTGTGTATCATTTTTGTAGTTGAAGTTATGACTATTGGCTCTATACTGTCTGTGTTTCAAACTTATGCTATGCTGCTGGGTGACACCCCAGACAAGCTGGTGTCAGCTCTGCCTTGCCTGCTTGGTGGCCCATTAAGGACCATCAGCTATACAATTAAACCATTGAGAGAAGGCAGACAAGCCTTGGGACTCAGCAAGGTGTGCAGGGACGTGCCTATGGACAGAACTCTGAGGTGTTTCCAGGCCATGTGCTGGACAGCTTGTCTTTGGAACAAAGAAAGACAGACCACACGGCAAGAGACTATAAAAAGCTGCTGCAGCTCCTCCATCTTGTCTTCAATCCTGCTCCATACCTCTGGAGGGACTTCGCTACAAACGGAAGCTCTGAACCAAGGACTGAATGACTCATCCCAGCTGCGGATGTTCTCCAGAGACTGGATTTGAACCTGCAGTTTATTCTATCACTGCTGCAAGTCTGAACCAAGAACTTTGCCATCACTGTATGTCATTGATTCCATTTACCCAATTCTAGCTCTCATCTCTATCTTTTTTCCTTTTATGAATAAACCTTTAGATTTTAGATGCTAAAGGATTGGAAACAGCGTGATTTGTGGGTAAGATCTGATTTGTATATTGACCTGGGTCTGGGGCTTGGTCCTTTGGGATTGAGAAAACCTCTTTTCTTTTACTGGGGTATTGGTTTTCATAACCATTTGTCCCCATAACGAGTGGCACTGGTGGTGATACTGGGAAACTGGAGTGTCTAAGGGAATTGCTTGTGAGGCTTGTGGTTAGCCAGTGGGGTGAGATCAAAGTCCTCTCAGTCTGGCTGGTTTGCTTTGCCTTGGTGTGCAAAGGAACCCCAGCCTTGGGCTGTAACTGCCCTGCTTTAAGCAATTTGTCCTGAATTGGCACTCTCCGTTGGGTCCCACCAGGACCAGCATCGTTACAGCTTGGTCTCACCTGTATCTCGAGGAGGCCATGCTGCCCTTGGCACCCTCGGGTGTAGTGCCAGGTGAAGAGGGCATGGGAGGGGTTGCTGGAGAGGGAAGAAAGGTGCATGGAGGGAATAGGGGGCTATGGCCAGAGCCATATGCCTTCTGAGGCATTCTGTGGTGCCCATGCCAGAAGGCTAGAGCTCTGCCTCCCTTGCAGAGGGTGCTGTGTGATCCCTGCTCCATGAATGGCCAGCTTCACAGGCCCTGGTCCCCTCCCACTCTGCCTTCCCCCCGGAGGGGCACAAGGAGGGAGCAGAGCGCATGCTGCCCAACAGTGTGCTGGCCAGTCCCTGTGCAGGAGTGTAGGGGACAGAATGGGGCCCAGCCAGGATGTGCGCTCAGCACTCTCTTGTGTCTGAACCCCTAACAAAGCCATGTCAAAGGACCAGCCAGGCTGACTCCTCCCTGTCCCCCATGCCCACGTATAACCGCCCCTCTAGCCTCATGCCAGGCTCGCTAGCCAGCATCACAGCCATTTGCTGCTGAGCCCAGCCTGAGAGAGGTAATACATAATCCATCATGTAAAACATTGTCAAAACAAGCCATCTGAAAGTCCAGATTTATTAAATCTTTTGGTTCTCCTCTCTTTCGAGCAATAGTTATTTCATTAGAAAAGTAATCAGGGTTGTCTGGCATGAGCTACCTCCCGCAAATCTAGCCTGACTCTCACCTATTGAAAGATACTTTTCCAAATGTATCCTTAAGCTACCCAGCCACACTTTCTGTCATATAGATGTTAGGCAGCCGGTATAATTCTCATCCTTCCCTAGAAACCTGTTAAGTACTGGAACAACATTTGATGATTGCAAGTCACCTCCTATTTCTCCAGGATCACATAGTTCCAAAGAAAAGATTTGTTAATGGTCCATCTATTTGGTTCCCAATGTCCGTATCCCCCAGAGATGGGACCCACCAACAGCTGATGCTTTTTCTCCTTTTAGATTCCTCTCCTAGCGTTATTTCAGGTAAGATCTTGTTTTATCCATAGGCACAAGCAAATCCGCAGTGGCTAATGTTCTTCCTATCAAATCCAGATGTGAAAAAAGACTCCAAATCCTCACCCGTTTCTTTTGCAGTAACCAGTAATTCTGCACTTCCCCACCTAGCAATGGCTCCAGTGCTGGTTCTCTCATTGTTGCGCCATCTAGATATTACTGTGATTTCATTTTCTGGGTTGCAGTGATTATTAGAGGTCACAGTCAGGACTGGAGCCCCATTCTGTTGAGTGCTAAACAAACACATAATCTGAGACAGTCCCCAGAGAACTCGCCCGGGCAATCTGAGATAAAATGCAACAAGGAGCATACAAAGGAGAGGAGGGCGGTGGGGGAAGGTATTGATCATAACATCCCATAGTGCAAAGGGAGCTATTTCAGGATGCGGGGCTTCCAGAAAGTTCCAAATCGTCTTAAATGTTATTTAATAAAGACAATGAGCTGTGTCAGACTGATGCCCGATGAAACCCTCCTAGGGAGGGAATTCTCACTGAACTTGTAGAGAGATTTGAAGGAGAGGCTGGTGGCCGTACAAAGTGTGGGGAGCTGGCAAACAGGCAGCGAGGCTGGAGGGGAGGCAGGGTGTTGATAGAGCGAGAACAGCGGACAAGACGGAGTTGTTGTGAAGGTGAGGACCAGAAACTTGACCTTGATGTGGTGAAAGAGGGGGAAGGACCCCTCAGGCACAAGTGATGCAGTCAGAGGGACGGGCAAAGATGAAGGTCTTAGCAGCCCCATTTGGCACAGATCCCTGGAGTATGACACAGCAGCCACCACCTCCTCCTTCTCCTGAGTTCTGTGATCGATGCCTAAGTTGCTTTGTGAATCTAGTGATTTTCTTTGTGATTTTCTGGTACTGCCTGAAACTCCAAACCTCAGTTATTCGCTCAGCTCTGCTTAGAACCCCTATTAACTATTTGTTAGCCGTTTATAGACGGAACGTTAATATATAGTGTGACCTCTAGTTCTTGATCTTCCAACGTTTAGCTCCTCCACTGCCCTCTTTAAATACCCCCATCTCTTCCTACAGCCCCAATCAGTGCTTCAGCCTTTTGCTCTCTGTCCATTTTTGGAGCTCTGATTTAAGTGCAATTCACTTTAACAACATATCTTTCACCCACATGTGTGTTCAAGTTTAATGCTGAGTTGTGCCACATTCTGCATGTGAGCCTGCTCTGATGTTTAGCTAATTTTAATCGATTCTTGTTAACAAAGGACGCTGAGCTATTGGACTAAATATGTTCACAGTTTTATCAAATGTAGTCTTTCAAAAGTTTAATTGACTTTTCATTGTATCCAAAATTCCCCCAGTGCTTGAATGTTGGAACCTTATGAAAATATGACAGGAAATCCTGGATATAGCAGGGTAGCTAATGAAAAGGAAGGATTGTCCAGTGGTTAGAGCGCTGGTCTGCACTTGGTAGGCCTGGTATTCCCTGCTCTGCTACAGCCTTCCTATGTGACCTTTGGCAAGTGATTCTCTGGGCCTCAATACCAACCTGTACAATGGAGGTAATACAATAGCCCTGCCCTGCCTCACAAGAGTGTTGGGAGGTTAAATAAATTGTAAATATACTAAAGATTGTGAGGTGCTCACATGCTATGGCAAGGGGGGGCCCTCTCAGAGCCATTGATAGATCTGCCCTCCTGAGACAAAAATATGTGCTTCTCCTGGATTTCAGATCACAGAAATGCCAAAAGAATCGAGCTGATGATCCAGGATATGCTGTAAAGTTAATTACAAGAGAAGGTGTTATGTTATTTGTTACAAATCGTGTCATGGGCTAGCCTTTTGCCTATGTGGCAAGCCATTGTTTCTAGGACTTTAGAAGAACTCTAAAAATGATGTGGTGCAGGAATTTTAAACAGGCATCATAGAGGGGATCAAATAAAACAAAAGGACTGAGGGTGAAATTCACCTCGCTGCGGAGGGACCTCATGAAGCATGTGCACCTCTTACAGCTTACTTTAATTGGCCTTAAGTGGGATAAATGTGGGGCTGGTTGTCTGCCCATGGATGGATTTCACCCTGGAAGAGCCACTCATGACATTGTATCTTTGAACAACCATTCTGCTCCAATGCCATGTGTGACAGAATGCACCCTTGTATTCACACCCTGCACACTATTGTAATGATTTTTGTACAAGGTAGGCCTTGTAAGATATCATTTGAAAACTAATAACTTGCTGGTCAGTATTATCCCAATACAATATGTGTAACAACATTGTATGTGAATTTATAAGATTCCCATGTATGATGGTAAGAGTGCATGTTCAAAAACTGATGTAGCACCAAACTGGTTAGACAGGCCTGTCTTTAACAAATGAGTATATGCTTGCCTTAATTTGCATTTAAGCAGTAATTAGAGTAATCAAGCAAGAAGGGAAATAAAGGAAGCTCAAATAGTTGGAAAAAAACAGCAGGGGGCATCCTTCCACATTGAGTCTTTGTCTCCCGCTTCTCAGCTGGAAATTTTTTTCAAGAGGAGGACTGGAAGTGTAAGAAGGAGGGACAAATAGACCCAAGACACCCCTCTCTCTCTGCCTGCCCTGCATTCCCTGCACCTGAGAAGACAAAAGGAAACAGCCATTGGACTTTGGGGGATGGGTCCTGACCTGAAGAGTGCAGTCAGTAACCTTGCTGGAACATGTGGTGAGAAAGCTGGCTTTGCAACTAAGATAGTTTCTTAAGCAGATATTAGTAAGCATTTTATCTTTATTTTTCTCGTAACCATTTCTGACTTTTATGCCTCATGACTTGTATCCACTTAAAACCTATCTCTCTGTAGTTAATAAACTTGTCTTTACTGTTTTATCTAATTCAATGTGTTTAAGTTGAAGGGTCCGGGTAGCGGTATTAAAGATAATAAATAAACTGGCATATTATTCCCTTAGTGTAATAACAGCCTTAATATATTTGTACTATCCAGGAGAGGGCTGTGCAGTGCAGGACATATGTTTCTAAGGGAAAACCTGGGACTGGAGGTGTGTTGGAGTCACCCTGAAATATAACCAGGGCTGGTGAGAGACAGGTTGTAACTGACAGGCTGTAGTTACACACAGCTAATCAGGGTGTGGCTTGTATGCTGTGTGGCTGTTTGTGAGTGGCTCAGATGGGAGTGACTACTGAAAGTCATTGTAAGGCACCCCAGGTTGCAGGGTAGGGGTGACACAGCCCCCAATAGTCTGGATTGTGCGCCGGTATGTCACACCATGTATTTCTGGATCCTTCCCCCTTGTTCAACGATACTAAGGACAGTTGCATGCAAAGAGGAACTTTGTTCTTTAAAGTCTATCTGCTCCTGCTACATCTCCCTCACCTGCAATCACAGTCCTTTGTTAATAGCAACACAACCATCTCCATAGCAACTGCAATGGACATCTCCTCTTCAGGTGAAGAATCTGCACGGCTACTGGCTTTGTGGTGACACAAGGATCCATGGAATTCCCTGGAAAGTCCAATAGACATCAACAGGCCATCCACTCAATAGGAGGAAGACAGGCAGCACACCTGTTTTATTGTAGGAACATTGCGGGGGAAGGAATTCAGTACAATGCACTTCAGTGATTGGAGCATGGGATAACTGGCACAGTGAGTCTGGTTAAATGACACACTTGGTTCTGTCTATGGCCTGTTCGTGGTCCTAGAAAATGTGGTATCACAGGGTGTTTTCTAGTATAGAATCCCTGCTGTGAGGCCCTGTATTAGTTCAGGCTGCTCCCACGCCCCATTGTGGTTGCGAAACAATTTTATTTGACCTTAACGGAGATTTAAAATAGCAATTTAACTGGCGGTGGGTGTAACTCATGTAGTTCCATTTGGATAAATGCTCCGAAGTCGGAATGTGTCTTGAGTCTCCAAAACTGAGCTGGAAAGCTCATGAAACTGAGCACTTTCCCAAGATTTCTGGTACTTCCTGCTTCTGGTAAATCCAGAAACATTATGAGAGCTGCATCTTGCACAGGATTTTGATGCTGGAGAGACTCTGGAATGCAGAAGAAGCTGCAGAAACAGGGAAAAACTAGTGGAACTTTTCAGAGCCATCACAAAGGCTCCACTCACATCATGGGTGAATAGTTTTAGGGTGGGGCGATGGAAAGCAGGGGATGGGGCTGTTTTCCTTATTTACTGACTGGTTTGCCTAGTCCTAGTTGTAATGCTTTGTACTCCACTTCTCTGTAAAGCAGCCCATGCCACAACCACGAATCTCTCTCAGCTAAACAATCTCCTCTATGGATAGAGACCTGACTTCACAGCATGTTCCAGATCTGCTGGACTCTGCATGGGCCAGTTATCATGGCACAAAGACCACCGCGGTGACCGCTGACTGGCCCCTTTTTGACGGACACAGCAGAGACCAAGAACTGAATGCACCATGGACAATGGACTCTCTTCTGTCTCCAGAAGGTGTTGTATCGAGGCCAGGCTTCTTCTGAATGTATGCACAACATGCCTCAAGTTGCACATGACCAGGATTCATCACCGAATTTGGTCTGTTGGTTGGATCATTAGCTTCCCTGGCCTGGGCCGGGTACTGACGGGGAGTGTGACATGAAAGCTGATCCAGGCCCCTCAGGCCAGGCTGACCTCACTCAATGGAGAGAGGACCTCAGGGTTGTGAGTCTGGCAAGATGGGAGCATTGTGGGACTGGAAGGATGTGAAGGCCACTTCTCTTTATTCAAGATAGTGATGTGGGCTCTTTTGGGTTCTTGTCTCTAAGATGTGGGTTTTTTTTCTGAGTGAGTCTGAGACAATCACTAGTGGATTCTTTCATACTGGGCAGTCTTTGTGTGCTTGTTGGCTGCTGCGGAAGAATGGCAAGAGGGCTTATTGGCTTCCTCTACTGAAATCTTCGAACAAGCAGGTTCTTCCTCTCACATGCAGGCATAGAATCATAGAATCATAGAATATCAGGGTTGGAAGGGACCTCAGGAGGTCATCTAGTCCAACCCCCTGCTCAAAGCAGGACCAATCCCCAACTAAATCATCCCAGCCAGGGCTTTGTCAAGCCTGATGTTAAAAAACCCAGAGGAAGGATATTCCACCATCTCTGTAGGTAACCCATTCCAGTGCTTCACCACCCTCCTAGTGAAAAAGTTTTTCCTAATATCCAACCTAAACCTCCCCCACTGCAACTTGAGACCATTACTCCTCATTCTGTCATCTGCTACCACTGAGAACAGTCTAGATCCATCCTCTTTGGAACCCCCTTTCAGGTAGTTGAAAGCAGCTATCAAATCCCCCCTCATTCTTCTCTTCTGCAGACTAAACAATCCCAGTTCCCTCAGCCTCTCCTCATAAGTCATATGTTCCAGTCCCCTAATCATTTTTGTTGCCCTTCGCTGGACTCTCTCCAATTTATCCACATCCTTCTTGTAGTGTGGGGCCCAAAACTGGACACAGTACTCCAGATGAGGCCTCACCAATGTCGAATAGAGGGGAACGATCACGTCCCTCGATCTGCTCGCTATGCCCCTACTTATACATCCCAAAATGCCATTGGCCTTCTTGGTAACAAGGGCACACTGCTGACTCATATCCAGCTTCTTGTCCACTGTCACCCCTAGGTCCTTTTCCGCAGAACTGCTGCCGAGCCATTCGGTCCCTAGTCTGTAGCGGTGCATTGGGTTCTTCCGTCCTAAGTGCAGGACCCTGCACTTGTCCTTGTTGAACCTCATCAGATTTCTTTTGGCCCAATCCTCCAATTTGTCTAGGTCCCTCTGTATCCTATCCCTGCCCTCCAGCGTATCTACCACGCCTCCCAGTTTAGTCTCATCCGCAAATTTGCTGAGAGTGCAATCCACACCATCCTCCAGATCATTTATGAAGATATTGAACAAAACCAGCCCCAGGACCGACCCCTGGGGCACTCCACTTGACACCGGCTGCCAACTAGACATGGAGCCATTGATCACTACCCGTTGAGCCCGACAATCTAGCCAACTTTCTACCCACCTTATAGTACATTCATCCAGCCCATACTTCTTTAACTTGCTGACAAGAATACTGTGGGAGACCGTGTCAAAAGCTTTGCTAAAGTCAAGAAACAATACATCCACTGCTTTCCCTTCATCCACAGAACCAGTAATCTCATCATAGAAGGAGATTAGATTAGTCAGGCATGACCTTCCCTTGGTGAATCCATGCTGACTGTTCCTGATCACTTTCCTCTCCTCTAAGTGCTTCAGAATTGATTCCTTGAGGACCTGCTCCATGATTTTTCCGGGGACTGAGGTGAGGCTGACTGGCCTGTAGTTCCCAGGATCCTCCTTCTTCCCTTTTTTAAAGATTGGCACTACATTAGCCTTTTTCCAGTCGTCTGGGACTTCCCCCATTAGCCACGAGTTTTCAAAGATAATGGCCAATGGCTCTGCAATCACAGCCGCCAATTCCTTTAGCACTCTCGGATGCAACTCGTCCGGCCCCATGGACTTGTGCACGTCCAGCTTTTCTAAATAGTCCCGAACCACCTCTTTCTCCACAGAGGGCTGGCCATCTACTCCCCATGCTGTGATGCCCAGCGCAGCAGTCTGGGAGCTGACCTTGTTAGTGAAGACAGATGCAAAAAAAGCATTGAGTACATTAGCTTTTTTCCACATCCTCTGTCACTAGGTTGCCTCCCTCATTCAGTAAGGGGCCCACATTTTCCTTGGCTTTCTTCTTGTTGCCAACATACCTGAAGAAACCCTTCTTGTTACTCTTGACATCTCTTGCTAGCTGCAGCTCCAGGTGCGATTTGGCCCTCCTGATTTCATTCCTACATGCCCGAGCAATATTTTTATACTCTTCCCTGGTCATATGTCCAACCCTCCACTTCTTGTAAGCTTCTTTTTTATGTTTAAGATCCGCTAGGATTTCACCGTTAAGCCAAGCTGATCGCCTGCCATATTTACTATTCTTTCGACTCATCGGGATGGTTTGTCCCTGTAACCTCAACAGGGATTCCTTGAAATACAGCCAGCTCTCCTGGACTCCTTTCCCCTTCATGTTAGTCCCCCAGGGGATCCTACCCATCCGTTCTCTGAGGGAGTCGAAGTCTGCTTTCCTGAAGTCCAGGGTCCGTATCCTGCTGCTCTCCTTTCTTCCCTGTGTCAGGATCCTGAACTCAACCAACTCATGGTCACTGCCTCCCAGATTCCCATCCACTTTTGCTTCCCCCACTAATTCTTCCCGGTTTGTGAGCAGCAGGTCAAGCAAAGCTCCCCCCCAGTTGGCTCCTCTAGCACTTGCACCAGGAAATTGTCCCCTACGCTTTCCAAAAACTTCCTGGATTGTCTATGCACCGCTGTATTGCTCTCCCAGCAGATATCAGGAAAATTAAAGTCATCCATGAGAACCAGGGAGTGCGATCTAGTAGCTTCTGTGAGTTGCCGGAAGAAAGCCTCATCCACCTCATCCCCCTGGTCCGGTGGTCTATAGCAGACTCCCACCACTACATCACTCTTGTTGCTCACACTTCTAAACTTAATCCAGAGACACTCAGGTTTTTCTGTAGTTTCATATTTGAGCTCTGAGCAGTCATACTGCTCCCTTACATAAAGTGCTACTCCCCCACCTTTTCTGCCCTGCCGTCCTTCCTGAACAGTTTATAACCATCCATGACAGGCAGTTTAAACTCTTTTCCATACTTCATTTTGTTAGTCTGTGGTTCTGGGTTAGAACCTGCCCCTCTCTGTTTTCGCTCTTGCTGTCTGAGCTGGGGAATGTATTGCTCACCTGGTATTTTTCTACACACTCTCCATGGCTTGTTCCCATACTGTTTTGTATGACCACAAGTGAGAACAGTGTAAACTAAACTCCAGTGATGTCAGTGCAGGTGCGTATAAGGTTGCCAGTTTTGGTTGGACATATTCCTGGAGGTTTCATCACATGACATAATCTTTAATTAAAGATTAATCTTTAAATCCTGGAGACTCAAGGGTAATCCTGGAGGCAACCCTAGGGGCATACCTGCCTCTCAGATGTCCAGTGCCCCTTGCCAACACTGGCTTTGCAGGAGTTTACAGTTTCCACAGCTCTTTGCCCTCTTCCATTGTTTGGGGAGTGGAATTCAGTCCCTCTGGCCCGGGGGCAGGGGTGAAAGGAAGGTGGTATGGGCTGGTACGGTGTACCGGTAAAAAGCAGCCGCCTGTACCAGCCCGTACCGTGACTTTGAAGCGCGTGAAAGCCGCAGATGGGGGGGGGGCCCAAAAGGGGCAGTGACATTAAAGCGCTGCCACGTCAAAAGGACCCTGCTTAAAGCGCTGCCGTGACAGCGCTGTAATGTCCCTGTCCCTTTTGCCCCCGCAGCTGCCGATGGGGGGTGGGGGGGCGAAAGGAGCAGCTACCCTAGGGCCGGCGATTTAAAAGGGCCCGGGGCTCTGGCCACTGTGGCAGTAGCAGCAGCGGCCGGAGCCCCAGGCCCTTTAAATCGCTGCTGGAACCCCGGGCGGCGTGGGCAGGCTGGCTGGGGAATGCGGACCCTCCCCAGCCTCTCCCCTTCTGCCCGAGGCCCCGCCCCTTCGGGGGGGGGAGAACTGCCCCCCGTACCAGTAAGAGAGAAATTCTACTTTCACCCCTGCCCAGGGGCGAAGCATCGGGGGGGGGGCATGCAGGGTCACGTGCCTGCCCAGATTTGCTGCTTGGCTTGTACTGAGCATGCGCACACAGACTGAGCATGCTCAGTAACATCTGCTGAAGCCAGCTACCCTCACTCTGTCCCCCACTATTGGCAGGTACAGGTCATCTCTGCTCTGGCCTCCGGCTATGGTCTGGGGGCTGCTAGAGGTAAGGCAGACACTACTTGCAATGGGGTATATGTCTGATTAGATACAAGCTGCTAGTCACCTGGCAGGGAGTCCCTACCCCTCTAGGCATGCTAGGCACAAACTCCCTGATAAAGCTAACCAAGTACCAGACACAGCTAGAGGCCATTGCCATGATATCTGAGGTCAGAGTCACTCAGGGCACAGAGATCCCTTGTCAGGTTGCCTGATGTCCCATCTGACCCAGCTGACGGTGCAATATACACACTCCTAAGCATGTCTCCAAAGGAACAAAAAACACAGCAATGAACATCACAGATGACAGCAAGTTGGGAGCAAGTGCAAATACCGGTGGGGTTAGAGAACCAATACAACAAGACCACAGGAGTTTCGAAACACAGGTAGGAAATGAAATGAGATCCAACTTGTAAAATGCAAACGGCTGAATCAGTAGACGAGTCATCCAAACCGTAGAGGGTTCACTGCAGGGTCAGACCTAGCACAGACCAGACTAAGGACAACACTGAGCAGCAATGTGGCGGCAAACCAGGCCATGCTGGTTCTGAGCCACTTACCATGGGGTCATGATGCTGGAAGCAATGGTTCCTGTCTATAGGGCTATCACAAATATAAAGGGAAGGGTAAGCACCTTTCTGTATACAGAGCGATAAAATCCCTCCTGGCCAGAGGCAACCTCCTGTTACCTGTAAAGGGTTAAGAAGCTCAGCTAACCTGGCTGGCACCTGACCCAAAGGACCAATAAGGGGACAAGATACTTTCAAATCTTGAGGTGGGGGAGTTTTTTGTTTTGTGCTCTTTGTTTACGTGGTTGTTCTCTCTTGGGACTGAGAGAGGCCAGACAGAAATCCATCTTCTCCAACCCCTCCTAATCTAATCCAAGTCTCCAATATTGCAACCAGTATAGGTAAGCCAGGCAAGGCGGATTAGTTTATCTTTAGTTTTATGTGAATTTTCCCTGGGTTAAGAGGGAGGTTTATTCCTGTTTTCTGTAACTTTAAGGTTTTGCCCACAGGGGGATCCTCTGTGTTTTGAATCTGAATACCCTGTAAAGTATTTTCCATCCTGATTTTACAGAGATGATTTTTACCTTTCTTTCTTTCTTTCTTTCTTTCTTTCTTTCTTTCTTTCTTTCTTTCTTTCTTTCTTTCTTTCTTTCTTTCTTTCTTTCTTTCTAAATAAAATCCTTCTTTTAAGAACCTGACTGATTTTTCCATTGTTCCAAGATCCAGGGGTTTGGGTCTTTGATGATTTTGTAACCAATGGTTAGGACACTATTTTCAAGCCTCCCCAGGAGAGGGGGTGTGTAGGGCTTGGGGGGATATTTTGGGGGAAGACGTCTCCAAGTGGTCTCTTTTCCTGTTCTTTGTTTAAAACGCTTGGTGGTGGCAGCATACTGTTCAAGGACAAGGCAAAGTTTGTACCCTGGGGAAGTTTTTAACCTAAACTGGTAAGAATAAGCTTAGGGGGTCTTCATGGGGGTCCCCACATCTGTACCCTAGAGTTCAGAGTGGGGAAGGAACCCTGACAATGGCTCTGGCAAAATCCCACCTGGGATGCTGTGCTCCGTGCTGGGCATCTCATTACCAGGAAGATATTGATAAACTGGAAGGAATTCAAAGAAGAGCGACAGAAACGGTCAGGAGTCTGCGACGATCGACCGATGAGGAGAGATGAGAAGAGCTAAATACGTCTTGTTTGGCTAAGAGATGGCTCGAGGGGGGACATCATGAAAACATCTGGCAAAGTTCAACAGGGGATCAGTCCCAGAAGCAAGGAATTATTTGGCTGGATGCAGAGGGCTTTCACAATAATGGGATACAATGAAAGCAGGAAAAGTTTAGGCTAAATAAAAGGAATAACTTCCTCCCCAGGAGATCTAGTGTTTAGGCTGAAGAACTGTCTGTTTATAATTTCTCTGTGGGAGAAATGAGACACGAATCGGGGGAGCTTCCTGGCAGTGAGATGTATTGGGCTGTGGATCCATCTCCCAAAGGAAGATGGGAGCCCCATCGCCTGGGGACAACACAATAGCAAATGCACCAGCAGGACCAGCTCTGTCCTGGCCCATGGGTGATGGACAGGCTGTTCTAGTGAGGCTTTTGCATTTCTCACTTCTACGGTACTATGAAATCCCCTTGTGTTTTAACATGCAGACGTCTCCACCCCCACCTGCACACCAAAGGATCCAGATGAGGCAAACAGGCTGCTTGGCTTGGAAATGTATTTTCCACATAAATAGCAGAGGTTTTGTCTGCACAAGTCTCCACCAGGGCCGGTGATACAACATCAGGGTGGTCAGCTGAATAATGGCAGGAGAACGCCTGGGTCTCCAGGGAGCCCATTGAGCAGATGCAGCGGAGGAAGAGCAATTTGTAAACGGCTTGATAGGAAGCAGAGTCTGCTGGTTCCATGTTACAATGGCAGCCTGGTCGCAGGCAGTGACTTGGGGTGAGCAGCGGGGAAGCGTCAGCAACTTATGTGGCCAAAAGAAATGACTGGGCGAGGGCACTGGGGAGTTCTGGACACTGCTCTCCGGCTGATCACCCCTGCCACACAGAGACACCCTGTGCCTCAACTGTAATTCAGACTGGGACTCTCAGGGCAATGTAAAGGGGTCCTGGGTGAGGAGGGGGAGGGGCAACAGGGTGTGTGAGGGCATCTGGCTACAGGAAGGATGGTCCTGTGCTTAAAACACTGGCCTGGGACTGAGGAGAACTGGGCTCCATTCCGGCCTCTGCCCTAGACTTTCTGAGTGACTTTGGGCCAGTCATGTGATCTCTGTGTGCCTCAGTTCTCCTTCTGTACCAGGGGTTGCGGTGCCCTGTCTGATGGGGAGTTGTGAGGATAAATTAATGCCTGTAGAGGGGAAGGCTTGGCCAGTGTTTTGGGGGCTGCCTGGAACTTGGTTTTGGGGGCTGCCTGGTTCCCTGCTCTGCTACAGACTTCTGGTGTGACCTTGGGCTCGTCATGTAGCTTCTCTGGGTCTGAGTTCCTCTCTGCGCAAGGGGTAACAGCCCTGCTCAGCTGCATGGGGCATTGGGATGGTCAATGTTGTAGAGAATGTGGGGTGCCCAGGGCCCATAGATCGACTGTGTGAGATATGCAGATGCCATGGTGACCAGGGCTGCATAAGCAAACAGATGTTATGGGGAGCAGCAGGCTTAGCCATGTCTCCTGTGCCCTTCCCCTTGCACAGGTCCATGGGTGCTGCAGCACGCAGTGTTGAGTTCCTCACTCTGGGGTAAAAAGCCTGTGATCTAATATAATTGCAGCATGAATAATTTATCCACATTTGGGCAAAGATTGATTCCACCATAAAAATCTGTCAGGCAGTGTTTATAAATATCAGCATCTGGTGGGAAGCGCCTGTGTCTCCTCTCTCACAACCACAATAAATAAGGCTTCTTCTAAGCCAGCCTGTGTCTCCTCCCCTCTGCTCTGCTGGGGTCTCCCTCCCTTGGGAGCTGTGCTATGGATGTTTCTTACCTCTTTCCTTTCCCTTCCCCTTGACACTGGGCTGGGTTTTCTTCAGGGTCATTTCTCCACAGGGGAGAATCTTCCCCCATACCAGGGTAGCTGGAGCACGTCTGGCTAATAACTGGAGCTGGGCGGGAGCTGGAGTTTTGGGTTTGTGGAAAAAATCAACTAGTTCAGAAAAACGTCTCTTTGGAAATGGAACAAAACGAAATAAAACATTCCCTCAAAACAAAATTTAAAGAAACTCAGTTTGGAGCAATGGAAACATTTTGTTTCGACTTTAACTTTATTTTACATTCTATGAGGTTTTAGAAAAATTAAAAGAAAAAGTGGCTTGGAAACAGAAAATCAAAATGTTCTATTCCGAAAAGGGCAAGATGCCTTTTTTTTCTTCAGTTTTTCTTTAGAGATGAAAATTCATAAAATCTACACATTTCCCAAAACATTTTGCTTGTGAAAAATTGGCATTTTTCAGTGAAAAGGTGTTCTGTCGGCACATCTTTAACCCTCTCTATCCATAACCTCTTTCTAACATTGCTCAGGATAAAACCATCCTCTTAAATTTATAGTATCCATGGGTCTAATAGAGGAGAGGCTGGGCTTTGGCAAACTCAGGATCCTTTACCCAAAATCTAGATCAAACCTTTGCAGAAGGTCAGAAATTTTGGTTACTTTTTTTTTAAATCCCACCCAGGCTCCTGCACTTCCAGGCATCAGTCATAGCCCGAGTGAATGTGCTGGAGCACAGTGCAAAAACCAGTGTACTTTGTACTATACTTGTGACTCCACTCAGGTGCTGGCCAAACCTTGCCACTGATGTGCTGCTGCTTACATCATGTGCCCACAGAATATCCCTGGCCTATTTCAGGCTGTAAAGTGGAAACTGCAGAACAAGAGCTGATAAGCTGTTCATGAAATTTCACTGCACAAGAGCTGCAGGGAGTGAGCCATTCCCTGCCTTAGTGGGTGTCAACTCAGGCACCTACAGAGAGCTAGAGAGGGCAAAGGCCAGGCCAGGCCCTGGCTCTCCTGCCAGGAGAACAAGTCCTATTTCTAATCATTTGCGGTGGCTTAAATGGCACTGAGGGAAGTGGGAAATGCTGCCTACCAAATGAATGGGAAGAATAAAAGTGAAACATACGTGCCATGTTTTATTCATTCTCCCGTCTTGCTCTGGGGTGAGGAGTTGGGGGGGAGGAGGAGGGCAAGGGGAGAGCCTGCAGTGTAAATGGCCGGAGGATTTAAAAGAAAAGGAAGGGAAAGTGTGTGCCGATATTGGATGCTGCTCCCCCTGAGCTGCGGGAAGAAGTTGGAATTCTCTCGCTCTATTAAAGAAAGTGCTCGGAGCCCTGGAACCGGCGCTCATTAGGGTAGCGCTCGCTGCACTCTGTGCCTCAGCCAGTGAGAGGCCTGCTGCAGCGCGGAGGTAAAGCCAATGCCTGGGAGTCGTGAGCGGGGAGCGTGCGGCCTGGGACTCGCCCAGCACCTCTGACTTGGCTTGGAAACTGGCTCCACCCAGGGCATGACTCCATAGGAGCCAGGGGCAGCACCTCTGGCTCTATTCCATTGGTAACTGGGGCGCATCATAAACACTGCTGAGAAGGTGTGAGTGTGTGAGGTGGTGGGGGTGTCATAGTGTTACATAATGCACACATCTCTCAAACGGCTGGAGAAATAGAGCCGTTTGGATGCAGCCCTTGTGATCTCAATTTCTATAGCACTTTGACACCCACTCCCCACTCACCCACCCCCACGGTTCATCCAGGGATGTTGCTTCAGAGGGAGTATAATGGTGGTTTCCAACTGGTTTTTTCTTGTGAATTGCTTGTCACTCTGCTTCTCCTGGGGGCAACGTTGGAGCGGCTTGAAATGCTTAGTCCTTATGGGTTTCTTCAGTGAAAAATGGCTTTTATGTCCAAATTGGAATTTCTGAAGGAAATTTTGGATTTTGACAAAAGCCGAAATCTGGGGCAGGGGTGGGGGGTTGTTTTTTCGCTAAAAATCCAACAACTTCTGAAAGAAACGTTCAACCGGATGGGGGACACTGGAAAGCCATTTCCATTTTTGCTGATTTTTTTTTTTTTTTTGGCAGGAAAAAGAAACATTTCCTGACCAGCTCTAGCCAGCGTGTCCGACGGGCAGGACTCGTGCGTTCTCTGGCCTGACTTTGCCACCACTCTTTGTAGAAGCTGATGTCATATATAGAACCACTGTGTGACAGCATTGCAGCAGCAGCAGCTGGGCCCCAAGGCGCTGGCTGGCCTGAGGGGGCCTAAGGACACATTGGGTGTGGGAAGGGGCAATAGAAGAGTTTGGAGAGCAACTACAAAGCCCAGTGCAGCAACGATGGAGCCAGTCATGACCTCAGCAGCCTGGATGCCAGGGAGAGTCCCTGGAACCTAGCAAGGGCACCACCTGGATGGCACAGGGACGCTCCCTCCTGCTGGGGAAAGAAGAGAACTGAACAGCAGTTGCAGTCTGCTGAGCATTTAGGGCCAAATTCAGAGAGCAGCCCCGGGACTGGCTAACTGGGCCACATGCAGGGGCAGAGGGGCTGGAACATTTTTTATAGTGGGGGTGCTGAGAGCTACTGAACCAAACATATATATAAACCTGTATATAATGGGACCCACCTCAAGGCAGGGGGTCCAGCAGCACTCCCAGCACCCCCAGTTGCAGCACCTTTGTTCAGGGGGCTTTAGAAAGAGCAGGTGGGACCCACCTTCCCTCTGGCTGTGAAGCAGCTGCAGAGCCTTTTCCAGCTGAATCCCCAGGGTAGGTTCCACTCCGCTCCCTGGGGATTCAGGATGGGGGAGACTGGAACATCTGTGTAGCAGCTTCCCTGACCCTCTTCCAACCACCGGTGCCCTGCCCTCTCCTGCCCCCTGCTGGCTGCTCTGCGCCCACTGCAACAGAGCTGAGCTCTTTGCTGTACAAGCGTGGGCACCGTTTCTGTGTCCCTCCCCATATGCAGCCCCCTCCCCGAATGTGCAATGGAGCCGCCTTGGTGCCTCCATCACTTAGCCACGAGGCAAGTCCACTGGCTATGTGAGCTGAAGCTGGTCATGCCTCCAGCCTCAATTCATCAGCAGCCCCACCTGGCACACTCCCTCCTGCTGTGAGACTGGGTTCCCATTGTGGGTCGCTGCCCCATGCCAAGGCACTGTGGGTTGTTGTTAGTCACGGGCTGTAAAGAATCCATACTTTGTACCTTGCACCTGAAGATTTCAAAATGCCTATCTAAGATGGCCAAGGATTACTATTCCTTCAACAGACGGGGAAACTGAGGCACAGATGATGTGACTTACCCAAGGAAATACAGCCAATCAGGGCAGAGCTGGGATAGAACCCAGGTCTCCCTTTCATAGCTCCTGGAAGCTGCTGCCCTTTGGAAGGGTGAAGTTTGTGACTGTTGGTGCACACCTGCCTGGGTCATCTCCCCTCCAATAGAAACATCATGCATGGCTGCTCTGGACATGGGAATCCTGGAGCACTGTGGGGTGCTGCTGTCATTACCCAGAATGCTCTTTCAGCTCACACATACCCGACCGGCCTGGGAGTCTGCACTCGTGGCGGTTGCTGTGAAGTCTGTGTGTGTGTGCGCATGGGCGAGGAATGGAAACTCTTATCTGTGTTTTACTACCCAGAAAAGTGGCAGCTTCCTTCATTTTGAGCCTCTAGCCCAGCTAGCCCATAGTGAGAGGACTATTCAGAGGAAGAACTAGCTTCATTTTCCAACCCAAATATTAATATTGTTACGAACTTATGGCTGCCTCATCCACTAAGATTATCCCAAGGAACTCCTCAGCTCCAGCATGAAAAGAATTCAGACCTTCCTGCTCCAGAAAGCATAGGCCCTGCCACTTAGCAAAAGAAGAATCTCCTCAAATTATTAACAGTGTTGGCCTTTGACATGCAGTCACGCAGGTCTCATTCTATCCAGCAGATGGCAGCAGTGCACATACCCAGCCAGTGCGTGGCTACTCCCCTGGCTGGACAAAGCAGGGAGAGAAACTGCTGCGGGGAGGGAATGAGCTGCCATGTGAGCTCAGCACAACAGAAACCTGCTCCAGAGAAAAACTGTGACATGGTGCCAGGCAGAAACCCAGTGTCCTTCCTGGGGCCAGCAACATTTCATGCCCTTTAACGCCCTTCTCGCCTCTAGTGGGATTAACGGGCACTTGAGCTGATCCATATGCATTACCAATCAGCCTTTGCATCTTTAATGACTGAGCCTGTTCAGGGACTATATTGATTTGTCTGTAGAATTAGCTCATTTGCAAAGCCTCAGCATGGCCCTGCAGCGTGCATTCCCAAGGGCCAGGCTTTTCCTATGGACACTGCAGACCTGGTACGCCTCTGCTGATTGGCATATGCAAATGCACAGTTATGCCTCCACGGTATTTGCGTGTAGCATTGGTGCGCACAGGTGCCTGCCCCTGGCTGGAGCAGGTCAGAGGTTTTCCAATGGATGTTCTTCCATCAGAAAACGCCGATTTGGTGAAATCGACACGTTCTGCCGGAATGTGTCAATTTCAGAAAAGCTGTCGACAGAGCCCAGGCAGGACCACCTGCCTCGCTGCCCACCGCTCTGGCTTCTCGGCAGCCTGCCAGTCGTGCTGCCGCGGAGCTCTGGCAGCACGTTTCATTTGGGTGCTTCTGGAACAAATATTGACGAATTTCACTTCTGTGAAACGGGTCGAGGCTTTGGCTTTTCCTCCTGAGTCAGGACGAAAATTTGTCCAAAGCCTTGAATTTTTTCAAGGCAGTGAAATTGAGTTTCCCAGCCAGCGCCACCCCTGGCTTTGGAAATGCTGGTGCCTGCTGTGAATCAGGGGGAACGCACCTGAAGGGAGGAGGAAAATCAGACTCAGTCTGTATTTATTTATTTAGATTAAATAGGCAAAATATCATCCCAGTATTGCCAGAGCCACAGGGCTGGGGGCTGGGGACAGACAGACACAGGGTTAGGTTTTTGCCAAAGGGCAGTGAATCCATCCAAGGCCTGCCCCAAACATCTCTGATCTAGGAGGGAGAAGGCTTATTCTTAATTATTATGATTATTGTAGGGCCTAGAGACCAGGATCCCATTGGGCCAGGCACTGCACAAACATGCAACAGAGAGATAGCTCCTGCCCTGAGGAACCCCAACCTCAGTGTGAGACAAGAGACAACAGGTGGATACGACAAACAGATGGGAGGAGCACAAAGAAGCAATGAGCCACTACTGGCCAGCAAGGCGAGCAGCAGTTTGAGCACATCATTGGTCTGGCCATTTTGACCTTTTGTAGGCGTCATGGCAAAGCAGTGTTGTAAGGAGGGATTTGTAGGCCCTGGACCCAACTGAAAGCTGCCTCCCACATTAAAATCTGAAATGGCCTGCCTGTTTCTTTGGATGCAGACACAGGGGCTCAGAAACCGGGTTGCAACCTGTGTGCTGCTGCAGCAGAAAGCCAGGAGAAGAGTGGTGGGGGAGGGTGATTGTGAAAGGAAGCACAAGGACAGGGCTTTTTGGGACACAGCTCACGTGAGGGGCGGGCTTGGGGATTTCTGAGCAAGGACACTGCCTGCTGCTGTTTCTTTCTGTTGTGTTCAGAGAAACAGGACTTTACATTCATGTTGTACCCTTCTGCCAGGTGGTGAGCAGTAGCAATAAGGCCAGGGTCCATATATCTAGGTGTCCCTCTTGGCAAATAATCTAGGTGTCCCTCTTGGCAGCTCAATCCTCCACCAAGCAACCTGGGGAAACTAAATACTTCCTCCCGGGGTGCCCTTGACACTTCCCCAGTCACCAGCACTCTGGGACTGTGTACAAACAGGGGAACCTTTATGGGCGGGAAGGGAACCCAGTCATGAAGTTGGGAAACCCAGTAACAAACTAGATATGCAAATAAAGAGTGAAATCCCATCCCCCTCCAGTAACTTTGCAGCAGTGCATCTAACTCCCTTCCCACAGTGAGAATGTCCCTCAGCTGACAGTCCCTTGGACTTGGTCTACACAATAGACTTATGTCAGAATAGCTATGACACTCAGGAAAATCCACCCCCCTCAGCGATGCAGTGACACTGACTGAACTCCGGGCGTAGATGTGATGCTATACCTCTCGGGGAGCTGGAGCACCCATGCCGAAGGGAGAAGCTCTCCCATCGGCATGGGTAGCATCTTCACTAAGTGCAACCATGGCTGTATTGGTGCATCTGTGCCAGCGCAGTGCTCTATGAGTAGACAAGCCCTTGGTCGCACCATCTCACCCACCATCACAACCACTCATGGTTGGGACCAGTCCGTAGCAGTGTCCAAGTGTCTCTTTGCAGGGAGAGCCAAGGGAGATGCTTGTCTGGTCCCACCAGCAGATACCATCACCTAACCCAGCTAGTGGTTCAGCTTTATTAAGGCACTGGTGGGCAGGACTACTCAGCTCTGCCACCGTCTTCTGCCTCTCTCACCACGGTGTCCTCAGTGTGAGTCATCTCACAAGCAAGTCCCCATGGGAGGGAAGCCAGCAGCACTTAAGACCCTTGAGCAGAATCCTGGTTTTTGGAAGTGAGCTCTTTGCCACAAGGTCAGAGCTCTTCCCCCCCCCCTCACCCCGGAGTATCTGGCCATAGGGCTTACGGCTGTAAATAAACCAGATTATGCTGAGAACAGCCCTGACTCATATCACTAATTTCACATCCTAACCAAAATCATTCCACAAGGCCCCGAATGGCATTTCACTGCTCGTGCCATAGTTAGCCTATTAACCCTTCCTCTTTGCAATGCCAGTGGGATGGTGGGACCAGGCTTTGGACCTTCCACCCCTGAGTGTTCCTGGCCACCAGAGAATACATGAGCAGAGGTAATTATTGCCGATGCCCTGTGCTACTTGGCCACCTGCCAGCTATTAACGGGGAAGATCAACTGCTGGTGCAGTCAGCTCCAATTACCTGCCGTTCAGCAGAAATGCCGATTGCTCCTGGCTTCGTGGGAAGCTGGGCTGTGAGTCTCAGACACGGTCCATTGCCCGGTGTCGGCTAGGGGCAGAGTTCTAATTTTTTCTCATTTAACTTCCTTTAAAATGACAAAGGGGGAAACTTTTCCAAACCTCATTCTCCAAGGGGAAGACCCTGGATCCGTCCTGCGATAGTCCAGCTCTGTCTCCCTCAGCGACTGCCAGCCAGGGACAGAAAGAAGGTTCTCTGGCCACAGCACGAGCTCCGGTGTTCCTCGCAAATGTGAGAGCCAGGCTCCTGGTTTCTTTCCCAGCTATTAGCCGGCACAGAGTTTAAATGACTTTCTCCATGCTCAGAACAGCTTGCTGGGACGGAGATCTGGTCAGCGATGCCAGTCATAAGGTTTCCTCCTTCTTGCCTCTAGTCTTGTAGATGACTCCCTCTGGGATGTTGTTATTGCCTGGGTCTAGAATCAGCTGCCATTTAGTAAATCCTTGCCTGAGTTCCCTGAGCATGCAGTGGGCAGGGATATACACCGGATTTTTCAATGCTGCTGCTGCAGATGGTGCATTCCCCAGCCTCACAACCACAATGCGGCTGGTTCTGACAACATAGGGACTGGCCCAGACCCCTTCACTCCACCCTCACATTTACCCCCAGACCTTTCTTGGAAATGTCAAAAGGTGCTTTTTCTTCCCCCATCTCCCTCCCCATTCCCAGGCTGCTGCCCCCAAACTGCCCAAGAACAGTCTGTGTGGCTGCGGTCTCCAGCCTGGCTTTGGAGAGCTGGGAGGATGGCCGGAAGAACTCCTGGGCCACTGTCAGAACCGGCCCATCCGAGGTTTGTCTATTACAAGCCCTCATCTGTGGTCCAGCTGTGTCAGGCCCTGCAGACTGGGTGTGCAAGGGGGACAATGCATCTCAGTGGGAGTCCAATCAGGGCTCTTCTTAAATCCATCCGGCTGACCGCAGAAAGGAACCCGCTGAGGGCCTGCTCCTGCAGGGACTGTGTAAAGGGCATTGCACGTGCTGTCCTGCTGGTAGCAGAGTAGCGGGGATTTCAGGGCCCTCTGCTGTGTTCAGTCCAGCACAGCTGCCCCAGGGGAGAAACAGGGTGACATGGTTGCTCTGAACAACGTTTCATAGAATCATAGAATCATAGAATCATAGAATATCAGGGTTGGAAGGGACCCCAGAAGGTCATCTAGTCCAACCCCCTGCTCGAAGCAGGACCAATTCCCAGTTAAATCATCCCAGCCAGGGCTTTGTCAAGCCTGACCTTAAAAACCTCTAAGGAAGGAGATTCTACCACCTCCCTAGGTAACGCATTCCAGTGTTTCACCACCCTCTTAGTGAAAAAGTTTTTCCTAATATCCAATCTAAACCTCCCCCATTGCAACTTGAGACCATTACTCCTCGTTCTGTCATCTGCTACCATTGAGAACAGTCTAGAGCCATCCTCTTTGGAACCCCCTTTCAGGTAGTTGAAAGCAGCTATCAAATCCCCCCTCATTCTTCTCTTCTGCAGACTAAACAATCCCAGCTCCCTCAGCCTCTCTTCATAAGTCATGTGCTCTAGACCCCTAATCATTTTTGTTGCCCTTCGCTGGACTCTCTCCAATTTATCCACATCCTTCTTGTAGTGTGGGGCCCAAAACTGGACACAGTACTCCAGATGAGGCCTCACCAGTGTCGAATAGAGGGGAACGATCACATCCCTCGATCTGCTCGCTATGCCCCTACTTATACATCCCAAAATGCCATTGGCCTTCTTGGCAACAAGGGCACACTGTTGACTCATATCCAGCTTCTCGTCCACTGTCACCCCTAGGTCCTTTTCCGCAGAACTGCTGCCTAGCCATTCGGTCCCTAGTCTGTAGCGGTGCATTGGATTCTTCCATCCTAAGTGCAGGACCCTGCACTTATCCTTATTGAACCTCATCAGATTTCTTTTGGCCCAATCCTCCAATTTGTCTAGGTCCTTCTGTATCCTATCCCTCCCCTCCAGCGTATCTACCACTCCTCCCAGTTTAGTATCATCTGCAAATTTGCTGAGAGTGCAATCCACACCATCCTCCAGATCATTTATGAAGATATTGAACAAAACCGGCCCCAGGACCGACCCCTGGGGCACTCCACTTGACACCGGCTGCCAACTAGACATGGAGCCATTTATCACTACCCGTTGAGCCCGACAATCTAGCCAGCTTTCTACCCACCTTATAGTGCATTCATCTAGCCCATACTTCCTTAACTTGCTGACAAGAATACTGTGGGAGACCGTGTCAAAAGCTTTGCTAAAGTCAAGAAACAATACATCCACTGCTTTCCCTTCATCCACAGAACCAGTAATCTCATCATAAAAGGCGATTAGATTAGTCAGGCATGACCTTCCCTTGGTGAATCCATGCTGACTGTTCCTGATCACTTTCCTCTCATGTAAGTGCTTCAGGATTGATTCTTTGAGGACCTGCTCCATGATTTTTCCAGGGACTGAGGTGAGGCTGACTGGCCTGTAGTTCCCAGGATCCTCCTTCTTCCCTTTTTTAAAGATTGGCACTACATTAGCCTTTTTCCAGTCATCCGGGACTTCCCCCGTTCGCCACGAGTTTTCAAAGATAATGGCCAAGGGCTCTGCAATCACAGCCGCCAATTCCTTCAGCACTCTCGGATGTAACTCGTCCGGCCCCATGGACTTGTGCACATCCAGCTTTTCTAAATAGTCCCTAACCACCTCTATCTCCACAGAGGGCTGGCCATCTCTTCCCCATTCTGTGATGCCCAGCGCATCAGTCTGGGAGCTGACCTTGTTAGTGAAAACAGAGGCAAAAAAAGCATTGAGTACATTAGCTTTTTCCACATCCTCTGTCACTAGGTTGCCTCCCTCATTCAGTAAGGGGCCCACACTTTCCTTGGCTTTCTTCTTGTTGCCAACATACCTGAAGAAACCCTTCTTGTTACTCTTGACATCTCTTGCTAGCTGCAGCTCCAGGTGCGATTTGGCCCTCCTGATATCTTTCCTACATGCCCGAGCAATATTTTTATACTCTTCCCTGGTCATATGTCCAACCTTCCACTTCTTGTAAGCTTCTTTTTTATGTTTAAGATCCGCTAGGATTTCACCATTAAGCCAAGCTGGTCGCTTGCCATGTTTACTATTCTTTCGACTCATCGGGATGGTTTGTCCCTGTAACCTCAACAGGGATTCCTTGAAATACAGCCAGCTCTCCTGGACTCCCTTCCCCCAGAATGCTGTGGGATGGGGGCTTGCGTCCAGCAAGGCCCAATGAGCAATTTCAAACATCTAATTGGGAAGGTGTCTAATACACCCATGAGGAAAGTGGGCAGGCAGCACGGATTCCAGGTGCTTAAATATACAGAGCCTTAAGAACTGGCTCTGTGGATGAGGGGAAAGCAGTGGATGTATTGTTTCTTGACTTTAGCAAAGCTTTTGACACGGTCTCCCACAGTATTCTTGCCAGCAAGTTAAAGAAGTATGGGCTGTATGAATGGACTATAAGGTGGATAGAAAGTTGGCTAGATTGTCGGGCTCAATGGATAGTGATCAATGGCTCCATGTCTAGAGCCGGTATCAAGTGGAGTCCCCCAAGGGTCGGTCCTGGGGCCAGTTTTGTTCAATATCTTCATAAATGATCTGGAGGATGGTGTGGACTGCACCCTCAGCAAGTTTGCAGATGACACTAAACTGGGAGGAGAGGTAGATACGCTGGTGGGTAGGGATAGGACACAGAGGGCCCTGGACAAATTAGAGGTTTGGGCCAAAAGAAATCTGATAAGGTTCAACAAGGACAAGTGCAGAGTCCTGCACTTAGGACAGAAAAATCCCAGGTTGGATATTAGGGAAAACTTTTTCACTAGGAGGGTGGTGAAACACTGGAATGCGTTACCTAGGGAGGTGGTGGAATCTCCTTCCTTAGAAGTTTTTAAGGTCAGGCTTGACAAAGCCCTGGCTGGGATGATTTAGTTGAGGATTGGTCCTGCTTTGAGCAGGGGGTTGGACTAGATGACCTCCTGAGGTCCCTTCCACAACCCTGATATTCTATGATTCTAACCAAGACTGGGCTGAAGCTACCCTACCTTTCTGGCAGCCTGACTTCAATTGGGCCATGAATGGGGTGTCCGAGGACGTGCTTCACCTCAGCTCATCTTCCACGCATGTCTGGGCTATAATGGAGCTGTGCTGAGCTCAGCCATCCAAACCGGCCCAGGGATGTGTGTTATGGGCACTGCTCATTTTGAATTTGGTGCCTGTGGTGAGGTGAACTCTCCGCACACTAGAGGGGAAGAGTTAACTCCGCACTGTGGGCTGAGGAGGCCATGCCCCCACCTACCTACTGGGTTTGCTCCATGGGCAGCACTAGTATACAAGGGAGCATCCCAGCTCAGTCTGAGCTGACAGCGGGGAAGGAAGGACTCTTCTTGCTGGCTCCAGCCTGGGATCAGCTGGAACCCCGGACCATGGAAGCTGGAGCTGCAGAGACCCAGGCCGACGGCCAAGTGCCTGTGGATGTTCGAGGGGGATCAGAGTCACTGGGAACTGCACACGCCAAAAAGCCCAGAGACCCCGACGACGTCTCAACTACAGATCCAAAGGATGTGGTAGGAAGTGGCCCGGGGGAACTAGCTATAGTCCAGTGGGAAGTTGGCGTGTTTCGATTGGGACCCCGCTGACTCAGGGGTGGGAAACTCTGCCACTGTTAGGGCCCTGGGCTGGCACCCTATGGAGCAGGGTGGGCCTGGGTGTCCCCCAACCCTCGGCTGACCCTCCCCTCTCACAGGTGGTGGTCCATTGACTCTCACCAGTAGGCCTTCCCATCCTGTGGCTCAGGGCAACTCTATTGACTTTGGCAACTAGGTCGTGCTGCCCTATGAATCAGGGTACACCCCACTGACTCTGGCCACTAGACCTCACTGCCCTGCGAATCAGTTACCCTATCTAACTAATTTTAGTTATTAGGTCTCACTGCCCCAAGGTAAAGGGCAGCTTGAGGGATGGGGTGAACTCACCCCGCACTAGATGGGGACCCCCACCTCAGCACAGCCCCTTTGTGGTTAGTGAATCATTCACAGCCTGGGTGGGGTTGCCAACCCTCCAGGATTGTCCTGTAGTCTCCAGGAATTAAAAATTAATCTTTAATTAAAGATTATGTCATATGGTGAAACCTCCAGGAATACGTCCAACCAAAATTGGGAACCCTGAGCCATTGCCTTGTTTTCTTTGGACAGATCCGTCATCTGTAAGGAATTACCAAATTGTTGGGATGAAGAATTTTCAGCCCCAGGGTTGTTGGCAAACTCCTAACCGGGACTGGTCCCTTCATTCTCCATGGCGACCTCATCCTGTGCCTTGGCTGGAGGCTGAAAGATCTGAAACAGGAGCAGAGCGACTAACACACACCTGCTGCTCCTAGGGTAAACATACCTTGGGGACTCAGATATTTTCTCTAGTGGATAGTGATTGTGAAAACACTGGTGGAAAGTGAATTATCTTTCGCAAGAATTGCAATGATTCTAATTTGGTGCTTTTTTTCACAACAATATTTGAAGAGTAATAAAAAAGTAATTCGCCAACAGCCGCCCTAAGAGTCAGGCTCCTAATGCAGGCCATGCATGGATGTTTGTTTTCAGTGGAAGCTGGCTGAGCAGCTCAATAGCTACATGTCACAGTGATGAATTCTCCTGAGTATCACACAGTGCAGTTATTGTAGATGATGAAACACACCAACCAATTGCTAATATAGCAATAGGCCACAGTGGGGTGGATACGTTGGCTGGCTAATGGGACATGCCTCATAATGCCCCCATCCCTTGGAGAAGAGCAGCAGTAGCTAAATAATGCACATCCTGGCATGACTCACTGCTATTAGTGTCTCTAGCTCCTTAATGTTACATGTCACTAAAAGAAACAAAACTGCTTTTTGTGGCTTTTATGCGAAATATCCTTCCACTGTGAAAAATGATTCCTGCTCCCAGGATAAGAGACAATAGTTTCCACCTCCTGTGATTTGATGGGATTCTCATGCTATTTGGTGTTTCCCTTAGAGCTCCAGATCCTGGAGTCCTGTGATTAAGTGATAATCCCACCTTCCATTTTAGGAATAAATTCAGTTTCTAGCCCTTGTGGTTGCACAGAAAAGTTTGAGAACATGGTCTCAGTGTATCCTGAAGGTTCAAACAGCAGGAGGCAAAGTTTTAGGCTAATCTGATGATTTTGCGGGAGGCTGCTACATGATTTTTGAATGCTTGAGCTTGGCCATGCGGGTTTGGCCTGTCTTTACATTTTTGAACTCCCACCCGGTGGTGGTGATGCAGTGCTATATGTTATGGTGCTGGAGGCCTGCAGAAATGATCTCAGGCTGGTAATTCTGTCACCACACTGAGCCTCCATGCCTGGGTGTGGTGCCCTGCCCAGGTCTGGGGCAGCCCAGCAGCAAGGGGGGTGGAGACTCACTGCAAAGTGACCCCTATGGCTCGCAGCACCCACTCTCGCATGGCACAGAGTGTGTATGTGTGTGTGTGTGTGTGGGGAGCCAGGCAAGTCCCTGGTGCCAATCTGTCTGTTGCAGGTGAGGGCACCGCTGCTGCTCGGGGGATAGGAGGTATGACGGCCTAGGCAGTGCCCCCTCTACCAGCCCATGGAGTAATACTGGGTGCTGCGAGCCATAGCTAAGTAGCCACTTGTTCCCCCGCAACTCTAATCTCCCCTAATACTGAGCTCCCAGCCTACATAACCTCCCCAGTGGCTCACCCTTCTGCCACCCCTAGCCCTGTGCTATGGCTGCCTGGCTAGTGGTCCTGGTACTGCCCAGAAAACTCCCCTGAGTCCCTGCCATCCCCACAGGACCCCCCTGGGCTCAGGTGTGCAGGTGTAGCTCCTGCTTAGCTGTGGCTGGGCCTTTCCCAATGGGGTGTAAATGATGGGCAAGCCCAGGATCATGGCAGCCAGTCCTCCCCACAGGGAAACTGCTCGGAGGAGTAGGCCAGTCCCAGGACTGGGTACCGCCTGCCAGAGACACAGCATCTGTCAGCCTTTGGGACCCCCTCCCTTCCCTGCCCCACAGCGAGGGGCCGACACTGACCCCACAGGGGGCGGGGGCAGTGGCTTTTGATGCCAGTATGGGATCGGGGAGGGAGGGAAGAAGGGACATGAGGGGGGATGGGTCTGTGTGACGGGTTAGAAGGTCAGGGTGGGCCAGCCAGGTGCAGATGAGGGGCATGGGCCCATGGGGTAGGTGGCAAATGGGCCATCACAGTGGGTCACCAAGGAGGGGTAAGGGGGCTGGGTCTGCAGTGGGTGCGGGATGGGCCCGTGCAGGGGGAGTGGGACAGGCTCCTGAACCGGCAAGAAGAGTGGTGCTCCCCAGCAGGTGGGCAGGTGGGCACCGGGCACTGGACCACCCCCCGCAGCAACACAACTCGGGGCAGGATCAGGGCTCGGCGTGTAGTGCCTGCTCCACGGCCAGCTGCAGGACACAGCAGGGTCAGGGTGTTGCTGGGGAGCTGCTACCCCCAGCCCCTGCTCACAGTCCGGCCTGTCCCCAAAGGGTTCTGCCCAGAACTGCGAGCTCCTGGCCCTTGGAGCCTGCCCAGCTCTGGGAGGCAGATACTAGCCTGGCTGTGGGGAAGCTCCAACCCAGCAATGCCCCCATCCCTCCCCCCGAGCCCAGTAATTCCTGCTCCCACAAACCAGGGAAGTCCTAGCCCCTCTCCCTGCAGCCCCAGTCTCCCTCCTGAGCCCCGCAACCCCTGCGGAGTTCAGGGAGACGAGCCGTTGACAGGCTGCTGCTGTCCTGCTTGTTCCCGATCCCTGGCTGGGCAGAGGTGTCCCACTGAGGACCCGCGCCATGGCTACTGGTTTGGCAGAGCCTGCTGGCCGTACCCAGACTTCACAACCCAGCTCTCCTTTATCCAGTGTGATTCATCCTCCCACCCCTGCCCTCCCAGGCTGCCTGCATTCCAGTGAGATTCCGGCAACTGGTGGGAAGGCGACCAAGGCAAAGAGGGTGAGAAATGTCCTAGATGAACTAACTCAGCACATTCATCCTGCTAAGAGCCAACCAAACAGCCAGTCACATGTGGCATAGATTACTCTGGGCACTCTCTTGAAGTCTTTAAATCAAAGTTGTGCATTTCTTTTTACAAATACATTCTAGCTCAACCGCAAGATATGGGCTGGATTCAGGAATCCCTGGGAGAGGTTCTCTGGCCCCCTGTGTTCTGCAGGATACCAGACTAGATGATCACAATGGTCCCTTCTGGCCTTAGAGTCTATGAACCTTGCATTCCTGCCTAATAGGCCATAAAAGCACCGGGGAGACATCACTTACACGGAGCAGTAATGGATCATTACCTGTGAGTTTCACACCTCTTCTCCTCAGCATGCTTGAAACTTGCATGCTCCTCAAGTCTGTCACGCTTTCATCGAAATACCCTAAATCAGCTCTGGAGGGAGCATCCCTCACCTGCTGTCTCAGCGAAGGAGTAATTGATGCATGTCAGATCACAGTGACTGTATTTCACAGTGCACACTCCATCTGGGACAGCGAATGATGGGGGGGGAGGGGGGAGCAGAGCTGGAGCTCTGCAAATCCTCTCCTCTCCTTCTAAGTCCTGAGCGGGAGCTGGGGGGACTGGGAAAGAGAGAGGCTGCAGTGCTTTGCCCAGATCTGAGGGCAACGTAGCTCCCAGTTCCCCCTTCTCTGGAGCTAGCTGCAGGCCTGATGTGGGGTCTTTGTTAGCCCAGGATATTCATTAAGAAGGAGGAATCATCACTAATACATTACTTGGATAGCTTAGCTCTTGGATATATCCAGCAGGCACCTGCCCGACTGTGTCAGCTGCTGATCAGAACTTGTGGATCTGCCTTGGGGTTCCACGGGTGGGGCCATCTAGAGGGCATCTCAGGCACTGGTGTAATTCGGTGTGTGGCAGCAGCAGGGGTTTGCATCCTCTTCTGCCCTGTTGTGGAAGTATGGGCCTCTGCCAGGCAGCCTGCTCCCATGGAAACCCGGATGCACATTGCAGGGGGTGGGTCTTTGACATCCTTCTAAAGACACTGGAAGGGAGAGGGGTATATTGGCTTCCTCTGCAGACCTGTTAATGTCAGAAGGATGTGGTAGGTAAGAGATAACTGGCTGATATTTGGATTGGGATGACAGTCACAGAGAGGAAACATTTAAACTTGGCCTGGACAGAGTCCTCACTGAGGGCTGGCACCTTTGTTTGGTTTGGGGGAGTGGCAATGAAAAAATCCTTCTGCACATGCTCAGGGGTCTCCACTAGGGTTTTATCAGCATGTAAAGGAGCCCTTACTTCTTCATTACATCACTGCACATCCTCCCTGCCTGATGTTAACAAAGAGCCTCAAGCCAGGACAGAGGCTGCTGGTGGAACAATTTGTAGGAGGGGGAGAGTAACTGTCTCATTGAGATACACCTTTGGGGGAAATAGGAAGCCCAATTCTTTGGCACAGCAAAACCCAACCCAAACCTCCTCCATGCATTGGAGAGCAGGGGAAAGAAGCAGAGCTCACCTTCTGGCTTTAGAGAACCTCTAAAAGGTGTTCAGAGCACAATCTAGACTAGACTAGATTAGACCCCTTAATGGTGGAGAAGGAAACAGATTAAATAAATAGATTTCTGATGTGTTTATTCTTATTGGGCCAGATCCTCAGCTAGTGTAAATCAGCATAGCTCCAGTGACATAAACACTGATTTACACCAGTCCAGGATCTGCCCTATTTTGTTTGAAATGGTTCCCCCATCCTCTCGTTGAAGCAAATATTAGTTTTCAGTGGCTGTAAGAAAAGCAGTAAGAGTCACTCCATGATTAGCAGATGGGTTTCAATTGCTTCCATTTTCCAATGGAAATTTGCTTAGTTAGCACATTGGTATTAGTAACAGCAAAGTAAATTTATGGAGAAGGAACATTCACAGGTCTCTGAATTATTGTTGTAATAATATAGTGTAAGCCTGCACTACCAAACAATTGGTTTAGTTGTTTTACATTTTATGGCAGAGATGATTTAAACCTCAAGTGGGAAATAAACTCGGAAGGTGTGATGTGTATAATGGGGAAAATATGTTAAGACTCTACACCAGTGCAGGAAGTGTAACTTATGTATCAGGAATGGTTGTTTCAGCTGTTTTGCCAAGTGAGGGATATAATTTTACTGATTCAACTGAGTTTAGCTGACAAAAGTGTGTGAAGCAGAAAATGCCCAAGGTGTTCATGTTGAATGTTCTCTGGAAGTTTGTAAAATGTGTGTCACTCCTATAAGCTGCCTGCTTCTGCAGAGGAAATGGTGGTATGAAACTGTCCTTCTATTAGTCTAAGATGTGTTGAACATTGCTGGAATCCAAACATTTAAGAGGCACAGGCCAAATTCTACCCTCTCCTTGTGACACCCACAGGAGATGTGTTGGGAGGCCCAAGGCTTGTGACTCCAGACAGTCAGAAAATGAGTGTTTTTCCCGTGGAAAATTTCAATAAAAATGAAAAAAAAAATTTCAGTAAAAAATCAGAAAACAAAATATTTCAGCCCAAACCCAAAATATTACAGCTGAAAACAGAAATATTTCTGCTCTGAAATGCCACTGAGGTGACCCATGGGGGCTTTAGTTCAGATGCCTCAAGCTTCTATTCTCCTCTTTGGGTCAGATTCCCTGGTCAGACTACATCTCCCATGATGCACTACAGTCTCCCCTCTTGGTGAAGGGAGGTGGCAACATGGCAGTCATATGACCACAGTGCATCATGGGAGATGAAGTCCTGCTGGGGGAGGTGCCCGGCCCATGGAAGAGAATGGGGACATGAGGAAATGAACCTACAATTCCCATAAGACACTATGGCAACTTTTCAGACATTTAAGGATCCGAATATTGTAGTTCTGTGATGTTCAGGTTTGTGGTTCTATGATGTTTCAATTAAAAATCAAAATTTCCTTTGGAAAGCAGACATTTTTTCACAAAAATATTCATTTACTCAAACCCCCAATTTTTCATCAAAAAACAGTTTTGACTGAAAATTTTTGACCAGCCCTCTTGTGCAGGAGACTGTTATGTTGTTTGAAACAGTGATGCCTTTATTTGCCATGACCTTTGTATTTCTAGGACTGCTACCTGTCTGCCGAGACAGCTGACGTTTGTTCATGTAGTGCATGTCCCCTGTTGCAGAGGACATACTTACACTGCTCTCTCTTTCCTAAAACTTTGCTCTTATTCTTCTTGTCGCTTTTCGTAATCTAAAATAACAGACCTTCAGGATGGAAAGTAGTTCCTAGTGTATGGAAAGGTAAAACAAAACTAGCGAAGCAATAGTGTACATTCTGTATCCTACACATTCATAGGCAACATTATGTATATACAAAAAGAACAGGAGGACTTGTGGCACCTTAGAGACTAACCAATTTATTTGAGTATAAGCTTTCGTGAGCTACAGCTCACTTCATCGGATGCATACTGTGGAAACTGCAGAAGACATTATATACACAGAGACCATGAAACAATACCTCCTCCCACCCCACTCTCCTGCTGGTAATAGCTTATCTAAAGTGATCATCAAGTTGGGCCATTTCCAGCACAAATCCAGGTTTTCTTACCCTCCGCCCCCCCTCCCCCCCACACAAACTCACTCTCCTGCTGGTCATAGCCCATCCAAAGTGACCACTCTCTTCACAATGTGTATGATAATCAAGGTGGGCCATTTCCTGCACAAATACAGGTTCTCTCACCCCCTCACCCCCCTCCAAAAACCACACACACAAACTCACTCTCCTGCTGGTAATAGCCTATCGAAAGTGACCACTCTCCTTACAACGTGCATGAAAATCAAGGTGGGCCATTTCCAGCACAAATCCAGGTTTTCTCACCCCCCCCCCACCTGGATTTGTGCTGGAAATGGCCCACCTTGATTATCATACACATTGTAAAGAGAGTGATCACTTTAGATAAGCTATTACCAGCAGGAGAGTGGGATGGGAGGAGGTATTGTTTCATGGTCTCTGTGTATATAATGTCTTCTGCAGTTTCCACAGTATGCATCCGATGAAGTGAGCTGTAGCTCGCAAAAGTTTATGCTCAAATAAATTTGTTAGTTTCTAAGGTGCCACAAGTACTCCTGTTCTTTTTGCGATACAGACTAACATGGCTGCTACTCTGAAACCTGTCATTATGTATATAGTCATACAATATTTTAAAGAAAGTACTTTCGCAGGTAGTGAAGGTAACATTTGAATGTTAGTAAAAGCATGTGAGGATAGGTTATTTGAGAACTATAAATTAGCTATTCTCTTACACAAAAGAAGCATCAAAACAAGAAATTATCGGGGGCTAGCGGGGAGGGAAACCCGCCACTATAAATGCCAAATCCTGATTGTTCTGTACTGGTTAACTTTTAGATGGGTGTAATTATTAGAGCTGTGCAGAGAGAGGGAATTCCAACCACCTCAGTAATTATTAATTTTCAGTGTGACCATATTCATGCCACGTGACACATTGGCAAAGCCTTACAACCAGTTTGCAGGGGTGGGTCGATGACATGTCATCTATGTCCATTTCATCTCACACACATTCTGCATACACTTGTGTGTGTTCAGTGTAGGATGTACATATGCAAGCTGCCAGTCACTTGTGACCAATTTTGAACCTGTGTGCAAAACACCAAGATTGGCATCAGAAATGTAGGGAATAATTCAACAATAGTTGTGTTTTGTCATGATATTCAGCAAATGTTTTCCAGTTCAGAATAGATTTATAAATAGTAAAGCTGGTTTGGGAATATTTTGCAAAAATATCTGACATCCACTGCATTCTGGACCAGAACTTGAGCTCGTATAAATCAGTGTCATTTCACTGTTTCAACTATCACCCCCTGAGACTCTGGCCCTCTATGCTTGGCGGATACTCTTTGGCCACGCTTAGTTATTGAAAGAGTGAATGTTGACACTGATTAGTTTCACTGGAGTGTCATCCTCTTACACCACTGCTGACTTTGTCCTGATGAGCATCTTTCTCTGATCAAACAGCTTGAGATATACACAATGATAAATTAATGCTCAGGGCTGTATCTGTCTCCAAAGGAAAATAAAATAATCTGATCATAGGGAGCTGGTACATGTGTGGTGACACAGTTATTACAATTTATAATGCCACAGAGGGACAAGAATAGCGAAAGAGTCACTGGAACGCTGCTGCAATGAACAGGGCCCCATCCTGCAAACAGCAGGAATTTTACTCATCCCACAGAACTCTTGTTGGGTAAGTAAAATTTCTCATGTATCTAGGGTCAGGCTCCAAACTACAGCAAGTATAGCAGGATGAAAAGAAGAGCTCTTCTGAGAGGCTATATTGTTGCTGAAAAGTTATGGGAGTTGATGGTATTATTCCAGAAACATGTGACTGTGTCTCCAAGGGGATGCACCAGGGCCGAGTCAAGCTGACACCGTCAGCATTTCCTGATGCTGGGGTGTTTACATTCCAAAACGAACCTCTCTTTTTTGCATTTTAATTTTGCTAAAAACAGGTAAGAACAGTAAACCAGAGGTTTGGAGCTACAGGCATCCCGAGCAGCCAATCTCATGGGTTTGGGGCTACAGGCGTCTCCTGTGGTGCTCAGAAGCAGGAATCGAAACATTTCTGCCCTGTTCCTTGGTGCCAGTGAACGGATCTGATTACCAATTTTAAATTAAAATATTTCCATTCCATTTCCAATACATCAAAGAATAGTCTAAAAACTAATTAAACTCTCTGTGTCTGCAGTGAGGCCATCACAACGTTAATGGCTCATTATCAGATCTGGAGCCTCATAACATTCTCAGGCCTCATTTCTTCCTTGGAGGAACCCAGTGAGAGACTTGTTTATTTTTCTACTGGCTCAGAGTGACTATAAAGCAAGTGAGCTGGGGACCAAGGAGGAAATAAAATCTGCAGGCTGGAGTCACTTCTTGCTGTTGTCCACTTGGCAGCACCATAGAGTCTCTCTGTTCCAGATAGGAAAGCCAGAATAGAAAGGATATGGTCCAGGGCCAGCTCTTCCCCTTCATCAGGGGATGGATGGGACAATCACAGACTCACCCCTGTGGTTTAATGTTAACTAGTGATGAGTCAGCTATGAAAGCTTTGAAAGCGGTTCATGAGCCCCTAAAATGCCTGGGGTAATATTTGTCCCTGGTGCTTACTGACCCCATGGAGTTATCCCTGGGATCAGTTTGGCCCTCTCCAAAGCTCTGTGGGCTGGTCTGGAAACCCCAGGAGCACAGGCTGCCTCTTCAGAGTCCTGGCACTGGGAACAGCTTCCCTTGGCTTATTCTGGCCCATTCCTCCCACCCAAACCAGGAAGTGCGTTTGACACATGGCGCATCCCCAAACAAACAAAAGCAATCTGAGCTCTTCTGAACCTCAGCAACAGATCTGGAGTTTGGGGGCGGGACATCCTGCTCATTAGGTCAGAGCCAGACTGTGGGCTTTCCAGCCACGTTTGAATTAGCCCAACATCTGGAGCTCGTGTCACTCTGAGGCAGCCCAGGCTGGGGGTTAGGCTGCCCCAGTGGGATTGGCAGAGTGGGGGGTCTCTGCCACTTCCCTGCCGTGTGATTGTGAGGCCAGTGTCTTTGCCGGGGTAGGCGAAGTTAAACAGGACTGGGTCCATTTCTTGCTCCCTTTGTCTACCATGGGTACCTGAGTGCTACCATACTAATGTTTACGGTATGTGGTGACAGCACAGCAGGGTAGTGTGACTTCCATCTACCCCCTGCATCTTGCTTTCCTGCCCCCCCACTGTGGTTTGATCCTTGTCAGAGCATGTTCCCCACTGGCTTTTGGATTTCTGGGCTTGTTTTCTTGGGTGCTCTCTCTGAGCAGGTGTGCAGGCAGCCGCGGGAAAGCTTTGTAACACAACACTGAAAAAGCCCATTTGATGAATCCAGAGCTCCACGAAGCAATGTATCTCCTGACAGCTGGCTGCGTGAGGAATCACGGAGGCATCAGCTGCAGGACGAGACGCATACGTGTTAGCTGCAGTTGGCACATGTCACGACCTCAGACAGCCACCAGCCTGCAAACACACTGAGCCACATCCATCAGCAGACAGTTTGGAAACAGGGTGAGTCCTCATCTCTGAGGAGCCGAGCGAAGATGTGTGCAGTCCTGTTACACACATAATGACACCTGCCACCATGTTTCCCCACCTCTTGGTACCCACAGCACCTCTCCATGTTGTGGTACCTCCCTGCTTGTGTGAGGCTCCATGACTGCTTGTGACCCCATTCCAGGGATGGAGCTAGCAGCTCAGCACGGAGAAAGGCAGCACCAGGGAAATATACTCAGGGATGACGAGAGGAGAGCAGACAGTGGAACCCAATGGGGCAGGACAGGAGCCAGGATGGGAGGAGACCCCCCGGAGGCCAGGATGGGACCGAGAAGAGAGAACAAGACAATCCAGTGGCTGTGCCTAAGGCTGCCTTGCAGCCCCGCTCGCTTGGCTGATTGCATTCTCTGGTGGATGAGTGAAGATCAGAGCTTGGATGGGGTGGAGCCAGCACCAACCACTGCCTGCTGGCTCCGCTGCCCTGCACTGCGGGTGGGCTCCCCTCCAGCCTGTAGCAGTGTGGGGAGGGAGCAGAAAGGGTCTCTTAAAGCACCAGACCCTCACTTCCCCCAGCCTGAGCAAAGCCTCTTGTCACCTCCAGCAGAGTGGGCTAGGAGATATTTTCTCTGGCCACTAAGTTTTTGTGACAATTTTCAAAGGCCATTGTAAGGCACCCACCCCAGTGAGGAGCAGGAAGTGGAGCAGGGGAAGAGGGGGTAGAACACACCAGTCAGGGCAGCAAATGGCAATTTAGCATCATGTAGAAGGAGAATTAAAGGGCCACTCTCTCAGGGCAGGAGTAGCCCGGCAGCCTGAGCTCCGTTCTAGGCAGCTCAGACCTGCAGGACACTAGCTCCCTGTCCCAGTCTCCTGCAGCTGGCTCCAAGCCCTGGCTCGCCCAGCATATTCCCATCCATCAGCCCTGCTGGGGCACACAAGCTGCCCAGCCATGCAGAAGGGCACTCCCTAAGGATTCCAGGCGCTGGGCCAGGCAGATGGGCCATTGCAGGCACTGGAGAGAGCAGAAGAACAGCAGCAGCGTAAAGTGCAAACAGGGCCTTGTATGTGCAGCCCCCTGCACCGGAGCGAATGTCACCCCAGGAGACCTTCACCGCGGCATCTGCAGTTTTCACATCCCAGATTCCCATGAGCCAAATCCTGCACCTTCGGCAAATCCCGCTGATTTCCATAGGAGCTGCAGCTCAGCCCCTCTCGGGATCTGATCCTGCCCATTCACCTCTCAGCTATGACTTTAGCCCCTAGAAAGCGGGGCCTACAGTGGGTTCAGGCCACATCAGGGTTATCAGACTAGTGCCAGGAGGGGTCATTAGTGGGGAAGGGTGACTGGATTTGAGTAAAACAAGAATGATGAGTGGAGATCTCACATCTGCACTAGCTCGCCTGGAAGTCCTGGGCTGGAGGCAGGATTCCCTGCTGGGTTCCCCAGCCTGCATTATGCAGGACAACAGACTCAATGGGCTTCTGACCTTAACATCTATTTGCTGCCCCAGAACTTGGTTAATACAGAGTGCAGGGTGTCTGGCAGTGCCTGCCTGCAGGCCCTTCCAGCCCTTCCAGCACGTGGAGTGTATTGATACTTAAGCCAATGAGAGCAAACCGTTACAGTGAAACAAACTTAGATCACAGAATCATAGATGATTAGGGTTGGAAGAGACATCAGGAGGTCATCTAGTCCAACCACCTGCTCAAAGCAGAACCAATCCCCAACTAAATCATCCCAGCCACGGCTTTGTCAAGCCAGGCATTAAAAATCTCTAAGGATGGAGATTCCACCACCTCCCTAGGTAACCCATTCCAGCTTCACCACCCTCCTAGTGAAATAGTGTTTCCTAATATCCAACATAGACCTCCCGCACTGCAATTTGAGCCCATTGCTCCTTGTTCTGTCATCTGCCACCACTGAGAATAGCCGAGCTCCATCCTCTTTGGAACCCCCCTTCAGGTAGTTGAAGGCTGCTATCAAATCCCCCCTAAATCTTCTCTTCTGCAGACTAAATAACCACAGTTCCCTCAGCTTCTCCTCATAAGTCATGTGTTCCAGTCCCCTAATCATTTTTGTTGCCCTCCGCTGGACTCTTTCCAATTTGTCCACATCCCTTCTGTAGTGGGGCCCCCAAAACTGGATACAATACTCCAGATGTGGCTTCACCAGTGCCGAATAGAGGAGAATAATCACTTCCCTCAGTCTGCTGGCAATGCTCCTACTAATGCAACCCAAAATGCCATTAGCCTTCTTGGCATCAAGGGCACACTGTTGACTCATATTCAGCTTCTCGTCCACTGTAATCCCCAGGTTCTTTTCTGTAGAACTACTGCTTAGCCACTCGGTCCTCAGCCTGTACCGGTGCATGGGGTTCTTCCGTCCTAAGTGCAGGACTCTGCACTTGTCCTTGTTGAACCTCATCAGATTTCTTTTGGCCCAATCCTCCAATTTGTCTAGGTCACTCTAGACCCTATCCCTACCCTCCAGCTTATCTACCTCTCCCGCCAGCTTAGTGTCATCTGCAAACTTGCTGAGGGTGCAATCCATCCCATCATCCAGATCATTAATGAAGATGTTGAACAAAATTGCCCCAGGACCCACCCCTGGAAATAAAGAGTTCAAATGACCGATGGTCTTAGCTCTGCCCCTGGATCTGGCAGGAGTCCCTGGGAATTTACTGTTTCAGGATCGACTCAAATCTTTGCCCTAGGCAGGATATGATCCCAGGATGTCCCTGGAATTTCAGAGAAGCTGAGACCCCTCTTGTCACTCATCTTTCCACAGCCATGTCTGCGTCTGGCCTGGAGCTGGGACCATCTGAAATCTCACCACAAAAGCTGCTTCTGGCAAGATTGGCTGCCCCAGTGAATTCAGAGAAGGGTGAGCTGAGAATTCAGGCCTTTGGGGTTTTCTCCAGACTTAACCCCCAGCCTGTGGAGCATTGCCAGCACTGTTGGGGCACACTGACTGCAGCCGCAGCCCTGCAAGGTGCTCCTCACTCAGCTCCCATTGAAGCCAGTGGCCTTTGAAAATGAGGAGCTAGCATCACCCAGCACCAGGCCCCATGTCTGCAAGCTCATGGGGACGGGCTGTGCCGCCCTTCTAATAGTGCATAGAGTCATAGAATATCAGGGTTGGAGGGGACCTCAGGAGATCATCTAGTCTAACCCCCTGCTCAAAGCAGGACCAATCCCCAATTTTTGCCCCAGATCCCTAAATGGCCCCCTCAAGGATTGAACTCACAACCCTGGGTTTAGCAGGCCAATGCTCAAACCACTGAGCTATCCCTCCCTCCTACGTGCACCATCCTAATAGCAAAAGCTGCCCCCAGACCCTAAGAGAAGGGAAATCTAGAACCCCCTTGGAGGATGGGCTGGTCTCACACGGGGGAGGTAAATTGCGGGGGCTCTCCCCTGGTTGTGCCGGGGCACATAGCCAGTCGTGTTGTTCAGCTGGTGTCTGTGAGGTTACTTGCCACCACTCCTGCTCCCCCCATCCCGGCACGGCAAATGCAGCCCCGGTGTGTCTGCAGAGGGACAGTTTTCTCAAACAAACCCCCCATTTCTAAAGAACTGAACCCCCACCCAGAGCTGGGCTTGGGGCTGTGGGTCACAGCGCAGCTGCTGTCAGAATAAAAGCCCCTCCATTTCTCGCCTCACTGGAGGAAGGGATGGGGGTTCCACAAACATTTCATGCATCCGGCTGGCGAATCTCTCAAAAGGTTTGTCTGCACAGTGGGGACAGGGTGGTGGTGGGGGGTCTTTTATCCGCTCAGCAGCATCTGGGAAGGATTAACCTTTGCTGGGGCTCGCCTTCCCACCTGCTCCGGTGCTTTGCTGACACATGAGTTCTCCTGCTCTCCAGGGAGCACTCCAGCACTTTGCTGACTTCCATTTCCACAGCCTGGAAACTTTGCGTCACACCAGCTCTGGAGAACAGCTGCTGCAGGTGAACACTGATAATGAGCCGGACTACTTAACAATGCGCCCTGGAGTGGGCTGTGGCTGCAAACGAGGGGAAGGGCATGGAGGAGACGGAGCTTGTGGCAATTAAAAAGCGGGAATTAAATGGGATCACAGAGAGGCCCTCCTTTCAGGGCTAGAAGTGCTAACTGGGGTCTGAGCTCGGCTCTTCAGACTAATCCTAGTCCCAGCTGGCTATCTCAGCATAGCCCAGCTCTCAGCCTCCCATCCCAGTGCAACTCAGCCCCCAAAGCAATCTTGCCAGCAAAGCACAACCCTGAGCCTCGCATCCTAGCACAGCCCATCCCTTGAGACCAGCGAGACCAGCCCGGGAGGCGCCAAGCCCAGCTTCCCCCGGCCTGAGCCCACCCTGCGAGGTGTCTCCTGACAGATGTGCCAGCTGGATGTTTGGACAGGTCTGCAGACCGGCACAGCCGTGGGCTGTGGTGGGGCCCGGCCCGCTCTGTGTTGTCAGGACGAGTTTATCACCTTTTCAGTCATTACAATGCAGGGGTCGTTCATCTCGCTACAAGCTGCCGCCGCCGCCGCTTGCTCTGCCTGGCCTCAGTTTGCTTGGAAATGTACACTAGCCCAGAGAACGAAGGCTCGTCTGCTTCGGAATGGAAAGCCAAGACTGACGAGACGAGCCCCCCAGCCCACACCTCCCACCCTACACCCCCCACCCATACGTACCCCTGCCTCCACTTATATCCACCACACTTGTGCACCCACCCAGGCCACCCCACTCGTACCTTCAACCCCACCCCATGCGACCCCCTCGTACCCCAAACCCCCACTCGTACCCCAACCCCACCAGCCCACCCCACCCCACTCGTATCTTCAACCCCACCCCATGCTACCCCACTCGTACCCCACCCCACCTGTACCCCCAACCCCACCACCCCATTCTTCCCCACTTCACCTCACCCCACTGACACCTTCCAACCCCACCATCCCGTCTCACGCCATCCCCCACCCCACTCCACTAGACTCCACTCATATGTCCCAGCCCCACACCTCTCTCCACTCCACCCAGGCTTCCCAACCCTCCCCACACTGTCTCCCCCCATCCTACCCCACCCACACCTTGCAACCGTCCCCACCACCACGAACATGGGGGCCCAGTTCTCCCCTCCTTCCATTCACTGTGCTCCCTGGAAGAGGCAGCCGAGGACTCTTTCCCGCCCTGTCACAGCCGGATGGCTAGGTGAGCGGCACAGCCCCCCCTTACCATGCCCTGAGGAGGAAGAGGGACATTTGGGCCCTGCCCCGTGTGGAAGGCTGGTGTACAAGTCGGGCTGTAGATTTAGGACTCCCTCCCTACACCCCTCATCTCTGAGTGAAGCTCTCTTGAGGGTCAACGGGGGCTCTGCACAAAACAGGGGCAGCTGAGGGCCCGTGGGAGGGAACAACCCCTGGTCGTTAGTTCAGTGCCCATTGTCATATTGAGCATCACTGTGGTGTGTAGCGGGGAGCTCTGCCCCCCTGTAGGCCACTGCTTTGCCTTCTCCAGCCTCCTGTCTAGGGGCCTGACCCCTTGGCCGTGCCAGGGGAAGTGTTTTCCTACACTCCCAGTCTACATCTGTGAGGCAGGACCATGGCCAGCCAACCAGAGCCAGGTGGCCAGAGCAGAGTCCATTTCTAGCAGCGATTAGACCTGATGAATTGGGAGCTGAGAAGGTGCTAAGGGAGGGATTTGAGCCACTGGATACCAGCAGCCGAGGGGCGGCGAAGGAACCAGCTTTGAGCGCTGGCCCGCATGGGGAGAGGAAGATCTGCATTTCGACACGTGCTTTCTGAACAATCCATCTGGCTCCCGATGCCCGGGTGTCTCATCGTGAACGCCACCTGCCTCGTCTGGGATTACGCCAACTAATTAGGAACCGCAGTTCTCTTTCTCTGCCTCTTTAAAAATGGTGTTTGCTTTTGTTAAATGCTGCCGTGGTCGGCCTGTGCTTTTATATTAATCCCTAACTACTGTAACTGTGTGTTTCAGAGAGAGATTTGTCGAGACTAATTCTATTACTGGCCGATGTTTGCTTTAAGCTTCTATCTATTATAGATGAAACACACGCCAGCAGTCAGAGCAACCAGCCCAGCGACTACCCTCTGGGCACAGCACAATCCCCTCGCCCCTCGGCGCCCTGCTGAGGGAGAGAGAGTTACCCCACCCTTACCTACTGCCCCACTGGAAAACAAGGCACCTGGAGCCATGCCGTGGCCTTGGCTACAGCAAATGATCTGGCAATGGGGCATGGAAGGCAGAAGCAGCCTCACTATTTGAAAGGGATGAAATTTTAGAGCTGTGCTTCTACCACATCCTCAGCATCAGGGCTGGGCCTTTTGGGGCCCTGTCCAAAATGAGGTGAAGGGTTTGATTCAGATTTCTGCCCCCCAAGATGGCACCACCCACCCTGAGATTGTCAGCTGCCTATGAGCACTCTACTTGGAATGCTACTGTTTGCAGGAGGAAGCATGGGGCATTCTGTCTGGTTTTCTATCACACTTGATTTTCTAGGAAGATGCAACAGGAGGCTAAATGAATCCAGTGCAATAACATAAGCTCAGCGGTCACCCCTAGAAACATGCCAATTACCTTTGATAACTGAATAAGGCTGCCTCTGTATTTGGAGATCTTGCACTTGGTAACTATAGAGAATGATTCAGATACTGAGGGCAGCCTCAGTGTTAAAAGTAAAACTGCTCAATTTTTAAGGACTGTCACTGCTCAGATGTCTGTTTCTAGGCCAGACCCTTCCTGGCCTCTTTCCCCTTGTACCTAAAATTTGTGGCACCTAATGGATGGTGCAAATAGCACCCAGAAATATGGTGCTGAACAAAATTATATCTGCAATTATTTGGAACACAAACTGGCATTATGGGAAGGGAGATCAAGGTTTGTGAAATCTAGCCTATAATATGAAGCTATGGGCCCCGCATGTGAAGCCCCAAGCCCGAGGACATGTTTGAACGGTCAGATCTGGGTTTAGATGCCTTTGCTCAGGCCCATGTCTTCTGGCATGAGACAGCTTGGCATCAAGCTGCCCCTGCACCAACTAGAACATGCGACTGGCCGGCCTGTCTTGCTACCTTCCCTCCATGCTTCCCTTCGCTCTGAAGTCCCCTGTGTTCTCTTCCCTCAGGCTGTCCAGGGCCTTTTCCCAGCCCACTCAGCTGGGTTTCCTTTCTAACTCCTCTTCCCTCTGGGGCCTTGTCTGCTTCTCCCACCTCGCCTTACATTAGTTCAGACTTTTCTCACGCCACACTCTCTCGTCTTCCCTGGAAAGGTCCATGCAGCCCTGGGCTAGGACATCTTCAGCGCCCACCTGCTTTGCTGCTGCTGGAGCTGTTCTTAGCCAAAGCTTCCTTCGTGCCCTGCACTAAGCTGAGGCAGTGACCTCTGCTGAGCCTCCATGCTGGCAGCCTCCAGTTGACCTCATGCTACTGGGTGCGCAATGCACGCTGGGATGGGCCAAACCCCAGCGAGTACCCATCCCGTGAAGGTTCAAAATGGGCCCAGCTGAACAGGGAGAGGAAAGGGATCTCCACAAGCAGAAGAGCATGGAGTCTGCAGAAGCCTTTGGGTTTTGTTGGGGAGACAGACACCAGCTAGTGCTGTGGAAAGGGGGTCCCTGGTTCCCCAGTGGTTCCCTGCTGTCAGTGTAGACAGCAGCGCTGGTGTGTGCCCTGCGTTCCTATCTTCGTCACCGCGTCCCTTCCTCCTCCTGGTGGGCTGCGCTGTCAGTCCTGGAAACCTAGGAGCACCGCCTGCGAGAAGCAGTGGATTCAGCTGTCAGGAGTGATTGATCTGGCTCTGGCTGGAATCAGTCATGCTCCTCCAGGAGGGGATCACGGCAGAATTAGCCCTTGGTGGCTGACATATGTTTTTGTCTGCATCTCTGACACCTGTGCAATATGACAAAGGGCTGACTCCACACACCACCAGCCCCTCCCATTTCCCCTGCCCTTCCCGCCCCCCGGGCGCCAGCAGAGACATTTGTAAATGTGTCAGATTCAGTATTTTATGCTCGACACTAGTGCTGCTGAGTGCAATCAATCTGGGTTAGATCTGACCTTCCCTGAGAGATGGCAGCCAGGCCGGGAAATACACAGAATCAATCAGAGCATCCTAAGCCTGTGAGACCATCGCACCGGTAGGGAGGGGGCCTGTGTGTCTTGGTTCTTCTCCCTTCTCTTCCCAGAGCCCTGCCTTGCTTTCTCCTCTGTCCACTTCTGCTCCTAGATTATGGCCTCCCATTCAGGCAGCACCTGCCACTTGGGAGGATCCAAAGTGCTAGGCCAGCTGGGATCACCTTACCCACCAGGGCCTTGTAGCCCCCTCCGATCTGCCTGCCTCTCTTCCCCTGCAGCCCTACACCCTAATAGGCACTGGTCCTGTTAAATAGACCCGCAGTGATCATACTGCATCGAACAGCCTGGCCATACTTTCCTGCTTCAGCCAAGAACCATGGTAGCTCCCTGCCCCCACAAACTGACAAAAAGCCACCCATGCTGCACCCCACCACTACAGAGAGAAACACTCCAATGCCACACCCCTCTACCCTAACAGACCTACACAGGCTGCACCAACACAGCGACTGCCCCATGCCCGTGTGATAACACTGGATTCAGTTCAGGGAAGGCAGCATAATCTAGTGCTCAGAGCACAGGCCTTGGCACCAGGAGAGCTGGAGCCTCTGCCAGCCTCATGTCACCTTGGGGAGGTCACTTCACGGCTCCATGCCTCGGATCTCCCACCTGTCACAGGCGAGAATCATAGAACCATAGAATATCAGTTGCCTGTTCTCAGGAGGTCATCTAGTCCAGCCCCCTGCTCAAAGCAGGACCGATCCTCAACTAAATCATCCCAGCCACGGCTTTGTCAAGCCTGACCTTAAAACCTCTAAGGAAGGAGATTCCACCACCTCCCTAGGTAACACATTGCAGTGTTTCACCACCCTCCTAGTGAAAAAGTTTTTCCTAATATCCAACCTAAACCTCCCCCACTGCAACTTGAGATCATTACTCCTCGTTCTGTCATCAGCTACCACTGAGAACAGTCTAGAGCCATCCTCTTTGGAACCCCCTTTCAGGTAGTTGAAAGCAGCTATCAAATCCCTCCTCATTCTTCTCTTCCGCAGACTAAACAATCCCAGTTCCCTCAGCCTCTCCTCATAACTCATGTGTTCCAGTCCCCTAATCATTTCTGTTGCCCTCCGCTGGATGCTTTCCAATTTTTCCACATCCTTCTTGTAGTGTGGGGCCCAAAACTGGACACAGTACTCCAGATGAGGCCTCACCAATGCCGAATAGAGGGGAATGATCACGTCCCTCGATCTGCTGGCAATGCCCCTACTTATACATCCCAAAATGCCATTGGCCTTCTTGGCAACAAGGGCACACTGTTGACTCATATCCAGCTTCTCGTCCACTATAACCCCTAGGTCCTTTTCTGCAGAACTGCTGCCGAGCCATTCGGTCCCTAGTCTGTAGCGGTGCATGGGGTTCTTCTGTCCTAAGTGCAGGACTCTGCATTTATCCTTGTTGAACCTCATCAGATTTCTTTTGGCCCAATCCTCCAATTTGTCTAGGTCCCTCTGTATCCTATCCCTACCCTCCAGCGTATCTACCTCTCCTCCCAATTTAGTGTCATCTGCAAACTTGCTGAGGGTGCAATCCACGCCATCCTCCAGATTATTAATGAAGATATTGAACAAAACCGGCCCCAGGACCGACCCTTGGGGCACTCCACTTGATACCGGCTGCCAACTAGACATGGAGCCATTGATCACTACCTGTTGAGCCCAACGATCTAGCCAGCTTTCTATCCACCTTATAGTCCATTCATCCAGCCCATACTTCTTTAACTTGCTGGCAAGAATACTGTGGGAGACCGTGTCAAAAGCTTTGCTAAAGTCAAGGAACAACACATCCACCGCTTTCCCCTCATCCACAGAACCAGTTATCTCATCATAGAAGGCAAATAGATTAGTCAGGCATGACTTGCCCTTGGTGAATCCATGCTGACTGTTCCTGATCACTTTCCTCTCCTCTTCCTCTCCTCTAAGTGCTGCAGAATTGATTCCTTGAGGACATGCTCCATGATTTTTCCAGGAACTGAGGTGAGGCTGACTGGCCTGTAGTTCCCAGGATCCTCCTTCTTCCCTTTTTTAAAGATGGGCACTACATTAGCCTTTTTCCAGTCGTCCGGGACTTCCCCGGATCGCCATGAGTTTTCAAAGATAATGGCCAATGGTTCTGCAATCACATCCGCCAACTCCTTTAGCACTCTCGGATGCAGCACATCCGGCCCCATGGACTTGGTGCTCGTCCAGCTTTTCTAAATGGTCCTGAACCACTTCTTTCTCCACAGAGGGCTGGTCACCTCCTACCCATGCTGTGCTGCCCAGTGCAGTAGTCTGGGAGCTGACCTTCTTCGTGAAGACAGAGGCAAAAAAAGCATTGAGTACATTAGCTTTTTCCACATCCTCTGTCACTAGGTTGCCTCCCTCATTCAGTAAGGGGCCCACACTTTCCTTGACTTTCTTCTTGTTGCTAACATACCTGAAGAAACCCTTCTTGTTACTCTTAACATCTCTTGCTAGCTGCAACTCCAGGTGTGATTTGGCCTTCCTGATTTCACTCCTGCATCCCCGAGCAATATTTTTATACGCTTCCCTGGTCATTTGTCCAATCTTCCACTTCTTGTAAGCTTCTTTTTTGTATTTAAGATCAGCAAGGATTTCACTGTGAAGCCAAACTGGTTGCCTGCCATATTTACTATTCTTTCTACACATCGGGATGGTTTGTCCCTGTAACCTCAATAAGGATTCTTTAAAATACAGCCAGCTCTCCTGGACTCCTTTCCCCCCATGTTATTCTCCCAGGAGATCCTGCCCATCAGTTCCCTGAGGGAGTCAAAGTCTGCTTTTCTGAAGAGGGTGGTGTATGTGTGATTGCTGGATGCAGTGCATTTGTAACCGTGTTGGTCCCAGGATATCAGAGACAAGGTGAGGAAGGTAATATCTTTTACTGGACCCACGTCTGTCAGTCAGAGTGACACTCTGTCGCGTCACAGCTTGTTTAGTGTGAGTAGAGAAGAGCGCTGTACGGCTGGCTCGACAGCATGTCTCTCTCACCGACAGAAGTGGGCCTAGTAAAAGATCCTCCCTCCCCCACCTTGCCTCTCTTGGGTGATTGCTTGCCAGCTGCTTTGAGATCCTCTGCTGGAAGCCCCCAGAGAAGGGCAAATGGCTCTGGTAACCCTGTCACTCCCAGAGACAGCAGATCCCATATCCAGGCATGTGTGGCTCCTGCATTCTTGGCAAGCATGTGGCCTGGATGGATGATCCTCCTGAATGAGGTATCGGAGTTTCCTATTTGTTCTCGATGGTATGAGATCCATCACACAAGCTAAGCATGGAGGGGTTACTAGAAAGGCCATTATGTGAGGTTTCAGAGTAGCAGCCGTGTTAGTCTGTATCTGCAAAAAGAACAGGGGTACTTGTGGCACCTTAGAGACTAAGAAATGTGAGGCTGGCTCTCCTGTCTGTCCCTGGGAAGGGGTAATTGCTTCACTCCAAGGGTCTGATTCATAGACTCACTGATTATATCTGGGTGAGATGAACCAGACCCTCCAAGACAATCATAGCAGTTCATTATACATCTAGCCTCAAGCTAGGGAAGCCACTCAATGGAGCCATTAATAACACACTTTCTTCTGTGCACCGAAACAGCAACAAGACACTCTGTTATTGTAGGGCCCCCCACTCAGCATGCCACAATATCTGGGTGATGGGCCAGTTACAGGAGAGAGAAATTCCCCGTACCCAGGGTCTGTGCATCACTTATTCCCCTATTCACATTATTGTGCATTATCATTTCTGGGTGCAGTTAAACAATTACTATGTTCTGCTCCAGAGGTGGGGACATTTACACACACTCTGTGGGTGAAAGATGCTATACAGGTATAAGGTTTGAGAAAGACACACCTAGAATGGATGAGGACATTGGCCTACTGTACAGTTCTGGGCTAACCAGAGTCTGCTGGTATTATCCAATCTGGATAAACACTGCTCAGTGGGTTATTAATTAAGGGATGATATAAAGTTAGACCCACTCCATGGCTATATGTGGCTTTAAAATTTCATTCGCATCAGAAGGTGTCTTTCCAATCTGAAAGAGCCCATCCCATCCCCAGCCCCCTTGCTCAAAGGGCTGTGTCATGCCCAGCAGCTCAATGCAGGGATTCACTCATTTCTATTGATCTTCAATCCTTTAGTTTTTTCAAAGCATTATTTTTCATTCTGTTTGTTGTTGAAAATGTTTCTGCATCAGACCAAAAGTTACAGTAAATGGTGTTTTAAGCTGGCATGATATTGACAACCCAAGATGATTCACAGCCAAAAGCTGTTGCTCTGAACCGGTAATAGAACCCCCATCTATCACTGCTCACAGTCCCTAACGCCTGGATTGCAAAACTGCACACACAGAAAAGGAGGACTTGTGGCACCTCAGAGACTAACCAATTTATTTGAGCATAAGCTTTCGTGAGCTACAGCTCACTTCATCGGATGCATACTGTGGAAAGTGTAGAAGATCCTTTTATACACACAAAGCATGAAAAAATACCTCCCCCCACTAACCCACTCTCCTGCTGGTAATAGCTTATCGAAACTGACCACTCTCCTTACAATGTGTGTGATAATCAAGGTGGCCATTTCCAGCACAAATCCAGGGTTTAACAAGAACGTCTGGGGGGGGGGTAGGAAAAAACAAGGGGAAATAGGTTACCTTGCATAATGACCCAGCCACTCCCAGTCTCTATTCAAGCCTAAGTTAATTGTATCCAATTTGCAAATGAATTCCAATTCAACAGTTTCTCGCTGGAGTCTGGATTTGAAGTTTTTTTGTTGTAATATCGCAACTTTCATGTCTGTAATTGCGTGACCAGAGAGATTGAAGTGTTCTCCGACTGGTTTATGAATGTTATAATTCTTGACATCTGATTTGTGTCCATTTATTCTTTTACGTAGAGACTGTCCAGTTTGACCAATGTACATGGCAGAGGGGCATTGCTGGCACATGATGGCATATATCACATTGGTGGATGTGCAGGTGAACGAGCCTGATAGTGTGGCTGATGTTATTAGGCCCTGTGATGGTGTCCCCTGAATAGATATGTGGGCACAGTTGGCAACAGGCTTTGTTGCAAGGATAGGTTCCTGGGTTAGTGGTTCTGTTGTGTGGTATGTGGTTGCTGGTGAGTATTTGCTTCAGGTTGGGGGGCTGTCTGTAGGCAAGGACTGGCCTGTCTCCCAAGATTTGTGAGAGCGTTGGATAGGTTGTAGGATAGGATAGGATTGTAGGATAGGTTGTAGATCCTAAATAATGCGTTGGAGGGGTTTTAGTTGGGGGCTGAAGGTGACGGCTAGTGGCGTTCTGTTATTTTCTTCGTTAGGCCTGTCCTGTAGTAGGTGACTTCTGGGAACTCTTCTGGCTCTATCAATCTGTTTCTTCACTTCCGCAGGTGGGTATTGTAGTTGTAAGAATGCTTGATAGAGATCTTGTAGGTGTTTGTCTCTGTCTGAGGGGTTGGAGCAAATGCGGTTGTATCGCAGAGCTTGGCTGTAGACGATGGATCGTGTGGTGTGGTCAGGGTGAAAGCTGGAGGCATGTAGGTAGGAATAGCGGTCAGTAGGTTTCCGGTATAGGGTGGTGTTGATGTGACCATCGTTTATTAGCACTGTAGTGTCCAGGAAGTGGATCTCTTGTGTGGACTGGACCAGGCTGAGGTTGATGGTGGGATGGAAATTGTTGAAATCATGGTGGAATTCCTCAAGGGCTTCTTTTCCGTGGGTCCAGATGATGAAGATGTCATCAATATAGCGCAAGTAGAGTAGGGGCGTTAGGGGACGAGAGCTGAGGAGGAAGCGTTGTTCTAAGTCAGCCATAAAAATGTTGGCATACTGTGGGGCCATGCGGGTACCCATAGCAGTGCCGCTGATCTGAAGGTATACATTGTCCCAAATGTAAAATAGTTATGGGTAAGGACAAAGTCACAAAGTTCAGCCACCAGGTTAGCCGTGACATTATCGGGGATAGTGTTCTTGATGGCTTGTAGTCCATCTTTGTGTGGAATGTTGGTGTAGAGGGCTTCTACATCCATAGTGGCCAGGATGGTGTTATCAGGAAGATCACCGATGGATTGTAGTTTCCTCAGGAAGTCAGTGGTGTCTCGAAGGTAGCTGGGAGTGCTGGTAGCGTAGGGCCTGAGGAGGGAGTCTACATAGCCAGACAATCCTGCTGTCAGGGTGCCAATGCCTGAGATGATGGGGCGCCCAGGATTTCCAGGTTTATGGATCTTGGGTACTAGATAGAATATCCCAGGTCGGGGTTCCAGGGGTGTGTCTGTGCGGATTTGATCTTGTGCTTTTTCAGGGAATTTCTTGAGCAAATGCTGTAGTTTCTTTTGGTAACTCTCAGTGGGAGCAGAGGGTAATGGCTTGTAGAAAGTAGTGTTGGAGAGCTGCCAAGCAGCCTCTTGTTCATATTCCGACCTATTCATGATGCCATCATGTGCCAGCAATGCCCCTCTGCCGTGTACATTGGTCAAACTGGACAGTCTCTACGTAAAAGAATAAATGGACACAAATCAGATGTCAAGAATTATAACATTCATAAACCAGTCAGAGAACACTTCAATCTCTCTGGTCACGCAATTACAGACATGAAAGTTGCGATATTACAACAAAAAAACTTCAAATCCAGACTCCAGCGAGAAACTGTTGAATTGGAATTCATTTGCAAATTGGATACAATTAACTTAGGCTTGAATAGAGACTGGGAGTGGCTGGGTCATTATGCAAGGTAACCTATTTCCCCTTGTTTTTTCCTACCCCCCCTCCCCCAGACGTTCTTGTTAAACCCTGGATTTGTGCTGGAAATGGCCCACCTTGATTATCACACACATTGTAAGGAGAGTGGTCACTTTAGATAAGCTATTACCAGCAGGAGAGTGGGTTTGTGTGTCGGGGGGGGGTGAGAAAACCTGGATTTGTGCTGGAAATGGCCCAACCTGATTATCATACACATTGTAAGGAGAGTGATCACTATAGATAAGCTATTACCAGCAGGAGAGTGGGGTGGGGGGAGGTATTTTTTCATGCTTTGTGTGTATAAAAGGATCTTCTACACTTTCCACAGTATGCATCCGATGAAGTGAACTGTAGCTCACGAAAGTTTATGCTCAAATAAATTGGTTAGTCTCTAAGGTGCCACAAGTACTCCTTTTCTTTTTACGAATACAGATTAACACGGCTGTTACTCTGAAACCTGCACATACAGGTAAATCCTGGTACAGGCGGACTTCCAGATAAAGTAAAGCTGCTTAACCCTACAGGAGCTCAGACTCGACTGCAATCGCTGCTCCCACAGAGACACCAAATCAAAAATATGCTTCTGTTCTGTATCGCGGACACTGGCTTCCTAGATATTCCTTCATTCTCCATCATAGAATCATAGAATCATAGAATATCAGGGTTGGAAGGGACCTCAGGAGGTCATCTAGTCCAACCCCCTACTCAAAGCAGGACCGATTCCCAATTAAATCATCCCAGCCAGGGCTTTGGCAAGCCTGACCTTAAAAACCTCTAAGGAAGGAGATTCCACCACCTCCCTAGGTAACGCATTCCAGTGTTTCACCACCCTCCTAGTGAAAAAGTTTTTCCTAATATCCAACCTAAATCTCCCCCACTGCAACTTGAGACCGTTACTCCTCGTTCTGTCATCTGCTACCACTGAGAACAGTCTAGATCCATCCTCTTTGGAACCCCCTTTCAGGTAGTTGAAAGCAGCTATCAAATCCCCCCTCATTCTTCTCTTCCGTAGACTAAACAATCCCAGTTCCCTCAGCCTCTCCTCATAAGTCATGTGTTCCAGTCCCCTAATCATTTTTGTTGCCCTCCACTGGACTCTTTCCAATTTTTCCACATCCTTCTTGTAGTGTGGGGCCCAAAACTGGACACAGTACTCCAGATGAGGCCTCACCAGTGTCGAATAGAGGGGAACGATCACGTCCCTCGATCTGCTGGCAATGCCCCTACTTATCCATCCCAAAATGCCATTGGCCTTCTTGGCAACAAGGGCACACTGTTGACTCATATCCAGCTTCTCGTCCATTGTAACCCCTAGGTCCTTTTCTGCAGAACTGCTGCCGAGCCATTCGGTCCCCAGTCTGTAGTGGCGCATTGGATTCTTCCGTCCTAAGTGCAGGACTCTGCACTTGTCCTTGTTGAACCTCATCAGATTTCTTTTGGCCCAATCCTCTAATGTGTCTAGGTCCCTCTGTATCCTATCCCTACCCTCCAGCGTATCTACCTCTCCTCCCAATTTAGTGTCATCTGCAAACTTGCTGAGGGTGCAATCCACACCATCCTCCAGATCACCAATGAAGATATTGAACAAAACCGGCCTGAGGACCGACCTTTGGGGCACTCCACTTGATACCGGCTGCCAACTAGACATGGAGCCATTGATTACTACCCGTTGAGCCCGACAATCTAGCCAGCTTTCTATCCACCTTATAGTCCATTCATCCAGCCCATGCTTCTTTAACTTGCTGGCAAGAATACTGTGGGAGACCGTATCAAAAGCTTTGCTAAAGTCAAGGAACAACACGTCCACTGCTTTCCCCTCATCCACAGAGCCAGTTATCTCATCATAGAAGGCAATTAGATTAGTCAGGCATGACTTGCCCTTGGTGAATCCATGCTGACTGTTCCTGATCTCTTTCCTCTCCTCTAAGTGCTTCAGAATTGATTCCTTGAGGACCTGGTCCATGATTTTTCCAGGGACTGAGGTTAGGCTGAGTGGCCTGTAGTTCCCAGGATCCTCCTCCTTCCCTTTTTTAAAGATGGGCACTACATTAGCCTTTTTCCAGTCGTCCGGGACTTCCCCCGATCGCTATGAGTTTTCAAAGATAATGGCCAATGGCTCTGCAATCACATCTGCCAACTCCTTTAGCACTCTCAGATGCAACGCATCCAGCCCCATGGACTTGTGCACGTCCAGCTTTTCTAAATAGTCCCGAACCACTTCTTTCTCCACAGAAGGCTGTTCACCTCCTCCCCATGCTGTGCTGCCCAGTGCAGTAGTCTGGGAGCTGATCATCCTTGCTAGCTTCCTTGAGAGTCCCACATGTTCTTATTGGCCATCTCTATCCTCCAACATGTTCACTAGTTCCCAGTCTACTACCCAATTCTCCATCACCTCCACTGTCTTCCATCCCTTTTAATGGCTTCAGAGCCATCACCATATCCTTGCCAAAATTGCCCTCCTTGCTCTCAAAACTCTCCACCCTCCCTCTCTGAGCTCCCTATGAGCCTGGGCACTTTGCCCCCGGCTGAGAACCTACCACTCAAAGGTGAGCATGTGCACTCTCCTCCAGAACAGACCCTCATGAGGACCCTGGTTATATTTCTAGAGAAACCAACCCAGCCCAAAACAAAGGCCAACAATTACAGTGCTATTTTTTTCTGTTCCTAATCCTACATGGATATTGACAACCTACCTATTACGGCAGAACTGCTGGAAACTGGAACAAAGCAGTAGCTAAAAGAAACACTAAGTATAGAGAAAGTATGAGCTCTGTCACAGGCTAGGCCCCCTGCCCCTGTATTTCCCCTCGGTGGTCCAGCAAGGGCCACCCACTTGCAGGCTTCCAGCTCCCCGGCTGTTGTCTTTCTGTGTGGAGGCAGCATCTGACCAGGATATTCCCAGGCTGCACAGCTCCCTGACATCATTGTGTATCTCCCAGCACGGACTGACTGCTTGAACATACCGGCTTGCTTGCTCTTCAGAGGTTGATAATGGTGTCATTGGTACAGATATAAGTGTAACCCTTCTGCCCGTCAGAGTCGGCAGCAACAAGGGCCGGGTTCAGTATCTAGTGGTTCCGTTCCAATAACAATGCAAAACCGGCTCGAGCCCCCACCCAGTGACCTGGGACAAATATATACCACCCCCTCTGGGTGCCTCCAAGAGGCAATACTTCCCCTCTAGCAAGCACAGAGTCTGAGTGTAGCAAAAGCCTTTTAATAACAGAGAGAAACAATGTGGCATTATGTTGGGGAAACACCACCAACAGGATTCATAACACAAACCATGAGCAAAAACCCACCCCAAGCAAATTGGGTCATGTCCTTTCCCTTTGGTTCTTGAGTCCAGCAACCCAAAAGTCCCCCAAAGTCCCAAAAGTCCAACAACCCAAAAGTCTCTGTCCCTGGTCAGGGCAGCCCCAGAGTTGAAAAGTTTATCTGCAGAGCTTTACCTCCGAGCCTGGGTGGAAATGAGGGGGGTTAAGGGGCACCTTACATGGTCTAAAGCTGACTGCCCTGCCTCTCCATGGGAGTCCCCTCCACTCTGCTTCACCAGCTGTCCCACAAGTCACTCTGCTCCGCCAGCCACTCCGCTCTGCTTCACCAGCCGTCCCACAAGCCGCTCCAGCCATCCCACAAACTGCTCCGCTCCACCAGCTGTCCCATGAGCCACTCCAGTCACCCCACGAACTGCTCTGCTTACCATCCCGTAAGCCATACCACAATAGATCTTCAGCCCCCCCCACTCCTTAACAGAGCGCTCAGTGACTTCAGCTCTTAGTAACTTTAGCTCTTTGGTGAATTCAGCTTGTAGTAGGCGAGCCTCAGTGCTGGTGCACCATTGGCACAAAGTGAAATCAGCTCAGCAGCCTGTAACTAGATTCCTCATACAATCAAAATTAGCTCTGATATTCTAGTGGAGAGACGAGGGTGCAATTGGTGTTTTGGGTCCATACCACCAAGTACTGCTGGCTGGCGCTCTCTCTCTCTCAATTCACTGGGTTTTGGAACCCGTGTCCCTTGTCTAGTGAGTGCTACTTAGTTGATGGTGAGTCCCTCCATCATAAAACAGTTCCACTGTCCTTGATTCACATAATCAGGGTAACAACACTTTATTCTTCCTGCCCCAATAATAGAGAAACTGACCATTTGGGCTGCTGTGGGCTCATGCTAGGCGGGGTGGGTGTGCCTGTGCAAACAAGATCAGCCCCTGAAGTTCTTTTCCACAACTTGCCACAATTCACCACCAGATGTCAAGGTAGAGCTCATCCTGACTCTGCTTACACAAGGAACCACTCCTCTCTTTCTAAGCAAGCCTATTTTATTTTTAAGGTGAAAGCATTACAGAGAAAACATACTAAAAGCAATAAAAGAACGTGCTTGCAGGCTAATAACTTACCAGAAATCACACCCCTCTCTGTGGGTACAAGCTCATCAGTGCTTCAGCCCAGAACAAGCACACAGTCTTATGGGTCTCAGCAGGCCCAGTCCTTCCACTTCTCCCAAAGGATTTGGGCCCTCCATGGCCCTGAGCCAGTTTAAACCCCTGGCTGGTAGCCAAAAGTCTCTTCTTTGTCTGTTGGTCTCTAGAGGATCCAGTTTGAACTAGAATATGGGTATTTCCCCATGGAGTGGCTTCAAAGGCTGATAATGGAGGAAGCTCATTAGCATCCCCCCTCCTTACTAGAGGAATTACAAACAATGCCACAATAACACATACACAATTGCATTTATAATATAATGTACCCCAAAGGGTTAACCCTAATTCAATAAGGTTTAACTTAACTCAATAAAGCTTATCTTAATTCTGTAAGGTTTGTTCAGGATACTACAGGATATTTTCAGTCTGTTGCAGCATCTACTTAGCTATCTATCTGATCCATTTCAGGAATCCCTATCCACTGTGTTATTTAGTTGGGCTCAACAAAAAATGTAGAAGAAAACATCCCACTGGAAAATGTCAAAATTGAAATTTTCTGCTGGAAAAGACCATTTCTGGTGGAATCTTCTGCCAGGAAAATCTAAACAAAATATTTTGGGTCCACATTTATCTTACATCTGCCCGACCCATTGCGGTGCCTCATGGGAGTTGTAATTTTGGGTTCCTCATACCCCCATTCTCCTCATGGGCCCTGTGCCAAAGCTGGACTATATATCCCATGATTCACTGCGGTCTCTCCCTGTGGCTGAGCTGCTGTGGTGCAATATGGGAGATGTAGGACATCTGGGATGCAAGGCCCCTAGGGGAGAATGGGGGCATGAGGAACCCAGAATTACAATTCCCATGAAGCACCACACTGACAAGCTATTTGTGTCCACCCAAAATGAATTTTTTAGTATAAACATTTCTGAATTCGTATTTTCTGGAACTTTTTGCTCCATGAAAAATGTTGATATTTTGACATTCTGTCACTATTTGGGATGAAAACAAATGTTCAAAAAGCAGAATTCCCCTTGGGAGGGAAAATCGCTTTTTTGAACAGTTCTTGCATTTAGTGGAAAACACAGCTGCTCAGGTGTCGCAACCTTGCCAGGTGTTTTTGGAAGAAAATCAATCTTCAAACAAAAACCAAAGCAACTATTCAATTATTTCTATGTTTGTCCCTCGTTTCCTCATGGAAATGCTGTCATTGCCAGCTGATTGGACAACACTGGTCACATACTGCCTGGTGACCACATTGCCCATCTCTACCACATGCCTTCTTGTAGTGACTCCACTTACAAGGACAACGTAGACATACCATGCTTAGAGTCATAGAATCATTGAATATCAGGGTTGGAAGGGACCTCAGGAGGTCATCTAGTCCAACCCCCTGCTCAAAGCAGGACCAATCCCCAATTTTTGCCCCAAATCCCTAAATGGCCCCCTCAAGGATTGAACTCACAACCCTGGGTTTAGCAGGCCAATGGTCAAACCACTGAGCTATCTCTCCCCCAAGAATTGTCAAGCTCTGAACCAAAACTGCTCCTCAGCTTCCAGCTCTCGTGCACTCTCCACCTTCAGTCCAGCTGCCAGCTCCCTTTCCTCTATGTTTCCCTATTATCTTCATTCACTCTTGGGAAAACTGCCCTGGAACCTGTAATGCCCACCCAAAGCAGACAGGGTTATTTTCAAGGCCTTATTACACACATTTAACTGCAGTAGTTGGCACTGAAAAGCCACATTTTGCCAGCAGATACCACAGTTATTTCCAGCATAGGGTGAATCTGTTATATCTCAGATGCCACTATTCTATTCTATTCTATTCTATTCAGGTTCTCATAGTGCCCTCATCACCACGGTATCTGCTTGCAAATGTTGATCAGTGTGCATGGGGTGGTAATGAAAGTCTATTTGTATATGGTGTCTGGGGCCTCTGTCTCCTTTCACTCTGCAGCTCCCATTGCTTTCTTGTGCAGTCTCTCTCTGTGAGTGTTATACCCCACTGACTCTCCCACTGTGCTGGCACTGGCACCCCTGGTGCTCAGGAGCTAGGTGTTAGACTAGAACGCCATCCTCCCCAGTGGGAAAAATCCTTCTTACTCCCACAGCTATGAAATTTACAAAATCATTGTTGCAGCAAGACCTTCACAACCAATCTAGGTTGTGCTCTTTTGCATCCCCTGCTGGCTCCAGGGGAGCACTTAGCTCCCAAACACTTCGACCCAGGCGATGTGCATCCCTGCTATTATTGATGATGCTCTAGCACGAGCGACGAAATAAAAAAAAAAATTAATTTCAAGCTCTGCTAGTAATAAAGAAAAAAAGTCACTGCTCACTAAATGGAAACAGACAAAATCAGCCAGGAAACAAATGCTATTTTCCAGCTCCAAAGAGATTATTACAAACAATGGCAAGTGAAGAAATGTAAACAAAGTACTTGACAGCATCGTTATTTACAGCCACTCCACACTAGAGGTGGCTTTTTGCATATTGATAGGGAAATAAGCTACTTGTTTGTTTAAACAATTCTCCCAAGTCTTCCTGACTGTTGTCTCTGCACCCTGTGATTAGCAGTGTGGAGGACAGCCTGCATATTTCTGAGATATGAGCTTGCTATTCTATCAGGATTCCTCCTACTTTGTTGGGTGCTGGGTGTGATGCCAGGGTCTAGCCACTGCAATCTGGAGGAGCCAGTGTAATCCCAGGGCACTTGCCAATATGTTTGTTTCCTTTATGCTTTCCAGAGTGAGTACACGTACATCTCCTGAGTGCCAGCACTAAGCCAGAGAAAATAATCACCTGCAAGTGGCTGCGAAAGCACCATGAATGCAAAATGTGTCAATTATGGAGAAACTCCAGACATGAGTTATAATACTTTGCAGAGCTCAGTAATATGTAGGCACTGATGTTTAAACATGGGTGCCAAAGTTGGGCACACGCAGGAGAGTATCAAGAGCTCAGCTTCCCTTTAGGCACCCAAATGAGGGGCTGATTTTCAAAAGTGCTCTGCACACAGAAGCTCCTGTTGTGTCACTGATGGCTAGGTTCAAAAGGGCTCAGCACCCATAGTGCATCATGGGAGCTGTAGTCTGATGAGGGAGATCAGGCCATTGAGGAGAATGGGAGCAGGAGCCACTTGAACTACAACTACCATGAGGCACTGTGGCGGCATTTAGGAATCTAAATATTTCTGTTTTCTCCAAAAACTCAACATTTTCTGTGAAAAGGAAACCGCATTTTCTGAGCAGCTCTAGTCACAACCTGGCCTAGCCCCTTCCCAGACCAGCAACAGATTTTTGATTTTTCAAAACGCACTTAGGTCTGCTCCCCACATGGGACTCTCTCAGTACCTGTGAGTGGCTGAGATCTCTTATTTTACTGACACTGCCCTGTAGAAAGCCTGGCCTGAGGATGGGCAACCTGACAAGGCAACACAAAAGACAGCTCAGTATTCACTCAGACAGGTGTCATAGGGTCAGTAACCATCCGAGCAATTAAACAAGGGTCATGGTGGATTCTCCATAAGTGGCAATTTTTAAATCAAGATTGGATGTTTTTTCTAAAAGCTTTGCCCCGGGGGTGATTCTGGAGCCGTTCTCTGGCCTGTGCAATACAGGAGGTCAGACTAGCTGATTGCCACGGTCCACTTTGGCCTTGGAATCTGTGAATGTATAAAGGGTCCAGTAGGATGAAATCTTTCTCTCCTATTGGTTTCTTTGCAGGGGCCTGCATCTAGTCTTACTTATACTGCTATTACTCCTGATCTACACTGATGTAACTGAGCTCAGAATCAGGCCCAAATAAGGTTTTTAAGCATGGGAAAAAGGGAAATTCCACACTGCAAAGAGAACCTGGTATCCGGGGGCTGGTCAGCTGTTCATTTTTCACTCCCAGAAAAGGTGATTACTGCATTTTTTTATGATTGTGCTTTTTACATCTCGATGGCATGTAAAAACAGGAATGGCACCCAGGCTGGGCATTGCCTGGTGATTAACTGCCAGCTGGGCCGTCTCCTCCCATGCCAATGTGTTGTGCTTTACAACAAGGTGTGCATCTGCGCATAGCTGAAACTACCTGGTGCATGGTGTGGAAGAGGTTTAAGGGGGCCTAGGAGCCATTCTACTCTTTCATGCCAGCAAGTGTTGTAAGAAGCCGATATGTTACCATTAAACAAGCACCTTTCTGACAACTAATTGCTTAATACCCAGCACAATGCCTACTTTACAAAGCGACAGAGAAACGACAGTTCTGCTGTTGTGCAATGAGCTTAACCTTGCGTTAATGTATTCATATTCAGTTCTGGGCCCCCAGCGGGTTGGTGATTTATCTCTGCTTCTAGGCTTCCCATTCAGTGCTGATATTGTGTGTCAGAGAGCAGAAGGGATGGATTAGCCGCACCTTATCTCCATTCACATGATAGCAATGTGCCCTGATAATGCACTAATCCTCAGAGATAAAAACATTGCAAGCAGATTTTGGGATGAAACATGTGGAAGGATTTATGTTATTCTGTGAAATGCTGAAATCATACAGTTTGCCGTGTGAGCTGCAAACACCATGTCACTGGGCCAATTAGCTCCTGGGATCAGGCTTATTTTATAGAGCATTAACCAGATGAGCAGGAATGCGATACAATAAAGAGAAAAATAAGATCAGATTAAGTGAGGCCTTTAATGCAACACTGTGCGTAACATCTCAAGCCACAGCTCCAATAAACAGAATTAGGAGATAACCTTTTTCTGACAGAATTGTTATTTTGGGTGGAAGGAAGGGAAAAAAAGGAGACAGTAACCTTTGAAAAATAGCCAGCTTGCTAGGCAATGAATGGCTGGCTGAGTGCATTGTTCTTATTTGGTGCACAGGAATACTTATGGAGAAGTAACAGTTATGGCCATAAGGATCTCACAGCTCTAATCATATTCCATGCAAAAAATGAGAATGAATGCAATGTGAGGGTCGCATGGCAAAACAGTCAATGAGGGGAAAGTGTCAAAGTTGGGGCTGAATGTATAATCTTAACTTTGCCCCCGGTGCGTAGGTTCTGATACAGTCTAGAATTTGGTGATTGTTAGTTCTCATAAAATACAATCGAATGTCCTCCCAGTTCTGCTACAACCGTAGCTCCGTTTCGTAATATTTATTTTTCATTCCGGGTCACTTATATTAGTTCCCTGGTCATAGTGGCCCATCCTGTCTTTATTGACTTTGACTTTTTGATGGGCTAAGGCCTGTATTTAATAAGTTCCACTGTTTCCAGGGGATAGCGTTGTTTTCCTGGCCTGTGAGAGGCATCTCAGAGATGTACTTTATTAATGTGCTATCTTGCTGGCTGTTTCTCAGAGACATTTGGGTAGAGCAGGATGTGGAGCAGCAGCCAGGCAGCAGGGGACGGATCTCCCCTAGCACAGCCGACACCAGGAGCTGTGTGTGGCTGCATAGATGAAGCATGGCTTCTGAGAACAAGTTTCTCCTGCTGCTCCCCTGTTACCACTGTCTTGTGCTCCAAAGCAGTGCAGCAGGGCTGGATTACCCAATAGGCAGACTAAGCACAAGCTTAGGGCACCAGCAAAGCAGGGGGCACCAAAAAAAGTGAGATTTTTTTTGGGAAAAAATTTGATATTTGATATTTCAAAAAAAGCATTGAAGAAGTCATCATGGGAAAAATCAGAACTTTGTTAGACTTCCTTACACTCCACTACACACTCAGAGACTGACCCTTCTTCTACTGGTGAAACAAACACCATTCCAGAACATGGGGATGTGTCAGAGACTGTAACTGATCATCCTACTCCTGGTGATAAAACAGACATTGTTCTAGAAGGTGTGGATGTGTCAGAGACTGAACCTGCTCATGCTGTACGTAATAGGAAAAAGATCCTGGTATGTGGGTTGATTTCAGTACCGAGGATGTAGCTTACTGGATAGATTGTGGACCAAATGACTGTCAACACCACACTGGGCCATTTGAGAAATCACACCGGACTTTTACCAATGGCAAACAAACAAGATATTGTCCACAAAAAATATTTTTCAGCATGAAAGCGAATGGTGAGAAATACACTCGAGAATGGCTACTGTATTCACCATCAACAGGGTCTGTGTACTGTTTTGTTTGCAAACTTTTTGCATATAAACCTTCAACATCCCGGTTTGCTGCAGATGGATTTAGTGACTGGCAGAATACTGTTTTAATTGAACAACATGAAAATAGCACTACTCCCAGAGAGTCAATGTTGACATATTTAAATTGAAGACAGGGCTTTGGATTGACACAAAAATTGGAAGAACAAATTAAAGGGGAGCGTGAATACTGGCAACATGTCTTGCAGCGTGTTATAGCTGTTATTCAAATGTTATCTGAACGTGGTCTGCCTTTCTGGGGATCAAATGACACATTTGGATCATTGCAGAATGGAAATTTCTTGGGATTGTTGGAGCTTGTGGCTCAGTTTGACCCATTTTTAGCAGGCCATATCTCAAAATATGGGAATGCTGGCAAAGGTAACTCATCATACTTATCCAAGACAATATGTGACGAACTCATTGGTCTAATGAGTGACAAAGTTCGTTCAGCTATTGTGGATGAAATAAGTACTGCTGGGTACTTCAGTTTATCTGTCGACTCTACACCTGATCTTTCACATATTGATCAAATGAGTATTGTACTAAGATGTGTCTCCCACAGATGGAAAACCAGTTGAATGATTTATAACATTCCTCAATTTGAAAAGCCACACTGGTGAAGAAATGGCAAATCAAGTACTGCATTATCTGTGCCATGTTTGCAAAATAGAGTTCTCAAAGTGCAGAGGTCAATCTTATGACAACGCTGCCAACATGTCAGGGCGTTATCAAGGAATGCAGAAGCAGCTTTTAGAACAGAACAAATATGCCATATTCACACCATGTGCTGCACACTCTCTCAATCTTGTTGGCCGCAAGTGCTGTCGATTGTTGTCTGGTGGCAGTGAGTTTTTTCTCAACAGTCCAGTTACTTTATACATTTTTCTCTGCCTCAACACACTGATGGGCAGTTCTTAAAACATACTTGGGCAATGATCGTGTGTTGAAATCTCTTTCTAATACTCGCTGGGAGGAACATGCAGTGGCAACAAGTGCAATTCTGGAGTCCTACTCAAAGACTGTGGATGCATTAGAAAATATAGCTGGAGACCAATCACAAAAGGGAGAAACTATACGAGAGGCAGAAAACATTGCAAACAAGATGCAAGAACTAGAGTTTGTATTCATGTTGACCATGTGGAATGAAATTTTACGACACTTTTACCACACAAGTCAAGCTCTCCAAGAAAAAGAATTGGATTTGAAAACTTGTGCAGACCTCTGTCAATCATTAGCAGACCACTTACACACTTTGAGGAATGATTTCGAAAGATTTGAAGACATATCAAAAGATATCTTGCCTGATACTAACTACAAAGTAGCCCAGTCCCGCGAGTGAATCAGGAAAAAACAAGCAAATGATAGCAGTGCAACAGAAACAGCATTGAATCCTAGAGACAAATTTCGCATATCTACTTACTACGCTATAATCGATACACTTGAAGCTCATATGAAGAGGAGAGCTGAAGTGTACAAAGAAGTATCAAGTAGATTTTCTTTTCTAAATGATATGGACTTATCTGACGAACAATATTCACAAGGTTCCCAAAAGCTAGTTGACTCATACCCTGTTGACTTGAACATGAATCTCTGTGGAGAAATACGGCAGTTCCACTGTTATATGCGCGCAAAGTTTAATGAAACAGGAAAAATGAAATTCGGTCACATTGATCTTCATGACACGATATTGAAAGACGGAATACAATGGGTATTTCCAAATGTGGAGATCGCACGACGTATTTTTCTAACAGTGATGATTACTAACTGCTCCGCAGAATGCTCTTTTTCTCAGCTGAAAAGAATAAAAAACCCTCAGAGAACAACAACGTGTCAGGACAGACTTGATTCACTTTCCCTAGTGTGTATGGAAGCGGATATGCTTTGTCGAGTCAGCTTCAATGAACTTATCCAGAATTTTGCAATCAAAAAATCTAGAAAGAAGCTATTTTAATTTCAGCATACATGTAAGTTTTGTGTCATTTCGAAAAATAAAATTTTATTTTACAGTATAGTATTGTTTTTATTTTGAATTACATATGGGGGGGGGGCACCATAATCTTTTCAGTGCCTAGGGCCTCTAAAGGTATTAATCTGGCTCTGAGTGCAGCCATCCCAGACTTAGGCAAGCAGAAACAGCCACCCCACCAGTGAGTGAGGAAAGGGAGCTCTCTGATCAGAACCTTGTGTCAGGAACCGGGACGCAGGCCGTCAAGCCTAGAGGTTGGAGAAATGGTGGTCAAGCCTAGTGGTCGGAGCTGGAGTCAGCAGCCAGGAGTCAGAGCTGGAGTCAGGAACTGAGCAGGGGAGCAGGTCAGGAGCAATGATGGGAACAAAGCAGGATGAGGGGAGTAAGGCAAGCACAGGAGAGACTGCAGCTAGGGGTTCATGCATGGAGCAGCTAGAGATCAGTTTTCAGAGTAACAGCCGTGTTAGTCTGTATTCGCAAAAAGAAAAGGAGTACTTGTGGCACCTTAGAGACTAACCAATTTATCTGAGCATAAGCTTTCATGAGCTACAGCTCACTTCATCGGATGCATACTGTGGAAAGTGTAGAAGATATTTTTATACACACAAAGCATGAAAAAATACCTCCCCGCACCCCACTCTCCTGCTGGTAATAGCTTATCTAAAAGCTTCTCTTATCTTTTATCTTATCTTTTAGATAAGCTATTACCAGCAGGAGAGTGGGGTGGGGGGAGGTATCTTTTCATGCTTTGTGTGTATAAAAAGATCTTCTACACTTTCCACAGTATGCATCCGATGTAGTGAGCTGTAGCTCACGAAAGTTTATGCTCAAATAAATTGGTTAGTCTCTAAGGTGCCACAAGTCCTCCTTTTCTTTTAGAGGTCAGTTGTTGCTATTGGTCTTAAGCGCGACCTTGCTGACTTCCTTGGCAAGTCCAGCGGAGTAGTCAATAAAGCTGTCGTGGGGTGGTTCAGCTGTGCTCATAGGCTGCCTGGAAGTGCAGCTGCAAGCCCTTATCCAGATACCTCGGCATCCCAAAACATTTGGGCACAGAGACGGGAGTGGCTGAGAGCACTGCAGGGACATTGCGGAACGCAGTGCACACATCACGGCAAAGCCTCCGAGGTGTTCAGGATTCCTCCCTGCACTGTGGAGCAGCTATTGAAGGCACCTGCATGGACCTTGGTGGGCGAAGCACAGGTTGTGGGAAGGAAGAGTTTGGAGGAGGAGCCGGGTAGTCAGTCTGTGTGCACAAGACTACAGTGCCAGCTGCAACTGCAGGATTGCTGTAAATAGTTCTTGTCATAACAAGCTGGTTTACTGTTACACACACATATTCCTCTTGTGTTCTTACCCAGCACACAGTGCATGAAACAACAGCTTTCTGTGGGGATGATGGGTGAACCCCCTGGCCCACTTCCCCCAGCATGTCCATGGCCCACCCCTCTCTGCTCCACACAGGGCACCCGCGGAGCTGAGCCCTGAAATCCTGCCTTCTTCACGGAACTGCTCCTGCTGCTGAGCGGGTGGCTGCAGAGGGTGGGGCAGGATTCACACATGAACCAATACTGCATGTGACACCCCATTTCCTGCAGGCCAGGACTGTGGAGCTCCTCACAGGATGGAGCCATTCTAGAGACTAGGAACATCGCTGCTCAAGTAGGTTAGCCTGGCACCTGGCAGCAAGGGCAGCCCGTGGCTAACGCCTGGCGTCAGGGCACCTGGGCTCAAGTCACGGTCCAGACACATCTTTCTCTGTCTGACCTTGGGCCAGTCTCTGTTGGTAGGTTTGGAAAGTGCTCAGTGTCCGCCTGACTCTGGTCCCCTTGCAGTTGGTAAAACGCCCGTTAACTTCGCTGGGAGCTTTTGAAAACCCATCACTCCGTGCCTCCGTTTCCCTCTCTACAATACACCCCAGCCTGCCAGGGTCTGTGAGGTGGCAGATAGCGACAACTGTGAGGGGCTCAGACTTGGCTGATGGCAGGGTTTCTCCTGGAGACCGTTGTGTAAACAGGACTCTAGCGGTCCCGTCTGCCAAATAGAAAAGGGGAGAGAAATGGCATTAAAAGCAAGAGTCCATTAAGAGGATTGAGAGCTTTGGGAATTAGTTATTTGACTCATTTTGACCTAAATCTCCAGTTTAATAAAGCACAATCCCTCCACATGACTCTGTAAAGTCCCCCGTGGCTAGAAGGGGGGATTTTTACTAACAGGTCGGGGCCTAGCAAGGGTCATGGCTCACCTTGTCCGGTGGCTGACAAGCTGTGTGGTGGGAGTGGGAGCAGGGCAAGGTGAATGGTGGCCAGCAGCAGCCTTGGCCAATATCTGTCCGTCTTTTCTAGCCCTGTCCCTGTCCTGGCCCGGCTGTATGTGAGCACCAGCCCCTGCCCACTGTCTGTGCTCAGGAAAGAAGAACAGTAGCTCCGCCACGAACTTCTCTTCACAGAGGCGTTTGGTTTGTACCTTCATTTGCCAGGCCAGCAGGCAGGGAGGCAACCTTCCCATCCCTGGCCAGAGCAGCAAAGCAGGTATTGGTGCCCGGAGGAGCAGCTGCAGCCACAAGACCCGGACTGAAACCCTAGTGACAGGCTCAGGCCATAAATGCTGGGCCACTGTTCCTCTCACACATGGCAAGGGTGCCAGGCTGGAATGAGAGATCTGCCTAGCACAGGCATGTGGCGGCTTCCCCGTGCAAGCCAGGTTTGTCAGGAACTGAACAGCTGGGCCAGGCTTTAGCTCTGCTGAGGAATGGAGAGGGGGTGGATGGGGGTTAGAGACGCTGGGGCTGTAAGGGTGCTCCTATTGGATGCTTCTGGAGTTTAATCTCCTCAGATTTGTGTGCCCTTGAGCAGGAGCCACATCTGGGTGCCCTCGAGCAGAGCGTGGGATAATCCATACTCCCGCTGCATAAGAAGTGACACAAATGTCTCCCTGGCCAGGAATGGGCAGTGATTCCTCTCTGGCCTGGACCTGTCCAGGACTCCTCCTTCAGGCTCCAGCCTTGGAGATCTTCCAGGCACTGGGAAGGTCAAGGCCTGATTCCTCTCCATAGCTAGGGCCTGATTCCCGTCCATAGCTTCTCTTCCTCACCAGGGAACAATAATGGCAGCCTGGTAAGGGGTGGAAATTATGGGGTGCAAGGAGCTCCTGCTACAGATCCCCTGGGGGTAGGAGAGGAGACATCACTGTCTCAGAGTGGAGAAGAGGAGCTGCTGGGAGCTGCCTGGGGCAGAGTGGGGACCTGCAGAGGTTCCCCCATGGGAGAGATTGGGGGTAGGGTTGCTATGTGTTCGGTTTTTGACTGGAAAGTCCGGTTGACAGGGGCCCTGTATAGTGTCTGGTCAGAAGCACTGACCGGACACCAAAAGTCCCGCTACCGTCTGCAGGGGGGCTGGAATGGGGTGAGCCAAGGCACTGCCCACTTACAGAGAGCTGCGAGCAGGTGGGTGCCAATCCACACCGCGGGGTGTGTTTGGATCGTGTCCTATTTTCCACGCTCATCTCTGGTCCCCGGCTCTGCCCTCCCCGCACCCGTTCACTGCAGAAACACCCTATCTCCAGGGGCTCCGAGACACGTGTGACTGGCCCTGGAGCCGCAGCCTGAGCCGGGGATCCCATGCAGGGCAGCCGGTTCTCCCTGGCGCAGAGGTGATTTTGCAGCACCAGCTCCCACTTCACCTCCCTCCCCATGCCACTCAGATGGGGAGTCGGCCGGCCTGGGAGGGTGGTGGAGCAGCTCCCTTAAAGCTCAGGGCATGTAGCTCATTGTGGAGTCTGGCCTCAAGCTCTCGCACACAGCATGGGGAGGGAAGGGCACTTCCCGCAGCCTGGCCCGGCTCCCCCAGGCAGACAGACTGACAACTCCCCTCGCGATCACTGCTGGCAAACACCACCGCCAGTGCGTGGGCACAGGGTCATCAACCTGCACGAGCCCCTTCTCAGCCAGAACCGATTCCTACCTGCATCTCGTGGGCCACTCGGCTTCAGCTCCCAGCCCGTGTGGCTGGTGAGTCCCAGGGAGAGTAAGTGAATGGAGGGATGTAATGTCTGGTTTTAGGACATTGGAAAGTTGGCAACCCTAATCGGGGGGCTGCTGTGTGGAGTTTGGGAAAAGGCCTGGGATAGAAGCAAGGTGGGAGCCGCTCCCCACAGTCAGCCCTGCCCTGGCTCCACTCCCTGAGTTACTCAGTGCTAGGAGCTGTCTCCTGAAATCCCTGCAGCTCATCTGTTCTCTGAGCGCAGCCGGGAAAAGCTCCCTGGGGTCAGACAGCAGCAGCCTGTCTGCTTGGTGGCACAGGGCCCTGGAGCCACATCACCCTGCAGCTCTGCTGTCTGCACTGGCTCCCTGTGCCCTGAAGGCTCTTCTCCCTTTGGGGCCACACCCCCTCTTCATCCTTCTCCCCACAGGCAGCAGCTCTGGGGTGGCATCCAGCTCCCTGCACTGCCTGTTGAAGGCTGTAGCAATCACCCCCCTCCTGGTGGAGGACCTGTTCCGCCAGTCAGTGGGGAGGGGGCAGAAGCAGTTTGTCACCTCCTGGCCCATCATGGGGAAGACATGCTTTTGTGGGCAATAGCCATCTGCAATCCTGAGTGCACAGCTTGGGCTGCTTGCAGCCCGTGCCCTGGGGTAGGAGGTGGAGGGGCAGCTCCTGGGGCATTTCTGTCCCCCCACTTACTCATCCACACATGGATCCACTGGCCCCAACCCTGAGTGCTTCAGCTTCTGCTTTTCCTCCAAGCCTCCAGGCAGCTTGTTCCCTCTCTGCATTTCGTCTAGTGCCTGTACCCGGACACACAGTGTCTCAGGCGAGCTCAGACCTGGGCTAAGCAGGGAAGCACTGTCACTCAGTTAGTCCCAGCTCTAAACTGCCAGCTCTCTGCTCTCGCTCAAGGCCTTGTGGGGACTCGCTTTGGCCCCGGCTGGGTCTGTGCATTTCATTTCCCCTCCCTAGGTGGGGGGGCTCTGCACGTTCGGAGCCTCACGCCATCACATGCAGCAGCACGGCTCTAATCCCACCAGCTCCCTTTGCAGTTTGCTTCCAGCCTCCGGCTTGTTTGCTGCCCCTCCATTTTAGATTCAGAGGAAGCTGATCACTCACGGCTGTTCCTCTTCCCTGGACGATTAGTGCAAATATTAAATACAGTGGGCCCAGCAGTGGTATCCTGTTGAGGGGGTTAGCAGTCAGGAACTGTCTCCCTAGCCATTGGTCAAGGAGGGTGAAATCCCGACTCCATTAAAGTCAACTGCAAAACTCCTATTGTCTTTGCTGGGGCCTGGAATCCGTCCCCCAGACTCTGCTCCATGCTGTAAGGGTCTCTGAAACCCGCTGTGTTCAGCTATAATGATGCTACCATGTGGCTGCCAGTTTGGCTACCAGGTCTAATGACTCTCCATGTAGCCTGCAGCAAAGATGAGGATTATTTCATATTCCTGTGGCAGTAACACACAGCGGCCCCAGTCAAGATCAGGGCACTGTCCAGACACATATGATGTGAAGGTTCAGTCCCTGCTCTCAAGTATTTAAAATCAGTTCCTCCAATTTCCAAGCCAGCTCCACACAAGAGGTTACTGGCATCTTTACTGGTCTGCTGCAATTCAGAAACCTCACAGAATGGCAATGTACCAAAGCGGCTAGCAATGGCGGGGCTAGATCAGTCATTTAGAAATGGGTCTAAACCCAAACCCGATATCCAAGAGCTCCTGAGCTTTGGCAGAGTCTTGATCTGGTGTGACCCATCTCCACATGTGGCAGGGTGAATTCTCACTCCGCAACATGTGAGCCAGGCAGTGAAAGCCAGTTCTGGTCCCACAGCCCTGATTGATGAGGGGGCTGAGAAAACAGGAGTTAAGCAGAGAACTTAAGCAGGAAATCCTGCATCAACTTCGTGGGGTGAGGTCTTCTGGCGAGGAGAAGGGACAGCTGGGGCAGCGGTGCAGGGACCCAGCAGCCTCTTAGCAGATAGTTTTGAGGCACCTCGTGGTGCTGCACATGAGACCCAGCCAAAGCCTGAAGGGAAGGAGATGTTGGAAAAGCAGTGTCAGAGTGATTTCTGGGTGGTTTCCTGCCTCCCCAGAGGCCATAGGAGGGTTCTGCACCCCAAGGCGAAGGGTGGAGTCTGGAACCAACTACTAGCCAGGGGAGCCCCCACTTGACACGGGATAATATATGGACCAAGCCAAATGATTGTAAATAAGTACAGATGAAGTCAGCATGGCTTGGGAGCAGCCTGGTAACAGGGGTCAGAGTGATTGTGGGGCTCGGAGACCCTGCCCTTGGATCCCCTTGGAGTGGAAGGATCCTAACAAAATTCAGCTCCATCCCTTCAGCGCACCTCCCTGTGCGGCCTGTTGTCAGCACTTCTGGTATTTTTCGGCAGTCAGAAGCTGGAAGTGCCATTGATTGCCTGCTGAAGCTTGCTCTCCAGAGAGTCCCTGCCCAATGTTGCAGACCCACCAGGTTCAGAGAAGCCTTCAAACCAGAAAGCTGAACCATTTGCATTTCTCCTGCTCTCCCAGGCTGGGAAATGCAGCGAGATTCCCCAGGGAGACGGCGAAACAGCAGGCAGGAAAGGACTAGCTGAGCTGCTCCAGCCTTAGGTTCTGGCAGGTTTAATTTACAACTTTATGTTTGGGGTGAGGGGAAGGTTAGCTTTAGCCTGATAAATAAAGAGAAAATCCAGAGCCTGTTGAATTAAAGGCTAAGCACCAGCTCCTCTAATCATGCCGACTAGTCTGCGGGATCTTCCCTCATTTAGAGAATGATTTTTCACTTTAACGTACTGCAGAATCCTGATTTGGACTAATCCCTCTTTGCCCAAGTCCTCTAGGCATATGGCCTGCGAGGGACTTGGCACCAGGCTGAGGTCTCCTAATCCTGGGTCATATCTGGGGGGCTGCACTGAGTGGGCTTGGGGTCTCAGAGAGCGGGGTCCTGTGAGGAAGGGCTGGTTGGGGTGGCACGGTGCCCCAGGGAGATGGCGTGCCGCCTTGCTCTGTCGAGTGAGCAGTGCCCTGTGGAGCACTGGCTGTCGGCAGGAGGTGCAGAGGCACTTGGGCTGGCTAACACACTGCCCGGTATCTCAGGCTAAAGGAGGCAGGGGAGACTCAGGGGCTGGAAGAGAAAGTCCAAGAGGCCTAGGGGCACAAGGTCTCAGGCTGTGGGATGTGCAGGGTGGTGGGCTCAGGTTCTGAGGTTCTTGGCCCACAAGGCCAAAAATGGCTGTTGGTTGTGGGTGTCCCACCTGAGACACTTACCAAATTGACAATTGTAGCCGAGAGGTTTGCAGCCCTGACCCATGGGCTTGGGATTCAGGGCTGAGGGGTTGAATAGATCAGCAGCACACAGAGCCGGAAATTGGGTTGTAGGAACAAGCTGGTTTTCCTGAATGTTTAAAGCCATTGGCTTTGCCGCCCTCCATTCCTTTGGAACTAGCTGTTAATGGTTTCAGAATCTTTGCTGCCTTCCTGTAATTCACCCCCTGCTCCTACTGCAGCCTGGAACATCACAGGGCATTAGTCTGCAATATGGACTGTCATCCCTAGGGTGTCTGGAAACAAGCAGACAGCTAGCAGGGATTTGGTGTCAGGGCACATACACAGCAGCCTCTCTGCTGATGCAGGTGTGTCCGTCAGCTGCCCCCTTCCCATGGAGAAGGTCAGACAGTGCTGACTCCTGATCCTTTATCCTCTGTGCTGTTCTGGGCATTTTAGATTTTAGGCTCTGTGAGCTCTCCTCACCTGTTTGTGAAGTCCCATCCACTGCTGTATCCAGGTTAATTATACGCAGGTTTTGTGCCCACCTGGGCCAGCAGGATGAACAACAGAACCTGCAATGACTGCTTTAATGCCCTCCTGGTGGGTGAGATGAGAAGGCCAGGAGCCCAGAAAAACTCTGAGCACAGACCTCCAGGCTTTTGAGGGCCTTTCAGCCCACGTGCCCCAGCACAGTGCCAGGTTCTCAGCTCATGGAAGGGGACTTCAGTCCACCAGTGGTGATTTACACTGGCTGAGACTCACCATTTCTAAAGTAACTCTGTGCACCCACCCTTGAGCAGCCTCCCATGGGAAATGCTCTGTCTAGCCCTCACACCCTCACCAATTTAGTTTAGCCAGGAGACAGTCAAGAGGTGACTTGATCCGGGTCTGTAAGGACCTACCTTGGGGGAAGATGTCTGATTGTAGGGGAATCTAGCAGACAAAGGCAGGAGCAGATCTAATAGCTGGAGCTGGACTGGAAATAAGGTGCAAATTGCTAACCAGCAACAGTGCTTAACCATTGGAACAACTGATGTCGGGGTGCGGTGAAGGGAATCTCGGATGTCAAATGAACGGGTCACAAGCCAGTCCCAGAGAATCAATTGAACCATCCCTCTCTCAAAAACCCACAACAAAGTAGAAATCACAGCCCTGCCCCTGGAGTCTCCCCACAAGCCTGGGCTGGCTGGTGGAGTGGGTGCTCAGGGAGAAAAGCAGGGAATCCTTCTCTCTCTCTCTCTTCTGGGTGCAATGCATCCCTGTGGACCTCAAGCCCTGGCAGCCCCTGGCTCCAGGGTGCAGGGTCCGGTGGCACAGCTGGTACTCAGTCCCCCAGGCAGAGTGGAGTTTTGGGGCTCAGTCTCTGCCTTGCGGGGGCTCTAGGTCAGTCTCAAGGCCTCTGGCCAAAAGACGACATGGCATCTCTCACCTGCTGCAGGGAGCAGTTCTGGGCCTGAACCCCCTCTGGCTGCTGGACTCTGACACTCTGCCTGTGCTCTGCAGGAGGTTAACCTAGGGAGTCAGAATGGTCCCTTCTGGCTTAACATCTATGACTCTGTGAGCACCTAGCTGGCTCCTGCATGTTTCTGTTGGCCATTCAGAGGGCTCAGCCAGGCTGTCCCCGATGGCCCGTATCAGGCAGGGCCATGAGTTAGCTCAGGGTCATTTCCCCTCCTTGGGCTGCACGTGAGTGATCCACTTGGAGCAGGCTTAGAGGGGAAGGGTTTCTCCTCAGTACAGTGACACGCATGGCAAGGAGCTGCTGCAGAGAGACGCCATCCCTGCTGATGGGGCTGACCCCTGTGATGGGGCTGACCCAGCTGGTGGAAGCCCTGCAGGTAGGGGTGAGTTCTGGGGCTGTATGCAATGCACAGAGCCCATGATAGTGGGGTGACGGTGAAGCAGCGGGGTGGGAAGAGGTTCAATTTCAGAGCTTTCCTGCACTTGGTTTTCATGTAGCTCAGAAAGCTGGTTGGATTGCAGAGATTCCAACATCTCACTGGACATTAAAAATTCATTTGAATTCTATAAAACTCCATGCAACAGCCAGGATCCATCAAGGAGCATTCGAGAGACATGGGGAAGGGACAGAGAAAGGGACAGACATGAGGAAAGGACATGAGAGCCACAGAAAAAGAGTCCATAAAAATGGCTCTTGCTCAGTTTCAGCTTGAAACGCAACCTGTGTAATAAAGATGCCACAATTTACAGTGAACAAACACATTCGCCCCGCTGGGCCAACTGAAGCTGAGTAAAACGGCCGTACCTCATCAGACAAGATAGGATGGAGACAGGATAGGATGGGAGGAGAGGTAGATATGCTGGAGGGTAGGGATAGGATACAGAGGGACCTAGACAAATTGGAGGATTGGGCCAAAAGAAATCTGATGAGGTTCAACAAGGACAAATGCAGGGTCCTGCACTTAGGACAGAAGAACCCCATGCACCGAATGGCTCGGCAGCAGTTCTGCAGAAAAGTACCTAGGGGTTACAGTGGACGAGAAGCTGGATATGAGTCAACAGCGTGCCCTTGTTGCCAAGAAGGCCAATGGCATTTGGGATGGATAAGTAGGGGCATTGCCAGCAGATCGAGGGACGTGATCGTTCCCCTCTATTCGACAGTGGTGAGGCCTCATCTGGAGTACTGTGTCCCGTTTTGGGCCCCACACTACAAGAAGGATGTGGAAAAATTGGAGAGCATCCAGCGGAGGGCAACAAAAATGACTTATGAGGAGAGGCTGAGGGAACTGGGATTGTTTAGTCTGTGGAAGAGAAGAATGAGGGGGGATTTGATAGCTGCTTTCAACTACCTGAAAGGGGGTTCCAAAGAGGATGGATCTAGACTGTTCTCAGTGGTAGCAGATGACAGAACGAGGAGTAATGGTCTCAAGCTGCAGTGGGGGAGATTTAGGTTGGATATTAGGAAAAACTTTTTCACTAGGAGGGTGGTGAAACACTGGAATCTCCTTCCTTAGAAGTTTTTAAGGTCAGGCTTGCCAAAGCCCTGGCTGGGATGATTTAATTGGGGATCGGTCCTGCTTTGAGCAGGGGGTTGGACTAGATGACCTCCTGAGGTCCCTTCCAACCCTGATCTTCTATGATTCTATGATTCTCCAAGGATTCCAGCACGCTGACCTTCCAAGAGTTTGGGTTTCTCCTTCTGCTATTGCTGCCTTTTAAACCACGACCCTGAATCATAGAATCATAGAAGATCAGGTTTGGAAGGGACATCAGGAGGTCATCTAGTCCAAACCCCTGCTCAAAGCAGGACCAACCCCAACTAAATCTGCTGTGTCCCATGGACTCTAACCCTTGCATCAGTGTCCAGCTGTAGCCCATCTCCCATGCAGCAAAGCTCCCCATGGGAGTGGACAAGGAAGGAGCTTGGGGTGCAGGGGAAAGCACTTAGGTGGGGTTATTCTGTGGGAGATATGATGGGGTTTCTTCAGGCCCACAAACCATGGCTGGTTTCCAAAGAGGCTGGCGAACCTCCCTCTCTGCTTCCCTAGCAGGTTGGTTGAGTAGAGTGATTTGTTATTACTTAACACCGGCGGTGCTGCCTCAGCAGTGCACGCTCTGCCAAGTGGCAGTAAGTCACGTGAGTGGAGGTGACGTGCCGGGGATGACCCAGGCAGCCTCACACAGCAGCTCAGGTAGCTTAAATGAGTAAATCGAAGGGCTGCAGGAGGGATCAATGCCTCTGACAGAGGGAGGCCTCTCCCAAGCCATAGCACCTATCCTGGACCTGAACTATCATTCTCCAGGGCAAGGGCTCTCCCGTAGCAGAGTCCCATGACGCTCTGCACAGACCCAGCATAGTGTCAGTGGTTTCTCCAGGCACAGCCCAGAGGGATGAGGCTGAGCACATAGTAGTGGGCAGTTCAGGGCTACTGCAGATTGAGCAGAGTCACTCCTGGGGCGTCTGTTCCCTAGGCTTCTGCTCTCCGGTGATGGGGCCTGGCCAGGGGAAAGCTCTTCTTACTGTGGCCAGCCAGGCCTGCTGCAGTATAGAAGGCTCTGTGTGGTAAGTCCTGGGGGTGCTGGTGTTAGCAGCATGATGGGGATCAGTACCAGGGTGGCCTGTGGAGCTGGAGGATGATGTCGTAGACTGGGGGGCATTCTCTGCTCAGGCTGAGTGGCTGCTGTTGCACCCCTGCTTTGGAGAGAGTCTTGGTGCCGCGCTGTCCCCCAGGCTGGTCATTGACAGTGAGGAGCAAACCTGGGACCTCTGGATCTAAAAGCATGAGCTCCATCTGAGCAAAAAGTTCCAGCTCCATTAGCCAGTCACTGTACGTGGCCCAGCCACACCCTGAGGGGGATGGAGTGCCACACTGATGGGGTGGGGCAAACCTGTGACACAGGGCTAAGGACGTCTGGAGTTTTCCCAAGGACCTGACACAGCTGCTTTTGTGAGTGAGAAGAGAAGGAGGCTGGATGTTTGCAAGGATATTGCCGTATGGCGTCCTGTGCCCTGGCAAGGGCTTTCGGGCTGAGGGTGGAGTGAGTCCCATAGGTTCGGTCCCTTGAACGAGGTGAGCCCCTAACTGTGTGACTGGCTCTCTGAATTGAACTGCCCCCTCACTTGTGTTTCCCCCACCACTCTCTGGAGCCAGGTGGGTTTTCAGCAAAACAAACATTTTCAAGTAATTTCCTCTAAAACGTTTGATTTGTTTTTTTCATCAAGAAAAGTGAAATCCAAACATTATTAGCTGGAAACTGACAAATGTTCAGTTTTCAGCTTTTCAGTTTTCCAACAAAATTGGAATTTTTCTTTTCAAAGAACCCTCGTCCCCCATCTCCAACCATCTCTAAATGGAATCTCCTGCATCACCCAGCGCTGATGACTGTTTGAGACAGGGCTCAGTAAATCAATGTTCCATCCTGGCCCTACTCCTCACATGTCCTCTGAGGCTGCCCAGCGCAATGTAGTGACATTGGTCCATTATTAATAGCTCTTTGATTTGAAATATACAAATGTGGTGATTTACAAGGTACAGGTTTAAAATGATGATGATGATTGATGGAAGCAGTAAGGAATTAGGCTGTGGAACCCCCTCCCCCTTCCCCACCCCCGCAGGCCGTATTTTGATTTCATGTCTTATTCCGTACTTATTTAAAGCAGTATGAATGGAGCTGACGTTAAGCTCCTGTGGTGTAGTGTTCCCTGCAGATACCTCCAAAAGCTAATTGCATGAATCTTTATAATTATCATAATATAATTATCTGGAGCAAAAATACATTCTGAGATGAAAGAAAGGACTAGTCAATACACAAAATCTACGGTAATTAAAAATAATTCTCAAAGTGTGTGGATTCCCCTTGATGACCAAATCATAACATTACCATTGATCTTTTCCACATGACATTTAATTTTTAATAGTTCTTATTCTCTCTTTAATATTTCTTTGTGATGTTTCCATTTTGTTTGAAAGGAAAAACCTAATTCTTTCTTCGCCCTCACCCTGAAATTTGTTTACTGGGTTTGGCACTGATAACCACCTCCTTCAGTGCAATGAGTAAGCAGAAACTGATATTTGGATCAAGATTTTTGCTCCTTTCATTTTATTGGATCAATGAGACTTTTTCTAGCACTTGTGAAGCATCACCGTGTTTTATTGTGTTACAGAAATATGTAGATTTTGGGCTAATATTGTAACCTTGCCGAAATGGGAAGATCCTTAACTGGTGTGAATTGACTTCATAGAATCATAGAATATCATGGGGCCTCAGGAGGTCATCTAGTCCAACCCCTTGCTCAAAGCAGGACCAATCCCCAACTAAATCATCCCAGCCAGGGCTTTGTCAAGCCTGATGTTAAAAAACCCAGAGGAAGGATATTCCACCATCTCTGTAGGTAACCCATTCCAGTGCTTCACCACCCTCCTAGTGAAAAAGTTTTTCCTAATATCCAACCTAAACCTCCCCCTCTGCAACTTGAGACCATTACTCTTCATTCTGTCATCTGCTACCACTGAGAACAGTCTAGATCCATCCTCTTTGGAACCCCCTTTCAGGTAGTTGAAAGCAGCTATCAAATCCCCCCTCATTCTTCTCTTCTGTAGACTAAGCAATCCCAGTTCCCTCAGCCTCTCCTCATAAGTCATGTGTTCCAGTCCCCTAATCATTTTTGTTGCCCTCCGCTGGACTCTTTCCAATTTTTCCACATCCTTCTTGTAGTGTGGGGCCCAAAACTGGACACAGTACTCCAGATGAGGCCTCACCACTGTCGAATAGATGGGAACGATCACGTCCCTCGATCTGCTGGCAATGCCCCTACTTATCCATCCCAAAATGCCATTGGCCTTCTTGGCAACAAGGGCACACTGTTGACTCATAGCCAGCTTCTCGTCCACTGTAACCCCTAGGTACTTTTCTGCAGAACTGCTGCCTAGCCATTCGGTCCCTAGTCTGTAGCAGTGCATGGGATTCTTCCGTCCTAAGTGCAGGATCTGCACTTGTCCTTGTTGAACCTCATCAGATTTCTTTTGGCCCAATCCTCTAATGTGTCTAGGTCCCTCTGTATCCTATCCCTACCCTCCAGCGTATCTACCACTCCTCCCAGTTTAGTGTCATCTGCAAACTTGCTGAGGGTGCAATCCATGCCATCCTCCAGATTATTAATGAAGATATTGAACAAAACCAGCCCCAGGACCAACCCTTGGGGCACTCCGCTTGATACCGGCTGCCAACTAGACATGGAGCCATTGATGACTACCTGTTGAGCCCGACGATCTAGCCAGCTTTCTATCCACCTTATAGTCCATTCATCCAGCCCCTACTTCTTTAACTTGCTGGCAAGAATACTGTGGGAGACCGTATCAAAAGCTTTGCTAAAGTCAAGGAACAACACGTCCACTGCTTTCCCCTCATCCACAGAGTCAGTTATCTCGTCATAGAAGGCAATTAGATTAGTAACGCATGACTTGCCCTTGGTGAATCCATGCTGACTGTTTCTGATCACATTCCTCTCGTCTAAGTGCTTCAGAATTGATTCTTTGAGGACCTGCTCCATGATTTTTCCAGGGACTGAGGTTAGGCTGACTGGCCTGTAGTTCCCCGGATCCTTCTTCTCCCCTTTTTAAAGATGGGCACTACATTAGCCTTTTTCCAGACTTAAATGCAGCGATGCAGATTTACACCCACTGAGAATCTGGTCCGATTGCTGACCCAGTGGCTGCTCTGTTTCCACCATACTTTGTTCAGTAATGATCAGAAATGGGACTAAGGCCTTGATCCGGACACCCGTACATTCAGGAGAATCCTGATCCAGAGCTCAGCTTTGCAATTCAAGATCATGTCAGTTAATGACGGAAAGGCAAGGAACTGAATGACAGGCAGTAAGTGATCTTATTGGTTGGCATCAAGAAACAGGAAGTGGAAAGTGCAGGCTGAATAAACCTGTTCAGAAAGGAGTGTATGTTCTCCTTAAGAAAGGGGTCAAAACATCAAAGACTTTTTCTCTCTAATAGAATAAATCTTGGTGAGGAAGCAATATTTTAAACTAAAGCCGGTGTTCTCTGCGAATATTTAGATTCTTTGGGATAGATTTTCTTGACAAATTTACTTGTGGGTTCATGCATCTCAATTGCACCCACTGAAAAACATTAAACTTTGGGAAATTGCATTAAATTAGCAGTTAAGTGTTTGGGGTCTTAGCTTCTTTGTATTGTTTAGCCAACCATGTCATACAGATTATGGCAAGTACTTTAATCTGCAATGTACCGGGCTTCCCCAGGGATTAGCAGCAGCCCCAATATGTTAATATAGCAAAAATGGATGATCCAATTAAGCGCTGCAAAACCATGGCTGGACGTAGGGTCCATATGTTGGCTTATCCTTCTGGTTTGCGTATTCAGCACACATTGCTGGGACGACTCCTCTGCTTTGTGTCCACACTCCATGTGATTTAGGCCGATGGCAAGCAGGAACTGGGGCATCCATGCAGACATGCCAACTCTCACAGATTACTCTCTGGAGTTGCGATTTCTCAGTGAAACCAAGCCCCACTCAGGATCTCCCAATAGAACTATCAAAGCTCAGGATTTTATTTTTCAGCCATGGCACATTCTTAAAATGGGTTTCCATAGGGTTACCATACGTCCGTATTTTCCCGGACATGTCCGGCTTTTCGGTTCTTAAATCGCCATCCGGGAGGAATTTTTAAATATCTAAAAACATCCGGGATTTTGCCATTATTATTTTTTCCCAGAGAAAAGTTGATCATTCGAGAAAGAAAGTGAATGTTGATCACTCGAGAGAGTGCCCGCTTTCCCCCCTGAGCTCCCAGCGCTTGCGCCGTGAAACAGCTGTTTTGTGTGGCTGGGAGGGAGGGGGAGGAGGGGGAATGTAGTGCGCTCAGGAGAGGAGGCAGGGCCAGGGCAGGGGATTTGGGAAAGGGGTCCAATGGGGCAGGGATGGGGAGGAGTTGGGGCGGGGACTTTGGGGAAGGGGTTGGACTGGGGGCAGGGAAGGGGTGGAGTTGGGGCGGGGCAAGGGGCAGGGAGCACAAGCAAATACCCCCTTTGTCCCCCCATGGAGTGTCCTCTTTTTTGAATGTTCAAATATGGTAACCCTAGTTTCCAGCCAAACAGGAGTTAGCCCACCAGAAAGAAAGGAATGTGGTTTCTCCACCAGGCAGTTACTTGCAAAGTACTTTGAAAGGCAATGAGAATAAACAAAGCTATAAAGCTAACAAGTGCGGGGAAGAGACAACATGGCTGCACCCCCAGCAGGGAAGAGAAACTTCATCTGAGATATAAAGAAGGGGTAAGGGCCAAACCTCAAATAAGCAAGTAAATCAACTGAAAAAAAAATTAAATCATGATACTTGAGAGTTCTAAAAGTGAGGCTCAATTTTACTTTGAAATCCTATTAGTTGGCCCAGGCATGGCCGGGGCTCCAGCTGCCAGCCCTGTGCAGCTGCTCCCCTGCCAACCTGGGAAGTGGGAGAGGGGACCCCACTGCAGCCCCTACCCAGGCCTGGGGAGGGTGAAGAACCCTAGGGAGCAGAGGTGAGGCTGGGAGGGCTGAACTATGGCCTGGGGGCACCAGGGGGTCTGAAGTGCGGAGGGTGGGGGCTGATGGGGTGGGGAGCTGTATGGATGGTGGGTGCTGAGGAGATGGGCTGAGTGCTGGGAGGGTGAACTGAGAGCAGTGCTGGTCAACGGGGTAGGTGAGTTGAACTGAGGGGGCTGAACTGAGGGGGGTTGGATGGGGACAGAACTGATGGGGGATGGGGGACAGGATGAATTGCTGGGCAGGAGACGGGCAGATGTGGGGGTGAGAGCTCCTGCAGCAGGGGCCAAAATCCCCTTACCCAGTACATGTGGCAGAGCGGGCGACACTAACGTCACATGCCCACACCCTGGGGATGGGCCGGGGGAGCTCAAACATCAAGAGACTGGTCAAAAAACACGTCATCTGCTTTTAAAATTTCAGGATTTTGGGGGGTCTGACTCACTTTCTGATCTCTCGAAGCTGGCAATACTGGTATATGACAGGTCAGGGCTGCACTGTCCTCCAGCCCCAGTGGGACAAACCAGGCCAAGATCTAGGGGAGACCCTTCAGCCTGTACTTTGATCTTCTCCCAAGGTGGGTTGGGGGCTGCTTAATCCATGACTGCAGTCACTGCAGAGTGGTTTCTGGTATCCTGGCTTTAATATTGGGGGTCAACCAATGGGCACTCCAGCACAAGTATGCTGGTGTGGGGAGGAGAGAGTGCGAAGAGCTGTACCCCTGCATTCCCCCCCCCCCCGCGCCGTCCATCCTGGGGAGCCAGAATTTGCATGCAGGGAATGGGGAGCAAAAAGGATCCCAAGGAAGCCCCTGTTGCTGCTAATGTGGGCAGATGTGGATGCACAATCAGGTCTGCACTGGAGTGGAAGGGGGTTCTGGCTGCTCCTTTGGGGGTACCACAGAGTGGCTCAGCTGGACCAGAGACAGACTAAATCCCTATACTGGGTGCTAAACTGGGGTCTAGCTCCCTCCTTCTCATGGCAGGCTGGAGTCTTAGCAGGGAAGCTGTATTTCCTGGCACATCAGCCTATGTGTTCTTCATCAATGGACATTTGGAGCTGGCACACCCCATCACTGAAAGGGGTATTTCAAGCCAAGCAACCCATGCAGGGAGCTTTGGAGCTCTGGCCTGAAATCAGATCAGGGTGCGTTTGGAGCAGAGCGCTCATGACCTGGAGAGGACAGAACAGAGCGACAGAAACAAGAACAAGTTTGCAAACTCAGAGCAAAGAAAAGTCCTCGGCTTTCCTAGATTCCCAGACTCCAAGGCCAGAAGGGACTACTGTGATCATGTAGCCTGACCCCCTGCATAACACAGTCCAGGGAATGTCCCAAAAATCATTCCTAGAGCAGAACTGTTAGAAAAACATCTTGTCTTGATTTAAAATTTGTCAGTGATGGAGAAGCCACCACAACCCTTGGCAAATTGTTCCAGTGGTTAATTACGCTCACCATTCAAAATATATGCCTTATTTCAGTCTGAATTTGCAGCCCCCCCTTGGATCGTGGTATAACTTTCTCTGCTAGAGTGAAGAGCCCATTATTAAGTATTTGTTCCTCATGTAGGTACTTACAGACTGTAATCAGGTCACCCCTTAACCTTCTTTTTGTTAAGCTAAATAGTCTGAGCTCCTGGAGTCTATCACTATAAGGCAGGTTTTCTAATCTAATCATTCTCATGGTAGCACATCCTACCATGTCCCTTTGCAGAGGAGATGTGTTTGCGGGCAGTGGTGTAGTGTTACAAACAGAAGGGGGTAAACAAACTTCTGATAAACTCTGTCTTCCCCAAGTGAGCGGTGGGTGAACTCTGTTTGCCCGCGGTTACCCTTGATCAGACCACTGCTTGTGGGTGCGAGCTGTGGGCTGGATACACCTAGGGGAGCCCTGGGACTTTGCTGAACAATGCTCAGCCAGGCAGTCCTGGAGCCCCTTAGCACTGGGCAGAAGATTCCCTGTTGTCTCTTAGTGTCTGGCCCGGTGAATGCAGGAAGAACGGACACTGGGGAGCCACAAGAGTTAAAGGATTCTGGTAGCTTTCCAATCCCTGGGAGAGGAGCTGACATGAAGGTGAGGAGGGTAGGAGATGAAAGGGGCTGGGACAAACCCATCTCTGGTCCTGAGGTCTGCATTTTCTCCTTTCTCCTGGTTGCCTGTCTTCCTCCCCAGATCCACTGTAACAGTGGCTACTCTGCATTCCCAAGCTTTTGGGAGGAGAGGCCTGTGGGCTGAGTGTTGGTGGATGTTCATAGCTCAGCTGGGTGTGGATGGGCTCTAAAGGTGGACTGATGGACTGCATGAATGACAGAGTCCAATTTCCCACCCCTCCTGCCCGCTACACACACAGCTCCTTTGCACAAGCCAGTAGCATCCCTGTGACAGCCCCAAACTAGCTTGCATGGAAAATCCATCTCAGGCAAGTTTTCCAAACATTGTAAGATTATTTTAATACAATACAAAGCAGTTGGAAAGAAGGCAGAGGAGCCAGTGTCATGAGACCAGCCAGCTAGCCAGTGCCCTGGGGGCCACAGTTTGCGACCGACTGGCTAAAGTTTAGATTGTTGCATTGTCAAACTATAAAGACCCGATTTCAGTGAAGGAGGGTCACGCTGATGATGCCATCGAAGGCTTAGCCACTCTTGGTCTCAGTCTCCCTCAGCTTGCGAAATACCCGAGGTTGTACTTTCCACAGAAGCTGCAATCACAGTAAACTAGAAGCTCTTATATCGTCCAAACTTGTGATTTAAAGTGCAACCAGTCTCCTGGATGCTGGACTAGAGGGTGGTTTTTTTATAAGTGCATTTTCATTGCATGATACATGCTTTTCAGATTGTGCAGCACCTCTGAGTAACGCCCCATGCCAAGGGACAATAACAAATTCCAAAATGTAAATTTGGAAGAAAATGTTCTTGAATGCTTATGAAACAATGTCCTAAGATAAAGTGAAAGATGGGGTATTAATTGGTGTCTGCTACAGGCCACAAATCACACTAGAGAACAGGAGGCCTGGCTCCTTACAAATCTATCTATAATGTGTAGGGAAAAAAGCTGTGAGAACATGGGGAGCTCCGTCTGCGTGACATTTGCTGGTGGTCTCATTCTGCCAGTATTAAAACACCCTTGGAATTTCTAAATATTATAGACGACAATTTCCTAATTCAAAAAGTGTTGCATCCAACATGGGTGAAGAGCATGTCTTGAAAGATAAAGAGCAACTGTTCGCAGGACTAAAATTAATGGTATCTTAGCTACAAGTGATCACGACTTGATCACATTTATAATGCGCAAACAGAAGAAAGTCCAGGGGAGTAATAAATATATACCTGGTCAATTTCACAAAGCTGAAAACAATTATGAGCCACTTCAGCTGCGAGGAAGAATTTTATCAGAGAAATGTGAATGATAATTGAGAATCATTGAAGAAGAACACTTCACTAGATGTCCAGAAAGCCACTATCAAGGAAGAAGGCTGTTTGGCTGTTTAAAAAAATGACCTGGTTTAGAGGGGAAGTGAAGGCAGTTATAAAAAATAATACATAGCTCTGGAAGAAAGGATACATTGATAGTCATGAACAGAAATCAGAAGCTAGGAATATGGAAAATTAATAAGAGACATAAGGAGAAATCTAGGGCCAGCAGAGATAAGGAGAGTAAGAAGCTTTTAAAGTATTTTAGCAACAAAAAGAATCCTACCAGTGGTGTTGGTCGATTTCTAGATGGAAATGGTAGAATTATCAATAACAATGGAGAAAAGGCAGAAGTGTTCACTAAATATTTCTGTTCTGTAGCTGGGGGAAAAAAACAGCTGATGTAGCCAGATCATATGATAATATTCGTTGCATTCCACTAGTAACTCAAGAGGATGTTGCACAGCTGCTACTAAAATTAGCCATTTTTATAACAGTGGCTCTGGATAACTTGCTTTAAAAAGAGCTGTCTGAAGAGCTCGCGGGATCTTTGATGTTGATTTTCAATAAGTCTTGGTGCACTGGGAAATTTCCAGAAGACTGGAAGAAAGCTGATGTTGTGGCAATATTTAGAAAGGGTAAACAGGATGGCCAGGGTAACTATAGGCATGTCAGTGTAACATCAATCCCAGGCGGCATAATGGAGTGGCTGATCCAGGACTTGATTAATAACGAATTAAAGTAGGGTAATATAATTAACAACAATCAATGTGGGTTTATGGGAAAAAAGATCCTGTCAAACTAACTTGATTTTTTTTTATCCGATTACAAATTTGGTTGATAAAGGTAATAGTGTACATGTAATAGACTTCTGTAGGGCATTAGACTTTTTATCACATGACATTTTGATTAAAAAAACCAGAAAGCTATAAAATTAACATGGCACACATGACATGACATAAAAGCTAGCTAACTGATGGGTCTCTAATTGTAATTGGGGAATCATAATTGAATGGGTGTATCTCTAGTGAGTCCGCAGGGACTGGTTCTTGGCCCTACGCTATTTAACATTTTTATCAATGACTTGTAAGAAAACATAAAATGATCACTGATAAACTTTGCAGATGACACAAAAACTGCGGGGAGTGGTAAAGAATGAAGAGGACGGACCACGGCTACAGAGCGATCTGGGTAGCTTGGTAAACTGGGCACAAGCCAACAATATGCGTTTTAATATGGCTAAATGTAAATGTATTAATCTAGGAACAAAGAATATCGGCTATACTTACAGGAGACTCTGAAAAAGATGTGGGGGTTGTGGTGGATAATCAGGTGACCAGGAGCTCCCAGTATGATGCTGTGGCCAAAAGAACTAATGTGATCCTGGGCTGCGTAAACAGGGAAATCTCAAGCAGGACCAGAGAGGTTATTTTACTCTACAATGACTGCAGCTGGAACAGTTCTGGTGCCCACAATTCAAGAAGGATGTTGCTAAATTGGAGAGGATGGAATGGCTGGAAGTTAAAGCTAGACAAATTCAGTTTGAAATAAGGCATAAATAAAATGTTAACAATGAGCATTGTAAACCATTGGAACAGTCTACCAAGGTCTCCATCACTGGAAATTTTAAAATCAGGATTGGATGTTTTTCTACTAGCTCTGCCCTAGGCATTATTGTGGTGTCGTTCTCTGGCCTGTGCTATACAGGAGGTCAGACTAGCTGATCGCTGTAGTCACTTCTGGCCTTGGAATCTATGAATTCACAGCAGCACAGCCCTCATACCTCTTGTGTCTGCCAGCTCAGAGCACACAGAGGGATAGCAAATTGGATACAGCAGGAATTTTACTTTGTATTTTGGGCTGTTTAGCCCCACACAAGTCACAACAGGGTTAATGAGGTGGGTGCGCGAGAGGTCAATTAACCTGCATGGTTGCACCTGGAGGGTGCGCCAGGCCTAATTCGAGGTAGACTCGGTTGTGGGGAGAGCTGGGATTGTTCCCATAAAGAGCTGGGTGAGCCCAGTTGGAGGTGGGAGGTCCAGAGAAGCGAGGGTGGAGGAGGTGTTTCCTCTTTTTGTGAAGAAGCATGAAAATGAAAAAGGAGAGAAGAGGAGACCAATTTCCTTAGGGTGAGCGGGAAACCTGACTGAGACAGGGGCCTTGAGGAGCTGGAGCTGCCTGAACCCTCAAGGGAGGGGAGGAGTGGGCCAGTCCCTAGGCACAGAAGGTCAGTCTAGAGCAGCAGGGCCACACCTGTGATGAGGTGACCATGAGCTGGGCCCAGCCAGGCTGAAGGGTTGATATTTGGATACATTACTGTAGGGCTTGGTAAAGAACCCTGTGGCTCCAGAAGAGGCTGGACTGGATGAAGTGATATGACTGGAGGGCAAGGTCACTCTTCCAGCTGGAGTAGGCCAAAAGACAGTGAGGGAAACTGAGTCCAATAGTTGCTGCAGCACCGCAGCTGGCCACCAGGGGGTGGGTTGGAGCAGCAACTTTCCACACTTGGGAAAAGAGATCATGGCAGGAAAGCAGCAAATGCAGTGAGTACAGTGTTGCTACACACCACAGCCGAGCAAACGTCTCAGGCAGCAGTGTCTTTGCCCAGGGGAGGAGTTTAGAGGGGTGTCCTCAGAGTCCAGCACTGCTCCTGGCCCCCACACTCAGCACTTGTCCTACTTATGGCTACTGCTGGTAGAAATTTTTAATTCCAAAAAATTTCCTGCTGAAAAATGGAATTTTGAGAAGGTCAAAATTTATCATGGGAAAATGTCACTTTCAGCATTTTTTCCATTTTATTTTTTGATGGGGAAACTTTTTCATTTCATTTTACTTTTTGAAAATTGAAAAATTTTCACCAGTTGGGATTTTTGTATTTTTCCTCTTTCTCTCTCCACCCTTCTCTGTCTTTATATATTTAACCAGTGAATGTGAGTGGGTCCCCCTCATCCCCTACCTTTCCTTTTTCTATTTTTCCTTTGGCTGCTTGGTAACTTTCCCAAAGTTGGAGATGTCCTGAACATACCAGGCCTCTAAATACAAGAGCTTATATCTCAAGCTCTCTTCCTACTACAGTGACAATTAAAATAACTATTTCCCTGCTCATTGCAGCCTGTAAGAAAGGAGAGGGAGGAGCAGAGAAGAGATTGGATGTGTCTTTTTAAGATATTCTCTTGCTCAACCAGAAATGATGGGTAACCCAAAGTGATGATACAGGAATGGCCAGGTGAGGTTCTCTGCCCTGGGTTATGCAGGAGGTCAGACCAGATGGTCACAATCTGAGAGTGTAAGTTGAGCTAAGGGGAAGCCAAGCCCAAGAAACCCAGCAGGACCCATGGGTGTAGCCAGGCCCTACTGAGAAGAGGCTGACCCCAGGAGCAGAGACCATTCATTGTCATATCGCAAATATCTGGACATTCCCTGAGCAGTGTCACAGGTGGGTGGAGCTTATTTTGTGGGTGGAGCTTGGAAGAGTACCACTACTTTTTTTCCTGATCTGACCCCGGCCTGAGAACACATGTGACTGTGCGGCAGTTGAGCTCAGAGCTCACCTTTGTTTAAATGAGAACAAGCTCCTGGAAGAGCATTTTCTGTGAGGGCCCTGAACTCTTAACTCATGTTCACCCCTTGGTCCTTGGGAGAGCAGATTTAGCAGCCTTCTGGGCATGCTGCATAGTCCTTCTCTTCTGCTCAGTATATGGGGATAAGGCAACTGCAGGGGGCAGGGATAAGGCTAGTGGGGTGGCTTATTCCTTATTCCTAGAGGTCATACAGAGGTAGCCATCTGTACACCTGGCCAATAGATGGAGGCATCCATTATGGGGAACGCATGGCCCACTGGTCACAAGGGAGGGTTAAAGAGAGCCCAAGGAGGGAAAATCCAGGGACTTTACTTCCTCTAGTGACCAGAATGCCCCAAACGGAGCTATATTGATACTCTGATGGGTAATTGTTGGAGCCTTGGGGAACCCTTCGGTTATAGCCATGAATCCACATTCTGACATGGTGCATTTTCTTCCTTTGCATTGCGTAAAGACCCTGAGCAGGGAATAGGAGCTTCATGTCTGTGTCATTGCTGTGCACTATGGCCATGTTAAATAGCTGTCTAAGAGGTGGCTCCAGAACAGTGCTGAGTGACTGGTCCCTGGGGCTTGTGCACACAGTCTGTCAAATCTTTCGGGGCCCCTCCCAATGAGAGGGCTAGGAAGGCATCACATTCTGGGGTGAGGGGGCTGTGTCATCACCTGCCCAGTAACCCTGAGTGCCCTAAAATGCTCTGCTGCTGTAGCTCCCTTGACTGGATGCTCCAGCCAACGAGCCTGCACAGAGTGTCTGTGTGATAAGCCACCCTGGACCAGCTGTTCTGTCTCCAGCACCCTGCTTGTTACATCACAGCCATACTCTGGCCTTCACCAGGCTGCACCTGCCAAGATGACCCCCAATGCCCTTCCCAGTCTCAAACTTTCCCCATGTGCTCTGCACTGCCCAGCCCTCCCCTGGACCATTCAGAGGCATCATAAAATTTGTTTGCTCCTGTAAAGAGACAAACTGCACAGCTTATCACTGTAACTAGAATTAACAATCACTCTGCATACACAGCACTGGCTTGGTTCAGGGCAAACGTAAAACAACTTTACTAACAAAAGGCGATGGGTTTCTAAGTGCGTCCAAGTATGAAGACTAGAGCTAGAAACAGTCACAAGCAAATAAAAGTGAAAAATACTTTCTAGAGGCTCAGACTTAACAAAATGACAGTCTTGGTTCAAGGTGTGATTTTTATCACTTGACCTTCCAGAAGATGGCTGACCTCCCCTCTGGTCACAATCTTCCACAAAGTCCAAAGTGCTTGGATCCTTTGTCTTCTTAGGTGAAGTATCACTTGGGGTTCTCAGCCCCTCTCTTTATGGTCCAGTGAACCCTTGAAATGGTTCATTGGACCATACAGAGTAAAGTTCATGCCAGCTATGAGGAAGGAGATACGGAGTCTCCTGGGGAAGGACGTTCCATGCTGGTTTCTCCCCTCACTGGTGTTTTTTCTTAAGTGCAACTTGAGCTGTTTCCTGCTCTCTCCTCCTGTGGTGAGGCGGAGTGGTTATCTCCTCCCCTTGTTGGCTTGATAGTCCTGTTTGTCTTCTAATCACATTCCAATAGTCTCTTAATGTACCTTGGGAATACCATCCAGGTGTAGGAACCAGATTCCTTTGGCTAGGGTGGGGTCATTTCAGCCCTGCCCGACAGATGCATTTTAAGAACACAATTCCCAATAGGTTTGTAATTTTGAATTTGCCAGTATGGTATTAGTGTTCTACTAATCTCTTACATGACACCTTTTCGACACAGGGTATGACATTAGTGAGTTGGGGTATGCTGACCTGGCTGGGCCAGCTGAAATGCACTACGAGATACCTGTGTGCCCCAGGCTATCTTGCAGTGGGATGCTGGTAGGGTCACAGAAGTAAGGTGGGATCCCCAATGAGAGGCTTTGAGGCAGTTCAGCACAGAACATCAGGGACCCTGGCACTGCCCAGAGGAACATTTCTTGGCAGCATCATATGTTGCGGCCCCTAGATTGAAAGATCCTGGCTCCAGCCCTTTTCCTTCCAGTGACTCTCTGGTTAGTACCTGCCGCTCACAATCAACCAAGCCCATTTCACGAGATTCTGTTGCCTAGTGGTAGAACTTCAATCTACACTCCAAAAGAGAGCTTACTTCCCTTTTGGATCAATGGGCTGCAACACAAATAGCTTCTTGAATCAACAGCTCTGGGAAGGGATGGAAAAATATCATTCACTGAGCTGCTCACTGACCCTCTTGGCTGGACTCCCAGCCACTGCCGGCATCACCTGGAGGGGCTTGGCCATCTGGAGGAAATAAACCCCTCAAGCAGGAACTTCTGGGGGAACTGGAGTCTGGAATTGTCTGGAGGGAATGAGCCTCCTTGAGCAGGAACATTCTGGGGGGCTGGGTCTGAGGCCTTTCAGAGAGGGACAGAGTCTGACAAGCTACGGGTGATTATTGGTGGTGGTGAGGGAAATAAGGTGAAACCCCCTTAGCTAGCTCTATGGGAAGCAGGCGCCCACTCTGTCAGACTGTGGAGACACCAGGCGGGATTGTGCTGCCTTGGTCTTTGCTGCTATCTGCTAATGGAGCCAACATGTGACAAAGATGCAGGGGAGAAGGAGGAGGAAAAGGAACCTTCCTTTCCCAGCACTAGAGCCCAGAAGGGTGCAGGACGCATTGTTCTCTAGTGTCTGTTGTGGCCCATTTGTTGCAAAGTGCAACAGGGTCCCCTAAGCCGGATAAAGAGAGGCACTGCACTCCCCCTTGGAGCATGCTCTCTCGCTGAGCCTGTGGCCTCTAAAAAACATCACAGCTCAAAGCTACAGCAGGGAACGTCTCTGCAGTCTGTTCAACCTCTCAGTGCTGCTGGAGAGGTCTGCTCCTCCGACGGCCAGTTCTGCCTGGTGTACTGTCCTATTGTTCTCAGTGAGATGGCTCACGTGCAGGGTGCTGCTAAACATGAGGTGATTGTCAGACTGGGGCCTCTGGAAAGCAGCAGAGACTTAGAGAAGATTCAACAAAGTGCTTATGGGATTGAGCATGTTGATCTTCTCTAAGTTTGTGCTCACAAACCCTTCAGATGTTCCAGCAGCAGCCTGAGAACTGGGGCCACAGCAGAAGAGGCAAGGTTAGAACTCACCTGATAATCAGAGGTTCTCGATCTAGAGCAGAACTAGGAACCTCACATGCACCAAAATCATCAAGATTTTGGCCTATATATTTGAAGAGTCTCTGCTGGTGTAGAGCAGCACCGCTCAGTTGAAATCTACACCAGGTTGGGATCTGGCCTTATGTGTGCACATTTCTCTATTGTACTTTCTCTTGCTCACTTGTTTATTTTCCAGATTATTCTAAAAAAGGTTTCATGAAACCTCTTCACCTTTGTCAACATTTTAACTGGGGTGTAAAGCCCAAATCTCCACCAGATTCCCCCATCTTTACATACAGGGCCCAAGCCTTTTAGTGTTCTGTGCATGGAGCTGACTGGAGGCAGATGAATTGGGAGTTCCTTGCTTGCAAGTTTGGGCCCTCAGTCGACAGGGCATAAGGATCATTGCATGTGAAACAGAATTCAATGCAGGCCCCAGGCAGCAGCACTGGGGAGAGTCTGAAGAGTGTGACTGGTTTGCACTTTTCTTAAAGGTCTGTACATGTTTAAAAACGTACCCCTACACATCTGTGCGTACCTGCATGATTCCTGGGCCCGCTAGTGCCTTTGGGGGACTGTGGCAAGGGACTCAGGGAGGAGAATCGCTGTAGGGAGTTACACAATAGCATTTCATTGGAGGGGGGCAAAAGCAGCTAGAGTGAAACTAAACGACCTTTCAGTCCATTGATCCAGTCATCTGCAGCTCCCATTTCAAGCCTGATGCAACAATAAGAAATCTCAAGCAGCGGAAGTAAATCTGCAGCCAGAGCATTGCAATAAACCAAACAAGGTAAAAGCCACAGGATCTCACCTCCTTGTGGTCATAAGGGAAGGACAGCAGCGTTCCACATGGACACCCAGAGACAGACCTCTGGGATTCAGTTTCACTCACCTGCTATAGCTTTACCCTGCTATTTCCCCTAGCACTTTGCCTTTCAGATTCCATGGGCAAAATTCAGCTCTGGATAAGCCAGGGCAGCGCTTGCTTACTTCAGTGGGAACTGTGTCCGCTCATGCCAGGGCTGGGTGTGTCCTGTGTACGTTTCTACCACGCTGCCACGTCTGTGCTGATTGCAATCAACTTCTGGGATCCTACACATCTCACAAGTGACTGCCCTACCCCCCTGTCCTCCTAGGTCTCTGCCCCCCCTCCCCCCGCCATAGTGTCTGCTGCAGTAATGGTTCAGGGAAATAGAAAGACAATGACAAACTCCATTAGCAGGAGAGCTGGCTTTTCCCAAACCGCATCCAGAGGTCTTACCTCATTGGAACAAAAGGCCACTGGTGACCCTACGTGGACTAGCACCAGGAGCTGCAGTGCAGCTTTGAATGGGGAGCTCTTGGCTGAGAGATCCTTCTCCCAAAAGAAAGCAGGAGCAGGTACCTACAGAGCTCACAGCCATCACACAATGAACCCCCAGGGGACATCATCAGCTTCAACAGAATGGAAGCGATGTCACACATGGGGACTCCAAGGGATTAACGCCTCCACCCACTCACACGCAGGATCTCCTCCCAAGCACCCTGCTCCATCCCTCTGGTGCACTCCTTGGCACACTCCAGCCACAGGATTTCAGGGACCCCCTAGCCAACACACTTACCCAGCGAGCTGGGCTACGCTGCTGCAGCCTCGGGACTGGGAAGGCAATGGTGAAACTGCAGCACAGGGAGGCCAAATACTTCTCAGGCTCCCAGATTCCAGCCACTTCAGGGAATGGAAATGCCACCCTAGTAGGCCCCCTCTGGGAAGAGCAGATGGTCAGTCCCCAGGACACCACCCAGGCCCTCACTGTCAAGTCTCAAGACAGCACAAGGTAACTGCTAGCTAATAAAGGCAAGGTCAGTTGTCATCAAAGCCAGCATTGTTCGTCATGTGAATTTGGACATCTCACCCCAGGTGAGGCCCATCAGTCCCCATCAGCTATTCCATGCAGACGTAGCCCAGACAATGGGAAGACCAGTGGGAATGCAAAGATGGTCGTATTCTCTTCCAACACGGCAGCTGCAGAAGGGCTCCACCATAAGACCAAATCCTTCTGCAGCATCCAGGGATGGAAAAAATGCAGAACTTCTCCAGTACATTGCAGTGCCCCATATGCTGAGCCTGATCTGTGCCTCAGGCTTGGGCCGTAGTACTAGGGCAGACTTGCTTGGTCCTGCTTTGAGCAGGGAGTTGGACTAGATGACCTCCTGAGGTCCTCTTCCAATCCTGATATTCTATGATTCTATGGATGGACTGGAGGACACTGACCAAGATAGGTCACGCTGGAAATGGCTGCTCACTGCAGTCTTCCAGAAGGCCCTAGAGAGACCTACAGAGCAGGGCTGATCTGTAGACTGCCTAGTGAAACAGGACAGCCAGGCACTGATGGGAACCACTGATGCACTAGCTGCACAATGCTCACTGCCCCCACACTGCTCCCCTCCCAAAAACACACAGCCCAAGATCAAGCACAGCACAAGGCCCATCTCCAACCCTAGCCATAGTAGCAAGGTAGGTTGCAGGAACATCCAGGCAAGGCACAGTGAGCACTGGCTGCCCAGCCTGGAATGCCTGAATCCAGTCACAGGCCCAAGCCCTTCCAGGCAACAGCAGGTCCAGGAGGATGGGGCACTGCTGGGACCCCATGTGGGAGCTGCAGAGCTCGGTGGAGTGTCTGTTCCCTGTTGATTTTCCAGCTTTCCCACCCACCTCTGCCTCCTTCTGCCCCTGCCCTCTGTCTAGAGGGTGGGGCAGAAGCTGGTCCTGCCTCCTGCTTGGGGACCCTGCCTCACATTATGAAGCCCCTGGACTCTTCTCCCCCCTTGTGACTGCTTCCTGAGCCCCCATTTCCTTGACCCTCAAGTCACCCACAACTAGCCCCCGTCTCTGGAGCCTTCAGGGGGAGCCCCAATAGCCTCCCTTCCCCTCCTGCAGTCTCCAGGGGCAGCTGGATTCCTCTTGGGGCCAAAGGTTAATTTTGGCATTTTCCCCAGGAAAATGGGCAGGTTTTGCAACAATTGACATTTTCCGGCAAAAGAAATTGGTTTTGATGAAACTGCATGTTGTGGTCGGAAAACTTCCCACGTGAGAAACTTGGGGCAGCTCCTCCCAGGGCATCCTGCAGGAGGCGCTTTAAAAAGTGAGTGGCTGCTGGAAAGGGGTCAGCCTAGCCCCCTGCAAAAGCACTGGGTGTCTGGTGTCTCTGCACACTCTGTGGGGTGTCAGAGGGACAGACTCCACCTCCAGAAAGAAAAGAAAAGGGGGAGCGAAGCTGCTGGGAGAGGGGGAGTTCAGGTTCCTGTGACACCCCCCTGGGTGACAACCTGGGACTTCTGTGCCCCCTTTTTCTCTCTGGATCAGGGTACCCCTCAGACTGCTCTGCTAGCAACAAGCAGCCCCTTTGCTCTCACACAGCCATTAGCATGTGACAGCACACCCGTCTACATACCTCTCATGAACTGTACACAGGGAGACACCAGCAAATTCCCCCCCCAGACTGAGCCTTGCACCCTAGAAATGTACTGGCTTACACTGCTCAAGACCCTCTTGAACAATGCAAGCTCATTAATTAGTTTGCCACTTCATCAAAGTATAGTGGCCTTGTAATCTGAGCACATCTCCCAAACACTTAGGACGAACTCACTGGTTAAGATTAAACATTAAAATGAATGTATTAACTACAGAAAGATCAATCTGAAGTGATGACATGGTATTGGCATAGAAGATCAGAGTTGGTTACACAAGAAATAAAACGTAAACACCCTCTAAATCCTCAACTTTATCAGGCTAAGCAAGATTTGAATCAAACAATTTTTCTCACTCTACTAGACATTGCCGGCAGAATTGAGAGTAGCTAGAAAGCATTTTAGCTTGGACCTTCCCATCTTTCCAGTTCAAGGCCGCCTCTCCTTGTTTTCAAAACGGCCTTGTTTCCAGGCGTTGAGATGGGGGAGGAGACAGGCAAAGTGGTGATGTCATTGCCCTTCATTTTATACTCTCTTCCAGGCACTGGAAAGATCTTTTCTGTGGCCTGGGGGTTAGCCAGCCCCCACCTTGTAGGAGCTCTCTCAGGAGTCTTTGGGAGGGGCCCACTGGGAGAGGAGGTTCTCCTTAATGGGCCATTAACACATGGCTGGCTAGTCCTGATGTCAATCTGTCTTGGGGGAGTTAGTTGATCATCTGTTGCCACTGAAAGGCCCAGCTGTGGGAGTCTCCCAGACTCACAACATATTTCAGTAACAGATAGCCAAACTTCATAACTTCTCATACAAGGGTAACACAAACAATTCAACAGGAGAGTAATGCTCAGCAGATCCTGACTTCTCAAGTGATGCCTCCCAAGGCATACTCTGTACAGAACATACCACAATCATATAACCGTCGTGAATACATGGGTACAGCGTGTCATTTCTGCATGGTGTCAGGGGAACAGACTCTCCCTCCAGAAAGAAAAGAAAAGGGTGGGTGAAGATGCCAGGAGAGGAGTAGTTGGGGTTCCTGCTCCCCAGCACTGGGGAGGCCCAGAGCAGACAGAGGTTGGAGAGGGAAAGCGCAAACAGCCTTAAAGGGACAAACACAGCACAAATAAATAGTAACACCTTCTGGGAAGGCACAAGGAGTGTGGAGCTGGCTTTTCCCATGACAACCCCCTTGTTCTTTAGTTGCTGATGGAGCAGTGTACCCATTTGGAGCAGTTTCCGGACTTGTAGAGAACAGTGAGAAATGGCTAGTACGTTTCCTCCTCCTCATGGAAGACAAGGCAGGCGACATTGTGAGGCTCTCAGGCCTTGCTCTGAATCAGAAGCATGAGTACGAAGCAGCACGGATAATGATCACTGCATTTTTCACAGGGAAACCTGAGCCACTCTCAGAGAATAGCGAAAAAGACACCGCAAAAGCCGAGCAAAAGGCCGTGCTTGGGGCAAAGATAGCTCAGTGTGTCAGCTGCACGAGGCACTGGCAGAGCAAAAGGAAACATTGTGTGCACAACACAGGTTACAGCAGAATCTGTGAGAGTCTCATGAAGACTCCAGGGGAGGAGACATCAGTAGACGGTAGTAAAAGAGACATGGAAGAAGGGGACAAGGAGCTCGTCTCCCTTGGTGAAAAGGTCACAGCAGAAATGATTATGGAGCTGCCAGTCCTGCCTTGCACTAAGAATGGGGAAAGGATCAGACAGAGAAAAGCAGCACAGCTCTTTTTACGTGACAACAGAGCTGTCAGTGATGGATCATGGCAGGGCTGAGAAAGAGCCAGAGAAAGAGAGGTCCATGGCAGAGAGGATGCGGAGCTGCAGATACCTGAGCGTGGTACGGGTCAGAATGCAGGACCTCCTCCTCTGCTGCCATATCGTACTGGGGAGCAGCTCCGGGAAGGATGTAATCACAGACCAATCCCAGCAGATTTAGCAGATCAGCACATACACACAAGAACCTGGATGCCAGTTACACAAACCAGATCAAGCCTGGAGCTTGCTGCAGGTAAAAAGCTCAGTGGCTGGATACAAGCTATTCTCCTCCCAAAGACCGAGGTCCCATTCTGACTTTACCCAAGACCAGCCGACAGGTGACAACATGGACCATTGCAGAAGGTGGGAAGAACGAGCTCCCATTCCAGAGAACTGACAAGGCTGCAGCGCGAGGTATACAGACATCATTGGCAAACCCTGTGATGCAGAAGAGGATGGTCTGACTGGTCACTTTGACAGAGAAACTTTGGATTGTGAGCCAGGCTGTGGGGAACCCTGGGTTAGAGACTGTACAGAGCAACTCCAAGAACAACAGAGAAAAACTCCCCAAAGAGATGAGAAAAGCCAAGCCCCACGTCCCGGAGAATGGAGATTTTTTGGCCACTGAGTTTTTATTTCTGCATCTTCCATGTTTATCACAAAACAAAAGCAGGAGCAGAGCTGAGCCGTGGACAGAGGGGTGGGCTCACGAGGTTTCAGAAGGTGATTTTTGCTGGGGGGGTAGGTGAACACTCACTGAAGCTGTTGAGCATAACAGCCACCTTTCATTCAAGATAAAAATAAGAAGCAGTTAATCTCCTTTTGGAGTAAAAAAGCTGAAGCAAAAGGAGCCAAATCCCAAAACTCAGGCCATAGGCAAAGTCAGTCAGAAGTGAGGTATGCGGGTGGGAGGGTTTCACTGGGTATGGTTTTGGTAGGGGTGTGTGTGTGTGTATGTTTGTGTTTGTGTGTGTGTGAGAGAGAGAGAGCAGACAGCCAGAAATAACACAGACAGAGAAGGCAGCAGGAAGCCAAGGATAGCCCAAGGATACTGAGACCATAGGTGCTGGAACTAGGGGTGCTGCTGTACCCCCTGGCTTGAGTGGTTTCCATCCTATACAGGGTTTACAGTTTGATTCAATGGCTCTCAGCACCCCCACGATACAAATTGTTCCAGCACCATTGCCTGAGAGAAAGTTTTTGGGCAGAGTGCTGGCTGGAAAAAGAGGCTTGCAATATTGAGCAAGGAAACTGTCTCCGGCTGTGTTCAGGGAAACAGGACTTTGTACATTCTGTGTAAATAAACAGGGTTGCATCAAAGAAATACCTGACTCCATCAGCAATTTCTCCTCTAATGGAAAGAACCTGCAGAGCCCTGAATATGGGCAAACTGTTCAGGTCCAATGTAAACAGTTTTGAAAGAGTGACTTTTTTTTTTTTTAAATTGTTGCTTACTGGTGCTTGTACTTATTCTTAGGTAGGAAAAGGCTTAAAAAGATTGAGAAAGGGAGAGATGGAGTTGAGTTGAACTCCTTAAGTTCTCCCTCCTCCCATACACAGAGAAGACCAGGGGCTGGTGCAGGAGGAGTGGAATAAAGTCCGGAACTTCTGGAGAGGACATCATTCTCTAGTTCTCCGCAAAAGGTCAACTTCGAGTCAGGTTTCCGTCCGCTCATTATGTGTACACATATACATTTGCTCTCTCGCTCTCTCTCTCTTCCTCCCACACTATCCCCCAAAATGATTTGCTCCTGTTTATAAAGCTTAGGCCATCCAAACAATCCCATGTCACTTAGGTGTCCAATCACACACAGCAAATAACAAAAGGCAAATTGTTCCCGCACTCAGGTTGCACATAATCCATTGGCTGTAGTTTGTTCACATAAATATATGATAAAAAATGAACAAACCTGGGGAACCTGGGATCAATTTGCAAACTGAAAAAAAGCACTGGATGTGAGAGAGAGAAAGGATTCATTATGTAGGTGCCAACCCGCTCTACCAACGCCCCGCTCTGCACGGATAGTCACAAAGTTGTGCCACTTCCTTCAGGCCACGGCACAGCACAGCTGTCCCCCACCCATCACATTCCGGGCCGTTGTCCCCCACCTCCCACGTTGCTGTTCCCCGCCTGTTCCCCATGCTGCGTTCTCTCCCACCCGTTGTGCCTCCATCCTGTTTACAAGCAACCATCCATCTGAGGATGCTTGACAAGCTGTACTAGTGTTGCCAAAATATGAAACAAAGGGCAGGCCCTTGGGGTCTCTGTCGGAGGCAGATACAGCATCTCAAACATATCGCCAGGACCGGCCTTCCCAGCCCTGCTTGGGGTTGCATCCCACGTGACCATTTGTCACTGTCCATCTCTGCTGCAGTGGCAGTTCGCCCCACGGTATGACAGTCTCTCTGCTTTATCTTAACCTCCTCCCAAATGTAGGCATAATTTTCCTTCCATGCTCTCTGCTGGAAAAGTTTCTCTGGTCCCAGGGCTGGGTATCACTGCTAAGCAGAGGCCAGAGGGCTCATATTCTCGCCATGCTCTGGCCACGTTGGGGAAGGTGACGCATGAGCCCTGACACTGCTCCCGTTGCAGCCAGTAGCTCCCATTGATTCCAAGGGAAGCAGGACCGGGCCTGAGCTGTTGAGGCCACTGTAGCTGTGGGCAGAGAAGGTGGCTAAATGGGGTGGCAGATTTCTGAGAAAAAAGAAAAGGAGGACTTGTGGCACCTTAGAGACTAACCAATTTATTTGAGCATAAGCTTTCGTGAGCTACAGCTCACTTCATCGGATGCATGCAGTGGAAAATACAGTGGGGAGATTTATATACACACAGAACATGAAACAATGGGTGTCACCTACACACTGTAAGGAGAGTGATCAGGTAAGGTGAGCTATTACCAGCAGGAGAGCGGGGGCGTGGGGGCAGGGGACATCTTTTGTAGTGATAATCAAGGTGGGCCATTTCCAGCAGTTGACAAGAAGGTCTGAGGAACAGTGGGGGGTGGGGGATAAACATGGGGAAATAATTTTACTTTGTGTAATGACCCATCCACTCCCAGTCTTTATTCAAGCCTAAGTTAATTGTATCCAGTTTGCAAATTAATTCCAATTCAGCAGTCTCTCGCTGGAGTCTGTTTTTGAAGTTTTTTTGTTGAAGAATTGCCACTTTTAGGTCTGTAATCGAGTGACCAAAGAGATTGAAGTGTTCTCCGACTGGGCAGATTGTTGGGAATGTTGGTTCCTCCATGGGTGGCGGGGGTGGGGGAGGAGGCTGGCAGCGGTGCTTGGGGGAGGGGGCAGCTGCCAGGCAGGGCTCCGAGGTGCAGGAAGCAGCCCCCAGCTGGGTTTCTGGAGAAGCACTCCCACCCTCTCCCCCATGCTCCAGGCCCCCAGGGGGGGTAAGTTCGTGGCCATGGCTCAGGCACTGAGCAGCTTGGGATTGCTCCTGGCGCTGCCACGGCTTGGCCACTAGGACCCTGTGTGAACTGGCCCACTGTACAGTAATTCATATCAGGCCTGACTAACTCCCTACACCCGACATGCTGCTGTCATCATATTTATCTGTAAGACGTGCCAGGGGCAGTGTCAAATGAGTGCCGGGGGGGACCATAGTATCATTGCGTGGTGTATGTCCGGAGGCTGGATAATGAGGGGTGTGTGTGTGCACTGGAACATGTTCCTGATATATACTGTGGGAGCAGACGTGATGAACAAGTGCTGAGTTCCCTAAAGCCAGAGCCCACGGAAGCTGCACTAGCATCAGAGTGGCCAGGAAAAGCCAACGGAGGGAAGGCTGAGGAAGCCAGGCTGGCATCCGCTGCCTGGGGAACAAGCAGCAGGGGAGAGGAACTTTGTCTGGGGTTACTTTAAAAAGAAACCAGTTCCGAGGTTTTCTGAACTACGAGAAGAGATGAAGACACTGTGGGGACCCGTCCCTTAAGGGCCAAGTGCTCTTGGAATCTGTGGAGCCCCCAGCCATGTGGGCTGAGGATGCTGGGAAATGACTGTAGAAATTGCCTGAGACCAGGACTGTCCTGAGTGTTTTGTTATAAAGACCTCTCCGGGCTGGGCTATTAACGCGAGGGGTGCGTCCCCCATGGAGCCAGCGGACGTAATGGTTTCTGTGAATGCCCAGTGAGAGGCATGGACGCTGCAGAGCGACGCCCCTGGGGAACTCGGGAACTGGAGTTCACTGAATGGCTCCTGCAAGGCAAGGTTTAGACTGGCAGAGACTCGAGGAGTTTGCTGATGTGAGGTGACCAGGCTGGCGTGGCAGGGAGCTGGCAAACAGTTTAAGCTCCAGCAAAGCTCTCCCTTGCTAAGGCCGAGGGGTAACACAGTGGCTTATGGTTCTGGGTGCCCCGAGAAAGCTTCACAGCCACCAGCAGAGGGACAGGCCCATCCCAATGTCAGAATCCAGTCCTGTGGACAGCCCCAGCTCCTGCCCCAGGCATGGCTGCCACTTCAACTCCACCATGTCTGGGCGCTGAGGTGCTGCCACCGAGGAACTCATCCAGAAAGGTGTGGGGCATGGACCGGGGAGGGTAGAGGTGCTGGGGGCCAGGCAGGGGGTGCGGCTGGCATGTGCTGGAGTGTGGAGTCTAAGGGGCTGGGTGGGGACTGGTGGGCCAGGGGGCAGAGGTGCAGGGCTGGACTGGGGGGAGCTGGGTGCAGGGCCAGGCTGGGAGTGCATGAACTCAGGTGTAGAGTCCTCTACTCTGTCCAGTGGGAAGGAGCCCACTGGCCTCAGGTGGCTTTGTATGTGATGGGGGGGGGTCTATGCAGCCCATATACCAGGAACCTGGGCTGGGAGCTGCCCCCTGCCCTGTGAGTTCCTAGGTCCCATTGTGGTTTTGCTCAGAGGCTCCAGGAGAAGGAGCTTCTGCTGTCCAGGGGTGCCAAGCACTGGTCAGCTGGAGCCGATCCACCTGGAAAGGACCACTGGGAAGGGCAGCCCTGGCTGGGGGTATCGCTGCCTAGGGAGTGGGTCTTGAGCTCTTGCAGAGCCTAGGACAGAGGCTTGGGGGGGTCTTTCACCCTGGCCTGGCCCAGCTCAGCCCTCCTGGGTTTTGTACCAGGGCTGTCACTGGGGCCAAGCAGCCTCTGCAGCCCTAGGCCAGGTTCTGCCCCGACAGCCTCTGACCTGGCTGCAGGAGGGTGTTTGGGGGTGAGGTTGGCAGTAGTGGAGGAGGTGTTGGGGGGCTTCTGTGAACAGGGCAGGAGAGGGTAGCACACTGAAGTTTAGCCCAGGGCAGCAGATGGTCTTGAGCAACCGCTGGTTCTAATAATAATGATAGGAATTACTTTTGGTGGCATGCCATACAGGCAGCTAAAAGGATAATGATGCGCTCCCATCAGCTGTCTGAGCTCAGCAGCTCAGAGGAAATAGACAGAGCCGTCATCTGACTTGCTGATTGCACTCCTGGCTTGTGGCTTAGCTATGAACAACAGGCCCCCAGGCTCCATCCACAAACAGGATTCTCCAGTGGCAAGGGGGCCCCAGCCAAGATGGTTAGATAGCAGCGCCTCAAAGGGGAAACGCTGAGGTGAGACAGGCATGTGGGGAATCTGACAGACCGGCTGAGCTCACCCAAGTAGCCATCAGGCCCTGGGCACACATTTCTCTCGGGACGTCTCTCTTCCACTCTGTCATGATGTCACAGCCTGCTGAGGCCCGGGCCTGTCTCCACTGAAATCAATGTCTGCAGCTGGACAGAAACTACAGAGCAACCCTTTTTTCCCGATGGATAATGCCATTTTCATAAAAATTAAAACATTTGTTAAATGTGTTGATTGCAATGAATGTTCCTGCCGTTCTATATAGCTAGATTGATATTAAATTAAAAAAAATAATTTTGGGAATTTCAAACTTTCATTTTGGAATTTGAAATTTCACTTATGATTTTATTGGATGGCTTTTTCATTTCATTATTTTATAATTATTTCATGGCACATCAATTGTAGTGCAAAATACGCACGGCTATTCCTGAGGTGTCATAATGTGACATAATATAGTCATTGGAATATTCTATTCATTTTTTAAAAAGTCATTAAGAGCAGCTGCTACTTAGTTCTGTTGGAAACATCTTATCTTCTTTTCTAGATCAAAGTGTCTCCTGGTTGTGTGGTAATGAGACAGTTTGCCACTACAGACATGTCATGAATTAATGTATAAATTATTTAAAAATATATACAAATGAAAAAAGCATAAACTAAAATTAAAAATGAAATTTCAAAATGCCCCAAACTGTCATTTAATATACTTCTTTTCATTCCAATCAGAACTAAAGGGAATTCTGAAATGTCAAAATTTCTCTCCAATGGGAAATTCCAGTGCCAATCAGCTCTCTCAATGATGCTTGGATTAGGATCTCAGCCTGTGGATTAAGATCTCCTGGACAGTATCACAGCCTAACTATCATGACATTGTCATGACGTCATCCCAGAAGGGCCATGGGACCGGAGATGCTGTCCCCAGAGCAAGGCAGGGAGCCTGAACTTTGAGACTAACTGACAGCCAAACTCTTCCTGGCTGTTTGAAATCTCAGCGCAGTAAATGTGCTCTAAACCTGACCAAAACACGTGGCCTCCCATCACCAGCTCAGACTGTAGGACACAGCTTCCAGTGTGTAGTCTCAGTTGTTATTTTCCTCCTCCTGTTTTCTATGTGGGATTTCACACGCTGGGGATGACGCCATACCAGCCTGGGGCTGGATTCAGTGGCTCACAGCACGGCCCAGACTGTCTTGTGTAACGCCTCCAGAGGTCCTCATCCCCCTGCCAAGCCCCAAAGTGGAGTAAGCTCAAATGTGCTGCTGGCAATGCAGGGTGGCGCTCAGTACAGGAGAGTTTTTCTCAGCCCTGCATCATTCCCACTGCCCCTTTCTCAGTCCAAGCAGTTTGCCACCTTTTTTAAAACCCTGAAGTGCAACTCTCACATTTTTAACATCAATTTTAATGGCATTTCTGTAGGGCTTGGTTTTTTTTATTTAAAGAAATTCCATAATTTGCTCTGCATCTTGCACCATTTGGGCACTGAGTAAACAGGGGATAATAAGAAGTTCGTTATACAGTCTGACATTGCCAGACTATGGGTGCAGCAGCTTAGCTGAGGAGCACATGCCCAGTTGGAAGAGGGTCTTTGTCACAGTCTTAAAAATGAGTGAATGCACAATTTATAAACGTTGTACATGCCGGGATGGGAGAGGGGGGTGAGGTTTGAAGGGGGTGGGTTTTAAATGCTCTTGAGGAAAGATGCACCCTATAAAATGTAGCAGGACCTACTGAGCTTGATAGCTCCTAGGGACACGGGCTATCTTTATTTGCATCTAAGGCAAATACAGATGGTGCGGCCTTTGGCTGGGCAACAAGAAACATGGGCTCTGTTCCTGGCTCTGACACTTACCCTGGGCAAATCCCGTCATGTCTCTGTGCCTCAGTTTCTCCATGTGTAAAATGTGGCTAGGGATACTCGTCTTATAAAGCCCCTTGAGCTCTGTATGGAAAGTGCTGTACAAGACCTTAGTGCTATTATTATCGTACAGTGCCAAGCACCATAATAGTTCTATGGAGCTGATTCCTCACAAGAGATGCATGGTGAATTTCAAAGAGAAGAATCTTGGCAATCCAGGTCCCTGAGTGTCTAAGACACAAGAAATCAAATAAAGAAGCGAGTGTAGCAATTCAGGACAATTCCAGTGCCCCTCTGCTCTCCCAGCAGGACAGACAGTGTGAACTTGGAAGTCCACCTTGCCATCCCCAAAGAGGGTTGTTTGCAGATCCCGGTCCTCACCCTGGGCCTGAGCGCTCTGTGTATTCAAAAAGCTCTCACCCATTTCTGAAGTTCTGCCCCTGCCCCTTCAAAGCTGACAGTCATATTAATGTAATTTTACCCCATCAAGTCATCTGTATCCAGCAGCCAGGGCTGGATTTGGTTCGTTAGCAACCAAAGCAGAGCGAAGGGACAGAGCTCTCAAATCAATTAACAGCAGGCAAGATCAAATTGGAAAGTAATATTATTGCCATCTCCTGCACAGGAGGCAGGCAAATGCCAAGCGGGGGCTGTGTGTCAGACACAATTCCTTCAAGGCCTGAGCTGGAAGTCGCGTCATTAATCTCTCGCCCAGCTTTGTTGTTAAAATGCAGACGCGCTTTGAGGTCATGCCTGGGACTGGCCCTGCAGTGCACATGGCTTGCGGAATAAGGGGAAGCAAAGCTCTCTGCCTGATGGACGCTTCCCTCAATGCCAACAACAGCTCCGTGGGCTGAACTTATTGTCAAGTCGTTGTGTTGTTTGTGCCATGCTATTGCTGGTCCATCGTGGCACGATGTTGCACAGTGTCACTGGCCTTGAAGGGATGTGGGGACCCAGTTCCCATGCACAAGTACCGTGCCCAGGATGTGGGATCACGCAGTGACTCCTGAGTGATTCTAGAAAATCCAGACTGGCTGGCAACTCCAGCCCAACGTGACCATGTGCACACACAGATAAAATCAAAATCAATCACGATTTTCAAACAGGACTTGTGATTTGGGATCCTCAGTTGTCGGGTGCCCAACTCCTGACACCTTGATGCCTTCCCAAAGATTAAGCATCCATTCTCCGAAAATCAGGCCAATATAAGGTATTTCTAGTTGGTCACCCAAAAATGAAGGTTCATTAGCCACTGTTGAAAGCCGTGGCCATTAGGGTTAAATTCCCTGGTCAAAGTGCAGGGAGGGCATTAGCCAATTTACTGCATGAAGCTGAGGGAATCATTCTCTATGAATAATGGATCCGACAAATCTAGCCACTTTTTCTGCTCTTAGAATGTCAGTGAGCAGGTTACAAAACCCACAGCTGTCTCCATTAGTGAAAAGTATTCCACACCTTTCTCGGGGACAGTCTTTTTTTACTTTCTGGTTCCATCTCTTACAGTCCTCAGCAAATATTTACTGCTTTGAGTGGTGTTGGTTAGCTGGGGGGAAGAAGTGGAGCCTGGGGGCAGAGCATGGGTGGGCCCTCAGGGTGTAGTGCAGGCGGAACAGGGGGCTTGGCCATGGTTTGGGCCCCAGGGCCCACAAAAGATTAATCCAGCCCTGTGGGTGCTGATCACTCTCTATTTTTTTTCAGTGGGTGCTTGAGCCCCAGAGCACCCATGGAGTCAGTACCTATGGCCTGGGTAATGCATGTGACCACCTGAGTGTTCATGAAAAGCTAACACACAGGGGCCTAGGCACAACCCAGAGCAGGGGGATTAGGACAAAAATTAAGAGAGATTTGCTGCCACCCCACTGCATCCTGGAAATGGAAGGATCCCAGCACCTTGTTCAGACAACGTTATTCCCTCCCCAGTGTAAGAATTTCCCCCATTTCCCAGCCCGCCCCCCATACCCTTCCTGCCAAGGAGTATCCCCTTGCCCCACCAGTAGCCCCGTGGGCTCCAGTGGGAACACTTATGGTGCACAGTACTATTCAGCAGAAGGAAGGGTGCCCCAGGCAGGCCCCCTGGGGGCTGCAGTTCTCAGAGCCATGGTGAGCCATGGCCAAGACTGCCTGCCAGCAAATCTGCCAGATTAGTATGAATGAGCCTCCTGCAGCCAGAGCTCTGGCTGAGCAGAGATTCCAGCTCCTTACTGGATAAAGTGGCTCCCAGGAGTTCCAACCCACAGCCAGAGACACACCGTGCTCCTTCCCTCAGCTGCCCTGCATTATCCAAACTGGCCTAATGAAGACATGGACTCAGCCAGAGCCGAGTGCATGCAAATAATCACAGCCCTAGTCACTCTCAGTACTGAGGGGATAGCACAGTGTTCCCAAGGAATGTTCACTCAGCAGCTGGGCAAAGCAAATGTGTGGCTTACTTACAGCGAGTGCATCCCACAGCAGAGGCCAGGGGAGATTGCAGGGAGATAGGAGCACTTCCCTTCTGAGCCAGAAGGAGAAAGCCCATGGGGATACAGTCTCTGACCCAGAGAGCTTACAGTCTGAATAGACAAGATTTGCAAACAACCCCCCACAGACAGATGTGTGAGGAGATGTTAGGTCCACGGCTTGAGAACTTCTTTCCCCACCTTCTTCTCGTCCTCTTCCCAGTGGTGCCAGCCAACCTACTTCCCATTGCTGTCCCCATGTGGACCCCTGGCATAGAACATGGATCCATCTGAGAGGCTGTCCGGAGGAGACCCGCTAGTCAGATGATGCCCCTGTTACTGAAAGTGGCGAAAGACCAGGCAGTTTGTGGGCATGAGGGGCTGCCTGGCTCAACCGGCTCCCCATAGTCACTCCTGCTCCTCTCTCCCTCTTCAGTGGAGGGGCTGGGGGGCTGGATGACAGGCTCCTGGCTCTGATGCTGTCCATGCTGCAGATTCAAGGCCACCCATAGAGCTGGAGGAAAAATGAGAAACATTTTTTTGAGCTTTTTGGGAATGTATGATTTGTTCTGTTTCACAGGGTTCTGGCTTGGCAACATTTTTCACAACATATGTTTTCCAAAAAATTCAAAGTTTTGTTTTTCCCTTGTCTCTCCTTTAGTGCAATACGTCAATAATTTCCAGGGCTTGGTTTTCTCCCCCTCACTTTTTAGTTTTTCCAGGCTGTAACTTTCCAAACATCTGCAACTTTCAGGCAGTGACATAGTGATCAGGTTTCATTTTCCTTTGGCTCCTCTCTCACTTTTCCAAAGTTGGAAAAAGGAAAAAAAGAAAAAGAAAAAACTGAAAGGAACCGCCCCCCCATTCATTCGATTGTGTTCAGTGGCAAAAAAGGGGCAGAAATGGCAAACAAACAAAACATAACCCCCCCCAACATTTCAAATTTCAAAAATGTTTTGTTTTCTGAAAAAAAGACACAAAATTTCATTTAAATGAAACAAAATGAACATTTTCTTTTTGAAAATTTCCATCGAAAAATTTCAATGATAGCAACAATTTTCTGAAAAAATGATTTTCAACAAAAAAGTCTTTTTTTCAATGGGAAAATATTTCTGTTAAAAATGTTGACGGGCTCTAGCTGTCACCTTGGCTGATAACAGCGCTTGTCTGGCAGTGACGGCTGGGCTTAGTGGTGGGTGGGGACGTCAGCAAGGAAATCTTAGTTCAGCTCCTCACACTTGTCAGAAAGCTCTGGATTTTTGGAAAATCTGAGCAAAATTCCTTCTCCTGTTTTTCAGTTATGTCCAATTCTCAAACATTTTAAGGCGCTTGTTTTTGCAGCCACAGGGAATGGAGTCTCTGTCACATTTGCAATTGTCCAGAGAGCTAGGACCAGCCAATCTGCAAAACAAGGAGTGAAAACCAGCAGTTATAAAGAGATGGAAAATGTCAGCTTTTCATGCAGGAATGTCCATAAGAAAAATCCACATTTGAAATGATTCTGGTGGGAAATAATGGGCTTCCCAGGGGAAGGTGTGAAAAATGAAGGAAGCGTAGGAAAACCTACTTTCTCGCACTTTGTCCTCCAGCTTTTCTCAGCTGGGAATCAATAAGAAAGTGTGCAAAATGTTGCTTATAAAAGTAAAAGTGTTACCTTTTCTCACTGTTTGCCTTTTTTATCTTCCCTTTTCTAGGGGGAAAAAGAAGAAGATGGCACTTCCCTACAGGTTTGAAATGAAACTTTTTGGAAACAATCAAAAATGTCAAGTTCCCCCCTAATTTTCTCATTTCCTAAGACGGGAACATTTCATCCAAACTGAGGGCTTCAATCAAGTTCGGTGAAACCCATTTTTGTGTGTGTGACAAAATTGTTAGTCAAAAGATTTCCCTCTGGCTCTCTCAATTTTAGAGCTAACTGGTGACATTGAGCGTGTCTCCTGAACATGGAGACGTTTGAGATTGCACCTCCCCAGGGGGAACTTGAGGGGGTGGAGACTGTACCAGAGAGAGGCCAGTCCCTTCCTGAACAGCCTGGTGCTTGGGAGGGTACAGGCTGCTCCTCCCAGGCAGATGGCCTGTGCCGTGCACCAGTGGAGATGTGGGTGGGCTGTTGGAGCCATAAGAACATAACATAAGAACGGCCAGACTGGGTCAGACCAAAGGTCCATCTAGCCCAGTGTCCTGTCTGCTGACAGTGGCCAGTGCCAGGTGCCCCAGAGGGAATGAACAGAATAGAGCAATCATCAAGTGACCCATCCCCTGTCACCCATTCTCAGCTTCTGTCAAAAAGAGGCTAGGGACACCACCAGGGCCAAGACTCTGTTTCCCCTTGGGGGCAAGTGGCACTTGAAGATGGAGCCCCTGCACTCCCTGAGGGTAGACACTGCAGCCGTGAGAGACCTTTGCACGAGTCACAAGAGACGGAAAGTCCATGCATGTCCCTCCCCAGCGCCCACTAAGGATTCTTCCCACTCTGGTCCTTGACATTCAGTACCACGCATGTGTGTTGAAGAGCCAGGATCAGTGTCAGTTCAGGATGGGGATGTCAGGTCCAGCTTCCTGTCCCTGACCCTGGATGTTCAGGAGGAATCAGAAATGCACCTGGCAGCCGGGCTCAGATGGACCCTGAGTGATCATCCCAGGTCTGCAGGATGGGAAATGTGCTGCTGTGCTTTCCTGTGCTCCCCCTGCCCCCCCCCACCCCCCCACACACACCAAGCAGACACTGCCAGGTTGTGATACTAACAATTCTTCATCATGCAAATATCCCTTTCTGCCTGAGTGTCTTTGCCAGCCCTTCCTCACACATCAGTCTGATGCACCCATGCACTAAAGACTGACGCAAAGAAACCCTTCGCAGCCACCAGTTTAATAATCCTCTCTGAATATGGAAAGGCTTCTGCCTGGGCACTCTTGCAGACCTGCTAATGAATAAATTATCTCTGCTTTGTGAGACTAAATACGTCCTCACTCTCTAGAAACAGTCGTAATTACATTTGAAATATAAACATTTGTTAGAGAGGAACATTTTTGTGGTGGTGTTTTGATTCCTTTTTCACAGAACTCTGGAGAGTTCTCTGCCTGGTTAAATTGAGGCTTGGAGCCCAGGGCTCTCATTATCTGTTTTGGTTAGTTAGATTCCCGGAGGGCCTGGAGGGGCCCAATTGAGATCAAGGCCCGAATGTGCCAGGCGCTGTACATTCTGTAAGAGACAGTCACCTCCTAATAGCTCACAGTCTACATAGACAAGGCAAAGAATGTACCCCTGCATTCACACCCTATGCACAATTGTCATAGTCTTTTTACAAGGTAGGGCTTATGAGGGATCATTTGAAAACTCAGAATTTTCTGGTCAGTGTCATCCTTATAAAATATGTGTGACAACATTGTATGTGAAGATGTAAGATTCCACTGTATGGTGTTATTAACACATGGTCCAAACCCCACAATCCTGCCCAGAACTGACCCTGGCAAACAGGTCTGTCCTAGACAAAGGGATGTATGCTCTGGTTAATTTGCATTTAAGCAAAGTGCAGGCGGAGGTCCTGAGTTATCAAGCAGGAAAGGAAACAAAGGAAGCTCAAACAGATGAAAAAAAAGAAGCAGGGAACAGCCTTCCACATTGACTTTTTGTCTCCTGGTGACCACCTGGAAATATTTTTCAAGAGAGGGACTGAAACTATAAAAAAAGAGGGACAAACATCTCAAGGGACCCACTCTTTCTCCCTGCCCATTGTTTTCACTGTACCTGAAGCGACGAAGGAAGCATTCACTGGACTGTGGAAAAAGGTGTCCTGACCTATAAAATTTGGTCAGTAAGATCGCCTAAAGCATGTGGTGAGAAACTTTGCTTGGCTCTGATATAGTTTGTTATGTGAGGCATTAGTAAACATCATACCTTTATTTCTCTTCTATCCATTTTTGACTTTTATGCCTCATTACTTGTCCTCACATAAAATCTCTCTTTGTAGTTAATAAACTTGTTTTATTGTTTTATCTAATCCAATGTGTTTACACTGAAGTGTCTGGGAAACTCCATTTGGGGTGACAAGTTGTGTGTATATTATTCTCTTAAAGGAATAACAGACCATATAATTTGTATTGTCCAGGAGAGGGCTGGACAGCACAGGACGTACAGTTCAGAGGGAAAATTGGAGACTAGGGGTGTGTTGGGGTCCCTATGCTGTATAACGAAGGCCGGGGAGAGCCAGAGTGTAACCCAAATGTGGCTGGCAGGCTGCAGTGACAGACACTCAGGGTGTGGCTTGCATGCTGAAAGGCTGTTTGTGAGCGGCTCAGATAGGAGCTATTTCAGGAAGGCATTGTAAAGGGCACCCAAAGTTGCAAGGCAGGGGTGACACAGCTGCTCATTAGTCTGGATTATACCCTGGTATGTCCCGGGGGAACTAGGCATGGCAGATGAAGAGAGTTAGCTGGGATAAGAACAGAGGTTTCATGAGCCCCTAGGTAGGGCACAGACCCAAGACCACAGGCTGAGCTCGCCTCTCAGTGGGACTGATGGTGCTCACGGCTGTATCTATCCCTGACTTTTGGCATTATGGGATATCAGTGTGGATGGTGGTGGGTGAGATTGTCAGTAAAGCCTAGGAAGGCTCCCTTGACCTCCTGTGAAACAAATGTCAAAATATCGGAATTTCCCATGGATGGAAATGCCATTTTCAGACCAGCTCAAGAGAGAGGAGAATTCTGTCTCCATGCTCCATTCATTCCTGAGGATTTGATGGATGAGTCAAATATTATGAGCATCTTCATTCTCATCTTTGTAAAGAGCAGTGAGAAGATGTCGTACCAGGCTGGCACATTCTCATGGCTGAGCTAACTGCTAGAGAAGAAGAGGCAAAAACTTGAAGTATTCCTTTAAAAAAATACAAATAGTGTGCACAATGAACCCCGTTAATAATTCGCCAGTATGGTATCTTACGCAATGCACACAACTGTAGGTCAATGAATCTCAAAAGTAAGAAGCAGCCACCAAACGTTTTTGTTTGTTTGTTTGTTTGTTTGTTTCACATAAAAGATCCATATTTCAATGGCCTGTGATGGGATGTTAGATGGGGTGGGATCTGAGTTACCCAGGAAAGAATTTTCTGTAGTATCTGGCTGGTGAATCTTGCCCATATGCTCAGGGTTTAGCTGATCACCATATTTGGGGTCGGGAAGGAATTTTCCTCCAGGGCAGATTGGAAGAGGCCCTGGAGGTTTTTCGCCTTCCTCTGTAGCATGGGGCACGGGTCACTTGCTGGAGGATTCTCTGCTCCTTGAAGTCTTTAAACCACAATTTGAGGACTTCAATAGCTCAGACATAGGTGAGAGGTTTTTCGCAGGAGTGGGTGGGTGAAATTCTGTGGCCTGCATTGTGCAGGAGGTCAGACTAGATGATCATAATGGTCCCTTCTGACCTTAGTATCTATGAATCTATGAATCACAATTTGGGATGCAAAAGATGGTGAAATATTGGAATTTCCCACAGGATGGAAATTCTGAATTTTGCTCCGTACTAGGTAAGGGGACGACAGGCAACAGCCTCTTTTACTACACAATCCTGATGCAGTCCAAGGGCACAGTCCATCCTGGACATTGAATGTGGCAGAGGTCCTGTGGGAAAAAAACAGTATGTGATCATGTAATCAAAGACTGTATCATAATTCTTATGCACAAGGGGGCAAATTAAGGTTACACAGGCAACCTTAATTCTGCCATTTCCTAACTTTTGAGTGCTTGAATTTACAATCTTTTCTTTTAATGTAAATTTTTGGTATGAAGTTAATAAATTAATAGATGGTAAGGCCAGAAGGAACTAATCAATCATTCAGTCTGACCTTCTATATAACACAAGCCATAGAATTTCATCCAATTACCCCTGTGACAGACGCAGACCAGTGGGGTACAGGAGTCTAATCGAAGGCAAATATATTGGCCACTGGCTTTCTGTTCCCTGAGTGACCAGAGCAGGGGCTGCACTACAGCAATCAGGAACCTGCTATAGCCAATTAAGACAGGCAAGCTAATTAAGACACCTGGAGCCAATTAAGAACATACTAGAATCAATTATAGCAGGCAGACTAATCAGGACACCTGGTTTAAAAAGGACCTCCCATCAGTCAGTGGAAGGTGTGCAAGGAACAGGGAATGAGAAGGCATGCTGCTGGAGGACTGAGGAGTACAAGCGTGATCAGGCTTCAGGAGGAAGATCCTGCAGTGAGGATAAAGAAGGTGCTGGGGGGAGGCCGTGGGGAAGTAGCCCAGGGAATTGTAGCTGTAGCTGTCATGCAGCTGATACAGGAGACGTAGACAGCTGCTATCCACAGGACCCTGAGCTGGAACCTGGTGTAGAGGGTGGGCCTGGGTTCCCCCCATCCCCCCAACTCCTGATTGGACACAGGAGGAGTTGACCTGGTCTGTGAGCAACACCAGAAGTGAAGGTCTAATTTGGAAAGGTATCTGGCCTGTCCCCAACCCACTAGGTGGGACAACAGAGACTATGGGGATTGTTCTCCATTTCCCCCATGCTGGCCAGTGATGAAGTTAGCTGAGTGAGCAGCAGGTTTGAGCCTCTAGCAGAAGCGGCCAAACTGCCATGAACCTCTGAGGTGAACAAATCCACCAAAAAGAGCAGGATCCACCAAGGCAGAGGAGGAACTTTGTCACACCCTGTATTGAGGCTAATAATTTGTGTTTGATGAAAGGCTCTCTTCCAGAGATGTATCTTATCTTAATCAAAAGAATCCAGGAGATGGGGAATCCATCATTTCCCTTGGTAGTTTGTTCCAATTTGGTTAATCACCATAACTATTAAAAATTTATACCTTATTTCTAATTTGAATTTGTCAGTGTCATCTTCCAGCCATTGGCTCTTGTTCTGTCGTTCTCTGCTAGGTTAAAGGGTCCTGGTATTTTCTTACTGTGAAGGTTCTTATACAATGTAATCAAGTTGCCTCTCAATCTTCTTTTGGATAAACTAAACAGATTGAGTTTAAGTCTCTCATTATACAGCATTTTTTACAGCCCTCAGATCATTTTAATGATTCTTTTCTGCCCTTCGCCAACATCCATTTGAAGATGTGAACACCAGAACTGGACGCAGTATTCCGGTATCAGTCTCACTCTATACAGAGATCAAATCACCTCCCTGCTCCTCCTTTGCCATACCACCACACTGGGAACTCATGTTGAGTTGCTTGGCCATGATTACCCCTAAATCTTTACAGAGTCATTGCTGTCCAGGGTACAATCCCCCATTCTGTATGTGTGGCTGGCTTTCTTGTTCCCAGATGTATTCTAGATATAGTTTAAAAAATATTGTGCTGTTAACATTTCGCATTTGCAATCCCCATCAGGTCCCTTCTCTCTAGTTTCTGTCTCTACTTGCTTTAGCTTTTCAGAACTCTTTGGGGGCAGGGACCAGGAGTTCTTCTGAGTTTGTACAGCACCAAGAACAATACAGGCTCTGCCAGTGAACAAACAAACAAATAACAACAGTCAGGATAATAAGCTGGTGAGCTGAACAAACAAATATTGGAGATCTCATAAAGAAACCTGTTCTTGGGAGATTGCCAGGCCATTTTTGCAGATCCAAACAGTTCAGATTGGCTTGCCTGGATAGAAACATTTAACTGGTGCTTATGCACACTGAACCTCGGAGCCTTGCCCATCACTAAGGCTTTATCAACACACAAGGGGAATAAATGACACCAGCACAAGGTACCTTTGTACCAGTATACCTGCATTTGCACTAAGGGTTGTATCGGTATATCAGTGAAAAAATCACACTCTAACCAACATAGTTATATCAGCACACAGTCTGCGTGGGAACACCAAATATTGGAGCGTTTCACAATTTGTTTAGATTTTATTTCAATTTTGCCAATGCCCGACTCAAAACATACTTACGCAAACACACACACACGTGCACAAAGGATGAAACTGACCTGGTTTTAATTTTAAAAAAATGTTTTTTTTTCAAACTCCCCGTCCCAAAGGACATTAGATAGGAAATAAGTGGGTCAAATAATTGCTAGACTCTCATGTGAGTTACCAACAGCTCTGAGTGTGATAGGTTGGAGCCCCCCCCCCCATCCGGGATGTCACCTGATGTGCCAGGGTCCCATTGTGTGTGTCCGGTCCACCAGCCTGGGTTTCCTCAGACTGTTCCTCTTTGCCAGGCCCTCAAGTCTTCCCTAGCGCACACCCACAGGTAGGGGCACACTCAGCTGCAAATGGACACAGGCCACTGAGATCAACTCCGTGTGGGAGGAATCAGCTTGGGGATTGCCTAGGACTCACATGCACACCTCCTTTGGGGTATAAACCCCAAATAATATTGTCTTGCGCTGTACAGAAAGATCTGCATGGTGCAAGCTCATAAAAATTTGCCTTCTCCCTCAGTGTGGAGAGAGATATGCACAGCTTTTTGCCCGCTCTCCCCCCGACCCCCAGATATGAATGGCACAAACTGGGTTTTGAAATAAACTAGAAATAAGTTTATTAACTAGAAAAGGTAAATGTTAAGTGATTATAAGGGATAGCAAACAACAAAGCAGATTACTGAGCAAATAAAACAAAACACTCAAACTAAGCTTAATACACTCAAGGAACAGGTTGCAAAATGTAATTTCTCATCCTAAATTTTGTTTTAGGCAAGTTGCAGAGTTTCTGTAGCTTAGAGTTCCAGTTATTTCTCCTTACAGACTGGACCTCTGTCTCAGCCTGGACTCAATCACTGCCTTTCCCTTCAGGTGTTTTTAGCAGTCTTCCTTCCTGGGCAGTCAATGGAGGACAGTCCAGATTGCCTTGCTTCCCAGCCTTAAATAGAATTTACATAAGGCAGGAAGCCTTTGTTTCCAATGGAAAAGTACCAACAGTGTCCAAGTGTACCAGGTGACATTATCACATGACCTTGCAGTGTCAGGGCAACCATGAGACAAGGTTCATTTACAAGGTCCAAAGGAAGGAATTTCTGGGAAGACGGGGGTTCCACATCTTCGAAGACTCATTGTCTTTCCCTAATGGCCCATTAAGGCTGATTGCTTACTGTCTGATGGGCGTTTCCCAGCACATACCCACACAGTTGTAATCGTTACATAGACAATATACCTAACTTTAGCTACAGAAATGTCACATGTATACAAATTGGATAAACACATTCAGTAGATCATAACCTTTCCAATGATATCTCACATGAGCCATTTTGCATAAAACATATCTTAGTTATGCCATATTCATATCATAACAATATTTCTATGACGAATACAGGGTGTAACGTCACACTGACATTCGGAGAAACGGCTTCCCCTGACCTACTCACACCCCATCCTGCTCTGCCCTCGCACACACTGCAACAATTCTGAGGCACAGAACTGCTTCAGGCAGGTCAAGGGCCCCTCAAAAGTCATTGGAATCAGGGGCCACTTCTGCAAGGGCCAAGATTCAGTACTTTCTGTACTACACACCATGGGAACGGGAGCTGGAGCAGTCAATGTCACGCTAGGATCTGTGTGGCTGGTAACCCTGAGAGTTCTATACGGGTTCTTATCCTGCCTTCATCACAGTGTGACACCTTCCAGCCATGCATCGAGTGACAGGACTCACATCTGTCACATTTACTCTCTAAGACTAGTCGAGCTGGTTGAAACTGTTCAACTGTAACTTTTTTTAAAATGAAAAATGGCCATTTTTTTTCTAACTGGATATTTTTGCAGAATATTTTTGGTTTTTGAAACGTAAAAAATTGTGTGGGGGGAGGAAGGGAGAAGCGTAAAAACTTTGGTGGAAAATTTTGAATAAGGATGAAAATATTTTTAAAATGTTCTGTGAAAATCAATGACCACGTCACCCAGCTGTAATAATTTATGATGATTATTAATTGCAGAAGGAGCCAGAGACCCCATTTAGGACAGGACTCCTCTGGGCTCGGACATTATGTTATACAGACATGTTATACAGACATTTGGGGAGCTTACACTGCAATACAGTCTGTCTCCTGTGATCTGAAATCCCCTTGCCACTGTAGGCTGAACGTCCCTGTAGAGAAAGATGCAGTGCCACAGAGAGATGAGCTTCCAGCTCTTCACGCTTGTACTTAGACCCGGAACCTTATTTGATTGTGATTCAGTTTAACATTTCATTTATCACTCCAAAGCATCTCAGATGCTTAATGCAGCTCTGAGTGGTCGGGAATTCCAAGCGCCCTGGGCAGATCATTCTGCGTGACTGCATTCCGGAGGATCCGAATGCCTTCACCCTGTGGCTTGGCAGAAGCAGCGCTTACATTTCTAGCTCAAAAATGGCACACAAATTAGACCGGAGAAATGACAGTGGATATACCCAGTTGCAGGAATCCCAATTTATATGACATTATGGTGGCTGTAATATAATCTCTCTCTCGCTCACACAGAGCGATCCAGAACAGGACACCTTCCACTGAGCAGAATTATTTATGAGAATTCTGAAAATGTAGATGTAATGTTTCCAGTTAATAGAACTCCAATCACTTGTGCTGCACCATTAGAGAGGAAACTTACCCAAGTAAATTATACACAGGCCACAAATGGAAGCAGTTGTAGTGTTTTTATGACCCTATAAACCTTTGGAAGTTTATTGCTGTTGAACAAACATGTAATCCCTCAATATCAGAAACCAATATAGTCCAAAGCCTGCTGTTACATTCAGCCTTATTACTGTGCTGGTCACTTTATTGATATTGTTCTTTAGAGCTGTGCTGTGTTAGCGACTGATAAATCCCAGGCTACTTTTGTAAGATCCAGTGATTGATGAGCATGGAGGGCAGTAACAGGATTATTGGTGAGGAAAGGCAATCCTGGGATAATTCTAATTTTACCTGTTGAGGAGGCCTGTGAGGAACCTGATAAAGAGCTGTAAAGTCCAGCACAGAGATACTGGACTTATTAGCAGTGGCCTGTTTGCAGTGAGGAGATAAATTTATAATGCTTTTCATATTACATGAAGCAAGCATCGGAAAAAACATTGCAGGAACCAACAGACATAGGCCAAGTTGGGGAGTTGGGATTTGATGCCTGTGATAGATTACACCCTGTAATCACACTTTACACACTATTGTAATAATCTTTGTACAAGTATGTGTTGTAGGGTGTCATTTGAAAACTCATAATTTGCTGGTCAGTATTGTCCTGGTCAAATGCATGTGGCAACGTTGTATGTGAAGTTTTAAGATTCCCCTGTATCGTTATTAACACATGTTCTGAACCCCACAGCCTGGCCTAAACAGAATTTGGCAAACAGGTCTGTCCTAAACAAAGGAATGTGTGCTCAGCTTAATTTGCATTTAAGCTGCAAACAGAGTCATCAAGCAGGAAGGGAAGACAAAGGAAGTTCAAACAGGTGAAAAAAGTAGCAGGGAACATCCTTCCACATCAATTTTTTGGCTCCTGATTCTCAGCTGGAAATATTTCTTCAAGAGGGGGACTGAAAGTATAAAAAGGAGAGAGAAACATCCCAAGACACCCCTCTCTCTCCCTGCCCATCTCGTTCACTGCACTAGCAGAGAAAATGGAAGCATGCGATGGACTCTGGGGAAGGTTTCCTGACCAGAGAGTTTGGTAAGTCATCTGCTGGAGCATGTGGTGAGAAGCTTTGTTTGAATCTAATATAGTTTGTTAAATTAGGCATTAATAAATGTCTTATCATTATTTTTCTTGTAACCATATCTGACTTTTATACCTCATTACATGTCCACACTGAAAATCTCTCTCTCTGTAGGTAATAAACTTGTTTTATTATTTTATCTAATCCAGTGTGTTCTAGTTGAAGTGTCTGGGTAATTCCATCTGGAGTAACAAGTTATATCATATTATTCTCTTAAAGGAATAACAGACTCAGTATATTTGCACTGTCCAGGAGAGGGTGGGGCAGTACAGGACATATGTTAATTTCTGGCTGAAAATCTGGGACTGGGAGTGTGTTGGGCTCACTCTGTGGTAAACTTTAAGGCTGGTAAGAGCCAAGGTGTGGCAGGCTGGCTGCAGCACACACCAACATACCTGGGAGTGACCTCCATGCTGAAGGCTGTTTGTGAGCAGCACAGTAGCGTAAAGGGCATCCCAGATTACAGAGCCGGGGTGACACTCATTGGTCTGGATTGCACCCTGTCACAAGGCTCGATTTAAGTCACTGATAATACCGAGTGCTTGTCTACCCTTGAAACACTACAGCGACCCAGATGCAGCACTGCAGCTGCACTGCTGTAACATTTCAGTGTAGACACTACAGACACTGATGAGAGAGGTTCTTCCATTGTCATAGTTGATCCATCTCCCCGAGAGGTGGTAGCTAGGAGGACAAGAGGATTCTTCTGTTGACTGAGTGCTGTCTACACCAGGAGTTAGGTCTGCTTAACTCCGTCACTAAGTGGTGTGGATTTTTCAGACTCCTGAGCAACGTATCTGGGTCGACCTACCTAATAGTGTAGACTAGGCCAACACATGGCAATATCCATCTTATTCAATTATAAAACATTTTGAACCACTGCATGGAGTTGAACCAGACCCTTTGGAGGTACGAATTCAGTGGCAGGCTCAAAACCCCATATCCTCAGGGTAGGAACAGCATGGGCAACACGAACATGAACAACAGCAGAGATGGCCACCTTATTCATTGAAAATAACAGTCTCTGCTCATTCTTCACAGCTAGAGCTTGGCAAATACCTGATTTTGTGGTTTGGTGGCAGTTCTAAAAAACCCCAAACCAGTTATGGTCAAACTGGATTGGAAAATTTTCAGAATTGTTGCTGAATTGAAAAAAGGCTGCTTTGGTTCTGTACCAGAGTGGAGATTTGAGCTGGGGGCTCCCACCCCGCACGTGAGTGCCATAACCACTGGGCTAAAAGTTGCAGGGATGGAGAGTATCAGTGGCAGAATTACCACTACTACCACTACCCTCCTCTTCTGACAGTTTAAAATTCACACTTAGTTTTGGGTCGACCGAAACTGCATTTTTCATTGAATTAACTATTCCTCCGAAAAAATTCCACCTGTCTCCTCACAAGCTCACCCTGATTGCTCCCACAGCTTCATTTAGACCTTTGTTCCAAATGAGAATCTGGTCAGATGGTGTTCAGCCGACAGCTTTTTTGCAAACTGTTCACTCTTTGACTCTTCACTATTTGCCGTGTGGGATTGGCCATCTGAGTCACATGGCATCATTTCTGTTTCCCAATTGGATGACTCAGTAATGAACAGTGCACTTTCTGGGCTGAAGTTTTGGATGAATAATAATTAGTGCCCAAATCTGGGACACTTTAGGGACTGAGAGAGATTTTCACAAACACCTGGTAGTCCTTGAGTGCTTGTGACTATGAATGATATGGCCCCCTGGGCAGTACCAGAGTGTAGGTCCACCCACTTAGTCAGCAAGGGCTGGATGCTCAGAAGGAGCTAGGCATTGTTGTCCCTATTTTGGGGGCCTGATGCCAGTTTTGGCTCCATTGCAATGCACAAAACTCCTGGCTAACCCCTGTGGGCAGCTAACTTCACTCAGTGCCTACACATTCAGGGTCAAAGTTCCCTCAGTGCCTATGTTTCTGCCCCTAGGCACACGTGCACTGGGCATCCAGGCGTCCATCTCCTGCTAAGTTCCAGAGCAATTCCCAGACCAGGGGAAGCCAGGCGTTCCGGCGCCTAAGTCACACACAGGGCCTGATCTGGTAGGCTTGTTTGGAGGCTGCCTACTGGATCAAGTCCCAGTCGAACCCTGCTGGAGGAGACAATGGGGATGCCCACCTTATAGCTTTTAGCCCAGTGGTTAGACCCAGGTTAAGTCCCCACTCTGCCTCTGAAGGTCTCCCACACCTCTCAGGTGAGTGCTCTAACCACTCATCCATGGGATCTTATGAGGTCTGGCACCATCAGTCTCCTGTTGAAGCTTTTCCACTGTGGCTAACTAATGAAAAAGTGATTAGAGCAGGGGGATTAGAGCCAGGGTCTCCTAACCACTGCACTACAGAGTGATTGGGTATGTGTACACATAGATAAAACCCCCGGGGCATGGCCCTGGCTGGCCCAGGTCAGCTGACTCAGGCTCATAAGGCTCAGGTTGCAGGGCTAAAAATTGCTGTGTATTCATTTGGGCTCCAGCCTGATCCCAAACGTCTATAAAGTGATACTGCAGCCTGGAGCCACAGCCCCGGAGACCTGAGTCCAGAGATGACCTGTACCTGCTGATAGTGCGGGGGGCAGAGTGAGGGCAGCAGCTTCAGCAGATGTTACTGAGCATGCTCAGTACAAGCCAAGCAGCAAATCTGGGGGGTGGGAGGCCACATGGCCCTGAGTCGTTCCCCCCCCATCCCCCCTCCGTGTGTCACCTATGCCTGAATCAGCTGACCTAGGTCAGTTGTGGGTTTTTAATCTCTGTGTAGACATGCCAATTCTCCCCCTCAGTCTCACTCTCTGCCCCATGGGTGAATACTTAGTCATTGGGGAAGAGCGCGAGAGTGACTCTGCACTCCAGTGGTGAGGGCGCCAGCTGGGAGACCCTGTCCAGTCCCCCTGCTCCAATAACGTTTTCATTAGTTAGCTGGTAGAACAGCTTCACAGGAGCGTCAGGGAGCCCCACAGCACAATATCCCACAGCCCTGTGGAAGCCCTGTTCAAACCCTCTCTCCCCCTCTAGCAGAGCGGGGAACTGAAGCTGGGACTCCCACAGGCCGGCGCTCTAACTACTGGGGTGCAAAGGGGGTTCCGCTATTCCTCGTCCTGCAGCTTCTTGCTAAAACAGCCTAAGGCCCCTAGATCTAAAGCGGGGTCCCAGCGTCGGAGTTGCAAGCAGAGCTAGGTGCCTCCCTTAGGAGCTGATCTCTGTCCAGGCTGGGGCTTAGCCTACTCCCCTCTGGTTGGCATCTCCCAGCGGCTGGCTTAGGCAGCTCCCCGCTTAGCCTGCTGGCTTTGGGAATCACACTGCAAGGTACCTGTCTCCCCCATTCATTGTAGCTCAGGCACCTAACTCAGACTTTCAGAATTGCAGCGACTTTCCCATGCACCTAAAAGTTAAGCATCGGGATGCTCAGTGTCCCAGTGCCCAACAACTCCGTTTGAGCACTCAGCCCCCCATATGTTTTTTTGTTATGAGACCTGATTCTCTCACCAGTGTGAACTGGGGGCCCCACATGTGGGCAAAGGGCTGGAGTTGGGGATTACAGTTTGCTTTCCATGGGGATGCAGTCATTGTCTTCTCTACTAAGATTGCCAACATGGGAGCCTGTTCAGGTCAACTGTGATGGGCAACAGCCTATTAGGATTTGGACAAACACCCCCAGCCTGTTTGACATGGGGGGCCACTGGATAAGCTGTCAGACAGCAACAGGTTTTGGTTACCAGTAATTTGTGCTGGAATAGAACTGGGCACATAGTGCTAAGAGACTGTTTCCCAATCATCCCATGAGGTCCACCGGGATTTTGCTGTTACTATTGATTTTACTGATAAGAAGTTCAGATAATATGGTGATTGGCAGCAGGATAAAACTCTTAGATAGATAGATAGATAGATAGATAGATAGATATGACTAATTTTGCCACCTCAGATTTTCAACATATTCATAAATGATCTGGAAAAAGGGGTAAGCAATGAGGTGGCAAAATTTGCAGATGATACAAAACTACTCAAGATAGTTAAGTCTCAAGCAGACTGCAAAGGATCTCTCAAAAGGATCTCTCAAAACTGGGTGACTGGGCAACAAAATGGCAGATGAAATTCAACATTGATAAATGCAAAGTAATGCACATTGAAAAGCATAATCCCAACTATACATATTAAATGATGGGGTCTAAATTAGCTGTTACTACTCAAGAAAGAGATCCGGGAGTCATTGTGGATAGTTCTCTGAAAACATCCACTCAATGTGCAGCGGCAGTCAAAAAAGCAAACCGAATGTTGGGAATCATCAAGAAAGGGATAGATAATAAGACAGAAAATATCATATTGCCTCTATAAAAATCCATGGTACGCCCACATCTTGAATACTGTGTGCAGATGTGGTCGCCCCATCTCAGAAAAGATATATTGGAATTGGAAAAGGTTAAAAAAAGGGTGACAAAAATTATTTGGGGTATGGAACAGCTTCCATGTGAGGAAAGATTAATAAGACTGGGACTTTTCAGCTTGGAAAAGGGACAAGTAAGGGGGGATATGATAGAGGTCTATAAAATCATGACTGGTGTGGAGAAAGTAAATAAGGAAGTGTTATTTACTCCTTCTCATAACACAAGAACTAGGGGTCACCAGATGAAATGAATAGGCAGCAGATTTAAAACAAACAAAAGGAAGTATTTCTTCACACACCGCACAGTCAACCTGTGGAATTTTTTGCCAGAGGACGTTGTGAAGGTCAAGACTATAACAGGGTTAAAAAAAGAACTAGATAAATTCATGGAGGATAGGTCCATCAATGGCTGTTAGCCAGGAAGGGCAGGGATGGTGTCCCTCTGTTTGCCAGAAGTTGGGAATGGGCGACAGGGAATGGGTCACTTGGTGATTCCCTGTTCTGTTCATTCTTTCTGGGGCACCTGGCACTGGCCACTGTCGAAGACAGGATACTGGGCTAGATGGACCTTTGGTCTAACCCAGTATGGACATTCTTATGTTCTTATGATAGATAGATATCCAGTCCCCTGAGCAATCTGGTTATCCAATGTTAAAAAACAAAACAAACAAAGTACATGTGTCTTTGCTTTCGCGCGTTGTTGGAGACAGGAAGCAAAATTAACAAGATATTCTGAATAAGAGTGCTCCTATGGCCTCTGCATGTGATACATTGGAAACTGGTTAAAAATGACAAGCTATCACTTTAAGTGTGAGGGATTTCCTAGTCCTCTTGTATGGGGCTGTGAGGAAAGCCATGTGATCTGTGGTGTCTGTTCAAATCAGTCAGAAGACAGCCATTCTGGACAAAGTAGCTTACAGTAAGGTGAGGGGAGTTCTGCCTAGGGTTGCCAACATTGTATTTAAAAAATAAGGGACGGTTTTCTTAGCACCCCTGCCCCACCCCTCCTCCTTGCATTATTAATTATTATTATTGTATTTAATAGTTACACGGCAGCCTTCCAGCATGGGGTATTTATGTTTTAATCTAACTTCTCTGAGTGTATGCTGTGAATATAACTGTATGTAGCTTTCATGGTGACAGAGTTTTTAGTCCATGGAAAGGAAGTCCTTAACTTAACTTAATAGTAATAGGCACCTTAAAATGCTAAGATGCTGCTGCTAGCTTGCTAGATCTAATAAGCACTAGGAGTCTTACAAGAAAGCCTGTTGTGATAAGATGTTTCAGCTGAGAGAAATCTGGAGAAGTAGCTGAACTCTTGAATATTAATCTGAGCTGCCAAATTCACCTGCCACTAATAATTAGTTTCAAATATATAATTGATCAGACTCCCAAGTGAGTGACTAAGAAGATGGAAAACCATTCTAGTAAGAATGAATTCAGCAGGAAATTCTCTTTAGTGTCAAGTTCCTTCAATACACATGGCTTGATTGAGAGCAGACAGTGTGGTTCAGTCATGAATGCACGAACCACGGTAATGGTGGATGGATTGTGTGAATGGGATTCAGGTTTCTAATCCAGTGGAAAGGCTGCTGGGCAGGTTCCACCCACACAGAATGTGACCAAGAAGAGTGGCTGGGGCTGCTGGCATCAGTTTACATGACAAGTGGCCAAATCATTCATCTTTAAAAATATTCATTAGCTATTTTGCCTTTGTTTCGCTGGTGATTCTTTTGTGCAATTATCCCAGGTTCTGCAACTCTGGGTTGTTTGTGAATAATGACTGTCACGATCCTATGAGCCCAGACCTAGCCTTTTAGTCATGACAATATCCTCCAGGCAGGGTCGGTTTACTATTTGATCAGCACTAGTGAATGCAGGAAGAGCCTGCATCATCCCCTAGAGGCTGGCAGGAATAGAGGGATCACCTCTACCACTGACCAGAAAATAAAGGCTCCAAGCCTACTAGAAACCTACACACAAAGATATCAACTCCGGGTGTCTGATCCAGCCTGTGTTCATAGAGCATGTGAGAAAACCATGGACCTCTTGCAAGACTCCCATCTGCTCCCCCCAACACGCACCAAACAGCCTCTCTCAACCCATCTCCCTAATCACCCTTCTCTCTCCCCATGAAAAGCCTGGGAAAGCAGATGGGCCTTGTAGTGTGTCCTGAAGGTCAGTCCCCAAATCTAGGCTCTGGTGCACCCATCAGGTTCCTGCATGTTGCAGTTAGAGTGTCTGGAGGCCTAGTTAGGACCATGTTATCCCCAGGGTTGGTGCTGCTGTGTCAGGATTGGAACCAAACAAGCAAGGCCATGGAGAGGTTTAGGACTTGTCTGTCCTTCACGTGGGCTCTATAAAGGAGTCTCTCTCTCCCCTTCAGGAATCTGCTGGGATCAGAGGAGCAGGATTTCCCAGAGATGCTGATGTCATAATCTTTGTTTGATTTCTTTAAGGAACATGTTCACTGTGCTCTGGCCAGAGCTGTCTGTGCTTAAGGAAAAAGAACAATTAATGCTCCTGATCCCCACACACATTTTTCATTTACACCTGTGTGAATCGCCTGCGCACGTCAAATGTGATATAGACTGGCCCTTAGTTTGTAATGTAATTTAAAGCAGATGCGCATGTTGAGCCCATACATGCCTAGCTTCTCCCCTCAGAGGCACAGACGCACCTCCAACAGCATCTGTGTCCATCTCACTAGGCCAAGGTGTGCGCGCGCACACACACACGCATGCTGTCTCTCACACACCTTTTCATATACATATACACACACTTCTCCACCACCCCTCACACACTCCAGAAGCAATAACTCCACAGGGCCTCTTTTCCTCTCACTTACACTGGGGTAAATCAGGTGTAAATCAGCTGCAACTCCATTTACGTCAAAGAGAACCCAGTGTACATGCTGGAGAGCCATGCTGAGCAGGAGCATTTACCACATGCAGTGTGAGTTCCAAGTGCCGGCCAAAACCTACCCAGGCCAGACTCCCATGCACTTCCACCTGGGCTAGTGTGTCACACCCTTTGCCACCCTAGCTTGGCACAGGGTAAATAACTCAGCCAGGCTTGGGCCAGGGACTAATTAACTAACTAATTAACTAACCCTTATCCGGCACTAATGGCAAGAATGGGACCAGCAGCACTCTCAGACTGCATGTTTCCTATGCTCCCAGCACGCCGTGCAGAGGGAGAGAGGATAAATATGAGTGAGATCCGGAGAGGCACTGACAAGCTGGGGCGCAGTGATTTCAGGCCTTCGAGCCTTATCGGGGCCGCCTGTGAGACATGGTGGCCATTGGCAATGGGATAATGGGTGCCCCCGAGCCTGACTGTCTGAGTGGCAGTGTGTGCAGGACCCTCCGGGGAATGGTTCATGGTTGACTAAGCCCCACCAGGCAGCCAGCTGGCACCATTCCAGCCAGAGACACTTAAGCTGTTAAAGTCAAATGACTGAGAAATGATCATAGAATCATAGAATATCAGGGTTGGAAGGGACCTCAGGAGGTCATCTAGTCCAACCCCCTGCTCAAAGCAGGATCGATCCCCGACTAAATCATCCCAGCCAGGGCTTTGTCAAGCCTGACCTTAAAAACTTCTAGGGAAGGAGATTCCACCACCTCCCTTGGTAACGCATTCCAATGTTTCACCACCCTCATAGTGAAAAAGTTTTTCCTAATATCCAACCTAAATCTCCCCCACTGCAACTTGAGACCATTACTCCTTGTTCTGTTATCTGCTACCACAGAGAACAGTCTAGAGCCATCCTCTTTGGAACCCCCTTTCAGGTAGTTGAAAGCAGCTATCAAATCCCCCCTCATTCTTCTCTTCTGAAGACTAAACATCCCCAGTTCCCTCAGCCTCTCCTCATAACTCATGTGTTCCAGTCCCCTAATCATTTTTCTTGCCCTCCGCTGGATTCTTTCCAATTTTTCCACATCCTTCTTGTAGTGTGGGGCCCAAAACTGGACACAGTACTCCAGATGAGGCCTCACTGGCGTCGAATAGAAGGGAACGATCATGTCCCTTGATCTGCTGGCAATGCCCCTACTTATACATCCCAAAATGCCATTGGCCTTCTTGGCAACAAGGGCACACTGTTGACTCATATCCAACTTCTCGTCCACTGTAACCCCTAGGTCCTTATCTGCAGAACTGCTGCCTAGCCATTCGGTCCCCAGTCTGTAGCGGTGCATTGGATTCTTCCGTCCTAAGTGCAGGACTCTGCACGTGTCCTTGTTGAACCTCATCAGATTTCTTTTGGCCCAATCCTCCAATTTGTCTAGGTCCCTCTGTATTCTATCTCTACCCTCCAGCGTATCTACCACTCCTCCCAGGTTAGTGTCATCTGCAAACTTGCTGAGGGTGCAATCCACACCACCCTCCAGATCATTTATGAAGATATTGAACAAAACTGGCCCCAGGACCGATCCCTGGGGCACTCCACTTGATACCGGCTGCCAACTAGACATGGAGCCATTGATCACTACCCGTTGAGCCTGACAATCTAGCCAGCTTTCTATCCACCTTATAGTCCATTCACCCAGCCCATACTTCTTTAACTTGCTGGCAAGAATACTGTGGGATCTGACGTGGCCTGAAAGAAAATGTCTGTGACTCCAGCAGGCCCACAACACTGATGCGCGAACAGAGGGGATGTCAGTTTTGTTGGTTGCTCTAAGCCACTAACGCTGTTGTACAGGACACAGGTTCTATCCAAAAGCAGGGGAGCCGGGAAGCCGTCTCATGCAGAGTTGTTACATTCACCTTAGGCAGAAGCTGTGTCCCTAAGCTCCACCCCATAAGCCAGCTTTTCATACCCTACCTGTTTAGAAGTACCAGGTACCGTGTACGTCATCTGAAAGTGAATTTAGCCACTCAGCTTTCTGCCTTGTATTTCTGGGATCATGGTATACCCCTTCTCTCCTTGCTCTGAACACGCACATTCCAGGGTCCAAAGGGCGTGATGGCACTCCTAGGTTTGCACTAGGATAGAACAATCCTATGTCTTGTCATTTTCCTTTGGGACATTCCAGTTCTGGCCTGTGACAGTAGCTCCCTTTTGCTGCTAGCTCTCCTCTGGCCTGATCGTGAAGCTTCCCTATTTGCTCAAGCCAAAACTTATGTCAGTGAATGCAAGGGGGTATGGGATACTTAGCACACATGAGCAGGGTTATATAAAAATCATAGGCCAATGTAGGCTATATGACCGCTATCATATTTGTGCTTAGTGCACATTGGTATATGTATATGGTGCTGATAACACATAGTACTGAGATGATATGTGTAGGTGGTAGCCAGCAAATATTCCTCAACACATTCACCCAGGAGATGAGCTGCTTAGCTGCACGGCTCCCCCCAGCACCACTGCCTCCTCGCCGACTCCTTCCCACTCACCTGTCTCGCTCAGCACTGCCTGTCACCACCAGCAGCTGGCGCAGGCATGACATAAAAACAGGAGTAAGGACAGTGCAACATAGCTCCGGACAGATGTCCTCCTGGCAGGGGAGACCAGCCCCTCCACTACCCCCGTGGAAGGGGAAAATCAGGGTGCTTTCCCCAGGGTTATCTTGCAGCACCAAGTTCTGACACCTAGTGAGCTGGCCTGGGGCTCTGGCTGTGTGAGCCACCGTTGTTTTCAGGTGCAGCTATCATGTGTGGGGAGGCAGCAAGATCCAGTTGCCAGGCACCAGTGAGGCAGTGAGACCCAGTGCCTGGGTCACAGGGGAGGCAGTGAGACCCACTGTCTGGGGCACTGGGGAGGCAGTAATATCCAGTGGCTGGGCACCAGTGAGGCAGTGAGACCCAGTGTCTGGGCAGTGGGGAGGCAGCGAAGTCCAGTGGCTGGGAACTGGGGAGGCAGCGAGATCCAGTGGGGAGGGCACTGGGGAGGCAGCGAGACCCAGTGTCTGGGGCACCAGGGAGTAGAGCAGGACAATGCCAAGTGGCAGGAGAGATGTCTGGGAAGTGGGCAGGAAGGATCAAACAGGGATGCAGCTTGGGGAAAAGGATTTGGAGCTGTCAGGGCTGGGGCAGGGAATAATCTGGGGGCAGGGATCCTGAGTGGGAGGGAGAATGCAGGGGGGCAGCCCAGGCTGAGAGAGCGAGGATGGGAGGGGGCAAGGCAACCAGGGCTGGCAATGGGAAAGGGTGGCAGGTGAATAGAAACGGTGGCAGGGAGGAGAGAGCTGCCGCCCCATATAACTCTGCTGAGGCCTCACCTGAGGTACGTTCAGTCCTGGGAACCACACCAGTGTCTCCAGCTCTTGGGATTTGAGTGCCACTCCTGTGCTGTCTGGTGTTCTCCGAAAGCCCCAGCTCCTGGAGTCCTGGGAATAGGGGAGAATCTCAGTTTGCATTTGTTAAAGATGGCAAGTTTTTAGCCCTTGTGGCTGGGGAGGAAGGCTGGAAATCATGGCCCTGAATGGTGCCAAACCCAGGAGCATAATTAGCAGAGCAGCATTGATTATCTGTGAGCTCTTGTGAGGTTTAGCCAATCCCATGATTCTGGGGGGCCTGGGCCATGATTTCTGAGCACTTGGAGTTGGCAAGACCATCAACCGGAAAGATAAACACCAGGGTGTTCAGAGCCACAGAATGACCAGGGGCTGAGGGACTGGCTGCGAGGGAAGGTTAAAGGAAGTGAACTAGGAAAGCCCAGCTCAGCACTGGCTAACGGGGACATGACAACAGCCTGCAGACCTCTGATAGGTGTAAGGACCAAGTGGGGGTTGGGTGGTAGTGGGTGGTATAAGGGGGTGCAACTCAGGAGATGCCAGACATTACTGCCCACCACCTCATGGATTGGCACTCATGGATTGGCACTACGACCACGGGATAATCTGGGAGAATTCTACCCGGTGCTCCCGGGGCTGGGATACTGGGCAGGGGGAGGGGCTGGCATAGGGGATCAAGGCACATTAACAGGACTGTGAGCCCAAGGTAGGATATTGGGCTGTGGGTCAGGATTAAGCAGCATGAGCAGAGATGGTGCGTGGGGGGAGGGGGAGCCCAGGGCTGGGGTGGAAGCGGGGACTCTGAAGATGGGGTTGAGGGGCATTGGCAGAGCTGTGTGAGGCTGGAGGGAAGGGATGGTTTGGGGCCTGGATTGAGGCACATCATCAGAGTTGGGGGGTGATCCTAGGACAGGAGGAGCAGGAGCCTGCGGGTCAGGGTTGGGGGCAATCGTCAGCTGTGTGCAGGGGGTGTCCAAGAATGGGCTGCATGTGGGGAGTGACACACATCAAAAGGACGATGGGAGGGGGAAGCCCAGAGCTGGGATAATGGGGGGAGCAGGGGGACAGGACTGAGGGGCCTTGGCAAGTTGGGTAGGAGGTGGGAGCCCAGGACTGGAACAGCAGGGGCTTCTGCAGGGCAAGATTTGTGGGGACATCAGCAGAGCTCAGTGTGTGGTGGAGACAAGGTCTAGAAGAGCAGTGGAGGTGTGGGTTGGGCCTGAGGGGCATCACAGGGCAGGGGGAGGTGCAGGGGCAGGCTAGGGCTGGCATAGCAGGGAGGCTGCTGGTCAGCGTTGTGGGGCAGCGGGAAAGGTGTGTGAGGATGCGGAGGTGGAAACGAAGGGAGGAATCTAGACCTGGACTGAGAGGTACCATCAGTGCACGGTGTGTTTAGGGAGCCCAGGGACTGTGGGTGATGACTGAGAAGCATCAGCAGCAACCTGTGTGTGGACAGCCCAGGGTTGGAGGACAAAGATGCTGTGGGTTGGGATTGAGGGCCACCAGCAGACCTGCAATGAAGGTCGCCCAGCACTTGCCCCTGTTATGCCAGACTCTGCTCTGGCTCTCAGCCTGTCACTTAGTTTAGCCCCAGGTCACATAATTAAAAAAATCCACCTCCCTTGAGTGTTTGTGCAAAGGCCAGAATGTGTAGCTGCCCTCAGCAGGAACCAGAGGAGCCACAAAGTGGCCCAGCGCCTGATCCCCACTCTACTGGCTGGGACTTTGTGTGCCGTGCCCGGCGGGTGAGGATGGACACGCGGCCGGGAGATTTATGACGGTAATAAAGGACGGGCGAGGAGAGGTGCCCAGCGGCACGAACTGACATTTGTGTTTGCAAATGGAGCATAACATCCATTGAAGAGCCCTGGGGCGAGCAGGGCTGGATCCTGTCGTCTTCCCAGCCAGAGCCTATGAACGGCTTGATGGGAGAGGGGAACTAGAGCAACGGGCCCAGCTGTCTTGTCCCGTTCAGATTCAGAAGGGGGTTTGTACCTGCTGCACGGCCAGGCTGTGCCAGGGTTGCCAGCGAGAGCTGGAGGAGCTGCCTTGGATGGAGTCTGGGTTATGTCAGCGCTGGAGGCAGGGCCCTCCCCAGCCTGGTTGGGGGCACTTCATACTCAGACCCATCTGTGGAGGGGCTGGATCCTGACAGGCCGTGAGGCTCAGTAACAGCTCCACAGTGGTGGGTCATCCCTGCTTTGTCCAACGAAAGGGATGTCGTGGGCACATCGGGAGACCACTCCACACAGCAGCAAGGAACTGCCTGGATTTATGGATGGACCTCTGTCAGAAGTGGGTGCCAGAAGTCCGCCTTAATGGTTAGAGACAGGCTGAGGGGGCCAGGAGCTGGGAACCAGAGTCAAGGGTCGGAGCTGGAGCAGGAGCCAGGAACCAGAGCCGGGGTCAGAGCTGGAGCAGGAGCCAGAGCCAGGAAGCAGAGCCAGGGGTCGGAGATGGAGCAGGAGCCAGGAACCAGAGCCAACAAGCAAGGCAGGGGCCAGAAGCTGGGAACCAGAGTCAAGGGTCAGAGCCAGGAGTCAGAGCTGGAGCCAGAAACCACGAAGGGAACACAGGGCTGGAGCAGGACAGAAACAAGGCAGGAACAAGAGCAATGGCAGTGCTGAGCAGCCAGTGACCTCTGGCTGCTGCTGAGCTCGGAAGCCCACCTGCTGGCTCCCTTCAGCAGATCAGGCTCTCCTACCGCAACCCAGCTGAGCCCATTAATCAGCCTGTAGGCTGAGCTGGCTGCTCCTCAGGCTCAGCTGAAGGTGTTCAATCCTGACAGCCTCAGTTCATCCTGGTTTGTGCTGGGCTCCCCCCAGGCAGGTCCAGGATGACCCCCCTGCTGGGCCTGTCCCAGCATCCATGCTCATCAAGGTGCACGGTAGTCAGACCTCTGTTTTGTAGGAAGAACTTGGTCCGTCTGCAGCAACAGCAGCCATCGCGCTCCCTGTGCTGTCCCCGAGGGCATCACAGGCCGCGCTCTTTCCCAGGGAGACTTTGCTTTGTCTTTTTGTTCTCTGTAAGCTCCAATAAAAGTCATTTAAACCTGAAAGTGCCTGGGTTTGCTCCTTACGTATGGATAACCCTTTGGACTGATTCACTGCTCCAGCACTGGCAGCCCCTGGGCTTCCACATAAGTGAGCCAGGCCCCCAAAATCATGAGACTGGCTTAAAAATCATGAGATTTAAAAATAATAAATGTGAGGACTTTTGATTTGTTTTCTGAGCTACTGGGGGTGGAGGCTGCTGCGTTTTCCAGTTTTTCTCCCCATCCAGGAGGGCTAGAAATAACAGAAACTGAGATTTTCCCCTAATCCCAGGAGTCCAGAAGCTGGGGCTTTCAGAAAAACACAAACTATCACAAGACTTAGGATAAAATTGTGAGTTTTGGCAAAATGATCAATGAAATCAGTGGCAATGCGCCAGTATGAAGAGGGAGTAACACACTGGGGACTCGAACCTGTGACTTCTAGGAAGAGCCACACTTGTTACATCTTTTAAAATAAAAAGAAATTCTGAGAGTACATTACATGCTTAAACAGGCAGCCTGGGCTTGATCCTGAAAGGTGCTGGGGTCTCTGGCCCTGATCAATCCAGCGTCTGCTCAATTTTCAGAATGTAAATAATTCCACTGAAGTCACTGGGAAACTCTGCATGTGCTTAAAGTCAAGCATGCGCTTAAGTGTTTTGCTACATTGGGCCAGAATAGGACTGGGCCCTATCAGACACAGTGTCAGGGGATACAAGTTGAGGTGGTAGAAAAATGCCAATTATTGTTCATAACAATGTCCAGAAGTTATGGGGGCTTGTTTATTAAAAAACCAAACTGAAACATTTTTGGTTTTCCAAATCCATTTTTGGTAAAAATATTCAAACTCAATAACTAAATATGTGACTGAAAACTGAAAATATTTACCCAAAAACTTTTGGTGGAACTGGTTTCCTTTTCTTCAAAAATTGCAACTGAAATGAAGATGCTCACTTTGTTCAAAAAAACAACTTTTTTCATCAAAAAATGTTTAGATGAAAAAATGTCAACCAACCCTTTCTACAAGAGACAGGAACATGGCAGACCTCAGAGAGAGCAGGGTCAAGGTCATGGGAAGTTCTAAAGTTCCACTGTTTTTGTGCCCCAGCTTTATGAAACCAAATATACACAAACTTCACAGCACAATACTGGTGGGGACGCCATGGTGTGGAGAATCTTCTGCTTATCTCCTGGGAATGTTCCACATGGAAAGATTACCTGGTCTGATGCTAGGAACTGGCTGGATCAGCTATTTCAGGGATAAAGAAAAAAGAAAAGGAGTACTTGTGGCACCTTAGAGACTAACCAGTTTATTTGAGCATGAGCTTTCGTGAGCTACAGCTCACTTCATCGGATGCATAGCATATTGTGGAAACTGCAGAAGACATTATATACACACAGAGACCATGAAACAAAACTTCCTCCCACCCCACTGTCCTGCTCGTAACAGCTTATCTAAAGTGATCATCAAGGAGGGCCATTTCCAGCACAAATCCAGGTTTTCTCACCCTTCCCCCCCCCCCCACAGACACACATACAAACTCACTCTCCTGCTGGTAATAGCCCATCCCTCTTTGAAACCTCTCTTTATAATGCGCATGATAATCAAGGTGGGTCATTTCCAGCACTAATCCAGGTTTTCTCACCACCACCACCACCCCCCCCCCCACACACACCCCTCCAAAAACCACACACACAAACTCACTCTCCTGCTGGCAATAGCTCATCTTACAATGTGCACAGCAATAATCCAAGTTTAACCAGAACGTCTTGGGGGGGGGGGGGTTGTAGGAAAAAAACAAGGGGAGATAGGCTACCTTGCATAATGACTTAGCCACTCCCAGTCTCTATTCAAGCCCAAATTAATAGTATCCAATTTGCAAATGAATTCCAATTCAGCAGTTTCTCGCTGGAGTCTGGATTTGAAGTTTTTTTGCTTTAAGATAGCGACCCTCATGCGCATTATAAAGAGAGGTTTCAAAGAGGGATGGGCTATTACCAGCAGGAGAGTGAGTTTGTATGTGTGTCTGTGGGGGGGGGGAAGGGTGAGAAAACCTGGATTTGTGCTGGAAATGGCCCTCCTTGATGATCACTTTAGATAAGCTGTTACGAGCAGGACAGTGGGGTGGGAGGAAGTTTTGTTTCATGGTCTCTGTGTGTATATAATGTCTTCTGCAGTTTCCACAATATGCTATGCATCCGATGAAGTGAGCTGTAGCTCACGAAAGCTCATGCTCAAATAAACTGGTTAGTCTCTAAGGTGCCACAAGTACTCCTTTTCTTTTTTCTTTTTACGAATACAGACTAACACGGCTGTTACTCTGAAATATTTCAGGGATATCTCCCTAACTGGCTGGTATTGTGGACTGGGAAAAGGTCCACAGAGATCAAGATCAAGTTTAGGATTGTTGGGTAACACTTTCAAAAGTGCCTGAGTGACTTAGGAGCCAAAGTCTCAGTTTCAGAAGGGACCTGGGCACTGATTCTCAAAGGTCTTTACATGCCTAGCTCCCTCTGAGATCAGCTGAAATCAGTAGGATCTAGGCACCTAATTAGCCTTGAGGATCTAGGCTGCAGCCAGGAACGGATTTTCTGTACTCTGATCCAAAGCCCATTGAAGTTGATAGAAAGACTTCCCTTGATCTCAGCAGGCTTTGGGTCAGCCCCTACAGCTATAAAAAAAAGTGACAAGAAGGGACACACCTAAAGAGCTTCCCTTGGCCTCTGTCTTTAGCTGCACAATCCACTGGGGATAACATGCCTGGATATAAACATCTGACTGCTTGATCAGTGAGATGCCTAAGTGCTAGACCCTCCGGTGACAGGAAATTCTGCCTGCAGCCTTCATCCCTTCCTCAGTGAATTGTACTCAGGGGATGGACTTGCTGTGTGCTGTTGTCATTGTTTTTGGATGTAAGTATCATATCCAGTGAGGCAAGGGTACTGGGGAGCCTTGGAGAGGGTATTAGCTGTGGGGAAGTAGCTGGATTCAGGGTTTTGCAATGGATAAACTGGGCAGCTCTGTAAAGTGACCAGGATCTATTTGCAAATGAGACATTTCCTTATGGTCTGAGTCCTACTGAGCAGCCTGGGTCCCAAACTTGGAGCTGCAAGGAGGAGATGAACCTGTCTTCCCTCCCTGTGCAGTCCTCGCTGAAGAACTGACCTTAGGGTGCTGGGTTCCCAGCAGCCCCATGTGAGCAGCCCTCACCTCCTTGCTCCCAAGCAGTGGCGCTTTCAGTCATTCTTATATGTTGCTGTCTCCCAGCTGCAAGCCTCCCCTCCAAAACAGACACTGTGGCTTGGGAAGAATGACGGATCATGTTTCAAACGATCATGCAGACTGTAGCCTTTTTTTAGTTTTAAATTGAATTTACTGATTTTGTATTAAACTACAATGGGTTCAGGTCCTGTTGCTATAGTTTCTAGCTCGACAAAGTGAAAATCACCTCTGGTGCCTTTCTCAAATTTGGAGACTCCAGGAACACACAAAGACCAAGGATAGTGACCACAGACACAAACGCAAGTTTTCTTAAAGCAATACCATTACAATTACCCAAGCACGTATAAATCCTACAGAAACCCATGCAATGACTGACATTGCAGTCATATTCACATCCCCAAAGCTATTCTAGGGTCTGACGGATCTCTCAATGGATGATCATTAACAGAGGGGTGGTTTCTGCTGGGGTTTCCTGTGGGTCTTCCCTTGGGGGTCTTCCCTCTTTTACCCAACCAGGGAGCCTCTTTTATACTGTTGTTCTGACTGACCCTAACACCTTATGCATATTCATGAGGGCTTCAGTGCTCTTTTCCTTTTCTGTACTTTCTCACCCCATGAATATTGGGGTGCCCCATTTTTCATAGGGTGCTGTCTTAGTTCTCCTTATTGTCATTAGCATCTGGGCAAAAGATGTGTCCATGGTTTTGGTGAGCAGTGAGGACCTCATAGAAGAAATGATTGTAGGGGACAACCTTGGTTTGAGTGATCATGAGCTAATTCAGTTCAAACTAAATGGAAGGATAAATAAAAATAGTTCTGTGACTAGGGTTTTTGATTTCAAAAAGGCTAACTTTAAAAAATTAAGGAAATTAGTTAGGGAAGTGGATTGGACTGAAAAACTTGTGGATCTAAAGGCAGAGGAGGCCTGGAATTACTTCAAGTCAAAGTTGCAGAAACTATCGGAAGCCTGCATCCCAAGAAAGGGGAAAAAATTCATAGGCAGGAGTTGTAGACCAAGCTGGATGAGCAAGCATCTCAGAGAGGTGATTAAGAAAAAGCAGAAAGCCTACAAGGAGTGGAAGATGGGAGGGATTAGCAAGGAAAGCTACCTTATTGAGGTCAGGTCAGAACATGAGGGATAATGCTACCTTATTGAGGTCAGAATATGTAGGGATAAAGTGAGAAAGGCCAAAAGCCATGTAGAGTTGTACCTTGCAAAGGGAATTAAAACCAATAGTAAAAGGTTCTATAGCCATATAAAAGAGAAGAAAACCAAGAAAGAAGAAGTGGGACCGCTAAACACTGAGGATGGAGTGGAGGTTAAGGATAATCTAGGCATGGCCCAATATCTAAACAAATACTTTGCCTCAGTCTTTAATGAGGCTAATGGGGAGCTTAGGGGTAATGGTAAGATGACAAATGGGAATGAGGATATGGAGGTAGATATTACCACATCCAAGGTAGAAGCCAAACTTGAACAAACTTAATGGGACTAAATCGGGGGGCCTGGATAATCTTCATCCAAGAATATTAAAGGAATTGGCACATGAAATTGCAAGCCCATTAGCAAGAAATTTTAATCAATCTGTAAACTCAGGGGTTGTACCATATGACTGGAGAATTGCTAACATAGTTCCTATTTTTAAGAAAGGTAAAAAAAAGTGATCCGGGTAACTACAGACCTGTTACTTTGACATCTGTAGTATGCAAGGTCTTGGAAAAAATTTTGAAGGAGAAAGTAGTTAAGGACATTGAGGTCAATGGTAATTGAGACAAAACACAACATGGTTTTACAAAAGGTAGATCGTGTCAAACCAACCTAATCTCCTTCTTTGAGAAGGTAAACAGATTTTTTTAGACAAAGGGAACGCAGTGGATCTAATTTACTTCGATTTCAGTACAGCATTTGATACAGTTCCACATGGAGAATTATTAGCTAAATTGGAAAAAATGGGGGTCAATATGAAAATAGAAAGGTGGATAAGGAACTGGTTAAAAGGGAGACTACAGCGGGTCACACTGAAAGGTGAACTGTCAGGCTGGAAGGAGGTTACTAGTGGAGTTCCTCAAGGATCGGTTTTGGGACCAATGTTATTTAATCTTTTTATTACTGACCTTGGCACAAAAAGCAGGACTGTGCTAATAAAGTTTGCAGATGACACAAAGCTGGGCGGTATTGCCAATACAGAGAAGGACCAGGATATCATACAGGAAGATCTGGATGAACTTGTAAACTGAAGTAATAGTAATAGGATGAAATTTAATAGTGAGAAGTGTAAGGTCATGCATTTAGGGATTAATAACAAGAATTTCTGTTATAAACTGGGGACACATTACTTGGAAGTAACAGAGGAGGGGAAGGACCTCGGAGTATTGGTTGATCACAGGATGACTATGAGCCACCAATGTGATATGGCCGTGAAAAAAGCTAATGCAGTCTTGGTATGCATCAGGCAAGGTATTTCCAGTAGAGATAAGGAGGTGTTAGTACCGTTATACAAGGCACTGGTGAGACCTCATCTGGAATATTGTGTGCAGTTCTGGTCTCCCATGTTTAAGAAGGATGAATTCAAACTGGAACAGGTACAGAGAAGGGCTACTAGGATGATCCGAGGAATGGAAAACCTGTCTTATGAAATGAGACTCAATGAGCTTGGCTTGTTTAGCCTAACTAAAGTTAAGGAAGTATGGGCTGGATGAATGCACTATAAGGTGGGTAGAAAGCTGGCTAGATTGTCGGGCTCAACGGGTAGTGATCAATGGCTCCATGTCTAGTTGGCAGCCGGTGTCAAGTGGAGTGCCCCAGGGGTCAGTCCTGGGGCCGGTTTTGTTCAATATCTTCATAAATGATCTGGAGGATGGTGTGGATTGCACTCTCAGCAAATTTGCAGATGATACTAAACTGGGAGGAGTGGTAGATACGCTGGAGGGGAGGGATAGGATACAGAAGGACCTAGACAAATTGGAGGATTGGGCCAAAAGAAATCTGATGAGGTTCAATAAGGATAAGTGCAGGGTCCTGCACTTAGGATGGAAGAATCCAATGCACCGCTACAGACTAGGGACCGAATGGCTAGGCAGCAGTTCTGCGGAAAAGGACCTAGGGGTGACAGTGGATGAGAAGCCGGATATGAGTCAGCAGTGTGCCCTTGTTGCCAAGAAGGCCAATGGCATTTTGGGATGTATAAGTAGGGGCATAGCGAGCAGATCGAGGGACGTGATCGTTCCCCTCTATTCGACACTGGTGAGGCCTCATCTGGAGTACTGTGTCCAGTTTTGGGCCCCACACTACAAGAAGGATGTGGATAAATTGGAGAGAGTCCAGCGAAGGGCAACAAAAATGATTAGGGGTCTAGAGCACATGACTTATGAGGAGAGGCTGAGGGAGCTGGGATTGTTTAGTCTGCAGAAGAGAAGAATGAGGGGGGATTTGATAGCTGCTTTCAACTACCTGAAAGGGGGTTCCAAAGAGGATGGCTCTAGACTGTTCTCAATGGTAGCAGATGACAGAATGAGGAGTAATGGTCTCAAGTTGCAATGGGGGAGGTTTAGATTGGATATTAGGAAAAACTTTTTCACTAAGAGGGTGGTGAAACACTGGAATGCGTTACCTAGGGAGGTGGTAGAATCTCCTTCCTTAGAGGTTTTTAAGGTCAGGCTTGACAAAGCCCTGGCTGGGATGATTTAACTGGGAATTGGTCCTGCTTCGAGCAGGGGGTTGGACTAGATGACCTTCTGGGGTCCCTTCCAACCCTGATATTCTATGATTCTATGATTCTATGAACTAAAAGAAGGCTGAGAGGTGATATGATTGCTATCTATAAATATATCCGAGGGATAAATACCATGGAGGGAGAAGAATTATTTAAGCTCAGTACCAACGTGGACACAAGAACAAATGGATATAAACTGGCCATCAGGAAGTTTAGATTTGAAATTAGATGAAGGTTTCTAACCATCAGAGGAGTAAAGTTCTGGAACAGACTCCCAAGGGAAGCAGTGGAGGCAAAAGACATATCTGGCTTCAAGACAAAGCTTGATAAGTTTATGGAGGAGATGATATGATGGGATAGCCTAATTTTGGCAATTAATTGATCTTCGACTACTAGCGGCAGATATGCCCAATGGCCTGTGATGGGATGTTAGATGGGATGGGATCTGAGTTACTACAGAGAAGTCTTTCCTGGGTGTCTGGCTGGTGAGTCTTGCCCACATGCTCAGGGTTTAGCTGATCACCATATTTGGGGTCGGGAAGGAATTTCCCCCAGGGCAGATTGACAGAGGCCCTGGGGTTTTTCGCCTTCCACTGCAGTGTGGGGCATGCTTCACTTGCTGGAGGATTCTCTGCACCTTAAAGTCTTTAAACCATGATTTGAGGACTTCAATAGCTCAGACATAAGTTAGGGGTTTGTTGCAGGAGTTGGTAGGTGAGATTCCATGGCCTGCATTGTGCAGGTCAGACTAGACGATCATAATGGTCCCTTCTGACCTTAAAGGCTAGGATTAAAGTCTATGACCTGTAGTCAGAACAGAACTTTCCATGATGTTACAATCATGTGTTTTGAGTGGCCTGTTGCTGTCTATTTTTTGTAACGTCAACTCTTGGCACATTCTTTCCAGTAATCTTGTAATCTCACTGGCATAGGGTTATTCCTAGGTCTCCTACTCACGTTAAGCATTCTTAAGCCTATGGCCTATTATGGCTACGCTAAAATCTTCCAGGCCTCAGCATTCCAGCCATGCTTTACTTATATACAGGTTTCAGAGTAGCAGCCGTGTTAGTCTGTATTTGCAAAAAGAAAAGGAGGACTTGTGGCACCTTAGAGACTAACCAATTTATTTGAGCATAAGCTTTCGTGAGCTATAGCTCACTTCATCGGATGCATTCAGTGGAAAATACAGTGAGGAGATTTATATACACACAGAACATGAAAAAATGGGCGTTATCATACACACTGTAAGGAGAGTGATCTCTTAAGATGAGCTATTACCAGCAGGAGAGCTGGGGGGAGCAAACCTTTTGTAGTGATAATCAAGGTGGGCCATTTCCAGCAGTTGACAGGAACGTCCGAGGAGCAGTGGGGGGTGGGGGAAAATAAACATGGGGAAATAGTTTTACTTTGTGTAATGACACATCCACTCCCAGTCTCTAATAATATGATAATCCCTTGATTATCACTACAAGAGGTTTTCTCCCCCCCGCTCTCCTGCTGGTAATAGCTCATCTTAAGTGATCACTCCTGTTACAGTGTCTATGGTAACACCCATTGTTTCATGGTCTGTGTGTATATAAATCTCCTCACTGCATTTTCCACTGAATGCATCTGATGAAGTGAGCTGTAGCTCACGAAAGCTCATGCTCAGATAAATTGGTTAGTCTCTAAGGTGCCACAAGTCCTCCTTTTCTTTTTACTTAAATACCTAATACACGCTCATCACTGCTAAAGACTAGCCAGTTTTATACTTCTCCGACCTGACCGTTTGAGTCCGGTAAGCGTACGCTGCTTCTATATGAAGTAACATGAGAGACTGCCACAGCAGCGACACAGGTAAATAGTGAAATGGACTAACTGGCTGCTCAGACCCACCTGCTGAGGCACTGCTGGCTCACTCCTAGCTCAAGATGGACAATTCGACCCGGGACCCATGGCCTGAAGCCTGGAAGGAATAAACACTCCCCATAGCTCTATCCCTCTTCCTAATGCAACGAATAGACATGAAGCAGCAGATGTGTCTCTAAGGAATGAGAGCAACAGGAGAACCCTGCGTTTCAGGCTTTAAACCTCTTGCTTCAGAGCTTAAGCTGCTCCCTGACTATTGGAGACCAGGATGAGACTTAATGTGGAGCCAGACTATCCCCCATATGTGCCTGTGGGGTTCTTGTACCTTCGTCTGCAGCGTCTGGTTCTGACCACTGACAGGAGACGGGGGACTGGATGAGATGGGCCTCAGTTGTGACCCAGTCTGGCTATTCCTATGTTACTCTGCAGCCTGGGGCATGGGTCACTCACAGGTTTAGTGTAAATGGTGGATTCTCTGTAACTTGAAGTCTTTAAATCATGATTTGAGCCCTTCGGTAACTCAGCCAGAGGTGATCGGTCTATTACAGGAGAGGGTGGGCGAGGTGCTGTGGCCTGCACTGTGCAGAAGGTCAGATTTGATCATGATGGTCCCTTCTGGACTTAGAGTCTATGAGTCTAAGTCACTATAATCTATGCCGGAGGTGTAATATCCAGCTGGAGCCAACATACGGATTGAGCCAGCCTGCTAAGCATAGAAGTGTAGCCCTGGCTAGCCCCTTGAATACAATCCCATCGGAGACCCTAGCTACATGATCATGGGGCTAGCTGGACACACTTCCATTTTTAGAGGGCTCGGGTGTGTCTGCTCAAACTGGAAATCACACTTCCAGCTCCAGTGTAGACAGACCTTTACGGTGAGCTCCTGGCCCCACTGAAGTGAAGAGCACTGCTCCCACTGACATCAATGGGGCCTGGCTCTCCCCCTCAGTCTCGCTGTAAAATGGGTGTGCTGTGAGAATGGCACCCTGTGTGTCCATGAGGCAATCAGATACTGTGCTGCTGGTGGGAACGGGCAGGTCCCTCGCTAGGCTGGACTGTGGCCCTGGAACCGAACCAAAATGTCAGGGCTGCAGGAATGCAGCTCCCAGGATGTCCACGGGGATGGGAGAGAACGGGAGCCCTGTGTGTCTGAGGCTCCCAACATTTACTCTCCCCTCTACTGACAAAGGGCTGTGGCATTACACGTGCCTGGCAGGCAGCAGGCTATCTCCTCTGCTAGGACAGCATCTGAGACCCATTACTTCTTATTGCTCTCCTAGACAACGGAGAAGGAGGCAATCTGGTTTTATAAGGTAATATATATTAGTGTATGTTTAAAGCTAACCTGCTCATACTTTATAGTCTTCCAAGTGAAGGAATTCAGTGCCGGGCGAGAGAGGCTGTCTGACATGACACAGTGCTTGCAGCAGGTCTGAGCGGGGAACGCTTCGTCTTGTGGGAAACGTCTCAGTTGTGCATCTGCATGAAGAGGATCTGGTGAGCTGATCACCGCTGATATATACTCAGCCCTGCCGCTGGAATTTCTTAGCACTCTGTTGCATGAGCACAGGGCTGACATGGTTTATACATGGCTCTCCCAGATGGCTATAATTTACTCTTTGGGAGATCATCAGAGACACCCAGCACGAAATGGCAGCACCACTTCAGCCCCACTGCGCCCTTGTGGAGGTGGGGGGGCATGACGTGTGTGGGAGTCTCTCTGTGGGGGGCAGCATGAGGGGCTAGCAGGGTGTGCATGATGGCACAGTTGCTTGTGGATGTGGGTCAGAGTAGGGGAGAGGGTGAGCAGGTGGAGAGAGAGGCAGGGATGCGATGGGGCTCACTGGGTAGGAGAAGGGATCTGTGGGAGGCTGGTTGCGATGGGTGGGTGTTAAGACATAAGAAATGGAGTGGAGATGGGTGAGGGGTGGGGTGGATGAGGGGTGAGTGGGTGGCTTGGGGTGCCACTATGGGGTGGATGGAGCAGGTGAGGCGTGGCAGTTACTCATATTTCCAGCCTAGGAAGCTCTCTGTGCTTTGGGGTGTTTTGACTCCACTGTGTGCAGGGACTGTTTTCCCCTTATCCTTACATCATTGCCAGCTGGGATAAATCAGAGGGGCCAAGGGAAAGTTCAGCCTCTTGCTCTGGGGACAAACCCCAGCAAGGTCTGTTCCTGCCTCTGCTTCAGCCCCAGGCCCATCCTTAGTGCCCTGGGAAACACAGAACGCCCCTCACGCCTCTCCCCAGGTAGAGCAGCAGAGGTCAAGAGCCCCGCACCGTGGAGCTCAGGGCGATGCAGACAGCATGGTGTGACTCTCCCATTGTGTGTGAGGATGCAGGGGCTCTGTGCTTTGCATGGCCTGCTCCCCCCACTATCCCCACTGACCTTTCAGACTCCTGTTGAGTCCACGGGTTACTATCCTCTGCCTGGGCCTTTCCTGGTCCTTATATTTATGAACATGCCTTATGCGTTCCTTGTTAGTCCATTTCTGTTTCTGCAGTTGCAGGTTCTTATTTATTTATCTATCCAAACTTTACATCTTCATACATTTCTTGAATGCGGCTTGTGCACTATCTGTGAAAACCTCCATCTTTCCCTTCACTTCAGCACCAGCTGGAGCAAGGCTTTCTCTGCTGAGGTTTGACAATTCTAAGTGACAAATGATCATCCCCCCGCACACCTGAAATTGCTGTTCCTTTCAAATCTCAGTACAAGACCTTAGCAGTGACATCCGAAGGCAATCCGATCCCATCTCTAACAATTCCACAGCCTGCTGCAAGTTATGTCTTGCTTTTTCCACATCGCTTGACTGAAATGTAATCAACTCAGCATACGACAATGTAACCCTCTGAATTATGTATTTAATAGGAAACATGGAGCCAGGAGGCAAAAACCAAAAACCAACAGCAAAAAAAAAAAAACCCAACAGCAAAAACCACACAACTAAGCAACAAATCGATAAATTAAGTTACTAAATTTAAAAGGGGGATGGGAACGTCTTTAAACAGTAATAAGCAAACTGCTTCCTTATGGTCTTCCTTGTGCAATATCCTGGTGCATTCACAAAGTGCTAACAGCCTGGCTTGAATTGTTGTTTTAATTACTGTTTTGGATGTCACCGCTCTCAATTACTTTTTTAAAAAAGGCCTAAAATAGATTTATATTTCATAGATTTTATTAGGCAGTAAAAAAAAAAAAAGAAGAAGAAGAAGTCTGAGCTGCAGCAGCTAAATAATTTATGACGTAGCTGGAGGGGTAAGAAGAACGAAACTAAAAATAAAATATGGGGAGCTGAGGGAAAGGCATTGGATCTTGTCGGTTTTTCCTGGTGCAGAGCTGGTTGGATGCAGTGTGGAGATGTATTTATTCAATTGGAAAGTCCCCCGCTAGACATGCTGCAACTTATCATCAGATTCTAAACACCAATTCAGAGAAGACCCTTCTTGATGGACTTTTCTTTGCCTGGGTTCTGTGGTGATAAAGCAGAGCTGGGAAAGCAGATAGTGGGTGTTCTGTCTCCTGTGAAGGGATATTTATTGTAGGAAACCTCCTTAAGCATTAAGCAACAATGTTTCTTTCCCACACAGCTTTGAAAATCAATATGTTCATCCACAGCTCTTCCAGTATTACCCTTAGCATTGTAGGCATTGTAACACAACTCATATGCACGAGTTTGATTTAACAGATTGGAAAGCATCTCACATTCCCATTAGCTTCTCACAGCTCCACTCTTGCAGCTAGATTCAGACTGGGGGGTTGCAGCTGATCTGAACAAGTCAAGGGAGGTCGTTCCCAGTTATAGGTACTAGAGCTGTGCCATACATGGGAATTATGTTTGGGAGCTGGGGTGTATTTGAGATTTTGAAATTTGATTTCATTCTGATTCAGTATAAATCCCCCAAATGTCAACATTCTCCACAAAAGAAAATTTAGAAAAAAACAAAATCATTTGGGATTGTTCAAAATGTTTCACTGTGACAAAATCAGAAGGATTTGTCTCCATTTTGATTTTGACTTTGCTTGATATTATAATGTACAATTCAATGCAAAATACAAAAGAAAAGAAGTTTTCAATGAAAAGTCATTTTGAAAGGAAAAAGTAGGGACGCTCCACCCAGAAGATGCTGAAAGGAATTGGGCTGTTTTGACATTTGCGGAACATTTCCCTGCCTCCTTTTTTATCTGCAAGGAAATGTTGGTGAAATTGTGTAGACTTTGCAAAGTGTTTCAGTTTCTATGGAACTGCATTTTCCAGTGGAAAACTGCTGAGTCAAAGCTTTTTCAACTAGGTTTGGCAGGTCCCACCAGGAAGCTCTCAGAGCCGCTCTCCTCTATCTCCTTGGACTGAGTCTCCAAAATGAACTTGGTGGTGGATCAACACTCCCAGGCTCTGAAGTTCTTTGTGCAGCTGCACAGTGACAGACAGCAGCAAAACAAGCTTCCTACGCATGGCCTTCCACCAGCAGGCTTTATTCTTGACCTGGTCTCCACTTCAACAGCTGAGAACATAGGACATGGGACTGAATCAGTGGTCCATCTGGTGCCTAAGATGGTGGCTAGTAGCAGATGGAATAAATTCTCATAATGAGCTTACAATAACGTGCCAAGAGGAGACATTGCTTCCTAATCTCACGGAGTTAATGGCTGGCTTATGTTCTCAGCATGAGGTTTTTATATCCCTTCTAAATGTTTATCCTGTTTCCTGTAACTGAGTGTTACTATTATTCATTTAAAAGATTCCTCTTTTCTTTCTGATCTTTTTGGTCAGATTGTGTGGCAGTGAGTTCCACAGGTTAATTATATATTGTGTAACAAACTGTTTCCTTCTATTAGTTTTAAATTTGTTGCCTTTTAATTTAATGTGGCTCTGGGTGTCCAAGAGTCCTAGTATACAGAAGCATAAATAGAAGTGTTCAATTTACCTTTTATGCCATGCCTTGCAGTGGTGAGCTGGAGCCGGTTCACACCAGTTCACTAAAACCGGTTGTTAAATTTAGAAGCCCTTTTAGAACTGGTTGTTCCACGAGGGACAACCGGTTCTAAAAGGGCTTCTAAGTTTAACCGGCCAAAAGTGGCGCCTTAGGCGCCGACTCCCTGGGTGCTCTGGGCTGGAGTACCCATGGGGAAAATTTGGTGGGTGCAGAGCACCCACCGGCAGCTCCCAGCCCCACCCCCGGCCCCAGCTCACCTCCGCTCCGCCTCCTCCCCTGAACACGCCGCCCCGCTCTGCTTTTCTGCCCCCCGGCTTCCCACAAATCAGCTGTTTGCGTGGGAAGCCAGGGCGGGCTGAGAAGCAGGTGGCGGCTTTGCGCTCAGGCCCAGGGAGGTGGAGGTGAGCTGGGGCGGCACGAGGAGGGCCGCCCACGCCACAGCAGGTAACCCGGGGAGGGGGGGATGGCGCAGGGGAACCGCTCCTCGCCCCAGCTCACCTCCGCCACCCTCGGCCTGAGTGTGAAGCTGTCGCCTGCTTCTCAGCCCTCCCCGGCTTCCCACGCGAACAGTTGATTCGCGGGAAGCTGGGGGCGTGGAGAAGCAGAGTGGGGTGGCGCATTCAGGGGAGGAGGCAGAGGCGGAGCGGAGGTGAGCTGGGGCCGGGCGTGGGGTGGGGAGCTGCCGGTGGCACCCACCAAATTTTCCCCATGGGTGCTCCAGCCCCGGAGCACCCAGGGAGTCGGCGCCTAAGGCACCACTTTTGATGTGATCAGTGGGGGGAGCGGCCGGTCCCCCTGTTCCCCCCCAGCTACGCCCCCCACCCCTAGGAGCCAGAGGGACCTGCTGGATGCTTCCTGGGAGCTGCCCCAGGTAAGCACCACCGGGACTCCCCACCTCGCCCCCCAGCAGGTCCCTCTGGCTCTTAGGGGTGGGGTGGGCACCCACTATGGTGGCCCACGAGACCCTCCTGCCCAGTTCTGGGGGCAGTCAGGGGACAGGGGAGGGAGGTGGATGAGGCAGGGGTCCTGGGGGGGTGGTGTCAAGGAACGTGGGGGGCTTGGATGGGGCAGGAGTCCAGGGGGGCGGGAGTGGGCAATGACCCCCTCGTGGGGTGAGGAGGGAACCCGTTGTTAAGATTTTGGCAGCTCATCACTGATCCCTTGTCTGACATACTGTGACATACCAGGATGCAATCCAGACCAGTGGGGCGGGGGGGGGGGGAGTGGAGAGGGCTGTGTCACCCTTGCCCTGCAACCTGGGGTGCCTTGCAATGCCTTACTGTTGCAGCTCCTAACCTGGACTGCTCACAAACAGCCACCAGCATTCAGGTCACTCCCAGTTGTGTCTGTGTAACTGAAGCCTGCCTGTCACACCCAGCCTTGGTTATATTGCAGGGTGACCCCAACACTTTCACAGACCTGGATTTCCCCCCAGAAATGTATGCCTTGTACTGCCCAACCCTCTTCTGAATATTCCTTTCTTCTTCTGGAGGAGGAAGGAGACCTCATACTGTCTCTTTGCTAATATTCAGATCTCTTTGTCCCTGGCTCCCCTTCTTGCCAAAGAATGGCCTCTTGACAGGTGATGGCCCATCAGCTTTGTTGACATCTGACTGGGGCGTCAGCCTGTCCTTTTTCTTTGAGAAACTGGTTTAGCCACTCCCCAAACTTAACTGGGAAACACACCTCAGTCATGAGTTCATCTTATTTTCATAACCCATAACGTTGCTACATGCATTTTACCATGATATTACTGATCAGCAAGGTATGAGTTTTCAAATGATCCCTCGCAAGGCAAGCCTTGCACACAGATTATTACAGTAGTGAGTAGGATGTGAATACAGGGATGCATCCTGTCACACATACCTCTAGCATTTCCTCTATAATTCATCTCCTCTCTAAAATAAATGATCCCAATTTTTGTACTTTCTCCTCACGTGGAAGTCATCTCAAGTCTCCACTCATTGTCATAGCCTTTCCCTAAGCCTTCTCCATTTCTGCATGTCCTTTTTGACCAGAACTCAACACAGTATTCAAGATGAGATTGTATCATTAATGTACATGGCAGCATTATCATGTTTTCAGTGTTATTCTCTATGTCTTTCCTGGACACACTTTTTGTGAAGGTTCCTTATATAAAGGGTTAATCAATGATGAGGAGAGATTATAAGCATGTAACAGAGACGAGTAGCATGTGTTATAGACAGTTATAAGTACATCGCTAGAAGGTGTTATTGATGAATACAAGCAACATGTTGACCTGTCAGTCTCTATATCCATCTATGCCAGTGGGTTAATCCTTTATTAAAATACCTACTAATCATTTATTATGCCTTTATAAACTATTTATAAAAGGCAACCCTTTTCTGAACATAACCTAACATCCTGTCTTCCTTTTTGGTTACATCTACATTAAGGATCCGAGTCCCCTGCTTACATACACATACTCATGAGATCTCTCATCAGTCTAGTGTGAGCATGATTAGCAGTATAGCCACAGTAACACAGGTAGCAGCAGCAGAGCATGGCTCAAGTGTGCCGAGTACAAACCTGCCTGAAACCGGCAGTTTTGAGTAGCATAGATGTAGCTTTGAGCTCCCTGAGCATTGGATAGTTGTTGGTATTGAGCTTCCCATAATGAGTTCATTTAGTTACTGTAATTTAGAACCCATCCGTGTGTAAGAGTAGTTCCAACTGTCCCTTCCAATTTGCGTCACCTTGCAATTATTTACATTGACTTCTCACCTGCTTCTCAAAATGCTGCTCAATCACCTAGCTTGGCTGGATCCTTCTGTAGCTCCTCACATTCTTTTCAGATCTTAACTGACTAAATCATTTTCTGCCATCAGCCAATTTTTGCCACCTCCCTGTTCATCAAATCGTTGATAGCTACATTTGTTGCATACCATGGCAAAGCTATCTTAAAATAAAGTCATGTAGATTGCAAAATCAACTAATTGAAAACTAGGAAATGCCAGATTTACAGCTGCACCCTGCATTCTGTCCTTTGCACATATCCATTATGACGCTGTCTGTAATTAAATGGTCACATGCTATTTTTCCCAGGAACCTCTACTGCATGTAGTGACCATGATGGGCACTGCTTGGGGAATGATCAAGGTTGTGTAGTGAATTAGGCTGTTGTCAAATCTCATCTCATTTGGATCTCATCATTGGCTTCTTTCCACGTTGAGAATTGATCATTTATTTTTGCCATTCTGTTTTCTCACTCTTCATCTCTTTCTAATCCATGGCAGGTTAGCAACAGAGCACATGCTGCTACATCCTGTGGTGGGGCTCTGACGGCCATCCTATAGGGGGAGCAGAGCATGAGTGCAGGGGACGGAATTACATGGGTGGGGGGCAGGGGGACTAAATGGTTCAAGAGAGGGTCCAGTCTCCATGGCCCATTCAGCCCTTGCCCTTTCTACTGAGAGCTTAGGAGCCAACAAACACTTATGGTGATGACGAGAAGAAAAGACACTCTGAGCATTCTGGAGATGGGTAAGTGCAGCAAAGTATAATTTGCTGGTGGGAAACCCTGGGTCCAGTCTCCCTCCTCTAATCATTCTTTAATTATTTATCCAGAGTGGAACAGCTTCAGCGGGAGAGTGGGAGGGAGCCCACATCAGAATAGCCCACAGCTCAGTGGCTGGAGCACTTCCAGAGATTCCCTGTTCAAATCCTTTCTCCCCCTCTGGCAGAGGGGGGAATTGAACCTGGGTCTCACGCATCCAGGCAAGTGCTCTAACCACTGAGCTAAAAGTTCTAAGGTGGGTGGTGACAGGACCACCTTCTCTGACTGGCAAAATGGCCTAGGTGCCTAACCCCAAAGAGGGTTCACAGGCAGAGTGAGGCACCTCCCTGCAGCCTGGATGGAGCGGCTATCTCCATGAGCGGGGCAGGAAGAGGCAGAGGAGGGGTGGAAAGGGGTGGGAAGAGGCGGAGTGGGGGCATTAAGAGGCGGGGCAAGGGTGTGGACTTGGGGGAAGGGGTAGAGTGGTGGCGAGACCTGGGACGGAGTGGGGGTCATGCACTCCCCAGGAACTTAGGAGGTTGGCGCCTCTGCCCTACTGGCTTTTGTGAATGGGAGTCTAGGCACCTGTCTCTTCCCATTCATTCCACAGGAGCCTAGGCCTCTAGTTCAGACTTGGTGAGTCGCACTCTGCTCCTGTGATTTTTAGGTACATAAAAGTTAGGCATTGGGCATCCTGCCTGAGTCAGGGACAATGCCACACAGAGCTGCAGGGAGCACCAAGGGAGGGTAGCCATTGCATACCCATTGCAGGGATGCAGGTCACATTTCTCACAAGTAGCAGCAGGGCTTGCCTCACTAGGGGGTTGGGCCTGACTAATCTAACTGCCTTCTATGATGAGATAACTGGCTCTGTGGATGAGGGGAAAGCAGTGGACATGTTGTTCCTTGACTTTAGCAAAGCTTTTGACACAGTATCCCACAGTATTCTTGCCAGCAAGTTAAAGAAGTATGGGCTGGATGAATGGACTATAAGGTGGATAGAAAGCTGGCTAGATTGTCGGGCTCAACGGGTAGTGATCAATGGCTCCATGTCTAGTTGGCAGCCCGTATCAAGTGGAGTGCCCCAAAGATCGGTCCTGGGGCTGGTTTTGTTCAATATCTTCATAAATGATCTGGAGGATGGTGTGGATTGCACCCTCAGCAAGTTTGCAGATGACACTAAACTGGGAGGAGTGGTAGATACACTGGTAGGGGTAGGATACAGAGGGACCTAGACAAATTGGAGGATTGGGCCAAAAGAAATCTGATGAGGTTCAACAAGGACAAGTGCACTTAGGATGCAAGAATCCCATGCACCTAGGGAGGTGGTGGAATCTCCTTCCTTTGAGGTTTTTAAGGAGGCCTGGCTGGGATGATTTAGTTGAGGATTGGTTCTGCTTTGAGCAGGGGGTTGGACTAGATGGCCTCCTGAGGTCCCTTCCAACCCTGAGAGTCTATGATTCTATGACCCACGCTTGCTTTGAAGAGGTTAGTGGTGCCAGCAGCTTGGAGTCCCTGAGCTTGGAGAAACCCAGGGACCAGCCTGCCTCAGGTTCTGGTGGAGGATGCAACAGGGCAGGGGGGCTTTAAGCATCTCCTTTGGCACCTGTTCAGGGCTGTGCACAAGCTGGTGCAGTGGCGATGAACGAGCCCTGCAGCCTGGAAGCCCAGTTTCTGATTCAGTTGCAGACTTCAGCGTGTGACACAGCAGAAAGCGGGGTTAGAGAGCAGAGGCAAGGGTCTGTGCCCACTTCATGCTGCAGGATCTGCCACTCACTGAGGAAGTGCTAATGGAAAATCTGTGCTAAGCACATTTGCAAGAGGCTTCCTCGGCAGGAAACCAAAGAGACACCCGCACAGAAAGAGATGAGGCTGAACTGACTCCCAAGGCATCGAGGATACAAGCTGTCTGGCACATCCAATCCTTACTCACATACCTTGGGTGGGAGAGAGAATAGGCCCCCTGATCCTTGGATGACGCACACTTCTGCTTCAGTGGGCGTGTGGAGAGCTGATCCCACTGTTAAGTGCTGCTTCCTCCCCCCCACCCCCAAAACACAGTGCTGGGTGGGAGCAGAAAGGAATGCCAAGAAGATACTGAAAGCAGCAGGAGTTAATGGCCATTAAAGACAGGAGTTGAACCCAGCCTATGGCTACAGCCCAAGAGATACCAGAAAGTGCTGAACAGGCAAGAGGAAATGGAAGATCAGCTGCAGTACGTGCCCTGAGTGAGCCAGGCAAGGGATCGAAAACATCCACTGTCAAATATGTGAGATGAAAATGTTATGCAAAATTCATCCAAATCATGACTGGAGGGATACTGTGCAGCTAGATCCGATCCCACCTCCCCAGTGGTTCTTCCTGCAGACGATTCAATCAAGTGAGCGCTGCTGGCTCAGGGAATGGTGGGAGGAGCTGGAGTAGGACATTTCTCACTTGCTGTAAAGCTGACCTTAGCACTGAGGAGATCTGCTGGCTTGTGCCCCTTCGGATTCCTCACAGCTCTCCTGGGCCTGAGCCTCTCACTCCTGGTGGTCCTAAGGCCCAGGCGGTGACCTGCCTGTAACAAGAAATTCTTCTTCAGTTTCCACCACCAGCCCCTCTGGGAGGGACCAATTCCGAACGAGGGTCCCCTGCAGGCTGAGTGTCCTGTCCTCTAAAAATAGCAACCTGCAACTATGGCAGCCTGCCTAACTCAAGATCACATGCACATATCACATTCCGGGGTGCAATGCAGACCAGTGAGGGGCTGTGTCACCACCTGCCTTGCAACCTTGAGTTTCTCACAATGCTTTGCTGCTGTAGCTCCTACCTGGACACTCACAAACAGCCAAATAGCATTCAGGTCACACCCTGAGTGTCCGGGTGTAGTTGCAGCTTGCCAGAAACATTCCAGTCAACTCCGGCTTCCCCAGCCTTGGTTACCACTTGCAGGGTAACCCCAACACACTCCCAGTCCCAGATCTTCCCCAAAATGTGTGTTCTGCACTGCAGTTCAGATATTAGAGGACCATTGCCCCATAAGGGGTCAATATACAACAGTTTGCTTCTTTAATTGGCAACATCAAACAATTCAGTTTAAAGACAAGACAGGATTAGTTTTGATTAAAGAATAAAAAAGTTTATTTAACTACAAAGAATAGATTTTAAGTGAGTACAAGTACAAGGTATTAAAGTCAGAAATGGTTCCAAGGGAAATAAAAATAAAACTCTTCCTAATAGCTAAGACTTAACAAACTGGAGTTGGTTCAAGGTAAAATCTTTACCACATGTTCCTAGCAACATAGCTGACACCCTTCTCAAGTCAGGATCTCCCCACAAAGTCCAAAGGGCTGGTTCCTTTGTCTTCTTAGGTGAAAAAGTATGTGTTTCTGTGTGAGAGACAGAGAGAAAGAGAATCCCCGGGGTGTTTTTGCCCATCCACTTGCATAGTTCAGTCCCCCCTGTGCAGTGGATTCTTCTGAGGACCACCCCTCAAAGCACAGTTTATTCAAGCAGTAAAGGCAGCAACGTGGAGTCTGGGGGTGAAAGTGCCCTCATTCTCTTTCTCCTCCCCTGTGTATGCTGACATGCAGATTTGCCTTGTCTCCCTCTTGCTGACTCAAGGACCATGTTTACCACTCTTATATAAATTGAGGTAAACAGGCATGCCTTTATTTAAGATAGCCCTGCTTAACCACTCCTGCCTAATCAGGGCTAGGTGGGTTTGAACATGTGCTGAAAACATCATACAAGAGGAATTCGTAACTTTACATATAATGTTGCTACATACATTTCACCATGATATTATTGACAAGGGAGTTATTGGTTTTCAAGCGATACTTCACAAGGCATATGTCATACAAAGATTACTTACAGAAAGCAGCCCCCTCTAGTCTTAAAATGGGAGCTGCACTTCCTTGAGCTCTCTTATTAGAAGGGCATTTAAAAAAAAACAGGGATCTGACAGACGGTGGAGATAGGTGAGAGTGTGCATGGTGAAGGGGGGGTCAGGGAATTGCTAGGTTCCGACTCTGTGGAAGAAATAGCAACATTACCCATGTTTAATAAATATGAATGACAAATTTAATACATTATGAATGGAAAAATATTTCTGAAATATTAAATATCAATGTCTTGTGAATATGTCATATGTGTATTCATTAATAAACAAAGTCACTGTAATGCATGTGGAGTTGTAATAAACAAAGTCACTGTAATGTAATGGGGAGTTTTGCACAAGCTTAATAGCCTGGCCTCGCAAAATAATGCCAGTGCAAGGACACACATCTAGAAACAAAGAACATCAGTCACACTGCCAGATAGGGACTGCGTTTTGGAAAGCAGGGGCTCTGAAAAGGACTACAGGGTTATGGTGGAAAGCAACTGAACATGAGCTCCCAATATGATGCAAGAGATAACAGAATTCTTGGATGTATAAGCCAGGGAATATTGAGTAGGAGTAGAGAGGTGGTTTTACCTTTGTACAGGGCATTCAGGGAGGCCATTACTGGATAGAGTATCTTGTTGTGGTGTCCACACTTCAAAAAGGATGATGAGCAACTAGAAAACAAACAAAAAAGACCCACAAGAATGATTCAAAGTCTGGAAAACCTGCAGGAAACTGAAAAAGGACAATTTCTTTAGTTTATCCAAGAGAAGGTTAGGAGGTGACTTGTTCTCTGTGTAGTTACTTGTAGACTAGGAAGCGATTTCTAATAGAGGGCTCTTTGATCTAGCAGACAAAGACAGAATGCAATTCAATGGTTGGAAGCAGAAGTTTGACAAATTCAGATCACAAATCATAAGGTTTTAACAGTGAGAGTAGTCAACCTTTCGAACAATTCACCGAGGGATGTGGTGAATTGTCCAGCATTTGGAGTCTTTAAATCAGACCTGAATCTTCTTCTAAAAGATACGCTCCAGTTCAACCAGAAGTAATGAGCCTGATGCAGGAATCAGTGTTTGAAATTTATCTTTTTCTGTCTCCATGAGGGCTCTCTGGATGGATGTTAGAGTGTATGAATCGAGCCTCATGGACACTAAGCTACATTGGACACCCGGTAAGTTACAAGACATGGCCCCAGAATGTGGAGGTGCATAACTGCTCGGGACACTGATTCTTACCATTATCCACAAAACAACCAGAGCTGAGTGGGGGCTGGGCCTGGGGCTGGCCTTGGTACTTACACCATTCAGATAAGGCTGTGCCTGGCCCTTCCTGGGTGCTCACAGTCGCTGAGAGCCTGCAATGCTTGAGCACCTCTGCCCTTGAATCCCAGAGAGGTAGGACTGTCAGCACCAGTGGTGCTACAGATCCCAAAGAGTTAGATGCTTATGCACTTATTCACCCTGATTAACCCTAGGGGTGTCAACCCCAAGGAGGACCCACTCAGCATGAATAAGGGTGGCAGAATGTGGCCACTGCTCTGCCCCCCATCTAGCATTGGCCCAGGATAAACCTTTTCCCGGGGCACTGGGCCCACAGATCACTGTCACCTCTCCACCCTTCACATAGCAGCCAGCAGAGACACCTGGGTATTGGCCGGTGCTGCTGGGTGGAGACTGCACCATGCCATTTGCAACAGCTACCAGTCTGATTCTCTTGAGCAGGAAAGGAAATGCTAAGCTGTCAGTAAGCCATGGGCTGACTAGCCCATATGGATTCAGGAAACACCTTGTCTGCATGTGAACATCATGCTGTGTAGAACCAACTAAACCTGTTCCTGCTACAGCTCCAAGGCTCCCGGACGGCTGGTGCGCGAGTCCTGCCCACTGCCTATGCACTGTGAAGGGGATCGGAATAAAGACAGCGCTCAGGCTTCTCCTGACCAAAGGGTAAAAACTTTGAAAGCAATTTATGGCCACGCACTCAGGCGAGTGACAGTCTGGCAAAGGGGTTCATGGGCACTGGGGGGCATCTGCTGGGTCATGTGCTTTCCTGTGCGTGTTACGGGAGTGCTAGCGGTTGTATCAAACATTGTAGGAAGGAATAACATGATTTATGCTGGAATAGCATGGTGTCTCAAGTCTCACTGAGAGATCATCAGAAGTAAGGGGTGAGGCTGGACAATCTGCTGCATATTAGAAGCAAAGTTGTAGCATAAAGTCATTAACAACACTAATTAAGAGCTAGATCATCAATCAAAGTCATCTTCTTCCCAGTGCCCCGCTGCTCTGGGGAGCAAGTACACTGCAGTGGGTCTATTCCCAGTGCAGTACATGCTCCCTGACATGTTGCTATAGCTACACCATCTGGGCAGAATGGTGGCGCAGCCTCATCTCCCCTTCTCTTCCATCCACTTCCAGGAGGGGTGTGTGTAGGGACATAGCGTTTTGGTCTCTGGAAGCAGCCATATGGCACACTGACATAAGGCTGGAAGGGGCTGCCTTACTCCTTGTGCCAGCATGGAGAACGGGCCACAGTCTGGCCCCAGATAATGCGGCATTCTCCAGCTAACGCAAACCTCAATTAACTACAAGGTTGTTAGTTAGTTGTGAAGCACTGAGTGATCCCTCACCCAGTGATAACAAAGACAGTGATGGCACAATAGCCCTATGTTCTGGATGGATCAATACATTATGTGCAGATTCTCTGGTATGTGAAAGCTGGTTTGTGCCTCCTTAAAGCCAGCTTCACTGGCCACTTGAGGGTTCCCCCTGTGTAGGGAGAGCCATGGGTGACAGAGTCAGGGTAGCCACCTCTCTCCTGGCCACTGCTGCAGGAGCCAAAGTCATGAGAACAGGGGTGTGGACAGGGCAGCCTTGCATTCCAGTGTTCAGGAACTGTTGGGATGACCTCAGTATTATGGTTTAGAACAGTCCTAAACTGGTACAAGAGCCAATGGCTGGAAGTTGAAGTTAGAAAAATTCAGTCATAATCCCCAAGTATACTGAATTAACCTATGCTGCAGGATGTCATTGTGACCAAGAGCTATTTCGATTTCAAACAAAGGATTAGACCTTTAAATGGATATGAGAATGCCTACAATTCTATGAGGCAGGGTCAAAGTATATGGGATATAAATCTTGCTTCACAGCATAAGCCATCCACTAACTGACAAAATATTGAAAGAACTGGCACATGAAGTTTCAAGTCCAACATCAAGGATTTTCAATAAATATATCAAATTGGGGATGATACCACATGACTGGAGAATAGCAAAGATGGTACCTATGTTTAGGAAAGGGAAAAAAGTGATCCAGGCATTACATTAATCTGATCTAAACAGTATGCAGGGCTTTATAACAAATTTTGAAGGAAACAATAATTAAAGACATGGAGATAAATGGGATAAAATACAAGATGGATTTACCAAAGGTAGAGCATGCCAGACTAATCTGATGTCTTTCTCTGATAAGATAACAGATTTCTTAGACAAGGGAAATACAGTAGATCTAATCTATCTGGATTTCAGTAAAGAATTCGGGATGGAATCACATGGGAAATTATTTATTAAACTGGAGAAGATGGGAATTAGTATAGGAAATGTAAGGTGGGTAAGAAACTGTTTAAAGGGGAGGCCACAACAGATTGTGCTTCAAGGAGAACTATCAGGCTGTAGGGAGGTTACTAGTGGAGGATTGATAATCAGACCAATCTTATTTAATATTTTATCAAGGGCCTTGGCACAAACACTAGGAGTGTTCTAATAAAATTTGCTGATGACCCAAAGGTGGGAGTCCTTGTCAATACAAAAAGAAAAGGAGGACTTGTGGCACCTTAGAGACTAACAAATTTATCTGAGCATAAGCTTTCGTGAGCTACAGCTCACTTCATCCACTGCATGCATCTGATGAAGTGAGCTGTAGCTCACGGAAGCTTATGCTCAAATAAATGTGTTAGTCTCTAAGGTGCCACAAGTCCTCCTTTTCTTTTTGCAGATACCTACTCTGAAACTTGTCAATACAGAGGAGGATTGGAATATTATTCAAAAAGAACTGGATAACACAGAGGACTGGAGAGATAGAAATGGAAGGAATTTAATAGCCCAAAGTGCAAAATCATGCACTTAGGGTCTAATAATAAGAATTTCTGCTGTATGGTGTTGGTGGCTTATCAGTTGGAAATGAAAGAGCAGGAGAGAGACCTGGGTGTATTAGTTAATCGCAGGTTGACTATGAACCACCAATGTGATGTGGTAATAAAAAAAACAAATGTGATCCTAGGATGTATCAGGTGAGGTATTTCCAGTAGAAATATTGAAGTATTAATGCCAGTGTACAAGGCAGCAGTAAGACCTCATCTGGAACACTGCATACAATGCTGGTCACCCCTGTTAACAATAGATGAAGTCAAACAGGAAGATGTGCACAGAAGAGCTGCTAGGATGATCAGGGTGTAACCCCTTTAGAGAGCGTGGCCCCTTTCAACTTTGTTACGATTGTTCCAGGCAGAGGAAGTGCTGTTTTGGGGTGGGAAGAGAGTGGAGAGAAGACAAGTAACAGGATGCGTGTGGCTTGAGCTCCAGGCAGAAGGGCAACAGCAAGCAGGCCCTCACATAGCAAAATAGACGAGATCCTGCCCGATGCCCAGTAGGGACAAAGCAGCCGACGGGGGACGCCCCAGGACAGGAGCCAGGAGGAGCACTGTGCCAGGACAGAATCACCCAAGAAGGACAATCCAGAGCTGCACCCAGTAGCACTGCTGCCCAGAGCTGTATGGGGCGGTGAGTACTGGGGCTGGTGACCTTGCATTGGGAATAAGGAAGGAAGCTTTAGCTAGCTAAGTGGGGAGGTTGTCATTCTGTGTGAGTTTGCAGAGTGCAGCTGAAGAGGGCACCAGAGGGGTTTGTTGGGGAAAGTTTACTGGAGCCGAAGATGACAGGGGCACCCAAGACTCGCTGTTGGTCTGGAACTCTGCCCAGGACTCCTGAACGCTGAGTCCAGACATATTGCTGGGTGCCTGCCCTTTCAGACTGTGCTACCACTGGGCCCGTGAGCCCTCGTGTCGAATGTAACCCTGTTTTAATACCTCCCCCACAATATTTCCCTCCTCCCATTGTTTTTCCTCCATTCATCCCTCTGTGAATAAGGGGCGGGGGGGTTGGAACAGGTGCCCCTGGGGCAGAAGGGACTTTCCCTGCTGCATTCCTGTGTGTGCCTTCTCTTGGCCAGAGCTGCCTACAGAGCAGATTCCATCTTGGCCATGAGGGTGCTAAAGTTACAAGGGAATGGAGGGCCTATCTTATGAGAGGAGACTAAAAGAGCTTGACTTGTGTAGCCTAACAAAGTGAAGGCTGAGAGGGGAGATGAAGCATGGTCAACTCTCACGGTTTTATCACCACTCTAGGGATTTTGGGGGTGTTTTTTCCCTGTCACGATGAAAGACCCCCAACTCATGAATTTCCCCATATTCAAAATGGCCACCATCTCCTATTACTGTCAATGGGGCTGAAGCCAGCAAGATGCCACCATTTCCCTACAGTCTCCCTGCATATAGAAGGGAGGCTGCCTTTAATAAAGGTGGCTGCTGCCTCCCACTGTTCTCAGTGGGACTGAAGCCAGGCCCACCGACAGCATGGCTGCCAGTCTATGGCTCAGGGGTTGGGCAGGACACAGGGACTGTGGGGAGCTGCAGAGGGACTGTAACAGAGAGATGGGGAGAGTGCGTGGGAGCAGGAGGCAGATTTGGGGGCTACAGGTAATGGGGTGCCAGCAGACATGGGGGAGGAGGCAGATTTAGGGGCTGCAGGGGAAAGGGAACTAGGAAGAAATTTCCCTTCAAGGAAGATTATTTCTTCCTCTGAAGCATTTGGGATTAGTCATTGTTGGAAATGAGATCTTGGGGTAGATGTAGCCCAGGTCCCATCTTACATTTCTAAACAGGACTGGGGCATAGGCAGTCTGTCCTAGCAGTAAGAGCCAAGCTGAGGTCTGCTTACCAGAGATGGGAGTCATGAGGCCAGGTACTGTAAACAAGAGTCTGGGTCAAAATCAGGCCAGGGTCAGAGACCAGAGGCAGTTCCAGGCTAGAATAGGGAGTCAGGCTCAAAGTCAGACTGGAGTCAGAAACAAGGCAAAGTCAAGCATTGCAGCAACCTAAGTCTGTATGACTGCCCAGATAACTTCCTAGGCCAACTCCTGGGGTTAAGTAGGGGCACTTGTCCAATCAGAGGGCTGCAGGGTACTGTCACTCTGGGTCTCTTGGGCGGTACTTCCTGTGGTGCCTACTCTTCACAATGCTCCCTGGCCACAGGTTTGCATTGCCTCCTGGTGGCACTGTCAGCCAACCCAGGCTTTGCAGATGTGGGTTCTAGTTTTTCAGTTCCTGTAATATGTTTTTAAAGTGTGTCCATGAGTACAGGGTGTTAGGATATAGATATTCAGGCCTGTCTGTAAAGGCCTGTATGCTAAGAATTTAGGTGTATTCTTATCACTCGGCTAGTTAGAGGTATAAAAGAGAGAATCAAAATCACTGTCTGCCAGTGTAAGGTCCTTCTCTTACTGTGACAGTCTGAGGCCCTGTTCTTAGGCTAAGGCCTTTGGCTAAGCAACAGAGGCAGCCATAAGCTGGGAAGCGAATGGTCACATCCTCACATTCCAAACTAGTCACATTGAAATAAGGTGCTATTGGGCTGTTAGGAATATAATCCTGTCCTGATAATGCTGATCACCTCCAGAGAAAGGGAAGTGCCTAGAAGATGTAAAAGGAAACTTAGTTTGATAGCATCCTGTCTGGCAAGAAGTCACTTATCAATAGCTGGGATGTGAAATCCTCACTTCTGTATTGTTTTGTCATTATAGTTCCCACTTTGCCATTGTTTGTCGGTATAATCTCTGTCTGGTTCTGTGATTGTTTCTGTCTGCTGTATAATTAATTTTGCTGGGTGTAAACTAATTAAGGTAGTAGGATATAATTGGTTAAATAATCATGTTACAAAATGTTAGGATTGGTTAGTTAAATTTCAGGAAAATGATTGGTTAAGGTATAGCTAAGCAGAACTCAAGTTTTACTATATAGTCTGCAGTCAATCAGGAAGCGAGTGTGAGGGGGAAATGGGAACAGGGAATGGGGTAACTGGAATCATGTTTGGCTAAGGGTAGGAATGGGAACAGGGACACAGGTGTAAGGCTCTGTGGTGTCAGAGCTGGGAAGGGGGACACTAAGGAAGGAAACTGGAATCATGCTTGCTGGAATTTCACCCCAATAAACATCGAATTGTTTGCACCTTTGGACTTCGGGTATTGTTGCTCTCTGTTCATGCGAGAAGGACCAGGGAAGTAAGTGGGTGAAGGAATAAGCCCCCTAACACAGGGTGGGCAATGCTAATTACTACCTGGAAAGAGAATATTTGAGATAATCCAAAGGCAAGTGGTTAAAAGGAAACTACTTAGATTTTTAGCCATGGGATTAATTTCTGGTTAAAACTGTTGCATAGATGGACGTGTAAGGTGTTGACTGACATGGCAAGTTACTAAATGAAAGGATCCATTCATTCCAATATTGAGAACAAAATTATCTCCCTAGAATAGCAAAGGAGCTAAGATTGTCATTTTGTAACAAGACTTTAGTTATTGTGTGTGGAATCTATTACACTATTATCTGTCCCTGAGAAAGCTTTGAATCTGTCCTCTGAAATGCAGACACTCACTTTGGTTATTCCTGCCACAGCACCATTTCACTTTATTTTCTGGACTGTCTCCTTTTCTTATTTATTTTTAATTTTTATTTTAATTAATACAGCCCAGGAAGTTCAGAAGTCTTAAGCCAAATTCTTTAGCTAAGCAGCAGGATCTTTCAAGTTGTTGGAAGAGTTTAAGGTAATGACTCAATTATTCAATAGCACTAAAACAGTTCATATGTCATCATTACAGATATTTATACCAATGGCTTCTCTAGGGGATGGGGGTGAGGAGTGGGCAGCTATTTGGGGAGGCACTTCATGGAAATGCCTGGGGGGAGGGGGAGAAAGAGAGGGGATTGGGAACTAGCTGGTGGGTCTCAAAGAGGGAAGCATATTTGAGGCTATGGGGAGAGTCGCTGGAGGGCATGGAAACTGAAATGGATAGAGGGAAGCTGCTGCTGCTGGAGTTTAGGGGAAGGGACAGGGCTGATTGGGAGGGAGAAGTCGGGTGGGTGGGAAAGAGGGTGATTGGATGAGAAATCAGAGGGGCAGCTGGAGGGGAAGAATGGGGTGTTAGAGGGGAATTTGTTGGATGGGAAAGGAAGGGGATAGGCTGGGGGAGACTGGGGACACGGGGAGGCAGCTGAAAAGGGAAAGGAAGGGGAAGCTGTTGGGGTGTTCGGTGAACGGTGAATTTGGCAGTGGTGGCAGTCGTAGGCGGGAGGTTGGAGAGAACCATTTGGGGTGTTCTGGTTGGAGGGGGCATGCAGGGGATGGGAGATGGACAGGGCTTTGAGGGAGCCAGAGTGGAGGTGGGGCAATTGGGGGTGGGCATTCAGAGAGTCGGGGATGGAAGGGCCATTATGTGGCAGTATTAGGAGAATGCAGGCAGCTGCGGGGGGAATTGAAAGGAGCATTATGCAGGGCTGTTTGGAGGGTGATCCCTTAAGATGATTTGGAGAAGCTCTGGGTGAAGGTTCCCACCCTATGCGTGTGCCTGCTCCCAGCTTTCCCTGTTCCAACTCCGTCTTGAAAACAGTGTTACAGCTGCTGTTTAAAGCATGTTCACCTTCCACAGACGAAACAGTGGGCAGCAGGTCTGGCACAGCAACAGCTCCTTCTAAAACCCATGGCTCAAAATGGTTTCCTGACCCAGAGGACACAGCAGGGTAGATGGGACCATCAAGTATGAGCTAAATGTGTTGAGTTTCACCTAAGGTGACCAGATGTCCCGATTTTATAGGGACAGTCCTGATTTTTGGATCTTTTTCTTTTATCGGCTCCTATTACTCCCCACCCCCGTCCCGATTTTTCACATTTGCTGTCTGGTCACCCACCACTTCTAATAACCTGCACAAAACTCTGCCTTGCAGACATATAGGCCAGCAAAGCTCATGTGACTGCAGCAGTTCTTCATGTGTTTAAATGGCCACCTTTTAAAAATACTTCTTAGCTTATCTCAGGAGTGCAGGCAGAAGGTGGCGGTCCAAGATGCATGCCCATCAGGACATGAACAATAAACTCCTGAGGACTAGCATCCCATCTGCTCCAAACTCCTCTTGAATGTAATCAGACTTTAAAATGAAGAGTCTTTAAAATTCTGTTGACTTAATGTATGACACTCATTGCAAGGCATGTGCTCTGAGGTGTCGTGTTAGTCAGCGATTTGTAACCATCTTAAAAGTGAATATAAATCTCTCCAAAGTCGTAGCTAGCTCATCAGCCAGTTTCTTTTCAATTAGCAATTGTTTAATAAAGTTTTTTGACTGAGAAATCCTTGTTTTTTGCTTTAAACACCCCCAACCCATGAAACCTTGTGACCTACTTCAATCCATTTAGCTCTTGATCTAATATAAGCTCCTTTCGCACTTTTTGAAAATAATTAATCCAATTTGGATTAAAGGGATTATAGATGGTTTTAGTTCTCATTTGATAACATTTTGCTCTTACCCGGCCCTCTCATTTTACCCAGTGTTATGAGAGGCAGAAGGTGTATCAGAAGTGTGCTTATTGTAAATACTCCCAAATCCCTACTTAGTACAAGAATTGCTGCTCCTGTTGGAGAAGTGGGGACAGTAAGAAATTCTGTCTCCCACATGAATGGGGAGACTTTTCCAAAAACATTCTTTGCAGATTTGTTTTCATTTAAACTCCAAGAAGGCAAATGGTTGAATTTCACACTCTTTGAGCCTGAAATATGAAGGGACTGGTGAGTAGAGAAGAGGGATCTGAGATGGGACAACAGCCTAATAGTTAAGATTTTCAAGAGCATGCATCTCAGGCTAGGTGGCTGAATGCGTCAAAGCAATGATCACAAACATGCATTGAGATTCTGAACTCCTTCTCCATTCACAAACATCCGCCAGCTACTATTTGCCAACAGTTGTGTGAAAGGTTTTGCACAGGTTTGTGAACAATGGTTCTTTGTATGGATATCCAGATTTCCATGTGAACAATCGTATTGTTGTTCTCTTATTGTTGTGTTCTATCTAACGTACTTATATGGCCTGATTACCATACTACTGGAGCATGTCACAATCGTCCCCGCAGCTCCTCACTGTGCAGCAGGGCAGCACTATTATTCCTGTTGTATAGAGGGGAGCTGAGGCACAGAGACACTGAGGGATTTGCCCAGGGTCACACAGGAAGTCTGTGGCAGAGCAGGGAAATGAACCTACGTCTTCCCAGGGCGCTGAGGCACCTGACCACCTCCTGGCCTTAGCATGAAGTAGTCTTGTCTGTGCAGGCCTCCCTCTCTTTGTACAGGTAGTGACAGGCACACACCAGCCCTTGGACCATTCCCTGTAGAGTCCAGCCCCTGTTCCACTGGGTGCTCACAGAACAACCAGGCCTGGTCTTCCCCAAGGAGCAGAACAACCAGCTTATAAGAGTTGGCCCAGGCCCAGCGCTATGCTCAGCACCGCAGCACTGAGAGATGTTTATAGTGAAAATGAGAGTACATTTGTTCTCAAAGACCAGAAAGTCAAGTGATGGTGAGTAAGGACATTAGAAACAAACAGTTATGTATAAAATGAAATCATAACGTGCTTCCTACCCGTAACTAACAGGTTACCCTCCTGTTTAAGGAAGCCTATTCTCACTTAACGGTCTCTTCAGCATTTTCACCCCCTTTTACATGAAACAAACTCACAGCACATTTACTTCCTCAGAAAAGGATTCCTGGGTATTTCCTTTGCCGCTCCCCTCTCCCCAATATACTAAAGCAAACCTCTGCTGTCACCTCCTGATAGGGTTCTTCCTCTCGCTGTTTTTCTCTTCCTGTGAGTTCCTTTCTGAAGTCCCCACAATCCTTCATTTGCATTCTGTTCAGACTAGTGCAAGGAGACCCACTGTGAATGAGACAATACTCAATTTACATGGAACAGATAGCTAGATAAATATCTCTTGTCTGACAGAAAACCTGCTTTTCACCTTGGCCGGTGACCAGTTCCTACAGACTGGAAGAACATATTTTCAACTTTTTACATAGTATCTGGACATACATTTCACAATGATATTGAAACCAAAGTGGCTTTTATTCAAGAGCTCACATGACACTCTTGTGGTGAGGTAGAATGAAATACCAGACCCAGGAGTTCCCTGTAACCCCTATGCACCCACTCAGTGCTCCCTGCCAGCTGGCACTAAGAAGTTCCTGGATCACATTAAATCCTAGACTAGTGCCTACTGGACAGTCCTTCCTCTCACAAGTTTGCCATGCAATCCCAGAAGAGAATTGATACCATGTGATTTAAGTGACCAGTCACACACCACAAAGAACAAAAAGCAAAAAGTCCAGCTGAATAGTTCCCAAACAACCCAGAATCTGAAAATTGTTCACCCCGACCCCCAGGGAATAGTTAAAATGCACTTACAAGCCAGCAGGAGTTGTGATCTGTTCACAGACAGATAAAAGGTGGGATTCACAATGAGTTTTATTCCCAACAAACAGCTGGACCAGCTCCACACCAGAGTTCCTTGTGTGAAACAGGGACCTGCACACGGACCTACGTGCTGCTGCACATGCCGCTCAGGCGCATCGTTCTGACAGTCTATCCCGACACCGCTGAGGCAGGAAGCTGCCCAAGGAAATGAACTGAATTGGAAAGGGGATTGACGAATTGGAGCCAAACCTGGCAAATTGATTTTTTTTCCCTTTCTGGGGAGTTGAAGCTCTGCTCTAAATCAATTAGAGCAAGCCCCAGGCAAATCTTGAGAGTGATTAATGAGGGGCCAGCGTCAACTGCTTGGATCGCTGTCATTGGCTGGAATGGCTGAGGAGTTTGTTTCCAAAGCAGGAAGCCACTGGAGCAGGACAAACCCAAAGCACAGCCTAGGGTCTGGCCCTTTGCATTTAGCCTTTCTTCATAAATAAGGGCCAGTCATCCAGGAGTGTGTTTGAATGCCACACAGCTACCGTGGGTATAATGGTGAAGGTCAGAGGTACAATTACACACACAACTAAAAACAGACAAGTGAAGCCATAGAACTGAGTAAAACCTCTGCCTTTGTCAAAGGCAAATCTGATCTGCTGACCAGTGAAAGCCGAGGCTGCTAATAAAATGAAAACAACAACAACCCCAAACCCACATTTGATAATTGAAAGTGCTCCCAGTAAAAGCTAAATTTTCAGAGGAGGGAGCCCAGGGATACATGCACAAAGATGCATGTAGTTGAATACCCACCTTTCCATTCACAGTTAGTGTGGTTGCTGTACCAATGGGTGTTTCTTGGAGCTGGGAAGGAGATGGTTTTCCTGCCCAAATCAGAAAGGAAAAGTCAAAATCTAGAAAATCTTCATGCACCAAAAATCTGGAAAAGATTTCAGTTTGGGTCAATCAAAATGTTTTGTTTCAAAATTACAAATTTTGCCTAGAATTTTACCTTTTTATAAAAAAAATTGTTTATTCTAAACAAGAGGTCATTTTGACTCAACAACCAAAATGTCCTGGTTCAAAAGTGTTGAAACCGGACATTTCAACAATTTTGAAACTCCCCCGCCCCCCAAATTCTTTGAGCTGTGAGATTCATTGTTCACAATACTGGTTTTGACAAATGAACACTTTTCAGCAAAAACATGGTTCATAAAAAATTTCCTGACCCCAGCTCTAGTGTTTATATACCTCATTGGTGGGGCAATACATGCCTGTTGTTGAATGTACATAGCTTCCCATGGACCTCCAGATTCCCCTTCTAACATTTTTTGCCACTGATTGTTTTATCTCCTTCATTTGTTCAATGTAATCCATTGTTGATAAGCCAGGTTCTAAAGCATCTACTGCCAAATAGTAATAAGCCTTTCAACCCACTGCTCTGGGATCCACGTACAACTGGCACCTTTGCAGGTGCAAATTAATTGTCTCCCAGAAGCCCTCTGCATTTCAGGGTGGTGGAACTGAAGCCCATGGGAGAGGAAATGGGGTTTGCTGCAGGGAGGGAAATACAGAGGAAAGCATGAAGGACAGACACAAAGGCAAGGAGGCTTAAAGAAACTAAAGGGTAGATTCTCTGCCCAGAACAAAGGGAGCTGGGACTAGCCACATCTCCCTGCCTGGGGATTCCATGATAAAGCCCAATCCCACATGTGGGTAAAAGATACATATGAATTGCCAGACGGGACCAGACCCAAGGTCCATCTAGTCCAGCATCCTGTGTCCCACAGAGTCCAGCTTCTCAGCCCTACTGCCTCTTCCTCAGCTCCACAGTCTAGTCCCCCATCCCAATCTTCCCTCCTTTGTCCCAGTATCTCCCTTCATCACTCCCTCCCCACACACACCAAGCCTCACTCCTCTGCATTGCATTCCATTCCTCCTCCTTCTCCACCTTGCTGCCTGGGCATCAGCAGGGGGATCATTGAAAGCACAGGAGAGGTAGGACCCCTGCTCCGATGTCTGGTGCCCAGCCCTACAACAGCCCCTGTCAGCCAGGAGAAGCTGTAGGGAAAATCCTGCTCAGCTCCCTGCAGGGAGCATGCTCAGTTGCATGGTGCATGCATGACCTGATCACATGCAGGAGGTGTGAGGGCATGGGGCATGCTGAGTGCAGACAGAAGCTTCAGAGAATTTAGCTGAGCTTGTGTGAGATGAGATTTTCAGATGATTGTAACTTGGCCAAAGTTGCGTGGATATTTATGGAGATGGCAAAAGGCTCCTCCCTGACACTGTGGCGACACGCTGGGCAAATTTTCAGTCTTTCCTCCAAAGTACGGTGGCCCTAGAGCATCTCAAAGAAACAGTGGTAAGAATTTTTTTAACATGGGCAAAAAACAATGTATTTTCCCTAGCCTCACTCTAAGAAATGGCTGAACCATTTTGCTGATTTTTTCTCAAAATATTCAGCCTGCAGCAGATGCTCAGCATGGGAAATTTCAGCCCAAACAGTTAAAGTTTGGCAAAGTTATAAGGAATCAAAACCAGGGTCTTCTAACAAGTGTCAGGCAACCTTCTCTATAGCCAACACTTCTGCACCACCCATAGAGAGCTAGACAAAATCATTTCAGTGAAACATTTTCTCAGTGAAAAACAGCTTTTCAACTGAAACAAAAATTTCCCAGAAAAAAAATTCATCATGGGTGAAATTTTCTGATTTTTCAACAGCAAAATGTCAGGTTTGGGGATTTTGTTTTGTTTTCCCTTTCTCTTCCTTCCTAAAGACTTCTTTCCCCCATGAACAAAAATTAAAAAAAAAGTCAAATTTCAAATACTGAAAATTCAAAACAAAAATTGGTTTTCATTTAATCGAAACATTGTAAAAGTCCATGAAAAATTTTGACTATGACTATTGACATTTTTGGTAGAGAATGTATAGCATTGTTCAACCACCTCAATTTAATATTAGTTCTGGATATATTGTTAATATTAAGCATCCTGTAAACTTTAATCTTCACAACTATGCTGTGAGCTGGGTCAGTATCTATAATTATCCTCATTTCAAAGATGGAGCTACTGAGGCAGGGAAGTGCCTACAATTACATGGGACCCATTGTCACAGCTGAAATTAAATTCTTGCTGCTAGTCCTGTGCACAGACTAACGGGCTACGTTCTCTCTCACCCTCTATACTGGAAGTTACTGGAGGTAACTCTGCTGGGAGGTGCAGGATGGACAGTGGGTCTGCTGGGAGTTAATCTAGATGGCACTTAGCTCTCTGTGCAAATGTGCCTTTTCCCTGTGAGGTAGCTTTGTTTTCCCTGCCTGTATTTCACAGAAGCTGCAAATCCCTCTCCACAGGGTATTTTATTTGGTATCAGTCACCACTGCATCCAAATAACAGGTTTCAGAGGAGCAAATAGTATCCCCTGCTGTAGCTGTTTGCCAGCCAGTGCCTGTGGGTTTGGGTTGGGATGTTTGATGCGATTGGGTGTAGGCTGTATCAGACACTCATCCAGAAGCATTGAATCTGTCTGCAGGGAAAACATTGTCACCCATTCACTCTGCCCTGGTTTCCTGTCATTTTTAAAAGAAGAAAATGACAATGGGAAGCCTAATTGTGTTTTCTGGCTGAAGCCAAAGTAAAGCTTGACCTTCCTGTCCACAGGCATCCACAGCTGGTAGAAGAGACTCAGTGGTTACAGGTGGTTACAACTTTTCCTTGAGATCCTGTCCCAAAACATCTACACACAGAGCCCTACACCCATGTATATGTACAGCCCCATACTCCTGCACCTACATACACACTCATGTGCACACAGCTACCCCCACACTTACATCCCCCCGCCCTACATGTACCTCTACACACGCAGACCTACACCCGCCCATGCACACCCATTAATACAATTCAGAAAACTGGCCTCTCCAATATGACAGACTGTATTTATCATGTTGCACAAACAGAAGATAAAGTCTCCTCCAGCAATTGCCTAGGAGTCCTCTGGGGCTAGTTCGGAAGCAGCATTTTTTCCTCTTTCCTTGCAGCATCCTGTCAATATTTGGGCTGTTAATAAAGAGCACTTTTCTCCCCCACTTCCCTAGCTTTGCACCACTTGAGAACAACCTGTGCCTTGTGTTTCTGTAGCGCCACTGATCTGATCTCTAGCCAGAATGAATGGCTAGATCTCTACAAACAGAGAAATTAAATGAAAACAAGACTTATGCCAAGTTCTTTGCAAACAGAGAAATGAAATGAAAAATGCCAGTCCCCGGAGGTTCACCCGCACATTGAATTATGATCGGTCGTGGCTGCTCTTGCATTTGTCCTTTTCCTCCAGTTGATAAAAGACTCCTCATGAGTTCTGAAGCTTTGTCAGAAGTAGCTGAGCAGATAATGTTAAAAAACCTTGGGTTCTTTCTCTGGGGCCTGCCTGGCAATCAAATAACTCAAAGGCTGCAAGGTTTCTAATGTGTTGCTTGTTCTAAACTCATAACTTTGAAATCTTTATTTTCCTTGGCCAGGTCCACAACTTGTGTCTTCCCCCAGCTCTCTTCTAGACCCAAGGACTGTTCTATGCAAGGAAAGGAGTGCGGTAGGCAGCAGTCCCGTTGCCTCATTGTCTGTATTGTCGCCTGCTCAGTCATCCTCTGCTGCGGGAACATGGATGGATAAGGAAAGAAGCTATTGAAAACAGCAGCTGCTCTGATCAGTACTCTGGGAGCTGAATGCGCAAAAGGAGTTCAGTGCCTAAGTCCCTGTTTTATGTGCCTAAATCCCAGTTTTGGAACCACTACAATACACAAAACCCCTGCTGAACTCTTCAGGCACCTAAACTTGGTGCCTCAGTGCTGGCAGTAAAAGCTGCCTCAGTGCCTATGTTTCTGCCTCTGGGTGTGTGTCCTGCTGCCTCCCAATTGGTGTTTGGGTGTCTGTCTCCCACCTACGTGTCAGTCACAAACCCAGGGAAGACAGGTGTTTAGTTGCCTAAGTTGCCTGAAGGGCCCGATCCAGCAGCATGCTCAGAGGCTGCCTACTGGATCAGGCCCCCATAGGCAAGCTTACACAAAGAAGGGGGAAGGGAGCTGAGCTCCCAGATAACTTTTAGCCCAGTGGTTAGGGCTCTCACCTGCAACAGGGAGACCCTTGGTTCAAGTCCCCCCTCCACCAAATAAAGAGAAGATATTTGAGCAGGGATCTGATGTAGGTACATCTCAGTATCTCCAATGGAATCTGTCCTACTCTGGATAAATAACGAAAGAGTCACTGGAGCAGGGAGCTGCATCCTGGGTCTCCCACATCCTGGATGCATGCTCTAACCACCAGGTGACAGAGTCATGTTCATGCATCTGCTCTCTCTCTCTCTCTCTCTCTCTCTCTCTCTGGCCCAAATGACTCCTATTTCCAACTGATCCCCGGCTTCTTGCAAAAACAGCACAGTCTCTCTAACTCAAATGAGGGTTCCCGGCTGAGAATCACTAGCAGAGAAAGGTGCCTATCTCCGTTAGAGGGACGAGGTTTAGCACACACCTGTCTGGAAAGTATCTCCCTCCGGCTAGCTTACACAGATCCCTGGCTAGTGTCCTTTTGTACATCCAGCCCCGGACTCCCGAGGGCTTAGCTTCTTTTCTTGTTAAAACACAGAGGTGACACCTAGATCTACAAAAATCAGATAAGATGTTTCAATAAATACCAAGTAGCAGCTGACCTTAATGACTTTAAAAATACAATAAAATAATTAAAAAATGAACAATCATAAAATAAATTAACAGACCATTTCAACTGTTATGCTCATCAGAACGTGGCATGTCAAGTCATATGTTGTGACAGGTCATGTCATGCACTACTGCTATTGCCATGTCATGAAATAATATCAAAATAACAAAAGTAATATCAACATTAAAATAAAATAAATACATTTGGGAAATGAAAATTTCATTTAGAAACAGAATTTAAAAAAAGACGAGGGGTCCTTGTGGCACTTTAGAGACTAACACATTTATTTGGTCATAAGCTTTCGTGGGCTAAAACCCACTTCATCAGATGCATGGAGTGGAACATACAGTAGGGAGGTGTAAATACACAGCATGCCCAAATAAATATGTTAGTCTCTAAAGTGCCACAAGGACTCCTTGTTGTTTTTGCTGATACAGACTAACATGGCTACCACTCTGAAACCTATCACAATTTCAAAAGTTTTCCTAAACAGCATTTCCCTGAAATGAAAAAGCAATCAATGCTACCTTCTGAATAAATTCAGTTGAGTCAAAATGACATTTGCCGACAGAAAATGGGTTTGACGACAATGTTGCAGTGAGGTCTACTCATGCACAGACTGTGCGGCCTCCTTGTGGCCAAAGGGGAACTGATGGAAGCTGCCATTCCACGGGGCACACCAGGAGCTTCTTGCCTGTCTGAGCACATCCCCCTTCTGTGTCCACCAAAGCTCCACTAGCAAACACTACGGGCTGCTGGCTTTGCATGGGTGCTGCTCCTAGGCTTCCTTCTGAGGCATCACCCTGCAGCTTTAGCTGCTCACTCTTCAGGGCTGTAGTGCTTTATGGGCCTCTTTTATCATTGCCTTTACTATTTCAAATGCCTGTGATGGATCTCTGACCATCCCCACACTGCACCATTGTGTGTTAACTGTCTCCAGTTTTCACAGGCTTCTGACAGGTGTGTGCAGAATCCAGCAAGATAGTTGGGCTTCCATATAAATCACTGGTCTCCCTTCGCATCCTTTGGTTTGGGCCTTTCCTTATTGTATGTCTCCAGCACCTGGCCACACTTCTGTCTAATATTGCTTCCTAACAATGTTACTGGAATTATGTTGCAATTGGCTCCACAATCCAACTGGAATCGAACTGGTTGTTTGCCCTAATGGCATAGATGCAAATACAGCTGTTGAATAGCTGGCAGCCTTCTTTTTGCCATGCATGAATGCTGAGAGTCTTTGCATCTTTTAAAGTCACACTGCAGATGGCCTCCTCTTCACTGGGAATCTCTTCCGTCCTCAATCACTGCTGCTGTGTTCTTCTGTAGCTGCAACATGGGGATATAAAGTGGTTCTGTTTCCCACACACCTTCCACCTTTGCCGAGTATATACCCTGCATGCTGATGCCTGCATTCTTGGTTGGTCTGTCTCTGCCCTGCTTCCTGAGTTCCTTTAGCTTGACATTAGGTACTTTATTCTGCAGTAGGAGCTGTCATTGTTTTGATCTTTTACCTGGAAAGGTCAGCTTCCCTTGCTATTTGGAGGCTCTCACTAGGTTAGATCTGTTTCTCTCAACAATCTCTCCTGTAAACTGGAATCACATGTCCCACAAATGACTCCAAAGTTACATGTGGATGCTGTAACATACCTGTCCAGTCCCTCTTCTGCTTCTGGCTTTTTGGTAAAACAAACAGTAGCTCTCTACAACCTTATTCTGTTTGGGGTCACAGCACTCATCAAACACCTTTATCAGCTGCTACAGGCATTACTCCTGGCAAGTGTCTCACTCATTTTTTGTCCCTTTTCCCAAAACAAGAGAGTAAAAAAGCTTTACCTTCATTTTCTACTCTCCCAGTAAGCTCTGTGTACAGATTCAGTTCTCACTTCCATGCTTGTGCGAGGTTTTTGTCCCAGTGCTCTGAGTCCCTCTATGCTGCCTGTTTACGCTGTGTCTAGCTGCTGTTTTGTTTGCCTATTAATCACACCACTCTTGTGGTGGGTCTCACCAGATTGATGGCTGCCCCCATATTTCATATCCTGCAAGCTGGGTAATTGCAGGAGAGGACTCCGTGTTTCTAAAACTAAACTGGCTTTTTAGTGAGTGAACTAATCACAGAGGTGCTGCAACTATGGCTAGCATTCCAGCCATGTGCCCACAGACTGACTTCCTGGTGATCCTCCAAACTCTACCCTCCTGCAGTCTGTACTCCTTTCTACACATTGCTACAATGGGGGCAGTTCTCAGATGAGAGGGAAATCACAGGATGGCACCTCGCCACCAGGTTTTCATGTAACTGTTTCAAAGGTTCATGTTGGGGTGTAGCCATAGAGAATAGGGCAGGTTGGGTAATTTGGCTTAGGTCTGCTGCTCCACATGGCATAAGTTCTAGGCCACTGTGTAAATGGTATAGTTCTTTTTCTGTATGTTGCACTGTTAAATTTCTTGGAGTCTGCTGAAGGCAGGAGGCAGCTGCCATTTTGCAAAGGACACACACATATGCATGCAGACACACGCAGCTCCTGCAAAGAAGCTTATGTTCTATATTTGTTTTCCCTTAAACTAAACTAAAAATCATCCAGACAGAAAATTTTAGCTTGCTGTTTGTGTAGGGAAAATGTTACACGGTTCTGCTCCTTTAACGGCGTGTTATATATCCCCCGGGCATAACGCCTAACTGACTAGGAGATTTGCACAGGCTGTGGCTACATGTTCTTTAATTAAATAGTCATGTCAATAGGCACATGGAATTATACTGAGTATCTGCAGGTAACTTACTGCCGCTTGAAGGATTCAGTAACGTATGTGCTCCCTTGGGGAAAAGGTATCAGTGTTCTTTAATAGCAATTGCTGTGGGAACATCAACACGGCTATTTCCAAACAGCTAACTAGGGAGCAGTGAAATGACTGATCCTCGGTCTTTTTGCCAGGCACCTTGGTGCAGGTACTGTGGAGGCTGGAGGCACGTTTGCCAGAGAAATGAGAGCCCCTTGGTGGGGCATGGTGCAGGGGGGATGTGTCTCTCAAGGCACTGGGATTACAGCAGAATTGCTTGAGCCCTTTCACCCTGCCAGGATCTGGACCCAGGTCTGGTGGGTAGGTTAGGTCCTGAAACATGAGGGCTTACATGCCTTCCAAACTCCTGTTTATTTTTAAATACTTACTGTTATAACTGCATATTCTTTTTATCCATAGATAGATCCAACCACATATTAAATTCTGCTACGCTCTTGGCTTCTTGTGGCAATGAGTTTCAGAGGGTATTTGAGCTCTATATGAAAAACATATTTCCATTAGTCAGTTTTGAATTTGCCAATTTTCAGTTTCATTGACTATCCCCTTGTTCTTGTATATGACTTTTCTCTGATGTCATAGAACTGGGAATGAAGAGACAAGAAGATGATTGGCTGGGTCACCTCTGATGTCAGAAGCCACTGGGGAGAAGGGGCAGCTGGACACAGAGGGATGATTGGCTGATTTATCTCTGATGTCACAACCTTTCGTATCTAACCAGAGCGACTGATTGGTGGACAACACCCATCCCATGTACAATTACAGAACATCACTGTGGACAACAATGGCTTTCTTAGACAAACAATATCAGGAATTATTAGCACTAGTTAACAATTTCCTATCCATTTTTTTCCTGTGGAAAAAGGCTTTTTGATTAAACAGACATTTTTAAGAAAACATTTCTCCTATCACTGAAATTTTTCAGGTCTTTATGGAAAAGCCAACCCCAGCCCTGTCCCACCCCACCCCCTCCCACTGCCCAACGATTAAGAAAATATTGCCGACAAAAGGCCAAAAAAGTCATGTTCATTGAACCTTTTTGGGGGTAGAGGACATTTTTCCCAGCCAGCACTAGGAATTATTTATCTGTTTTGTCTGACAAACTTGATTCTGGGCTGGCCGGAGGCTGAACCAGCTGCAGTGTAAATTAGAGCAGCTCCAGGCTTCCAAAGAAGAGCTCTCACACAGCCAGAGCTTATGCTGGACAGATGGGTGGACAGTGGACAAGCTATGGAAATGGTAGAATCACTGGCCCTGGGCATGGAGACCAAGCTACAAGCAGTGTGCTTGCTGCAGGTCCAGAAGCCCATAGTCCCAGCAGGGACAGCCAATAGGAGTAAGACTAGATTTCAAACCTTTGCAGAAAAGGCAGTGAGTTGTATTCCCACCTAAGAGGCTACCCGGCCAACCCAGCCTCTGGAAAGGAATGCCAGACGTAGCAATGTCACAGTGTGGGCTGGCCTTTCAGGGGGCTGGGGCTCAGGCTCACATGTGCCAAGCTAAGCCCACCTCCCCCAGGAGGAGGGAATAAACACAAGGGTCACACTGCAGGGAGATGTGACCCCAAACCAGGTCTGCCACCAGATATGCAGGAACTCTCCGTTCAGTCAGGAGAGAGACTCTGGGCAGCAGACCAGGAAGGGACTACACTGTTCAAGAGCAAGACAGCAGGCAGGAAGGGGCTGGTGAGGAGGCCAGGTGAGTGATTAGGACAGGGGTGGCCAACCTGTGGCTCCGGAGCCCAATGCGGTTCTTCAGAAGTTAATATGCGGCTCCTTGTCTAGGCACCGACTCTGGGGCTGGAGCTACAGGCGCCAACTTTCCAATGTGCTGGGAAGTGTTCACTGCTCAGCCCCTGGCTCTGCCACCAGCCCTGCAACCACTCCACCCCTTTCCCCTCCCTCCTGCTCCCCCCAGAGCCTCCTGCATGCCATGAAACAGCTGATTGGGAGGTGCGGGGAGGGAGGGGGAGGCGCTGATCGGCAGGGTTGCTGGTGGGTAGGAGGCACTGGGAGCTGGTGTGGGGAGCTGATGGGGGGCTGCTGACATATTACTGTGGCTCTTTGGCAATGTACATTGGTAAATTCTGGCTCCTTCTCAGGCTCAGGTTGGCCACCCCGGCATAGGAATAGGCCCTAGAAAGGAAAGGCAGGGCCTGTGGGGCTAGGGGACAGGCAGCCAGCTGTTTAATGTTCCAAGGCTGGAAACCCAGAGCAGAGAGTCGGTTTGGGTTCTCCCAATGTTGCCACCATGTGAAGAGGTACAGTCACCCCTGTCAACAATGGGCAGCAGGGACTGATTGGAGCCTGGGAGGTCTGGAGCTGAGCCCCAGAGAAATGACAGACTGTCATAGAGGAGCGAGTGGGCACGGAGAGGAAGTCAATGGGAGTTAGGTGCCTAACTCACATAGGTGACTCTAAATTCCACTAGGCATCTAACTGCACCTTTGGGCACATACATATTGTTTTAAATCTGTCCCTAGGTCCTCTCAGTGACCTATCATGCTGGGAGCTGGTGGATGACCATCTGAGAGGGGAAACTGAGGCAGCACACAGCGGGAATCTGAGGCAATGGACTGACCCAAAGCCAGACCAGGTAAGTCCCTGCTATAGCAAGAAAACCCACTTCCAATCCCAGATGAGAGCATTCAGGACCATCTGCTGTGGATGAGGGAGACACAGCGCCAGTGTGTGAGAACTCCACGTACTTGAGCAGCGAGGGGATGAGACTGACTCAGCGAGAGCTGAGCACACCTCCATGCTCACAGCCTGTCCGAACGGCAGTGCCATGAAAGCACAGCTAGGAGACAGAGCTCTGCTTGGTTTCCCAGCAGCATTAGCTGGGATATTCTGATGCCAGAAAGGTGAGTGCACAAAAAGTGAGGCTGTAAAGAGGAAATTGGAAGCCAAAGTGAAGAAGCCAGGAAACTCTGTGACAAAGCAGAAACCAGACTTCAAGCCGCTGGCAGCTAAAAAGGCAGCACTTGAAAAAGAACTCCAAAAGGCACAAGAACAAACCAAGGGCAGATCAAAAGGCGTTAAAACAAGCAGAGCCCAGGAGAGCTAGCAAAGTTCCTATGGCAAATATGGACAAAGGGAAATTAGCACTGCAGTTGGAGGACCAATGGCTGAGCAGTGACAGCATCCTGGAGAAAGGGCAGCCCTGTGCAGATGAATGCACATTGCCGTCATTGTAGGGTATCCAACAGGCGTCCAAAAGCAGGAAAACTTGCACAAAGCCATAAAAGAATCCAGGGAAAATGTTAATGTTAAAATGATTCCAACTGCATAAAAATCCTTTAGACGCTGTTGCAAAGCCAGCTGCCTAAACAAAGGAACACATGGGCTTTTACATAGTAAGAAGAAACCCAATGGAAAAGGTCGACAGGACTGCAACCGAGAAAGGCCTGAATGCACAGAAAGTGTGACATGTTGTAATGCTGAGCGAGTGTCACAGCATCTAATTTTTAGGTGCTTGGGAAAATCACTGCAATACACAAAGTCTGAGCTACTTCCTAAGCTCCTACACAATGAATGGGCAGAGATAGGCACCGTAGTCTGTGATTCATAAAAAGCCAGCAGGCTAGGTGGGGAGCTGCCTAAGCTAGCCAATGAGAGATGTCGATGGCAGGGGTGTGTGATAAGCACCCCCAGAGATAAGTACCTAGGTCCAGGCTGTAGGCAGCCATCTAGGTCGGCTTCTAGCCAGGAATCCTCTTTGGGGACAGGTGCTGTATGCTGCTTTGGTGAGGAGATGGAGAAGGCTCTCCCTCAGAGCTGACAGCCCACTGGTCAGGACATTTCCCTGAGATGTGGGAGCCACCCAGTTCAAGTCCTCCCCTCCACCCAGTGGGATAAGGGATTTGAACAAGGAGTGCCCCAATAATTGGGCTATGGAGTCATTCTCATGCTTGTGCTCTCTCTGGCCGAAACGACTCTGAGAGAGGCTTTTAATAAAACCAGTAACAACTAGAAAATAAATTATAAAGTCAGAAATAATTGCCCATCCCAAACCATACAGAGTGCATATCCAATAGTCCACCACTGAATAAACTGACCCAAATCACTTATAAAAGTACAATATTTAAACTCCAGATGAAGGTGTAAACCCTCTAAAAAAACAAAGAATGTCAACAACCCCAGTACAAAATAATTTACATCCTCTACTTTTTAAAGTGGCCATCTTTGCTTGACCCAAAATAAAGTTTGCAAGGCAACCACAGATCTATTTGTGAACCTGTACTTAACAGGAAAACAAAATACGGTAGGAGAAAAATCAAGGGACAATAACTGAATAATACACTGCAGTAAAACAAATAACAGCTGTAACGTGGAACAAGTAAGAAACATGAAAACCAGTCTCCTCCATGTTACAAAAAGGACATGACATGGACACCTGCAGAATCAAACGATGCACAAACACATTCGTAGCAATAACTCTGTGAAGAAGTCTCCTCTGGAGATCACCCATCCTCTTCACAATTGGAGGCTCGTACATAGTTCTCCAGGCTGGCTGGCTGGAGTCCATCACTAGAATCTGTCTTCTCCATACTGCATCAGGATAATCAGCAAGTGTTCATAAATGACAAATCTTTTCCACAAGCATATACAATGATTTGTGGCCTAAGCTACTAAAGGTAAATCCAGAAGCCCACTAAAGGCAAGCGAGCTGTCAGACTTGTCAACATCCACAGAGGGAGAAACAGGCAAGAAAATAGAACCATTAATATAACCAGGAATGGCTCGCTCAAGGATGCAGCTGTCCAAACTGGCAATACTGCACCTAGCAAAAGCTGATTCCACCTCTGATAAAAACCAAGAAATTCAGTGAACAGAATGAAAACCCAGCTTGACAGACAAGAGATCCGCTGAGACCCATTTAAAATTAGTAAAATCAATTAAATGAACCAGTTTTGTTGCACCTGTTGCAATAAGAGAAGCAACAAGACTCCTAGAAATAAGACTAGGAATCTTCACATCAGGGTTGTAAACCAGGGGTTCAGCAAACAGCCCTGGGACCTCCAGCCCCTTATTCTGAGGCCTCAGCTTAAAACATCTCCAAACGATAAAATGGGTCTGATAAAAACTGGGTAACACCTCAAAATTGAAGAACCCAGGGTCCAACAAAAAAGTTCCTGATCAAAACCCAAAGGCCCTACCTGCTGAAGAAAGGCAAAGGCCGGTTGCTTCCAAGGAACTGGCTCATTGACAAATAGCGGCTGCTGCAGAGACTGTAACCAAAAAGTAGCAACTCTGCTACAAGCAGCTACCAAATTCCCTACCTCAGCCAATGATGCCAACCCAGAAAAAGTCCACAGGACCCTTCTGAAGCTTTTCTAAAAAGAGTGGTGGGGGATCCAGAACAACACACTTATGCCAAAACATCGAGGCAATTAAATGATCAGTGACTAACATCTGCCCTGGGGAGGAGAGTCGCGGCAAACACCACTTCCACCTTTGCACCCTCCCCTCCTACTTTTCCTTAACTCCCTCCCAATTATGACCCAAAATATCATCCGGTCTCAGCATATTTCGCAGTGCCTTAAAGCCAGTTTGGCTCCACAATAGCCCCCATGCGAGGCCTCAGCTGGAATGTGTCACTCTTCCCCAACATATGCAAGCAGAGGAAACCTGCTCAAAAGAGTGCTGACATTCAGTCAAAACCTGGACATCGCAATCATGAGTCATGTCGTCAGTCATGAGCAGAGACTTTCACTGGAGTTCAAGCTGGAACAGCAAGAGAAAGGCCAGAAAGATGCTTTCGCAACATGCATAACAGAAGCTCGATAGAAAGAGCGTCTAGTAACCCAGACAGGGAACAATACTGTCTGATTCCCCTACTGACCAGAAATGGGGCACTCAAAACACCGTTCACCGTATAGAATTATACAGTAACTGAATGCAGGAGACAACCCGGGGCCTAAAACCAAAAGCACAAAGGGTGTGAAACAAAAATCCATGATCTACACGATCAAAGGCCTTCTCTTGATCAAGGAAAATCAACCCAACATGCAAATCAAACATTTATGAGGTCAAAATTACATCCTGCAATAGGAAAAGGTTATCAAAAATGGACCTGCTGGGGACTCAATAGATCTAATCAGGGTGCATGACTGAACCAATCGGTTTTCAGACTATTTGCCAAGGCCTTTGAAAACGTTTTCTTGTTGGAACAAAGCAGGGACACAGGTCTCCAATTCTTCACCTCCCAAAAGTCCCCCTTCTTAGGCAACAGGGTAAGAACCACTCAGCAGCAACTGAGTGGCAATATCTTCTCTCTGAGGCTTTCCTGAAAAAACCTGGAGCCAGCCAGGCCCCCAAAGACAAAACTCAATAGGCAAACCATCAAGGCACCTTCCTCGGAGCAAAGACATTTAGAACGGAAGTCAACTCTGAGAGTGTCAGGTCCTGTACATGTCTGTCCACATCCAATGGTGAGATCCTAAGAAGATCCTCAAGAAGCTGCCAAATCTCAGATGGACACACAGGTTCTGCAGCTACAGCACTGAGAAAAAATTCACAGCAAAGTTCCTAATCCCCACAGGATCTGAAAGCACTCAGCCCAATGATGTTTTGAAATGACCAATCATCTTCCATTCTGAATGTTTCTTTTCCAGGCTGAAGAAAAACCAGATAGGTGCATCCATTTGAGAAAGGCCTTGAAAAATTGGGCACTAACCAGTTGTTAGGAGTGCCAGTGACAATGAAGGATTCAGGCCTGTATCTTTGCCTGAGATAGAATTATGGGTCTTGCTTGCCCGTTTGATTCTTGATCCACTTATATTCTTACTAATCATAGAATCATAGAATATGTGTGAACAAAGGACAAAGACACTGTGTATGTTGCTTCTGCCCAGCTAGATGGGTTTGTTAGTATAATGGGAACAGATAAGAACAGTTAAAGTGTTACTGGGCATGGTGGGACTGTAATATATGCGTGCACACTTGAAGACTGCCTCCACTCCTATCTCAAGGCAAGGTCAAGCAAGCAGTCGGGAGGGGCAAGCGGGGATTGGAGGGAAGGTATAAAACACTAAAAGGCCAGAGAAAGGCCTGTCCCTGACCTCAGCACAACCTCACTCCTTACCCCTCCTATGGGTACAAAAGAGATGGGATGAAGATCTGAGACCCACGATGCCCCAAAATGGAAAATAACCATAAAATGTAAGGGGTAGGACTGTAGGCATGCATTTCAGGTATAATTATGCCTGATGAGGAGGGAAGAACGGGACACTGGGAAACAAGGCTCTGCAGTGTCAGAGTTATGGGACACATGCTTGATGGAAACTAACCCCAATAAACATCTAATTGCCTGCACTTCGGACTTCTGGTCTTCTGCTTTCTGTCTGTGTGACAAGAACCAGGGGAGAGAGTGAAAGGAAAGCCCTCTAACACCAGTATCCTGAACATTGCTATCCACCAGGTCCTGCAAGAGCTGTTTTTTTTATATTTCAAGCTTTCAAGGAACCCAGCATCATTTCTGCCATGAAAGGTCTTTTTCAAAGTTCCCCAATCCCCAACTCTAGCTCCTCCAGACCCCAGTGAAAGCCCAAGATTGTCTGCTGTGTGTACTGCCGAGAAAAACATTGAATATTAACTTTACTCACCTCCCACCATTGCTTCAAGGAAGGGAAAACATCCTTTGAGGAAAACCCATCTCCCTCAAAATAACTGAAAGAGTTCTGAAAGCGAATGTCTTATAAAAGGCAAGTGTTACAATGCCAGTAAGGACGACGGTCTTGAACAGAAAAGAAGAGACAATACAACTAAGACCAAACTATGATCCGAAATCCCAGTCGGGACAATACAACTAGAGAGCGAACGAGATAAATGATGAGTAAAAACATAAAAACTGTCCAAATGAGCCACAGGGAAAGAGCTGGCACTATCACCCAACTAGGTGTCCTGTTGCACATAAGGGTGAAAATGTCTCCACACCTCAGTCAAATAAGAAGCCTGTACAAGTGCTGCAAGACACGGAGAAGACAGGGGACATGGTTCCAAATGCTTCCTATCCAATCTCTCATTCAGAATACAATTCAAATCAGTCCCCCAAATTAAAATATCACTTGCCAAACAATTTGTCGGAAGAGCACCCAAGCTCTGAAAAACATACACCTGTCTTTCCCTACAGTAGGAGAGTAGACATTAATCAGAAAAAAGAGGATTTTGCTCAAAAGTCACTTGAACTGTCAATAAACCTCTGGAACCACATCCTGCAGAAGCAGGGAATCAATTTTCACCCTGTCCCAGGAGGGGCAGAAGCTCCCCAAAAGCTGTGGGGGGGGCATTGGCACCTGAACTGTTGCCCTGCCCCCACACCACCCCTTCCCCGAGGCCCTGCCCAGCCCCTTCTCCCCACCCCAATGCCGATTCCCCCTGAGGCCCCACCCTTGTGCTGCTCCTTCTCCCCGAGCCCCCCCTCCTACTCCACCTCTTCCCCCAAGGCCCCGGTCCCTCAGGTTCACAGTTTGGAGGGCTGTTTAGAGTCCCAGGTACTGCTGGACAATCAAATTGCAGCTGCCAGGGCAACCATTATCCTTTATGTCTGGCCAGGAGCCTGCAATCCTATCCCCGCATGCAGGCCTTGCTACCATGTCTTTTACTGCAGTGCTCTCCACTGCTTAGATCCTTTGGGAAATGGAGGCTGGTACAGAATGCAGCTTCTCGCATGTTAAGCGGAGTGTCTCACTGGGACCACATGTTCTGGGATCTGCACTGGCTAGTGTGGGTGGTGAGGCGGAGATCGTTTGAACCTAACCGGCCTGGGACCTGCCTACTTGGAGACATCTCTGTCCTGTGAGTTACTGCGCAGATGCATTTCAGATCAGTGGAGATCAGCTCAAACCAGACCCCTCTTGGTTTAAAAGGGAGGGAATTGCTGGCAGGGCAAATCAATGCCCCTTGACTATGGAACTGACTCCATCCTTCAATCCAAATCAGCCTAAATCTGCAGGGTGTGCTGTGTACGCCCATCAATGTCCTTAGGTTTCTGGGGAGGCTGAGAGGGCTCTGAGTTGGCATTTTTGTGGGCAAGGGCAGCATATCGCATCATATACATTACTGTGCTTGGTCAGCTAACCCTGGCAAAGCAGCTGAAGCTATGATGCTAGATTGGGGCTCGGGAGAGGAGCGTAGTTATGTACATATATTCAGTGATGAGCTGCCAAAATCTTAACAACCGGTTCCCCCCTCACCCCATGAGGAGGTCGTGGCCCACCCCCACCTCCCCAGGACTCCTGCCCCATCCAACCCCCTGCGTTCCTTGATGCCCCCCCCGGGACCCCTGCCCCATCCATCCCCCTTCCCTGTCCCCTGACTGCCCCCAGAACCGGGCAGGAGGGTCTCGTGGGCCACCATAGTGGGTGCCCACCCTGCCCCTAAGAGCCAGAGGGACCTGCTGGGGGGTGAGGTGTGGAGTCCTGGCAGTGCTTACCTGGGGCAGCTCCCAGGAACCATCTGGCAGGTCCCTCTGGCTCCTAGGGGCGGGGGAGCATAGCTAGCGGGGGAGCAGGGGGAGTGGCTGCTCCCCCCACTGATCACATCAAAAGTGGTGCCTTAGTCACTGACTCCATGGGTGCTCCGGGGTGAACAACTGATTCGCGGGAAGCCGGGGGGGGCGGAGAAGCAGAGCGGGGCGGCGCGTTCAGGGGAGGAGGCGGAGGCGGAGCGGAGGTGAACTGGGGCCAGGCACGGGGTGGGGAGCTGTCAGTGGGTGCTCTGCACCCACCAAATTTTCCCCGTGGGTGCTCCAGCCCCGGAGCACCCACAGAGTTGGTGCCTAAGGCGCCACTTTTGGCCGGTTGTTAAATTTAGAAGCCCTTTTAGAACCGGTTGTCCCTCAGGACAAGGGCTTCTAAAAGGGCTTCTAAATTTAACAACCGGTTCTAGCGAACTGGTGCGAACCGGCTCCAGCTCACCACTGCATATATTCATATCAAGCTAAATAAATAATAAAATTCCACCAAGCGCCTCTGGCAGCATGGAGGTCCCTGTCACAGAGTGACTGGCCCCTTTAAGGGGAGCTGGGGCCAGCCACACTGATGCTATAATTAATTAGCTGCTTCCCAGCCTGAGGGAGGCGGGACTAAGAAGGATCAGGTGATAGATTAATGGAAAGCTGTGCCTTATCAAAGGACTGACAGCAAGATCAGTCTGGCTCCAACCCCATGTGGAAGAAGAACCAGGTGGGCTCCTGTGGAAGGCCCTGAGCCAGGCAAACCAGCCAGGGGGCTACATGCTCTATACCAGAGTAGGGAAGGGTGCAAGAAATAGAGCCCAGCAGGGGCTGAGAACAGAGCCTAGAGGGAGGACCAAAGAGAAGCCCACTGGAGGCAGACAAACTTTTTTGTTTGTTGGGAGTTTTTAATTGGACTCTTGCTACCTCAGAAGGGGTTAAATTTGGCTGGTGACTGGGCGAGAGGCCTGAGCTGCATCTCCAGCACAAACCAGTGTGTGGAGAGCTGAGGAGACCAACCTCATGGAGGGAAACTGAGTCAGAGTGCCAGGCATGTGATGCTTGGCCCAGAGGGGGCTCTACAGGGCAGCTGTGCCCCATGACAGTCCTTCATGGAGCCCTTTGTCCTAAAAACAGCCCTGAGTGCCGGAGACTCCTTATAGGTTGGCTAGGGATCCCTAGTTGAATCCACGGTGTCTGGTGACGAGTGGGGCTTGTATTCAGATCACGTTTGGAAATGTTGTCAAGGTAGCAAGTGCCCTAGTTTCTGCAATCAAAGCCTTCCAGAGACTTGCATCTTGAAAGAGAGATGCTGCAAGAAAGCAGATTACATAACGGCCAGCTTTGTTTATTTGCTTAAATTTGACTTTGCATTGTGTTTGAGAACAGATCGGGAAAAATCATCCCTCTTTTAAAATAATTAAAAGCAACATGCTCCTGCTGGTGTACTCCCAATGGCAGCATTGCCATTCAAAGTACCCGCTCCAGGGATCTCTACTCTGAGGGACAGGCAGGGACCTTCCAGGGGAAGTTCTCCCACCCTTGTGCTGGAGTCAGTCAAGGAGATGACATACCAATTAGTGTAATCAAGGAACCTCAGAGGTCAGAGATGTGGGGTGGAAATGTAAAGATTTCCATGCTAATCCAAGTGCCTCATCCAAAGAATACCTTTACATTTCTCTAGTGCCTTTTATGCCAGTGTACTTTACCAGCCTGGTGGGTCCAGACACTGAGGACAAAAATGTGCACTTTTCATCTCAGATGGACTGGGTTGTAGTGGGGCTTGTGGGAGGTGGGGACCCCAAACAAGCAGAACAAACGCAAGTCAGTTCTCTAGGTGAGGGTGTAGTGTGTGCACACCTGCAGCGACTGGTTGGAGCAACACTTGCTGTCTCTGCACAGGAGCAAAGCTGCTAGCTGCTGCCCCTTTCCATTGCTATCCTGCTAAGATACTTATCTGAACTTCTCTACCACAGTACCTGAGCATTTCAGAATCATCCTTACGCAGGACGGTTATCCCAACTGCACCGATGGGAACTGGAACCCAGAAAGACTCAGGTTACATCAACCCTACAGAGCACTAATGGTGGTGCGTGGTGTACGGGTAGCTACAAACCACAGTGAACAGCAAGCTGCGTCCACACTGCAGTGTTTAGCTACACGTGTCAGTGAAGGGCTCTGGCAGTGGGGACAGGCGGCAGCAGCAGGCAGCAGCAGGAAAAGAAAAGTGCAGATGGAGAGGCGTGGGTGAGAAGGAAGCGTGGAGGTTTGCACTTACATACATATCCCACCCTTCAGGAGTGTGTTTGCTAGCCTAAGCTTTCTGTGCTTTCTGTGCTGCTATTTGTACCTGTGCTGGAGGCTATGTATTGTGAGGGAAAATCTAGTAGGCCTAAACTTCTAGGCCTAAAACTTTGGTCAAGCTAACTGTGTATATGAAGCATAAGAAGAAAGTGTGGAAAATTCCATTGAGGGGCAATTGCAAACAGCACAGCTTAAGAAATGTAACCGTAACTGCTAGAAGTTAGGAAAACCATTAACCGCAAAGGAAAACACCTGTCAATAACAGGAAAACTTGTTTTTGCTAAACTCCAAATAAGGCAAAGCTACGGTTGAAGCTTGCACTATATGCCAAATAAGGAAAACGCTGTTGAAGGAGGTGGGTTTGACAGATTGTGGTTTTCAGAAATATAGCTCCTGTATCTCTGTTTATGGCAGAGCAGCTCCAGCTGACTCTCCCTGTATGCGCATGCTTGAATAAAGCTGGCTTTCAGGCTTGTTCTGAACCAAACACAACGCATGGTGATTTTTCCACGACAAACTTGGTGCCGTGACTCAGATAGATGGTGACCCCTGAGAGCCAGAGGACTGCAAGCTGTTCCCCACCAGACCCCAGGCCCATCCAAAAAGGTAAGAGACCTTTCGAAATCTCTATATTGGGTTTCTGGTGGAGGACCGCCAGTAGGCTCTGGGCTTGGGTGAGTTGTACGCTCTATCCGGACTTTTGCTACCAGACATTTCTCATGCCCTTGGGGTGGGTTAGAGTCCCATCCAGGTTTGGTTTCCCTGGGAAGAACCACTGAGTGTGGCTGGGGAGATCGTGGATAGACCTGGTTCTGTGTGCCAGTGTGAATTGAGTAAGGTCAGAAGACTGGTGTGAGTGTGAGTCACAGGAAAACGCCCAGAGCGCCCTGCAAAGCCAGAGGTGCCTCTAAAGCAAGCCCTGTGACTCCATCTAGTGGGCATTGCAATAAATGCCCTGACCTCAGCAGTTTCCCTCTGCATGGCATGACCAGCGAGGGGCCTGTCTGGGTCTAGGAGTGTGTGATCCCATCCCTTCCGTCCTTGGACGGTTTGTTTCCGTTCCCTCTTTCCTCTCCTATCTCTGGTTATGAGCCACTGACTGGTCTGATCACCTCACCTGAAGTGACAGAGTATGCGGCGCCAGCCGACGCTCTTTGCTGAAGGGAGGCTGTAAGATAGTCATGGAGACCCTAAACAAAACCTTCCCTATGTCAGTGTGACGAGTGAATTGAGTTGGGCAGTAGGGGCTGGAAGGTCAAGAGGATCCCTGCCTTGCCAGGAAAGGGCCCAGGATACTGGGGGCCGGAGGATCCAAGATGATTCCCGCCTCGCCAGGTAAAAAATGGGGGCCGGTGAGTCAAAAAGGATCACCGTCCCGCCAAAAGGCACACCGGCATACTACATGTATGCAAATTATAGTCCTTTCACTTGCAAGTTTCTAAAGAAATGGAATTGGTATACCAGGGATAATCTGAAGTTACAGTTTCCCTTAGAGGGAAGTGTCAACCTTGACAAGATTGTGCACCTCAGAGGCGCACTTCTTGCCAATAATGTCGGACAAGGTCAGTTTGATGCATATTTCGATTGGTATGGGGAAACAAAAAATCAGTGCCGTGAATCTCAAATGAGGAGTCTCAAGGACTCCCAGGAGGCAATTAAAAGAGGCAAAGGAGAAATTAACTCTTCCCCAAACCCCGGCTGGCCAGCAGATACCCCTTTATCCTTTAAGGCCTCTCCAAAAAAAAAAAAAAACCCTCAGCCCCATGCGGAGGTCTTATAGATTTATACTTAGAATGTAGGCAACTGGCTGCCCCTACATCACCTAGACAGCCAGGTGCAGGATCGTCCGCCCAGGGCAAACTGGATAGGGAGATCGTTAGCGCAGGTCCATCCACTCAGGGCGGAACAAATAGAGGGGCCAATAGATCCCACATGCCTCCACCAAAACACAATCTGGAGGCTGACTCCACTATCCAGGGACCCCTTCCCCAAGTAGTAGCACTGATATCAGCATCAACTTCACCCCTGTCCCCTGAGTCGCCCCCAGATCCCACAGACTCCGTTCGATACCTATTTAACCGATTAGACGGACTGCCAGAAAATTCATCTGGGCCACCGGCAAAGAATACTAGACTACAGAAAAAGAAAAGGAGTACTTGTGGCACCTTAGAGACTAACCAATTTATTTGAGCATAAGCTTTCGTGATAGACTACAGAAGTTACAATCCCAGGGGCCCACAATGTTCAACCCTCTGTCCCTGTTTCCCCATCATGAGACAACGTTCCCCTTGCTCCAACTCCCAGGCCGAGGTTTAAGTGAGTCAAGCCAGGCAATCCTGGTGACTGTACATGCCCCTTGGTCTCCTACAGATTTGTATAATTTGGTTGAAAGAGTCCCTAAAATAAGGGAAGACCCTGTCAAATTCCAAGAAGAATTAAGAACAGTCATAAGCTGTTACAACCTGAACTGGGCAGATTTAAATCAACTCCTGAGAGCAGTCCTACCCAGGGAAACATTAAATTGCCTCTTATTTTAGGCAAATTGGCCCAATGACGACCAAGGCCATAATTGGGACTTAAACTCAGACAGGAACAATCTGTTGGATGCGGTCCTCAAAATCTGCCCAAAAAGGCAGATTGGACTAAAATTAGTGCTTGTAGACAAATTAAAGGAGAAAACCCTGCCGATTATATGCAGCGCCTTAAGCAGGTTTTCGAGGGATATTCTGGCATAGATAATGCAGAGGAAGATGCTAAACAAGCCGTGGTGGCTGCCTTTGTCCAAGACTCAACCCACGATTGGGAGACCAATTAAAAATTGGTACCGTGGATTGGGAAGGAAAAAACCCAGATGAAATTTTGGCAGCCGCCCAGCATTACTACTGTCAGTTAGAAAAGGAAAAGGACAACATTGAAACTAAATTAATGACCCTCCAGATCCAGAATATACAGAAACCCCACAGTAACTGCCCATTAAGGAGAAGAGGAGGGAGACCCAACAGAGGTCCCCACCATCTCCCTACCCAGAGGCAAAGTAATGACACCTTTTACTTCTGTGGACAGGTGGGCCATTGGAAAAGCAATTGTCCCAACTGCCATGACTGGTCAATTGACCTTGCCCTTTCACCACAATATTCTTCCCCTGTTCCCTTATGCCCTCAAAGCTGTTAGGATAGCCAGGAGATGGGTGACATCATCACTTCGCTTGTTCCTTTGAACCAGATGGGACCATATGTAAACTGTGTAATTAATGGCACCCTTACCTCTTGCCTGCTAGATACCGGTGCCTCGCAATCTACTCTCTATGCGGGCGATTTTCCTTCCTTCCCAGTAACCTCATGTCAAGGTTCCTTCCCCACTCTGAACTCTTGGGTACAGATGTGGGGACCTGCATGAAAACCTCCTAAGCTTACTTTTACCAGCACTTTTACTTTAACCAGTTTAGGTTAAAACTTCCCCAAGGTACAAATTAATTTTACCCTTTGCCCTTGGCATTTCCACTGCCACCACCAAACTTTAACTGGGTTTACTGGGAAACGTAGTTTGGACACATCTTTCCCCCCAAAATCCTCCCAACCCTTGCACCCCACTTCCTGGGGAAGGTTTGCTAAAAATCCTCACCAATTTGCATAGGTGACCACAGACCCAAACCCTTGGATCTTAGAACAATGAAAAAGCATTCAGTTTTCTTACAAGAAGACTTTTAATAGAAGTAAAGAAATCACCTCTGTAAAATCAGGATGGTAGATACCTTACAGGGTAATTAGATTCAAAACATAGAGAATCCCTCTAGGCAAAATCTTAAGTTACAAAAAAGACACACAGGCAGGGATAGTCATTCTATTCAGCACAGTTCTTTTCTCAGCCATTTAAAGAAATCATAATCTAACACATACCTAGCTAGATTACTTACTAAAAGTTCTAAGACTCCATTCCTGTTCTGTCCCTGGCAAAAGGAGCATACAGACAGACACAGACCCTTTGTTTCTCTCCCTCCTCCCAGCTTTTGAAAGTATCTTGTCTCCTCATTGGTCATTTTGGTCAGGTGCCAGCGAGGTTACCTTTAGCTTCTTAACCCTTTACAGGTGAGAGGATTTTTCCTCTGGCCAGGAGGGATTTTAAAGGGGTTTACCCTTCCCTTTATATTTATGACACCTCAGAAATAGTAAATGCAGTGGGAGTGAGCAACACTCCTATTCCCTCCTCACCTCTGACTGTTTCTATCGGTCCTCTGTCTGAGCACCATGCTTTCCTCCTCAGCCCCTGCTCACCTGTTAACCTTTTGGGAAGACACTTGCTGTGCAAATTAAACTGTACAATTTATTGCACCCCAGACAGTGTGTATTTGGATGCCCCGACCCCAGTCAAAATAAGGTATTGGCAGTCCTGCAGTTAGGCGCCCCATAAGAGGAGACTGACCCCAGCCTTTCCTTGTTGCAACAGGAATTGCTGGCCAAGGTTCCTCCCTGTTTGTGGGTCGAGCACACCAACCAGGTAGGGTACATCAGGACTGCCCGACCAGTTCAAATTCGCCTAGATCCGACAAAGCCCCTTCCTAGAGTTCAGCAATATCCTCTTGAAAGAGTGGCCAAGGAGGGAATCTGCCAAGTAACTACCTCACTAATTCAACAAGGAGTTATTATTCCTACAGTCAGTAAATGTAACACCCCCATTCTACCTGTAAGGAAACCTGGCAAGCAGACTTGGCGCTTTGTCCAGGGTCCCCGTGCAGTCAGTGCTGCTGTTCTCCCTATCTACCCAGTTGTCCCGAACCCTGCTATTATTCTCTCTGCCATTTATTTCATGGTTGTCTACCTCTGCTTGGCTTTCTTCTCTATCCCTGTCCACAAAGATAGTCAATATCTGTTCGCTTTCACCTACCAAGGATGTCAATACACTTGGACCAGGTTACCCCAGGGTTACACTGAATCACCCACCTTGTTCTCTCAGATCCTCAAAAGGGATCTGGATGACATTGAATTCAGAATGGGGTCCACTCTAGTCAAATACATAGATGACCTACTCTTAGCATCGCCATCTTTAGAGGCCTCTAAAACTGATTCCCTTACGCTATTGCAAGCTCTAGCCGAGAAGGGTCATAAAGCCTCCAAGTCTAAACTACAGCTCTGTCTGCCCAAGGTCCATTATTTGGGACATGATATTTCAGCTGGAGAGAGACCCTTCTCCTCTGTGTGAATAAAAGCCATCCTCCAGGTCCCTAAACCAACCACTAAGAAACAAATACGTGGCTTCCTAGGTATGGCCAGATATTGCCGACAGTGGATCCTTGGGTATACAGCTATTGTTAGGCCCCTGCAAGAATTAACCCTTGACAAGGTCCCTGAACCTCTTCCGTGGACCCCAAAAGCCGAGGAAGCACTTACTAAAATCAAGGAGGCTCTTACCAGGTCCTCTGCCTTGGGTTTACCTGACTACCAGAAGCCCTTCACCCTCTACTGCCATGAGAAGGAGGGAATAGCCTTGGGCGTCCTTACTCAAACTCATGGTGACAAACAACTCCCCATAGTGTATTATAGCTCACCTTTGGACCCCGTAGCAGCTGGACTCCCTCCTTGTCTTCGGGCGGGAGCTGCAGCCACTTCCCTTGTGGAGGCTTCTGCTACTCTCGTCTTGGGTTCCCCATTATGTGTTGCCATCCCGCATGCTGTGACCACTCTGCTTCTGAAAAGGAGAACCCAGCACCTCTCCAACTCTAGACTAAGTATGAAATGCTGATTTTAAATGCTTCAAATGTAACCCTTACTCACTGCCCTGTCCTTAACACTGCTTCCTGTGGCAACTGAGGGAGAACCTCGTGACTGTTTAGCTGAGACAGCAGAACTCTCCACTCCTAGAATTGATCTAAAGGATACCTCGCTTCATAATCCTGATCTACTATTCTACGTAGATGGGTCCTGCCTCAGAAATCCTGCAGGCCTGCTCGTGGCCAGCTATGCTGTTTGTTCCCAACGCAAGTCTGTGGAGGCCCACTCCCTTCCGGGAGCACGCTCAGCCCAAGTCACAGAACTTGTCGCCCTTACCCATGCTTGTACTTCAGCCAAGGACAAGTCTGTTACCATCTACACAGACTCTCGATATGCCTTTGGGGTGGTTCATGATTATGGGCAACTATGGAAACACTGAGGATTTCTCACTTTGGGGCGGGGAGGGCAAAGATTAGTAATGGGCCCTTTGTTAATGCTCTTCTCTCTGCCCTTCAACTCCCTTCTGCCATTGCCATTGTAAAATGTACTGCGCACCAAAAACCTTATGATGATGATACCAGAGGAAATGCACTGGCAGATGCTACTGCCAGACAGGTGGCCCTTTCCGGGTCTCCGGCTCCATTTGATTTTATTTTCCTCAGTTCACAGTTCCCCTGCATGCCTGCCTCTCTCCATGATTTAGCTCTTATGCAAAATCCTTCCCCAGAACCAGAGAAGGACGGATGGAGGCGGGATGGATGTACTTTGCATCAGGATGCCTTTTGGTGCTCCCCAGACAGCCGCTTGGTGGCGCCCAAAGCAGTGCTCCCCTATCTTGCTCGTATGTCCCATGGATTGGCACATGTGAGCAAAGGGGGGATGATCGCTTCAGTACTGCATCATTGGTATGCCCCAAATTTCTCCATTATGGCACAGCAGTACTGCAATTCTTGTCCGACCTGCCTAGCCCACAATAGTGGCAGACCATTTTGGACAAAACCAGCTGCACACCCCACCCCGTGGGGACCTTTTGTAAATATTCAGATCAATTTTATCAATATGCCAAAGTGTCTTTCTTATGAGAGTGTTCTCTGGATGGACAGAGGCCTACCCTTGTACCAAGGCTGATTCCCTCACCGTAGCAAAACAATTGTTAAGGGATTTTATTGCCTGGTTTGGTCTACCTCTCTCTATTAACAGTGACTGAGGCACCCATTTCACAGGCCAAATCATGCAACAAATTTGGTAGGCTCTTAACATCACCCATCACTTACATTGTGCTCATCACCCTCAAAGTGCAGGAGCGGTTGAGCACAAAAATGGGGAACTAAAGAACAAAATCTCTAAAATCTGTGCTGAAACTGGCCTTAAATACCCTGATGCCCTACCCCTTGCTCTCATGTATATGAGGAGCACACCTGCACACAAACATGGCCTGTCCCCATATGAAATCCTTATGGCCAGACCCATGTGTATGCCAGCATCCCCTCCCCCACTCCCTTGCCAATTGGACCTGCAACTAAACGATGATACTGTTATGACATACTGTCAGACGTTAATTCATTGTATTAAGTCTATCCACTCACAGGTCCAAAGTGCTCTGGTGGAACCAGCTGACACACCGTGCCATCCTCTTCAGCCTGGAGACTGGGTATATGTTAAGGTATATCAGAGGAAAACTTCTTTGGAACCTCACTGGAAAGGCCCCTACCAGGTTCTACTGACCACCCATACAGCGGTCAAGTGCAAGGGACTCGCCAGCTGGCTCCACGCCTCCCACTGCAAGAAAACAAGGCCACCTCTAGACCCAGACGCTGGGGATTTCCAACCGGCAGATTCAGTTCCTGAAAACAACCAAAGTGGTTGTGGCGACAACCCTGCCTCGGGCCCCGAAAGGGAACCTAGGCACAACCTCAGGAAGAGACAGTGATACCTCCAGTGATTTGCCTTTATAGCCAGCTAAGGCTTCAGGCCTGCTGGAAAAGGGACACCAGAGATCAAAGGCCAGAATAATTCCACTGAAGGTTGATTGCAAACAGCACAGCATAAGAAATGTAACCATAACCACTAGAAGTTAGAAAAACTGTTAACCTGAAAGGAAAACACCTGTCAATAACAGGAAAAGCTTTGTTTTTGCAAAACTCCAAGTAAGGCAAAGCTACGGTTGAAGCTTGCACTATATGCCAAATAAGGAAAACACTGTTGAAGGAAGTGAGTTTAACAAATTGTGGTTTTCAGCAATATAAGCTCCTGTATCTCTGTTTACAGCAAAGCAGCTCAGGCTGACTCTCCCTGTATGTGCATGCTTGAATAAAGCTGGCTTTCATGCTTGTTCTGAACCAAACACAATGCATGGTGATTTTTCCACAACAGTATCTACACTACACCCCGCCAAAAGAAGCATGCACTGCAGACACACCCTAAGCGATTTTTCCAGGGTCACACATGGAGTCTGGGGCAGAGCAGGGACTTATCCCTAGGTCTTCTAGGTGGCACCCAAACCACTGAGCCACACTTGGTCCCACACAGAGCACAGCAGGGCATTGCAGCTCCCTAGGTGCACACACCTCATGTATGATCAGGGTGGGCCTGGGCATTGCTTTCTTCATGTATTTCAGGATATCTCCTTCCAGCGCCATGTACAGAACCCAGACACTGGAGCCAATGGGAGTACCTGGGTATAGCAACCCTTGCTGAATTGAAAAGGCCTGTGCACTGTGTGCTGTACGGAATGTTGCAGGGAGCAGGGGTTGGCTGTGAGTCACAGCAACACGGACATTAGAACAATATTGGATTCAAAAAGTGAACTGGGCTCTTTGGAACCTCAGCAAAGGCCGGTGGCATTAGCTTCTCAGCAAAGATCTGGCTTGGTCCTGGTTACCACAGCTGGTTCAGCCATCTCTAATTCAATATGCTCCCAGTGTGGGAATCACCATGGCATTTAGTGGCTGTGGAATGTGATAGGAAATCCGAGGTGGATTCTCTCGCAGTAATCCCAGCAGCAAATCCTGACGTGGCATCGATCACACACAGTCAGAGATACACCTAATGCCACACACTTAGCAGTAATCCTGCTTGTGATATAATCAATATGCTTTTGCTAAGGGAGAAAAATATTATCAAGTGTTGCTTCCACATGGTAGTCAACAGCTGGGGAAATGCCCTTCTCCTCTGTGTGATAGCAGAGAACTGACTTCCTGGCAGCAGCCCCTAAGAAGGGAACTCATTGCTTTGATAGGCAGAAGATTATCTGTGCTCTCTGTTAAAGTGAGCCTCCGATGACGGTAGATAGGTGGCCGATGATAGTTGAGGTGAGGTTCACTCATGGGTTAGTAATCCTAGATTGAACATGGCTGGCTAACGCAAAGCTCTGAGGTCAAAAAAGGCCCATGTGCAAAACTGTAACGAGAAAGGGAGTGATTGGCTGATTTACCTCTGATGTCACAATTCCACAATTATGCTGGGGCCATAGCAGTGAGGTGGCTGATTGACCTCTGATGTAAGAATCCCACAGAAGGAGATGGGCCAACAGCAGAGAAGGAAGAGTGGGGTTGGTTTTTCAGTACAGCAGTAGTACCATATTTACCAGTAATGAAGCTGTGACTAGGCTCCTATAAACTGCTGTTATTGTCGTCAGCTTTTGCTGTCAGACTCTCATAGAATATCAGGGTTGGATGGGACCTCAGGAGGTCATCTAGTCCAACCCCCTGCTCAAAGCAGGACCAATCCCCAATTAAGTCATCCCAGCCAGGGCTTTGTCAAGCCTGACCTTAAAAACTTCTAAGGAAGGAGATTCCACCACCTCCCTAGGTAATGCATTCCAGTGTTTCACCACCCTCCGAGTGAAAAAGTTTTTCCTAATATCCAACCTAAACCTCCCCCTCTGCAACTTGAGACCATTATTCCTTGTTCTGTCATCTGCTACCACTGAGAACAGTCTAGAGCCATCCTCTTTGGAACCCCCTTTCAGGCAGTTGAAAGCAGCTATCAAATCCCCCCTCATTCTTCTCTTCCGTAGACTAAACATCCCCAGTTCCCTCAGCTTCTCCTCATAACTCACGTGTTCCAGTCCCCTAATCACTTTTGTTGCCCTCCGCTGGACTCTTTCCAATTTTTCCACATCCTTCTTGTAGTGTGGGGCCCAAAACTGGACACAGTACTCCAGATGAGGCCTCACCAGTGTCGAATAGAGGGGAACGATCACGTCCCTCGATCTGCTGGCAATGCCCCTACTTATACATCCCAAAATGCCATTGGCCTTCTTGGCAACAAGGGCACACTGTTGACTCAGATCCAGCTTCTCGTCCACTGTAACCCCTAGGTCCTTTTCTGCAGGACTGCTGCTGAGCCATTCGGTCCTTAGTCTGTAGCGGTGCATGGGATTCTTCCGTCCTAAGTGCAGGACTCTGCACTTGTCCTTGTTGAACCTCATCAGATTTCTTTTGGCCCAATCCTCTAATTTGTCTAGGGCCCTCTGTATCCTATCCCTACCCTCCAGCGTATTTACCTCTCCTCCCAGTTTAGTGTCATCTGCAGACTTGCTGAGGGTGCAATCCACGCCATCCTCCAGATCATTTATGAAGATATTGAAGAAAACCGGCCCCAGGACCGACCCTTGGGGCACTCCACTTGATACCAGCTCCCAACTAGACATGGAGCCATTGATCACTACCCGTTGAGCCCGACAATCTAGCCAGCTTTCTATCCACCTTATAGTCCATTCATCCAGCCCATACTTCTTTAACTTGCTGGCAAGAATACTGTGGGAGACAGTGTCAAAAGCTTTGCTAAAGTCAAGGAACAACACGTCCACTGCTTTCCCTTCATCCACAGAGCCAGTTATCTCGTCATAGAAGGCAATTAGATTAGTCAAGCATGACTTGCCCTTGGTGAATCCATGCTGACTGGTCCTGATCACTTTCCTCTCCTCTAAGTGCTTCAGAATTGATTCCTTGAGGACCTGCTCCATGATTTTTCCAGGGACTGAGATGAGGCTGACTGGCCTGCAGTTCCCAGGATCCTCCTTCTTCCCTTTTGTAAAGATGGGCACTACATTAGCCTTTTTCCAGTCATCCGGGACCTCCCCCGATCGCCATGAGTTTTCAAAGATAATGGCCAATGGCTCTGCAATCACATCCGCCAACTCCTTTAGCACTCTCGGATGCAACGCATCCGGCCCGATGGACTTGTGCACGTCCAGCTTTTCTAAATAGTCCCGAACCACTTCTTTCTCCACAGAGGGTTGGTCACCTCCTCCTCATGCTGTGCTGCCCAGTGCAGTAGTCTGGGAGCTGACCTTCTTCGTGAAGACAGAGGCAAAAAAAGCATTGAGTACATTAGCTTTTTCCACATCCTCTGTCACTAGGTTGCCTCCCTCATTCAGTAAGGGGCCCACATTTTCCTTGGCTTTCTTCTTGTTGCCAACATACCTGAAGAAACCCTTCTTGTTACTCTTGACATCTCTTGCTAGCTGCAGCTCCAGGTGCGATTTGGCCATCCTGATTTCATTCCTACATGCCCGAGCAATATTTTTATACTCTTCCCTGGTCATTTGTCCAAACTTCCACTTCTTGTAAGCTTCTTTTTTATGTTTAAGATCCGCTAGGATTTCACCGTTAAGCCAGGCCGGTCGCCTGCCATATTTACCATTCTTTCGACTCATCGGGATGGTTTGTCCCTGTAACCTCAACAGGGATTCCTTGAAATACAGCCAGCTCTCCTGGACTCCTTTCCCCTTCATGTTAGTCCCCCAGGGGATCCTACCCATCCGTTCCCTGAGGGAGTCGAAGTCTGCTTTCCTGAAGTCCAGGGTCTGTATTCTGCTGCTTTCCTTTCTTCCTTGTGTCAGGATCCTGAACTCGACCATCTCATGGTCACTGCCTCCCTGGTTCCCATCCACTTTTGCTTCCCCTACTAATTCTTCCCGGTTTGTGAGAAGCAGGTCAAGAAGAGCTCTGCCCCTAGTTGGTTCCTCCAGTACTTGCACCAGGAAACTGTCCCCTACATTTTCCAAAAACTTCCTGGATTGTCTGTGCACCGCTGTATTGCTCTCCCAGCAGATATCGGGGTGATTGAAGTCTCCCATGAGAACCAGGGTGTGTGATCTAGTAACTTCTGTGAGTTGCCAGAAGAAAACTTCGTCCACCTCATCCCCCTGGTCCGGTGGTCTATAGCAGACTCCCACCACGACATCACCCTTGTTGCTCACACTTCTAAACTTAATCCAGAGACTCTCAGGTTTTTCTGCAGTTTCATACTTGAGCTCTGAGCAGGCATACTGCTCTCTTACAGTGCAACTCCCCGACCTTTTCTGCCCTGCCTGTCCTTCCTGAACAGCTTATATCCATCCATGACAGTATTCCAGTCATGTGAGTTATCCCACCAAGTCTCTGTTATTCCAATCACATCATAATTCCTTGACTTTGCCAGGACTTCTAGTTCTCCCTGCTTGTTTCCCAGACTTTGTGCATTTGTGTATAGGCATTTGAGATAACCCGCTGACCGCCCCTCTTTCTCAGTATGAGGCAGGAGCCCTCCCCTCTCACGCACTCCTGCTCGTGCTTCCTCCCAGTATCCCACTTCCCCACTTACCTCAGGGCTTTGGTCTCCTTCCCCCGGTGAACCTAGTTTAAAGCCCTCCTCACTAGGTTAGCCAGCCTGCTTGCGAAGATGCTCTTCACTCTCTTCGTTAGGTGGAGCCCGTCTCTGCCTAGCACTCCTCCTTCTTGGAACACCATCCCATGGTCAAAGAATCCAAAGCCTTCTCTCCGACACCACCTGCGTAGCCATTCGTTGACTTCCACGATTCGACGGTCTCTACCCAGGCCTTTTCCTTCCACGGGGAGGATGGACGAGAACACCCCTTGCGCCTCAAACTCCTTTATCCTTCTTCCCAGAGCCACGTAGTCTGCAGTGATCTGCTCAAGGTCATTCTTGGCAGTATCATTGGTGCCCACGTGGAGAAGCATCTGGCTAGATGCTTGTCTTACCCCAGTGCAGGGACATTTTCTGTCTGGTTTGGTTACATTATTGCTCAATGAATTTTGTTTTATTTTACTTAGTGATCTTGGCCAAATGTATGCCCCCTTTGACATGCTCAGCAGATCCTTCAGAATCCATCTATAGTACTTATCTGGGCCTCCTGGCCACAATGTCTGAGAGCACCTTCCAGTCTGTGATGGATTTATCCTCAGAGCATCCCTGTGTGGTAGGGCAGTGCTCTTCTCCCCCTTCGATGTACGAGGAACAGAGACTTGCCCAAGGTCACACAAACAGTTTGTGGGAGAGCAGGGAACTGAGCCCAGGTCTCCCAAGTCAATGGCCTAATCACAGGGCCAGCTTTTCCAGATGTGTGGGGGGGGAGAGGGTATTGAGTTTTTGCAGTCCCTCTAAGTGCTCTGTGACCCAGGATGTTGTTGAGAAATTGGAGGAAGCTCACAGAAGAGCACCCATGTTATCCTGGGGCTGGAGGGCTCAATTTTTTAAGACAAATTAAAAAGATCTGAATATGTATAGATTGGTTGAGTGATGATTGACTCAGGAGCATGGTCAGCCCACAAATATCTGAAAGAGGTTGTGATGGGGTGGACTAGGCCCAGAGGCCCACTGCTAGAGGCCTTATGATCCTGCCACACCTGTCTCAGGAAAGAAGCAGTGGAGCTGTTCACCAAGTGGCCTAGAGAGACTGTGCAGGAAGCAGCCAATCAGGGAGGGCACTTAGGATGGAAGAATCCCATGCACTGTTACAGACTGGGGACTGACTAGCTAAGCAGCAGTTCTGCAGAAAAGGAGCAGGGGATTACAGTGGATGAGAAGCTGGATATGAGTTGACAGTGTGCCCTTGTTGCCAAGAAGGCTAATGGCATATTAGGCTGCATTTGTAGGAGCATTGCCAGCAGAACGAGCAAAGTGATTATTCTCCTCTATTCGGCATTGGTGAGGCCATATCTGGAGTACTGTGTCCAGATGTGGACAAATGGGAGAGCGTCCAGCAGAGGGCAACAAAAATGATTCGGGGACTGGGGCATGTGACTTAGTAGGAGAGGCTGAGGGGACTGGGGTTATGTAGTCTGCAGAAGAGTAGAGTGAGGGGGGATTTAATAGCAGCTTTCAACTACCTGAAGGGAGGTTCCAAAGAGGATGGAGCTCGGCTGTTCTTAGTGGTGGCAGATAACAGAACAAGGAGCAATAGTTTAAGTTGCAGTGGGGGAGGTCTAGGTTGGATATTAGGAAACGCTATTTCACTAGGAGGGCGGTGAAGCACTGGAATGGGTTACCTAGAGAGGTGGTGGAATCTCCATCCTTAGAGGTTTTTAAGACCCGGCTTGACAAAGCCCTGGCTGGGATGATTTAGTGGGTGTTGGTCCTGCTTTGAGCAGGGGATTGGACTAGATGACCTCCTGAGATCTCTTCCAACCTTAATCTTCTATGATTCTATGAAGCCCTGGGGTTCCAGCCCAATACCAGGGCTGGGACTGTTTAAGGACTACAGACATACTTGAGCAGAAGGAACGCTTGTGAGAGGTGGGTGCCATGCCATTAACTGAGTATACATAAGAAGTGCAGACAGATAATTTAATGTGACACAAGGGGTATAACTAGGAGTAATGGGGTAACATCAAGAAAAGGAAAATAAAGGCAGACTATCAGGAAAAAATTGCCTCACAGGGAGAAGTGTTGGGTTGTAGAATCATCTCCAAAGGGGAGGGGTGGGATGCCCCATCTTTTGGGACTGTGAAAACTGGCCTGGATGTGGAAAGTATCGTGGGTGGTGAAGCCCTGCCATGGTGCCTGGGAGGTGGACTAGATTTAACAAGTTTCCTCCATCTCTACCATGTGGGACTTAACTCTACTTGAGTGTGGTAAGGATAAGAAAAGAAACCTACTTTCACCTTGTTTCCCTAGCAGGCTGAGGCAGCTCATTCCCTTTCATGGGTTGTGCTGTCTGGCAGCAAAGTGCTGGGACCTCTTTTGTTCCCCCTGTTCTCCTGGTTTTTTGTTTTCATTGCTTTATTTTCTCCCCTCTCTGCACACTGTATCAGCTCTGTCCTTGTGAGGGAAGGAACTCCAGTCCCGCACCCCGAGTGGGGTTCTGCACTGTTTTATTAGCCAATCCCCAGTGACCATGTCATGCACACACTCACCCTAGCAGACATGCTAGCGTTTAATGATCTAAAAACCTGTCTGGTTGTTAGCATTTGTACAGGCTGCAATGAAGCTCGATACCTCTAAATGTGTGTGCTGTGGCACAAACACACAATAAGAGATAGTCTTTGCCCCGAGGAACTTGCAGTCGACATAGAGAAGACCGACAAAGGGTAGGAGTGGATGGACTTGCTCAAGTTCATGCAGTAGACTAGTGGCCAAGTTGGAAGCTGAAGCCTATTCCAGTGTCCCACGCACTGGCCCACACTGCCTCTGGTGGTTCTGCCATGACATAGCATCATACCACAGGGAGGTGGCAAAAGAAGAGAAGGACGTGTGGGGAAAGTGGATGTGGCAACTGGAATGTTAGTATGGCACGAGTAAATGCTGGGCATGGCTGATGGGAGCCGCATGGGTTTGGCATATGGAGGAATGATGGGGGATATAAGTTTAGGAGGTGCTGGCTGCAGCATCCCATCCTTCCTGTTCTACCTCTGTTGGTTTCTAACCAAGTAGGAGGAAGTTTAGTTTGGGGGTTAGTTTGAGTGTTAGGTGATTTAGTTGGGGTTGGTCCTGCTTTGAGCAGGGGGTTGGACTAGATGACCTCCTGAGGTCCCTTCCAACCCTGATATTCTATGATTCTATGATTCTAAGTTGTGGCCAGCAGGCCTTCGAGATGAGAATGATGCAGAGGAAAGCTGAGATGCATCAGGGATGGAGAAGCAGGTGTGCAGCCCTCTGGGTGGGAAGCTGGAGAGCAGAGTTGCATGGTTCATAGTCTAATAGATCCTTCCGATCGAAGCAGGCGGCCCCTGTAGGCTGACCTTTCTCCAGAGCTCAGCCGTGCTGATCGATACATTTCAGAAGAGCTGAGCTAGTTGAAAGGAAAGGGCGCAGAGATTGACTGGGATTAATGAGATGTGTGTCCTTTTGCCGTGCGTTGACTCGTTCAGGGGAGCTCTCTCCAGTTTGTTTTGAGATGGCTGAGAAGACTGCACTGGGCCAGTATTGTTAGAATTGGGGAATTCACTGGATTTGAAGAGGTTTAACCTTTGCTGGTTTCCAGTCAGCTGGGACTTTGCTAAAGGGAGTGTGAAAGGGAAAAGGTCAGCCTCTGGGTGACAACATTTGTACTGATCAAGGCAGGGACTTGCGGTATTAACCAGTGGTGGCAGATCGATACAATCAGAAAGGGCTAGCCAGCAGTTTATACAGGGTAAGCATACCTGACTGCAAAGAATATGCTTTACAAAGATGGAGACAGCACATATGTATCTTCCATTGCACACACCCTATCTCTGAACACTGCCCATCTATATGCTCCCTTTGCCCCTACACACAGACACACAAACTCTCTACACACTGACCTTGTTCGCTTACACATGCATGCATCTCTCCTCCCCCCGCCCCCCCACACACATGTAGAATGTGGCCATGAATCAATCTGAGATGCATATTGAGTTTAGGTAGACAAACAGAATGTGTGCCCAATTTCATAACTGCGGATAAGAACGGCCATACTGGGTCAGAACAATGATCAATTTAGCCCAGTGTCTTGTCTTCCAACAGTGACCAATGCCAGGTGCTTCAGAGGGAATGAACAAAACAAGGTATCATTGAGTGATCCATCCCCAATCATCCATTCCCTAGCCTCTGACTGCCAGAAGCTTGGACACCCATAGCATGGAGTTGCATCCCTGACCATCCTGGCTAATAGCCATTGATGGACTTATCCTCCATGAATTTATCTAGTTCTTTTATGAGGTCTGTTATAGTTCTGGCCTTCACAACATTCCCTGGCAATGAGATCCACAGGTTGGTAGTGCGCTGTGTGAAGAAATACTTCCTTCTGTTTGTCTTAAACCTGCTGCCTATTAATTTCATTGGGTGACCCCTAGTTCTTGTATTATGTGAAGGGGTAACTAACACTGCCTTGTTCACTTTCTTCACATCAGTCATGATTTTATAGACCTCGATCATATCCCCCCTTAGTCGTCTCTTTTCCAAGCTGAAAAGTCCCAGTCTTTTTAATCTCTCCTCAGATGGAAGCTGTTCCAGCCCCTTAATTATCTTTGTTGCCCTTCTCTGTACCTTTTCCAATTCTACTATAGCTTTTTTGAGATGGGTCAACCAGAACGGCACACAGATTTACTACTCTTACTTCTTGCTTAATATCTCCAAGATCTAAACTCACCTGCTTTAGAAAAAAGCGGCAGCTCTTCTTTCTCCTTCCCCTTCTTTTGAATCTTTTCTTTTCTCCCACTTTCTCCTCCAGGGACAACTTATGGCACAACTCCGTACAGCTGGGTGAAGCTCTGTCTCTGTGTCTTAGAGCATCAGGAACATGATATTGTTTGGTGGGACAGTATTAGCTGTATCTCATGTGGCTTTGGCTAGATGTACCTTCGTCTTTAAAAATCAATGATAAAATAAATGTCTCCCAATATTAAGCAAGGAAGAAGCTGCTTTTTCTCTCTGTCTTTGATTAGCTGTTTTCCTGAACAGCTGGTGAGCCTGCTGCTGCGTGGTCACGGCTTAGGCAGTCATGCGGTTCAGCAGGAGAGGGAGTTCTGTGTTTCCATGCCAGCTCCATCAGGTGTGGATGTGTTTTTATAAGGTGGGTCTGCAGGAAGGGTGGAGTTCAATCCATCTGTGGTCATGTGTGCAGCAGGACTGCGATGCTGTTGCATGTGAAGGCATTCTCCCACACCCTGTCACCAGATCCTTTAGCATCCACACTCAGGTGGCTTCCCTGTGCCTGTCTTAAATAAATCACTTCCTGGCTTCTTTGCTAGCAAACTGGCCCTCCAAGCCAGGTGCAGGATTCTCCCCCCACAGTGGCAGACGTTGGTGCCAGGCACTCAGTGAGTTCAGGGAGCCAGCTGTGTGTCATAGGAGCTTCTGGGAGCTGTGACAGCACAGGGATAACACTGCTCCAGAAACCTGCTTTCAATCCTCAGGGTCGGAGGCCTCAGCATCCTCTACCCTTTCCCAGTGCCTTCCATCCAAGCAACTCCAAACACTCTAGCAGCGCAAGCTAGTCAGTCCTCACACGGGATCCTTACCCATGTTCTACGTAATGGAGGAGCAGAGAGAACAACCGAACAGTCGGGTTTCCCTCACAGTTTTGTGGGAGAGTAACAATCAGGGAGATTTCAGAGTAGCAGCCATGTTAGTCCGTATTCGCAAAAAGAAAAGGAGTTTTTCTCACTTCATAAGGGAGAGAGATGTAGACTTTGTCTCCTGTTCCTTTGATTCCCACAGTCTTTGTCTCCGGCTTTCTGTGCAGAGGTGGGGCTAACAAAACATGGACACCTTCCCCCCCATACTCCCCTAGTAACAGGAGCACACGCCACCTTTGTGCTGTCTGCTGCCCTCCACACAAAGCCAGCACAATGGGGCTGGCTGCTGAAGGGGAAAATATTGCAAAACTTGTCACAAGTAGGAGAAAAGAGTTCTGTGTCCTTCTTTTCCTCTCTGGCAAGGTGTTTGCTGGGGTTCTTTTCAGGGCTGTCTTCATTATGCCTTTGTGGAAAATATGAAATTGAGATGAAAAGATGTAAAGGGGGCCAATCCTCTGGGAAAACAGAGGAGCACCTGCGCTGTAGAGAAGACCTGTGTGTGTTTTGCTGCCCTGAGCGTAGGCCTCTATTTGTAAGGCAGCTGTGATCTGTGTGTATGTCCCTGTGTTTGAATCATGTGCGTGCGCATCCTATGTGGGGGTGGCTGTGAGTTTTGCTGCATTGGCATGTCTGTGCTGCTACTGTTGTCTCATCGCTGTGTGTTTGAGGTGTGGTGTGTGCCACATGTGAGTCAGTGTGGACAGTGTCAGAGCAGAAGTAATTGTCTTTGTTTGACTTTCTCTAACCATTTTAACCAGCAAGCTCCTAGCAGAGGCCTTTCCTGGGTATCTCTGAGCATGCTTAGTTGCAGCTAACCACTGCTTATTTCTATCTTATTTCCTACATATTGATAAATGCCATCATCACTTTCACAGCACTTAGCAGAAATAGAAGGACATAGCCCTCTTTGTGTGTGTGTGTGTGTGTGTGTGTGTGTTCTGGCTTCTGAGCCTGTAGGTCACATTTTCAAGCTTTTCTCCACAACCAGGAGGCCTAGAAACTTACTGTTTGGAAAGAAAGCAAGCTCAGATTCTCACATAATCACGTGAATCCTGGAGCTGCAGCTTTCTAAAAAAACACTAAATGTGAGAACTGCAATAAAATCATGAGTTAACGGCACTAAAAATTACATGACCACAGGTATGGTGACAACAGGTGGGAAAGGGGGAGGGACAAGAACAAACTATAAGAAAATTGTTAACAAATTCCCAGTGGTCTGACAGTCTTCAGTAACATCCAGGAAGCTAGAGTGGTGAATTTTCTCTCCTCCTCTTTATTCCAGGATCTGGGTGGAAAGCTCAGCCCAGTCACAGAGAAGAGGAAGCTCACCAATGTTACAAATTCTGTTAATCCTTTTTATTGGGTCTGTAACAGCATAAACTAACAAAGCCTATGGAAACCATGCTGGCTGTGACAGCTGGTGTCCCTTATACACTGGTGACTCCCTCCAGCCAGTAATAATGGATAAGTGGGCGGTGCTATTTGTGAAGGGATGTGAACTGTGTTAGTGCCAGGTCTCTGGCCGGGGGGTTTGGGAACGCTGCCGTATTGCTGTGTGAAGTGTCGCACCCCAGAGACAGCCACATCTTCTATTTCTATCACATACACTCACTGAATTTCCCAGGCTTCCATTGGCTGCTGCCGTTCGCCACTGTCACTTTGCCGTGTCTGCGCGGTCACTCTCTTCTGTGAAGGGGGCATTCACCTGTACGGGTGGGTCTCATTTGGTTAACTGCCTCAGTGCCAATCCGCTAGCCAGGAGAACGTGGAGAGCAGGGCCTCGTGCAAATCACTGCAGCTCTATCGACTGGGGAGCCAGGAGCTACTCCCATCCCCTAACCTTCGCTCTCTTTGCAGGCCTGTGTGTGTTCCTGTTGCTGGCGTGGAGCTGTGGGGTGGGGTGCTCACGGGGGTGGGGGTGAGGTGGGTGTAATGGATGAGGGTTTCTATGCATCCCACACACTGTCTCAGGACACGTCTCAGCTTTCCCTCAGAGCCCAGGGGGGTAGAGGGAACTGGTAACGGCGTCTTTGAGAGAGAGGTGTGTAGGCTGACGTGCCAATTTCAGCCCACTAAGCAAGGGCTGGTGAGGGCCAAACACAACCGTCTAATGTTGCAGTGGAGTGCTAGGGCAGCAGCGAGCAAGTGCCTCAGGGAGCATCTTCTGATAGCCGGACTCGGCATGCAGAGCTGGTTCCAGGGAGCACTGCCATCCAGGGCTGGGCCCCTTCCAGGGAGAGGCAAGAGCGCGTCAGGGGCGCAGCTCAGGACTGTGCCATCCACCCTGCCTGGGGAGTGCTGGGCTGTGCAGAGGTGGCCTGGCTTGGGGAGCAGGGCAGGGAGGGCGGCTGAGCAGCCAGCCAGCACCACAGCTCCCACCGTGCAGAGAGCCATGGACCCAAGTAGGGCAGACAGCTCCCACAAGCTGCCTATCTGCCAGCTCCTGGTAGGAGCTGACGTTCTCCAAACTGGGGGACATGCCTCCACCCCACAGTTTGAAAACTTCTGTGCTAAATGGAAGGTAGAAATCTGGGGGTGCAGTTGCTCCCCACGCATCACCTCTGTGCCCTGCTGCCTCTCCCCTGTACTGCCCTGAGTTCCCTTCCACTGCTTCACACCCCAGGTCGCCCCTGCTCCTTACCTCTTGACCATGGTATTCCCCCGCCCCCCGGATCACAGAGCCCTGGACCCACCCATAAGGCTGGTCCTGCCCCTTGCTTTGTAACCAAGTTCCTGTCTGCTCTCCCACCCCCCATTGTCTTTAAGGAGCTGCTTGTTCTGACAGGAAGGCTGCTGGGTGCCTATCATTACACTCAGGTGCTTGAATCTCTCACCAACTTTGAAAGAGCATTGACATCCCTGTGTGGCAAAGAGGTTTTGTATGGCACTTCGCACCCCTACTAGCAATGCAGGGCTGTGTCCTGGCAGCTGCTTGAGAAGGCTCCTAGGCTGAGACCCTATGGCCTTAAGCAAGGGTTTATGGTGAGCTATCACACTAATGTTTTTGGCATCAGCAGTAGGCAGTGGTGAGCTTTCATTGCTCCCAGTGCTCTGCCTGAGGCCCCTTCCTTATTCCCGTCAGGGTGTGAGGCGCACACACAATCAGCCTGACGTTGCAGTGATCGCACAGGGATCCGTGGGACGTCCCAGCTCCCACTGCTACAGGAGAAGCGTCCCTAGCCAGCCGTGCAGGTATAGTGGAGTCACAATATACCCTGATGACGATATTTACTTAGCACCATCACGTGATTTGGGGCTTGCACGAGATCTTTCCAAGTTGTTGCCATTTTAGCAAAGTGTGACATGGATTTTCCCGGCTGATTCATGCTGGTCCAGCTCACAGCTCTGGGGCTGGCTCTATGATTTTAGTTTTTCTTGAGCTCCCAGGACCACAGCCTATACCAGTGACACTGACCTGAACAAGGAATATTTATGGGACAGAGAGAAATGCAACATGTGGCTGTGAGCCTCCAGTCAGATCCCCACAAGCAGATCCTGACATGCTGGGAGCTGCACATGGGCTAACGGCTCTGTGAGCCATATACAGCATCACGACGCAAGGGCAGGAGAACATCCTCCCCATGTCACCCTTGGACAGTACATGTCTTAGCATACAAACTGTACCCCCAAAGCAAATACTTATTGAATCTATCTACCTTAGGCACATATCTGCCCCCATTACCATATCCCCTCATATATCCAATGTCTGTTCTCCCCCCGCAGAGAGACTAAGTGACTTGCCTTAGGTCATACAAGAAGTCTGTAGCAGAGCAAGGAATTTAACCCAGGTCTCAGGCTGGGGCTTCAATCACTGAATCATCCTCACCCTTTCCTTCCGTGTGTGTACATTGTTTACCTTAGGGTTTGAGAGAGCCAGTTAAGTTCACCCCTGTGTCAGCATGGGGCCTGTGCATCACTCAGGTCCCATTTAAGTTCTGTTTTAGGACATGAGTGGAACCTAAGCCTTGTGCACAGGGGTGAATTTCAACCTCAGTGCCTCAAAAACATTCCTGAAAATGACAAATGTCCTCTACCACTCTCTAGCCCTCTCTTTATCACACTCCTATGTCTTTAAGGGATAGACTCCTACTTCAAAGGTGGGTTAAACTGGGCCTTACCAAGCGATCCAGATCTCTCTCTATGTGTGACTTGTCCTCTTCATTATTTACCACTCCCCCAATTTTTGTGCTGCCTGCACACTTTATCAGCGATGATTTTGTTTTCTTGAAGGTCATTAATAATAAAGTGAAATAGCATAGGGCCAAGAACCAAGCCTCATGGGACCCCCATAAGAAATGCACAACTGCATTTTGAGACCTATCAGTTAGCCAGCTCCTAATCCATTTACTGTATGCCATGTTAATTTTCTAGTTTTTTAATCAAAATGTCATGCAGTACTGAGTCAAATGCCATACAGAAATATAAGTATGTTACATCAACGCTTTTACTTTATCAACCAAACTTGTCATCTCATCCAAAAAAAGATATTAAGTAAGCTTGACAGGATCTATTTTTCATAAATCCATGTTGATTGGCATTAATTATATTACCCTTCTTTAATACTTTATTAATCGAGTCCTTTATCAGCTGCTCCATTATCTTGCCTGGGATCAATGTCAGACTGACAGGCCTATAATTATCTGGGTCATCCTGTCGGCCCTTTTTAAATATTGGCACAACATGAGCTTTCTTCCGCTGTTCTGGGACATCCCTGTTGTTCCAAGGCTTACTGGTTTGTTTGTTTTTTTAAAGAAGCCACCATAGCTAAACAGCAGAATCAAAGAGGAAGTCAGATACAAAAAAAAATGGAAGTCAAATCCTATAGAGGAAAATAGAGAGGAGCATAAACTCTGGCAAGTCACGTGTAAAAGTATCATTAGGCCAAAAAGGAACTTGAAGAGCAATCAGCAAAAGAGACATTAACCGCAATTTTTTCAATGTCCATCAGAAGCAGGAAGCTGCCGAAAAGCCAGTGGGGCCACCAGGCAGCCAAGGGGCCAAAGGAGCACTCAAGCAAGACACGGCTATTGCAGAGAAGCTAAATGAATTTTTTTGCATTTGGTCTTCACTGCAGAGGCTCTGGGGGAGATGCCCACACCTGAGCCATTCTTCTTAGGTGCCAAATCTCAGGAACTGTCCCCAGATTGAGGTGTCACTAAGGGAGGTTCTGAAACAAATTTTTACATTAAAGAGTAAAAAGTCATTAGAACCAGCTGGTATTCCCCCAAGAGTTCTGAACGAACTCAAATGTGAAATTGCAGAACTAACTGTGGTATGTAGCCTACCACTTAAATCAGCCTCTGTACCAGGTGACTGCAGGCTAGCTAATGTAATGCTCATTTTAATTACAGCCTAACTTCAGTACCAGGCAAATTGGTTGAAACTATAGTGAAGAACTGAATGATCAGACATGTAGATGCACAGGATATGTTGGGGAAGAGTCAACATGGCTTCTGTAAAGGGAAATGATGTCTCTGATCAATCTACCAGAATTCTTTGAGGGTGTCAACAAGCATGTGGACAAAAGTTGATGTAGTATACTTGGACTTTAACAAAGCCTTTGACAAGGTCCCTCACCAGAAGCTCTTAAGCAATTATGGGATAAAAGGAAAAGTTCTTTCATGAATCAGTAACTGGTTAAAAGATAGGAAACAAAGGCTAGGAAAAAACGATCAGTTTTCACAATGGCAAGAGATAAATATTAGGGTCCCCCAAGGATCTGGATTGGGACCAGTGCTGTTCAACATATTGATAAATCATCTGGAAAGAAGCATAAGGTTTGCAGATGATACAAAGTTACTCAAGATAGTTAAGTCCAAAGCTGACTGTGAAGAGCTACAAAGTGATCTCACAAAATTGCATGACTGGGCAAGAAAATGGCAGGTGGCATTCTATGTTGATAAATGCAAAGTAATGCATATTAGAAAACATAATCCCAGCTATATATACAAAATGATGGGGTCTAAATTAGCTGTTACCATTCAAGAGAGATCTTGGAGTCCTTGTGGATAGTTCTCTGAAAACCTCTGCTCAGTGTTCAGTGGCAGTCCAAAAAGCTAACAATGTTAGGAACCATTAGGAAAAGGACATATAATAAGACAGAAAATATCACAGTGCTACTACATAAATCCATGGTATACTCACACCTTGAATACTGCATGCAGTTCTTGTCACCCAATCTCCAAAAAGATAGATTAGAAATTGGAAAAGGTACAAAGAATAGCAACAAAAATGATTAGGGGCATGGAACAACTTCTATCTGAGCAAAGATGAAAACAACTGTTTAACTTAAAAAAAAGAAACGCCTAAGAGGGGATATGATAGACCTCTCTACAATCATGAATGGTGTAGAGAAAGTGACTAGGGAAATATTATTTACCTCTTCCCATAACTTAAGAACCAGGGGTCACCCAATGAAAATAATAAGCAACAGATCTAAAACAAATATAAGGGCATAGTTCATCACACAATGCAGTCAACCCGTGGAACTCATTACCAGGGGATGCTGTGAAGGCCAAAATTATAACAGAGTTCAAAAAAGGATTAGATGAGTTATTGTAAATAGGTACATCAACAGCTATTAGCCAAGATGTTAAGGGATGCTCTGGGTGTCACTAAACCTCTGACTGCTAGAAGCTGAGACTGGATGACAGAGGGTGGATCACTCAATAATTGCCCTGCTCTGTTCATCGCCTCTGAAGCATCTGGCACTGGCCAGAAAGCAGGATAGTGGGCTAGATGGACCATTGTTCTGACTCAGTATGGCTGTTCTTAACATTAATGGTCCAGCGAGCTGCCAAGACAGCTCTTTTAAAACTCTTGGACACAGAGCCCAAGCAGAGAAGGAGTCTCTAAAATATATTGTTGTTGCTGGCGTCACCAGTTGGCATGTTATCTATAAACTTCCACTGTCTTTTTCTTAGCATGTGAGCAATGTTCAGTCTTGGGAAGGTATGCTGAGTTGTTAGTCTGGGGTTTAGCGGGGTTCTCTGCAGAAGTATTTTTTGGGGTTGGACCAATGGGAGTAGCAGGACCTTTGCTTTGGTCTCAGATTGGGGTCAATTCCGTAAGCAGAGTTGCTCTCTGAGAGCTGGCCACTGGTGTTGGGCTGAGAGCCTTGGGAGAAGGGACTGCTCTGCCTGCTGGGACCCCTCTGTTCCAGGACTGGAGTATGTGTGTGAATAAACCAATTACCCTTAGACTATGCCCAGGGTCTATGTCACAGATTTCTCCTCCACTCAGAAGCTGCCAGGCCCCAGAAATCTGCTATAGCTGAGAGAGAGATGACACTGGTGTCTGAATGAGACACTGGCAGGAAGACTAGGAACAAGAATACAAAATAATACAGCTAAAACTCAACCCCAGCATGTAAGATTGGGAGCATGATTTTGTATCTCAGCTGATATTGGGAAGCCATGTAGACATCCACACTTGATTAATGAGTTAAATTCCCAGCACCAAATTCTTCACTGTACCTATCTTATTCTATGAACACTTTCCAAAATGGGAGGCCAGATGAAATCTCTGCTAGCCTTGAAGATCTGCAATGGGTACATTTAAATATCAAAGGCTGTGCTGTCCCAGAATAAAACATTTCTAAGAGAAAGTGAAACAATAGATAAAGAAATTGCTCATAACATTGAACAGAATGTATCCATCACGCTGCTAGGAGTTTAACAATTTATCCCCAGATGGGCAGGTAAATCCTCCTGTTCGGTCTCTTCTGATTGCTACTAGCCTCTTATAGCTTGCAGCTGGTAAAATCCATATTACCCACTCTGGGATATTGATTCAATAAAATACAGGCCATTCTTGCCATGGAGAAACTTACAAGATTGAAAAACAATAAAAATATGCCACACTGGGCTGTTTAGGCTCCATTTGTGATCCTCCCCGCCCTTGAAACTAAAAGGGATTCTATGAAACCACAAGCCCAATGGCCTTGAAGACATACTGACTGGTAAGGAGTCACCATGCCATGTTGAGCTTAATTTTTATTGCTGTCTGAGACGTCCTATTACTTTATCATTCCCATGCGATGTTCCTTGTATGAATGTGTCCCTTGCATCCTGGAGTTGTGCCCATTGTGGTTCCTTGATTCTCCTATATTGAGTACTGTCATGACTATCACAATCTATTTGTCAATCAATATTTTCTTTTTCTTGTAATTAACACACATGAGCTTATCCCCATTTACAGATGGCAACTTTCTCTTTCGTATAGCAAAAGAGGTGATGAACAAGGTTCAACAAACAAAGTCCAGATTACAGAGCCAGGGCAGAGCTTTGGAAGTGGCCTGATGTAAGTCTGAGATGCTGCTGGCAAACAATCAAAGCTTGCACTGATTTACAATGTGGTCCATAATTTGCAATTGGTGTCCACTGTCATATTGTGCAAACTTTAAGAGGTGCAAGGTGCAAAGGTGTAAGACATGACAACATCTGCCATGCAATGTTCTAAAATGTGAACCATTGTTTACGGGGTAGGTTGAAGCCAAAGTTCTCTTGTGGTATGTGTTTGTTTGGGATGCTAGCATTATCCCAGAGTTCTTTCCAATGAGGATGCTTTAAGGGCTTTAGCCCAATCCCAAGAAGATTTGCAAGGTTTCAGACATGTCTTTGGAAGCTTCTAGAAATCCTCATGAAGTCGTGAGTTCAGGTTGGACATGGTTTGGTTGTACTCATGGGCTGTATGTGTCTCTCCCTGGATTTGTACTCATGGGTTATATGTGTCCCTCCCTGGATTTTGCGTGAGGTCTAAGTGCCAGAGTGGGCAACCATTGAATGGGGGTTGATTTCAATGTTCTAGTTATGATTCTCATTGTGGTTTTAAGCTGCACATCCAGAGATTTGATAAGTGAGTTACCTACTCAGACTGCTGAGCAATATTCAATGGTCAAGTATACCAGGGCTAGAATCGCTGTTTGAAGTGTGTGTGCATCGGACAAATCTATCAGCGCTGTTCCAGGATTTAGTCAGCTGAAAGCCAGCCTCAGCGTGATTAGCGATGGCAAGAACTTGGTTGCAGTAACTTCAGCCCAGTGTGCCACCAGCCTTCTTCTTGGGCAGAAAGGCCAGACAACAGCCTCCATGTGGTGCTCCTGTTTTGTGTTATTGACTAACACAACAAATGCCATCAGAAGGTTACCGGACATTGATTTGTCAATCTCCCGGTATGATGAGCGATGTGGGGGTGGGGGGGGAAGGGAAGTGAGACTCAGAGAGCTAGACCCACACAGAGACTTAGGCATCTCAACACCTAATGGTTAGGCACCTTGCCACGCAGTGGAATCCACAGCCCCAAGTTAGGTGCCCATGCACCCTATGCAGTGCATGGGGAGAGTTAGGTGCCTATGCATGGGATTCACAGAAGCCAGCAGGCTGAGCAAAGAGCTACCTAAACTAGCCAATAGAAAATGCTGAGGGGAGGGGTGTGGCCTAAGCCCTGTTCCTCAAAGGGAGTTAGGCACCTAAGTGTGGGTCAGAGGGGGGTGCCTGTCTCCACTCAGGATTCACACCATGAGCTCTATCGTGGAGTTAGGCATCTAAGCCAGGTCAGCCCTTGCTGAAGAAGAGAAGGTGGTGGCGTCCCCTCACTGGTAACTTTGAGCCCAGTGGTTAGATCACTCACCTGGGAGCTCAGAGATCCAGGTCAATGCCCCCCTCTGGCTGAGGTGGGGAAGGGATTTGAACTTGGGTCTTCCATCGCTCACAAAAGTGCCCTAGCCGCTGGACTGTGGGCTCCGCCGGGTGTGTGTGTGCACGCTCAGGTCCCCTGTGGAAGTTGTTGGGAGGGATAGCTCAAGGGTTTGAGCATTGGCCTGCTAAACCCAGGGTTGTGAGTTCAATCCTTGAGGGGGCCATTTAGGGACCTGGGGCAAAAATTGGGGATTGGTCCTGCTTTGAGCAGGGGGTTGGACTAGATGACCTCCTGAAGTCCCTTCCAACCCTGATATTCTATGATTCTATGATCTGTGTACACGTAATTTAAGTGGCCGCTTGACCCCAAGGAGAGTGAGAAGGGCTCAGAGGAACAGCTCCAACAGGAGAGATAGAGAGAGCCTGGCCCCTCTGGATACCCCACCGTGTGGCTCTTAGGACATTCTTTTACGAGGGTAAGTAGGACCGGGTCCAGATCCCTGCTCCACATCTGGCAAAGGGGGAAAGAGAACCCAGCTCCCCCACATCCTGGGTGAGTGTTCAAACTCCTGGGCCCAACATTGGAAGAGCAGCACCTGCTTCTCCAGCTGTTGTGTGTGGGTTGGGTGTGCTCTGAGAGTGCCACAAGCCAGACAGGTGAGGCAATGCCTACCTTGAGGATGCTGCTGGGGCTTTGACATGAGACAGGTGCACAGGCATCCTCCCCATTGCAGCTTCATTTTCTAGGTGACTTTTGGACCAGAAATAACAGAGCTCGTGGCCACAGGAAGCATTTATTTCTGTTTGGAGCTGTCAAGCGTCACAGCTCAGCGTTGCCAGCTCTGTGCTTACAATCCTTACGCGTCACACAAAGCCCCACATCCATGCTGCTCAGTTCCCACGTCAGGGTGGTAGGAATGTGAAGACGAGCACAAAGCAGCCTCCTGCCACTGCTGATATGCCGTCGGGTTAGTATTCTGGAGGGCGACACCAGACTACAAGGTCAGGCTGCTGACTCTGCTAGCTCCATCCTTGTTCAAGATGATCCCATACTCGCCAGAGCTTGGGCAGCCTCACACTGTCTCTTTGCTGTGGTTCATTGTGGAATCACACGTCTAAATGTTTTGCTGGATTGGAACAGAGCTGGGTAGCATCCCGGGCTGAAACTCGGGCCCTAACGGAGGCAGTGAGAGTTGTGCCGTGGATTTCAGTTGGATTCCACCCCTGGCCTCTCAGTCCAGTGTTCTAGTTGCGATGCCATCCTTCCCGTCTGATTGAGCTGATGGCTTTGCTTCAGTGACTGCTGCCAGCGAACAGAATCCTCCAAAGGGCCCAAATGGTGTGAAGTTGGTGCTGAGAAGATGGGGGCAGACATGTCATTTTCTGTGGCGTGCAGAACTCTCCAAATTATGCACCATGCTCAGAGTTCTCTGCTGTAGACTGTACTTAGTAATTTGTTACATTGCTTTCTACTAATAATTCCATGCACAAACTGATCACTCAGCTATTGTTCTACTGTCAAGCCTGACTCACACTTGGAAGTGAAGCCATTCAGGCTTGTTACAAATTCAGACATCTTTTCAGCTGGGTATTGTCTGTGGCCTCAGAAATTATCACATCTTTCAGCAAAGACAGATGAATAAAAATCACTCAGCGCTTTAATGAGAACATTAAACTTGGTTTCACCTGGCTTCCCCTGTGCCACAAGGTTCTTTAGCGAAATGAACATCTTTGATCCAACCATTTTCAGGAATATAGTCTGTTTTCTGCATTTATATTTCCTGGTAGATGAAGTTACAGGGTTTCAGTGTATATGGGGAGAATCTATGTCAAGTGCAATCACTGTAGAAATAGCAGACCTTTTCCCTTTGTTTTCCTTCAGTTGTCTTCTTTTTTCTTTTCTACAATGCCAGCAATCCCATCTTTATTGACTATTTCTTGTGCCTGGAGTAACATATATTGAAAAACAAACTGCAAAAAAACCAAAAATGAACTCACAATTATGTTTTTGAAAAGGGATTAATTCAAACTGCACAAGCAAAGATAAAATCTTCATCAACAGCTCCATCCCCACAGGACCCTGAGCGACAACATAGGAGCAACCAATAACAAAATGAGCTGGAAGTATTACATCCTTAGCACTGTTATGACGGGATAAATACACCCCAAGGATATTGTTGCCAAGCAGCTTCCAAGAGCTGATTAACCCTTTCATAGATCCAAATATCTCTCCCTGCTAGGGAATGTTTCCTGATAATCAGATTACTTTTTCCATCGATAAATTTCATTCCCTTACAACTAACCATACTCCTCTGTACAGCTCTAAAGAAATCCTTTCCCACTTTGTTTATATAACCCTCCAAATATGGATAGAAAGTGATTGTGACCCCTCTTCACGTTTGGTCAGATTTAAATTTATTTGGCCAAATTATGCATAATTAGCTCTTTCAGTCTTTCCTCATATTCATCCCCCAAAACTGGGATTATTTTTGCTCCTCTCTGAATGTATTGCCATGAATTTACTACTGGATGGACTGCAACTAAACTACTTCACTCTGTGTCAGAGGCCCCGTACTGCTAACTGGGGCTGGCTGAAAATTTTGCATCTAAACTTTTTCTTTACAAAACTTTTTTTTTTTTTTTTTTGGACTACATGAAAATGTTCACCGGGTCGGCTTTCCTTGACAATTTTTCATCATAAAATTGAAACCCCCAGACTGAAATTTTTTGGCTTCAGTCCAGTGTTTGTAGGCTTTGTTTTGGAGGGTGGGAGGAAGGTTGGCTGAAAAAATTTGGTTGACTGGTTTTTGATCAAAAGTCAACATTTTCTGTTAAACTTTTTAAAACAACTGAAAAGTGGTTTGTTTGTTCCAAATTTTCTGCAGGAAAATTTTTTTTCCAGCTAGTTCTGCTAGGAGCTAACAGATTATTGAGGTCATAGGAGCCTCAGCTTCAGGAGCAGGCAGTGCAAGGTCTGACGAAGATAAAGCTTACCAGGCTGATGATAAAGCTTAGCAGACCCATGACATGCTCTGTGCTGATGCTCTAGGTGGCCAGGGCTGTGTTACTGTATTTGCTTATTCAGTGCATGTGTAAGATGGCTATTGTGAGGCCTGGAAAGACCACCGTAATAAAAGAAATCTAAAGAAGAGTCAGCCAATTCCATCAAACAGGCAGAGAGCATGAGACAATATGGCACAAGGAGTGCTCAGGAGCCTGCAGGCAAACCATCCCATCCACACAGGGACGTATCCCCACCTAGCAGGAGAGGAAAAAAACCAAAACAAAGGGACATGGGCTAGCCTAGCAGTTCTCAAACTGTGGGTTGGGACCTGGAGTGGGGCAGCTGCCCCACTCCCGCAGAACAGGGATTTTTTTTTTGTTGAAACAGAAAAAAAAATTTATTGTGACAATTACAAGAATTACCAAAGAACCAAATCAAAGTATGCAACAAAACAACGCAAACAGAAGGTATAACACAGCAGCTTTCAGGAGGGAGAACTGTTCAGGCTAGCCTGGGCCCAGAGCGGGGGGGCTTGGTCTTCCACCCTCCTGAGTTACCTGGTGGCCTAGAGCGGGGGGCTTCCTCGACACTCGTGGTCTTCCACCCCCTCGAGTTACCTAGTGCCGCGCCCAGTGTCACCGATTATCCCCCCCCTGAGAGTGCCCGGCAAGATGGGCATGGCTGCGGGGTGGGCAGTTTGGGGGTGGGGGGGTAGACACCCACGTATTATAGGGCCCTCCTAGCAAAGGGTTAGACGGAGGGAACCGGATGGGGTCACCGAGCAGAGAACCCCGGACAGCACCCACCGCTCTTCAAAGGTGTCAAGGGAGTCGGTGGTCGCCGTCCAGAGGAACTCCGCCCGGATACGTGAATGTACTGAGGATAGGAAAAAGGCCCTACAATCGCAGGACGTTTCATGGGTCAACCTCCTCTCTCTGGTTTTATAAATGGCTGTTTTTGCCAAAGCTAGGAGGAGGTTAACCAGGAGATCCCGCGACTTTGTGGGGCCATGGATGGGAAGTGTATAGATAAAGAGGTGGGGAGAAAAATGAAGCCAAAAGCGCAACAGAATATTTGTGAGGAGCTGAAAAAGGGGCTGCAATCTGGCACACTCTAAATAGACGTGCGCCAGGGTTTCCCTCACATTACAAAAAGGGCAAGTATCCGGGATGGAAGTAAACCGTGTCAGAAACACGCCCGTGCTCACAGCTCCGTGAAGGAGCCGCCAACTGATGTCTCCGACGGGCCTCGGGACCAAGGTGGAATACAAGCTGGCCCATCGAGGTTGCTCACCCTCCAAAGGTGGCAGGAGGTCCCGCCACTTTGTGTCGGGGCGGGGCACCAGGGTGTGGGCGTGAAGGGTGTGAAGCGTGAGTGTATACAAATATTTCCGTGATGCAAGTTGAAAACTGACCGCTGCAGTTCATGCAGCCGGCTCGCAGTGAAAGGGTGAGGGGTTTGTCAGGATCGGCAGGGTAGGGGCCCAATGGAAAAGTCCGGCGGGCCCGGGGTAGAGGATGGGCGTGGTGCGCCCTCGCGCAAGGCTCGGTTGACATAAGCCCGAGCAGCGGGTGTCAAGGTGGCCTTCACCTCTTGAAGTACGCGCCGGGGAGTACGAGGGCTGGAGAGCCCCATGCTCCGAGCGAGCGTCAGGGGATCCAGCCAGTCCCTCCGGTCGTAGTCCAGGAGGTCTCCGACCTTCGTGACTTCCGCCAAGACCAACCTCTGGCGCACCGAGCGGGACTCCGCATCCTGCACACGGAGTTGGGGCTTGTGTAGCAGGGGCTCCGTGGGGAGATCTGCTCCCACGGTGGCCGCCATGGACCTGGTCGTTAGAAACAGTTTCCAGGTCCGGAGGAGGTCCTGGTAGAAGACCGGCAGTCCAGAGAGGTCTCGCGGAAAACCTCTCGAACAAAGGTAAAAGAGCTGCCGATCGTATCGGAGCCCTTGGAAGCGGCGCAGGAAAGCGTGCGCCAGTATGCTCCACGTCGAACTACCTGCACAGAACAGGGATTTTTTTTTTTTTTTTTTATTGAAACAGAAAAAAAAATTTATTGTGACAATTACAAGAATTGTCTGTTTGCGTCAGGGAAGCCTGGCTGTTTAAAAATAGCCAGAGCCTCGCGAACCAGCTGAGCGGCAGCGAACCAGCTGAGCAGCGGGGACAGCAGAGCAGCTCACAGCAGGAGTTTGCCTGGGAGTTCGCCTGGAGTGAGCCCAGTGAGGCTTACGTCTTGCAAACGTCTCTGAGGAAGCTCATAGTAGGTAGGTGATATGGAAGGGGGGGGGGTTCAGCTGTTGTGACCTGCACTGGATGTGCCATGTTTGTCTTTCTTCCACAGGACAGAAGCGGCTTTATCTGTACAAAGTGCAAGCTGGTCTCCATATTGGAAGAGAAGATTGAAGGTCTGGAACAACAGATAACGACCCTGCGTTGTATACGAGAAACTGAGGATTTTCTGGACAAAACACAGGATAGGCTTCTAGGGGCACAAAGCTCTAAAGATATAGAGCAGGTTGCACAGAGGAGCCAAGAGGCCAGTGAAGAAGCTTGGCAACATGTGACCTCCAGAAGAGGTAAGCGGAATGTCCGGGTTCCAGTAACACAGACAAAGGTAACCAACTGCTTTCATGTTCTCTCCACAGGTACCATTGCGGAGAGTGGACCAGATGATATGTCTGGGGGGAGAAAGCAGAAGGAGACTCCGCTGGCTGGAAGGCATGAGATGTGAGGTCCTGAGGTTGGGGGTTCCACGACCACCACTCCCAAGAGGAGAAGGTGGGTGGTGGTGGTCGGGGACTCTCTCCTCCGGGGGACTGAGTCATCTATCTGCCGCCCTGACCGGGAAAACCGAGAAGTCTGCTGCTTGCCAGGGGCTAAGATTCGCGATGTGACGGAGAGACTGCCGAGACTCATCAAGCCCTCGGATCGCTACCCCTTCCTGCTTCTCCACGTGGGCACCAATGATACTGCCAAGAACGACCTTGAGCGGATCACTGCGGACTACGTGGCTCTGGGAAGAAGGATAAAGGAGTTGGAGGCGCAAGTGGTCTTCTCGTCCATCCTCCCCGTGGAAGGAAAAGGCCTGGGTAGGGACCGGCGAATCGTGGAAGTCAACGAATGGCTACGCAGGTGGTGTCGGAGAGAAGGCTTTGGATTCTTTGACCATGGGATGGTGTTCCATGAAGGAGGAGTGCTGGGCAGAGACGGGCTCCATCTTACGAAGAGAGGGAAGAGCATCTTTGCGAGCAGGCTGGCTAACCTAGTGAGGAGGGCTTTAAACTAGGTTCACCGGGGGAAGGAGACCAAAGCCCTGAGGTAAGTGGGAAAGCGGGATACCGGGAGGAAGCACAGGCAGGAATGTCTGTGAGGGGAGGGCTCCTGCCTCATACTGGGAATGAGGGGCGATCAACAGGTTATCTCAAGTGCTTATATACAAATTCACAAAGCCTTGGAAACAAGCAGGGAGAACTGGAGGTCCTGGTGATGTCAAGGAACTATGACGTGATTGGAATAACAGAGACTTGGTGGGATAACTCACATGACTGGAGTACAGTCATGGATGGTTATAAACTGTTCAGGAAGGACAGGCAGGGCAGAAAAGGTGGGGGAGTAGCACTGTATGTAAGGGAGCAGTATGACTGCTCAGAGCTCCGGTACGAAACTGTGGAAAAACCTGAGTGTCTCTGGATTAAGTTTAGAAGTGTGTGCAACAAGAGTGATGTAGTGGTGGGAGTCTGCTATAGACCACCGGACCAGGGGGATGAGGTGGATGAGGCTTTCTTCCGGCAACTCACGGAAGCTACTAGATCGCATGCCCTGATTCTCATGGGTGACTTTAATTTTCCTGATATCTGCTGGGAGAGCAATACAGCGGTGCATAGACAATCCAGGAAGTTTTTGGAAAGCGTAGGGGACAATTTCCTGGCGCAAGTGCTAGGGGAGCCAACTAGGGGGGGCGCTTTTCTTGACCTGCTGCTCACAAACCGGGTAGAATTAGTGGGGGAAGCAAAAGTGGATGGGAATCTGGGAGGCAGTGACCATGAGTTGGTTGAGTTCAGGATCCTGACGCAGGGAAGAAAGGTAAGCAGCAGGATACGGACCCTGGACTTCAGGAAAGCAGACTTCGACTCCCTCAGGGAACAGATGGCCAGGATCCCCTGGGGGACTAACATGAAGGGGAAGGGAGTCCAGGAGAGCTGGCTGTATTTCAAGGAATCCCTGTTGAGGTTACAGGGACAAACCATCCCGATGAGTCGAAAGAATAGTAAATATGGCAGGCGACCAGCTTGGCTTAATGGTGAAATCCTAGCGGATCTTAAACATAAAAAAGAAGCTTACAAGAAGTGGAAGGTTGGACATATGTCCAGGGAAGAGTATAAAAATATTGCTCGGGCATGTAGGAAAGATATCAGGAGGGCCAAATCGCACCTGGAGCTGCAGCTAGCAAGAGATGTCAAGAGTAACAAGAAGGGTTTCTTCAGGTATGTTGGCAACAAGAAGAAAGCCAAGGAAAGTGTGGGCCCCTTACTGAATGAGGGAGGCAACCTAGTGACAGAGGATGTGGAAAAAGCTAATGTACTCAATGCTTTTTTTGCCTCTGTTTTCACTAACAAGGTCAGCTCCCAGACTGCTGCGCTGGGCATCACAGAATGGGGAAGAGATGGCCAGCCCTCTGTGGAGATAGAGGTGGTTAGGGACTATTTAGAAAAGCTGGACGTGCACAAGTCCATGGGGCCGGACGAGTTGCATCCGAGAGTGCTGAAGGAATTGGCGGCTGTGATTGCAGAGCCCTTGGCCACTATCTCTGAAAACTCGTGGCGAACGGGGGAAGTCCCGGATGACTGGAAAAAGGCTAATGTAGTGCCAATCTTTAAAAAAGGGAAGAAGGAGGATCCTGGGAACTACAGGCCAGTCAGCCTCACCTCAGTCCCTGGAAAAATCATGGAGCAGGTCCTCAAAGAATCAATCCTGAAGCACTTACATGAGAGGAAAGTGATCAGGAACAGTCAGCATGGGTTCACCAAGGGAAGGTCATGCCTGACTAATCTAATCGCCTTTTATGATGAGATTACTGGTTCTGTGGATGAAGGGAAAGCAGTGGATGTATTGTTTCTTGACTTTAGCAAAGCTTTTGACACGGTCTCCCACAGTATTCTTGTCAGCAAGTTAAGGAAGTATGGGCTAGATGAATGCACTATAAGGTGGGTAGAAAGCTGGCTAGATTGTCGGGCTCAACGGGTAGTGATCAATGGCTCCATGTCTAGTTGGCAGGCGGTGTCAAGTGGAGTGCCCCAGGGGTCGGTCCTGGGGCCGGTTTTGTTCAATATCTTCATAAATGATCTGGAGGATGGTGTGGATTGCACTCTCAGCAAATTTGCAGATGATACTAAACTGGGAGGAGTGGTAGATACGCTGGAGGGGAGGGATAGGATACAGAAGGACCTAGACAAATTGGAGGATTGGGCCAAAAGAAATCTGATGAGGTTCAATAAGGATAAGTGCAGGATCATGCACTTAGGATGGAAGAATCCAATGCACCGCTACAGACTAGGGACCGAATGGCTAGGAAGCAGTTCTGCGGAAAAGGACCTAGGGGTGACAGTGGACGAGAAGCTGGATATGAGTCAACAGTGTGCCCTTGTTGCCAAGAAGGCCAATGGCATTTTGAGATGTATAAGTAGGGGCATAGCGAGCAGATCGAGGGACGTGATCGTTCCCCTCTATTCGACACTGGTGAGGCCTCATCTGGAGTACTGTGTCCAGTTTTGGGCCCCACACTACAAGAAGGATGTGGATAAATTGGAGAGAGTCCAGCGAAGGGCAACAAAAATGATTAGGGGTCTAGAGCACATGACTTATGACGAGAGGCTGAGGGAGCTGGGATTGTTTAGTCTGCAGAAGAGAAGAATGAGGGGGGATTTGATAGCTGCTTTCAACTACCTGAAAGGGGGTTCCAAAGAGGATGGCTCTAGACTGTTCTCAATGGTAGCAGATGACAGAACAAGGAGTAATGGTCTCAAGTTGCAATGGGGGAGGTTTAGATTGGATATTAGGAAAAACTTTTTCACTAAGAGGGTGGTGAAACACTGGAATGCGTTACCTAGGGAGGTGGTAGAATCTCCTTCCTTAGAGGTTTTTAAGGTCAGGCTTGACAAAGCCCTGGCTGGGATGATTTAACTGGGAATTGGTCCTGCTTCGAGCAGGGGATTGGACTAGATGACCTTCTGGGGTCCCTTCCAACCCTGATATTCTATGATTCTATGATTCTATGAATTATCAAGAACCAAATCAAAGTATGCAACAAAACAACGCAAACAGAAGGTATAACACAGCAGCTTTCAGGAGGGAGAACTGTTCAGGCTAGCCTGGGCCCAGAGCGGGGGGCTTGGTCTTCCACCCTCCTGAGTTACCTGGTGGCCTAGAGCGGGGGGGCTTCCTCGACACTCGTGGTCTTCTACCCCCTTGAGTTACCTAGGGCCGCGCCCAGTGTCACCAATTATCCCCCCCCTGAGGGTGCCCGGCAAGATGGGCACGGCTGCGGGGTGGGCAGTTTGGGGGTGGGGGGGTAGACACCCACGTATTATAGGGCCCTCCTAGCAAAGGGTTAGACGGAGGGAACCGGATGGGGTCACCGAGCAAAGAACCCCGGACAGCGCCCACCGCTCTTCAAAGGTGTCAAGGGAGTCGGTGGTCGCCGCCCAAAGAAACTCCGCCCGGATACGTGAATGTACTGAGGATAGGAAAAAGGCCCTACAATCGCAGGACGTTTCATGGGCCAACCTCCTCTCTCTGGTTTTATAAATGGCTGTTTTTGCCAAAGCTAGGAGGAGGTTAACCAGGAGAGCCCACGAATTTGTGGGGCCGTGGATGGGGAGTGTATAGATAAAGAGGTGGGGAGAAAAATGAAGCCAAAAGCGCAACAAAATATTTGTGAGGAGCCGAAAAAGGGGCTGCAATCTGGTACACTCTAAATAGACGTGTGCCAGGGTTTCCCTCACATTACAAAAAGGGCAAGTATCCGGAATGGAAGTGAACCGTGTCAAAAACACGCCCGTGCTCACAGCTCCGTGAAGGAGCCGCCAACTGATGTCTCCGACGGGCCTCGGGACCAAGGTGGAATACAAGCTGGCCCATCGAGGTTGCTCACCCTCCAAAGGTGGCAGGAGGTCCCGCCACTTTGTGTCGGGGCGGGACACCAGGGTGTGGGCATGAAGGGTGTGAAGCGTGAGTGTATACAAATATTTCCGTGATGCAAGTTGAAAACTGACCGGTTGCAGTTCATGCAGCCGGCTCGCAGTGAAAGGGTGAGGGGTTTGTCGGGATCGGCAGGGTAGGGGCCCAATGGAAAGGTCCAGCGGGCCCGGGGTAGAGGATGGGCGTGGTGCGCCCTCGCGCAAAGCTCGGTTGACATAATCCCGAGCTGCAGGGGTCAAGGCGGCCTTCACCTCCTGAAGTACGCGCCGGGGAGTACGGGGGCTGGAGAGCCCCATGCGCCGAGCGAGCGTCAGGGGATCCAGCCAGTCTCTCCGGTCATAGTCCAGGAGGTCTCCGACCTTCGTGACTTCCGCCAAGACCAACCTCTGGCGCACCGAGCGGGACTCCGCCACCTGCACACGGAGTTGGGGGTTGTGTAGCAGGGGCTCCGTGAGGAGATCTGCTCCCGCGGTGGCCGCCACGGACCTGGTCGTTAGAAACAGTTTCCAGGTCCGGAGGAGGTCCTGGTAGAAGACCGGCAGCCCGGAGAGGTCTCGCGGAAAACCTCTCGAACAAAGGTAAAAGAGCTGCCGATCGTATCGGAGCCCTTGGAAGCGGCGCAGGAAAGCGTGCGCCAGTATGCTCCACGTCGAACTACCTGCACAGAACAGGGATTGAAAGCAGCCCTGGAGGGGGCTGCGGCTGGAAAAAGGAGTAAAAGCAGCTGAAGGAGTGGCTGACCACAGGTGTGGCCTGCTCAATCAGGGCCCAGCTGGCCCTTATAAGAGGGCTGGGGGCCAGGCGCTAAAGGAGTCTCTCTCTAGCTCTTAAGAGAGAAGGATCTGGCTGTCTGGGAGAGAAGGGTACCTGAGTAGAGTAGAGTAGTGCTGGGGAAAGGCAAGAGGAGCTGGGGAGCTCTAGCCTGGTAACTCCCCAGGCTGCAGGGCTTGTGCAAGGCCTACAGAGGTCCCCAGGCTGCAGAGGTGTAGCCTGGGGTTAGGCAGAGGCAGCTGGTCCAAACCCCCCCCCCCCGCCCCATGCCAATGATGAGTGGTTTACAGACGGCAGTCTGCCCCAGTGAGTGGGGCCTAGATGATGACTGGCAGTAGCCACTGAGGCAAAGTGGGGATAGAGGATTGGGTTCCTGGGAGGTGAGACGCAGAGAGTGGGGGCACTGCCAGGGGGCAGCACCCCAAGGTAAAGGGGCACCAGGATCTGGGAGGGACACAGGGGTCAGTGGCAGGCAAGACACAGGCCAGCAGGAGGTGCTTCATACGCTGGAGAGCTAATTCCTGAGACGACCAGCAGGAGGCACTGTGCTGGTGAGTCGTCACTTCGCTACAGGACCCCAAAGTGAGTCACAACCCCATTTTAATGGGGTTGCTAGGGCTGGTGTTAGACTTGCTGGGGCCCAGGGCTGAAGCCCAAGCCCCACCTCCTGGGGCTGAAGTCGAAGAGGCTCAAGTTAGAGGCCACCTGCCTGGGGCTGAAGTCCTTGGGCAACGCTCTTTCCTCTTCAAGTGCCTAAGGCAGCAGTGGGTAAAGACCACGACACAAGTTGGTGGGATAACTCACATGACTGGAGTACAGTCATGGATGGTTATAAACTGTTCAGGAAGGACAGGCAGGGCAGAAAAGGTGGGGGAGTAGCACTGTATGTAAGGGAGCAGTATGACTGCTCAGAGCTCCGGTACGAAACTGTGGAAAAACCTGAGTGTCTCTGGATTAAGTTTAGAAGTGTGTGCAACAAGAGTGATGTAGTGGTGGGAGTCTGCTATAGACCACCGGACCAGGGGGATGAGGTGGATGAGGCTTTCTTCCGGCAACTCACGGAAGCTACTAGATCGCATGCCCTGATTCTCATGGGTGACTTTAATTTTCCTGATATCTGCTGGGAGAGCATTACAGCGGTGCACAGGCAATCCAGGAAGTTTTTGGAAAGCGTAGGGGACAATTTCCTGGCGCAAGTGCTAGGGGAGCCAACTAGGGGGGGCGCTTTTCTTGACCTGCTGCTCACAAACCGGGTAGAATTAGTGGGGGAAGCAAAAGTGGATGGGAATCTGGGAGGCAGTGACCATGAGTTGGTTGAGTTCAGGATCCTGACGCAGGGAAGAAAGGTAAGCAGCAGGATACGGACCCTGGACTTCAGGAAAGCAGACTTCGACTCCCTCAGGGAACAGATGGCCAGGATCCCCTGGGGGGCTAACATGAAGGGGAAGGGAGTCCAGGAGAGCTGGCTGTATTTCAAGGAATCCCTGTTGAGGTTACAGGGACAAACCATCCCGATGAGTCGAAAGAATAGTAAACATGGCAAGCGACCAGCTTGGCTTAATGGTGAAATCCTAGCGGATCTTAAACATAAAAAAGAAGCTTACAAGAAGTGGAAGGTTGGACATATGACCAGGGAAGAGTATAAAAATATTGCTCGGGCATGTAGGAAAGATATCAGGAGGGCCAAATCGCACCTGGAGCTGCAGCTAGCAAGAGATGTCAAGAGTAACAAGAAGGGTTTCTTCAGGTATGTTGGCAACAAGAAGAAAGCCAAGGAAAGTGTGGGCCCCTTACTGAATGAGGGAGGCAACCTAGTGACAGAGGATGTGGAAAAAGCTAATGTGCTCAATGCTTTTTTTGCCTCTGTTTTCACTAACAAGGTCAGCTCCCAGACTGCTGCGCTGGGCATCACAGAATGGGGAAAAGATGGCCAGCCCTCTGTGGAGATAGAGGTGGTTAGGGACTATTTAGAAAAGCTGGACGTGCACAAGTCCATGGGGCCGGACGAGTTACATCCGAGAGTGCTGAAGGAATTGGCGGCTGTGATTGCAGAGCCCTTGGCCATTATCTTTGAAAACTCGTGGCGAACGGGGGAAGTCCCGGATGACTGGAAAAAGGCTAATGTAGTGCCAATCTTTAAAAAAGGGAAGAAGGAGGATCCTGGGAACTACAGGCCGGTCAGCCTCACCTCAGTCCCTGGAAAAATCATGGAGCAGGTCCTCAAAGAATCAATCCTGAAGCACTTGCATGAGAGGAAAGTGATCAGGAACAGTCAGCATGGATTCACCAAGGGAAGGTCATGCCTGACTAATCTAATCGCCTTTTATGATGAGATTACTGGTTCTGTGGATGAAGGGAAAGCAGTGGATGTATTGTTTCTTGACTTTAGCAAAGCTTTTGACACGGTCTCCCACAGTATTCTTGTCAGCAAGTTAAAGAAGTAGGGGCTGGATGAATGCACTATAAGGTGAGTAGAAAGTTGGCTAGATTGTCAGGATCAACGGGTAGTGATCAATGGCTCCATGTCTAGTTGGCAGCCGGTGTCAAGTGGAGTGCCCCAGGGGTCGGTCCTGGGGCCGGTTTTGTTCAATATCTTCATAAATGATCTGGAGGATGGTGTGGATTGCACACTCAGCAAATTTGCAGATGATACTAAACTGGGAGGAGTGGTAGATACACTGGAGGGGAGGGATAGGATACAGAAGGACCTAGACAAATTGGAGGATTGGGCCAAAAGAAATCTGATGAGGTTCAATAAGGATAAGTGCAGGGTCCTGCACTTAGGATGGAAGAATCCAATGCACCGCTACAGACTAGGGACCGAATGGCTAGGCAGCAGTTCTGCGGAAAAGGACCTAGGGGTGACAGTGGACGAGAAGCTGGATATGAGTCAACAGTGTGCCCTTGTTGCCAAGAAGGCCAATGGCATTTTGGGATGTATAAGTAGGGGAATAGCGAGCAGATCGAGGGATGTGATCGTTCCCCTCTATTCGACACTGGTGAGGCCTCATCTGGAGTACTGTGTCCAGTTTTGGGCCCCACACTACAAGAAGGATGTGGATAAATTGGAGAGAGTCCAGCGAAGGGCAACAAAAATGATTAGGGGTCTAGAGCACATGACTTATGACGAGAGGCTGAGGGAGCTGGGATTGTTTAGTCTGCGGAAGAGAAGAATGAGGGGGGATTTGATAGCTGCTTTCAACTACCTGAAAGGGGGTTCCAAAGAGGATGGCTCTCGACTGTTCTCAATGGTAGCAGATGACAGAACGAGGAGTAATGGTCTCAAGTTGCAATGGGGGAGGTTTAGATTGGATATTAGGAAAAACTTTTTCACTAAGAGGGTGGTGAAACACTGGAATGCGTTACCTCGGGAGGTGGTGGAATCTCCTTCCTTAGAGGTTTTTAAGGTCAGGCTTGACAAAGCCCTGGCTGGGATGATTTAACTGGGAATTGGTCCTGCTTCGAGCAGGGGGTTGGACTAGATGACCTTCTGGGGTCCCTTCCAACCCTGATATTCTATTCTATGATTCTAAGTTCCAAGGGATGTTGGTAGCTGTAGTGGCATAGTCTGTTGGGGGCTGAGGAAGCTCTGTTAGCCTGCAATCTAGGATTGGTCGCTACAATGTGTGTGCTCCATAAGTTCCCCCTTGCCCATATTGGTACCATAGAGCCAGGAGTCTGTGGCATCCCATCAACCTTGCCCATGTTACTCAGAGATCCATATTTTACACAACCAGGGGCTGTTTGGCAGGCTGATAAAACAACAAGGAGAAAAAAGTAGTGGCCCTGCAAGGGAATTGGCTCTAGAGCAGGAGCTCCCACCCCTCCAGGGCACGTGGCTGCTGGGCAGATGACCCACAGATCATCCCTTCCTGGCTGTTGGCTATGCACCCCACCCCACCCCCCGCCGCCGCCTTGAGATTCAGCAGAGCAAGTTGAAGCTCTTCTCCCTGCCAGGAACCCTCTGACAGCACATCAGCAGCACTAACCCTCAGGGTATTGATGGATGGTATTTACCAGCTGCTCACCCACAGAGCTTTAAAAAAGCATTGAGTACATTAGCTTTTTCCACATCCTTTCCGTTGTCTCCCCCATTCAGTAAGGGGCCCACACTTTCCTTGACCTGCTTCTAATTGCTAACATACCTGAAGAAACCCTTCTTGCCACTCTTAACATCCCTTGCTAGCTGCCACTCCAGGTGTGATTTGGCCTTCCTAATTTCACTCCTGCATGCCTAAGCAATATTTTTATACTTCTCCCTGGTCATTTGTCCAACCTTCCACTTCTTATAAGCTTCTTTTTTGTGTTTAAGATCAGCAAGGATTTCACTGTTAAGCCAAGCTGGTCGCCTGCCATATTTATTATTCGTTCTACGTATTGGGATGGTTTGTTCCTGCAACCTCAATAAGGATTCTTTAAAATACAGCCAGCTCTCCTGGACTCCTTTCCCCCTCATGTTATTCTCCCAGGGGACCCTGCCTATCAGTTCCCTGAGGGAGTCAAAGTCTGCTTTTCTGAAGTCCAGGGTCCGTAATCTGCTACTCTCCCTTCTTCCTTGTGTCAGGATCCTGAACTCGACCATCTCATGATCACTGCCTGCCAGGTTCCTAACCACTTTTGCTTCCCCTACTAATTCTTCCCTGTTTGTGAACACAAGGTTCTTCTTCAGTTCCTGTGCTAAATGGCTGGGTAGGGCTGCTGTGTTAAACAGCTGTTCCATTTCATCTCAAAGGAGGTTGCATTTCAGTGGGAAGTGAAGTGGGTCTGCTACACACAGGTAGTTATGGGCTTTGGGTCCCTCAGCAAGGAAAGATGCCATGGAAATGTAAGAAATCAATAACTGCAAATTTGCCTCTTTAGGCTTGGAATATTTTCCATGTTGGTCATTATTCTCCAAGGAGAAGAGACTCATGACTCTAGATCAGGCATGAAATATCAGGAAGTAATCCTTGGTGGTAAATTGGTTCTGGATCTGAGGAGAGAGTCCAGCAAAGGGCAACAAAAATTATTAGGGGGCTGGAGCACATGATTTATGAGGAGAGGCTGAGGGAAGTGGGATTATTTAGTCTGCGGAAGAGAAGAATGAGGGGGGATTTGATAGTGCTTTCAACTACCTGAAAGGGGGTTCCAAAGAGGATGGATCTAGACTGTTCTCAGTGGTAGCAGATGACAGAACGAGGAGTAATGGTCTTAAGTTGCAGTGGGGGAGGTCTAGGTTGGATATTAGGAAAACTTTTTCACAAGGAGGGTGGTGAAGCACTGGAATGGGTTACCTGGGGCGGTGGTGGACTCTCCTTCCTTAAAAAGAAAAGGAGTACTTGTGGCAGAGGAGGAAGAGCTGGCCTAGGCCCAGAAAAGAGATAAAACCAAGAGACCCGCTGTATATTATGGAGGCACCACAGCAGCTTCATAGTTAAAACAGCACTCAGATTTGCATTTAAAGCAGGGATTAAATATCTCATTTTTGTACATAAACAGAGTCAATATAATCCCCCAATTCACAGTGCTTACCTATGAATTTTCTGTGAATTTACAAGTGGTTGTCAGAAAGCCTTTGAGAGGCTCCCTCACCAAAGGCTCTTAAACAAAGTGAGCAGTCATGGGATAAGAGGGGAAAGTCCTCTCATGGATCAGTAACTGGTTAAAAGATAGGGCAGGAATAGCGGGGTCTCCCAAGGATCTGTGATGGGACCAGTGCTGTTCAATTTATTCATAAATTATCTGGAAAAAGGAGTAAAAACAGTGAGGTGGCAAAGTTTGCAGATGATGCAAAATTACTCAAAATAGTTAAATCCTAAACTGATTGCAAAGAGTTACAAAGGGATTTCACAAAACTGGGTGACGACAAGAAAAGGGCAGATGAAATTCAATGTTGATTAATGCAAAGTAATTCTGTGACCAAATGCACCCCTCTATTCACACCCTACTCACTATTCACACCCTATTCGCAATAACTTTGGTCCAAAACATGCCTCGTGGGGTATCATTTGAAAACTAATAACTCAGTGGTCAATAATATGATGAAATGTGTGTATAACATTATATATAAAGTTAAACTTAAGCTGAGATCATGTCTGCAGTGTGTTTACCAGACAAGTCTGGGGAGTGGGTAAACCTGTTTCTCAAAGAGAAAGGGCAGGCTAACGCCTCTGGCCAGGTGTCATCAAAGCTGATGAGCCATCACCTGTCAAGTGGCCATTCTTTGGCAAGCAAAGGGGGCAGGAACAAACAGATCTGTATCTTAGCAAACCATACCAGGGATCCTCTTTCACCACCAGACTCCATAACTCCAACCGCACAGTGGGAATTAATTTTGAATGTGGGTAACCCTCTGGAAGCACATTTCAAAGGGTGATGGGATGGCTCACTCAATAATTGCCCTATTCTGTTCATTTCCTCTGAAGCATCTGGCATTATAGAATATCAGGGTTGGAAGGGACCTCAGGAGGTCATCTAGTCCAACCCCCTGCTCAAAGCAGAACCGCTCCCCAACTAAATTATCCCAGCCAGGGCTTTGTCAAGCTTGACCTTAAAAACCTCAAAGGAAGGAGATTACACCTCTTCAGAAGACAGGATACTGGGCTAGATGGACCATTGGTCTGACGTGGTATGGCCGTTCTTATGGTCTTATAATGTTGTTTAGTTTATGAGTTACAGGTATCTTGAAATGATCTAATTTTTAAATATTCTTAGAGATTCTAACTTGGCTGGACAAAGTTCAGAACCAGCTGGTTATTATCCCTCCAATCCTTCCATACAATGAAGTCTCATTGATAACTCAAGTATAGGGTACATATGAAGAGGATCAGTTATGAGTAAGCAAGGTTATGAATTAATCATACCTAATAGTTATGACTAGAGCAAGGGCCTCATCAATAGCCCAGGTCATAAAGTGGCGACTTGTTGACTGAAGTAATTTGATCACTCATCACTCTTCCCAAAAAGCTCATTTGTCAGTAGGGTGAGGGGAACAGCCCACGTGTGTCAAGAGCTCACAGTGGTGGGTTACTCTGTTCACAGACCTATGGATGGGCTCCATGCCCCTGGGTTTAGGCAACAGACCTCCCTCTCCTCCTAGCTGCATGCTGGAGGGGCAATGCAGCAGCAGAGTCTTGACCCCTCATCCACAGGGCTACATGGTGGTACAGTCTTCAGTGCAACGCATGGGCTAGGCAGGGGGCGGCGTGCAGAGTGGCAGATGGATTTACATACACACACAGAGCAGGGTGGCAGAATTTACACACACCCACACCACGCCTTTTCAGGGATCTATGTGGTGGCATCTCCATGGAAATTAATAAGAGCTAAAGAGAGAGACAAAGGTGTGGATGCCTCTTGGAGATGTCCTTAAAGACATGATTATTATTTTTTAATTGTTTGACAGCCCTAGTTAAAATTGACACAGTGGGGATGCGTTATGGGCCCCTCAGGCTAGGGTTACCAGATAGCAACTGTGAAAAAATGGGACAGGGGATTGCGGGTAATAGGTGCCTATATAAGAACGTCTCAAAAAATGGGACTGTCCCTTTAAAAATGGGACATCTGGTCACCCTACCTCAGGTGTATCTCACAGGGGATGTTCAGGCCAGGCTCATGGACTGGGGATGATGTCTGGCCTGTCTCCTCACCTGATCCAGTCAGGATATTCGTCATGGCCAGGATAAGCAGGTGCAATAGTGCAGAGGATGTGAGGCTGGACACGTCCTGGTCACTGTCGCACTGAGCATGTTACAGAAAGGTGATGGCTACAATCTCCTGTCCAAGTTACCCAGCAAGACAAGCTCCCGTTGGGCCCCAGCACTGGCCTAACTGCCCACTGCCCTGCTTCTTGGGTGCCATTTACAGAACAGGTGTGCATGCTACAGGGATTGTGTTTTAATCCCACTTCCCATGTACTGTGCACTGGGGTAAATGACTCACGAAGGCCAGAAAAACTGAGAATCAGGTCCTGGCTCCTCCTAGTCCATGTCCCCTGCCCCTCTCCTAGCCTAAGTGGTAAAAGAGACCCCTGAATATAGAGACTCAAACGTGGACATTAGCCTATTCCTCATCCCTAGTGTTTTGCATTGATGCCATTAGCTTAGGAGATTCTCCAGGCATCAGTGCCTTTGCTCTCTGCTGAGATCCTGTCAAACATGGCTCATGCTTGGTGATTCCTCCCCAGCTATTTTAGGGTAAGATCTACTGAGCCAAGTGTATTCCTGTGGTGACTCTATTGACTCCAGTAGAGTTCCATCAGGGATGAATTTGTCACAGAGTCTTTACAAATTCAGCTGCTCAGATGAAATCAGCAAGAATTCATCCCCTTGCCATCGGATCAAAGCTGTTGAGTTTTGGTGAGAGAATTTGTCTTCTCTATAATCCATTCTAATGCTAAGAGTCCTAGTGCAAATTGGAAAGAGCATGTCTCAGTCCTCTCTTGCTCGGACTCCCAGGAGACCACGCTGGACTCTCAGTGGCCAGACCCAGACCAGATTGTCTGTGTGCAGAGAGGAGGGACACAGAAGCAGATCCATTGGGAAAGCAGCTGATGTCACCACTATTCTCTGGTCCCTATCTTCTGCTTATCCTCGCAGTGACACATTGGAAATCCCCCCTATTCTGAAGCCACTGGTGCTCCTTGACTCTGTCCTTCCCCTCATAGACAGGGGTATGTACTGTCTCTTTGTAACACTTGCCGTACCCCACTGGAGGCAAAAAGGGTTGATATTGATTATATATTTTGTTTTTCTGTGCTTAAAATAGGCCATTTTATATACCTCCCTTCTCCTGGTTCCTGGCTGGTCTTTAAGGACATCTCCAAAGAGGCCTCTAAGGATTTGTCTACATACAAATGGAACCAGGGTAACTAAACAGGTTTCAATTCACCCCTTGGGTAATTTCAATGCAAGTCAGTGGGTAGGCACTCTTAGTTCAGAACCAAATGCTCTGTTTTGATATTTTGACAGTAAAAATTGCCTTTAAGTCATATTAGAATAGGACACTCTTAATCCAAAATTAGAGTATCCACCACACACAGACTCCCCCTGAAATAACCAAAGATGTGAATCGAAGCCAATGTGGTTATTTCAGATCCAGTTTGTGTGAGGCAATTGAGCCCACAAATACAAGGAAGGGACAGGAAGAGTGGATTTTCCGTTTCAGACACTTCTGTAATATCTAAAGGTTCTCCTATCCACATGCTCTGAATGTGGCACTATCTGTAGCTAAATTGTCTTCTTCCCATGGGATTTCCACATGCACAGATTTATTTTGATGCTGTGTTTTCCTCAGAAGAAGCTTTAGAGTCTCATTTTGTTGTATTTGAATCTAATTTACATTAATTTTGTTCTGACACAAGCTTGGTAGAAGACTCTATTAAAGAATTAGGAGTAAAAGAAAACATCTGAATTGCATGAAGGCACTTGTCAGAGCCTTGATATAAAGGACTGTGCTCCACTTCATTGTCAAAGGGAGATAATTGAAAATAGCATCAAGTCATGCCATTTCTGAGCTTCAGGACTGTGAGAAAGTTCAGAAGGGGGTGATTTTTGTAGCAAACTATCTTAATTGTTGGAAAAACTGATCAGAAATTTTATCCACCTTTAGAGATGGTAAAAGCTTGTAGAATGCCATACAAACCCACTCGACAAATTGATATTTCAGACCCTTCCTGTCTCTGCAGTCCTCTTACATTTCTTGCTGTGTAGAAGGACAGGATTTGGTGGCATGAGGATAATTTGACATATTTAGGTTAAAAAAATCATATATTTCCTGATGTAGCCAGAACAACTCATCAGAGGCCAAAGAAATGAAGATCAGAATGCATTTCCTTACATACATTTGCTTCTCCTTTACTTTCTGCTAACTGATAATTGCTCATTGATGGAAATAAATTTTTAAATATTTTACTAAATCATTTTATTTGTCTGATTTCATAAAGGAGGGTGTGAGTGAGGAGCCTCTGCATGGTTAAGAAGATGGTCTAATCCGCTCTACCCTCCTGTAATCTGAATAGTGAACAGTGACTGAGATAGACTCCAACTTTAAGGCCAGAAGGGACCATCATGATCATCTAGTCTGACCTCCTATCATAGAATAGAATCATAGAATATCAGGGTTGGAAGGGACCTCAGGAGGTCATCTAGTCCAACCCGCTGCTCAAAGCAGGACCAATCCCCAATTAAATCATCCCAGCCAGGGCTTTGTCAAGCCTGACCTTAAAAACTTCTAAGGAAGGAGATTCTACCACCTCCCTAGGTAACCCATTCCAGTGTTTCACCACCCTCTTAGTGAAAAAGTTTTTCCTAATATCCAACCTAAACCTCCCCCACTGCAACTTGAGACCATTACTCCTTGTCCTGCCACTGAGAATAGTCTAGAACCATCCTCTTTGGAACCACCTCTCAGGTTGTTGAAAGCAGCTATCAAATCCTCCCTCATCCTTCTCTTCTGCAGACTAAACAATCCCAGTTCCCTCAGCCTCTCCTCATAAGTCATGTGTTCCAGACCCCTAATCATTTTTGTTGCCCTTCGCTGGACTCTCTCCAATTTTTCCACATCCTTTTTGTAGTGTGGGGCCCAAAACTGGACACAGTACTCCAGATGAGGCCTCACCAATGTCAAATAGAGGGGAACGATCACGTCCCTCGATCTGCTGGCTATGCCCCAGCTTATACATCCCAAAATACCATTGGCCTTCTTGGCAACAAGGGCACACTGTTGACTCATATCCAGCTTCTTGTCCACTATAACCCCTAGGTCCTTTTCCGCAGAACTGCTGCCTAGCCATTCGGTCCCTAGTCTGTAGCGGTGCATTGGATTCTTCCATCCTAAGTGCAGGACCCTGCACTTATCCTTGTTGAACCTCATCAGATTTCTTTTGGCCCAATCCTCCAATTTGTCTAGGGCCCTCTGTATCCTATCCCTACCTGCCACCGTATCTACCACTCCTCCTAGTTTAGTATCATCTGCAAATTTGCTGAGAGTGCAATCCACACCATCCTCCAGATCATTTATGAAGATATTGAACAAAACCGGCCCCACGACTGACCCTTAGGGCACTCCACTTGATACCAGCTGCCATCTAGACATGGAGCCATTGATCACTACCCGTTGATCCTGACAATCTAGCCAACTTTCTACTCACCTTATAGTGCATTCATCCAGCCCCTACTTCTTTAACTTGCTGACAAGAATACTGTGGGAGACCGTGTCAAAAGCTTTGCTAAAGTCAAGAAACAATACATCCACTGCTTTCCCTTCATCCACAGAACCAGTAATCTCATCATAGAAGGCGATTAGATTAGTCAGGCATGACCTTCCCTTGGTGAATCCATGCTGACTGTTCCTGATCACTTTCCTCTCATGTAAGTGCTTCAGGATTGATTCCTTGAGGACCTGCTCCATGATTTTTCCGGGGACTGAGGTGAGGCTGACTGGCCTGTAGTTCCCAGGATCCTCCTCCTTCCCCTTTTTAATTGCAGGCCACAGAACCTTACCCACCCACTCCTATACTAGATCCCTAATGTCTGGCTGAGTTACTGAAGTCCGCAAATCATGGTTTAAAGACTTCAAGTTACAGCAAGTTTCAGAGTAGCACCCGTGTTAGTCTGTATCCATAAAAAGAAAAGGAGTACTTGTGGCACCTTAGAGACTAATAAATTTAGTAGAGCATAAGCTTTTGTGAACTAGAGCTCACTTCATTGGATGCATACAGTGGAAAATATAGCGGGGAGATTTTACATACAGAGAGAACATGTAACAATGTGTGTTACCATACACACTGTAACGAGTGATCATGAAAGGTGAGCTATTACCAGCTGGAGAGCAGAAGGTAGGAGGGGGACCTTTTGTAGTGATGATCAAGGTGGGCCATTTCCAGCGATTGACAAGAACAGTAGGAGGGGAAATAAACAAGGGGAAATAGTTTTACTTTGTGTAATGACCCATCCACTCCCAGTCTTTATTCAAGCCTAAGTTAATTGTATCCAGTTTGCAAATTAATTCCAATTCAGCAGTCTCTCATTGGAGTCTGTTTTTGAAGGGTTTTTTTTTTTTTTGAAGAATTGTCACTTTTAGGTCTGTAATCGAGTGACCAAAGAGATTGAAGTATTCTCCGACTGGTTTTTGAATGTTATAATTCTTGACGTCTGATTTGTGTCCATTTATTCTTTTACGTAGAGACTGTCCAGTTTGGCCAATATACATGGCAGAGGGGCATTGCTGGCACATGATGGCATATATCCCATTGGTAGATGCGCAGGTGAACGAGCCTGTCAAGGTTCCTCCCCCACCCTGAACTCTAGGGTACAGATGTAGGGACCTGCATGAAAACCTCCTAAGCTTACTTTCACCAGCTTAGGTTAAAACTTCCCCAAGGTACAAATTAATTTTATCCTTTGACCCTGGATCTCCACTGCCACCACCAAACTCTAACTGGGTTTACTGGGAAACATAGTTTGGACACATCTTTCCCCCCAAAATTCTCCCAACCCTTGCACCCCACTTCCTGGGGGAGGTTTGGTAAAAATCCTCACCAATTTGCATAGGTGACCACAGACCCAAACCCTTGGATCTGAGAACAATGAAAAAAATTCAGTTTTCTTACAAGAAGACTTTTAATAGAAGTAAAGGAATCACCTCTGTAAAATCAGGATGGTAGATACCTTACAGGGTAATTAGATTCAAAACGTAGAGAATCCCTCTAGGCAAAACCTTAAGTTACAAAAAAGACACACAGACAGGAATAATCATTCTATTCAGCACAGTTCCTTTCTCAGCCATTTAAAGAAATCATAATCTAACACATACCTAGCTAGATTACTTACTAAAAGTTCTAAGACTCCATTCCTGTTCTATCCCCGGCAAAAGCAGCATACAGACAGACACAGACCCTTTGTTTCTCTCCCTCCTCCCAGCTTTTGAAAGTATCTTGTCTCCCCATTGGTCATTTTGGTCAGGTGCCAGTGAGGTTACCTTTAGCTTCTTAACCCTTTACAGGTGAAAGGATTTTTCCTCTGGCCAGGAGGGATTTTAAAGGGGTTTATCCTTCCCTTTATATTTATGACAGAGCCTCTGATAGTGTGGCTGATGTGATTAGGCCCTATGATGGTGTCCCCTGAATAGATATGTGGACAGAGTTGGCAACGGACTTTGTTTCAAGGATAGGTTCCTGGGTTAGTGTTTTTGTTGTGTGGTGTGTGGCTGCTGGTGAGTATTTGCTTCAGGTTGGGGGGCTGTCTGTAGGCAAGGACTGGCCTGTCTCCCAAGATCTGTGAGAGTGATGGGTCGTCCTTCAAGATAGGTTGTAGTTCCTTGATGATGCATTGGAGAGGTTTTAGTTGGGGGCTGAAGGTGATGGCTAGTGGCGTTCTGTTATTTTCTTTGTTGGGCCTGTCCTGTAGTAGGTAACTTCTGGGTACTCTTCTGGCTCTGTCAATCTGTTTCTTCACTTCAGCATTGTATTGTAAGTTACAGCAAATCCACCATTGACACTAGTTTAAACCTGCAAGTGACCCCTGCATCATGCCACAGAGGAAGGTGAAAAATCCCCAGGGTCTCTGCCAATCTGACCTGGGGGGGAAATTCCCGACCCCAAATATGGCAATCAGTTAGACCCTGAGAATGTGGCTAATTCTCTTTTAAAAAATAAGTTTCAAGAGCAGACAGCATTTACGTGATTCTACCAGTAAACATCTTGTTGTTCTTTTTAATTGCCCCACGAGATGGGTGCATATACACACACACAACACTGGGAACAGAGCAGTTAAGTGACATACCTAAGGTCATGCAGAGCCTATGGCCATGCCCGGAATTGCATCGAGATCTGTTGAGTCTCAGTCCAGGTCTTAACTTTATGAGCATCCATAGTCCCTTACGTCTCTTTTCATTTCACCACTACTCAGTCCTGGATGATTAAAACAGGAAAAGAGGAACCCCAAAGGTTAGGAACTCATAGCAGGGAGCCCTTCCTTTCCCAGGAGAGGACTGATCTCATGATGATTGAGGCAACAAGTGGGTGTGGAAGAAAGGCAAAAGCTACCTGTAAAATTGATGAGACTGGTAGCACGCTCCTTCATGAGAACACCTTGGCCCACTTTTCTCTGTGCTTCAGCACTTTTTGGGGAGCTTCTGAGCCTTCCTTGGTCAGAGGAACTTTGCTGAATGCAGTTGTTTAGCACAAGACAATTACTTCCTGTGGGCAGGTCAGATTAATGTCAGTACCTCCCACTGAATGAAATGGCATCAGCAGGAGCTCCCCCTCCTCCCCCTTGCAAAGCAGCTCACCAGAGAGTAAAAAGAAAAGGAGTACTTGTGGCACCTTAGAGACTAACCAATTTATCTGAGCATAAGCTTTCGTGAGTTACAGCTCACTTCATTGGATGCATACTGTGGAAAGTGTAGAAGATCTTTTTATACACACAAAGCATGAAAAAATACCTCCCCCCACCCCACCACCCATGCTTATACATGCTTTGTGTGTATAAAAAGATCTTCTACACTTTCCACAGTATGCATCCGATGAAGTGAGCTGTAACTCACGAAAGCTTATGCTCAAATAAATTGGTTAGTCTCTAAGGTGCCACAAGTCCTCCTTTTCTTTTTGCGAATACAGACTAACACGGCTGCTACTCTGAAACCTGTCACCAGAGAGTGGGAAGGAAGCTGGCCCAAGGAGGGGTCACTGCCCCTGCCGCCCCCATGCAGTGTTGCCCATCAGCCCCAGGGTAAAGGCGGGAGCACCTGCCCCATCTCTGGCCCCTGCTCTGCCATGCCAGGAGCCCCTCTGCTGTCTCAGGTCTATGGCCCCTCCCCCACTCCAACTGTGTTACGGTCCATCTCCTGCAGCTAGAGAATGCCAAAGAGCAAGCAAGGGGATAACATGATTTTGCTGTTTGCATAATCCCCTCCCCCTTCCCTGCCCTTCCCCTCCGAAGCTCGGGCGAGGGAGCAGCTGCAAATGAATGAGCTCCACTCCCATGGCTGGTGAATCCCATGACTGGGACCGGTCCCTGCTCCTGCCTGACAGCGCCTTTGGAGCAGAATGACTTTCTGGGACCCTCAGCTGCAGCGGCTCAGAGCGTTGTCTTGGTGCCAGAGCAAGTGGGGAAGGGCAACTGCTGGTGTAGGCACAACCACTGGGGATGGGAGATGAGGGGACATGTCTTCCATAGCTACTTAATGTCCCGTTGCCGGACCCAACAGTGCTGTCTCCGGGCTCTTACATTGTCACTCCTAGTGCCACACAGCTGTGCTTTTGTGGTGTAGAGTGACCAGATGTCCTGATTTTATAGGGACAGTTCCAATTTTTGGGTCTTTTTCGTATATAGGCTCCTATTACCCCCCACCCCTTGTCCCAGTTTTTCACACTTGCTATCTGGTCACCCTAATGTGGTGTGACCTCAGGAGGCGGGCTCCAGTTGGCACACAGCAGGTTGGCAGATCTGGCTGATCAGGAAAGCCAGTGTCCTACATTCCTGTAGATCTCCTGGCTTGGGCAGGGTGAGCAGCGAACTGCAAGTGCTGATCAAAAAACCCATTTACCTCACATAATATTTCAAACCACCAAAAACTTTGAAATGTTTTGATTTTTTTGTGGGAAATATTCGAAAGAAATGAAAATGTCCTCTCACTTTTCCTCACTTCTAACAGTTGGGGAAAAAAGCTTTCAGACGGTCTCAGAAAGTGGGGGGGAAACACTCACTTTTTAAAACATTTTTTTTCAACTGTTTTTAAAAGTGGCAAAAGTAGCTCTTTCTTTCCCCTGTTTAAAACATTTTTCACACTTTCCAGTTAAGAAAAAGTAAAGTGTGAGCAAATGTTTTTATCCACCACTTTCTCAGATTCCCCCCCCCCCGACTTTTTTAAGTGGGGGGAAAAAAGACAAAAAGGGGGAGAGATTTTTAACCTTTCCTCCCTGTTTTCCAATGGATAAACCAATATTTCTTGGTTTCTGAAACGAAACCACAACAAAAAATGCAACTGGAAATTAAACAAAAATGTCAGTTTGGTTTAGTTTCAAAATTTTACACAGAAAATTGACATTGAAAATATTTTCCTGCAGGAAAAAAAACATTTTTGACAATCTCATTTGTCAGAATGAAACCTTTTTGGTTTAAACATTTTGACCAGCTGCACAAACAGAAGTATTGCCTGATGCTGCCAACGCAATAGCAGCAGGATCAATTCAACCCGCAATGCCCCTCTCCAGTACTCACCTCCTCCTGTCTCTGCTCCCCATGCAATGCCTGCTGCTGATATTCAAGTCCAATGCTGCCACCCCTCTCTCCACACCTGTGCTGTCAGCAAGGGCCATGTGCGCCTACTCGTCACCACAGCTGGTTGGAAGCAGAATTTCCATTCCATGTGAAATTCCAGCTCTTGAAAATTTGTTTTAGGTCCGAATCGGCACAAAAAGTCAAAATGTCAAAAGTTCTTCCAGTACAGAAATTCCAAAAAATATCAATTCAGAAAGGTCAAATCGTTTCATTTCGACAATGTCAACAAATTATTATATCATTCAATATTAAGTATAGTACATCTACATAGAACATTTAAATACATATTTTAAAATAATATACACATTGGAATGAAATGAATTGAAACAACCAAGTCACAATGAAACTGTTTTTACCTTACTGAAATGTGACGAGAAAGTCAAAACCAGTTTGTTTCAAATTTTCCCATCTAAAAATATGTTGAAATTGATTCAGTCGCGTGGAAAGTTTGGTTAATGTTTTGGTCAGCTCCACTTCTTGCAGAGTGACACATGGGGCTGGTGCTACGGTCACAGGTCTGGCCTGCAGGCCTGTCCAGATGTAACCCGCACACGTCCTGGGTGTGGTGTTCTGTCCCATCTAGTGGCACCGAGACCCATAGGCACCAACTTCATGGGTGCTCCAGGGCTGGAGCACTCATGGGGAAAAATTAGCGGGTGCTCTACACCCACTGGCAGCCAAGCTCCTCCCTCCTCACCTCTTTCTCCACCCACAAGCGTGCCACATCCCTGCTCCTCCCCCTCCCTCCCAGTGCTTCCCACCCCACCCCGCACCGCCACCATCTAACAGCTGTTTGGCGGTACTTAGGACTTTCCAGGAGGGAGAAGGAGGAGTGGGGACATGGCACACTCAAGGGAGGAGGCGGAGAAGAGGTGGGGCAGGGGCAGAGACTTGGGGGAAGGGGTGGAGTGGGGGCAGGGTGAGAAAGGGGCAGAAAGAGGCGGTGCAGGGGCGGGGCCAGGCGCAGGGAGGGTCGAGCATCCACCGGGCAGAGGGGAAATAAGCACCTATGCCGAGACCACTTAGAGAGAGCAATTAATGAGTCTGCTCTATAGCCTTAGGCCTGGTCTATTAGGTCTTAGGCGGTTATTTCGGAATTAGCCAAGTTACCTCGAAATAAAACTGGTTCCGTCCACACGACCAAACCAGTTTTTTCGATTTAAAGGGCTCTTTACACCAATTTCTGTACTCCACCTCGGTAAGTGGAGTAGCGCTAAAATCGAGATCACAGTTACAGGTACTGTGGACGCAACTCAACAATATTGGCTTCCGGGAGCTATCCTAGAATGCTCCCTTGTGACCACTCTGGACAACACTCTGAGCTCCGATGCACTAGCCAGGTAGGTAGTAAAAGCCCCGGGAACTTTTGAATTTCCTGTTTGGTCACCACCATCACAGGTGGCCATCAGCACTGTCCACCATCACAGGTGACTATGCAGTCCCAGGTTTGCAGACGAGCTCCAGCATGGTCTGAACGGGATCTCATTGCATGTTGGGGAGATGAATCTGTTATGGCAGAACTACATTCCAAAAAAAGTGACGCAAATACATATGCTAAAGTCTCCAGGGTCATGACGGAAAGAGGCTACTCCAGGGGCACAGAACAGTGTTGTACAAAAATCAAGGAGCTCAGGCAAGCATACCAAAAAGCCAGGGAGGTGAACGGGCACTCTGGGTCACAGCCCCATACATGCCGCTTCTACCATGAGCTGCATGCAATTATGGGGGGTGATGACACCACTACCCCACCAATGTCCGTAGACACCTGCAAGGGGGGAGTAGCATGGGGCGAGGAGGATGAGTTTTTGGAGGACGAAGAGGAGGAGGCGGAGGAAGACAGTGCACAGGCGGCAAGTGGGGAATCTGTTTTCCCCCCTAGCCAGGAACTATTCTTAACGCTGGAGCCAATAGCCTCCCCCTATTCCCAAAACATACTCCCGGACCATGACACTGGAGAAGGCACTTCTGGTGAGTGAGAGCTTGATCGGAGCCATGCGGTGGGGGGAAACCCAGCCACGCTGGGCTGTTCGTGTTTAGTTTAAAGGGCTCATCCCTGCTCAGAACCTCATCGGAGCCCCATGGTGTGTGTGGGGTGGAGGGGAGGGAGGTGTTGTGTGAAGCGATCATCCCAGAGAGCCCGCAGGCTGCCTGCAAGCTGAATTCTGTTGGCCAGCTGCAGTGGTGGCTTACTCACACCAGAGCGGCAGGCACTTCAGTATGAGAGGCAAAATGAGACCTTGTACAGAAAGAACATGTGCTGTGTACTATGAATTGCCTGTTTCACTGAGAAACAGTGTCCCCTTTGTTCTCTAAAATGTATCTTTTAAAATACTACCCTCCCTTTTTCTCCTCCGCAGGTGCAAATGTTTCAATGCAGCCCCTATCTACTCCATCCCAGAGACTGGTCCAGATTAGAAGGCGGAAAAAACAAACTTGGGATGACATGTTCACCGAGCTCATGCAGTCCTCCCGCACTGATAGGGCATAGCTGAATGCATGGAAGCAAACAATTGTGGAGTCGCATAAAGCATTACATGAATATGAAGAGAGGAGGGACATTCGCAATGAGAGCAGGCAGGATGCTATGGTCAAGCTCATGGGGGAGCAAACTGACATGCTCCACTGTATGGTGGATCTAATGCAGGAAAGGCAGCAAGACTGCAGCTGCAGCCGCTGAATAACCACCCTCCCTCCTCCCCAAGTTCCACAGCCTCCTTACCCAGGTGCCCAAGAACACGGTGGGAGGCTACGGGGACCCATACAGTCAACCCCAGAGGATTGCACAAGCAGCAGAAAAATGGCATATCCTAAATTTTGATTTGGCTTCTGGACTTGTCCTTCCCTCCTCCTCCTCCTCCTCCTCCTCCCTAACCCAATACCCCCCTCCCCCATCTAGTTTCTGATTTCTCTCAATGTTTTGTGCAACAAATAATAAAGAACATTTTTTAAACAATTGTGACTTTATTTCCTTTAATATATATAGAGGGGGCGGGTAACTTTAAGAGAAACAAACACAACTCTCACACCATACCCTGGCCAGTCATGAAACTGGCTTTCAAAGCTTCTCTGATGTGCAGCGCACCCTGCTGCGCTCTTCTAATCGCCCTGTTGTCTGGCTGTGCGAAACTGGCCACCAGGCGAGTTGCCTCAACCTCCCACCCCACCATAAACGTCTCCCCCTTACTCTCACAGATATTGTGGAGCACACAACAAGCAGCAATTACAATTGGAATATTGGCTGTGCAGAGATCTAACCGAGTCAGTAAACTGCACCAGCGCGCTTTCAAACATCCAAACGCACATTCTGCCACCATTCTGCACTTGCTCAGCCTATAGTTGAACTGCTCCTTACTACTGTCTAGGGTGCCTGTACGGCTTCATGAACCATGGCATTAAGGGGTAGGCTGAGTCCCCGAGGATAACTATAGGCATTTCAACATCCCCAACAGTAATTTTCTGGTCTGGGAAGTAAGTTCCTTCCTGCAGCTGTTCAAACAGACTAGAGTTCCTGAAGATGCAGGCGTCATGCACCTTTCCCGGCCATCCCACGTTGATGTTGGTGAAACGTCCCTTGTGATCCACCAATGCTTGCAGCACCATGGAAAAGTACCCCTTGCGGTTTATGTACTGGCCGCCCCAGTGTTCCGGGGCCAAGATAGGGATATGCGTTCCGTCTATTGCCCCGCTGCAGTTAGGGAACCCCAGCGCATTAAAGCCATCCACAATGGTCTGCACATTTCCCAAAGTCACTACCCTTGATAGCAGCTGGTCAATGATTGCACTGGCTACTTGCATCACAGCAGCCCCCACAGTAGATTTCCCCACTCCAAACTGATTCCCAACTGACCGGTAGCTGTCGGGCATTGCAAGCTTCCACAGGGCTATGGCCACTCGCTTCTCAACTGTGAGGGCTGCTCTCATTTTGGTGTCTTTGTGCTTCAGGGCAGGGGACAGCAAGTCACAAAGTTCCATGAAAGTGGCCCTACTCATATGAAAGTTTCTCAGCCACTGGGAATCATCCCATACTTGCAACACTATGTGGTCCCACCAGTCTGTGCTTGTTTTCCGGGCCCAGAATCAGCGTTCCATGGCATGAACCTGGCCCAACAGCACCATGATCTCCCAATCGCCACATGCCGTGCCATCTGTGTCCATGTCCTCATCACTATAGTAATCGCGCTGTCGTCGCTTCCTCACCTGGGTTTGCAGGTACTGCACATACTGCTGGATAATGCGCGAGGTATTTACAATGGTCAAAACTGCAGCGGAGATCTGATCAGGCTCCATGGCTATGGTGCCTGCATGGGTAATCCTGGGAAAAGGGCACGAAAGGTAGGAGAGCAGAGTGGCAGCGGAAGCTGTGCTGTTTGGTTCACGGTAGCCGAACAATGGCTGAAAATGGCTGTCTTCTGTGGCTTTCACGGAGGTGGGAGCCCAGGACAGACAACATGGAGAAGCTTGGAAGCATGGCAATAGCGGGAGAGCAGAGTTGGCGGCAGAAGCTGTGCTGCTCAGTTCATGATGGCCGAGCAAAGTTGAGTTGGAGAGGTGAATTCATAGTAGCAGGAGAGCAGCAGTGCACCATCTGCTGAAAGCAGTATGGCGTCTGCACGCCAAAAAGGCACGAAATGATTGTCTGCCGTAGCTTTCTGATGACACGCACCCAGAAACACCCGCGAGAATATTTTTGCCCCATCATGCACTGGCAGCTTAACCCAGAATTCCAATGGGCGGCGGGGACTGCAGGAACTGTGGGATAGCTACCCATGGTGCACCGCTCCAACATTCGATGCTAGCCTTGGTACTGTGGATGCAATCTGCCAAATTCATGCACTTTAGCGGGGACACAGAAGACCGAATGTATAAAATAGCTTTCAAAAATTTGAATAGAATAATTTCAAAATAATTTCGCACTATAGACATACCCTGAGCTAACAGGCAGTTGGCTTTTAGCTCATGTTGTAGAGGCTCATATACTAAGCTCTAGAGGTCCCTGGTTCAATCCTGCCCTCTGATGACCAGGGTCTGTCAGTGTTACACAGACAGAACCTGCTGCCTTTGAGCTCTGCCCCTCTTTACTCATCAACCTTAGCATATGCTGCGAAGAGTGGGCCCGTGGCATCTCTAAGCTGCTCCTGCCCATTCAGGGTAGCAGAGCATTCTGCCATGCCACTGCCCCTCTGGGACTCCACACAGCTCATCTGGGGGCAAATCTGTCAGCCTCAGCACATGCTATGGCCTGCCCCTGCTGTGACCTCTCCATGGACTGGCACCCGCCCCACACTGAGCTCCTGCCCAGCAGAGTCGTTGCCTGTGGAGCTGTGCCACCCCCTCAGCTCTGCTGTCCCACCTGATCTGTACCCTCCAAGACACCTGGATGTCCCCGAGGCTCCTTGGCCCTCCCAGACACACTCTTCCCCACACATCCCCCTCCAGCTGTTTTCTTTCTCTCTCTGTTACTTGCCAGCCAACCCCAAATTACCCCAGTCCCTGCCCAACCCCTGTAAGACTTGGCTCTGCTGCTCTGGCAATACACAGACACCCTGAGAGACTAACTAACTGCGTTTCCTTCGCTGATCCCTTTAGCCGCCGCAAATCTGCACAGAGCAGCACACTCGCTAAGGTTTCTCATTGATTTTTCAGGGGCCCGTGCAGTCCTTGTCCTGCCTGGAGTGCTGTAAGGACAAATGAATGGAGCTCTCCATTAACAACTCCCCAAGGATATATTTTTTTACCAACCTCTGCCTTGCATCTTTAGTACCCTGAGAGCTTCATGTTTTACATGATGGCCTGTTAGGCTCGGAGTAATTAACCCAGAAATAGGCCTTTGCAGCATGTCTTATTGCTGTAGCTTTATCCAGCTCTCCAGATGAATTGTTTGCTTCGTAGGAACCGGTGATCCTTTGGAGATCCATACCAGTCCATATTCCCCATACCAGTCCATATTCCAGTAGTTCCTACTTACCATTACCATTGTATGTGAGAATCTCAGGGATTTGTCCTCCGAACTCCGCTGTGCAGCAGGGCAAGGCTGTTGTCCCCATTTTACAGATGGGGAAATTGAGGCCCGGAGAGGCTAAGTGACCTGCCGAGGTCACCCAGGAAATCATGGATGAAGAACAGCTGTATGAAGATGGACCTGAGTAAAACAGAGCTAATGCTGGGAGGCCGAGGAAAGCGTTCTGAGGGGTTTGCAACTGTGATGCTGTCTCCTGTGATTCACACCCACAACTGATCAGTTCAGTCTGTACTTAGGAGCATTCTTGGATTCCTTGCTGGGCTCTCTTATTGCAATGGCCCTGGGTGAGGCTTTCTGCCATCTCCACTGGGCGAGAACGGTCCATCTGGCAGATGCAGACCTGGCCTCAGCTATTCATGTCTCCGGCAGCTCTCGGTTGGGCTAGCCAGGCAACATACCTGGGCATGAAACCTTCAGCACTTAGGACACTCCAACAGTTCCGAATGCTGCAGTGAGTCTCCTCAGAAACCCAAGCTACTGTGAGCTCATCACACCAGTCCTCTGCTCCCTACACTGGCTTCCCATCGAATATAGAATCAAGTTCAAGGTCTCAGTCCTTATCTGCCAAGCGCTCCCCGGGTCCAGGATACATACAAACACATGCAAAGGTCCAAGACAAAGACCATGGTTGAGCTTCACTCCTTTGGCACAACGGAACTCTTTACAATAAGAGTAAAGCTCATCTGTGCAGAAGAGAGATCCTCCGTCAGGGGTGGTCTGAGACAGTGAAATAACCCTCCCACCCCGCCAGAACTAAAGATCAGTGCAAACCTCACCACCTTCTGCTTCAAGTGCAAGGTGCACGTCTTTAACCTTGTCTTCTCCAAGATAAACACAGAGCAACAGGCACAACAAACCCTGCCAAACCACGACATCCCACTCCACACGCTTCTCCCTCTGGGAAGAGGATGACCAAGCAAACGACATGTAACAGATGTACAGTCACATTGCTTAGTGCACGACTGCAAGGTGCTCAACTGCTACTGTGTTGACCTACCTAGAACCAAGTGCAGTGTAAAAACCTACCTAGAACCAGGTGTGTAGCAGAGCAGGGAAATGAATGCAGCTCTCACTGGTCCCAGAATAACACCCAAACCCCTGAACTGCCCTTTTGCTTCTGGTCTTGCATGTCACACAAGGAGGGAGTTTCCTGTATACAGAGTCCCAGGGCACACCCAGGAGTTGCCCAGCCATGTGTTCAATGACTCCAGCACTTAGCCCTGTTCTGGTAACTGCCCACCTGTGTTCTCTATGACCCTCCAGCTGTGCAGATAAGCCTTAGCCCTGCCTGCTTGCTCCAGCAGTGTGAGATTCCTGTGCGTGTGTGTGGAGACATATTGCCCTGGTATAAGGGTGATGTTCTTCAGGAGAAGGCATGGCTCTCTGTTGGAATCATGGGGCTATCAGTGAAATCTGGGGCTGTGGTTTAAGTAGACATGGGCCACATTAATCAGGCCAAATCCTCCAGTGGTGTCTGGAAGGCCTGGGAGGCTCAGAGCCGTGGCTTCGGGTCGACACAGCTCTAGCTTATTTAATGCCTGAGTAAAAATTCGCTATGTCTCAAAATGCTGCCCAGCTCCATTGAGCCCAGTTTTCTGGGAAAGCCTTGGTACCCCGTCCTGCTGCACCGCTCTCTGTAACAGCCCTGCCATGCCAGCATCACTGTGCCAGTGCGATCTCTGCTGCCCACATGTATATGCCAGCAATGCTGCCCCAGCACTGCCAAATGTTTTGTCCCAGCTCTGCCGCCCCGTGTGCCTATGCCAGTTCCACCATCACTCCTGCCTTCCAGCACCGAGCTGCCAGCCTCCAGACTCGAGTGCACAGCGAGGGCAGGAGCAAATATATTCCTTTAACTGGGGCGTCTCAATCGTAGGGAGGCATCACAGAAAAATGTGATTAGAGAGTGTGCTCTGTACCCAGCCTGTGTATAGGGAAGGGGGTTAGGGAAGGGCAGAGCCACGAGGTGGGGATAAGGTGGGAATAGGGAGCCGTGTTGAATGGGGCAGGGTGAGAGAGGTGTGATGAAGGTGCTTTTCTGTGGGACCAGACTTGTGAAGACAGCATTGTTGGATGGTGGGGGTCATCTAATGACCAGGGACACAGCAGGACACAGGAGGAGATCTCTGGGAGCCTGTCTCCCTGTCGATGAAGATGAGGCTATCGCTCATTGGAAATGCTGGACAACCTCCCATCACCACAATAGGCAGCCAGGTGCTAGCATTTGCGGTAACGACTCTCCCTCTGATGGCCATAGCTCCTAGTGGGGGCTTCCCCTCTGCACTGCTGCTGGGTTCTCTGGCTTGGCAGTTGGTCTTTCTGCTCCTGCGGCTGATTGCTGAGAGGGTGCAATATAGGCTCTCCTATATTGCACTCTCCGAGTCATAGAATCATAGAATATCAGGGTTGGAAGGGACCTCAGGAGGTCATCTAGTTCAACACCCTGCTCAAAGCAGAACCAATCCCCAACTAAATCATCCCAGCTAGGTCTTTGTCAAGCCTGACCTTAAAAACCTCTAAGGAAGGAGATTCCACCCCGTCCATAGGTAACCCATTCCAGTGCTTCATCACCCTCCTAGAGAAAACTTTTTTCCTAATATCCAACCTAAACCTCCCCCACTGCAACTTGAGACCATTACTCCTCGTTCTGTCATCTGCTACCACTGAGAACAGTCTAGGTCCATCCTCTTTCGAACCCCCTTTCACGTGGTTGAAAGCAGCTATCAAATTCCCCCTCATTCTTCTCTTCTGCAGACTAAACAATCCCAGTTCCCTCAGCCTCTCCTCATAAGTCATGTGTTCCAGTCCCCTAATCATTTTTGTTGCCCCCCTCTGGACATTTTCCTATTTTTGCACATCCTTCTTGTAGTGTGGGGCCCAAAACTGGACACCGTACTCCAGATGAGGCCTCACCAATGTTGAATAGAGGGGAACGATCACGTCCCTCAGTATGCTGGCAATGCTCCTACTTATACAGCCCAAAATGCTGTTCGCCTTCTTGGCAACAAGGGCACACTGTTGACTCATATCCAGCTTCTTGTCCACCATAACCCCTAGGTCCTTTTCTGCAGAACTGCTGCCTAGCTACTCGGTCCCTAGTCTGTAGCGGTGCATGGGATTCTTCTGTCCTAAGTACAGGACTCTGCACATGTCCTTGTTGAACTTCATCAGATTCCTTTTGGCCCAAACCTCTAATTTGTCTAGGTTCCTCTGTATCCTATCCCTACTCTCCAGCATATCTACCACTCCTCCCAGTTTAGTGTCATCTGCAAACTTGCTGAGGATACAATCCATGCCACCTTCCAGATCATTAATGAGTCCAATGTCCTATCTCATGGCATGAGCAGGGGGCCGTGGGATCCCGCTGAAGCTGTGAGAGCTGGCTCTCCCACTCCCTGAGCAATCCCTGTTCCATGGCCATGCCAACGGTGTAAGGCCAGAGGCAACCCCAGAGCCTTTAGCTGTCCTGTGAGCATGGAGCTTAGCTGGCATGTGCTACAGGGCAATGGGGGATAGCACTATGTTCCTGAGGATAGGAGAGACCCTGGAAGGGGTCCCCAAGGCACACAGGTATGCATAGCTTCACGTATGGGCTGGACTATCCTGCCACAGCTGCAATCCTTGCACTCTGCTCCCTGGAATGCTAGCCATGCCAAAAGCAATGGGGAGCAAGTCAAGCCAAGCCAAGCCATTGTCTGGCCCCACACTGGCCAGCTACAAAGAGGAGTGCAAGCTAATTCCTGCTAATGGGTGGTGGAGTGGGTGATGGAGAGCGGCAGTGAGTGCTGTCTCTATGCATGCCTGCCAGTGCTCCATTGGCCAGCCCCATCATAAGGCAGGAACTAACTGCATCCAAATAACAAATTCCTGGAATCTCTGTCTCAAAACCTGGGGCCACTGCCTCAAGGGAGTGCTCAAAGTCACATGCCAATAGCTTCCTTCAGCCCAAAGCATCCCTCTCCTGGGGCTGCTCCAGACTCCTACCACAGGCAGGCATACAGCCCAAAAGGGAGTGGCAAATGCTGTGGGGTCCGGCCCGCAGGGCGTGTCTTAGAGCCCAAGCGCTGGGCTAAGGGCAAGTGTGTATATTTTACACACACAGAAACTATGTTAAAGGGATGTTATTAAAGTTGCAAAGCCAAGCCCTTAGTGCCATGAGTGGAAACATTTGTCTTTGATCGCTCAGTGCTTCATTTCCCCATCTGTAAAATGGGGATCACAGCACCCCTCACTCGCACAGGGGTTGAGAAGATACATTCATTAGTATGTGTGAAGCGCTTGGAGACAGCAGGGCTGAGCTGCATAGGAAATCAATAGTTCTGTTTTCAGAGCAGGATTTGAATAGTGGCAGTAAATAAGGCCTAGGGCCACACGTTGAACAATGAGGAGAAAAAAAATATTGAATAGCTGTTCAGTAAGTGAGCACTGTCCATCCTGTGCACTGGAAAAATAAGTATGTGACCATATAATTAAAGACTGCTTTGTAATGCCTACACCCAGGAGGGCTGACTTAAAGTGTCCCAGGCAACCTTAATTCTGGCATTTCCTAATTTCTGAGCCCTTCACTTTGCAACCTTAACAATGTCCATTTAACATATTTTTGTGTGTAATTTTCTAGCTTTTGAAACAGCAAATTGGAAAAAAAAATACAAATTGAATATTTAGACTGGCAAGGTGCATCAGCAGAGCGGGAACCTTTAGCTCCACTACATAGACCCCTGCCACTTGAACTAATGGAGTATCTGATAACAGTAGTAGCTTGTCATCCTCTGTGTGAGCCGGCACTAGAGGAAGTGGGTCTCACAGATACTGATAGACAGCAGAGGAATGGTGAGACTCAGGAGTTGTGGGTTCCATTCCAGGCCGTGGAGTTGAGTGTGCATGGACTGTTCTTCCCATCCTCCCCAAGTGCGACCCCTTCAGCCTCCTCCCCTGCAGCCTGTCCCCATCCCAGTCCTGAGACTTCCCCACTCCTGAATCCTCATGCCAGCCCCATCATCCTCACCTAGCCAGTCCTAGGCTCCACTCCTCAGTCTCCTTGCCCAGCCATTCACATTTCCCCCACACATTCCCTTGGCTCCTTGTGATCCCTTTCCTTTCCCAGTTCCACACTCCCAGCTCCTCAGCCAACCTCTCTCGTTCCCCAACCCGGCCTCCAGCCCTTCCACCCTCCACTTACGTTCCTCATCCCCACTGGCTCCCAGTTCTAGCCTCCTTCCATGGGCTTCTCATTCAATGTCAGTGTCCCCCCCAGCTCCCCGTCACAGTCTCCTTGCCCAGCTAGTCCCAGTCTCCCCCCATCAAACTATGAGTCCCAGTTTTCCTCTCTTCCCACACCAGCCCAGTCCCTCTTCTATCCCCACCCCCCACCCTGCCACCACACTCCAGCCCAGCTCTTGTTTCCTCTGCACTTGACACAGGTGGCTTCCTCCTTCACTTGGCCTATGCCAGAGAAGATGTGCGGGTGGGGAAGGCACCAAGACCAAAGGACAATAAAACCATTTAGAAAAGGAGTACTTGTGGCACCTTAGAGACTAACCAGTTTATTTGAGCATGAGCTTTCGTGAGCTACAGCTCACTTCATCGGATGCATAGCATATCGTGGAAACTGCAGAAGACATTATATACACACAGAGACCATGAAACAAAACTTCCTCCCACCCCACTGTCCTGCTGCTAACAGCTTATCTAAAGTGATCATCAAGTGATCATCAAGGAAGGCCATTTCCAGCACAAATCAAGGTTTTCTCACTCTTCCCCCCCCACACACACACACACAGACACACATATAAACTCACTCTCCTGCTGGTAATAGCCCATCCCTCTTTGAAACCTCTCTTTATAATGCGCATGATAATCAAGGTGGGTCATTTCCAGCACTAATCCAGGTTTTCTCACCACCCCCCCCCCCCACACACACACACCCCCTCCAAAAACCACACACACAAACTCACTCTCCTGCTGGCAATAGCTCATCTTACAATGTGCACAGCAATAATCCAAGTTTAACCAGAACGTCTTGGGGGGGGGGGGGGGGTTTGTAGGAAAAAAACAAGGGGAGATAGGCTACCTTGCATAATGACTTAGCCACTCCCAGTCTCTATTCAAGCCCAAATTAATAGTATCCAATTTGCAAATGAATTCCAATTCAGCAGTTTCTCGCTGGAGTCTGGATTTGAAGTTTTTTTGCTTTAAGATAGCGACCCTCATGTCTGTGATTGCGTGACCAGAGAGATTGAAGTGTTCTCCGACTGGTTTATGAATGTTATAATTCTTAACATCTGATTTGTGTCCATTTATTCTTTTACGTAGAGACTGTCCAGTTTGACCAATGTACATGGCAGAGGGGCATTGCTGGCACATGATGGCATATATCACATTGGTGGATGTGCAGGTGAACGAGCCTCTGATAGTGTGGCTGATGTTGTTAGGCCCTGTGATAGTGTTCCCTGAATAGATATGTGGGCACAGTTGGCAACGGGCTTTGTTGCAAGGATAGGTTCCTGGGTTAGTGGTTCTGTTGTGTGGTATGTGGTTGTTGGTGAGTATTCGCTTCAGGTTGGGGGGCTGTCTGTAGGCAAGGACTGGCCTTTCTCCCAAGATTTGTGAGAGTGTTGGGTCATCCTTCAGGATAGGTTGTAGATCCTTAATAATGCGTTGGAGGGGTTTTAGTTGGGGGCTGAAGGTGACGGCTAGTGGCGTTCTGTTATTTTCTTTGTTAGGCCTGTCCTGTAGTAGGTGACTTCTGGGAACTCTTCTGGCTCTATCAATCTGTTTCTTCACTTCCGCAGGTGGGTATTGTAGTTGTAAGAATGCTTGATAGAGATCTTGTAGGTGTTTGTCTCTGTCTGAGGGGTTGGAGCAAATGCGGTTGTATCGCAGAGCTTGGCTGTAGACGATGGATCGTGTGGTGTGGTCAGGGTGAAAGCTGGAGGCATGTAGGTAGGAATAGCGGTCAGTAGGTTTCCGGTATAGGGTGGTGTTGATGTGACCATCGTTTATTAGCACTGTAGTGTCCAGGAAGTGGATCTCATGTGTGGACTGGACCAGGCTGAGGTTGATGGTGGGATGGAAATTGTTGAAATCATGGTGGAATTCCTCAAGGGCTTCTTTTCCATGGGTCCAGATGATGAAGATGTCATCAATATAGCGCAAGTAAAGTAGGGGCGTTAGGGGACGAGAGCTGAGGAAGCGTTGTTCTAAGTCAGCCATAAAAATGTTGGCATACTGTGGGGCCATGCGGGTACCCATAGCAGTGCCGCTGATCTGAAGGTATACATTGTCCCCAAATGTAAAATAGTTATGGGTAAGGACAAAGTCACAAAGTTCAGCCACCAGTTTAGCCGTGACATTATCGGGGATAGTGTTCTTGATGGCTTGTAGTCCATCTTTGTGTGGAATGTTGGTGTAGAGGGCTTCTACATCCATAGTGGCCAGGATGGTGTTATCAGGAAGATCACCAATGGATTGTAGTTTCCTCAGGAAGTCAGTGGTGTCTCGAAGGTAGCTGGGAGTGCTGGTAGCGTAGGGCCTGAGGAGAGAGTCTACATAGCCGGACAATCCTGCTGTCAGGGTGCCAATGCCTGAGATGATGGGGCGTCCAGGATTTCCAGGTTTATGGATCTTGGGTAGTAGATAGAATATCCCAGGTCGGGGTTCCAGGGGTGTGTCTGTGCGGATTTGATCTTGTTTTTTGTTTTTTGATCCCCTTGTTTTTTTCCTACAACCCCCCCCCCCCCCAAGACGTTCTGGTTAAACTTGGATTATTGCTGTGCACATTGTAAGATGAGCTATTGCCAGCAGGAGAGTGAGTTTGTGTGTGTGGTTTTTGGAGGGGGTGTGTGTGTGTGTGGGGGGGTGGTGGTGAGAAAACCTGGATTAGTGCTGGAAATGACCCACCTTGATTATCATGCGCATTATAAAGAGAGGTTTCAAAGAGGGATGGGCTATTACCAGCAGGAGAGTGAGTTTGTATGTCTGTCTGTGTGTGTGGGGGGGGGGGGGGAAGAGTGAGAAAACCTTGATTTGTGCTGGAAATGGCCTTCCTTGATGATCACTTGATGATCACTTTAGATAAGCTGTTAGCAGCAGGACAGTGGGGTGGGAGGAAGTTTTGTTTCATGGTCTCTGTGTGTATATAATGTCTTCTGCAGTTTCCACGATATGCTATGCATCCGATGAAGTGAGCTGTAGCTCACGAAAGCTCATGCTCAAATAAACTGGTTAGTCTCTAAGGTGCCACAAGTACTCCTTTTCTTTTTTCTTTTTACGAATACAGACTAACACGGCTGTTACTCTAAAACCATTTAGGGCATTGAGAGCAATGAGTTCTGGTGCACAGCTCCGTCGTGGCCTGCAGCAAGCCAGAGAATTGCAGGGAAACTCCAGCTCAGTCCAGGATACAGTTTGCCCAGAGTGGTCAGAATCTTTGGACAATTTAGCTGCAAAGCTCTAACAAGTTTCTACCGAGCATGTGTGAACTGCAATTATTCGAAGGCTTATGATTTTTCCAAACCTGGGTGAATTTTCACAGGGACAGCAAGAGGCACTTTGCTGATACTAAGGCCATTCCCCTCCCAAATTTCCAGTCCCTGCTCTGAAGCATCGGGGCCTTAGAGTTTCTCAAAGAAGAGGTAACCAGATTTTGTTTTTAAACATGGGCAAAACAACATATTTTTCAGCCTTGTTCTTGGAAGTGGCTGAGCAATTTTGGCTGAAATTTTTCAAACAATTTCATAAGAATATAAGAACGGCCATACTGGGTCAGACCACAGGACCATCTAGCCCAGTATCCTGTCTTCTGATAGTGGCCAATGCCAGCTGCCCCAGAGGGAATGAACAGAACAGATAATCATCAAGTGATCCATCTCCTGTTGCCCATTCCAGCTTCTGGCAAACAGAGGCTAGGGACACCATTCCTGCCCATCCTGAAGCCTCTCCAGGCCTCTCCAGACATCCAGGAAGATCTGTGACCAAGGCACGAGGCACTGAGAATATTCAGATTACCTCCTCTGAGTGCATTGGCAGTCATGCCCTGCCCTACATGGCTCACCATTCAGTTGTCCCAAGGGCTTCCTGCTTGTACAGCCCCATTCTCTCCCTGCCCTTTGTCTGAGCTTTCCCTGCTCTGCTGACAGGCCAAGTCTTGAACAGGGGGCCTCAGCTGGGGCAGGCTATGAAGTATTAATTGGGCCCCACTGGTAATCCAGCAGGAGATTCAAAGTAACGTGCTAGCCTGCAGCTCAGCTCTCACTGACGGAAAGAAACAACAACAGCTCTGCTTTTCCTGAGCCCAGAGAAGGCTCCAGAGCCAAACCACGTCTCTCATCCTATTCCCCAGCCCTTGCTGGGGGTTTATTCACCATTTTCTTTATATCACATCTGTTCCCCTGCATGATTTGTTAGAGTTGCGTAAGCCGTCGATTCAACCACCTGAGAAAGATTCCCTGGCATCTCTGGGGATCCCTGAGCCACCTGATATGGCTGATCCCAGGTGACAAGCCGGGAGTGGAGGTCTCTAAGCCAGCATCCAGACAAACTCTTCAGGCTGGATCCCAGCCCTGGGGATGTCAGTGCAAACACTCCCATTGGCTGCAAATGGAGCTGGATTGAGCACTGGGGGGTGCAGGTAGGATTGCCAGCTTTGGAATATTTAAAAACCTCCCCCACCCCACCTCTTCCCCTGAGGCCCTGTCTCTGCCCCACCTCTTCCCCAAGGCCCTACCCCCATTCGCTCCTCTTCCTCCCTTCCCTGTTGCTTGCTGCTTCCCCCCTTCCCTGCCGGAGTCAGGAGGGACTCACTTGTGGAGCCAGGGCTGAGAGCCCCAGCTGAGTAGGGGCTGCTGCGGGTGATGACTCAGTGCCTCCCCCACCTGCAGTAACTGGACCTTGAGTGTCCGGTCAGTAGATCTGACCAGTGTAACAAAGCTCTGTCCTTGTCTCCGTGGGTCCTGAGTTTCCTGGTGGATTTCGCTAGACTCAGAGGCTCACTGTGACCCTCCACATAGCCCTTCTCTCTGTACAGGCAAGGGTCACAGCTTACTGAGCCATTTTCATCATAAGCCAGCAAGGGAGATGAGGAAAAGCTATCCTCCTTTGCACAGTCTCTGTTGTCTCCCAGTCTCAGTGATTAATGAGGGGGCAAAGGGAGGAGCCCAGGGCCCACCCTCTACTCTGGGCTGCAGCCCAGGGACCCTAATAGTATCAGCTATGGTAGCTGACTTTTTAGAAACAGGACGCGTACAATTCCCTGGGCCACTTCCCCACAGCAGCCCCCACTTCCTCAAGATCCACTTCACTCTTACCTCAGGGCTTCCTTCCTTGTGCCTGATATGGTTTGTACTACTCAGTCTCTCCAACAGCGCAGCTTCCTCCTACAGCTCCTGACATGCACACCTACCTGACTAACTGGGAGGCTTTTAACTAGTTTCAGCCAGCCCCTGATTGGCTTCAGGTGTCCCAATCAGCCTAGCTGTTCTCCCTGCCTTCTGGGAAGATCTTAATTGGCCCCAGGTGTCTTAATTGACCTGGAGCAGCTGCCATTTGCTTATCCTGGTAACAGGGATTTCTTTAGCCTGTGGCTAATATATCTGTCTCCCATTACTTTACTTTACCATCTGGCCTTGCCCCGTCACACTGGACATTGTCCAATCCCCTTTTTGACTGGACTTTCTGGTCGAAAACCAGACAGACACAGGGATTCTGTGAGAATTCCACTCTGGTTAATGCAGCAGGCCCTCAAGGGGCTGAGTGGGCTGACCAAGGTGCTCAGAGCTCAGTCACTTACAGTGCTGCATGGATTGCTCTAGCCATGCCAGTCTGGAAGACTCCAGGGCAGCTGGGAGAAGCTTCCATTTAGCCATTTGTTGACTCTGGGTCACAGGAATCTTTCCCAGAGAGTACTGTCATCCCTCAGAGCCTGGGGGAGAGCGTGAGTGGAGGGTGTGAAAGGAAATGGGTGTTACCGGCGCAGCAACGTCTCGTCCAGAGTGATTACGGAACCCCTGAAAACAAACTGAGCGTTCACAGATCCTAAATGCCCTGCTTAAAAAAACACAGGTTGCTTGTGATGAATTCCAGTCAGAACTCCTGCACTAGGGGAGCTCTGCTGAGACAGACTGGAGTCATATCTAATGCTGCAGGAGATTAGAGGATGAGACTACTTGGATTTGGACAAGTGGGGGATCTGGGAAGTTCCCCAGTGGGGAATTCTGAGTTGGTGGCTATGCTCCAGAACCCGGACTCCTCTCATCCCAGTCAGGACTCCTCCCATCCCAGCCCGTGTGGTCACTGGGGATTATCCCTCTGACTCTGAAGGTGGCTGAAGATCCCAATTTCCCAGTGTCCTGTCTGCTCCCATCTCCCTCACCTTCCCTCGGTGAAATGCTGATAGAAGGCTGCCTGCCTAATGGCTTATTCAGGCTGAGATGGCAGTTGGTAGCAGGGGCAGGAACACAGGCTCTGTCCTTGCACCTGTGGCAATTTTACCGGATACTGCCACCAAACGTAAATGTTAGTGTTACATTGTCTAAACTGGTCCTTTTCTCTTCAGCATTTTATTAATTTCACAACATCTTCCCCTTGACGGTGCCCATGCTGTGCTGCAGGCAGAGGGGTCTGACCAGTAGCATTGTGACGTCAGAGGCAACTCAGCCAGTCATCTCTCTCTCCCTTCAGTAACTTCATCTCTAATCTTAAACCCGACCCCCTAGCCCTGTTGCCAGCCTTGGCCATCTCTCCCCTTGATGGTACCCATGTGGTGTTGCAGGTGGAGTAATCCCTGTGCCTGCAGGATCAAATGGGAACTATTTAGATGAACTAAAACAGGTCTGACTGATCTTATCGTAGCCAGGTACAGCATGAAGGACCCATGGTGCAACTCTCCAGCCTCACTGCTCCTTAGCCATGCAGCCATTTCTAGTCTGGTCCTCAACCCCCGCAGCCCAGGCCTCTCTCCAAACTCTGTCCTGACCTGCTGTTTCATTCGCTGACTTATTTCAACAATAGGATTAAAGTTTGCAAATGAACTAGAGGGAGTGTGCGATGTACCCCTGAGGGCACAATGCTTGGTGCCCACAGCACCAAGGGGGCTCTGTGTGGAAATCAGGTGTATCTCCTGCTGCTGTTTTCCCATCAATGCCTAGAACATTCCTGGGAATTTTGCAATTCATCAAACTGGGTGTTCAAAAGTGATCCAGTGACAGACAGACACACAGTCAGTGACATGCCATCGTCTTGAGTGTTAAGCCTCATGGTGCTTTGCCGATAAATGAGCTCAAGCTGCCAGTGAAGAAGCAGAAATCAAGGCTAGAACTGCAAATAGGACTAGACTGGTCTGGTATTGGTAAAACAACTAGTTGGCAGTAAAAGGAAGGGGCTAATATTGCAGATTCTGGAAAAGGCTCATGACCTCCAGGGAAACATGCCGCATGAGGCAGAAAGTTGTGGCAGTGTGATTATCACACACACAAGGGTTCATGTTGTCCTGAGTTTCAATGGGGGAAGGAGGGTGGTATTTGCACTGCGAGCCTCTGACAGGCTGAAGGTCAGTCTTGTGCAGCCAGGTCCATGCACCACCTCGGTCCTGCTCACTACTATGTTGAGGACAGAAGTAGGTCTTCTGACATGCCTAGGCCATGTGGTGGCTCTCTGCACTGGGGGAAGCTTTTTTGGGGGTAGGAAGCTACCACTAGAAGCAGAGAAATGCATTGCAAGGAGTTGGAACTTTCACTTCACTAAGGGCAGAATCCTGGGTGCTGGAAAATCCTGCAGAGCATTCAGAGATTGACAGATTCAAGGCCAGAAGGGACCATTTTGATATAGTCTGCCCTCCTGTATCTCCCAGGCCAGAGAACTGCCCCCAACACAATGCTAGAAAATTTAGATTTAAAAATGGCCAGTGATGGAGAATCCACCATGACCTTCCTTAAATTGCTTAAACAGTTAATTACTCTCATTGTTAAAAATGTACATCTTATTTCCAGTCTGAATTTGTCTAGCTTCAGCTTCCAGCCATTGGATCTTGTTATATGTTTCTCTGCTGAAGAGCCTATTATTAAATATTTGTTCCCCATGTAGGTACTTATAGACTGCAGTCAAGTCAGTCAGCCCTTAACCTTCTCTTTGTTAAGCTAAATAGATTGAGCTCTTTGAGTCTATCACTATCACACATGTTTTCTAATCCTTTAATCATTTTCGTGGCTCTTCTCTGAACCCTTTCCAGTTTAACAATATCCTTCTTGAATTGTGAGCACCAGAACTGGATGTAGGATTCCAGCAGCAGTCACACCAGTGCCAAGTATAGAAGTAAAATAACTTCTATTCCTACTCAAGATTCCCCTGTTTATACATCCACGGACCATATTAACTCTTTTAGCCAGAGCATCACACTGGGAGTTCATGTTCAGCTGATTATCCACCATGACCCGCAAGTCTTTTGCAGAGTCACTGCTTCCCAGGGTAGAGTCCCCCATCCTCTAAGTATGGTCTACATTCTTTGTTCCTCCATGTACACATTGACATTTAGCCATATTAAAACACATATTGTTTGCTTGTGCCTAGTTCACCAAGCAATCCAGGTCACTCAGTGACCTGCCCTCTTCATTATTTACCACTCCTTGGTCATCTAGTACAGTGACATCAGCACTGATCATTCATCGTTATTCATCATGGGAACACCGTGCTGAAATAGGCCAGTTGTGTCTCCCGGAGGGGGGTGAAGCTTATGTGGCGTCATCGCTCAGCTCTTATCTAGCATTCAACAGGTTCCCCTTCTCCAAAATCAGGGCTCAGCAGTTGTATAGAGGCCTCAGCATTCTCTTACCCACAGGCTGACCCCGCCCTGGGTGGGGTTTTGCAGGCAGCTGCCAGTGGGGAACCTTTCAGAGCTCCCCGTAAATATAGGAATAGGCAGAGGTTTAAAATAAAAGTTGGCATGACTAAAACTTTCCAACTGTGCACATAGACTGCCACTCCTGCCATAGGTCAGGCCTCTTGTTAGACCATTGACTGCAAAATCTCACGACTGTTACTCTTGTGCCCCCCGTCCCTCTCCTCTGGCTGTTTGCAACCAGCTTGTGGTGATGCATTTTTATCTAGATTGTTATTTGTGTCAATGATTATTGCAGTAGCATCTAGCGGCCTGGCGTGAGATTGGGGCCATGTTGTGCTTGAAGTAGGGGTGTTGGAGGTACTGCTGAAGTGGTTTCCATCATATACAGAGTTTGCAGTTTGGTTCAGTGGATCTCAGCACCCCCGCTATACAAATAGTTTCAGCCCCACCCTGGTCAATTTCATCAACCCTTCCCACAGAACCAGGCAGGTTTCTCAGGGGAAGGGGCCTGGTTTCCTGCCAGTTCATACCCGGTTCCAGCAGCCTGCCTGGTGGGCTGCCATGGAGCTGTCAGCCCTGGCTCCCAGTGGTGTGGCAAGAAGCCTGAAGGCAGGGCTGCTGGGTTTCCAGCTCGCTCAGGGAGCCTCATTAATTCCATTCTGAAAAGTCAAAGCTAAATGCCATTCTGAGTCTTCGAAAGGCAACGTCAGAATCCCCATTCTGCAGAAAACATCTGATGCAGAACCTTTTTTTTTTGTATTTCCCACAAAACAGGAATTCCTGGTTCCCATCAGGCCTAATTATTATCCCCTTAGTACAGATGGGGAACGAGGCCCAGAGAGACTCAGTGACTTGCCCAGGGTCACCCAGGCAGTCTGTAGGGTTTGAGCTGTGCTCTCCTGAGTCCTAGCTCCGCTGCCTGTGAACTATTTGGGGCAGAGATGGTGTCTTCTTACCAGGCTGTGTTTGTACAGTCTTAGCACAAAGGGGTTCTGCCTCTGACTGGGGCCGCTCAGGGCTATTGGAGGAGGATCATGGTGATGAACGAACTGTGGTACCATGGGCCACAGCAGGAAGAAGAGGGCACCTGTGAGGCTACCCTGTGGACCTTGGAGTGTTGAAAGGCTTGAAGATTAATGTCCTGGCCTAAGGAGTTTACAGCCTAAGGCCTGATCCCACAGTGAGCTCTGTGAAGGAGGATCTGTACCTACATAGCATTCACTGCAGGAACAGGGCCTGAATGAAAACAAGAACAAAGATGGAGGACAGGACAGTTTCCCGAGGGGCAGGGAGAAGGATGGCTGGGACTTTGCTGTCATGCAGGAGGTGACTGCACCAGCTTTAAAGGGAGCAGGGAGGATTTTCCTTTTTAAACTATTTTTTTTAAAATATGATTTCATGAGATGCTGTGATTGAGGCTTGGCCTGAGTGTGCTGATCCCGACCCAGCCCACCAGCAGTGACTTAGAATAGTCACTGCGGCCTCAGCCCTGCAATGAGATCTGCACAGGGAGTCCCCTATGCCCATGCGGAGGTGAAGGGCTCACCCATACAGCTCTACTGTCATCATTGGGGCATTACAGGGGCTGGTGTATAACGATGGGACCCTAAGTATCCCTGTATTCATGCACTATACACGATTGTAATAATCTTTGCACAAAATACACCTTGTGAGGTTGTGATGGGTTCAGTCACAGAGATCCCCTTGGAACTGTCAGCTGATGTGCTAAAAATTACCTCTGAGCCTGTTTTCCCTGCCAGTTTGGGACTCCAGAACCCTGACTTGTTGAGCCAGACACTTAGCCTGCTGCAACACAGACTCAGGGTCTGGGCCATGTCCCCAAAGCTTCAGACTTTAACCAAAAACAGCTCAGCAGGTTACCTCTCCAGCACCCAGACAACCAGTTCCCAATGGGATCCAAACCCCAAATAAATCTGTTTTAATTTATTTAATTTATAACTCTGTATAAAGCTTATACAGGGTAAACTCATAAATTGTCCGTCCTCTATAACACTGATAGAGTGATATGCACAGCTGTTTGCTCCCCCAGGTATTTATCACTTACTCTGGGTTTACTAGTAAACAAAAGTGATTTTATTAAGTATAAAAAGTAGGATTTAAGCGGTTTCAAGTAATAACAGACAGAAGATGGTAAGTCACCAAGCAAAATAAAGCAAAAACATACAAGTCTAAGCCTAATACATTAAGAAACTGATTACAGGCAATATCTCACCCTCAGAGATGTTCCAATAAGCTTCTTTCACAGACTAGACTCCTTCCTAGTCTGATCCCAATCCTTTCCCCTGGTACAGTCCTTGTTAGTTCCAGCAGACATCTCAGGTGCTAAGCAGGGGTTTTCTCATGACTGGCCTCCCCCTTTGTCCTGTTCCACCCCTTTTTATAGCTTTGGCACAAGGCAGGACTCTTTTGTCTCTCTGGATCCCTACCCCTCCTTCTACATGGAAAAGTACCAGATTTAAGATGGATTTCATTATCAGGTGACTTGGTCACATTTCCTGTGAGACCCCAGTCTCCATTCTTCCTGGGCTGGTCCACATGTATACAGGAAGATCTGCAAGTAAACAGCCATTTACAGTTCATTGGTTCTGAAGCACCCTTAATGGCTTCCACTTAATATGTTTACATCAGTGATACAAGTTTATGTCTTATTCTCCTCACCCCAGACCTAGAAATAATACACGCAAACAAATAGGATGAACACACTCAGTAGGTTATAAGCTTTACCTTTTGCATAAAGTACATTACAGTTACGTCATATTCACATTCATAAGCATATTTTCATAAAGCATGTAGAGTGCAACATCACAGAAGTATCATATGAAAACTAACAACTCGCTGGTCATTAATATTCTTGTGTGACATGTGTACATGATGGGTATAAGAGTTATGGATATGAGCTGGAACTATGACTATGAGGGTGTGTAAACCTGGCACATCGGGTGAGTTGGTAAACGGGTCTGTCCTTAACAAAGGAATGTGTGTAATCAGCAAACAGAAGCAGCAAGATAGCAATGAGAGGAGATGGCAGGGAACAGAACAATTTGCATTTCAGCAAACACCAGCAGGGCAAGGAAAAGCATGGAGCTTTCTCCACCACCAGACACCATGTCACCTTCCTCACAGTGTGAATAAACTTTCCTTTGAGGGGGTAACCTTCAAAAGAATTCATTTCAAAGGTTCATTGGGCTATAAAGATGGGGTGTGGGGCTGAACTTCAAGAGATAAGCAACTGAATCAACTGGTTGGATACAATTTTACTGTGTTATCAAAGTGTATCGAGTGAGGTGTTTATGAAAGCCTATGCCACACTGGTGACTAATATCATTGTACCATGTATGCACTAATGCTATGTAAGGAATTATGGGTATGTGTTGATATTAGTTTTTACAGTCTGTGTCCAAATGAAGGGAGAAATAGGTCTCTCCCAGGGAGGAGGACCTCTGACCTCCTGTGTCACATAGGCCAGACCACATGTGCATCTGAGCAGAGAGGTAAAGCGCTGAGTGGGCCATGGGAACTGAGCTCCCCTCTGGCCTCAGGCAGCGGTACTATCCGTGCAGGATGGGGCATGCTGGATGCAGGGCATTGTGAGAGAAGCTTGTGTTGGCACTGCTTGTTCCATGCCTGTTGTGAGGATGGAGGAGTCCTGCCTGTAGAGCTGCCAGTCTGGCACCTTTCACCAGCTCTGATTCCTGTAAAGGTTTAATTAGTGCCAGCTGGCGGCTTTTCCGACTTTAATTCTGGTCTGCTAGGAACCAGGGAGAACGCCACCAGCTGACTTCACAAATGCCATCAGATCCCATCCAAATGCATAAGGGCTATTCAGGATGCCATTTGGGGGATAATTTGACCTACAGTGTCACAAGGCGCACAGTGGCCTGGAGGGCCATAGCAGGGAAGGGGAGGAATGCCTGGCAGATGTCCTCCAGCTTAACTTCCAAGCGCATTTCGCTGTATAGCACCAAAAAAACAGCCATAACCTATTCTGGACCCAGAAGGAGCGGTATCTGTGTCATCTGGCACCCAGAGATGCTGCCTTCCCTCCCTGAGACCACTCTGGAGGAGCTGCACCCCCTGAGACCCTGAAGTGGTTGGCATTGTGCTGCATTTGTCACCCCTCCCTCCTCTCCTCACCTAATGCAGTGGGAGAACAGCGGTGTTATGATATTTTATTTTCATTGCTCTCCACATGATCGGGTTGTTTGCATTAACTTGATTCTAAGATTTTCTAATCTGATTATGGGGAGCAGGGCTCAGAGGGAAGTCATAAAGTAGACATGCTGTGCACCAATATACCTGCATTACTGAGCTCTGACTGTGCTCGTGGTGTTTAGCATCCAACACGTTAATTCCAAGAGCTTTTCCCCAAGCTGAAGACCTTTTCAAGCCTTTGGGCAGCCAGAAGGTCCAAAAAGAGTCAAGGATGTGGAAAGGAAAAGACTTAGGTCTTAGAGCATAACAGCCAGACTGGGTCAGACCAAAGGTCCATCTAACCCAGTATCCTGTCTTCCAACAGTGGCCAATGTCAGGGGCCCCAGAGGGAATGAACGGAACAGGTAATCATCAAGTGATCCATCCCTTGTCACCCAGTCCCAGCTTCTGGCAAACAGAGGCTAGGAACACCATCCCTGCCCATCCTGGCTAATAGCCATTGATGGACCTGTCCTTCAGGAACTTATTTAGTTCTTTTTTGAACCCTGTTATAGTCTTGGCTTTCACAACATCCCCTAGCAAGGAGTTCCACAGGTTGACCGTGCGTTGTGTGAAAAAATACTTCCTTTTGTTTGTTTTAAACCTGCTGCCTGTTAATTTCATTTGATGACCCCTAGTTCTTGTGTTATGAGGAGGAGTAAATAACACTTCCTTATTTACTTTCTCCCACCAGTCATGACTTTATAGACCTCTATCATATCCACCCTTAGTCATCTCTTTTCCAGGGCTTCACATTCAAGATCTTGGTACTTGTCTTCACAGTGCTCAATGGCCTGGGCCTAGAGGCTCTAAGGTCATGCCTACACTGCAGTTGGGAGCATGCCTCCCAACTGGGTTCACAGACATGTTAGCTCTTCTTGAGCTAATGCATTAAAAATTGCAGTGTGAACATTGTGCCACAGGTGGCGGCATGGGCCAGCCACCAGTGTACACGCTTGCTCGACCCTTGGGGTGTGTACTTGGGTGGCTAGATTGTGCTGCTCCACATGCTGCCATAGCCACACTGGATTTCTTTTATTATTATTTTTAACATGCTAGCTCGAGATGAGCTAGCGTGTGTCTGTCGACCCAAGCTGGGAAGGTCCCCCAGTCAGAGGGTAGGGATACCCTCAGAGATCACCAAAAGCTCTGGCATGGAGACCATGGTTGACAACTCTGCTCCTCTGGTACAATGGAACTCTCTACCTTAAGGGGAAAGCTCATCCGTGCGGGAATTCAGAACTTCCTTGGGGACTGGTTCAATACTGTAGAACGGACCCTACAGAAACTAACCTTACTGACCATCACAAACCTTCCCACCTTCCACTGCAAGTCCTGGGCATGCTCCTCTGACACAAACACAGAGCAGTATGGACATTAAACAAATACCCCAACCAAACATGCCAGGGCACATACAATTCTACAGCTCATCAGAAGGTAAGAGAGAGAGAGAGAATAAACCACACATGACGGATGTTGCTCACCTTGCTTAATACACAGCTGGGAGGTGCCCGGATTCTCCTGTGCTGAGTGAGGGATAGGCACCTAGAGAATAAAATAGTGGGTCGGATCCTCAGCTGGTTCACACTGGTGTAGCTCCACTGAGCACTGTCAATCCTGATTTACGCTAGCTGAGGATTTGGCCCCACTTTTTTTTCCTTAGGAAATTCTCAGCCTGTTAAAATGACTTAGCAGAATCTGTGGGACCATCACCAGGGGCTTGAACGGTGGCTCCCAAGCTGTGGTTGTAGACAAGCTGGACCCCACCAAACATTTGATTGTTGGACATGGGGAGATGGCTTCTCTTCCTGGTTTCCATCTGCTAGACTGCATTAAAAGAAGATCAAAGCACATTAAATCTTTCCCCAGTGTTATTGTTCCATGTAAGCAATGGCTGCACTTGTCCCAGGTATCTTATCTAGTCACCAGTAGAAGCAGAGGTGGGTCTGCGTGGTCATGAATGGGAAAGGAGGTGGGTCCCTGTGGCCATCAATGAGAGGGCAAAGTGTCCATGAGACCATTGCTGTATTAAGATGTGGTTCGTGCTATGAAAATAAGTGGGAATCCCTGGGCTAGAAAATTAGGTACAACACAAGAAAGCGAAAGAAGGTAATGTCGAGCATATGCTGGGTGAAACTGAATTGACGTCAGCGGGTCCAGGATTTCACCACCGTGCCCAACCTTAGAGTCATTCCTATTCAAATCAGCCCCAGCCGTGCCCTTTTGGAGAAGCCTTGTGGCTGTCAATAGGAGATGAGAACCACTCTATATGATTTCTGATCCATTGTATACAATTGCATTGAGAATTCTATCCCTGCTCTCCAGTGCTATAGGATAATTCAAAATACCTCCAGAAAAAGACTCACCATCTATTACAATCTAAAGGGTTTTAGTGTCATTTCTGTAAGCCCCTCACATGTTTCTGTGTCACTCCATTGGTTTCATCCCGATTAAATTACATTGGACTTTTCAAAGTCAGACTAATCCCACCTTGTCCTTTGATCTCGCTATTAAATTGTGCATGGCCCTAGATGAGGAGTCACTCTCCTGAGCATATTTCAGAGCTGGTTGGCAGAAGCACCTTGCCGTGCCCTCCGCTGCAGTCTCTCTGCGGGAACCTTGGCAGTCTAATCTTAACAAGCAGAAGGCCTGGCTCCATAGAGTAGGAGGTCCAAACTGCTCCGAAGGCTTACGCTGCTCCAAAGCCTCAGCTCTGGAAGCTGTGGGATTAGCACTATCCATTCACTTTCGCCTTTGTAACACAAGGAGAGCTGCATCCTCAAGAGTCAGCAATTAGACAGGATCCAAGGAGCTGCTCCCCCGATTCCAGCAACAGGCTCTAGTCACAGCCTCCCAGGCACTGAACTGCGGCCAGCGGGGAAGCAGGAAGCTGGAGGGAGAGGAAAGACCTGGTGATATACTCAGTAGGTTGCCTCTTTTACTAGTGCATCACTTTTACTTACTGTAGCTTTCATTTGCCTAATGGGAAATAGGCAGGCAAAGAGCCAAATAACTCTCTGTTTTAGTATTGCCACCGATTGCTAAATTGCAGGGGAAATTAATCTGTAGCCAGACTACTATATATTTGCCAGGTAATGAGTTTCCTCCAGAGCAATGGGGCTTTCAGCCTTTATACTCAGCATTAAATGCATCATTAGGAGCAAGAAATGACCCTCTCAGGGCTTTCCCTGAGGGCTGTCTCTGAGTGGGGGAGGGGAAGTGTGTTGGTTGTGAGCTAGAATAGCCCTTGGCTCTTTTAAACAGGGCTTGTAAATCTCTTCCAGGACTATGCTGGGTATAGCTGTCTCCGGGGACCCCAAACTCACAGCCACATCCTTAGCAGTCTAGGCAGGTGCAAATAGCCATGTGGCCCCATCTAGGGGCCTGAGAAATGTATAGAGCTGGGGCTTGGCCTCACCTGAGCAGCTAGGAGCCCCAGGGGCTGGTGCAGGGTTGTGCTCTGGCAGAGGGGCTGCTGCAGGGCTCAGTGTCAGAGGCAAGGCTAAGCCAGGAGGCACAGGGCGAGGTGCTCCTCACTGGAAGCCCTGCTCCTTGGAAGCAGACAGCACTCAGGGGCCCCCATTCAGGAGAGCATTGAAGCATGTGCTTAGCTGGATCCCCTGCCTGCCCTGTATGCTGGCCTGGGGACCAGCAGAGCACTCCTCTCTTGTAGGCACCACAGGAGCTGGCTGCAGGTGGCTAGGAAGAGGTGACATTGGAGTGGGTCTGTAAATGCCGGTGCAACATTAGCGATGTCTCTGTGCATTGCAGGCACCTGAACTGAGCGTGGTAACACCTTGTATCCCATGCTGCATGCATTTGGAGCACCATAGCACCTAGGCGCTGTCCCAATGATGGACCAGGACCCCATGGAGGCAGGCACTGTACAAACACAAAACAAAATGATGGTCCCTGCCCATCTTTTACATTCTAAGACCAGAGACAACAGGTGGATGCAGATGGACAGACGGGGCACAAGGAGACAGTATTGGCCAGCAGGACAGGCAATGGACTCAGCACACCAGCAGCCTGACCATTGACAATTGTTTTGTGGCCAGAGGAGTGTTATAAGTGCAACCCTTCTGCCCGTCAGAGTTGGCAACAACAATGGCCGGGTTCAGTATCTAGGGGTTCCGTTCAAATAACACAATGCAAAACCGGCTCGAGCCCCCACCCCGTGACCTGGGACAAATATATACCACCCCCCGGGCACCTCTAAGAGGCAATACTTCCCCTTTCCACTTGCCCTTTCCCTTTGGTTCTTGAGTCCAGCAACCCCAAACCACCCAGAGTCCCAAAAGTCCAATGACCCAAAAGTCTCTGTCCCTGGTCAGGGCAGCCCCAGAGTTCGAAAGTTTATCTGCAGAGCTTTACCTCCCAACCTGGGTGGAGAGGGGGGAGAGAGAGAGAGTGAGAGGTTAAGGGGCACCTTACATGATCTGAAGCTGACCACCCCACAGCTCCACAGGCCTTCGCTCCGCTCCGCTCCACCAGCCGCCCCACGAACTGCTTTGCTCGACTCCTCTCTGCAGCCCACAAGCAGCTCCTGCCATCCCACAAACTGCTCCACCAGCCAGTCCACAAGGCACTCCAGCCGTCCCACAAACTGCTCCACAATATGTCTTCAGGCTGCCCCACTACTTAACACAATGCTCAGTGATTTCAGCTCTTAGGTGAATTCAGCTTGTACTAGGGGAGCCTCAGAGCTCATGCACCATCAGCCCAAAGTGAGCTCAGCAGCCTGTAACTAGACTCCTAATAAAATCAAAACTAGCTCTGATATTCTACAGTGGAAAGAAGAGGAAGCACAATTAGCATGTAAAGCCCATACCACCAAGCATTAATACTTGTCCCCAGCCTCTCTCAATTCACAGAGTTTTGGAACCCATGACCCTTGCCTAGCGAGTGCTACTCAGTTGATGGTGAGTCCCTCCATCATAACAAAAGGCCAAGTACAGTTCCAAGCACAGTTCCCATAATCAGGGTAATAAAAATTTATTCTTCCTGCCCCAATAACAGAGACACTGGGGATCCCACAGCAGCCAAAGTGACCATTTGGGCAGCTATGGCCTCATTCTAGGCGGGGTGGGTGTGCCTATGCAAATGAGATCGGCCCCTGAAGTTCTCTTCCACAACTTGCCACACCTCACCACCAGATGTCAGGGTGGAGCTCATCCTGACACTGCTCACACTTATGATTAAGAATTTGAGCCCTGATCAAAGATGGTGACAGTTCTGGAGGAAGCTGGCACTTTGCTATCAGCCCGTCGAGGGCAGAAACCTGCATGGGATGCCCTGAACACCCACCTTAGCCCGGGGCAGCCAAAGGGCAGCCTGAACACGGCCCTGTATGCTGGCCTGGGGACCAGCAGAGCACTCCTCTCTCATAGGCACTACAGGAGATGGGAGCAGGTGAATCAAATGGTCCAGTGTTGTCTATTCCTTTACAAAGAATGAACAAAATCCTGACTCTGCCCTGCCCACTGGAATGTTGCAGATATTCTGGGTCTGCACCTCTCCCACTGATTGTGTTTTCTGCACCTTCCCCACAGCCAGAAACATGTTTGCAGCGTGTATGAGTGCATGCACGTGTGTGTGCATGTGTGAGAATGAGAGACAGCGTGCACACTTCAATGGCATCTTTGTGCCTGTCCTAATTGTGAGTTAACCATGCTATGACAAATACTAAAGATTGTAAATAGTAACGAGCTTTAAAAACATTTCCAGGGACTGATCTCCCCTCCCTGCTTTGAATTTCACTTGCTCACTAACTGACTCAGGGGTTTCCTTGGGCATATTCCCTAGTTACCAGGACAAGGAGCTCTTTTGCTAAAGTGAATGAATTAGTTCTTCTCTCACTTACCCCACTGCAACCCCGCTATGTGAAACACACCCAGGAGCTCTGGCCAAAGAGTCCCAGAGTCCAGGCTGCGACCCTGCCTGCTGCTGGCCTCCAGGAGTGCTGGGGCTGTGTGTTTCCCAGGTACGCTGTGTGGAAGTGTGGCTGTCAAGCATCATTCAGTGCAGCTTGGAAGCAGGGTAGGAGAAATCCCAAGCATTACTGAAGGTGGCCAAGACCTTCATAGTCTTATTTAGACAAATGGCAAGCTAGGTGCATAGAATGTAGAATCCCTCTTATCCAAAGGAGCATCATATACTGTCCCCTTCAACTCTGCAGTCTCCTCTTAAGAAGTGATCCAGAAAGGGCTGCATTTTGGGAGTTGTTTCATCTGCTGGTGGGTGGAAGGCAGGCAACAGGCCGCAGGCCATCAAGCGAGGGATGCTGCTACGTGGCCGGAAGCAAAAGGTTTGATGCATCTTCTTGTAAGACCACCCACCTGCTTCTTTATAGCTGGGGAAGAAAGGCTGAAGGGACTGCCTGTGAGCTGTGGGAAGCAGAGAAACCAGTACAGAGGATCTCACGCTGCCGGCTAGTGGAGCTGCCTGGAATATCCAGACACGCAACCCGCCACGGAAAATGAATTCTTTCTTATAACCATCCCCAGGGGCAAAAAATACATCCATGCAGCTCAACTCTCTGCAGAGGCTCCTGGGCCAGAATCCTGGATTTGCAGCCTTTGGTCTCCTTTTCCTCTTTGGGGCATTGACCCTTTAATCTCTATTAATTACAGAAACATCTGCTTAGAGCAGAGACCGAACAAACAAATCTTCAAGCCAACTTGTCTAGTGCCATGAGCAACTGCTGGCCAAACGGAATAACCCAGCCAGCAATTCAAGTTTAGGCCATCCAGGGAACAGCTTCTTCTGGGAGTTGTCCGTCAGTAACTCCAATACCTCCTGATATCTCATTCGGATTCCTGAGTCAACCGCTCCAGCCAGGATGGGAACCTCAGATATTTACTTGAGCAGCATCACTCAAGAGTTGCAGCTTTCTCAGCCTGTATGCTACCCTCTTACATTATTATTCGTACTCTGGCAGCACCTAAGGGTCGTCCCCTAACACCCTACTCTACTTGTGCTACATTGATGACATCTTCATCATCTGAACCCATGGAAAAGAAGCCCTTGAGGAATTCCACCATGATTTCAACAATTTCCATCCCACCATCAACCTCAGCCTGGACACTTCCTGGACACTACAGTGCTAATAAGTGATGGTCACATAAACACCACCGTATACCGGAAACCTACTGACCACTATACTTACATACATGCCTCCAGCTTTCATCCAGACCACACCACACAATCCATTGTCTACAGCCAAGCCCTAAGATAACAACCACATTTGCTCCAACCCCTCAAACAGAGACAAACACCCACAAGATCTCTTCAACTGTTCTTACAACTACAATACCCACGTGCTGAAGTGAAGACACAGACTGACAGAGCCAGAAGAGTACCCAGAAGTCACCTACTACAGGACAGGCCCAACAAAGAAAATAACAGAACACCACTAGCTGTCAACTTCAGCCCCCAACTAAAACCTCTCTAAAGCATCATCACAGATTTACAACCTATCCTGAAAAATGATCCCTCACTCTCACAGATCTTGGGAGACAGGCCACTCCTTCCTTACAGACAGCTCCCCAACCTGAAGCAAATACTTACCAGTAACCACACACAACACAACAAAAACACTAACCCAGGAACCTATCCTTGCAACAAAGCCCGTTGCCAACTCTGTCCACATATCTATTAAGGGGACACCATCATAGGACCTAATCACATCAGCCACACTATCAGAGGCTTGTTAACCTGCACATCTACCAATGTGATATATGCCATCATGTGCCAGCAATGCCCCTCTGCCATGTACATTGGCCAAACTGGAAAGTCTCTACTTAAAAGAATAAATGGACACAAATCAGACGTCAAGAATTATAATATTCAAAAACCAGTCGGAGAACACTTCAATCTCTTTGGTCACTCGATTACAGACCTAAAAGTCGCAATATTACAAGAAAAAAAACTTCAAAAACAGACTCCAGCGAGAAACTGCTGAATTGGAATTAATGTGCAAACTGGACACCATTAAATTAGGCTTGAATAAAGACTGGGAGTAGATGGGTCATTACACAAAGTAAACTATTTCCCCATGCTTATTTTTCCCCCTACTGTTACTCATACCTTAGAATCACAGAATCATAGAATATCAGGGTTGGAAGGGACCTCAGGAAGTCATCTAGTCCAACTCCCTGCTCAAAGCAGGACCAATCCCCAACTAAATCATCCCAGCCAGGGCTTTGTCAAGCCTGACCTTAAAAACCTCAATGGAAGGAGATTCCACCACCTCCCTATGTATCCCATTCCAATGCTTCACCACCCTCCTAGTGAAAAAGTTTTCCTAATATCCAACCTAAATCTCCCCCACTGCAACTTGAGACCATTACTCCTCATTCTGTCATCTGCTACCACTGAGAACAGTCTAGATCCATCCTCTTTGGAACCCCCTTTCAGGTAGTTGAAAGCAGCTATCAAATCCCCCCTTATTCTACTGACTAAACAATCCCAGTTCCCTCAGCCTCTCCTCATAAGTCATGTGTTCCAGTCCCCTAATCATTTTTGTTGCCCTCCGCTGGACTCTTTCCAATTTTTCCACATCCTTCTTGTAGTGTGGGGCCCAAAACTGGACACAGTACTCCAGATGAGGCCTCACCAATGTCAAATAGAGGGGAACAATCACGTCCCTCGATCTGCTGGCAATGCCCCTACTTATACAGCCCAAAATGCCGTTGGCCTTTTTGGCAACAAGGGTACACTGCTGACTCATATCCAGCTTCTCGTCCACTGTCACCCCTAGGTCCTTTTCTGCAGAACTGCTGCTGAGCCATTTGATCCCTAGTCTGTAGCGGTGCATGGGATTCTTCCGTCCTAAGTGCAGAACTCTGCACTTGTCCTTGTTGAACCTCATCAGATTTTTTTTGGCCCAAACCTCTAATTTGTCTAGGTCCCTCTGTATCCTAGCCCTACCCTCCAGCGTATCTACCTCTCCTCCCAGTTTAGTGTCATCTGCAAACTTGCTGAGGGTTGAATCCACACCATCCTCCAGATCATTAATGAAGATATTGAAGAAAACCGGCCCCAGGTCCGACCCTTAGGGCACTCCGCTTGATACTGGCTGCCAACTAGACATGGAGCCATTGATCGCTACCCGTTGAGCCCGACAATCTAGCCAGCTTTCTATCCACCTTATAGTCAAGTGTTGGAAATGGGCCATCCTGATTATCACTGCAAAAGGTTTTTTTTCTCCTGCTGATAATAGCTCACCTTAACTGATCACTCTCGTTATAGTGGGTATGGCAAAACCCATTTTTTCATGTTCTCTGTGTATATATCTATCTTCCTACTGTATTTTCCACTGCATGCATCCGATGAAGTGGGTTTTAGCCCATGAAAGCTTATACTCAAATAAATTTGTTAGTCTCTAAGGTGCCACAAGTCCTCCTTGTTCTTTATGGTAGACCTGTTTCCTATTGGCCTACGTGAGGCACAAACACAGAACAAAGAGGCAGTGTCCATATTCCAAATTCTTCTTTTTATAAGTTAGCGAGACTGCTTGAAGTGTTTCCCTCAAAACATTTTTTGTTATCGTTCAAAAATGACCTTCTGTCCAAAGCACACCTTTTCATGAAAAAGTGTTGATGTTTTCAAAATTTCACCAACAGAAGTTGGTCTGATAAAAGATATTAGCTTCCCCACCTCATCTCACTAATATCCTGGGACTGACATGGCTACAACAACACTGCATACAGTAATTACACGAAGCAATTAGAACGTAAGCCCTTTGTGAACTTTGCAGGAAGGAAAAACTGAGGGTAAGTAATTATCTCAATGAGTGAGTGTTATAGCTGGGACTAGAACTCACCATTCCTGATGTGCCATGCCCTGCACTAACCACTGGGAAACATCCCCTCAAATTCAATGGCTGACGTAAAGTGTTGACACCATGGACTCTTTCTGTTCACTCTAATTCTATAGGCAACAACTCTGCACCTAAGAAATGAATAAATTGGAGAAACTCAGGAGTGAACAGAATTTGACTGGTGCTATGATCATCTTCCAAAAGAATTTCCTCACAGCCAGTGTTACAGACACCCTCATTCTAGGCTATGGATTCTGCAGGAAACATAGATTAGGGCCTGACTTTGCAAACATTTACTACCAGGTATAGTGATTGCAGTGGAACTAATCACAACAGTGAGAACTAGCCCTGATAGTACATGTCTTCAAGATCAGAGACTGTAGCAGGGAAGGAGCAGTGCTGCACGTAGATTCTGTAGGCTTGACTGGAATAGTATCTGTGGTTAAAGAGGTGCATGAGGTAGGACAGATATGCATACAAGTCTTCAGTCATCAGAATATAAGATGATCCACCCCAGAAAAGAACAATGCTCACAAATGTGACTGTGGAGAGCAATAAGCAAAACAACAAAATTTGGCAGAACAGTAACAGCAGGTGACTTCAGCTGCCCAGCTAGGAACGGCGGGAACTTCACTGCAGGACAGGGTTTAAAGAAGTAAATTACCCGATAACAAATATTTGCTTCTTGGAATGGCTCCTCCTGGAGCAGACAGGGCAAGTAACGGTGACCATAATTAACAGCAGCATCCTCGCGGGCGGGGGGGGGAATCACGCCAAGCGCTCTGACACTAAATTTCAAGAAAGAGGTGTGACATGATTGACATAAGCTGGGACCATATAGATCATTGTTGCAACCAAGGTCCTGTAATGGCATCAAATCTTATATAAAGGGGGTCTAATGAGGTGTCTAAGACAAGGCTATGGTTTGCTGATTATGATTATGCTGTCTGTATGTGTGTATCATTTTTGTAGTTGAAGTTATGAATATTGGCTCTATACTGTCTGTATTTCAAACTTACGCTATGCTGCTGGGTGACACCCCAGACAAGTTGCCTAGCTTGCTTGATGGCCCATTAAGGACCATCAGCTATACAATTAAACCATTGAGAGAAGGCAGACAAGCCTTGTAACTCAGCAAGGTGTGCAGGGACATGCCTATGGACAGAACTCTGAGGTTTTTCCATGCCATGGGATGGACAGCTTGTCTTTGGAACAAAGAAAGACAGACCACACGGCAAGAGACTATAAAAAGCTGCTGGAGCTCCTCCATCTGGTCTTCAATCCTGCTTCTTACCTCTGGAGGGACTTTGCTACACTGAAGCTTTGAACCAAGGACTGAATGACCCATCCCCGCTGTGGATGTTCTCCAGAGACTTGATTTGAACCTGCAGTTTATTCTATCACTGCTGCAAGCCTGAACCAAGAACTTTGCCATCACTGTATGTCATTGATTCCATTTACCCAATTCTAGCTCTCATCTCTATCTTTTTTCCTTTTATGAATAAACCTTTAGATTTTAGATGCTAAAGGATGGTAACAGTGTGATTTGTGGGTAAGATCTGATTTGTACATTGACCTGGGTCTGGGGCTTGGTCCTTTGGGATGGAGAGAACCTCTTTTCTTTTCCTGGGGTATTGGTTTTCATAACCAGTCATCCCCATAACGAGTGGCACTGGTGGTGATACTGGGAAACTGGAGTGTCTGAGGGAATTGCTTGTGTGACTTGTGGTTAGCCAGTGGGGTAAAACCAAAGTCTGCTCTGTCCGGCTGGTTTGCTTTGCCTTGGTGTGCACAGAAACCCCAGCCTTGGGCTGTAACTGCCCTGCTTGAAGCAATTTGTCCTGAATTGGCACTCTCCGTTGGGTCCCACCAGAACCAGCATCGTTACAAGAGGATCTTAAAAAAGCGATGCCATTAGTTAGAAAAATCCTGAAGGGAAAAGTTAGGCAATTCAAATGAATTCAATCAGCACGGAGGCTGCTCAGGAGTTGAAAAACGGAATCCCAGAGTTGCAGAGGGAGAGCCCAAGTGTGGCTCTATACTAGCACCAGATGGCACTTTTCTAGCAGCAGATTGCTCAGGGCCCAGCACAGTGGGGACCTGAGTCATGAGTCAGGCTTCCAGCACTACGTTGATACAAATAATAAACAATCGTCCTCACCCCCTATGGCAAAGGAGGCTCTGCTCTGGCTTAAGGGAATGACCTGCCTGAGACACCCAACGAGCCAACTTTGAGGGGTGTCTAAGTGATGCTAAGGGAGTCTAAGCTAGGCCTCACATCTGCTTCCACTTCCTGCAGCCCATGTTCCACAGACAGAGACTCACAGCCACTCCCTGATACACCGCCCCTTCTGCGTGCCTCAGCCCAGGGAGGCTCTGGGGCCTGTGGTGTAACTGACCTGCCAAGGAGCCAGCCCCTCAAGCCACTCCCTGGAGCATGTGAGCCCCTCAAGCCACTCCCTGGAGCAACCATCAGCCCTGCACACCAGGGGTCGATGCACCATCTGCCAGCTCCCAGTAGGACCCTGTTAAGCTTTATCCTCTTACCTCCACACAGTAACTACTGATGGACCTTTCTGCCAAGTCTTGGAGTGATGCTTCCGACATTTGGTGCCAGCCGCCACCCCCTGCACGTTCTTAGCTCCACTCCTCAGGCGCTGAAGAGTCATTGTCCTTTCCCCATCCACCTGCAACGCAGCATCACACTCAGCTTGCCAGAGCACGGTATGTTTGTCTCTGATGATCCAGCACCTGATGATGACCAGGGCCTGGCCTTTAATTAATCTCCTCTCCAGGGAGCATCCGTGCTTTGTAGGTGCTGTCTTTATGCCTCTTGCACAGCACCAGCCATGAATTTCCTGCCCCGGTGCCTTCCAAACACCACGGGCTGCTCTGGGGGCAGCTGAAAGGCCTGGATCCCCCTGCACGGAGGCTGGAGAGCAAATGTTGCCCTTTTAGAAGCAGCTGCTATTACAGTGATGTCAGTGGAGTCCCACGAGCTCACGCCCGGGCTGGATCTGAGCCCTGGGATAAAGTTTGGGATCCCACGACAACACTCTCCCTTTGCCGAGCTGGCCTCATGAGCGTACAGCACAGAGCGTTAGGAGTGGCCTGGGCGGAGCCGTTGCGATCCTGAACAGCCAGTGAGTCCCTCACTCAGCAGGTGCGGGAAGGCCAGAGGAATGGAAGGTAGAGTCCCCCAGCCCCAGGGGCAGAGCAGGTCCCCTGCTCTGGCACCTGGTGATGGAGTCAGACAGCCCTGGAGTGATGGGGCAGGTCTCACTCTGATCCACCTCAGACTGAGTGGTGGGACCATGATCATAAGGGAAACCCAACAACTAAGGGGACACAGACTACAGCGAAAGCCGCTTCTGGAGGAGAGAGCAGAAGTCAGCTGCTGCTGAGGAGGCAGAGGGGGCAGCTTGCCTCCTTCCTGGTAGCCTGGAGAGCAGCCAGCAGGGAAGGGTGTCTGGGGAATGGCCTCCTTTAGGACAGTGGTTTCACACACAGCTTACACACATGGCAATGGTGACACAAGGTGCAAGGCTGCAAGAGCCAAATACTCTTGTCGATCCCGACTTGGGGGGGGGGGGGTGGTCAGGGACCATGAGGAAGATTTAGCTGTAACCAGAGCCACCAGGCTGAATGCTGGGGTTGCGGGCAGCGGCTGGGGAGACAATTCCCAGAGCCTGCGTCCCCAGGATGAAAACCCTTGTATCTCCATGGCTCTTGTCTTTCTCCAGATCTTTGAGCCCCAGCCCTGTGGCATTTTCCTGCTCTCTCATCTAGAGCTGGATATTTATACAATTAAGTGCCCTGCATCAGTGGTAATAAATATTGTGTGCCAATTATGCCTATGAAACAGTGCTGCTTGCCCAATCCAAGCCACCAATCTCCCATCCCAAGTCCATCCATGTGTCTACAGCCTATGTACAATCCTAAAGGGCAGCTCTCCCAGGGGTTACATGGAACAATCCTCCTGCTGCTTGCTTGGAATTGTGCAAAACAAGCTAAAACAAAAAGCACCCATAGCTGTTTCTTTCTGCAACAGATGGTGGAATCCAGCCCCTCCAAAGTGATCCCTGGCTGGCTACGGTAATTCATGGAGCACGCAGAAGAAGCTGGTGTAAGAAGGAATGGATGGAACAGTAGGAGTTACCTTTGATAGGGTTTTGGATGCCCATAAGACGCAGAAGCTCTTAGCTGGCGCACAAGTCAGACATGCTGGGCTTTCATTTGTAGAAGCCAGAAATCCAGACAGTAAAGAGAAAGGACCTTACTCCCTCTCCTGGAGATTCTCATGCTTCTGAATATCAAAGAAGAAAACACACACAGCAGGGATTCTAATTAGAAAGGAACGGGAAAAAAATGCAGCTTTGTCTTTCATCCTCATATTTGTTTAGGCTGAATCTCCTTTTGCCACTGTTTGCTTGGGCTTAAACAGCCAGGTGGATTTATAATGGTGCAGAGTCTGATAACCCCAAGGCCCTTGCCCTGAAATGCAACCAGTGTCACATTAAAGGTGAACCCCAACCCCCTGGGTCCAGTACTGAAACTATTGGAAGTGTAAGATGCAAATGAAGGGATGTCATCTCTTGGATGTTTGGTTGAGTTACCCTCTGATGTAACAAGCTCAGCAACCAACCACAAGTGGTTCAAAACTGCCTTAAATCCAAATTCACTCTGATGGATTCAAATGACCCTCTGGCTACCTTCCCCAGACCAGAGGAAGAAGCTTGAAACCTTGCACCTTTCACCAACAGAAGTTGGTCAATGAAAGATATCACCTCCCCTACCTTCGATCCACATGGCAGGAGAGTGGATTGGGCAGAGAGACTGGGTGGCAGCAACTCTACATATGAATTTTAGGTGGGATTTCCCTGCACGTGTGCTGAGGGGTGATTCAAAAGTGCCCCTCAGTCCCCAGCTGTGAATCCCCACATTTCTACTTAACCCTCCTAAGTTGTGGCAAACCTGCAGGGTCCCATGCTTCTGACCAGACAGCCAGTAGGATAAGTGTGGGTACTGCCTGGATTAAATGAAGTTCATCTGTGTGACATTTCTCATATGTCTGACTCCCACAATGGAGTACAGAAGAGAGTCACCTTGTAGTCAGTGAGATCAATTAATCACTGGCTTACACCCAGGCACAAAATTTGACCCTGGAGCTGTTCTATTTTTAAAATTCCTTTTTTTACTTGTAATTCTTGTCATGTTTCTGATACAATCAAGAAGCCTCCTGGAAGCCTCCAGTGGCTAATTTAACACCTGTCCATTTGCAGGAGTGTTTACTAATGGATGGAATAGTGCTGTCTGCTCATTCAGTCAAGTTAGATTTGTATTGTTATTAAAAATTCTTCATTTTTTTTCCTTCCTCTCATGCTCAAATGGATCCTGCTGTTTGCAAGGCTTAATTATATATTTACCTGCAAATATTCTTCACCTAACAAAGAGAGTCACACTCGTTTAATCAAAGAATTTAAATGCAAGCTTTGTTTTCCTGACACTTTGTATGTAGGTGGTGATAGGAGCCATGTAGGGCATTCCTGATGCATTCTGTTGTCTTTATGGAGTATGATCTTGTATTACTATTTCTCAGTAGGTTACAATTGTTTCTGTGGCATTCACAGAACAGGGCTCCTTCCTTCAGCTAACTGAGCGCTGCTTGCAATTCCTACATATGGTGCTTAAAGAAAGACTTTAACCTAATTTTGTGCCAACAGTACCTGTGTTAAGTAGCAAGTTCAAATCCTGAAGGAGTTGTATTTTTATTAAAAAATTCTCCTGATCGCTTATTCTCTGCCTGTCAGATGGATCACAACAGTAGTACTTAATTATCGTTATCTTCCCTCACTACTGTGCTCTTAACGACATTATTTAACTGCTCTTATTCAAGAGGCACAGCTTGCTCTACATCACAGGTCTGACCTTTCAGTTCTGACTCGCGTGAGTCGTTTTACTGCTGTCCATGCCCGGGGGCGTCCCCGACAGTGCAAACCCTAAACACAGGTTTAGCTTTACACATGTGAGGATTCCCACCAAAGCCAAGTTCAGCACCGGCATTGGGGTACGTAGGATTGGGGCCTAAGGACCAGATCTTCAAAGGCATTAAGTCCCGGACGACTGGAAAAAAGCTAATGTAGTGCCCATCTTTAAAAAAGGGAAGAAGGAGGATCCTGGGAACTACAGGCCAGTCAGCCTCACCTCAGTCCCTGGAAAAATCATGGAGCAGGTCCTCAAGGAATCAATTCTGAAGCACATAGAGGAGAGGAAAGTGATCAGAAACAGTCAGCATGGATTCACCAAGGGCAAGTCACGCCTGACTAATCTAATTGCCTTCTATGACGAGATAACTGGCTCTGTGGATGAGGGGAAAGTGGTGGACGTGTTGTTCCTTGACTTTAGCAAAGCTTTTGACACGGTCTCCCACAGTATTCTTGCCAGCAAGGTAAAGTATGGGCTGGATGAATGGACTATGAAGTGGATAGAAAGCTGGCTAGATTGTCGGGCTCAACGGGTAGTGATCAATGGCTCCATGTCTAGTTGGCAGCCGGTATCAAGAGGAGTGCCCCAAGGGTCGGTCCTGGGGCTGGTTTTCTTCAATATCTTCATAAATGATCTGGAGGATGGTGTGGATTGCACCCTCAGCAAGTTTGCAGATGACACTAAACAGGGAGGAGAGGTAGATACGCTGGAGGGTAGGGATAGAATACAGAGGGCCCTAGACAAATGAGAGGATTGGGCCAAAAGAAATCTGATGAGGTTCAACAAGGACAAGTGCAGAGTCCTGCACTTAGGACGGAAGAATCCAATGCACCGCTACAGACTAGAGACCAAATGGCTCGGCAGCAGTTCTGCAGAAAAGGACCTAGGGGTTACAGTGGACGAGAAGCTGGATATGAGTCAACAGTGTGCCCTTGTTGCCAAGAAGGCCAATGGCATTTTGGGATGTATATATAGGGGCATTGCCAGCAGATCAAGGGACGTGATCATTCCCCTCTATTCGACACTGGTGAGGCCTCATCTAGAGTACTGTGTCCAGTTTTGGGCACACTACAAGAAGGATGTGGAAAAATTGGAAAGAGTCCAGCGGAGGGCAACAAAAATGATTAGGGGACTGGAACACATGACTTATGAGGAGAGGCTGAGGGAACTGGGATTGTTTAGTCTGCAGATGAGAAGAATGAGGGGGGATTTGATAGCTGCTTTCAACTATCTGAAAGGGGGTTCCAAAGAGGATGGATCTAGACTGTTCTCAGTGGTAGCAGATGACAGAACAAGGAGTAATGGTCTCAAATTGCAGTGGGGGAGCTTTAGGTTGGATATTAGGAAAAACTTTTTCACTCGGAGGGTGGTGAAACACTGGAATGCGTTACCTAGGGAGGTGGTGGAATCTCCTTCCTTAGAAGTTTTTAAGGTCAGGCTTGACAAAGCCCTGGCTGGGATGATTTAATTGGGGATCGGTCCTGCTTTGAGCAGGGGGTTGGACTAGATGACCTCCTGAGGTCCCTTCCAACCCTGATATTCTATGATTCTATGAGGTGTCTGAGTAACAGCCGTGTTAGTCTGTATTCGCAAAAAGAAAAGGAGTACTTGTGGCACCTTAGAGACTAACCAATTTATTTGAGCATGAGCTTTCGTGAGCTACAGCTCACTTCATTGGATGCATACTGTGGAAACTGCAGAAGACATTATATACACAGAGACCATGAAACAATACCTCCTCCCACCCCACTCTCCTGCTGGTAATAGCTTATCTAAAGTGATCATCAAGCTGGGCCATTTCCAGCACAAATCCAGGTTTTCTTACCCTCCGCCCCCCCTCCCCCCCACACAAACTCACTCTCCTGCTGGTCATAGCCCATCCAAAGTGACCACTCTCTTCACAATGTGTATGATAATCAAGGTGGGCCATTTCCTGCACAAATACAGGTTCTCTCACCCCCTCACCCCCCTCCAAAAACCACACACACAAACTCACTCTCCTGCTGGTAATAGCCTATCGAAAGTGACCACTCTCCTTACAACGTGCATGAAAATCAAGGTGGGCCATTTCCAGCACAAATACAGGTTTTCTCACCCTCCCCCCCTTCCCAAAAAACACACACACACAAACTCACTCTCCTGCTGGTAATAGCTTATCCAAAGTGACCACTCTCCCTACAATGTGCATGACAATCAAGGTGGGCCATTTCCAGCACAAATCCAGGTTTTCTCACCCCCCCCACCCCCATACACACACAAACTCACTCTCCCGCTGGTAATAGCCTATCCGAAGTGACCACTCTCCTTACAACATGCATGAAAATCAAGGTGGGCCATTTCCAGCACAAATACAGGTTTTCTCACCCCCCCCCCCTTTTTCCAAAAAAACACACACACACAAACTCACTCTCCTGCTGGTAATAGCTTATCCAAAGTGACCACTCTCCCTACAATGTGCATGATAATCAAGGTGGGCCATTTCCAGCACAAATCCAGTTTGGATGAGCTATTGCCAGCAGGAGAGTGAGTTTGTGTGTGTGTGTTTTTTGGGAAGGGGGGGAGGGTGAGAAAACCTGTATTTGTGCTGGAAATGGCCCACCTTGATTTTCATGCACGTTGTAAGGAGAGTGGTCACTTTCGATAGGCTATTACCAGCAGGAGAGTGAGTTTGTGTGTGTGGTTTTTGGAGGGGGGTGAGGGGGTGAGAGAACCTGTATTTGTGCAGGAAATGGCCCACCTTGATTATCATACACATTGTGAAGAGAGTGGTCACTTTGGATGGGCTATGACCAGCAGGAGAGTGAGTTTGTGTGTGGGGGGGTGGAGGGTGAGAAAACCTGGATTTGTGCTGGAAATGGCCCAACTTGATGATCACTTTAGATAAGCTATTACCCGCAGGAGAGTGGGGTGGGAGGAGGTATTGTTTCATGGTCTCTGTGTATATAATGTCTTCTGCAGTTTCCACAGTATGCATCCAATGAAGTGAGCTGTAGCTCACGAAAGCTCATGCTCAAATAAATTGGTTAGTCTCTAAGGTGCCACAAGTACTCCTTTTCTTTTTATGAGGTGTCTAACTCCCATTGAAATCAACTGCAGAAGGTTTAAAATAATTTTCAATGTGTATCCACTAGCTAAAACTGAGGGACACTGCAGTGATCCAATGGCTGTTCTAAATCTCGCTGCCTTATCGCAGATTGTGTAGCCTTGCAGAAGCACCTGCACATCCAGGTAAGGTCAGACTCTTAAGACTATTTCTACTAGCTTGTTTCTACCAGTGTAATTCTGGCAACACTCTGCTTCCCCTGCAAAATCTGTGAAGAGGACTCTGAATGGAGCTGGGGCTGGGGGCCAATCCCATGCATCCCAGTGTCTGGGTGTAGAGCTGTGACAAAAGCCCATTGTCTAATATCTACATCTTTTCCTATAGTCTTAGATACAAATATAGCCTCTTGTAGGACAAGGTACTGGGATATGCCTGGCAAGCCGAGCCCATGACAGGCCTACACAACTATCTGCCTGTAGATAATGTGCTAAGCAGAGAGGAAAAGTGACAAGTTGCTGGTATATATAGGCCACCTTGCTTTGTAGCAAACTGACTCATCCACTGAATGTAGGCAGTGGTGTTGTAGTCATGTCGGTCCCAGGATATTAGAGAGTCAAGGTGGAGGAGGTCATGTCTTTTAATGGACCCCCTTCTGTTGGTGAGAGAGACCAGCTTTCGAGCTCTCTCACCAACAGAAGTTGTCCAATAGAAGATCTTACCTCCCACACCTCATTCCCTGGCTGGCACCTTGGAAAGGTTGAAAATGTACAGTTCCTAATTACTGATCAAGGCCCTGAACCTGCAGAGACACCCTGGTATAGCTTGTTTTTCTAAAAGCTCTGCTCTAGGAATTATTGTGGGGAAATTCTCTGGCCTGTTCTATACAGGAGGTCAGACTAGATGATCACAGTGGTCCCTTCTGGCCTTAGAATGTAAGAATCAATTAACTTTGTGCTTGCGAGTAGCCTCACTGAGTTCAAGCAGATCACTTGCACATGCAGAGTTACTCACCGCCACAAGCGTTTGTAGCCTCAGGGCCTACGTTATCAAAACACCCACTGCAGAGGTAAGCAAACATCTCAGCTGAAAAGTCTTAAGTCAACAGAGACAGAGAAGCCCCGTGAATGATCAGGAATGGAAAAGTTATTACAAGATGCTACAAGATTACAAGATGTGTACAGAAGCCCTGGAATGGGGCGGGGGGAGCCACAGGGCCATGGCCCCATTACTTTTTATCTGCCTTAAGGGCGAGCGATGGAGAGGAGTGAGTGGGGACGGGGCTTCAGGGGAAGAGGTGTGGCAGGGGTGGGGCCTTGTGGGAAGAGATGGAGCAAGGGCAGGGCCTCAGGGAAGGGGCAGAACAAGGGTGGAGAATCGGGGTGCAGGGCCACGGTTTGGGCACCAGTGCCTCCCTCCCCACACTTTTAGGGAGCTTCCGGTGCTCCTGGATGTGTACATCTGCGGCTGCAAGAAATAAAGTATGCTAGCATGTTGTATTGTTTGAGACATAGCATGTGATCAGGTCATTAAAGGCCACATGGCAATGCATACGCACACTGGCAGACCTGAACTCTGAATGCTGGCATGTCCTGCCTGGTGAGGTCTCAGATCTACAGCCCAAACACGCTGCTCAGGGTGGACTCCATCCACAAACAGCTCAGCCCCCATCCCACTGGCAGTGCTGCTTTGCTAGAAGTTCATTTTTCAACTGAGTTTGTGTTTTGTCTCTTTCTGAGGTTTCACTTCTGTAGTTACAGGTTTGTACATCCTTGCAAGAAGAATAATACATGACCGCAGGTGCTTATTGACTCGGGCACCATTGCGTTACAAACAGCCTCTGCTACGCCTTTGACTGGAGCAGAGGCAGAGAGGCTGGTGAATTATTGATAAGGGCTGTGCAGTACTGGATGAGCGTGTGGGTGGCCTCTCTGCCTTGCGCACAGGCTTTCCTGCTGCAGCTAAAGCACATCAAAGAGATAAACAGAGAGGCCGCCAGTTTACACACGTGGGCCAATGGCTGCAATATGATCCCAGACTCACAGAGCAGCTTGGGCTTTAATTACCAGACACACAAGCCGTTAGTCATTAGAGGGGAATTGGGTTAATCTTCTGGCTCCTCAGAGCTGAACACAGACCACCAGGATCTTACCCAGATCTCATCGTTTTCCCAAGGAAATGAAGAAATATGCATGATGTGCCCGAGCCGGTGAGGAGAGACGAACTTTGTCAGTTAGTGCTCCCTAAAGAGCAATCATGCTTAGAAGGATTATTGACCTGAAGGGAGTGAAGATGATTTGTGAGTGATCAGGAAAACGAATGAGCCAGGAGCCATTTCAGACCAAGTGTTCTGTGCAAATGACTCAGGCCTTGATCCTGACATCCGCTGTATGCCCTCCCATCAGTTCTGGAGTCAAGGCCCTTTGGAGGCTGCTGCTCCCATCTGGCTTTGAATGGACATTCTGGGCTCAGGCGATAACCAATGGGCAGCTACTTTAGAATGAGAGCTGGTCCGATTATTTGTGGCAGAAATATTTCCCAAGGAACATAGTCAAACTTGATTTCTTCTGCTATATTTGATATTCATAAACACAAATAACTCACACTAACTAATTTCAGCTCATGGCTTGTTTATTGAAGACCAAGGTATTTAGGTACCCAAAGATGCAGAGGATGAGTGGGATTTACAGGAATACCGCAGGGAGTTAGCCTCCTCATTCCCATTGCAGGATTCTTGGACCACATTTTGTGCTAATTTTCCAAAGACAAGGAAAACTTGGAACAAACCCAACTCCTTGCCCTGATTTAACCATGAACCCCTCTGTTGATCCCTCAGACAAGGCACCCCTGAAGACGACCTCCTCTGATCATGCCTCTCCCATCACCTTTCTTCTTCAGATGGCCACTTTCTTTGCTCTAATGTCGATCAACCAGCTTGTATCACCTTGGAAGAGTTTAAAACCCATGTGTGGGGTTAAGTCCAGCTATTTTAAAATATGTTCCAATGTAAAATGTCTTCCCCCATCAGCACCAGCCAGCATCAGCACTGCTTTTTTAAAATGCCCAATGTCCAAGCTGTGCTTTGATATATAGCTTATCCTGTCGCTATTCATTTTTGATTGGTAATAAAGGGTGTTTTATTAAGGACGACAAAAATGTTTTATCCACCATCATAAACACAGTTTTATTAAAAAAGAGAGAGAGAGAAAAGAAAAAAAGCTGCTCCCTTTTGATAGCTCATTGGGAAGGACTTTATAGCTGATTCAGCTGCTGAGTTGCTACATTTCATTCCCGGAGGATGCAGATGCGAGTGTTTCTGGGCTGTAATTACTGTATGTACAAGCCCTGGAGTACCCACCCGGAATTGCTGCCTGGAGACTCAGTGCTGGGGGAGAAGAGGAGAAGTTTTATTGGATTCATCCTACCCGGCTGAATGTCTACACAGAATTAACACTCTTCTCCCAGCACCCTTTGTAAAAACCGACATGGATCCCCTAAGAGCTGTCTCTCACTGGTGTATCTGAAGCTGTGGGGTGGAGAAGATCATTCAGGACCAATCCAGCCAAAGGCAGCCCCTGTGGCAATGGAGTCACAACTCAGGGCGCTTCCAGTGTCCCATGGCCTTGGAAACTGCCCCCTTTCCTCTCCAGGAGCCATGGAATCTGGGATTCAACCCTATTGGAGGGGTGTTCTGTACATGAGGGGTCTGGATAGATGCAAATAATGGATCAGGTGCCAGTAGATGGTGCTCAGCAATACATAGCCTTGTTCCTGAGTTGTGTAGGACCAGTAAAACTTGTCATGTTGTGAACCGCAAATGGCTACCAGCAGCATCTCTTCATATCAGCTCTGAGCGCCATCTTTCCGGCGGGGGGGAAGTCTTAGGGGATTGCCTCAGGATGCAGCTTGAAGTGTCTGCAGGCGGATGGGGTACACATTGATCTGAGTGGGGAACAAGCGTCCCCAGCATGTTGGTGTGTATGCGCAACACTGCCCTCTACAGCATGGGCTCAGAACTGCCTGTGTCTCATCACAAGCCCTAATACTGTCACAGCAAAAGGCGAGAAAGCCCAGCAGTTCTTATTACCTGGGCCAGTTCTCCAATCAGGCTGAGTCTGTGCAAGCTTCTGGAAATAGCTAGCCCTCACTGGGCATGCTTTGAGGTTTAAAATGGTGTTATCCTAGCACCTCCCATACTGACATCGCACCAGCGCATTAGCATAGTCATGCTTTCATTACTGTCATGAGGATGATCTTTATAGGACTGAGAAGGCACCTCACATGACAAGATCCATTCATTCCTTCAGTTTTCTGCTGAGAGTCTTCAGAAGGGGATTAAGCATCTTATTTATGATGCAGACACCTGGCCTGATAGCCACCATCTCACTTTGCACAGGCTTCCAAGCAGTCACCAGAGAGGGGAGGGTCTGGTTGCTAGAAAATTTGGGAGAAGCTTTCACTGCCAGCATGTGTGCAGTGTCTGTTCTGTACCATGCATATCAATCCAGTGCCTCTCATTAGCTGTCTCAGGAGGTGAAATGATCTGGGTTGCAAGACCTGGGCTGCTAAGGGCTGACTCTGGTAGCGTGATGAGCAATATTCTGGGGGTCTTCAGGGTACCACTGAGAGCAGCAGAACATCACTCCAGAGATGGATTTGTTGACAAATGAAAATGATAACGGTTTATTGACACAACATAATAAATAAACAGGGCGATAAATAGAGAATTGCTTCTGAAGTTATTTGGAAGCGCTGTATATTGAATTTTACCTCTTTTTATTGTTTGTGGAATAGGATTATTGTTTTATGTATCAGCATCTTTTGGATGCACTGATTTTGTATGATTTCATAAACTACCATGGGAAAAGCCGGAGAAACAAATTTACTGCTGAGCATTGAACATACAAATGAACTAAAACCAAAACCACAGAAGAAAATGTAATAATCCAAACCCGACTTGAACTGGTGCCAAAATAAGGAAGGGGTAGCCATGATCAACAAGCAGCACCGCAGAGATTCAGTGACCTCACTGCATTCCACAGGGGCAGCCTTATTCCTGGATCTCCAAGCACAGCATGCCAAGAACTAGGGAAGAGATCGTGTCCATCAAGCAGCTGGGCTCCTCCCCATTTCCCATCAGGCCTCAGACATGGTGGAAGAAAAAGCCCATCAAAGTGGCCATCCTGGAACATTTTCCCAGCCTGCCTTTCAAAGCTAGACCAAGGGCTGGTTAAATCCTGAGAAAATAGTGATCTTGACCTTTCATGTCAGTTCCAAATGGCAGCTTAGTTTAAGCCTGTCTGTGGTCATTTTTATTTTCTATTCCTGAATATTTTGTTCACACTAATGTTTGGGACTGACCCTTTGTCATCCAAATGCCCATTTCACATGTGAGTGAGGGGATGTGCACAAAGAAGAATTTTAGATATTTGTTATTCGTGAATTGTTATTCTAAAATGTTTCAATCATCGAATCGGGAAGCAGAAACAATGCCATGTGACTAAGTTGACTTAAGATCCTATGGCTGGAAATAGAAGTTGGGGGGGAACAAAAAGTTTAGCAATAAAATGCAACTTTTTAACAGTGATGGTAGTTGACCGTTAGACCAGCCTACCAAGGGAAGTGGTGAAATCCTCATTGCTCTGCAGCGAGATTGAATGTCTGTTTCCAAAAGACCTGCTCTACTTTAACCACAACTTCTTGGGCTTCCTAGCATCACTTGCAGAATAGAGAAGAGATCCCTCCATTGCAGGGACCATTGGCCTGTATTGTACAGGAGGTCAGACTAGATGGTCATCATGATCCCTTCAAGTCTTTGAATCTATGAAATCTACTAACCACAAAGAGTGAACAGTTGGAGCGAACAGTTCAAAAAATCTCACAGGTCTTTGGAGAAGGGAGGTGTTGCTATGTTTTTGTAAAAAGCACTTTTAGACCCTGGCCCACTAGAACACAATGTTAAGTGCTGGGCATAATTCAAGGAGATGATGAGAAAAGTGAGACCAGGTCTGAGAGATCTACATCCAGCCGCGAAGGAAAAGCCAGTGGAGGGAGATTCATAGTCACAGGGAGCACGAGGCACTCCTGGGACCTGCCAAGTTCCAGAATCCTCAGCAAAAATGCGACACTTTCCCTACAGAGCGAGGGGATCTATGCTCAATGAAAAGGGCTCAATGTCGACCAGCAAGCTGGATGATGCGGGCTGGGAGTGTGTGAATGGCTGTGAAGGCTTTTCCCAGAAGCCCGGGCAGGAGAGCAGTGTCTGAGGAGCTAGGGCCAGTCACAAAGATCATACTGCCTGGATGCTGGCTCTCCGCTTCTCTGCTCTGTCAGGAACTATGGCTTTTCCTCCTCTTCCTCCTCTGTCTGTGTCGCTGGCCTGGGGCTTGTTCCATTAGAGAAAGATGGATTCAGTGATTGCAAAAGCTGCCAGTTGCAGGGAAATATCGGGCCAGGTTCTGCTCTCTGTTTCACTGTTGAAAGTCCAGAGTGACTCCCATGAGATCAGTGCAGCTACTGCAGATTTACACCACTGAACCTCAGATCAGAATCTGGTCCACTGTGGTCTCCACCTGTCCTCAGTGCTATGGTGCTGGTTACTGTAGCAATGTGTGTGCTAATCAGATAAGGAAAGAGTAGCCCATCCTTTCCTTGCTGAGTTCTGCGCCTCCCTCGCCTGTGCTCTAGCCCTTGTGGGAAAATATATTAAAGAGTTTAATATTATTTGAGAAAGCTTATCACTGGAATATGTTTCTCCTCCCTTGGGCCCCATTGCAGCCATATTGCTGCTGCATTAGCTTTCCCTTCCACAGCCTCTTGCCGACTGCCTGCCTGCCCCATCACTGCAGCATTTTAAAAACTCTTTCCGTTTTGTGCTTCTTTGATTTCTACCTCTCCGAAATATTGCCTCTCTCACCTCTTTCTCCGGCACCTGCCACTATCCGAACAGCACAAGGAAATCAGGCGTCTTCCCAGAGGTAGCCACAAAGTTTGATGAGCCCCTTCCCTGCTACGGGCTGTCAATGAGAAGCTCGCTGGAGGGCATCCTTTCCAGCCAGGGGCAGGAAGAGCTTCCCAGCTTCTCAGCATTACAGCGCTGCGGCATCCTGCTAGGTTCCCAAGAACCCCAAGGAAATCCCAGATTGAAATGACGTTTCAAACAGGGCAGCAGAAGCTTCTGTGTCCACCTGATGGTACAAAGTGCATTTCTTGGACCCGCCTTCTCTAACATAAATACACAACAATATGCATATTAAAAATAAACACACTCACTAACAAAAACCCTGCAAAAACAAGACCCTCCACTGTATACCCTTCTCCCCCTAGGGAGAGGATGAGAGAACACTGACAATTGTTAATCACCACAAGTAATGCAAGACTGGAAGGCCCTCGGGTACTACTACCATTATTTGAAGCATCTATGCAGACTAGAACAGTACTGGTGGACTCGGAGCACCCATATCCTCCAGAAAGTGTGGGTGGAGCCCTACTGCAGTACAGAACCTATCACAGCATGATGATGGGGGGGAGTTATTCTGATGATTTGCTCACTGGTTATATGATAATACTGGAGTCTGTTAACAGATGGTGCCACTGTTTGTTCTTTAGGGAAGAAGAAGGACTATCTTTCTGGGCCAAAGGGGAGGGAGCGAAGAAGCTGCAGGTGGTCACCAGCTGCCCATGGAAAAACTGCACCTAATTCTATAAAGCTGGAACATGGCAAACTTCATCCCACAGGTCCTGGTGTCCTCAAAATCAGTCGGGAAATAAGCTGGTCAAATCAAAAAAATTGGTGGAAAATTAATTTTTTTAGTGGGAAAATATAGAAATCAAATGAGAATGTGTGCTGCATTTAGGTTCCAATTGCCTCCTTCCTTTGGTTTGGTTCTCAAAATAAATAAATAAATAAACAAACTGATTTTTGAAAACTGAAATGAAACAAAAAAAATTGTTTTGTTTCAAAATTCCCTGCAAAAACTTTTTTTTTGGCCTGATATTTTTCACAAGGAAAACTCCCCAGTTTTTTCAATCAGCTTTATTGGTGAGTGTAGTGGAGCGGCTGCCCCACTCCATGGTGAAAGGGATTAAGAGCAGCTGAGGGAGGCTGGGGAGGTAGTTGGCCTCAAGTGTGGCTGGCTTAATCAGGCCACAGCTGGCCTGGATAAAAGGGCTGTAGGGCCAGGAGACAGGAGTCTCACTCTTGCCCTGGAGTGGGAAGAGCCTAGCTGCATGAGAGCAAGGTACCTGAAGTAGAGCAGTGCTAGGGAAGGGCAAGAGGAGCTGGGGAGCTCCAGCCTGGTAACCCCTGAGGCTGCAGGCCTTGGTGAAGGCCTACAAAGTTACTGGGGTTACAGAGGTGCAGCCTGGGAACAGGCAGAAGTAGCTGGTCCTAATCCCTTGCCAATGATGAGTAGCCATTACAGACTGCAGTCTGCCCCAGTGAGCAGGGGCTAGATGATGACTGGCAGTAGCCACTGACTGAAGGTGGGCTTAGAGGGTTGGGGATTCCTGAGGGGAGACCCAGAGGTAAAGGGGCACCGGGGCCCAGGAGGGACATGGGGCCTGTGGCAGGCAAGACACCAGCCAGCAGAGGCTGAAGAGCTAATTCCCAAGACGACCAGCAGGAGGCACTGCGCTGGTGAGTCAGTGGTGTGCTACAGCAAGAAATGAGTTAACACAATGCATCTGAAGTGTAAACGAGTGTCTCCCCTCACACACACAAACACACGCGTGTGCTAATTACACAAGCAGAGTTGGGTGATTATTGCAAAGCAAACCAAAACAAAAACCTTCTCTATTTGTTTGCTTATGAATAAAAATTTGTTTTGGCTTATCCTTTTATGTTTCCTTCCCATAAACATTTGTACAATTGAGTTTTACTCGCACAAGAGATCACAAAAAGTCACTCTTATGTGCGAACACTCAAGGACTTTCAGAAAGCAAATTTAAATTCACTTTCCTTGACTTTTCACACCAGATACCAGATTATAAAAGTTACACTCATACAGTCCGCGATCAACCGAACTAGTTTTAAGATGGATCTTGATAAATTTATAACTGTGATTGTATGATGGGGTTGCCTGTTGTACTAGGTGATTGGATGCGATGATCCAGGAGATCTCTTCGAGTCCTGTGTTCCTAACAAACTCAGTATGGTGTCATTTTTATAACCAGTCCCAGCTAAGTGACACAATTTGAATTCTGGATTCCAGTTCTGAATAGTAAGCTGCAGAGGTCCAAGGTTGGTGAAAAGGTCATCTGGATAATTTGGAACAGTGACTCAATCTGAAAAAGTGGTGATGTGTTCACAGACATTCTGCCAGCAGAAGTCGTGAAATCAATTGCATGACTGATGAGTTCTAAACTCCTTGTTGCCAGCTCTATTCGCTGCTCTGGAAGGGAGAGGGGCAAGCAGCATCGTTATTGACTAGTGATGAATTTCCAGGTGTGTGAGAGCAGCTGTAGAAGTCCAGAAGCTTTGCAGATAGGTTCGAGTTTGCTCAGTCCCAGAATCAGTGCCACGGCATGAAACGCTCTTCTTAAATTCTGCTGCACTCCTCCAGCCTTCCCAGGCTCTGACGGGAGCTTGCCCTGTACACTCTACCAGTGCTTCTAGAGGCTATCAGGCCTTGAAACGCTGCCTCTGACACTGCTTCTGAGGGTCTAGGCCTATCATCCCAGGGAGTTTGCCAGTAGCCTGCCATGCAGCAAAGCTACTAGGATGTTCAGCCAAGTCTAATGGGGTGAATCCTAGAGAAATTGCTTTGTGGCCTCTACTAGTCCCGCTGGGATGAACCCCTTTAGCGTTTTCCTTACAGCTATGTCGAAACAAATGGGTAACTGGGGGGATTCTTACCCAGTGCTGTGTCTAAACGAATGGGTAACTGGGGGGATTCTCACACAGGGTAACAGTGATCTCCACCTGAGGTCCTTTCTCAGCACCCGGAAGCTCTGGTAACTAGCAGCTGCCATGATTTCAGTCCAGAACAGCTGTCAAGGGATGCCAGGTGCCATGATGTAAATGCAAATGCTAGCAATGCCCTTTCATTTTCAAAAATCCCATACACATTCCTGTATAAAGTCTGCTTTTGCAACCTGGAGGCAGGTGTTAACCTTACTGGGAAAAGCTAAATGGGCTCTACTGACTCACTGAGGTGGGTGGCTGATTGCCCCACCCAGCTAAGGAGGTGGAAGCAGCTCTCTAGGAAGAGAGGATCTAGGGTGTGGGCTGAGCAGTCCTGAGGCAGGAACACAACCTGGGAGAAGGCTTCAGCTGAAATTTATATGGTGTTATTATTCATAGATTCACTCAGAAAGCCAAACCCCAGGAAGGCCATGAGTTTGGACTCTGCAAGGTATGGATTGTGAGTGGCACCGGGGTGGGAATGCAGCTGCCTCCGGACCTCTATAATATCCAAATTACAGACCAATTAAAAACCAGTTCCTCCAAACTGCATAGCCCATGCTCACATGTCTAAGATGGGTGGCATGCATGCAAGGGAAAGGAGCAGCTTCCATGACTTGATAAAGCTTTTTAATATTAGTGTGAAATTCAAGTCATTCATCCTACCTTGTACAAAATTTATAAATGTGTCACAGCTGGATGAGAATTCTTTGTGCACAGCTCTGTGGAGCATGGCTATCTGGACCCGACGTTTCCAAAGACCTCAGCACCCAGAAGAGGAGCAAAATTTTCAAAAGGGCTCCAAATCCCCAGGGTCTAGAACGTGCCAAGCTCTTGTGAACATCTGGCCCTAAGACCTGAAATATTAGCAGCGATGGGCTCAGGCAATTGGCAATAAGATCCTTGCAGAACCTTGTAGGCTACTGGTTCCATGTTAGCTGCTGTTTGTTAACAATCTCAGGGTAGCTCTGATGGCTGTAGGCTGTCCTGTGGGATCTCAGCTGGTCAGTCATGGAAATTAGAGGTGCAGAAGATATATTGATCCCAATATATTTCAGATCCTTCCCAGGGGACAGTGCAGGACTGTCCATTAGAGTGGGCTCACTCTTTTGGCCTGCCTAGATTTATATTTTCCCAAGCAATGGGGTTTCCCGTCCTTGGCTTGGGAGACTGTCCCACACTAATCGATCTAATCATTGATGTAAGAAAAGCCACACCACAAAAGCCACCACCCAATTGGCCCAGCTTAGTGTAACCCATATACCTCCTGGGTGTGGTGCTCTGTCTCCTCTAGTGGCACCGAGACCACTTAGAGATGAATGAGTCTGCTACAGCCTTAGCTAAGAGCTATGTGGCTTTTAGCTCATGCAGTAGAGGCTCATGCATTTAGCTCCAGAGGTCCCAGGTTCAATCCCGCCTGCTGACCACTGGGGTCTGTTGGTGTTACATTAGCACTCGGCATATTGCAGCAACGTGGACACTTGCTCTGATACTGGTCATGCTGTCCATCTCCCAGGGGCAAATGGAAACCAGCATCTATGGCTGCCACCCAGTATCTTTCATGGGGTTAGTCTCTAAGGTGCCACAAGTACTCCTTTTCTTTTCATGGGGAAGAAACTCACTGAAACATACAGGACAATCTCCAGAGCCAGGCAAAGTGCCCAGGACTTGGGTGGGCTCAAAGCATCAAACAATTTGGCTCCTTGTCAGAGATGCAGAAGTTTGGCACCTTGTCAGCTGGGCAAACACCCCAAGATGTTACTCATCCCCATGTTCCCTGAACCTCAGTAAATATTTGGATTTCGTCATAGCTTTGGGCATTGTTTTTATTTCAGCCAAGCCAGCTTGCCCATCCCGCCACACTCTTCACTCAGCTGGGATGTAGAGAAGGGGCTGGGGAAATGTCCTGGGAAACAGGAGTTTCGGCCTTAGGACCTCACTTGCTCAGCATTGCCATGTCGGTCTCCTGCCTCGGCCTCAAAGGGACCCCTCCTGGTGGGGGATCACCAGCAGCAGCCCTCTGAGGGCCAAAAGGAGAAGGATCAAGCAGAGGGGCCAATGAAGGAGGCTAAAGAGTGCTGCTCGGAGTTTTGGTTGTCCTTATCTCTAATCTCAAGAAAAGAGTGGCCCAGTCATTCAGTATATTGCTGCCAATCTTCATTTTCTACATTAAACCCCTCCACTTTCCTTTACATTGACATTTGTATGTTTTTTCTCATCATCAAATTTGTTAAGATAATGCTCTGTGCAACCAAACGAAGTCTGCTCTGAGGACTGCAGGGAAGTTGCTTAGTCAGGGGAGGGGTGGAGCATGACTCCGACCCATAATACTGTGAGCAACCCAGCTAACCCCTTCATGACCACTTTACAACAATCAACCAGCCCGAACTCCGCTGCAACTCAGAGCCTCACTGTTCAGTATTATACTCTCTGAACTGAGGAAGGGCCAAGTGTGATCTCAGCATGTGCTGGGTGTGTTATTGCCCAGCAATGGGATCCCATCCATCCAGAACAGTTATGTTCACCAGCGCACAAAGGGCAGAGCACATGCAGTCTGTCCAGATGCCTTTGATTTCAGACTGAGGAAAGCAAAGAAAGCACAAACGTAAGCTCAGTGTGAGAGCGAGCACATGCTGCGTGGCTTGCGCTAGCATTCTACATCAGAACTGCAGCACAAAATGGCAGCTGTTCCTGCCGCCCTGTGAGAGGGCTCCCCTACACATGTACACATAGAATACAAAGGAGCATAGAAATAAATGTCACAATGGCAAAGGAGAAGGGCTCAGATGGTACAAAGGGCAGGTCAGTGTTTTCAGTGCAACCAAAGAGGAGGAGACATGCGGTTGAGATGGTCTAAATCTGCCAGTTGGGAAGCACTATGTGACCTGCTCAGCAAAAGCAGCTATGGCAAGATACACACAGCAAAGGGGTCTGTCTCAGCCCTCTACGTATCCTGATCAGTGGAAGTGGAGTCAGAGGTCTTGTTCCATAGACACCAAGGGGACAGGGAAAACAGGGACTTAACCTAGAAGCAACACAGCCATGTGGACAGAGCTATGCACAGGGTTTAATAGAGCTCTTTCGGTATTGCTGCCCGTCTCGGATGTAAGCAACAGAAAGATCCAGATTTTCAGAGCCTATTTCTCCACTGGAGTGTTCCCTGATTTACTTCAGCGTGCGAGTCGAACCAGGCCCTTCTTGTACTTAACAAAGTTTTAACAAACTTCCATATAGCAAATGACAGAGGAACAGCGAATTTCCTTTGAAGGGCACCACCGTTAGAACTGGATATCTGATTTTTAATCAAAGGTGCAACGAACTGAGCTGGCCAAAAACTAGAAAAGCAGATCTGCAGATGTTTGGGGGTGAAATTCACCTCCGTGCAGACTAGAGAGCCAGCACAAGGTCTCAGCACCACCTAAGTTCAGTGAATGCAAGCTCCCGGTGTGATGCTGTCATTACTGTGTCTTTTGGATGGATCTGGAGCAGGATGTACATGGGATTGCCGCGGCATATGGCTGCCGTGAGACCGTTGTACAGTGTCCTGTTTTAGGCTCCACATTTGGGAAATGAAGCAGAAAAATTGAAGATGGTTCAGTAAAGAGCTACACGTATGTTTTGAGGTCAGGAACACTTCCCTGACAGTGAAAGAGGCAGCTAAATCTGTGTAGCTTATGAAAGAGAAGGTTGACAGGTTATCATGGTCTGTGCAGACCTCCACGGGGAAGCAATTTCTGATAGCAGAGGGCTCTTTAATGTACCAGATGAAGGCAGAAAGAGCTCCAATGTCTGGAAGCTGAATCTAGACAAATAGAGATAAGGCACCCATTTTTAACAGGGAGCGTAATTAACCACTGGAACAACTCCATCACCTGCAGCCTTTAAATCAAGATTGGATGTCTCTTTCTAATAAATATGCTCTACCTTAACCAGAAGTTGTGGAGTGGCTGCAGGAATCAATCAGTGAGGGTCTGTGGCCTGTGATATACAGGAGCTCAGACTAATCCTAATGGTACCTCCTGGCCTTACAGTCTGTGGCTATTTGGAAGCGGGGTGCAAGCAGCATCTGCACCATGATCCTGTGTACAAAGGTGAATTTAGCCCCTTGCCAGTAAAAGTGCTGAGCACGGGTAGAGACTGGGGGGCATGGAGGAGCATTGCTCCCCCAAGCTGTATACCAGCGGGTTTTCAAACTGTGGGGCACGCCCGGACGAACATTCGGGGAGGGCAAGTGTCAATGCCAGGCGCAATGCCAGGCAATGCCAAAAGGCAAAAGAGCGCAATGCCAGGCGGCTCAGGAGAGTTCCAGGCAGCAGGGCTCAGACAGTGCCACCTGCACCGCCTGACTCACCCCAGTGGGCCACCCTGCCGTGGGTCAGTATCAACATCCTCCGTGGTCTCACCGATTTCTGCTCCCTGCAGCCTCCACGCCCAGCACTTGCTCCACCCCCAGAGACCATCACACCAGGCTTCCTCCACCTGAAAACCCGAGGGGGCAGGTATGGAGAGGGGGTGCAACCATAAGTGTAGCTTGACTTTTATATTGGGGGGTTTTGCTACAGGCAGTCGCCGATGGGCCACACACCATTGTAGGCAGTCCTGTCATACGAGTCTTGAAGCCAGTTAGGTTTTTGCCCCCACTGCTCCTCTTGGGAGGCTGCTCCAGAACTTCACTCCTTTGATGGTTAGAAACCTTTGCCTAATTTCAAGCCTAAACTTGTTGATGGCTAGTTTGTATGCATTTGTTCTTGTGTCCACATTGGTGCTTAACTTAAATAACTCATCTCCCTCCCTGGTATTAATCCCTCTGATGTATTTATACAGAGCAATCATATCTCCCCTCCACCTTCTATTGGTTAGACTAAACAAGCCAAGCTCTTTGAGTCTCCTCTCATAAGGTAGATTTTCCATTCCTCAGATCATCCTAATAGGCCTTCTTTGCACCTGTTCCAGTTTGATTTCATCTTTCTTAAATATGAGAGATCAGAATTGCACACAGTATTCCAGATGAGGTCTCACCAGTGCCTTGTATAATGGCACTAACACATCCCTGTCTCTACTGGAAATACCTCGCTCTCCCAGTGCGCTAAAAAACCCACCTCCACAAGGAGCCCAGCTCCCAGCGCTGGTGCACTGTCTACACTGGCACTTTACAGCGCTGAAACTTGTTGCACTCAAGGGGGAGGGGGTGTTTTTTCATACCCCTGAGTGAGAAAGTTGCATCACTGTAAAGTGCCAGTGTAGACAAGCCCGTAGTAACTTTGTTACCACCTTTTGAATACAACAACTGAAACAATTGTAGAAAAATCTACAATTACTTTCTATCATTTAGGCAACTTACTTTTTGCAGTTCACCAAGTTTGGAACAGATCACTGAACTTTAGGAAACATCCTAACAGCCCTTTCTTATCGTAATCACCTGTGAATCACTGTTTATAAACAAAATTCTGACTCCCTGTCATAGAATCATAGAATATCAGGGTTGGAAGGGACCTCAGGAGGTCATCTAGTCCAACCCCCTGCTCAAAGCAGGACCAACCCCAACTAAATCATCCCAACCAGGGCTTTGGCAAGCCTGACCTTAAAAATATCTAAGGAAGGAGATTCCACCACCTCCCTAGGTAACGCATTCCAGGGTTTCACCACCCTCCTAGTGAAAAAGTTTTTCCTAATATCCAACCTAAATCTCCCCCACTGCAACTTGAGACCATTACTCCTTGTTCTGTCATCAGCTACCACTGAGAACAGTCTAGATCCATCCTCTTTGGAACCCCCTTTCAGGTAGTTGAAAGCAGCTATCAAATCCCTCCTCATTCTTCTCTTCCGCAGACTAAACAATCCCAGTTCCCTCAGCCTCTCCTCATAAATCATGTGTTCCAGTCCCCTAATCATTTTTGTTGCCCTCCGTTGGACTCTTTCCAATTTTTCCACATCCTTCTTGTAGTGTGGGGCCCAAAACTGGACACAGTACTCCAGATGAGGCCTCACCAATGTTGAATAGAGGGGAACGATCACGTCCCTTGATCTGCTGGCAATGCCCCTACCTATACATCCCAAAATGCCATTGGCCTTCTTGGCAACAAGGGCACACTGTTGACTCATATCCAGCTTCTCATTCACTGTAACCCCAGGTCCTTTTCTGCAGAACTGCTGCCGAGCCATTCGGTCCCCAGTCTGTAGCGTGGTGCATGGGATTCTTCCGTCCTAAGTGCAGGACTCTGCACTTGTCCTTGTTGAACCTCATCAGATTTCTTTTGGCCCAATCCTCTCATTTGTCTAGGGCCCTCTGTGTCCTATCCCTACCCTCCAGCGTATCTACCTCTCCTCCCAGTTTAGTGTCATCTGCAAACTTGCTGAGGGTGCAATCCACACCATCCTCCAGATCATTTATGAAGATATTGAAGAAAACCAGCCCCAGGACCGACCCTTGGGCACTCCACTTGATACCGGCTGCCAACTAGACATGGAGCCATTGATCACTACCCGTTGAGCCCGAAAATCTAGCCAGCTTTCTATCCACCTTATAGTCCATTCATCCAGCCCATACTTTTTTAACTTGCTGGCAAGAATACTGTGGGAGACCGTGTCAAAAGCTTTGCTAAAGTCAAGGAACAACACATCCACCGCTTTCCCCTCATACACAGAGCCAGTTATCTCGTCATAGAAGGCAATTAGATTAGTCAGGCGTGACTTGCCCTTGGTGAATCCATGCTGACTGTTCCTGATCACTTTCCTCTCCTCTAAGTGCTTCAGAATTGATTCCTTGAGGACCTGCTCCATGATTTTTCCAGGAACTGAGGTGAGGCTGACTGGCCTGTAGTTCCCAGGATCCTCCTTCTTCCCTTTTTTAAAGATGGGCACTACATTAGCTTTTTTCCAGTCGTCCGGGACTTCCCCGGATCGCCATGAGTTTTCAAAGATAATGGCCAATGGCTCTGCAATCACATCCGCCAACTCCTTTAGCGCTCTCGGATGCAGCGCATCCGGCCCCATGGACTTGTGCTCGTCCAGCTTTTCTAAATAGTCCCGAACCACTTCTTTCTCCACAGAGGGCTGGTCACCTCCTCCCCATGCTGTGCTGCCCAGTGCAGTAGTCTGGGAGCTGACCTTGTTCGTGAAGACAGAGGCAAAAAAAGCATTGAGTACATTAGATTTTTCCACATCCTCTGTCACTAGGTTGCCTCCCTCATTCAGTAAGGGGCCCACACTTTCCTTGACTTTCTTCTTGTTGCTAACATACCTGAAGAAACCCTTCTTGTTACTCTTAACATCTCTTGCTAGCTTCAACTCCAGGTGTGATTTGGCCTTCCTGATTTCACTCCTGCATGCCCGAGCAATATTTTTATACTCTTCCCTGGTCATTTGTCCAATCTTCCACTTCTTGTAAGCTTCTTTTTTTGTGTTCAAGACCAGCAAGGATTTCACTGTTATGCCAAGCTGGTCGCCTGCCATATTTACTATTCTTTCTACACATCGGGATGGTTTGTCCCTGTAACCTCAATAAGGATTCTTTAAAATACAGCCAGCACTCCTGGACTCCTTTCCCCCTCATGTTATTCTCCCAGGGGATCCTGCCCATCAGTTCCCTGCGGGAGTCAAAGTCTGCTTTTCTGAAGTCCAGGGTCTGTATTCTGCTGCTCTCCTTTCTTCCCTGTGTCAGGATCCTGAACTCAACCATCTCATGGCCACTGCCTCCGAGGTTCCCATCCACTTTTGCTTCCCCTACTAATTCTTCCCAGTTTGTGAGAAGCAGGTCAAGAAGAGCTCTGCCCCTAGTTGGTTCCTCCAGCACTTGCACCAGGAAATTGTCCCCTGTCTCAGGGGTGCAAGCTGGGAGAAGTCTCCTGCCTCTTCTGCAGAACTCATCACATTGCACACTCAGGCTGCCTTCCTGAGGCTTGCAGTTGGGAGGGAGCAATGCCCTCCCATGCCCCCCCCCCAAACTATGCAACCCCAGAATATAGAAGTCAAACTATGCCTAAGGTGGTGCTGAGCCTGGTTCTTTCTGTTTTCTTGGGTTGCATTATTCCATCTCTGGGAGCATTCGAAAACATCCAAGAAGCACCAAAATGGCATGAATTTTAGCACAAAAGATTATTAACCTGAAAAAGTGTATTTCTCCCTATTCTAGTCAAAATTCACTAGTCATCGGTCTTCTTTTTAAAAATGCCATTTAAAATGATTTGTCCAAGCTATGTTGTGGAATTCATATATGAACAGGAACCAAGATTCAGTCATGAGCAATTTGTGAACTGATAAAAGGGGCTCAGTTCATAATGAATATCATTTGCAATGTTCAACCAGGCCCACCATGCCAGGGAGAAATGTACTGAAGATTAAAGACCTTTCACAAGAATCTGTATGCCACTGAGCTCTTCAGCAACGACACAAAGGAGCGGAGTGCCGTGGGAGAAACATCGGACCTCTGTGAAACCCATTGTCATGCCTGATGCGTTAGACATAGCTAACTCCCGAGCAGGAGACCTGGGGCCTTTTCCTTTAGAAACAGAATGAGTTAAGGAGGGATGGGTAAAAGGAAGGCCTTTTGCAAATACATCAACATAAAAGGACCTGCTAGAGTGCAAGCAGGCCCCATAATGAATGAGCAGGCATGAAATGAATAATGACTCCAAAACGGCTGAGACACTGAACTGCATTTTAAAATCCGTGCTCAGTGAAATGTTGGAGGAGATGCAGAAGTGGTGGGGGGGGGGGCATGGGGTGTGCTTGGGGAAGGGATCTTGCTCGGGGCAGGGGAGTCTGGGTGGATGGATCACATGTCCATGCACCTACTCCACGGGCAGACCTCCAAAAGGTTCTAGGTTGGGTCCCGTACCTGAGAAAAGTTCAGCCCTCTCCTCATGGTTTGCCTGTCTCTTGCCCCCTCTGGAATTGGTTGGAAGGCCGAGTGGTGCTGGGGGGCAGGAGGTGATACTAAACAGGACTGCAGGTTGGATAGCTCTGGGCAGAGCCTGGACAGATGGGGAGACGGGGCACTGAACACGAATTGCACAACATGACAGAACATTGCTTTCCGCCTGATGCCTGTTCAGACACACTGCCAGCAGCACCAAGCAATTTGCACAGGGCGAGGAACAGTGCCCCGCTGGAGAGACGAGCGAAGCCAGAGAGGGGGATGGCGGTGGGAGGGTGTGTGGGCACTGTGTCCTGCCCACCCTAGGTTTCGTTTGTATCTGTCAGGCTCTGCAGTAACAGCTGGTGACGGGGCAGAAGGATGCAGCCATGATGCTGCCTCCACTCAGGGAGCTGCTGGAGGCTCAGAGCAGAACGTAATTGGCAAGCACCGGGGTTGAGAAGCAATAGAATTAAATTGCTGACACTCCAACATTGCACCCTCTCCTGGCTGGGCTGCACAGTGAGTGCCACAGGGGGATGGGAGAGGCCGAGCGGTGGACAAGGAGAGGCTGAAAGGAGGCAGGGGGCAGCTCTGTGTCCTTTGCCAAGCAGCATTCTACACACAGACATTGTCTCTGGCCCACCTTTACTGCTCTGCTCTCTGCAGGCCCCAGCAGCCCCTTGGTAATATCATGGGACTGGAGAGAGGAGCAGGCGATCAGGTGCCCCCTGTAACAGTCCCAGTGCTAGAGTCGGGGAAGCCCTGCACTGTGATGGTAAGTGGATGCATAAAGGGGCAATGGATGTCTCCTGCTGGGCCAGCTAGAACGCTGCAGCTGCTGGGAGCTGGCAGGGGGCATGGAGAGTGGAAATCATCCCCTCCCCTGGAGCCCTTTGCCAGCCCTGGGCTCAGCAGGGTGTGTTCCAGGAGATACACCTGGCCTTTGTCTGCGTGACCTCACTGCAGGTGGAATCTCCCTGGGACAATCTCTTCTGTTTGCTGCTTAGAAAATAAGCAAACCTGTCAGTGTCTGCTCTGTGCTGATTGCTGATGCCAGCTTGGCTGGTGCTCACAAGGCCCCACAAGGGCCTGAACTCAGGCTGCAGCTTGCTTGGCCATGGTGCTGCAAGGGTGCACTGGGCACTCAGGGGTTGGCTGAGAGGTTTGGGGGAAGCCATTTCAAATCCCTGCCCTGGTGCTGTGTCGTCCCCCTCCCCCCAAACACCCACACACAAAGGGTGCTGGATGGCAGGCTCTCCTGTCTGGGAGCCCAGCATGCTTGACATGGTTGGCAGCTGGAGCAGTTCTCCATGCTCAATGCTTCCCACGCTCCGTTTTATTAAATTCAAGCCCACTTTGTTTGCAAAGGCGGAAAAGCTGTCAGAGGCCATTAATCCAAACAGAATTTAATCTCTCAAACAGCATTTGCTCAGGCACCGCTGCTAAATCTATAGAGTTAAAAACTGTTGACAATTAATTAAAATGCCTCTCTGCTAAAGTGCGGATGGAGCTGCTCCGCGGGGCTCCAACTCCTGTATCAAGGGCCTGTCCTGGGAACACAGGCCTCTCCTCTGCTCAGAAGCAAAGCAACTGGCTTCCCTCTAGGCAGCTCCATGCAGGACTCACCTGGAGTGCAGCCCTCGTGGGGAGAGTCCGGGGATGCCTTGCCACAGACGGCCGTGAGAGATGGAGCCATCTTGCCACTTTCAGCAGCAGCTCAGGAACAGCGGGAGAGCAGAGAGGTGGCTGTCAATGGGCCTGCTGCTTTGGGGGGCAAGGTGCGGGAGAAGGGTGACTTCCATCACTCTGGTGCTAAGATACCACATCTAGCCGGACAGAAAGGTGAGCTAATGGTGTCTATTGTTTCCCATCACAAGCCCCCTCGCTCCCAGATGGAGAAGGTCCCAACCATTCCTGCTCTTGCTCCCCTTACTATTACAGTGTGTCAGTTTTGAGGGGGAGGTGGCAAGAGGCTTGTACCGGGCCCTCAGTAAAATCTGCCCTTGGGGGTCGCTGCTTTCTAAGGCTGCTGGCCTTGGCTCTCCCGGGCCGGGAGGGCTCAGGGGGGCCCTTGGAGGTATGGGGGCCTGACCCTCAATGCATGGCCAGGACTGGGGCTGGTGTTACTCGGTGAAATTGCACCACATGCAGTGTGTGAGTGAGAGAGAGCGTGTCTGCGTGTGCGAGGGGACCGTGAGTGCATGTGACATCCCTGTAAACAACAGAATTGCAGTATTACATTCATTTAAGTCCACTGCATGATTACTGGCTAAGTTATTGCTGATGTCATTCTGCTATTGTCCAATAAGAAGTGAATCAAACACCTCCTCAAACATAGGCAGTGGAGGGGTTAGTCTGGGGGTCGTGGGCAGCGGAGGGGGTTAGTGTGGGGGCTCGGGCTGGGGTTGCAGGCAGCGGAGGGGGTTAGTGTGGGGGCTCGGGCTGGGGTTGCAGGCAGCGGAGGGGGTTAGTGTGGGGGCTCGGGCTGGGGTCACGGGCAGCAGAGGGGGTTAGTGTGGGGGCTCGGGCTCTGGGTCGCAGGCAGCAGAGGGGGTTAGTGTGGGGGCTCGGGCTGTGGGTCGCGGGCAGCGGAGGGGGTTAGTGTGGGGGCTCGGGCTGTGGGTCGCAGGCAGTGGAGTGGGTTAGTGTGGGGGCTCTGGCTGTGGGTCGCAGGCAGCGGAGGGGATTAGTGTGGGGGCTCGGGCTGGGGTCGCGAGCAGCGGAGGGGGTTAGTGTGGGGGCTCGGGCTCTGGGTGGCGGGCAGCGGAGGGGGTTAGTGTGGGGGCTCGAGCTGTGGTCGCGGGCAGCAGAGGGGTTTAGTGTGGGGGCTCAGGCTGGGATCGCAGCAGCGGAGAGGGTTAGTGTGGGGGCTCGGGCTGTGGTCGCAGGCAGCAGAGGGGGTTAGTCTGGGGGCTCGGGCTGTGGGTCGCGGACAGCAGAGGGGGTTAGTGTGGGCGCTCGGGCTGTGGGTCGCAGGCAGCGGAGGGGGTTAGTGTGGCGGCTTGGGCTATGGTCGGAGGCAGCAGAGGGGTTAGTGTGGGGGTTCGGACTGTGGTCGGAGGCAGCCGAGGGGGTTAGTGTGGGGGCTCAGGCTGTGGTCGCGGGCAGCGGAGGGGCTTAGTGTGGGGGCTCGGGCGGTGGGTCGCAGGCAGCGGAGGGGGTTAGTGTGGGGGCTCAGGCTGTGGTCGCAGGCAGCAGAGGGGGTTAGTGTGGGGTCTCGGGCTGGGAGTCGCAGGCAGCGGATGGGGTTAGTGTGGGGTCTCGGGCTGGGGTCGCAGCAGCGGAGGGGGTTAGTGTGGGGGCTCGGGCTGGGGTCGCAGGCAGCGGAGGGGGTTAGTGTGGGGGCTCGGGCTGTGGGTCGCAGCAGCAGAGGGGTTAGTGTGGGGGTTCGGGCTGGGGTCGCAGCAGCGGAGGGGATTAGTGTGGGGGCTCGGGCTATGGTCGGAGGCAGCGGAGGGGGTTAGTGTGGGGGCTCGGGTTGGGGTCGCAGACAGCGGAGGGGGTTAGTGTGGGGGCTCGGGCTGTGGTCGCAGGCAGCGGAGGGGGTTAGTGTGGGGGCTCGGGCTGGGGTCGCAGCAGCGGAGGGGGTTAGTGTGGGGGCTCGGGCTGTGGTCACGGGCAGCGGAGGGGGTTAGTGTGGGGGCTCGGGTTGGGTCGCAGGCAGCGGAGGGGATTAGTGTGGGGGCTTGGGCTGGGGTCATGGGCAGCGGAGGGGATTAGTGTGGGGGCTCGGGCTGGGGTCGCGGGCAGCGGAGGGGGTTAGTGTGAGGGCTCAGGCTGGGGTCGCAGCAGCGGAGGGGGTTAGTGTGGCGGTTCGGGCTGGGGTCGCGGGCAGCGGAGGGGGTTAGTGTGGGGGCTCGGCCTGGGGTCATGGGCAGCGGAGGGGGTTAGTGTGGGGACTCGGGCTGGGGTCGCAGGCAGCGGACGGGGTTAGTGTGGGGGCTCGGACTGGGTTTGCAGCACCGGAGGGGGTTCGTATGGGGGCTCGGGCTGGGGTCACAGGCAGCGGAGGTGTTTAGTGTGGGGGCTCGGGCTGGGGTCGCAGCAGTGGAGGGGGTTAGTGTGGGGGCTCGGGCTCGTGTCGCAGGCAGTGGAGAGGGTTAGTGTGGGGGCTTGGGCTGTGGTCGGCAGGCAGCGCAGGGTGTTAGTGTGGGGGCTCGGGCTGGGGGTCGCTGGCAGCGGAGGCGTTTAGTGTGGGGGCTCGGGCTGGGGTCGCAGCAGCAGAGGGAGTTAGTGTGGCGGCTCGGGCTGGGGTCACAGCAGCGGAGGGGGTTAGTGTGGGGGCTCGGGCTGGGGTCGCAGGCAGCAGAGGGGGTTAGTGTGGCGGCTCGGTCTGTGGGTCGCAGGCAGCGGAGGGGTTTAGTGTGGGGGCTCGGGCTGGGATTGCAGGCAGCGGAGGGGGTTAGTGTGGGGGCTCGGGCTGGGATCGTAGGCAGCGGAGGGGGTTAGTGTGGGGGCTCGGTTTGGGGTCGCAGGCAGCGGAGGGGGTTAGTGTGGGGGCTCGGGCTGGGATCGCAGGCAGCGGAGGGGGTTAGTGTGGGGGCTCGGGCTGGGATCGCAGGCAGCGGAGGGGGTTAGTGTGGGGGCTCGATTTGGGGTCGCAGGCAGCGGAGGGGGTTAGTGTGGGGGCTTGGGCTGTCGTCGCAGGCAGCGGACAGGGTTAGTGTGGGGGTTCGGGCTGTGGGTCGCGGGCAGCGGAGGGGGTTAGTGTGGGGGCTCGGGCTGTGGGTCGCAGGCAGCGGAGGGGGTTAGTGTGGGGGCTCGGGCTGTGGGTCGCAGGCAGCGGAGGGGGTTAGTGTGGGGGCTCGGGCTGTGGGTCGCGGGCAGCAGAGGGTGTTAGTGTGGGGGCTCGGGCTGGGGGGAGCAGGCAGTGGAAGGGGTGAGGTTGGGGGTGCAGGGCTGGGGGTGAAGTCAGTGGAAGGGGTTAAGCTGCGTGTTGCAGGCTGTGGAAAGGGGCTAGGCTCGGGGCGGGGTCACAGGCGGAGGGGGCTCAGGCTGTGAGAGGAGGGCCCCAAGGGGATCTTTATATAAGTTTTTCTCAAGAAAATCTTTCGAGACTTGTAATGTACTTCGTCAAGATCCTGCTAGATCCCTTCCTACCACTGTAACTGGGAGTCCCTGGCTTACATGGGAAGGCGGGAAATGAAGCCGTCAGGTTGGGTAAAGACACTGGACTGGGCACGGAGGAAAGACAGTGACTCCATCCCAGCAGTGGTGGCTGATCAGCATGTGCTATGGTGGGTACCAAACCAGTGGTGAGGAAGAGGATAACCCAGATAGTCACGGACGGTGCTGGTGACTTGATTTCCTGCTGGCTGACATCACGTCCGTCTCTGTCCTAGGGCTGCAGAGGTCAGGCTAATCAGTGAGAGCCCATCCTGCTACCATGTGCTCCTTGCCTCTGGGATTCCCAGCCAGCCCCCTCTTCCTGGCCTGGGCCCATGCACATTGTTTGGAAAGTGACCCTGCTGGGCTGAGGGAAGCAGGGACCTGCTCCTGTTGACAGGCTCCAGCAGGGACAGGGTCACTTACAGAGGTGGCGAGCTGGGGCAATAGATTCAATGGCTGGCAGGTGCATCAGACATTGCCGTGCCATACAACGCTGCCTCCGCAATGGCTAAGGCAGCCTCGGTGTGCCAGGCCCTCACTGTACATCGGCCCACAGATGAGCTGGACAATGCAGGGGAACTGGCTCGGTGAGAATGGCAGGGGGAGAGAACTGAGCACTGAACGCTGGGCCAAAGACTCCAGAGGAGGGGGGTTGTTAAACAGGCTATTCTGAGGGTGACACATGCCACTGCAAGGGGTACTACAGCATTACTGCTGTGGGCATGAGCAGCAGAATCCTGTCCATACCCCCTTGGCTCCTAAACCCTGGCAGTTCCATCCCCTCACCTGGCTCTGAGAGCTGGAAAGGGGCTCGGGGTTTGTGCTGTGACTCGTTCCTTTCTCCCATTGCGAGCCTTTCATAGAATCATAGAATCTCAGGGTTGGAAGGGACCTCAGGAGGTCATCTAGTCCAACCCCCTGCTCAAAGCAGGACCAATCCCCAACTAAATCATCCCAGCCAGGGCTTTGGCAAGCCTGACCTTAAAACCTTCTAAGGAAGGAGATTCCACCACCTCCCTAGGTAAGGCATTCCAGTGTTTCACCACCCTCCTAGTGAAAAAGTTTTTCCTAATATCCAACCTAAAGGTCCCCCACTGCAACTTGAGACCATTACTCCTTGTTCTGTCATCAGCTACCACTGAGAACAGTCTAGAGCCATCCTCTTTGGAACCCCCTTTCAGGTAGTTGAAAGCAGCTATCAAATCCCCCCTCATTCTTCTCTTCCGCAGACTAAACAATCCCAGTTCCCTCAGGCTCTCCTCATAAGTCATGTGTTCCAGTCCCCTAATCATTTTTGTTGCCCTCCGCTGGACTCTTTCCAATTTTTCCACATCCTTCTTGTAGTGTGGGGCCCAAAACTGGACACAGTACTCCAGATGAGGCCTCACCAGTGTCGAACAGAGGGGAACGATCACGTCCCTTGATCTGCTGGCAATGCCCCTACTTATACATCCCAAAATGCCATTGGCCTTCTTGGCAACAAGGGCACACTGTTGACTCATATCCAGCTTCTCGTCCACTGTATTTTGTATATTCAGCTGCTGCGAGCTGAAAACCAACCATCACATAGCCAGGAAAAGCTTAGGCGTTTGTGAAGCAAGGTCAGGCAGCTGCATCCTTGCAGTTTGTTAATCAGAATGGGAGGATGGGACAGAAAGTTAACAAGTCTGGAAGAGAATGAGTGAATAGCGCCCTTGGTTTGACGTGCCCCTGACACATTGTTGTTATGACTAGAAATGTTTTGATGATGCGAAATAATGAGTAGTTTTGCTGAAAGTAGGAGAATGGTGACCCACTAGGAGTCACTACAGCTTATGCGCTTCGCTTGAAGTTAACTATAAAAGATTAGGCGAAAGAATAAGCTTTGGAGCAGTCTGAGGAAGCTTTCTTTGGGCAAGAATCTGAGAGCTAAGTTCCCCAGCAGCTAGCCAGAACGTGGGGCTCCCTGGAGGTGTGACACTGCACCCCATATTCTTCACAGTGATCTTATTATGACATAATCATAATGTATTTTATGCAAGATAAGTCACGTGAGGTGTCATTGGAAAGGTTATAATTTACTGAATATGATTATCCTATTTGTATGCGTGTATCTGAAGTTAGGAATCTTGACTGTGTATCTGTATTACAAATGTGTTTACACCTGAGGAATTCCCACTAGGCAAGAGTCTCTCAGTCTAGATGGCTGGCTAGGAAGGGCCCATTCAGGTTAATGAGCCATTAGGGGAGAACAATAGGCCTTAGGAAAAGCTTATCTCCCACCTGGGGGTCTTCCTGAGGACACTGCAGCAGCCTCTGACTCATGGCTGCTGTGACACTACAGGGACATGTGACCAGGTCACCTGGTGCTGGTCTCCATCTTGGGATGTCAGTGTTTTTCCACTGACTGGCATGGGAATGAAGCTTTGAAACAAAGGGTTCTTTCTGCCTTATGCAAAAGCTATATAAGGCAGGGGAGTGACATCATTGTGGTTCTTCACTGACTCTCCACCCAAAGAGACTCCTGGAAACACCTGAGGAACAAAGGCTGAACTGGGGGAAGTGCTGGACCCAGGCTAAAGGGATTTTTAGCCTGTGACTGGAACACCTGGGGATTCCAAGCTGTAAGCCAGTGCAGCTTGCCCCGTAAAAATCTGCAGCCTACTTGTATCATCACTTAGGGTGAGAATTTTCTATTCATATCCAACTTCTTTAGTACATTAAGCTTAGTTTGCATGTTTTGTCTATTTGCTATCCCTTAAAATCTATCTTTTATTATTAATAAACTTGTTTTTGCTTTATCTAAAAACAGTATGTGTGGGAGTCATAATTCAAGGGAGAAATCTATTGTATATTTCCTCTCCACATTGAGGGAGAGGGCAAATTTCATGAGCTTATGCTATACAGTTCCCTGTGCAACACAAGACAATATAGTTTTGGGTTTACACTCCAGAAGGGGGTGCATGCTTGAGTAGCTGGGAAGTTCCTTAGCTGGAGCCTCCCCATGCAGAGCTGATCACAGTGTTTGCATTGTGACTGCAGCTCGGTGTATCCCTACCTGTATGTGTGCTGGTAAAAGTGCAGGCTGGAGCCTGGGAGAGGGCTTGTCAGGCTGGACACAGCACTAAAGTGTAAAGGGAATCCAGGCTGGTGGGTCAGGGTGGCTCAGTGGTACCCCAGTTTCAGGTGGCACCCTGGGAGAAACCCATCATAGTGGGGCTCCCCAGAAGCCTGGCAGCTGATTCCTCAAAACTCTTAAATCTAGGTAAATATACTTGTTTGGAAATGCTCTAACCCTTCTGCAACAGCTTGTGTGTGTGGGTGGGTGGGTGCGCTTGAGAACCAATACAAAAGTTGTTTTAGATGAGAGCGCTCCTGGTTTGTAGCAATTATTTATCAGACGGAGGAGCTGTGCCCCTATTTGGGGTCTGAGAAACCCCAGATAACAGCAGGGCAGGATTATTCCAGGTTCTGGGGTGCTTTGTGCAGCCAGCCCCTCCTTCCATCTGTCCCTCTTTCTCTGTGGATCTCCCGTGGGCACTTTCACCCTCTTTGTGAGGAGTGGGACCCTGCGGGCTCCTGGAGGTCAGCCCCGACTGCCACTCAGCACTCCCGAGAGCGGTTTGAGGGGACGTGGCTCACCATCATGAACATGCTCTGGGAATTCAATCCCGCTTCACCTCCCTGCTTCCTTTGTGCTCTTGCTGGTGGTACAAAAGCTGCATCCTCTGAGTGGGCAGATGGTCTGTAGCAGAGACCAAGGAGGCCGTGCCACCTACCCACCCACACTGCCAAGCCCTCGGCTCTGAGTCAGATGCCAGTGCAGCCAGGCAATGCTGTGCAGGCCTGGAGGGAGCTGCTGGATCCCAGAGGCTGTTTGCACGGCTGCCCTGCTTAGGGCCCATAGAAGCGGAACAAAGCTGGAGAAGCTGGGACAGAAATAGAAAGCATTGTCCCTTCTAGCTCGAACCGATCGCTTTCAAGAGAGACATCAAGGGTGGACTGCAAGCCCTGCAAAGACAGTGTGAGCTTCCTGGCATCGAAGCGGGGAGGAGATCAGCCTCCGAGGCCGGCCTCTTCCCTGCCAAGGGGAGGATCCTTCCGCACAGGGGGAGGTGCTAATTTTAACTACAAATACAGGCTCTTTCGTTTGTTGGAAAGGGAGGCAGCCGTGGAGCTCTCAGCTCTGTCCCCGGCTTGCCAAGAAAAAGCCCCTTTGAAGATGGAGGCGCCTGTGCCTTTAAGCCACCAGCCAGCATCGTAGGGGACAAAAAGGCTTCTGAAGGCAGGCACGTCTCGAGGAGCTGGCTGCTCTCTGAAGGGAACTAGCTGCTTTTCCGTACAGATCTGAGGGAGAAGGGGGAAGAGGATGTGTGCACAGGGGGTAACAGACTCACAGGGGCTTGTTTGAACAGCCCGGGTGGAGGGGGAAGACACACACAGCATGCATGTTATCATGTCACATCTCCTGGGCATGTCGAACAAGGCTTGGCAGGCAGAACAGCCTGGGGCTGGTGTGGTGCAGACCCAGACTGGGCTCAGATCTGGGCTGGGTTGCTAATCCTCACTGGGAGGGTGGGGACGAGCAGGCTGCCTTGCACTGTGTCTGCACTTCCCAGTGACACGGCTCAGGCCTAGCCAGCAAAGACAGGCCTGCTGCTCTCTCCCCAGGGCTGGGACCCCCCAGCCGATGCCCTGAAGCTCCAGGGTCAGCGTCTGCTCTGGCTCAGGCTGGTGTAAATCTGGAATAAGCCCTGACTTTGGCAGAGCTGCTCGGTCTTGATACTGGTGTCACTGAGGGCTTGACTACGCTACAGATGCTACAGCGATGGAGGGGTTTAAATCCACCCCGCAAGAGGTGGTAGCTAGGTGGATGGAAGAATTCTACCCACCTGGTGACACAGCTGGGTCGACCTAAGTTTTAGGTGTAGACCAGGTCTGAGAGCACAATGGGCTCAGAGCTACTAAACCAGAGCAATCTGGGAACCAGCACAGCACTGTTGGTCTTCCACCTCTGCTTTGTACTCAGCTGCTGCCCCCAGCCCAGCTGCCCTGTTGGCGGGGAAGGGTGAATGGCTACATGAAGAGCGGGCGCCTGGGATCTGGTTCTCGTGTGACATGTTCTTAGTGTCTGTCGGATTCACCCAGCATGATTCCAGCTGTGCCGCATCTGCCCACGTTCCCCGGCTGGAGCAATGCAGTTACTATACTTAAAGACACAGTTTACAATACAAAGAGATGGTGGGTGACGCTAAATGAGCCGTTTGCCTGAGGCAGAGGATTCCCACAAAGGCCCTTTTGCTCACTGTCGTGCAAACAACGGCACCAGTAAATATCTGTGCATGGAAAGGGAAAGTGCGACCCACTGGTTAGTGTGTCACAGTTGCTCTCGCTGCACCTGATGCACCAAGTCTGTTCTCTCCCCAGTTCTGAAGCCTTGGTTCTCCGGCTCAAGCTCCAGCAGATCATGTTTTCAAGACTGGAGGTCCCTGGTACAGTCCCCAGGGCATGTGGTCATAACTCAAGCATCTCAGTCTTCAGGTGTTGTATGTCCAGCTGTATAAGGATTCACACCAGAAGGGCTCCCATTGCCATCTTGAAATCTTCAGTGATTGTGAATGGGAAGGCCACCCAATCATGGAAGAGCTGTAACAGCTTGTGATCAATCACATTGCGCACACACTGAATCTTGAACAGCGAGTGAATGGCTCCGTGAATAGTCGGGGGGAGCAATCTGAAGGCTGAACTTTCTCAGCACAACAGATTTGACAAACATCTTTGAGCTGTCAGCAAATCTGTACAACTCAGTCCTGCTCAGGGAGAGTTTGAAATCAAGCCAAAGGGCTGGATTCACTGAATGAGCAATGTGGAGCTAATTGCTTAAAAGGTGAAAAGTGGCATCTTCACCCCAGCCTGAGCCATGACCTACCGTGGTACGATCCAGGGGGATCCGGGGTTAGCACAGATCCTGGGGAATCAGGTAAAATCCAGAGGGATCCAGGCCTGGAATTGACACTGGGGAATTGCCTATGATCAAAGGGGATCTAGTTCTGGAACTGATCCTGGAAAATCAGGTATGACCTAGAAGAATCCAGGCCCAGCACTGATCCTGGGGAAGCGAGTACAATACAGAGGGATTCAAGTCTGGAACTGATCCTGGGGAACTGGATATGATCCAGGAAGATCTAGTCCTTGCATTGATCCTGGAAAATCAGGTATGATCGAGAAGGATACAGGCCTGGGACTGATCCTGGGGAATTGGGTGCAATCTGGAAGGATCCAGGCCTGGCACTGATCCTATGGAACGTTGTAGGATAAAGAGGGATCCAGGCCCAGCACTGATCCTGGGAAACCATGTACAATCTGGAATGATCAAGGCCTGGAAGTGATCCTGGGGAATTGGGAGCAATTCAGGGGAATGGGACAAATACTAGATGAAGGTCCCTTCTCCATGGGGCTGACCTACAGCCATTGGGGGAGTGTCTGTGAGAGGGAAGGCAGGGAGCATTGTATGTTGCTGGCATTCAAAGCCAGCTCAGCACTAACTGCCTCCCTCCCCATCCCACTGACTCAAGAGCGGAGAGCAAGGTGTGAGGGTACTTGTGGCCTGCACTGGCTGGGCGGGTGGGCAGGATGATCTGGTGGTCCTTTCTGGCCTTGAACTCTTATGACTCTGACCTTCTAGCCAAGCAGAGCTGGACTAAAGATTCGTGGCCATTGCTGCTAGGACCCAACTCAGCAAAAGACATAGTCACAGGCGTAACCTGAAGCGCTAGTGCAAGTGCCATTGACTTCAGTGACTGCAAATGCTGAAGAGCTTTGCTGAATTAGGGCCTGAGGGGGGAGGGAGCCAGGCAGAGTCGGATTGACAGGGACAGCCCAGAGCACTGGGCACAGCTGGGCATGCCTTTCGGAAGCTGTTGGGGTTTGCCCTGAGGGTCTGACCCCCATGAAGGTGGGCCAGCCACAGGTCACAGGGCCCTCTCACCCCACAGCTGAATTAAGAACATAAGAGCAGCCATGCTGGGTCAGACCAGTGATCCATCTAGCCCTATCTCCATGGCCAGTACCGGAGCTTTAAGGGGAGTGCCCAGAACAGGGCAAAGTCAGGCTGGGCTGGGGCTGCCGAACCAGGGAGAGGGAAGGGAATTTTAGCCTTCACGCACCCCTGGGTTGGTCATGTGACCCAGGCACCAGGAAGCTCTTGTACCAGGAGGACACATGGTATTAGAGGTGGAGGTGGGGACATGCAGTGTCCGGGAGAGGGGCTGGGGAAGGTCCCACACATGTGAACATTCTGCCCCTCTCCAGGGCCTTTTAGGCAAGAACCTGAAAGCACTGTACACATGGCAGGGACGTGAGCTCCCAAGCTCTCCAGGAGGTGGGGAATTGTCATCCCCATGTCACAGCTGGGGGCACAGTGACCCAGAGAAGGTCAGTGAGGGGCCCAGTGTCACCCAGGGAGCCAGAGACAGGTGGAGTGGAGACCAGGCCCGGGTTTCTAAACTTCAGTGCCAAAGGTCAGGCTCCAGAATCTGCTTCAGGCCGCTCAGCCCATGGCATCCACATCTGAACAGATAGACCCAGATTCACCCCCATGTAACTCCAGCGACTCTGGTGTAATGTTCTGTGGTTTGGCCACAGAGTCCTCCCCTCCCCGCCAGCCCAGTCACAGAGCTGCTGCCACCCCAACCCCCACCCCCAGCTGGCCATGGCACAGGGCCCCGGTGCCTCCTGCGCGGCTAGAACTCCAGATTGTCCTTCTGGGGCTCTTACTCGATACGGCAGCAAGTGCTCACAGTGTGCTCTCAGACCAACGGTGCAGCGCTTCCAGCATTCTGCCAGGCACATCCCAGGGAGTGTCCCGGGGCAGCTACTTCCCCATTCTGAGATGCCCCACCCATGGGATCTTGCCCCCTCATTTTCAGGGCTATAGGAGAGGCCAGGCAGTGTGAGGGGCTGCGCGGGCACCAGCATACCTGTGCCACCCACCTGGGCTTCTTCGTCTCTGCTGACATGAGCGATATCACGATGATGTCACAATGCCTGCAACAGAAGAGGTGAGAAACAGGCAGGTGGAGTTCATCCCAGGGAAGGCACCAGTGATGCTGGTAGGAAGAGCTGAGGAGCTGGCCAAGACCCTGCAGCAGCTTCCATAGAAAGCATCCATCCCCTGCTGTGAGAGCAGGGTATAGCCTTGAGTTGGACTCAGCTCTGCTCCTCAATACACAGGTACCAGGAGTGGTGAGAAATGCCAGGACAGAGAGAGATCACACTGTGCTGGGTTCCACACCACGCAGATCGCCCTTGCACAACGAGCTGTACTGCTTCCCTTTGTTCCTCCTACAGGAGTGGCCCTTTGGGCTTCCCATATGCTCATGCCTTTAGGAGAGCTCTAATAAGCAATGGGGCTGCTTGTCTTTCTCTGTTGCCCTTCCTGATCCTTGCTCTTCCCCTGGCAAATAGGCATTATTCTTTTTGTTCCTATGGGCTGTAGGAACCGGAAATGAAAACAGCGAATTTAATAGCAACAATTTCAAGTCACTTAGAACCGTCTCCTGCCAAAACATCTGTGCTTGTGCAAGCCAGAGCCCTATCCTGGAGGGCAGTGCCTGTTGTTTTATTCTGGCAATGCAGCCAGTTCAAGGAGGACACAGAGCAGTTTTGTTGGGTCTACACAAATACAGGCAGGTTTATATTTTTATTTCAGGAACAGAATAAGCACTTCTAACCCCCGCACTCCAGACTTGATCTTTATCTTCCAAAGGACTTTCCCCCATCAGGTGATAACAATTTTTGTGCTGGTCTCACTGTGTTTGGGACATGGAAACTAATCTAATTAAATAGTGGAGGATAGGCCCATCAATGACTATTAGCCAGGATGGGCACGGATGCAAAACCATGCTCTGAAGTGTCCTTAGCCTTTGTTGCCAGAAGCTGGGAATGGGTGACAGGGGATGGATCACTTGATGATCACCTGTTCTGTTCATTCCCTCTGAAGCACCTGGCATTGACCACTGTCAGACAGGATACTGGGCTAGATAGATCATTGGTCTGACCCAGTATGGCTGTTTTTATGTTCTAAATAGTGTCCAATCTATTCAAATGCACCTCTGCAACATAAGAACTTTCTGTGAGCAGTAAAGGAGTGGACTCAACTCACCCTAGTATCTGGCAGCTCCTTAATTCAAAACACTGAGACTCAGCAGTGAGGATCAGGAGTATGAGACATATGGATTATGTTTGCCCTGCATAGGCGTCCATCCAACACTACCTCCCCAGAGTCCTGTCCCAGCAGGTGCTGGGCTCAGTAAAAATCCTGGGATGGATTCTTCACAGCAGGCTCTGCTTTGGTTGCTTCAAAGCCCAGTTTAGGAATGCCCTCAGCGCATTACACAGTGCAGCAGCTTGTCCCTTGGGGCAGCTGGGAACACTGGAGACTGTGACTCCGAGAGACTTCATCCATTTCCCACCGTGCAGGGGAGGGGGAACAATCTGTGCCAGGCCTGTAACCTCCATGATATGGACAGCCTATGCAAGGGAGTAAGGGGATGCAAGGATCTACTGAAAGAACATTTGATAGGACACCCTCTTGGCTTTCATTTTTAGCTTCTCTTCAAGCAATTCTTGGATGATTCATACCCCAGAATTGAGTCCTGTTCTTTGCTGAGTCGACTGTTCAAGGCCTTCTGGAGTGGTGGGTGAAATTCTGTGGCCTGTGTTGTGCAGGAGGTCAGACTAGATGATCATAATGGTCCCTTTTGACCTAAATATCTATGAATCCAACAGGAATAAAAGAGAAGCAAAATTTTCTTTATTCAGTTCAGCAGATGTAGTTCTGAATCCACAGAGGGAAGCATTATCCACTGAAGAGGAAGGTACCAGTTTTACACAGTTACCTTTCAGAGTAGAACCACACTACAAGCTTTGTGCAACTGGAATGTGTAGAGTTGCTGTGTATGAAGCACATTAGGACAGACATATTGTAATGTACAGCGGTGAAGTCATTATAATGAACCCAATTGCTCAGGCCACTTTTCTCATGGATTTGTTGCATTTGGGGTTGTTATATTAAAGTGCAGATGTGAGAATTCTTAACTTGATATGTTTTATCCATCCAGATAGAATATAAAGTTAGACAAAAAATTATAATATAATATAATATGGTTTTATAATAACATTTACAACATTGAAATGAATGTGCTTACCAAAAGAGACTAAAATGTAACAAGAAGTAATAAATCAAATCACAGTTAAAGTAATCATGGAGTTATAATAATAGTAATTAATAATAATTAATAACTATCTCTTATAGAACACTTTTCATGAGTAGATCTCAAAGTACGTGTAAGGAGGTCACACCTGAAGCCTCTGAATTAGAGCTGGTCAAAAAACAGAATTCCCATCCTTCAGGGAATTCCAAGATTTCAAAATTTCATTTCAGCCCAAATCAGAATGAAAAATGCCAACCTTCGACTTTTTTGTGAAATGAAATATTCTGAATCATTTTGTTTTGTTCTTATTGAAACGTTTCATTTCAGCTTTATTGTTTTCATAGTATTATTATATGATATAATAGTTGAAACAATAAAGTTAAAATGTTTTGACCTTTTGGAAATGCAATATTTTGATAATATCCCATGAAAAATTTCAACAAAATCAATAAATTCCTGCAAAATATTACCATTTGTTCAAATCAGCATTATGTGGCAGAAAAATGTTCCCTCAGAATATTTTTGCTAGTTCTACTATCCATTTCAGCACCGGTTAGAGACAGTGCACCAGGTACTGAGGGCTAATACACTTTCTAAACTGGCTGTACAGAACATTTGGCCCAGGTTTACAGGCATTAAAAGGAAGGTCCACTCTCTGATTTTCTGGTCCCTAGTAACATGCGAAACCATTGAAACAGGAACTGAACAATGTCAGAAGGCACAGTCCAAAGCAAGGAAGGAGAAGGCACAGCAACCACATAGACAGGCACAGGGCTGACACATCAGCCCACAAATGTCATTTCCAGGGTTGCCAATGTAACAGATATCAATATCTGGCATGTCCTTGGGCAACCTTATTGAAATAAGTTTGAGTATTTTTGCGGTCCATGGTTTATGTATTATTGTGGGCTGGAGTTGTATTTAACCTGCCTAGTGGGGAGATGGGATGTGTACCTTGGGAAGGGTTATGCACATCAAAGGACTGTACTGAACAATGTGTCAGACAAGAATGGACTTTTGGCGAAACTGTGTCAAGTGGTTTCCTGGGAAATCTCTGGGCGGAGGTGAATGAACTTTCCCCACCTCCAGCTATGCAAAACCCCAGCCTTTGGAAGCTATGCTCTGAGGAAGGATCCAGTGCCTACATATCATCTGTTCCTGGAGTCTGAAGATGAAAGGCCCAAGCTGTAGAAAGGAAAGACTGAACAATTCATGGGGTGCTGGTTCTCAAGCTGAGCCAGTTATGAACATGTAACCACAGAAAACCTCTTTGCAGCATTTGAAGGACTGACTCCTACCAGAGCCCTCAGTGAGGTTAGGGGGGTGATCTCTGATAAGCTTATTAGCATGCATGTAGGTGCTTTTATTGGTTTTTAATTTTTTCTATGTAATGCTTTCACCTTAAGAATAAATGTGCTTGCTTAGAAAGGGCTGTGTTGTAACATCTGACTACTGCCAGTTACGGGTGTTCAGAGCTGTCAAAGAGAAATCAAAGCGCAGACACTGGCCTGTTTAGGCAGTCTGGCTCGCTGAGAATATTACAGTGGAGCAGAGAACTGTGCAGTCTGGAACAAACCCGGATCAGGAGGGAGAGAGACACAAGCCTCTACCCAAGAGAAGTGACAGCTGAGGAGCCATGAGCCTAAAAGTCCCTAGAGGAACCATGTACAGGGAAGACAGGTGCAATTGTCCTGAAATGTGGCAGTCAACTCTCATGACTTTATTGTGAGTCTTGTGATATTTTATGGTTTCCCTTACGCCTCAGCTCCTGGAGTCAGATGATCACAGGAGAATCTCAGCTTTCATAGAATCATAGAATATCAGGGTTGGAAGGGACCTCAGGAGGTCATCTAGTCCAACCCCCTGCTCAAAGCAGGACCAATCCCCAATTAAATCATCCCAGCCAGGGCTTTGTCAAGCCTGACCTTAAAAATGTCTAAGGAAGGAGATTCTACCACCTCCCTAGGTAACGCATTCCAGTGTTTCATCACCCTCCTAGTGAAAAAGTTTTTCCTAATATCCAACCTAAACCTCCCCCACTGCAACTTGAGACCATTACTCCTTGTCGTGTCCTCTTCTACCACTGAGAATAGTCTAGAACCATCCTCTTTGGAACCCCCTTTCAGGTAGTTGAAAGCAGCTATCAAATCCCCCCTCATTCTTCTCTTCTGCAGACTAAACAATCCCAGTTCCCTCAGCCTCTCCTCATAAGTCATGTGTTCCAGACCCCTAATCATTTTTGTTGCCCTTCGCTGGACTCTCTCCAATTTTTCCACATCCTTCTTGCAGTGCGGGGCCCAAAACTGGACACAGTCCTCCAGATGAGGCCTCACCAATGTCGAATAGAGGGGAACGATCATGTCCCTCGAACTGCTGGCTATGCCCCTACTTATACATCCCAAAATGCCATTGGCCTTCTTGGCAACAAGGGCACACTGTTGACTCATATCCAGCTTCTCGTCCACTGTCACCCCTAGGTCCCTTTCCGCAGAACTGCTGCCTAGCCATTCGGTCCCTAGTCTGTAGCGGTGCATTGGGTTCTTCTGTCCTAAGTGCAGGACCCTGCACTTATCCTTGTTGAACCTTGTCAGATTTCTTTTGGCCCAATCCTTCAATTTGTCTAGGTCCCTCTGTATCCTATTCCTGCCCTCCAGCATATCTACCACTCCTCCTAGTTTAGTATCATCCGCAAATTTGCTGAGAGTGCAATCCACACCATCCTCCAGATCATTTATGAAGATATTGAACAAAACCGGGCCCAGGACCGACCCTTGGGGCACTCCACTTGATACCGGCTGCCAACTAGACATGGAGCCATTGATCACTACCCTTTGAGCCCGACAATCTAGCCAGCTTTCTACCCACTTTATAGTGCATTCATCCAGCCCATACTTCTTTAACTTGCTGACAAGAATACTGTGGGAGACCGTGTCAAAAGCTTTGCTAAAGTCAAGAAACAATACATCCACTGCTTTCCCTTCATCCACAGAACCAGTAATCTCATCATAGAAGGCGATTAGATTAGTCAGGCATGACCTTCCCTTGGTGAATCCATGCTGACTGTTCCTGATCACTTGCCTCTAATGTAAGTGCTTCAGGATTGATTCCTTGAGGACCTGCTCCATGATTTTTCCGGGGACTGAGGTGAGGCTGACTGGCCTGTAGTTCCCAGGATCCTCCTTCTTCCCTTTTTTAAAGATTGGCACTACATTAGCCTTTTTCCAGTCATCCGGGACTTCCCCCGATTGCCATGAGTTTTCAAAGATAATGGCCAATGGCTCTGCAATCACAGCCGCCAATTCCTTTAGCACTCTCGGATGCAACGCGTCCGGCCCCATGGACTTGTGCACGTCCAGCTTTTCTAAATAGTCCCTAACCACCTCTTTCTCCACAGAGGGCTGGCCACCTACTCCCCATGCTGTGATGCCCAGCCCAGCAGCCTGGGAGCTGACCTTGTTCGTGAAGACAGAGGCAAAAAAAGCATTGAGTACATTAGTTTTTTCCACATCCTCTGTCACTAGGTTGCCTCTCTCATTCAGTAAGGGGCCCACACTTTCCTTGGCTTTCTTCTTGTTGCCAACATACCCGAAGAAACCCTTCTTGTTACTCTTAACATCTCTTGCTAGCTGCAGCGCCAGGTGTGATTTGGCCCTCCTGATTTCATTCCTACATGCCCGAGCAATATTTTTATACTCTTCCCTGGTCATTTGTCCAATCTTCCACTTCTTGTAAGCTTCTTTTTTATGTTTAAGATCCGCAAGGATTTCACCGTTAAGCCAAGCTGGTCGCCTGCCATATTCACTATTCTTTCGACACATCGGGATGGTTTGTCCCTATTAACCTCAATAGGGATTCCTTGAAATACAGCCAGCTCTCCTGGACTCCTTTCCCCTTCATGTTATTCCTGCAGGGGATCCTACCCATCAGTTCCCTGAGGGAGTCGAAGTCTGCTTTCCTGAAGTCCAGGGTCCGTATTCTGCTGCTTACCTTTCTTCCCTGTGTCAGGATCCTGAACTCAACCAACTCATGGTCACTGCCTCCCAGATTCCCATCCACTTTTGCTTCCCCCACTAATTCTTCCCGTTTTGTGAGCAACAGGTCAAGAAAAGCTCCCCCCAGTTGGCTCCTCTAGCACTTGCACCAGGAAATTGTCCCCTACATTTTCCAAAAACTTCCTGGATTGTCTATGCACCACTGTAGTGCTCTCCCAGCAGATATCAGGAGGATTAAAGTCGCCCATGAGAATCAGGGCGTGTGATCTAGTAGCTTCTGCGAGTTGCCGGAAGAAAGCCTCATCCACCTCATCCCCCTGGTCCGGTGGTCTATAGCAGACTCCCACCACTACATCACTCTTGTTGCTCACACTTCTAAACTTAATCCAGAGACACTCAGGTTTTTCTGCAGTTTCATACCGGAACTCTGAGCAGTCATACTGCTCCCTTACATACAGTGCTACTCCCCCACCTTGTCTGCCCTGCCTGTCCTTCCTGAGCAGTTTATAAGCATCCAGCTTTCATGGTGGGGAGGTGGGGGTAACGTTTCTAGCCCTTCTGCTTGTGGAGAAAAGATTGAAGAGGTCATCCTGGCACATCCTAAAGGCCCAGAAACTAGGTGGCAAAGCAAAAGAACCCCAAACTTATTCATCTTTTAAATCTTATCATTTTTAAGCCAATCTCTTGGTTTTTGGGGTCTGACTCCCACACTGAATTTCTTATGCATAGTCAGTGTCTTTTCTAAAAATGGACTCCCAGATCACATTCCACAGTGAATGACAGCAGAGAGCTAGGAGATCAGATTTGCAATGAGATGGAGAGTCACTGAGGCAGAGAGCTGCGGAAAGAGCCTGCTCCACATTATTAGAGAGACTACAAAAAAAGAAAACTCAATAATTATGCAGGATTTCAACCTATCCTCATATAGACTGAATATATGTCATCTCAGGATCAGATGCAGAGATCAAATTTCTAGACACCATTGGTGAGTGCTTCTTGGAGCCCCTAGTCTAGGAACCCACAAGGGGAGAGACAGTTATTTATTTCATCGTAAGTGGAGCACAGGTTCTTAAACCTGCTGCCTATTAATTTCATTGGGTGATGGGGTAAATAACACTTCCCTGTTCATTTTCTCCACAACTTTCCTGATTCTATAGGCTTCTATCCTATCCCCTCTGAGTCATCTCTTCTCCACGCTGAACAGTCCCAGTCTTTTAATCTCTCCTCATATGTTCCATGCCCCTAATAATTTTTGTTGTCCTTCTCTGCACCATTTCCAACACTAATAAGTCCAATAACAGAAAATGTGGAAATAGCAAAAGTGCTAAAAGACTTTTTGGTTTCACAAAAAGAACAGGAGGACTTGTGGCACCTTAGAGACTAACAAATTTATTTGAGTATAAGCTTTCGTGAGCTACAGCTCACTTCATCACGAAAGCTTATGCTCAAATAAATGTGTTAGTCTCTCAGGTGCCACAAGTCCTCCTTTTCTTTTTGCGGATACAGACTAACACGGCTGCTACTCTGAAACCTGTCTTTTTGGTTTCAGTTTTCACCAAAATGTTTGTTAACGATTGGACATCTAACATAGTGAATGCCAGTGAAAATGAGGTATGAGCTGAGGCTAAAATAGGGTAAGAAAAAATTAAAAATTACTTAGACAAGTTAGATGTCTTCAAGTCGGCAGGGCCTGATGAAATACATCCTACAATACTCAAGGAGCTGACTGAGGAGATATCTGAGCCATTAGCGATTATCTTCAAAAACTCATGGAAGATGAGCGAGATTCCAGAGGACTGGAAGAGGGCAAATATGGTGCCCATCTATAAAAGGGGGAATAAGGACAATCCAGGGAATTACAGACCAGTCATCTTAACTTCTGTACCTGGAAAGATAATGGAGCAAATTAGCAATCAATTTGCAAACACCTAGAAGATGATAAAGTGATAATGAACAGTTTTTCAAGAATAGATCATGTCAATCCAACCCCTGACAGGTTTATTTGACAGGGTAACAAGCCTTGTGGATAGTAGGGAAGTGGTACATGTGATATATCTTTAATAAGGGTTTTGATACTGTCTTGCATGACCTTCTCATAAACAAACTAGGGAAATACAGCCTAAATGGAACTACTATAAGATGGGTGCATAACTGGTTGGAAAACTGTTCCCAGAGAGTAGTTATTAGTGGTTCACAGTCAACCTGGAAAGGCTTATCAAATAGGGTCCCCTAGGGATCAGTCCTAGGTCCAATTCTGTTCAATATCTTAATCAATTATTTAGATAATGGCATAGAGAGTATATCTATAAAGCTTGTGGATGAAACCAAGCTGGGAGAGGTTGTAAGTGTTTTTGAGGATAGGATTAAAATTCAAAATGACGTGGACAAACTGGAGTAATGGGCTGAAGTAAATACGATGAAATGCAATAAGGACAAATGCAAAGTACTCCACTTAGGAAGGAATTGCACACATACAAAATGATTAAAGGTCTAGAAAACATGACCTAGGAGGGAAGATTGAAAAAAAAAAGGGGGGGGGTTGTTTAATCTGGAGAAGAGAAGACTAAGGGGGGACATGATAACAGTTTTCAAGTACATAAAAGGTTGTTACAAGGAGGATAGAAAAACATTGTTCTTGTTAACCTCTGAGGATAGGACAAGAAGCAATGGGCTTAAATTGCAGCAAGGGAGGTTTAGTTTGGACATTAGGAAAAAATTCCTGTCAGAGTGGTTAAGCACTAGAATAAATTGCCTAGGGACGTTGTGGAATCTCCATCATTATAGATTTTTAAAAGCAGGTTAGACAAACACCTGTCAGGAATGATCTAGGTAATACTTAATCCTGCCATGAGTGCAGGGGACTGGACTGATGACCTCTCGAGGTCCCTTCCAGTCCTATGATTCTATGAAAGAAAGGGTAGGAACAAACTGTCAGTTTTCACAATGGAAAGAGGTAATTGTGGGGTCCTCCAAGGATCTGTATTGTGACCCGTGCTGTTCAACATTTTCATAAATGATCTGGAAAAGGGGGTGAACAGTGAGGTGGCAAAGTTTGCAGAGGATACTAAATTGCTCAGGATAGTTAAGTCCAAAGCAGACTGCAAAGAGTTACAAGGGAGTTACAATCGTGGAAGTCAACGAATGGCTACGCAGGTGGTGTCGGAGAGAAGGCTTTGGATTCTTTGACCATGGGATGGTGTTCCATGAAGGAGGAGTGCTGGGCAGAGACAGGCTCCATCTTACGAAGAGAGGGAAGAGCATCTTTGCGAGCAGGCTGGCTAACCTAGTAAGGAGGGCTTTAAACTAGGTTCACCGGGGGAAGGAGACCAAAGCCCTGAGGTAAGTGGGAAAACGGGATACCGGGAGGAAGCACAGGCAGGAACGTCTGTGAGGGGAGGGCTCCTGCCTCATACTGAGAATGAGGGGCGATCAGCAGGTTATCTCAAGTGCTTATATACGAATGCACAAAGCCTTGGAAACAAGTAGGGAGAACTGGAGGTCCTGGTGATGTCAGGGAATTATGACGTGATTGGAATAACAGAGACTTGGTGGGACAACTCACATGACTGGAGTACTGTCATGGATGGTTATAAACTGTTCAGGAAGGACAGGCAGGGCAGAAAAGGTGGGGGAGTAGCACTGTATGTAAGGGAGCAGTATGACTGCTCAGAGCTCCGGTACGAAACTGCAGAAAAACCTGAGTGTCTCTGGATTAAGTTTAGAAGTGTGAGTAACAACAGTGATGTAGTGGTGGGAGTCTGCTATAAATCACCGGACCAGGGGGATGAGGTGGATGAGGCTTTCTTCCGGCAACTCGCAGAAGCTACTAGATCACACGCCCTGGTTCTCATGGGTGACTTTAATTTTCCTGATATTTGCTGGGAGAGCAATACAGCGGTGCATAGACAATCCAGGAAGTTTTTGGAAAGCGTAGGGGACAATTTCCTGGTGCAAGTGCTAGACGAGCCAACTAGGGGGGGAGCTTTTCTTGACCTGCTGCTCACAAACAGGGAAGAATTAGTGGGGGAAGCAAAAGTGGATGGGAATCTGGGAGGCAGTGACCATGAGATGGTCGAGTTCAGGATCCTGACACAGGGAAGAAAGGTAAGCAGCAGGATACGGACCCTAGACTTCAGGAAAGCAGACTTCGACTCCCTCAGGGAGCGGATGGGTAGGATCCCCTGGGGGACTAACATGAAGGGGAAAGGAGTCCAGGAGAGCTGGCTGTATTTCAAGGAATCCCTGTTGAGCTTACAGGGACAAACCATCCCGATGAGTTGAAAGAATATTAAATATGGCAGGCGACCGGCTTGGCTTAATGGTGAAATCCCAGCGGATCTTAAACATAAAAAAGAAGCTTACAAGAAGTGGAAGGTTGGACATATGACCAGGGAAGAGTATAAAAATATTGCTCGGGCATGTAGGAATGAAATCAGGAGGGCCAAATCGCACCTGGAGCTGCAGCTAGCAAGAAATGTCAAGAGTAACAAGAAGGGTTTCTTCAGGTGTGTTGGCAACAAGAAGAAAGCCAAGGAAAGTGTGGGCCCCTTACTGAATGAGGGAGGCAACCTAGTGACAGAGGATGTGGAAAAAGCTAATGTGCTCAATGCTTTTTTTGCCTCTGTCTTCACTAACAAGGACAGCTCCCAGACTGCTGCGCTGGGCATCGCAACATGGGGAGTAGATGGCCAGCCCTCTGTGGAGAAAGAGGTGGTTAGGGACTATTTAGAAAAGCTGGACGTGCACAAGTCCATGGGGCCGGACGAGTTGCATCCGAGAGTGCTAAAAGAATTGGCGGATGTGATTGCAGAGCTATTGGCCATTATCTTTGAAAACTCGTGGCGAACGGGGGAAGTCCCAGATGACTGGAAAAAGGCTAATGTAGTGCCAATCTTTAAAAAAGGGAAGAAGGAGGATCCTGGGAACTACAGGCCAGTCAGCCTCACCTCAGTCCCTGGAAAAATCATGGAGCAGGTCCTCAAGGAATCAATCCTGAAGCACTTACACGAGAGGAAAGTGATCAGGAACAGTCAGCATGGATTCACCAAGGGAAGGTCATGCCTGACTAATCTAATCGCCTTCTATGATGAGATTACTGATTCTGTGGATGAAGGGAAAGCAGTGGATGTATTGTTTCTTGACTTTAGCAAAGCTTTTGACACGGTCTCCCACAGTATTCTTGTCAGCAAGTTAAAGAAGTATGGGCTGGATGAATGTACTATAAGGTGGGTAGAAAGTTGGCTAGATTGTCGGGCTCAAAGGGTAGTGATCAATGGCTCCATGTCTAGTTGGCAGCCGGTGTCAAGTGAAGTGCCCCAGGGGACGGTCCTGGGGCCGGTTTTGTTCAATATCTTCATAAATGATCTGGAGGATGGTGTGGATTGCACTCTCAGCAAATTTGCAGATGATACTAAACTGGGAGGAGTGGTAGATACGCTGGAGGGCAGAGATAGGATACAGAGGGACCTAGACAAATTGGAGGATTGGGCCAAAAGAAACCTGATGAGGTTCAATAAGGATAAGTGCAGGGTCCTGCACATACAAAATGATGGGTTTAGAAGTAGCTGTTACTACCCAAGAAAGAGATCGTAGCGTCATAATGGATAAATCTCTGAAAAAAATCTGCAGAATGTGCAGCAGCAGTCAAAAAGGGAACAGAATGTTAGGAACCATTGGGAAAGGGAGCGATAACACGACTGTATAAATCAGTAGCACGCCTAGATGTCGATTATTGTGTTCAGTTCTGATTACGCCATCTCAAAAACGATATATTAGAATTGGAAATGGTGCAGAGACGGACAACAAAAATTATTAGGGTTATGGAACATATGAAGAGAGATTAAGAAGACTGGGACTGTTCAGCTTGGAAAATAGATCTCTAAAGGGGAATATGATAAAGGTCTATAACACAATGAATGGTGAACAGGGAAGTGTTATTTACACCTTCACTTAACACAAGAACCAGGGGTCACCCAATCAAATTAATAAGCAGCAGGTTTAAAACAAACATAAGGAAGTGCTTCTTCACACAATGCACAGTCAACCTGTGGAACTCATTTCCAGGGCATGTTGTGGAGGCCAAAAGTATAACTAGGTTAAAAAAAGAATTAGAGAATTTCATAGGTCCATCAATGGCTATTAGCCAAGATGGTCAGGGTTCAACCCCATGCTCCAGCTATCCCTAAACCGCTGACTGCCAGAATCTGGGACTGGGAATGGATCACTTGCTAACTGCCCTGTTCTGTTCATTCCCTCTGAAGAATCTGGCACCATCCACTGTTGGAAGACAGGCGACTGGGCTAGATGGACCATTGGTCTGACCCAATATGGCCGCTCTTAGGTGCATGACATCGTGGATAGCTTTGCCCAAATGGGTTTCCCTAACTGCGGAGGGGCGATAGATGGCACGCATATTCCAGTTCTGACACCAGAACACCTAGCCACCGAGTACATTAATCGCAAGTGGTATTTCTCAATGGTTCTCCAGGTGCTTGTGGATCACTGTGGGTGTTTCACAGACATTAACACAGGCTAGTCCAGAAATATACATCTTTCTGAACACTGGCCTGTTCAGGAAGCTGCAAGCAGGGACTTTCTTCCCGGACCAGAAGATCACTGTAGGGGAAGTTGAAATGCCCACTGTGATCCTGGGAGACCCCACCTACCCCTTAATGACATGGCCTATGAAGCCATACATGGGGAAACTTGACAGCAGCAAGAAGCAGTTCAACAATAGGCTGAGCATGTGCAGAATGACTGTTGAGTGTGCTTTTGGCCGCTTAGAAGTCTGCTGGTAATGCCTCTGTGGGAAGCTGGACCTGGCTGATGACAATATTCCTATGCTCATAGCCACGTGCTGTACGCTCCATAATATTTGTGTAGGGAAGGGTGAAAGCTTCACTCAGGGCTGGACTGCAGAGGCTCAGTGCCTGGAGGCTGAGTTTGAACAGCCAGAGACCAGGGCTGTTAGAGGGGCACAGCGTGGGGCCATAAGGATCAGGGATGCCTTGAGGCAGCAATTTGAAGCTGAAAGCCACGAATATTTGTTGCTATGCTTGGGATTGTAGTGCTTGTGATGCTAGGAGGTAATTGGTGCACATGATGCAATAAGGGGGTTTAACATAATTGTCTGTTGCTTTGCAGTGCTTTTTTTGCTTTCAATTAATAGAATAAATATTGCTTTCAAACCAACACAATTCTTTTATTAAAAGACAACTGCAGGAGAGAGTCAAACAAAAAAAAATACACTAGCAGGGAGGGGGAGGGGGGAAGTAAGGTCCCAGGAGGAGGAGGGGTCCAGGGACTGCTAAAGATTTGTGTATGTCCAGGGATCATATCCAACCTTCTCCTTTGGAGTACAATGTAGTGGGTACTGGACCTAAGCAAGGCCAAACTGCAGAGGGATGGTTGTTGAGTGCAGTGGGTAGTGGGAATCCACAGTACTGGACTGTGAGGAGGGAGGAGTGGAAAGCTCCGGGTAGAGACTGGAGTCAGGAGGTTGATAAGAGTGTGTGGGCTGAGGGGCGGGGGAGGGGGGTAGCAGCGCAAGGGAAAGAGTTTTGCAACAGTGGCTACAGGGGAGGGCTGGTGCGGAGCTGCTCAGATTGAAGAGCTAGTATCGCCTAGAGCGTGTCCGCTTGGCGCTCCATAATATTTAAGAGCCACTCCATGGCTTCATTCTGGCACGCCGCATTCTCCTTTTGGTCCCTCTTCTCGCTGTCCCACCACTCCTTCAATTTCTGTTTCTCAGCGGCAGAGTGCATCATAACCTCACACAGAAAGTCCTCCTTAGTTCTTCTTGGCCGCTTTCTAATTCTGTGCATCTGTTCTGCCACTGATAACAAAGAGGGAGGCTGGGCTCCCAAGATCATCTCTGTGAAGTTTAAATGCAACATTTTACAGAAGCAGTGTTGTTTGCAACACAGACAACACTGATTCAGTGCTTTAAAACACAGGCAGTACTCACACACCTGTCACTAACTGGCTGACCCCAAGCAAGCACTCATGAGCCACAAGACCCCCAAAATGGTGAGTAGCAGCAGGAGCAGGGTAAATCACTCTTCCCGGACCCTGACGTACCCTGGGCACGTAGCTGTTGGGGAGAGCCAGCTCTGTGGGGGGGGGGGGCTGATCATTACTCCTGTCTTCACACTTTCCACAGGAGGCGATCATTATGGAAGATATCTCGCTGCTGAGGGTGAGCAGGGAATAAAGGGAGGGTCTTCTCCAAGCCTGCGGCTTCCGCCCTGGCCCCTATGCGGCTTGCCTGTGTGCAGCAATGGTCCCCGCCCCTGCCCCCCATGACGGCACAGTGGCGTGGGAAAGTTACCATTAATGGGGCAAAAAACAAGCAGCTCTGCCGAAGAACCTGCGGCAGCGGATTGCCCAGTATCTCCATGAGAGTTTCCTGGAGATCTCTGAGGGAGATTCCCGCGAAGTGAGGGAGTCAGTCAACTGCCCATTCTGCCACTCAGACTAGGCATGCAGTGGGAGACAAGCCTGCTTTCTGCAACCCTTCTGCCCCCAACAACTCACTTCAGATCCACTTTGTCAAGGTTCCTCCCCCACCCTGAACTCTAGGGTACAGATGTGGGGACCTGCATGAAAACCTCCTAAGCTTACTTTCACCAGCTTAGGTTAAAACTTTCCCAAGGTACAAATTAATTTTATCCTTTGTCCCTGGATCTCCACTGCCACCACCAAACTCTAACTGGGTTTACTGGGAAATGTAGTTTGGACACGTCTTTCCCCACAAAATCCTCCCAACCCTTGCACCCCACTTCCTGGGGAAGGTTTGGTAAAAATCCTCACCAATTTGCATAGGTGACCACAGTAACAAACCCTTGGATCTGAGAACAATGAAAAAGCATTCAGTTTTCTTACAAGAAGACTTTTAATAGAAGTAAAGAAATCACCTCTGTAAAATCAGGATGGTAGATACCTTACAGGGTAATTAGATTCAAAACATAGAGAATCCCTCTAGGCAAAACCTTAAGTTACAAAAAAGACACACAGACAGGAATAGTCATTCTATTCAGCACAGTTCTTTTCTCAGCCATTTAAAGAAATCATAATCTAACACGTACCTAGCTAGATTACTTACTAAAGTTCTAAGACTCCATTCCTGGTCTATCCCCGGCAAAAGCAGCATACAGACAGACACAGACCCTTTGTGTCTCTCCCTCCTCCCAGCTTTTGAAAGTATCTTGTCTCCTCATTGGTCATTTTGGTCAGGTGCCAGCGAGGTTACCTTTAGCTTCTTAACCCTTTACAGGTGAGAGGATTTTTCCTCTGGCCAGGAGGGATTTTAAAGGGGTTTACCCTTCCCTTTATATTTATGACACACTTACCAGGGGCCTCCTCTCCTGTTTGCGTTTCACCAGGTTCCGACTACTGTGACTTGCTAGCCTCCTCTGCGGTAGAAAAGAGCTCCTGGCTGCATGCATCTCTGACCTCTGAGTCACCCTCTGCCTCTGGGTCCCCCTCCCCACCACATCCTCATCCAAGATTTCCTCCTCCTGGCTTGGTCCACTCTCGACTAGCACGCGAGCCAACAAAGTATCCACAGGGGCCTTCGCAGTGGAGGTGGGGTCGCCGCCGAGTAACCGTCCAGCTCTGGCAGCTCGTGGGTGCAGCACCAAAATGGCAGTTTGCCTCCCGCACCTTGCAGTAGGTGTTCCGCAGCTCCTTCACTTGGACCCTGCACTGCACTGTGTCCCGGTCATGGCCCCTTTCTCTCATGCATCGTGAAATCTGTCTGTTGGTATCATAATTCCTACAGCTGGAGCGCAGCTGGGAGTGGACAGCCTCCTCTCCCCAGATGCTGATGAGGTCCAGCAGCTCGGCACTGCGCCAAGCGGGGAATCGCCTGGTGGGTGTAGCGGGCCTCACCACCTGGAAAGATGCTCTGAGGCGCTGCACGCATCACCAAGCAGACAGGAAGGGGACTTTCAAATTTCCAGAGGAATTTACAGGGAGGGGATGATGGTTGGTCACCTGAAGGCAGGGCAGTGGAGTTCAAACCGATGACCAGAGAGGTGAGAACAGGCATTGTGGGACACCTTCCGGAGGCCAATCGCAGGGCTGTAATCGACGAGGGTGTCTACACTGGCACCGCAGCGCTGTAGCCCTGGCGCAGAAAGCTCCATGCCGCTCGTCAGGGTGGTTTTTTTAAAGTGCTGCATCTGCGCGGTTTCTGTGCACTCAGTGGCTTGGCCATGTGACGCCTCGGGAGTTACAGCGCTCACAGCTGCTTTACTGCGCAGAAACCTGCCTGTGTAGACAGGGCCTAACAAATAGAATAAATCCCTATACAGTGTACTGTAGGGACTGCCATGCCCAGGACATAGGGAGAAAGGTTGGATGATCTAAGGAGGCAGGGCTGCTTCATTTCTCATCCTATGATCTCCAGATTATACCCTGCTATAAGCGGGTTTAGGGGCGTGGAGGCTGTCTCTCCTAGAAGAAGGAGTGGGTTGTGAATACAGCCTCCAGCAGATGCTGTAGTCTGGAGACCAGGACCCCATAATTCTATCCTCTTCTTCACATACTTCATTCTTATGGGGGCTATTACTCTTATGCTCTTCCATAATGCGGGGCACTGGGTCATCCTACTATCCACAGAGTCATAGATTTAAAGGACAGAAGGGACCGTTAGGATCATCTAACCTACCCTCCTGGAGAACACGGGCCAGATAATTCATTGCAGCCAGCCCCAGAACTTGTGGATGACCTAGAGCTGGTCTGTCAGAAAGACACATCCAACCTCCACATAAATATCGGAGAAATCCATATTTTGGAAATAAAGATTAGACAGGTGAAGGTACTGAAATGCTTCTCATGTTGATAGTGGTAAATTGTTGGACACAGTGGCACATAACCATTCCGCTGAGAGCTAGATAACAGGGTAGACCCTGGGCAAAGTCTGTGCTTTGTTATAAAATGATGTTAAACGCTCTGAAATAATAAGTAGCTGTTACGTTTTCTTGTAAAAAAGCCCATTAAAGCTGCAAATTGCATAACATTGCTATCAAAGGAAAGGGGTGGTAAAGAAGTTATTTTTTTCCAATAAATATTTTGTAGGTGATGTATGTAAGGGTATCAATTATTTATTTCCCTATCTGGTGGAGATGTGCACTTTAATAAAATGCAGAAATAAAGGCTGAACAATAAATGCAATTGATTTTATGACCAATATGAAGAATAGATTGGCTCTAATGTCTTCTTGTAGTATTTTTTCTTGTTTTATGTGGAAATCTCAAGTCTAATAGGTTTTTAAAAAATAATCTAAAATACTTAGGGATAAGGATAAATCTTATTAATTCAATGTTCTTTATTTTCCATATGCAAATGTATAAGGATTATCATTAACCCCTCTTTCATCTGGCTCATATCATGTTTATTTGTTCTCTATTTTCATAACCATTTGCAAATAATAATTTAGAAAATATATTTCATTTTGGTGTAATGAATATATGCAGGCCCAATAAATATGCAGTGTAAGTAGTGAGTTTGCCTATTAGCTATTAAAGATATTTTGCTCTCTTTGTTGTCATTCAAAAGCAAGAACAGTTTCTAATCTTGGTTATGCTGGAGTAGCTACTGCAGTCAGTGGATTTACCCCTGATTTACCACAGTTTACCCCCGAGGACAAAATTCTAGACTCTTCAGTTGGATTACTCCCAGTTTACACCAGAAGAAGTGAAAGCAGAATGTGTCTCATAGTCTTGTTTTGGATGGGCTCATAAGAGTCAGTTCTCAGGGTTCAACCCCTAACAAGCCAGGGTTACAGGAAATTTTTTTACTTTATGATAATGCACCTGAAGAACGTGATAACAATGCTACAATTGTTGTTAGGTCATTTACCAGTTCTATACTGATCCATACTTAACCCAGATGTGTACAATGAAGATTTTCCCAACCATTGCTTAAGATTATGTTATCATGTAAGGAAAGCATCTGTAATAAGGCATACATGGGCTTGGTAGAATTCAATTTTTATTTTTTATATTTTTGACAGATGAAATTGATGTTTATTTTAAAGTTTTTTATTTTTATCAATTTAAATGTTGTGTTGTGGGAAATTATGGCAGTGGGGAATTATTTAATGACAGCAGATGATGAAATTCAAAAAGTTAAAGCTTTACAAATGGTTAAAACACAAACTGTCAACATCACAATATACAAAGTAAATATCCTTAAATCAAATCAGACCTGTTTTTATTCTTCATTCAACAGTCCATTTGTAACAAACCTATTTCAAAAGTCTAAATCACTGGATTTTGACTCTAAGAAGTTCTCAAGCAACTCTTTTCTTATGTAGCCTGTTTGTAAATTTTGATAATTAAAAATAAAAATATTTTCCTTGGTATGTGTCTGTACAGTGAAATTGACATTTGCTGACATTTACTGACAAAAATCTAAATCCTTCCAAATCTATGTATAGATACAAAAAGGACCAGACTGAGTTACCCATTGGAATCTTAACTTTGACCTTCCTGGCTCTGTGGGTTTAACATCTTAATCTGAAAATGTGGTTAGCAGTAAGCAAACCAGCAAAATGGCAAACCTGCAAATCTGAACTAGAGAGGGGCCTGACCTGAAATACTGGATCTGGATTCCCCCGCCCTCCTTTCGGGTTAGTCCTTTTATAGAACTGATGCCACATGCACTCTTCAGGGCTTGGCACATCTGTAATAAAAAGAGCATCTAAATCAGTGGTTCTTAACCTTTACTGCAGCCTGCACCTCTTTGGTTCTCAAAGTATGTTTTCACACCCCTTATCAAAAATTGAAGTAGGTTAGTTATTTAAACCTAGATATATTTTTTGTTTGCATATTACAGTAATTGTTAAAAAATGTATAAATATTTAGGTCAGAAGGGACCATTATGATCATCTAGTCTGACCTCCTGCACAATGCAGGCCACAGAATTTCACCCACCACTCCTGCGAAAAACCTCTCACCTATGTCTGAGCTATTGAAGTCCTCAAATCGTGGTGTAAAGACTTCAAGGAACAGAGAATCCTCCAGCAAGTGACACGTGCCCCATGCTACAGAGGAAGGCGAAAAACCTCCAGGGCCTCTTCCAATTTGCCCTGGAGGAAAATTCCTTCCCAACCCCAAATATGGCGATCAGCTAAACCCTGAGCATATGGGCAAGATTCACCAGCCAGATACTACAGAAAATTCTTTCCTGGGTAACTCAGATCCCACCCCATCTAATATCCCATCACACGCCATTGGGCCTATTTACCATGAATAATTACCAAAACCATGTTATCCCATCATACCATCTCCTCCATAAACTTATCGAGGTTAATCTTAAAGCCAGACAGATCTTTTGCCTCCATTGCTTCCCTTGGAAGGCTATTCCAAAACTTCACTCCTCTGATGGTTAGAAACCTTCGTCTAATTTCAAGTCTAAACTTCCTGGTGGCCAGTTTATATCCATTTGTTCTTGTGTCCACATTGGTACTGAGCTTAAATAGTTCCTCTCCCTCTCCGGTATTTATCCCTCTGATATATTTATAGAGAGCAATCATATCTCCCCTCAACCTTCTTTTAGTTAGGCTAAACAAGCCAAGCTCCTTGAGTCTCCTTTCATAAGATAAGTTTTCCATTCCTCGGATCATCCTAGTAGCCCTTCTCTGTACCTGTTCCAGTTTGAATTCATCCTTCTTAAACGTGGGAGACCAGAACTGCACACAGTATTCCAGGTGAGGTCTCACCAGTGCCTTGTATAACGGTACTAACACCTCCTTATCTCTACTGGAAATATCTCGCCTAATGCATCCCAAGACCGCATTAGCTTTTTTTCACAGCCATATCACATTGCCGGCTCATAGTCATCCTATGATCAACCAATACTCCAAGGTCCTTCTCCTCCTCCGTTACTTCTAATTGATGCGTCCCCAGCTTATAACTAAAATTCTTGTTATTAATCCCTAAATGCATGACCTTACACTTCTCACCATTAAATTTCATCCTATTACTATTACTCCAGTTTACAAGGTCATCCAGATCCTCCTGTAGGATATCCCGGTCCTTCTCTAAATTGGCAATACCTCCCAGCTTTGTATCATCCGCAAACTTTATTAGCACACTCCCACTTTTTGTGCCGAGGTCAGTAATAAAAAGATTAAATAAGATTGGTCCCAAAACCGATCCTTGAGGAACTCCACTGGTAACCTCCCTCCAGCCTGACAGTTCACCTTTCAGTAGGACCTGTTGTAGTCTCCCCTTTAACCAATTCCTTATCCACCTTTCAATTTTCATATTGATCCACATCTTTTCCAAGTTAACTAATAATTCCCCATGTGGCACGGTATCAAACACCTTACTGAAATCTATAATGTTAATAAATACATAGGTTTGATGAAACAAAGGAGTTGTACTTATGTGCCTGTGCTTAAGTTGTGTTTTTGATGATTTACCTTCCAAACAAATCTGACATGTCTTGCACCCCCAGAAAGGGCATCTCGCACCCCCAGGGGGTGCATGCACCCCAGGTTAAGAACCACTGATCTAGATGCATGTGGCACTGCACATCAGCTCACTGTATGTGTGCAGCGCCAGGCCTCGCTAGCTGCTTCTTTTAGTGATAAAGACAAGACCCTGCTGGTGTCAGCTTCGCAGATTGGCAACAGCGGCAGAGAGCAGAAGGAATTCTGTTCCACCTGGCACATCAGCAGTCGTGCCAAGCAGAACAGAACAGCTCTGCTGAGTTCTGATCTTGGATATTTTTTTGTTGGGAATGAGGCTGGAGGCAGACAGAGCCCAGATGGATTTTCAGACCCTGGCCACTTGCATGCTGGATTTGTTGCACTGAAGATGGCCCTGGTAGTAGGTTCTCAGTGCTGTCAAGTGTATAGTCTAAGAATGTCCCAAGGAACCCAGGAAAGTAGAGACATCTTGCGGGAACAAATACTGTTTGGAAAGCTTTAAAGCATCCTGTTGCCACTGTGCTGCTGTGATACCATTTGGCTCTCTTCCCATTCCACATGCTTAACGATTCCTGAAGAGTCCCGATGCGTTTGATAAGAGCAGGGTTTGGCCCAGCAGTTGAGTGCTGCTCTATGGGTACAATGAATAAAATGCTTTGGGATGCAAGGTGTTATATAAGTGTATGTAACACATCACAACAGTATATCCTGCTTCAGATGTTCTCAGACGCTCCCCACCCAAGACCCTCAGATGAGCTGGGGTTCCTTGGACAACTTACAGATATTCCTGAAAACATTTGCGAAGTCTCAAATTTCACAGATCTGAGTCTGATTCAGGATTTGTTTGAAAATCTATTATGAAAATTTGTTATTTGCCAGTCGTTACTCTTCTGCTTAAAATTGATAAGCCATCTCATCTGGGAGCACAAACAGTGCCACATGATCAGTCACACAGCACAACTCACAAATAGTGACCATTCAAATGGAATCATTGGCAAACAACCTATAGGCTGAATGCTGTTCATCCAACCTCTCCGTTTAATATCTGAGTCACAAGTGCACTCACAGATTCCAAGGCCAGAATGGACCATTGGGATCATCTAGTCTGACCTCCTTGAGAGCACAGGCCAGAAAACTGTCCCCAAAATAATTCCTAGAGCAGATCTGTTAGAAAAATATCCAGTCTTGATTTAAAAATTGCAGAAATTAAGAACCATGTTAAGAACAATTTGCCCAACCCAGAAAGGGCTTGATTCACAGCCTGCATTACCAGCTCTAGGAGCATGGAATTATTACTTCAGCATTTTTCCAGGGGTGCTTCACCTTTGAGGATTACAGACACTAATGGAGTTTTCTCCTCACTGCAACACTGTGCAGTAGGGCACTGCTATTAACCCCATTTTATAGGTGAGGCCCAGAGAGACTTAAGTGACTTGCCCCAGGTCACCAGAGTCACTAGCAAAGGTGGGAATTTAGCACAGATTTCCTGAGTCTCTGGCCACTCACTTGGCCACAAGGCCAGTTTTCCTCACATCTGGGATTTGTCAGCTCAACCGTAATTAGAACATAATTGAGTGTGTGAGAGATGCACAGAGCCTATTTGAAATAGGCTTGTTTTCAATCATTTACTGCAGCCGGGATAGTAGAGGTAGAGGCAGGTGTCCAAGGTGAGTAATCTCCCCTGAGGAGTGTGGGTGATACTGTGATGGGATCCCTGGGGTAAAACCTGGAACTGGGGTACCGCTGTGCCCCCTTAACTCTCCTGCCTGGGCTGTCTCTCATAATGCTTTGCTAGTGACAAGCAGCAAAACCCTCCAGATGCTATCACTCAGCACAACGTCACATGGAGTCCCTAGATTGCATGAATGCTCCCAGAGCCACTCACGAATAACACAGAGAAAGGCACCAGTCTTACACCCCAGAGCTATACTGTCTTGCCCTGGTCAGAAGCCTGACCAGTGTACATTTATTACCCAGTCCACCCCTCCCTCAATGTGGAGAGGACATGCACAAGCCTTTGTAACCTGAGCTGAAAATTCCCAAGCACTTCAAGCAAAATACATTGTTTTAGGTAAAATATAAAACAGGTTTATTAGCCACAGAAAAATCGATTTTGAGTGATTATAAGTGGTAGGCATAAAATGTCAGAGATAGTTACCAAAGAAAATAAAAGAAAAGCATACAATTTAAATCTTAAATCTTATTACACTAGGCAGTATTTAGATCATAATACGCAGACTTCTCCCTTAAATCTGGACCAGTCTCCCCAGTTGAAGTCTTCTGTCTTTTCGGTGTTCTTGTTTCTTCCAGCGTACATGGGGGAGGAGAAAGGCCAAGGCATGATGCCACTGTCCCTTATTTCATACCCTCAGTCCATGTGCCTGGAAGACACTTGCCCAGACATGTCCTGATGGGCTTTGCTGAGTCACAGGGTTGAGCAATCCCCCGGTGGTCTTGTGCAACTGAGTCAGAGAGCTGAGCAGTCCCCAATGTGTGGTGCTTGCGCAACTGTCATTGAATTGTAAATCCCTTGATTACAATTCTCTGGCTGATTAATGGTTGCTTAATACCCTCCTGGGAGTGGTTAGCAATAGAAACTCCCAAATTTACAGCATATTTCAGTCACAACCATACAGCAAAAATCTCAATGTCATACACACTAATGATATACATATTTGGACAGAACAATGGGTTTCAGCAGATCACAACCTTTCATAAGATATCTCACATGGCATGCTTTGTATGAAATATCACAATATATGAATGATGAATAGGGGGGTTACAGGGTGCTATTTTGAGGGACACTGTGTCACAGATACCACAGCTACTTCAGTGGGCTGGGGGGGAGGATGCCTGGAAAGAATGGGGAAGGTCTGAGATGGCTTCACTGCCCCCTGGAAAGGCTGCTCGTGGGGAGGGACCTACGCCAGGCACTTCCTATCCTATCCAGGTTAGCTCTGAGGATCAGTTTAGTGTAGAAGATTTACTGACATTTAAAAGCTGCATCAGTCAGCTGTCTTGTAGCAGAGAAGCAGAGAGCTGTCAGCACTGCCCTGCTAAGATATACTGGCTTGCTCTTTAGCCAGACCTCATGGGAATGGACCAGCTAATGAACTCAATGATTAAAAACTTCCACCTGCCTCAGAACAGGGACAGGGTAGCTCATGCTGAACATATCTGGGAGACAGCAGCCCGCTAGAGAGGAGAGGCCAACCGTTAGCTGGACCATTGCGAGGGATGCACAGAGCTCCCCACTGCCCTCATGACTAGGGATGGGCAATGGTGAGTTTGGGCCAGGCTAGCTGTCACCATGCCTCTGAGCTAGCATGCCACAATGCTGACCATGAAGGCAAGGGGATCCTTTCTACTGGTAAGGGAAAAATTCACAAGGCGTAGCCCATTCAGTGCTTGAACTCCAACTGAGAAGACCAATGTAGCTACTATGTTGAAAAAGGCCAATTATTTTCCATGAGATTTTTTTTAAGAAAAAATTTTGTTTCAAGATTTCCCATGAAAATTGTAGCTGGTTTTCAATGGAAAAAAAGTACTGTCTTTAAAAGCCACTTTTAGCAAAAACCTTGGGGTTTGGGTAAAAAACAACATTACTTTTCCTAGAAATGTTTTCGGTTTCCTGGTTTGCACTGAAAAACCAGAAACTTTCAATCAAAATGAAAGTGTCCGATTTATCCCTTGAAATATGTTTTGATGCAAAAATGCCAATCCCCTCTGCTACATGTCCACTAGGGGCTGGACTTAGATACCACCGCTCATTTCACCAAGGTCACCAAAATCCCTCAAACAGCCCTGGTGATGCAGTGAGCTGGGCCAGAGGAGAGCCAGTGACCAAGAGATGAAAAGCACCATGTCATGTTCCCAGTTCCCTCAGCATGAAATTCAGGTCCAACATATCTCCTGTTGGTTAGCCAAAGATCACACCCTAAATCAGTGCCCACTTGTGCCTAAATTACACTGTGGACTGACAGCAAAGGTGAGTACTCATAACTTACCTATATTCCCAGACTGCTCTGTAAACTAGGAGCTGATCTTTGCTAAATTGCATTTGTTTTCCATTCTAAGGTTGCCTTTTCTCTTCCTAAAGACATAATTTCCTTGCTATATAGCTGCAGGAGCCCTTTACAGAAAGCTAATTTGGAGAAGAAAGAGGAGCCAGTTAATTGATTGAAAATGTCATCTACTTGGGATCTTTCTTAGCATGCCAAAATTAAGATGAATATTCTGTGTATCTGATGTTGAATGAGACCATTTAATACTAAGCCAATAACGGATGATGCCTGCATAAGGAGAGCAGGGTGTTCATGTGTGGTACCGTATTGAGAACAGATTGAATGAAATAACTAAGTTTAAACAGTCAGAATCAATATTAAGGAGGTGTCCTTTAGATTGAAGCTATTTAACTGCAGCCAGATAACATCAAGGTTAAAAAGAAATTACACAAAAGCAGGAAAAAGACACAGGGATGTGAATGTTAAGGTCTTTTTATTGGCACAAATGTAAGTTTATACCATGGCTAGACAGTAGCTGATCAAATGACCTGCAGCTGAATTCCTGCCTGTATCCTGTGTAACAATGTCCTGTGAAGGGCGAATGGTCCATAATTCACTCTGCTGGAGTGATCCCAGCTGGGAGCGAGGTGGAGGATTTCATGGGCCTGCCATGAGCCCCAGATGTGGCAGCTCCAGATGGAGCTTCACCTAGAGGCTGACCTGCAGTTTTCTTGCCCTGCAAAGGGCTGGTGGGAGGAAGAAACCACAACTCACTTTCCCTGGCTAAAAATTAATCTGCCAGTGACCCCAGAGTAGCACCGTGAAGGTTGTTGCTCACACAACATGCTCAAGCTGATGGGTTCAGGGAATACATTACTCAGTCTCCAAACAGATGGGTGGCAGCACCAGCCTGGAGCAGGGGGAGATCCAGTCTCACCTGGGGTGTCCACATGGGCAGTACCAGTTTTGCCAAGTCAGCTGCTGGATCTTGCTTCCCTCACATTACAGCTCCTGGCCATGCCACCACTCACTCCCGCTTTTGTCAAAATGCACAGCAGGCCTGGACTTTCATGCCCCCCCCCCCACTCCACTCTGTTAGCCCCACCCCTTTGGCCCCACCCATTGTGGAATCCATTAGAGAATTCTTTCTCGACTCCTAGCCCTGAAACCCTTCGGTTCTCCTTGGACTGAACGATATTCTTAGCACAATCTAACTGCAATCATGCAGAGGAGCCGTGCTGCAGATAAGGAGCTGCCAGCATTTCCATTAGGCCTGAAAGTCCACCCTTGCTGGGAGAGGGGGTGACAGGATTAAGTGCTGTGGAACTGGCTGCAATATTTCTCTTGGAAGAAAGACTAGCGAGCGAATGGTGCTTCCGGCAGTGCACCAGCGGATGGCTGCTCCCTCTGTTTCCAAGGTGCAGTGTGATCAGAAGGACGCCACTGAGTTGCTCTGGCATTACTGCACCCTTCCCAGGCAACTACTTCCTGCAGAGGCAGGGAAGCACCTCAGAGCCCATTTTATATGATGATACTATTCCTCCGGGCCCAGGTGGTACCTGATGAGGTGATATAGGGGTCACAGGTAAAGGGGGGAATGGAGCTGGCCCTAAACCCCAAGTCAGATTCTAAGGAGATCAGGATAATTTAGGGTGATTGTGACAAGGCGCTCTACTCACCACAGGGGGCGCCTCCCCCTGGCTGTTCTTGGGATTAGCTCACCAGGTAGACACCCCTTCCCAGGGTTGCAGGCTGGCTCTCCCACTAGGTCTGCAGCCCCTGTCTCACACCACGAGCTGCTGCTGTCTCTTCAAGCCTCAGTCCTCCGGCCAGGTCACTCTATGCATTTTCCCCTTTGAGGGAAGCAAAGTTTTCCAAAGTCTCTCTCCACACTAGCAGTCTCAGGCAATCTTCCCATTCACTGCCCCATGATGCCACTCCCTCAGTGGCTGGTAGGGGAACCCGGGCCTGCCCTCTACTCCAGGTTCCAGCTCAGGGACCTTCTAATCAGCAATCAAGGTCTGTTCCCTCCTAGACCTCACTACCTTTCCCTGAGTCCTGTTCTACCATCTAATACCCCCTGCGGTTTGCCAGCCCAAACTCACCTCCCTTCTCGCAGGGAATGACTACCGCCTATTTCCCAGCAGCCCCCTCTGCAGGCAATTTCCTGTCTTTGTAAGTCCAGTGCAGCTGGTTCCTCCCCAGCGGGGCTCCCTGCTTCAGTCAGGGGATTGCTTAGCCACCTAATTCCTCTCAGCTGTGGCCTGTTGGGTTAATTAGCCCCCTTCTCAACCTCCCTTAACCCTTTCAGGGCAAGGGTGTGGTGAACGCCCCATCTCAGTGATATTCAGAGACTGTGAGTTTCCTGTATACATTTTTATAGGCCATCATGAAAATCAGCTGGTGTGACTGTGATGCTTTGGGGGTTCACCTGGGCCGGTAAGGGGCTCTGTCACTGTAACTTTGAGTGCCCTGTGCTGTGCAGCTTTGGCTTAGAGCCCTGACACCAGCTGCCTGCTCACAGCATGAGGACCTCTTCTCGGCGTCCACCAGGTTGCCTATTCCTTGCACAATGACACCAACAGCCCTTCCAGTCTCGAGTCTCCCAAAAGCACCTCCCCTGCAGTGCCCAGTCCCTCTCGCTGAACCCTCACACTAGTTATTCAATTCGCTGCCTCCAAAAAGACAGAGCACACACAAGCCTGGTAGCCTGGCTGGGATTTTACTCTTCAGTTTAACACACACCACTGAGCTGGTTTTGTAATAAAACAAGAACAAGTTTATTACCAAAGAACAGAGGTTTAAGTGATAATAATTAAGAACAAAAGAGACAGGTATTGGGTGCAAGTAAAACCGAACCAAGCCTGCTTTCTAGTGACTAAAACTTCATTTCAGTGAGTTATAATCTTCGTCCCCACAGCTTTTTCACCTACAGTCAGTTCTCAGCTACAGCAGAACCTCAGAGTTATGGACAGCCTGGGAATGGAGATTGTGTGTAACTCTGAAATGTTCGTAACTCTGAACAAAACATTAGGGTTGTTCTCTCAAAAGTTTACAACCAAGCAGTGACTTAATACAGCTTTGAAACTTTACTGTGCAGAAGAAAAATGCTGCTTTTAACCCTCTTAATTTAAATGAAACAAGCACAGAAAGTTTCCATACCTTGACAAAAAATTTTTTTAAAACTTTCCCTTTATCTTTTTAGTAATTTACATTTAACGCTGTACTGTACTGGATTTGTGCTTTTGGGGTTTTTTTTAAATCTCAGCTGCTGCCTGATTGCGTACTTCTGGTTTCAAATGAGCTGTGTGGTTGACCAGACAGTTCGTAGCTCTGGTGTTCATAACTCTGAGGTTCTACTGTACTCTCGCCTCCCAGGCCAAGAGGATCCATTTTTCATGAACTTAAAGGGTGCTGCTCCCCTTTGTGCTCTAGATGATGGGTCTCCCAAAGGCTTTCAGCAGTAACTTAGATCCTCAACATGTATCTTTGTTTTCAAAGTCAGGAAGCCCTGCTGGGGGCACAGCTTTCTGTGTCCCCCAGGGAGCCAACACCATGCTAATTTTTCCAGTCTCCTCTGATTTTGCATTGCAGATGGTCTTCCTGAAATCCCCAATGCGATGAAGAGCCCATTGTTCTTGACTACACCTGGACTGATTTGCGATTGAGCACAAGAGCTGCTGGCCATTCTCTTTTGTCTGGAAAAAAACCTATTTTGACTTCTTGGTCTGTTTACAAATTCCAGTATCCATAATTTCACACGTAGTGTCGTTATATACATTTCACAGTGATACTAATGACCAGCGGCTTATTAGTTTTCTAATGATATGTTACATGCCATCTTTTAAATGACTATCATGACAACCGTGTGCAAGGTGTATTGAGTTGGTCTGGCCAGCCGAGTTTCTCTATTACATACCAAGAAGCCGTTCGCATCTGGCATCGGGGGTGCTCTTGGGGTCACAGGAACACACACCCACACCCAGGCAAGGAAATCAGAGAGCAAAGCCATTCAATCACTTCCCAGGCCAGCCTCAGGTCTAAGATTCAGTGGATGACCCCCCTGCTCTCCCCAAAGTGCTCTGCCATGCCCGCTTGATGGTGCGTGTGTGTGAGAGTGGGGAGGGGCTGGGAGTTCAGTTTCATGCCAGAGGGCAATTGAGAGCATGCCTAGAACTGATGTGCATATGGTTGGAGGTAGATAGAGAAGTACAGGATGGAGTAAGGAGGAAGCAGTGATATGGCTTCAAGAGAGCGAGATATGTCCTCCTTCCCAGGGGTCTCAGCTCATCACTACCCCAGTGCTCCATTAGCTTGAAGCAACAGGTACCCCACCTCACATGGCCCTGAATGTGTCAAATCCCCACCCTCCCATGTCATCTTGTGTTTAGTCACTGCTGGGATTTATTGTATATGACATCTGTTCATGGGCATGTGCTGAGATATGAGAATCATTACAATGTGGTGGTGCATCATGGCCTGTACATACCTACACGGGGAGAAGATTTCTGATAGTAGGGGGCTTTTTAATCTAGAATTATAGAATCATAGAATCATAGAATATCAGGGTTGGAAGGGACCTCAGGAGGTCATCTAGTCCAACACCCTGCTCAAAGCAGGACCAATCCCCAGTTAAATCATCCCAGCCAGGGCTTTGTCAAGCCTGACCTTAAAAACTTCTAAGGAAGGAGATTCCACTACCTTCCTAGGTAACGCATTCCAGTGTTTCACCACCCTCCTAGTGAAAAAGTTTTCCCTAATATCCAACCTAAACCTCCCCCACTGCAACTTGAGACCATTACTCCTTGTTCTGTCATCAGCTACCACTGAGAACAGTCTAGAGCCATCCTCTTTGGAACCCCCTTTCAGGTAGTTGAAAGCAGCTATCAAATCCCCCCTCATTCTTCTCTTCTGTAGACTAAACATCCCCAGTTCCCTTAGCCTCTCCTCATAAGTCCTGTGTTCCAGTCCCCTAATCACTTTTGTTGCCCTCCGCTGGACTCTTTCCAATTTTTCCACATCCTTCTTGTAGTGTGGGGCCCAAAACTGGACACAGTACTCCAGATGAGGCCTCACCAATGTCGGATAGAGGGGAATGATCACATCCCTCAATCTGCTGGCTATGCCCCTACTTATACAGCCCAAAATGCCATTGGCCTTCTTGGCAACAAGGGCACACTGTTGACTCATATCCAGCTTCTCGTCCACTGTTACCTCTAGGTCCTTTTCTGCAGAACTGCTGCCAAGCCATTCGGTCTCTAGTCTGTAGCGGTGCATTGGATTCTTCCGTCCTAAGTGCAGAACTCTGCACTTGTCCTTGTTGAACCTCATCAGATTTCTTTTGGCCCAATCCTCCAATTTGTCTAGGTCCCTCTGTATCCTATCTCTACCCTCCAGCATATTTACCTCTCCTCCCAGTTTAGTGTCATCTGCAAACTTGCTGAGGGTGCAATCCACACCATCCTCCAGATCATTTATGAAGATATTGAAGAAAACCGGCCCCAGGACCAACCCTTGGGGCACTCCACTTGATACCAGCTGCCAACTAGACATGGAGCCATTGATCACTACCCGTTGAGCCCGACAATCTAGCCAGCTTTCTATCCACTTCATAGTCCATTCATCCAGCCCATACTTCTTTAACTTGCTGGCAAGAATACTGTGGGAGACAGTGTCAAAAGCTTTGCTAAAGTCAAGGAACAACACGTCCACTGCTTTTCCCTCATCCACAGAACCAGTTATCTCGTCATAGAAGGCAATTAGATTAGTCAATGCACCACTTGCACCACTACTTCTGATGTCACAATCCCACTTGAGAGGAGGGGGATGACTGGCTGATTTAACGTCTGGCTTGGTCTGCAAGCATCTATCGAGGAAAGAGATTTCTGATAGCAGAGAGATCTTTAGTCTAGCAGGAAAAGGCAGAATGAGATCTGCTGGCTGCAAGCTGAAGTTAACCAAATAACTAGAAATAAGGTGAAATTTTTAAGTGAGGTTTTTTAGCCACTGGAACAACTTACCAAGGGAAGTGGTGGATTCTCCCTCAACCTCTCTGTTCTATCCACCACACCCCCAGCAGAGACTGGACAGCAAGCAGAGCTTTCTATAGCCTGAAAACAGAGAATAGCAGAGACTTCACGCAAGCCACTAGACATATTACCAACGTATTTGATGTGGAAGGTGCCCAGAAGCCATGATGAAAGTTTGCAATACTAACCCTTAGACAGACAGACAGATAGATAGATAGATAGATAGATAGATAGATAGATCAGTGAGGGACAGAGGAATCTCCTTCTCTGAAATGCACCAAGCACAGGTATTATCACTGTATTCCCTGGAGTGCTGAAGGATAGAGCATTATGAAGCAAATTGTATTCTAGTATATACTTGAGACCAAGGGACTTAGGTTTTGGGAAGTTCCCAAAGCAAGAGCTGTACGTTTCCTTTTAGCCAATCAGATCAGCAGCACTAGTAATTACCAATTACATCCAAACATGCACTGTAGGGAATGGAAGGAAAAATTCTGAACAAATACCATGGAATCTGAAAGCCCGAGTGAGCGGCAGCTTATAACAGGCAATCTCGCCAGCACAGGCCTGAAAGGGAGCACACAGAGAGTGAAAGAAGGAATGTTTTAGAAAACACATAGGCACCAGAAGAGCCAGGGATCAAGCCATAGGCAGGAACTACAATGAGAAGAGGTAACTCTGGAGCTCAGGGGACCCTTTGCTTAATGCCAATGACTGATGCCTAGCAACAGGAAGAGCACATCAAAGGCTGCCTGTGCTGGCATGGGCTGCTGGCTGTCACTAGAGTTCTGAAGGAGCACAGAGAGAGAGGCTTTGAAAATATCTTGCTCTCCCATTGGTACCTCCTGGAGAGATAGCAGGGGGGAGAGCAGCATGATAAAGGGCTACAATTAAATCATTCCTGCATGTTGCCATAGTGCTTATGTAGATTATTAGACTTTGTGTACACACAAAAGTTGTGTTGCTTTAACTAGACGGGTGTAGTTTAAGCAATACAAACCCCCTAGTGTGGGCACAATTATATCTGTAAGAAGGTGCTTATACTGGTACCGCTATTCCCATATGGAAGGGAGAAGTTCCCTTATGTTCCTCATCTGGCTGGCTGTTTCCACCTGTTGTCTCTGGACTTCGACTATAAGCTCTTTGGGGCAGGGATCATCTTTTGGTTCTATGTTTGTACAGCACCTGGCACAGGTCTGGTCTCTGACTGGCACTCCAGGGCACTATTGCAAAACAATCACTAATTACTAATAGGGTTGTCAAGCAATTAAAAATAGTAATTGCGATTATTCACACGATTAATCGCACTTTTAAACAATATAATACCATTCATTTAAATATTTTTGGATGTTTTCTACATTTTCAAATATATTGATTTCAATTACAACACAGAATGCAAAGTCTACAGTGCTCACTTTATTTTTTATTACAAGTATTTGCACTTAAACAAACAAAAGAAATTGTGTTTTTCAATTCACCTAATACAAGTACTGTAGTTCAATCTCTTTATCGTGAAAGTTGAACTTACAAATTTAGAATTATGAACAAAAAAACTGCATTCAAAAATAAAACAATGTAAAATTTTAGAGCCTGCAAGTTCACTCAGTCCTATTTCTTGATCAGCCAATCACTCAGGCAAATAACTTTATTTACATTTTCAGAAGATAATGCTCCCTGCTTCTTGTTCACAATGTCACCTGAAAGTGAGAACAGGCTTTCACATTGCACTGTTGTAGCCAGCATCACAAGATATTTACATGCCAGATGAGCTAAAGATTCATTTGTCCTTTCATGCTTCAACCACAATTCCAGGGGACATGCGTCCATGCTGATGACAGCTTCTGCTTGATAACAAGCCACCAGCAGAAGGTTGATTTTCTTTTTTGGTGATTTGCGTTCTGTAGTTTCCACATCGGAGTGTTGCTCTTTTAAGGCTTCTGAAAGCATGCTCCACAGCTTGTCCCTCTAAGATTTTGGAAGGCACTTCAGATTCTTAAACCCTGGGTCGAGTTCTGTAGCTATCTTTAGAAATCTCGCATTGGTACCTTCTTTGCATTTTGTCAAATCTGCTGTGAAAGTGTTCTTAAAATGAACAACATGTGCTGGCTCATCATCCAAGACTGCTATACCATAAAATATATGGCAGAATGTGGGTAAAACAGCAGGGGACATACAATTCTCCCCCAAGGAGTTCAGTCACAAGTTTAATTAATGCATTATTTTTTTAACGAGCATCATCAGCATTTCTCTGGAATGCTGGCCGAAGCATGAAGGGACATATGAATGTTTAGCATATCTGGCACATAATACCTTGCAATGCCATCTACAAAAGTGCCATGCAAATGCCTGTTCTCACTTTATTGTGACATTGTAAATAAGAAGAGGGCAGCATTATCTCCTGTAGATGTAAACAAACTTGTTTGTCTTAGTGATTGGCTGAACAAGAAGTAGGACTGAGCGGATGTGTAGGCTCTGAAGTTTTACATTGTTTTGTTTTTGAATGCAGTTACGTAACAAAAAAATCCTACATTTGTAAGTTGCACTTTCACGACAAAGAGATTGCACTTCAGTACTTGTATGAGGTGAATTGAAAAATACTATTTCTTTTATCATTTTTACAGTGCGAATATTTGTAATGAATAATATACATTTTTATTTCAATTACAATACAGAATACAATATATATGAAAATGTAGAAAAACATCCAAAATATTAATAAATTTCAATTGGTATTCTATTGTGTAACCATGTGATTAAAACTGCGATTAATTGTGATTAAATTTTTTGAGTTAATCACGTGAGTTAACTGCGATTAATTGACAGCCCTAATTACTAATTATTATTATTACTCCGTCCACACTAGGGTGTTAGGGGGCTTATTCCTTCACCCACTTACTTCCCTGGTCCTTCTCGCATGAACAGAGAGCAACAATACCCGAAGTCCAAAGGTGCAAACAATTCAATGTTTATTGGGGTGAACTTCCAGCAAGCATGATTCCAGTTTCCTTCCTTAGTGTCCCCCCTTCCCAGCTCTGACACCACAGAGCCTTACACCTGTGTCCCTGTTCCCATTCCTGCCCTTAGCCAAACATGATTCCAATTTCCCCACCCCCATTCCCTGTTCCCATTTCCCCCACCCACACACCCACCCACTTCCTGATTGACTGCAGACTATATAGTAAAACTTGAGTTCTGCTTAGCTATATCTTAACCAATCATTTTCCTGAAATTTAACTAACCAATCCTAATATATTGTAACATGATTATGCAACCAATTATATCCCACCACCTTAATTAGTTTACACCCAGCAAAATTAATTATACAGCAGACAGAAACAATCACAGAATCAGACAGAGATTATAGAGACAAACAATAGCAAAGTGGGAAGTATAATGACAAAACAATACAGAAGTGAGGATTTCACATCCCAGCTATTGATAAGTGACGTCTTGCCAGACAGGATACTATCAAACTAAGTTTCCTTTTACATTTTCTAGGCACTTCCCTTTCTCTGGAGGTGATGGGCATTATCAGGACAGGATTGTATTCCTAACAGCCCAATAGCACCTTCTTTCAATGTGACTAGTTTGGAATGTGAGGATGTGACCAGTCGCTTCACAGCTTATGGCTGCCTCTGTTGCTTAGCCAAAGGCTTTAGCCTAAGAACAGGGCCTCAGACTGTCACAGTAAGAGAAGGCCCTTACACTGGCAGACAGTGATTTTGATTCTTTCTTTTATACCTCTAACTAGCCAAGTGATAAGAATACACCTAAATTCTTAGAGTATAGGCCTTTACAGACAGGCCTGAATATCTATATCCCAACATAGGGATTGTGCCAATTTAACTATTTGAGTTAATCCCTCCCACCCCTAACTGACAGAGCCATACTGGCATATACCCTGTGTGTAGACCTTGGTATGACTCCCCTACCACAAAGGTAGCTCACCCGGGCAGATATTGTACAGCTATCATTAGACCTGTAGGGCTCAGGAACTTTCTGATTTTGTCATTGTACCTTTTGTTCCGGGAGGTGGCGTGGAGGAGGGATAAATCTGCCAGCCTGTCACTCCGTGGCTACACATTACACTGAGTTCTATTGCTCTAGCTCTCTGCCAAGTAGCAGACTCCCTAGCTAGAGACAGAGCTGTTTAATTTATGAAGGGCTGAGTTTTAATCAGCTTTGTATTGTTTGTTCCAGCCATACATCACTTCAATGGCAGTTTAAAAAGTGCACCATAAGCAAATTTTACACATGCCACTCTTCTCCCCTATTTGATACCTCAAACCAAAAGTTTGACACATTCAAGTTTGTGCATTCTGGGAAATATGCAACCTGTGAAATAGTGCAAAAGCAGCACCAAAAACATCTTCCTTCCAGAGCTGGGGGTATTGCAGAGCTGGCCAGATCTGGAGATTATCTTAAATCCCAAATCCCTTCCCACTGAACTTTGGGAGGAAGATGGGGCTGGAAAACCCACTGAGGCAAACAACAGATACAGCTACTATGTCAGGGTTCCCTCCCCACTTTGAACTCTAGGGTACAGATGTGGGGACCCGCACGAAAACCCCCCTAAGCTTATTTCTACCAGCTTAGGTTAAAACCTGGTACACTGCCACCACCAAGCGATTTAACAAAGAATCCGGGAAGAGCCCACTTGGAGACGTCTTCCCCCAAAATATCCCCCCAAGCCCTACACCCCCTTTCCTGGGGAGGCTTGAGAATAAACAAGATGAGCACAAAGCAGACTTGGATTTTTAAGACCCAAAAAACCCAATTAGATTCTTAAAAAACAGAACTTTATTAGAAGAACAAAAAAGGATAAAAGAACAACTCTGTAAGATCAGAAGGGAAGATAATCTTACAGGGTAATCAGATTCAAAACATAGAGAATCCCTCTAGGCAAAACCTTAAGTTACAAAAAGACACAAAAACAGGAATACACATTCCCTCCAGCACAGTGAATTTCACAAGCCAAAACAAAGAAAACCTAATGCATTTTCTAGCTAGATTATTTACTAACTTTACAGGAGTTGGAGGGCTTGCATCCTTGATCTGTTCCCGGCAAAGGTATCACACAGACAGACAGAAGCCTTTCCCCTGGCTCCAGATCTTGATCCCTCATTGGTCATTTTGGGTCAGGTGCCAGCCAGTTTCTTAACCCTTTACAGGTAAAAGGACTTTGCCTCTGGTCAGGAGGGATTTTATAGCACTGTTTCCAGAAAGGTGGTTACCCTTCCCTTTATATTTATGACACAGCTACTATGTAATCCTCTGTCATAAACACAGGGAGTTTGTACAAGAACCTGGATCTTTCAGGATCAAAACAAAGCAGATTACTACTACTCAAGATGAAGACCTCAATTGGTCATTTTCTCCTCTCTTTATGTGTGCAGCCATAGATGCAAAGAGTGTATTCAGATCCCTGGTTGGCTTATTTGACTGTCACTAGTGAAAGGCGCCAGGAGCCCTGGCTCAGCCCAGATGAAGTATAACTCTTGCTATAACATGAGCATTCATGCTAGTAAAACTCTGGCTATGCTGAATTCATTTTACATTTAAGTGAAGACCCATGGGATGGATTTTCTACTGTACTCACCAGCTCTAAGTTCAGTCTATTTCAGACAGGAGGCGTGTGAGTCTGGATCTAGAATCCAGACAGAAGGCGTGTGAGTCTGGATCTAGAATGCAGGTCTCAGAGGCAGGTTTGGGCCCACGCTGGTTCACAGATAAATGAAAAGCAGAGGCCTGCTGAGCCAAATCCAGTGAGCAGCTCAACACCTTCGTCCCAAGCAAAGTTAATGGGAGCTGATGTTGCTCATCATTTTGCTAAACGGATGCAGGTTACCTTGGTTACTTTTCTTTTCTCCCACGGTTCTAGAGGAGTTCCTGTCTGGCGCTGGTGCTCAGGATGGTGCCTGGCTAATTGTTATATGGCAGGAAGATGGTGGTCAGCTGCCTAGTCAGTGACAAGATAAATGCTGCAATGAGAATGTGGAGTCAGTGAAAAGGGGGAGAAACAAACAAACCATCTACGGGAACAAACGTGTCCCATCAGACATGCATCACTTGTGGTGAAAAAACAGTATCATTAGATCCAGCCCGCCCCAGCTGTAACTCCAGCGAAGGCAACGAGCTTACCCCAAGGCTGTATTTGGCCCAGTGCATCAGTGAGTCAAATGGGCAGCATGTACTGGACTGTGACCAACATCATGATCTTCTGCAAGGCCAGTCTTGAGATGGATGCCACATACAACTGAACAACAGGTTGCCAAATTCCTCACCAATGGCAGGACTACCCTTCCCACCCATACTCTGCAGGCATGCCACTGTCAGCCTGCGGTGGGGGCAGCAACCACCCTGGGAGAAAGCAAGGACAGAGCGAGGGGGCCCGCTGGAGTCTGTACAGAGAGATGGGGCTGGAGGAGCAGTCCTGGGAGAGCCTCCGCACGGGGAGCACGGATAGTGTGTGAGACCCACTTGGCGGGGGAGACTGGAGAGAGAGAGCTGTTGATTGAACAGGAGCAGCAAAGTGAGTGTGACCCATTGGGGGGCTAATGAATTGTCCAATCAATTATCTCCCTCCCCATGGGATTGTGACATCAGAGATAAACCAGCCAATTGCCCCCTCGCTCATGTTGCCTCCACCTCTCCATAGGGATTGTGATATCAGAGTAAGCGAGCCAATCATCTCCCTTCCTACTGCCCCCACCATCCCAATGGGATGATGACATCAGAAGTAAATCAGCCAATCAGTGCCCTTTCTGCAGTGGCTCCTCCTCCCCAGAGGTGCTTGACAGGGAAATTTTCCAGACCTCGGCAGCGGAGTGAGGTTGGTAAAGGCTCAGAGACTGGATCTTGATTTATCTAGACTGGTTCTCCTCTGCCCACGCTGCTTTTGTCTTCAGCCTTCTAGCACCAGTGGGTGGCTAAGAGCTGTGGCGAACCTGCTGTTGCACACACACCTTCCAGCTGGGCATCAGTTCCGCGCTACAAACACTCGATAATCAGATTCACCTGCCAGTGGGGACCAGCCAATGGGAGCTGCGAGGGCGGTGCCTGCAGGCCCGGGCAGCACACGGAGACCTGCTCTCCCCCTCCCCACAAAGGGCATGCAGAGACATGCCAGCAGCCAGCCACTTCTGGGAGCGGCATGGGGCCTGAGCCCTGCTGCACCACCGGGCGGGAGCCACGTGTGGTAAGCGCCTCCCAGCCAGAGCCTGCACCTGGCACCCCCTCAAAAAATGGCTACCTAAGAGGGGGCAGCCAAAGAGCTGCAAGGGGGCAGCCAAAGAACCACACACGGCTCCGGAGCCACAGGTTGCCGATCCCTGTTTTAGCCTAACCCAAGGCATTGGGCCTAACCCGGGGCTATCTGTGGGAATTCTCTGGCCTGTGTTATACAGGAGATCAGACTAGATGATCTAATAGTTCCCTCTGGCCTTCCGCTCTATGAAAATCTATGAAACTGGCCCCTGCAATGAGAGGATCCAGCGCAGTGGTTTAAAGCTGGAGGATGTGGGCTGTTTACCGTGCTCCCTGCTCCTGCTGGGGAGCTCGGACTGAGGAGAGAAGGGATATGAAGGAGTCACATCAAGGCAGAGACCCTGACACTTCGGCAATAAGGAGGAGAGGCCGCTGTATTATCAAACTCTCTCCTCAACCCCGCTCCCCCAAAGCCGTCAGAAAGAATCCCATGTCTCCCATCCCCTCATCATGCTCCAGCCTATCACGAGTGCTTCCCACACACCACGTGAGGTGAGAGGGCCTTGTTTGCCCCCAATCAGGTTTCGTTATGAAGCAGCCAGGGCTCTTGCTAACAACAAACGAGTGTGACATGTCTGGGATCCTCTGAGTGCCATCAGGACCTCTGAACCAAAGCAAAGGGACGTGTCTGATAACTGTTTTATTTCCTTTCATGCAGGCAGATCGAACCAAAGCGGAATAACTGGCAATTAGCTCAGTCAGAGGAAGTGGGTCCCACTCTGCACTGAGACTATGGAAAGGGGAAATTCCTGCCTACTGGACCTTGTCCTTTGTTGGACTCAAAGCCTGCTCCTTTTGTTTGGGACAGGAAGTTCTTGTTCCCCATTAGAGCCCTCATCAGGCCCTAGGGCACCCCCTCCAGGCCCAGCTCAGACAGAGCGGAGGTGCCAAGACACACAAATCTGATCAAAACTTTGTGGAGCAGCTGGAAATGTCACCATGAAAAGCTCCCCCTGGAAATCCCGCACATCCTGTCTCCCCTTGGGATAGAAACTCCAGGAGAACAGCCTCGCTCCTTCTCCAATTGTCCTGCTTTCTACCTGAACATGGGGCCTGGTTCGCTTTTGCACATCTCATCTCTCTGAAAGCTTTGCCTTGGCTCCCTCCATGCTTCTTCCACTCATCTGTTTCCCCTAGGAATAATGGACTCCAGAAGTTGGTCAGTGGACAGATTACAAAGGCATTTGGTCTCCAGCCCCTACGTGAGTCAGTCCCAGGGAGACCTCTGCTCAGCCTAGCCCTAGCTGGGCTTGGGTAGGGTTGGATTGTATGTGAGCTCACTAGGAGAGCCAAGGAGTCAGACAGGAGCTCTCTGATACTACAGGGCTGGGCCTGGAGAAGGGACTAGTACCTGCAGAGCTTGAATTTTGATACCAGAGGTTTTTCTAAGTCAAATTAACTCCCCTTTTCCAGGGCTCCAGTTACAAACCCTCTCTGGAGATCTACACAATGGACTCTGGACTGCCCCTGCCCCTCTCACTGACTTTATACAAGTGTGCGACCCACAGTTCAACACTGCAGGGGGCCCAGTCCATTCCCCAGCAGGCTCAGCATTATTACCTAGTCTGCTTTCCAGGATGGGGGCCTGTCTCGCTAGGAAAGTCCCAGGTGGCCTCACTTCTTTTAAGATCTTCAGTCTTCACTGTGTAGACCTTGCAATGAGAAATCTTCTCCGCCCTGTATTTCACCCCCATGCTTCTACCTGTAGCCTCTTGTGCCCTGAGAGAAATCCACAGCATAAGGGCGCAAACAGTGAACAGGCCTAGCCTAGCCAGAATAACACGTTCAAAAGTGACTTAGGACCCCGTTGGCAATTAATGGACCTTGCTTCTAAGGCTAGATCTACAAAGGGGACATAGACTGAGCATTGCAATGCCTAATGTTTAGGAACCTTCCCACCTCGTGGAATCCACCACCCTGAATCGGGCACCCAGGTTCCCTGTACAATGTATGGAGAGAGTTAGGCACCTAGAGAAAGGGTTCACAAAGCCAATAGGAAATGATGACAAGAGGGATGGGGCTTAAGACCCATCCCTCAGGGGACTTAGGCACCTAACTGGAGTGGAGAGAGGCGCTTTCCTCCATTCAGGATTCACAGCCTTGCCTGGAGTTAGCCACCTCAGCCAGGTCAGTCCTTTCTCACAACATGCTGTGGAGGTGCCTCCTATTAGCCCTCACTATTCGCCCTCACTATTAGCAGTTCAGGCACTCACATGGGAGACCTGAGTTCAAATAACCACCCATCCAAACCACTGCGGAGCACTTGCAAAGAATGAACCCCCTCAAACAAAATCAGGTTTGATTTGTGATGAACTCACTAAGCAAAGAAGGGTCTAATTTTCATAATGCATATCAGTAATGAACATGATGAATAGTTATAGCCACTGATATTCAAAAATATAATGAAGTGCAACTGCTCCAGTCAACACAATAGCTCATTATTTTGTCTTTCCTACGAACTAAATCCCAAAGCACTTCGCAAAGTTCCAATATGATTCAATCCAAAGTAAAATAATAAAAAATAGAAAAGGGAGAGAGACATAAAGAAGCTTAGACAAAAGACACGTTGCCAGCTGCGAATTGAAATGATGTATAATGCAGTTGCTATTGCACTAATCCCTGTAGCATCTAGGCACATAGGGGAGAGATGTTGAGGAAGAGAGTTACAATGAGGCTTTTCTAAATGCCAGGAAGGAGGAGCAGAGGAGAAGGGTCTTGTGCCAGCAGTACCAAGCTTGTGGGGAAGGGCAGAGATTGGAGTGATGTCTTTACTTGAAGTGTATCATTCAGTCACTAGACATCGCTGTATGCTGTATAGAGAGACAGGGTGTGGTCACCGGTAAACAAAAGAGACAAAGTTGAGACTCATGGTGTGTGTAAACCAGTTATATCTGTATTTGTTTTAATTAATATGCACTTCCTGCTTAACATTGACCAGGAGTCCATATATCATGACTAGGACAGGTCTAAAATTTTCTGTTGACACTTTTTTTACGGAAAATTGGGGGTTTGCCTGAATTAACATTTTTGGAGAAGTTGTCTGCATTCCTTGAAAAAGTTTGGTATTTTGTTGAAATACCAAAAATTCCAAAATGGAATATTTGGGGAGAATCCTGAACGTTTTTCAGTTTTTGACAGTTTGAGGGTGAAAAATTTTTGGTTTGGGGCCAAAACATTTTAGTTTGGGGCTTTTTTAATGAAAACTGGAATTTTCCGCTGCAAAAGCCTCCATTTCCCAAGCAGCTTCAATCCTGACAGAAAGGAGGCTGGACTAGACTAGAGTAAAAGTAGGTCGGGACGGGGGGGGTCCTATTCCAAAATGTAGCAGTGGTTTTATCACTGGCAGCAAAATGACATTTGGGCTTCTCTGTGTTAAGTGCTAATTAATAAACCCAAACTGACCATGGCAGGAGCTGGCCAACACATTCTGTGCACTGTGGGCTTGCTCAGTTCTCCAGTTACAAAGGCTTTGTTTCAGAGATGGGTTCCTCGGGTGTTTCCTGGAAGCCTAAATAGTTTGCAAGAGGGGAAGGAGCACCTGGGTTTCTTCTTTCCAGTTGGCTGCTACAGCAAGTTAATGTCTGATGAGGAATCCAAGACCAACCGCTTTATCATATGCTGAATACCATGTCGCTGCTCCCCCAGGAGCCAGAGCGCAATTGTTTCCTAAACAGCCAAACAAATGGAGAGCGGCACTTTCATTATTTATTCATCAGGTGCTGCCTCCCTTCCCCCCCCACCCCCGCCCCCCGTGTCTGACGCTGCTCCAGCCCCACTTGCTATTTTTCTTTATTATAAAATACCACGATCAAATCCTTCCCCCGACTGGCTTTAACACATCACTGGCAGCAGCGGAATGCGGATGAGCAATGTGCCACATCCCTGCCCATCACAGGCCTTCCCGGCATGCTGCACGCAGCTACGATATTAGGGAGGATGGGGGCAATTCAGCTGCACGTGGACATGGGAATATAACCCTAAACTCCAATGGCCACTGAATCACTGCCATGCGACTGCTGAGCACACCATGAAAGGGCAGGGTGGCCAGAGTGCGGACTGGTACCAAGACTGCTGGCCCAAGGCTCCCCATGTCAGGGACTGTGCTGAGACTGACACTCCATCCCTGTCTCCCACAGGTCCCCCAGCCAGGGCCCACACCGAGGCTGGCATTCCATCCCGGTCTCCCCCACATCCCCCAACCGGGGCCCACACTGAGACTAGCAGTCCATCCCTGTACCTTCCCACACACCCATCTCCAGGCCCAGGCTCTGAATGGTACGCCATCCCTGTCCCCCTGCCCCCAGGGCCCAGGCAGTTGACTGGCACTCCATCTCTTCCCCCCACACAGGACACAGCAGAATCCTCCCTCTCCTCCCCCTTGCAAAGCAGCTCACCAGGAGCAGAATGACTTTCTGGGACCCTCAGCTGCAGCAGCTCAGAGCATTGTCCTGGTGCCAGAGCAAGTGGCTGGAGCATCTGGGCACCGGGCAGCAGCTTATCACACCACCTTCCCCGGGCTCTGGGAGCTCCACAGCAAGCTGAACGTGAGCCCTGCATCCTGTTGCCCAAGCTGGAGCGTCTGGAGCTGCTTCATTGACATTGAGAAATGCAGGGGCTGAGTGAATTAAATATGAAAAGCAACAATCCAGTCAGCACAGAGATCCCTGGGTTATTTATTCTGATATTAGGCTGTGTATTTGACACTGCCCTCCCATTTCCAATACGCTGCAGTTCGCTGCGTTAGCAACAGCTGCAACTGCCACTGTCGTATCCTTGCTAAATAGCCGGCTGCATCGCCAGGGTTGAGGGGGGAGGCTGAGGGACATTTGGCCCCTGTGAAGGTGGTTTGAGACTGTGGGACCAGCACCGTTGCTGGGTGTTTCTGCTGAACAGATCAGCAGTGAAATGGTTAACAATGGTGAGAAGTGGGGGGGGGGAAGGGGGGGTTCAGCGTTAACACGTCAGGGGGACAGATTACACCACCCAGAGCTGTTGTTGCAGGCTAGCTGCAGACCCAGGCAGACATCAGCTGCACTCACGGTTTTCCCCACAATCGTTAGGACTAGAATAGAAAAGGGAAGCTGCGGCACTGCTCCGATGAAAGGAAGTACCTTGGCCCTGCTGAATACTGCCTCCCCAGTCTCCTCCTGCACAGTCAGGGGGAATGAGGGCGAAAGCAGGTGTGTGCAGCCAGCCCCAAGCCAGAAAGAGGGATCGCCCGTAATGGCAGCACTAATAATAAACAGTGATGGCATGCAGTAAATCTGCCCAGGGTTTGCAAATAGATAAATGTGTTCCCTGCCTGGAGACAATCTAATGACTAGCTCCTGCTCTCTGTCTGGAGGAGCTCCGCTCAAATTGATGAGGATCACACCAGGGGCAGGAACCAACTGCTCATCAGAGGAGCCAAATCAACCTAGAATGAGAGGAAACAGGGACGCTGCTGAGAAGGGAGAGCAGGATACCTGTGGAGGGTGGTGGGAGTGGTTTGAATGAGAAGGATTTGGGGAGGGGTTCTGGGGAGGGTGTGAGATCCAGGCAGAGCTGGTCCAAACTCGGAATTTCCATGCCGGGAGGAAAACTGACATTCTGAAATTTCCTTTCATCCCAAATCAGAACAAAAAGTTAAAATTTCCTGCAAAAAAGAAATTCACTTCAGAAAAATGGAAACGACCTTATCAAAACATTCCATTTCCATAAGGTCAAAGCGTTTTGTTTCAACAATAGAATAGAAAACAGTCAAAATGAAACACTTCAGACATATCAAAATGAAACCTTTCAACTCCGTTGGAATGGACCATTCAAATAATTTGTTGTCAAAGATTGAGGACATTGACACATTCCCATGAAACATTTGGATTCCGTTGAATCAACATTTGCCAGTGGAAAACAGTTCCATTGGAAAGTGTTTGACCAGCTCTACTTGCAGGAGTTGACGGCAGCGTGATGGAAGGAGCAAAGCTAGAAAGGGCGACTGTCCTTAGGGCAGAGAACTAGTGAGAATGTGGAGATGGAGAGGGGAAAATGAGAGCAGAGGTAGCTGGGGCAAGAGAGTGGGGCCCTGCTGGTGAGCAAGAGGAGCTTGAATATGATGCAGTAAGGAGGTGAGGAAGATGATTAGGAATAGAACCTAGGGAGGAAGAGGTTAGCAATGGTTGGTGATGCTTTCCAGAGTATAGGCCCAGCGCCTTTGATCCCCACAGAATATCAGCTGTCGAACTGGTTGAAAATTTTCCACTGAAAGTTTCTCGTTGGAAAATGGGGTTTCATCCACATAGAAATTTTCCAAGGGAAAACATCAATGAGACAAAATGTCTCTGTTTTCCAAAACAACAGTTTCCAAGGCACAGAACGTGAAGTTTCAAACTCACGTTTCATTTCACTCAAACATGTCAGCCTTTTTCCTCTCGGCGTTTCCAAATCAAAGTTCTTCTGAACTGTTTGTTCCAGGGACATTTTTGCAATTTTGACTCTCCGTCCCTGTTCGGAATGAAAACACGTGTTGCGACATGAGAATTTCCTGCGGGATGGAAATTCCATTTTCCAGCCAGTGCTAATTGGCACGTTCCATCGCTCAGCCCCTCACTTACCACTCTACCTACCAAACTGGAAATATTTGTAAAAGCCAAGTTGGCAGAATGAGACTGGAACAGGCTGGAGACAGAGAACAGGGGTCCTACACAGCCAGCCAGCCAGCCAGCCGTAGGCACCTGAGGCCCAATATAAATGCCCCTCCAGCCATTTCTCTGAGCCATCCCAGGTGATGGGACATACAAAATGAGAAAGGGGAGAAAGGGCTGTGGTGGGTGGAGGTCAGGGTGGTCTCTATGGGAGGGGTGGGCAGCTGAGGAGAGGAGAACAGATGTAGTTGTTTTTGTTTCTTCCCCATCCTCACCCCTCCCGCACTCCCTCCCCCAGTCCCCATTGAGAATGGCCCTCAGGGCACAGCAAAAGGCTGGGGGAGAGGCAGTGCCATCCACTCCGAGGCCGTTGTGCTGTGTGCTTTCCCTTACTACTGCAGAAACTTGCCTGTATTTCAGACCTTGCTGCCACAGACTCAGCTCCTTCTTCATTTGCACTGTAATTTATAGAGCAATTATTTGGTGAGCTGCAGTTCAAGTGTGTCATTAATAAAGTGTGCATCTGGGCATGGCCCGAAAAGTTATTAGCCCTCTGGTCCCTGGCATGTGGGGGTGTCTTCAGGGGGCAGTGACAAGTGACTGACACACACAGCTCCTTTCCCCACATTCAGGAGGGCAGGTCCACTCACATACTCCTCCCCCTTCATTCAGAGATTGCCCCTTTCCTTTGGAGAGTAAATGACCTGTGATCTCCCCCTCTCTCTGCAGCCCAGATTTCATTTCACTCCATTGAACTTCCTTCCCCGGATTTTGATTTTGGACTAATGGGGAAAAATTGTATTGTTCCCGTTGCACAGCGACAGGATGCTGGTAATTACTGTCATTTGTACCGATAAACTGGGGCATTGCAATCGCCCGGCTCTGGCTTCCAGACAATTCCTCCAAAACATCCCCAGCCATTTTGTAATGGCCCAGAAGGTTCAGGGTGCCAAAGGGTCCAATCCTGAAAGGAACTGACCTCCCAGAGCTTGCACTGAAGCCAAAATAGGTTGCAGAAGCTCAGCACAGTTTAGAATCGGACCTTTACTGTGCCCACAAACTCATTGGAAGTTAACAGCAGCTCTCTGACATTGCCCGAGCCAACTCCAATGGACATCAGTGAGAGCCTTTCTAGGGACTTCAATGGGGGTTGGGCTGGGCCAGTAGAGGTTTGCAAATCCAGGGCTCTGGGCTGGAAGTCAGGACACTTAGGTTCTGTTCCTGACTCTATTGCTGATCACCTTTGGGACCCTGAGGGAGCTACTGCGCCTCGCTGTGCCTCAGTTTCCCTATCCGTAACTTGAGGATTATCCTGGTGACTTTTCTGAGATCTACACAAAAGTGCCAGATGGGAGCTAACAATCACTATCCCTGTTTTATAGAGAGAGAAACAAAGAGAAGGTGACACCCTGATCCTGCAAATATTTAGGCACAAGTTGAACTTGACCTCTGGGAGCTATCTCACTGCAGTCACTGGGAGATCTGTGGCTACAACCCAGGTGTTTAAAGGTTTGTAGATACCTGAAGATGCAGCTTGGTGCCCAGTGGAAGTGACAAAGCGCTGTGCCTACGTGCTTTTGAAAATCCTGCTAGGAGTCTGTCTGCAAATGTCTGTCTGGCTCAGGAACCTGGCTCAGGCACGTTCCAACGCTCAGCCCCTCACTTACCAGTCTACCTACCAAACTGGAAATATTTGTAAAAGCCAAGCCCACTGATGTTCCATGAGACTTGGGCTCCTAAAGACTAGATCCACAAAGGGGACATACGCTCAGCTTTGCAACACCTAATGTTTCAACGCCCTTCTGCCTAGTGGGATCTACAGCCCCGAGTTAGTCATAGAGCATAAGGCCAGATAGGACCAGTAGATCATCCAGTCTGACCTGTACAGCACAGGCCACCAACACCTGCACACTAACCCAACAACCAAAACCAGACCAAAGCCTCACATCCCACAGACCAGAGTATTACAACCCAGGTGCCCCCGGCTCCCTAGACAATGAATAGGTAGAGAGAGGTGCCTAGTCATGGAATCCCCAAAAGCCAGCACACTCAGTAGGGAGGGGCCTAAACTAGCCAATAGCAGATGCCAAGGAGAGGAGTATGGCCAAAGCCCCACCCCTCAGAGGGAGGCAAGGTACAGACGTGAGTGGCTAGCCACTCCCACCACTTGCCCAACCATGGCTGAACTGCTTGATCCAAACTCTCACACACATCTGTTGGAGCTGGAAATTGCAGCTCCAGCTCAACATGCAGCCACGCCCTCAGGAACCTAACTCTGGGCTGGAGGGAGGCGCCTGTCTCTGCTTGGGCTTGTCCGCCATGATCCCTCTTCTGGAGAAAAGCAGCTGCACCAGGTCACCTGGTTCTGATAAGAGGAGGAGATGGTGCCCCTGTATGTCCAACAGCCCAGTGGTTAGAGCACTTCTCCAGGACATGGGAGACCCGACATCACCATGCTGCCTGATACGGAGGAAGGACTTGAAGTCAAGGCTCCCCGCTCTTAGCTGAGTGCTCTGACCACCAGGCTATTCTCCCACTCACTTTCTGGCCCAATGGATATTTACAAATTTTAAACAGATGAGAGCAAATACCCTATAGCCCAGAGGTTAGGGCGCTCCCTGAGGCAGCGGGACACCCGGGAAAGTCCCTGATCCACATCAGGCAGAGTGAGGATGTAAAGCCAGGTCTCCCGCATCCTGCATGAGCACTCTAACCACTGAGCTAACCAGTGGGGCAGCTCTTGTGTGGGGCCTGATCCGGAAGACAGGCTCCAAGGTCTCCTCAGAACACAGCTGCTGGAGTGAGCCCCGACGGGGACATAAAGGAGGGGTGCCTACATTGAAGAGCTCACCAGCGCTTAGGCAGGCGTCAGGACACAGATTGCTCTGCCTGTGCCCACTGGTGGGAATTTCAGTGCCTGCAGGGTCAGGCGGCAGTGAGCAGGAATTTTGAGGATCTAAATGTTGGGTTCTGATGCCTAAAGTGGCAGTTAGGCCCATAGATCCCTTTGTGGGTCTAGCCCTAAGAGCCTAAATCACCTTGGAAAATGAGACTTGGCTGCTAAGTCACTTAGGCCTTGTGTAACCCACACACTGCCTGGGTGTGGTTTCTGTCCCATCTAGTGGCACCGAGACCACTTCGAGAGAGATGAATGAGTTTGCTCTACAGCCTTAGCTAAGGGGGAGTTGGCTTTTAGCTCATGCAGTAGAGGCTTGTGCACTAAGCTCCAGAAGTCACCTGTTCGATCCTGCCCGTCGACGCCCGAGGTCTGTTGGCATCACACTTGAAACACTGAGAGGAGTTCAAGGGGGCTTGTCACATGTTTAGGTGGCTACTCAGGTGCTTATAGTACTTTGCTGAACTGGGGGGGCCTCAGATTCTTGTGGGAAGAGAAGGGCATGAACAAAGCCAGCCTGGATTACTACTGTTGCCCTTGGCTACAGTTTAAGAGCTTTGCTCACGCTATACACTCTAATGAACAATTCAATATTTAACTTTTCCACCTTGAACATATGGACATTATCTTAATGTATTAGTTCATCAGGGCAATAGGAGTATCCAAGCTAAGCGGCCACAGGCTGGCTGTTTGCTTAGAATTTCGCTTGCTAGGCATTGTCTGCGTACACACCTCAGAGCATGTGGCTTCAGGATCCAGGGCAATCTCCAGCCCAGCTCTACGATGCTGAGGGGACCTGGCTGTAAGGGACAGCCATGGAAGTGCAGGACTGGAATCCAGGGGAGTGTCATTGGCTTCATCTGAGGTCCATGACTGCTGCTGCATGCAGAGCAGCCCATCTTCACATGAACTGCACAAGGGAGACTGCCCCTTTGCTCACTAGGGGCACTAGGACCCAGGCAGTGCCCCCCTCCTAGAGGAAAAACTTCCTTAAGGAGCCAGCCGGAGAGTCAAGCCTTAGGAACAGAAGCAGCCAAGGCAGGGACCTCTGCGTGTTTAAAGAACTGTCTACAGTTTGACTGGGCTTTCTCTGCCCTGTGCTGATCAGCTGATTGCTCCAGCCCTCCCCGTCCTCGCAGTCTCTCCACTTAAGGTTCACTCCATACCTTCCCCTCCCCACCATTTCCCTTTCCTTTCTGTTTAACTGCCCCCTCTGAACTAACCCGCCCTCCCAAATAATAATAAAGTAACTCTGGCACTTATGATACTTGCTGCCATCATATGCTCAGTCTGCTGGCATCTTTCACCCCTTTCCCTACCCTGGCTCTGTCTCGTCCGCTGAGGTTGAAAGCGCTTTAGGACAGGCACTGTGTTTGTTCAAAATTACCCAAGACAGTACGAGTTTAGGTCGAATTTAGCAGCATTATCTCGATTTAACCCTGCACCTGTCCACACAACAAAGCCCCTTTTTTTTACTTAAAGGACTCTTAAAATCGATTTCTTTACTCCACCCCTGACGAGGGGATTAGCGCTGAAATCAGCCTTGCCGGGTCGAATTTGGAGTACTGTGGATGCAGTTTGATGGTATTGGCCTCCGGGAGCTATCCCAGAGTGCTCAGTTGTGACCGCTCTGGACAGCGCTCTCAACTCAGATGCACTGGTCAGGTATACAGGAAAAGGCCCGCGAACTTTTGAATTTCAGTTTCCTGTTTGGCCAGCATGGCGAACTCACCTGCACAGGTCACCATGCAGAGCTCATCATCATAGGAGACCATGCAGTCCCAGAATCGCCAAAGAGCTCCAGCATGGACCGAAAGGGAGGTACGAGATCTGATCGCTGTATGGAGAGACAAATCTGTCCTGGCAGAGTCCTGCACTTAGGACGGAAGAATCCCATGCACCGCTACAGACTAGGGACCGAATGGCTCGGCAGCAGTTCTGCAGAAAAGGACCTAGGGGTGACAGTGGACGAGAAGCTGGATATGAGTCAACAGTGTGCCCTTGTTGCCAAGAAGGCCAATGGCATTTTGGGATGTATAGGTAGGGGCATTGCCAGCAGATCGAGGGACGTGATCGTTCCCCTCTATTCAACATTGGTGAGGCCTCATCTGGAGTACTGTGTCCAGTTTTGGGCCCCACACTACAAGAAGGATGTGGAAAAATTGGAAAGAGTCCAGTGGAGGGCAACAAAAATGATTAGGGGACTGGAACACATGACTTATGAGGAGAGGCTGAGGGAACTGGGATTGTTTAGTCTGTGGAAGAGAAGAGTGAGGGGGGATTTAATAGCTGCTTTCAACTACCTAAAAGGGGGTTCCAAAGAGGATGGCTCTAGACTGTTCTCAGTGGTAGCAGATGACAGAACAAGGAGTAATGGTCTCAAGTTGCAGTGGGAGAGGTTTAGGTTGGATATTAGGAAAAACTTTTTCACTAGGAGGGTGGTGAAACATTGGAATGCGTTACCTAGGGAGGTGGTGGAATCTCCTTCCCTTGAAGTTTTTAAGGTCAGGCTTGACAAAGCCCTGGCTGGGATGATTTAATTGGGGATTGGTCCTACTTTGAGCAGGGGGTTGGACTAGATGACCTCCTGAGGTCCCTTCCAACCCTGATATTCTATGATTCTATTCTAGAACTCCATTCGAAAAGACGAAATGCCAAAATATTTGAAAAAATCTCCAATGGCATGAAGGACAGAGGCTATAACAGGGACCCACAGCAGTGCCACGTGAAAATTAAGGAGCTCAGGCAAGCCTACCAAAAAACCAGAGAGGTAAATGGCCGCTCCGGTTCAGAGCCCCAGTCATGCCGCTTCTATGATGAGCTGCATGCCATTCTAGGGGGTGCAGCCACCACTACCCCAACCCTGTGCTTTGACTCCATCCAAGGAGTGGGAGGCAACACGGAAGTGGGTTTTGGGGGCAAGGAAGATGATGAGGAGGAGGTTGTAGATAGCTCACAGCAAGGAAGCTGAGAAACCGATTTCCCCAACAGCCAGGATCTGTTTATCACCCTCGACCTGGACCCAGTACCCCCCGAACCCACCCAAGGTGGGCTCCTGGACCCTGAAGGCGGAGAAGGGACCTCTGGTGGGTGTACCTTTGTAAATATTATACATGGTTTAAAAGCAAGTGTATTTAATGATTAATTTGCCCTGGCATTCGCGGCCAGTGCAGCTACTGGAAAAGTCTGTTAACGTGTCTGGGGATGGAGCAGAAATCCTCCAGGGACATCTCCATAAAGCTCTCCTGGATGTACTCCCAAAGCCTTTGCAAAAGGTTTCTGGGGAGGGCAGCCTTATTCCGTCCTCCATGGTAGGACGCTTTACCACGCCAGGACAGTAGCACGTAGTCAGGAATCATTGCAGAACAAAGCATTGCAGCGTATGGTCCCGGTGTTTGCTGGCATTCAAACAACATCTGTTCTTTATCTCTGTGTGTTACCCTCAGGACAGTGATATCATTCATGGTCACCTAGTTGAAATAGGGTGGTTTTAGTAAGCAGACATTCAGAGGTGCCCGTTCCTGCTGGGCTGTTTGCCTGTGGCTGAACAGAAATCTTCCCCGTTGTTAGCCATGTGGTGGGGGGAGGGGTGAAGCCATCATCCCAGAGAATTGTGTGTGTGTGCGGGGGTGGGGGGGGAGTTAGTTGGGTTTCTGCTGCACGTGAACCCAGAAGCTGCAGCCCATCCTTTTAAATTGCCAACCCATTTTTAATGGCCAACCCAATGGCTACTTCATATGGGAAATGAGGGCACTGCTGTTTGAAACCATTCCCACATGTTATAAAGGTTAAAGAAGCCAAAAGACTGTGGCTTACAATGGCTGCCTGCAAGCCGAATTCTGTTGCCCAGCCCTGCTGAGTGATCTCTCACACCAAACCGGCATACCCTCAATAAGAGGCAAAGTGCGACCTTGTAATGAAAGCGCATGTGCTATGTAATGTTAACAGCAAGGTTTACCATGAAAGAGTGTTCTATAATATGTGTCTTTTTAACTACCACTCTCCCCTTTTTTCCCCTCCACCAGCTGCATATGTTTCTCCTTCCCAGAGGCTAGCGAAGATTAGAAGGTGAAAAAAACGCACTCGCGATGAAATGTTCTCTGACCTCATGCTGTCCTCCCACACTGACAGAGCACAGCAAAATACGTGGAGGCAGACAATCTCAGAGTGCAGGAAAACACAATATGACTGCGTGGAGAGGTGGCGGGCTGAAGATGGTAGGTGGCGTCAGCTTGCTGAAAGAAGGTAGGAGTCAATACTCAGGCTGCTGGAGGATCACACTCATATGCTCCAGCGTATGGTTGAGCTGCAGGAAAGGCAGCAGGAACACAGACTGCCACTACAGCCCCTGTGTAAGCAACTGCCCTCCTCCCCAAGTTCCATAGCCTCCTCACCCAGACGCCCAAGAACATGGTGGGGGGGCCTCCGGCCACCCAGCCACTCCACCACAGAGGATTTCCCAAGCAACAGAAGGCTGGCATTCAATAAGTTTTAAAGTGCTGTGTGGCCTTGTCCTTCCCTCCTCCACCACCCCACCCAGTGCTTCCCTCCTCCACTACCCCTCCTAAGCTACCTTGGCAGTTATCCCATTTCTGTGATGAATAAATAAAGAATGCATGAATGTGAAGCAACAATGACTTTATTGCCTCTGCAAGCTGTGATCGAAGTGGGGAGGGGAGGGTGCTTAGCTTACAGGAAAGTAGAGTGAACCTGGGGCTGGGGGGTTGGGGGGGGGTTCCATCAAGGAGATGGTCTTGGGATGCATCAGGAGAGGTATTTCCAGTAGGGATAAGGAGGTTTTAGTACCGTTATACAAGGCACTGGTGAGACCTCACCTGGAATACTGTGTGCAGTTCTGGTCTCCCATGTTTAAGAAGGATGAATTCAAACTGGAACAGGTACAGAGAAGGGCTACTAGGATGATCCGAGGAATGGAAAACTTGTCTTATGAAAGGAGACTCAGGGAGCTTGGCTTGTTTAGCCTAACTAAAAGAAGGTTGAGGGGAGATATGATTGCTCTCTATAAATATATCAGAGGGATAAATACCGGAGAGGGAGAGGAATTATTTAAACTCAGTACCAATGTGGACACAAGAACAAATGGATATAAACTGGCCACTAGGAAATTTAGATTAGAAATTAGACGAAGGTTTATAACCATCAGAGGAGTGAAGTTTTGGAATAGCCTTCCGAGGGAAGTAGTGGGGGCAAAAGATCTATCTGGCTTTAAGATTAAACTCGATAAGTTTATGGAGGAGATGGTATGATGGGATAACATGGTTTTGGTAATTAAATATTCATGGTAAATAGGCCCAATGGCCTGTGATGGGTTATTAGATGGGGTAAGATCCAAGTTACCCGGGAAAGAATTTTCTGTAGTATCTGGCTGATGAATCTTGCCCATATGCTTAGGGTTTAGCTGATCGCCATATTTGGGGTCGGGAAGGAATTTTCCTCCAGGGCAGATTGGAAGGCCCTGGAGGTTTTTCGCCTTCCTCTGTAGCATGGGGCACGGGTCACTTGCTGGAGGATTCTCTGCTCCTTGAAGTCTTTAAACTACGATTTGAGGACTTCAATAGCACAGATATAGGTGTGAGGTTTTTTTGTAGGAGTGGTGGGTACAATTCTGTGGCCTGCGTTGTGCAGGAGGTCAGACTAGATGATCATAATGGTCCCTTCTGACCTAAATATCTATGAATCTATGAGAAACAAACAGAACTTTCACACCGTAGCCTGGCCATTCCTGAAACTGGTTTCCAAAGCTTCTCTGATGCGCACTGCGCCCTCCTGAACTCTTCTAACCGCCCTGGTGTCTGGCTGCATATAATCAGCGGCCAGGCGATTTGCCTCAACCTCCCACCCCGCCATAAACATCTCCCCCTTACTCTCACAGATATTGTGGAGCACACAGCAAGCAGTAATAACAATGGGAATATTGGTTTTGCTGCGGTCTAAACGACTCAGTAAACTGGGCCAGCGTGCTTTTAAACTCCCAGATGCACATTCTACCACCATTCTGCAATTGCTTAGCCTATAGTTGAACAGCTCCTTACTACTGACCAGGGTGCCCGTGTATGGCTTCATGAGCCATGGCATTAAGGGGTAGGCTGGGTCCCCAAAGATAACTATAGGCATTTCAACATCCCCAATGGTTATTTTCTGATCTGGAAAGTAAGTCCCTTGCTGCAGCTGTTTAAACAGACCAGAGTTCCTAAAGATGCAAGCGTCATGTACCTTTCCCGGCCATCCCATGTTGATGTTCGTGAAACGTCCCTTGTGATCCACCAGTGCTTGCCCTTGTGATCCACCGCTGAAAAGTACCCCTTTCGGTTTATGTACTTGCTGCCTTGGTGCTCCGGTGCCAAGATAGGGATATGGGTTCCTTCTATCGCTCCACCACAGTTAGGGAATCCCATTGCAGCAAAGCCATCCACTATAACCTGCACATTTCCCAAAGTCACTATCCTTGATATTAGCAGCTCAGTGATTGGGTTGGCTAATTGCATCACAGCAACCCCCACAGTAGATTTGCCCACTCCAAATTGATTCCCAACTGAGCAGTAGCTGTCTGGCATTGCAAGCTTCCACAGGGCTATTGCCACTCACTTCTCAACTGTGAGGGCTGCTCTCATCTTGGTATTCATGCGCTTCAGGGCAGAGGAAAGCAAGTCACAAAATTCCATGAAAGTGCCCTTACACATGCGAAAGTTTCTCAGCCACTGGGAATCGTCCCAGACCTGCAACACTATGCAGTCCCACCAGTCTGTGCTTGTTTCCCGGGCCCAGAATCGGCATTCCATGCCATGAAGCTGCCCAACTGACACCATGATGTGCACATTGCAGGGGCCCGTACTTTGTGAGAAATCTATGTCCATGTCCTCATTACTCATCACCGCGCTGCAGTCGCCTCCTCCTCACCTGGTTTCACTTTTCTTGCAGGTTATGGTTCTGCATATCCTGCTGGATAATGCATGCTGTGTTTATAGAGCTCATAAATGCCACGGTGATCTGAGCGGGCTCCATGTTCCCAGTGCTATGGCGTCTGCACTGAAAAAAGGCGTGAAACGATTGTCTGCCGTTGCTCTGACGGAGGGAGGGGCGACTGACAACATGGCTTACAGGGTTGGCTTACAGGCAATTAAAATCAACAAAGGGGGTGGCTTTGCATCAAGGAGAAACAGAATGGCCCCCTCAAGGATAGAACTCAAACCCCTGGGTTTAGCAGGCCGTTGATTTCACGGAGGGAGGAAGGGAGGGGGGAGAAAATGAATACAAAACAAATCTGGTCTATTTCTTGTTTTGATCCACTTCATCTATCTTTATACATCTTGCTGGCAGCAGACAGTGCAGTACGACTGCTGGCCATCGTCATTTCCTGGGTGCTCGGCAGAAGACGGTGCAGTATGACTGCTGGTCATCGTTGTCACCGGGCTGCTCATTAGAAGATGGTGCAGTAGGACTGCCGGCAGGACTGAATCGCCATGAGATGAAACTTAAAAGGGAAATGACCTGGCTGAGTCATTCTCATGTTTGTCCAGGCGTCCCTGACTGACCTCATCGAGGTCGGTTAAAAGAGCACCCTGGAGTACGGCGACGATGGCTACGAGTCATACTGCACTGTCTGTCGCCAAAAGGCAGTGAGCTGCTGCAGTGTAGCAATGCAGTACCACGTCTGCCAGCACCCAGGAGACATACGGTGGTGGTTAGCTGAGCGGGCTCCATGCTTGCCATGGTATGGCGTCTGCACGGGTAACCCAGGAAAAAAGGCACGAAACAATTGTCTGCCATTGTTTTCACAGAGGGAGGGAGGGAAGGGGGGGCCTGACGATATGTACCCAGAACCACCCGCAACAATGTTTTTGCCCCATCAGGCATTGGGATTTCTACCCAGAATTCAAATGGGCAGCGGAGACTGCGGAAACTGTGGGATAGCTACCCACAGTGCGATGCTCCAGAAGTCGATGGTTGTCTTGGTACTGGGGACGCACTCCGCCGACTACATGCACTTAGAGCACTTGTGTGGGGACACACACAATCAACTGTATAAAAACGCTTTCTACAAAACCGACTTCTATAAATTCGACCTAATTTCATAGCATAGACATACCCTAAGTCCAAAGAGGACTGGGAAGAGCTACGAAGGGATCTCACAAAACTAGGTGACTGGGCAACAAAGTGGCAGATGAAATTCATTGTTAATAAGTACAAAGTAATGTACATTGGAAAACATAATCCCAATTATACCTTTCAAAATGATGGGGTTTGAATTAGTTGTAACCACTCAAGAAGGATCTTGGAGTCTTTGTGGATAGTTCTCTGAAAACATCTGCTCAATGTGCAGCAGCAGTCAAAAAAGCGAACAGAATGTTAGGAACCATTAGGAAAGGGATAGATAATAAAACAGAAGATATCATAATGCCACCATATAAATCCATGGTATGCCCATGCATACAGTTCTGGTCACCCCATCTCAAAGAAAGATATATTGGAGATGAAAAAGGTGCAAAGAATATGGAACAGCTTCCATATGAGGAGAGATTAAAAAGACTTGGACTGGTCATCTTAGAAAAGAGACAACTAAGAAGGGATATGATAGAGGTCTATAAAATCATGAGTGGTGTGGAGAAAATGAATAAGGCAGTGTTATTTACCCCTTCACTTAACATGTGAATCAGGGGTCACCTGGCGAAATTAATGGATAGCAGGTTTAAAAACAAACATGAAGAAGTGTTTCTTCCTCAACCTGGGAAACTTTTGCCACGGGTTGTTGTGAAGGCCAAAAGTAGAAGTGGCTTCAAAAGGAACTAGATTAGTTCATGGAGGATTGGTCCATCAATGGCTATTAGCCAAGATGGTCAGAGATATAATCCCATGCTCCAGCTGTCCCTAAAACTGCCAGAAGCTGGGACTGGAATACAGGGGATGGATCACTTGAAATTGCCCTGTTCTGTTTATTCCTTCTGAAGCATCAGGACACTAGCTAGATGGACCATTGGTCTGACCTACTGTCAAGGTTCCTTCCCCACTCTGAACACTAGGGTACAGATGTGGGGACCTGCATGAAAAACCTCCTAAGCTTATCTTTACCAGCTTAGGTCAAAACTTCCCCATGGTACAAAATATTCCACCCGTTGTCCTTGGATTGGCCGCTACCACCACCAAACAAATACTGGTTACTGGGGAAGAGCTGTTTGGAAATGTCTTTCCCCCCAAAATACTTCCCAAAACCTTGCACCCCACTTCCTGGACAAGGTTTGGTAAAAAAGCCTCACCAATTTGCCTAGGTGACTACAGACCCAGACCCTTGGATCTTAAGAACAATGAACAATCCTCCCAACACTTGCACCCCCCCTTTCCCGGGAAATGTTGGATAAAAAGCCTCACCAATTTGCATAGGAGACCACAGACCCAAACCCTTGGATCTGAGAACAATGAAAAAGCATTCAGTTTTCTTACAAGAAGACTTTTAATAGAAATAGAAGTAAATAGAAGTAAAGAAATCACCTCTGTAAAATCAGGATGGTAGATACCTTACAGGGTAATTAGATTCAAAACATAGAGAATCCCTCTAGGCAAAACCTTAAGTTACAAAAAAGATACACAGACAGAAATAGTTATTCTATTCAGCACAATTCTTTTCTCAGACATTTAAAGAAATCATAATCTAACACATACCTAGCTAGATTACTTACTAAAAGTTCTAAGACTCCATTCCTGGTCTATCCCCGGCAGAAACAGCATATAGACAGACACACAGACCCCTTGTTTCTCTCCCTCCTCCCAGCTTTTGAAAGTATCTTGTCTCCTCATTGGTCATTTTGGTCAGGTGCCAGCGAGGTTACTTTTAGCTTCTTAACCCTTTACAGGTGAGAGGAGATTTTCCTCTGGCCAGGAGGGATTTTAAAGGGGTTTACCCTTCCCTTTATATTTATGACACCCACTATGGCCGTTCTTATGTTCGGTCCTTAGGCACTACCATAATAGATATGACTAATAATACAATTAATCAATAACATGCAAAGGTGTGGCTGGGTTTCTTTGTTCTGATTAGTGGGAGGGAAGTGCCAAGTTAGCTGATTCTGGCTATCAAAGCTCTTGAAGGATTTGGTAGTGACTTAGGCTAAACATCCATGCATTCTCTACCCCATGATGCCTAGATGGCCCTTGAGGAGCAGGCAGGAGAGGGGCAGGTGATGGGCAGAACCTGGATTCCACCCCTTCTGCCCATCAAGCAGTGAAGGCAGGGAGCCGGCTCAGCCAGCAGTACATTACGACCTGCAGGAATGAGGAGGAAGGGCTGGGACTCCGTGGGTATCCGAAATGTAGTGCTGTGTGGGATGGGACAGCCCAGAGAGGAAGGCTGGCTGGTGGTTAGGGATTAAGCCTGAGATTTGGGAGACATGAATTAAATTCTCTGCTCTACCACCTGCTGCCTGTATGACCACAGGCAGGGCTCTGCCCTGGGACTCGGCTTCCATCTGCTCTGGGGATAAGAGCCTGTAGGGAGCCCGTGTGGCTCCCCTCCGAACCAGAGGGTAAGGAGCCACCCTCTGGGCCTGAGTGGGCGGGGCCAGGCCGAGCTTCCGCCAATCCGCGGAAGGGGAGGGGTGGGACAGGAAGTACAAAGGGCGGGGCCCTCTGCCCAGTGAAGAGAGCACCAGGGAGGGAGACAGACACAGGCTGCCGGCTGCTCCCTCGCGATCCTGCTGCTGACCCAGGCGAACCCCTGGGCAAGGAGGAGCCTTACCAGGGGGAAGGCCTGCGGCAACCAGGGCTGCCGGCCGCTGAATACCCGGAGGAACTGGGGCTGCCCGCAGCGGATTAGCTGGAGGAACCGGGGCTGCCCGCAGCGGATTAGCTGGAGGAACCGGGGCTGCCCGCAGCGGATTACCTGGAGGAGATGGAGATTCAAGAGCTGCCCACAGCGGATTACCTGGAGGAGATGGAGGGACCGGAGCGACCTGCCTGAGAGAGACCAGATAGGAAGTAGCCCAGGAGCCCAACTACACCGTGGGGTGGGTGTGTTTGGTCAGCGGGTGCGGACGGCCCCGCTGACCCAGTGGTGGGACCCTCGCCTCCTGCCACTGCCAGGGCCCTGGGCTGGAACGCAGTGGAGTTGGGTGGGCCTGAGTTCCCCTACCCCGGCGCCCCCCCTGCCCGAGGGGCGCACTACGGACTCTGGCCGGCGTGCCCCTGCCCGCTAATTCCCCAACGCCCGGGAGGTGGGGCCGAGGCCTGCTACAAAGACCATTGCTCTCCATCGCCCCTAGGGGCTCGGAGGACCGACCGACACCCGTCACAGAGCCCTTCCCTACTCCCAGTTGTGAGGATAAACACCTTAAAAGAGGGGGTGGTGCTCAGATACCATGGGAATAGCAGCTATAAAACTACTGTAGATAGATACAATAGGGCTGTGCCTAAAAGCGCAATCTTGGCCTGCCAGAGGTCATGTCCAGCCCAGGGCTGGGAGCCCGGAGACCTTAACTGTGCGCCCAGCTCTGCTCTTGGCTGTCTGTGCCTCAGTTTCTCTCACTGTAATGGTGCAACTGTCACTTCCTTGCAGTTCTTTGTGATCCACTGGTGGGGAAGGCCTATAAACATGGAGTAAAAGCCCAACTGACCCTGCTTTTGTTGTCTGTCCCAGAGGTCCTAGTCTCTCCATGCAATGTGGGCTGCAGCTGCCTGGCTCATGCATCCACTCCGCTTGGCAGGCTTGCATCCCTGCTAACTGCTCAGAGGGCATTTCCTGACAGACTTAAGAGGATCTATTGGCTCTCTCAGAACTGCAATGTGCCCTGTGATGGGCTGTCGCATCATGGAGAAGCCTCCACTTGGAAGAGGCTTCCGCTTCTTCCCAGCCAACCCACCACCAAACCCTGCAGCAGAGCTCCTTGGAGAATCCTGCTGGTTTTTCACTGGGGATTCTGAAGAGTTTGTCGTTGTTTCTGTTTGTTGATAGAAAATGGAACTCAATCACCAACATTTTTCAATTTTCCAAAATCATTTTCAGGAAACACTTTGCAATTTCAGCAAAACCCTCCCATGGAAATGTGCAACAGAAAACAAACATTTTTACCAAAATCTGACATTTCAGAGGAAAAAAACAATAGGTTTTTCTAGTGTTTTGATGAAAACACCAACATTTTGACCAAATGAAAACGTTTGGCAAAAGTGTTTGTTTTGCTGAAAAAGCCATTTTGAGTCCAAAACATCTGTTCAAGAAAAAAATATCAACCAGGTGTGCCCCAGAGCATCCTCTCATGCAACCCCTTCCTCTGCCCAGTTTGCAAGCTGTCCTTTTCCCCCACTGGTGAGGACTCAGCAAGAGGAGCTGGTGTCCAGATGGGGACTTCCTGAATTCCCAGCCTTCCCGCAGTAAGCAGAGCACCATCAGGACCTAATGGGGAGGAAAAGGTGATCTGTAAACAGCCCTTCCACTCCCCAGATCCACCTCCCTCTAGGGCAGAGGGACACTGGTCACCACCAATGCCCAGGGACAAGAGAGACATCTTGCACAGCCTCCCGCCCGCAATTCCAAAGTGCGGGAAAAGCCCAGGAGGAACACAATGACCCTGTGAGGTGTCTGTCCCGGTGGCTTCCTTAGTGGAGTGAGAAGGAAAATGTGGGACCAGAGGGGGCAAGTGGGGAAGGACGGAACAGGTGTCAGGGGGTGTTACGTGGCATTCCAGGGAACCTGAAGCTCTCAGTAACTTCACTCTTTGCGAGTCGGTATCAAGACAAACCAAGGGAGACGCAGCACCTCTGTCTGCTATGTGGCTGGCACAAACAAATCAAAACCATGTGCTTTCACTTAAAGCCAGTACTTCATTAATTCCCTGCACTCCCAACAAAATGCTTCTACTTAGTCACTGCTTTATCTAGTCTCAAGCACACAAATACAATAGGTTATAGAGCATCCCAAACTGCAAAATACCTCTTAGGATTACCCCTCAGCAGTTTGGAGCGGTCTTCAGGTGATTCCAGCCGTAGAGTCCCAGTGGCCAGCTGTCCGTCTGTAGCAGGACATCTTGATGGGTCCATGAAGTGATCTGCCTGATCCTGACTCCCAATTCCCCTTTTATACCCCAAAACTCACAAAAACATGCCAATCAAAAGTATTACATAGCTGGACAAATGGAGCAAAGGTTACAAGGTATGCCAAAAGTAGGATGCAGTTCTGTGGTTTTCGGGTCCTTAGTCTGGCAGGTGCACATATTTCCATATTGCCTGTTTTTCCACAGACTTTCATCCCCGCACTCAAAGGAAAAGGGCACAGAGAGTCAGATTCAGGGCAGAGGGTCAGGTTCACCCCTACTCCCTTCCGGCTTCGCCTTAGCTAAACTAGGTTAGTGCAAAGATCTACTAAATAACTATTCCTAGCAGTAGACAAAATCATTGATAGTCCATCCCAATAGTTAGCAGTGTCTTAGGCACCTGGTTGTTTGTTAAAATACCCCTTTACAGGGGTTGCAGAGAGAGGAGACTACCAGGGATTCAGGAAGAAGGGGAGACTGAGATGGAGGAGGGGGCAAAGCTAAACATAAGGGAAAAGTAAGGGCAAGAGAAAGGTGCAGAGAGATGGGGGAGGGGCAGGGAGAAGTGAAACGGAGTTCTGCCCGCTGTGCCCAGGCACCTGTCCACACACATGCACCCATGGACATGCAGGCATGTGCACAGACATACATGTGCATAGACATGCATCAAGCACAAACACATGTCCATGTGTGCAAACACACCCATTTGCATGTGCACACATGTACATACATGCACACACATATGCAGGCATACACATACATGTGTATGCACCCAGACATGCATATGCACACTCACTTGCATGTGCACACACACTTGCACAGACGTGCACACACACAAATATTCAGGATGTGCACCCAACAAGTACACACACAACTGTGACAGCAGCCACCACAATGGGTGCAATTGCCCCAACCTATTTTGATTGACTTTAGCCACTGATGACCAGCTCCTAGGAAAGCAGCGTAGAGGTCTGGGACTGTCCTGTTTCAAGGGCAGGGGGTTCTAAGGGCTATCCTCAGTGTTGCCTGTCTGTCTAGACAGCACCGATTCCTGTAGTCTCTGAGCACCTGTGTCCTCCATATAGCTCAGTCTCAGGCCAAGATAGCAGCAGGTCCAGTCAGAGGAGTACTCAGCTTCATAGCGCTAGATATCAAATTCCCTACAAGGACCTTCCAGATGTCCTCTTCTGGCTGCAGGTTTCATCCCCCATCAATGCCAGGAGTTGCTAATACTCAAGGACTCTACAGAGCTTTATTACTGCTAGGGGCATTTGATCCGTGCCGAGTTCTTCTAACTGTGAGTGGAGCTTTGGGCCAGCAGCTAGCAGAGCTATTCTGGGGAGTGAAGAGGGAAAAAAGAATCTCAGCACCATTTTGCAGGCCATTTGCCAGGCTCCTTAACAAACTCCAGGGGTGATTTGCTTTTAGATCATTACAATGGAGTGTCATGGCTGCCTGAGGCCACAAGAGCCCTGTCAGGCAGTGTCTGCCTTACCTGGCCTGGGAGACTCGGAGTTTTGATCCTACCTGGAGCGAGGTGGTTTGTGCAGAGGAATAAGCCAGAAACAAGCAGGCCAGAGACTTGCTTTGATTTCTCTCATTCTGTGAGAACTCTGCGTCGGGTCAGATCCTAATCCCAGTTCCATCAGTGTAAACAGGGAGTAGTGCCACTCAAGGCAATGGTGTTATTCCAGAATTACACTAGTGTAACCAAGACCAGGACTTGGCCCATTTTCTGTAACATACTATTACAGACTGGAAGTGAGGCTCCTTCTCCACTCAGCAAACATGCATCCCTTCCCCTAATGCCTCTGGTAAGGTGGAATGCCACCATGGGACACTGCCACCCTGAAGCATGTTACTCACTTGCCCCTCTGCTTGGGAGGGGGAAGGGGAAATCACAGAAAGAAAGAGAGAAAGGTTCACTCCACATAATTATTTTCTACTTGCTTAAAGTAACATTATCTGTGCTGGTCCATGAATATTTATTACTAATTCCACAAGTTCCATTATGGGGCATTAATGGGAAAAAATGGGAAATTATTATGCAGACTAGTTATTTAACTATTTAAAATGAGTATGTCCTGAAACAGCCACCTCCCTCGCCCACATTTGCCAGCTGTGACGTGTTTGCTTGAGGCTGTGTTTCATAAGTGCAAACATCGGAAGTTCAGGGGATGCACTTTGTACGATGAAAATAAAGAAATAACTGAAATCTCTCTGGGAATCTTTGGGAACACAGCCGAGGAGTCCGTCCCTAAGATCCTCAATGCAGAGAAGAACCACTAGCAGGATGTATGGTCTGGGAAACACACCGAGCAAGAGCCTGAAGGAGCTGAAACCATTCAGTGTATCGAAGAGAACATGAAGAGATGACTTGATGACAGTCTATAAGTTCCCCCAGAAGGAGATTTCTGGAGGCAGGAGGTTCTTCAGTCTATCAGGAAAATGAGATCCCATGGCTCAAAGTTGAAGGCAGAAATATTTCACCTGTAGCAGAGAGGAAATTGAGTAACTGGACTGGATTGCCCAGGAGTGTGTGGACTCTTTCCTCTTTGGGTGGGACACAGTGTCTCTCTTACAAAGATATTAGGCTTGATTCAGGAATCACTGGCTGGAACTCAATGGTCTGTGTGGTGCAGCGAGGTCAGACCTAGCCTTCGCATCTATGCGTGTCATTATTGGGTGCCTAGGGATTGTCGTGCACCTGGCTTGGCTTTCATTGTGGCTCACCCTGGAAAGCCCCATCAGTCACTGCTCACTCTCACATGTTTTGCTGCACCTCTGCTACTCTGTCTGTCTGCTCCAGCAACACAAAGCAACTGGTTTGGACTTCAGCCTCTCCATGGCAGCTGGAGCACAAGGAGAATCAGGCCCGTGATGCCCCCCTCCTCTCACGAGCATTCGTGGGTCATTCAATACTGACAGCAGGCTGCTGTAACCTGTGCCAGTGACTAGCTTCTCCTACAGCAGCAGTGCATGGGCCACAGCCATAAGTTAGGAGCAGAATCAGACATCAGTAGCCCCTGTCTGTGCCTTCCACCTGGTCCCTTTGCTGTGGGCTTCAGACTGGCTGTTATTGCTGGTCAACAAAGCCAGTAGACTGCTGTTCAGTGCTACGTAAACACATAATTATTAATAGTAAATGTCCCAGCCAGGCAAGAGAAGTGCCCTGCCCTTGGGAGCTCATGGTCTAAGCTATGATTTATATTCCTGCCATGAGCTTTGCAATTTGCCTACTAAATAAAAGAGCACATCAGAGTTTATTGAATCGAGATCAGTGATCACAGCCTAATAGGGCCCTTCCCCTGTTGCAGGGACTTCTACATTGTCCAGACGAGGCCCAGGTTGGAGACAGCCCTGTAGATGGTCTATCAGCAATGGAGGGCAGTTTGCCTGCAGCCCAGGGAGTTCACAGCCAGCTTGCTAATCCCAGTTGGAAGGCCTGGTGGCTGTGGGTGGCACATTCAGACCTCTCTAAAGTCCTGCATTTCATGGGACTATCATAGAATCATAGAATATCAGGGTTGGAAGAGACCCCAGAAGGTCATCTAGTCCAACCCCCTGCTCGAAGCAGGACCAATTCCCAGTTAAATCATCCCAGCCAGGGCTTTGTCAAGCCTGACCTTAAAAACCTCTAAGGAAGGAGATTCTACCACCTCCCTAGGTAACGCATTCCAGTGTTTCACCACCCTCTTAGTGAAAAAGTTTTTCCTAATATCCAATCTAAACCTCCCCCATTGCAACTTGAGACCATTACTCCTCGTTCTGTCATCTGCTACCATTGAGAACAGTCTAGAGCCATCCTCTTTGGAACCCCCTTTCAGGTAGTTGAAAGCAGCTATCAAATCCCCCCTCACTCTTCTCTTCTGCAGACTAAACAATCCCAGCTCCCTCAGCCTCTCCTCATAAGTCATGTGCTCTAGACCCCTAATCATTTTTGTTGCCCTTCGCTGGACTCTCTCCAATTTATCCACATCCTTCTTGTAGTGTGGGGCCCAAAACTGGACACAGTACTCCAGATGAGGCCTCACCAGTGTCGAATAGAGGGGAACGATCACGTCCCTCGATCTGCTGGCTATGCCCCTACTTATACATCCCAAAATGCCATTGGCCTTCTTGGCAACAAGGGCACACTGCTGACTCATATCCAGCTTCTCGTCCACTGTCACCCCTAGGTCCTTTTCCGCAGAACTGCTGCCTAGCCATTCGGTCCCTAGTCTGTAGCAGTGCATTGGATTCTTCCATCCTAAGTGCAGGACCCTGCACTTATCCTTATTGAACCTCATCAGATTTCTTTTGGCCCAATCCTCCAATTTGTCTAGGTCCTTCTGTATCCTATCCCTCCCCTCCAGCGTATCTACCACTCCTCCCAGTTTAGTATCATCCGCAAATTTGCTGAGAGTGCAATCCACACCATCCTCCAGATCATTTATGAAGATATTGAACAAAACCGGCCCCAGGACCGACCCCTGGGGCACTCCACTTGACACCGGCTGCCAACTAGACATGGAGCCATTGATCACTACCCGTTGAGCCCGACAATCTAGCCAGCTTTCTACCCACCTTATAGTGCATTCATCCAGCCCATACTTCCTTAACTTGCTGACAAGAATACTGTGGGAGACCGTGTCAAAAGCTTTGCTAAAGTCAAGAAACAATACATCCACTGCTTTCCCTTCATCCACAGAACCAGTAATCTCATCATAAAAGGCGATTAGATTAGTCAAGCATGACCTTCCCTTGGTGAATCCATGCTGACTGTTCCTGATCACTTTCCTCTCATGTAAGTGCTTCAGGATTGATTCTTTGAGGACCTGCTCCATGATTTTTCCAGGGACTGAGGTGAGGCTGACTGGCCTGTAGTTCCCAGGATCCTCCTTCTTCCCTTTTTTAAAGATTGGCACTACATTAGCCTTTTTCCAGTCATCCGGGACTTCCCCCGTTCGCCACGAGTTTTCAAAGATAATGGCCAAGGGCTCTGCAATCACAGCCGCCAATTCCTTCAGCACTCTCGGATGCAACTCGTCCGGCCCCATGGACTTGTGCACGTCCAGCTTTTCTAAATAGTCCCTAACCACCTCTATCTCCACAGAGGGCTGGCCATCTCTTCCCCATTCTGTGATGCCCAGCGCAGCAGTCTGGGAGCTGACCTTGTTAGTGAAAACAGAGGCAAAAAAAGCATTGAGTACATTAGCTTTTTCCACATCCTCTGTCACTAGGTTGCCTCCCTCATTCAGTAAGGGGCCCACACTTTCCTTGGCTTTCTTCTTTTTGCCAACATACCTGAAGAAACCCTTCTTGTTACTCTTGACATCTCTTGCTAGCTGCAGCTCCAGGTGCGATTTGGCCCTCCTGATATCTTTCCTACATGCCCGAGCAATATTTTTATACTCTTCCCTGGTCATATGTCCAACCTTCCACTTCTTGTAAGCTTCTTTTTTATGTTTAAGATCCGCTAGGATTTCACCATTAAGCCAAGCTGGTCGCCTGCCATATTTACTATTCTTTCGACTCATCGGGATGGTTTGTCCCTGTAACCTCAACAGGGATTCCTTGAAATACAGCCAGCTCTCCTGGACTCCTTTCCCCTTCATGTTAGTCCCCCAGGGGATCCTGGCCATCTGTTCCCTGAGGGAGTCGAAGTCTGCTTTCCTGAAGTCCAGGGTCCGTATCCTGCTGCTTACCTTTCTTCCCTGCGTCAGGATCCTGAACTCAACCAACCTGGTTTGACTCGCAAAACCTCTGTCCCTGTTGAAGTGACTCCTGTCCCTGAAGTTGGCTGGGCTCGGCTCCCCAGTGCAGGCATTGCGACTTGGCCGCTGGTGCATGGTGTCTCAGCCCTACTCAGGTTGGGGCTGGCCCCTGTGACAGAAGGGGCAGCTGGGCTACATTTAAGTGAGTGGAGCTGCAACCCTGTGTGCCAGGTCGCAATGCTCCTCACTCAAATTTGACCTGGTTGACTCTTCATCACAGGGGCCAGGCCAAACCTGAGCAGTGCTGTGACCCCGTGTGCCAGGGAGTAGGACCTGTCCTAGTGTAGCCACTTGAAATGTTGGGAGCGGTGCATGTTTCCATATGGTGGATGCATACAGGACATTTCCTTGTGGTTCTGGGCACATGTGTGTGTCCTGAGTGGGTATGTGCTGGGGAAGTATACCAAGTAATGCAAGAAAAATATTGTGGGTCTGATCCTACCCTGCACCTTGTGGAGAGGTTTACACTGGTGCAAGGCTCCTGTAAGTCCATCCGGATTCAGTAGCATTTTACCCCACTTTATAGAGGTATAAATGGCTGCACAGGGTGAAAGCAATGAAGAATGAAGCCCGGTGGGAAGCACAGCTCCCACAATTACTACATGGCTGAGTTCCTGCTCAGATTTTCAATTCAGTTCTCTTTGTTTCTGCCCTGTGCTGCTGAGCACGTTTTAAAGGGTCAGGTGAAGGCCGAGCTTGCAGGTTCAGGGAAGGGGTATTGATATTACACTAAAATAATCCCTGTTGAAAACTAAGCAAACGAACATGACCCCAGCTGCTTGGAGCCCTAGGCTAAGCCCGCAACGCCAACACTTCCTTTCACTGCTCCTTGAAACCGACTGATTTAAAATTGCATAAAGATCATCCATCCTGCCATCTCTCTCCAGTTCCTTCCTGTTAATGCAGAAACTTAGGGTTTTCAAATGGAACGCCTGGTCAGAAAAGGGATCCTGGTGGCTCCGGTCAGCACTCTTGACCGGGCGATTAAAAGTCCGGTTGGCCCCAGGCAGGCTGGGTCGCAGAAGCTGGTTTGGGGTGTGGGCTCCAGGCAGTGCTCACCTCAGGTGCCTCCCAGGAAGTGGGAACATGTCCCCGTGGCTTCTAGGTACAGAGATGGCTAGGGAGTCTCCACACGCTGCCCCCAAGCGCTGGCTCCGCCCCGCAGCTCCCATTGGCTGTGGTTCCAAGCCAATGGGAGCTGCGAAGCCGACATTGGGGCTCTGCACCCTCCCCCCAGTTCCACCTCTGCAGCTCCCATTGGCCACAGTTCCAGGCCAGTGGGAGTTGTGGAGCCAGCACTTGGGAGCAGTGTGTGGAGCCTCCCTGGCCACCCCTGCACCTAGGAGCCACAGGAACATGTCACCGCTTCCTGTTAGGCACCTGAGGTGAGCACCGCCTGGAGCCCACACCCCAAACCCCCTCCCACACCCCAACCCCCTGCCCTAGCTCTGAGCCCCCTCCTATACCCCAACCCCTCACCCCCTGCACCCTAATCCCCTGCCCCAGCCCAGAGCCCCCTTCCGCACCCTCAACCCCTCATTTCTGGCCCCACCCCAGAGCCTGCATCCCCAGCTGGAACCCTCACCCCCTCCCACTCCAAACCCCTTGTCCCCATCTCAGAGCCCCCTCCTTCATCCCAAACCCCTCATCTCCAGCCTCACCTCAGAGCCTGCATCCCCCGCAGGAGCCCTCACCCCCATCAACACCCTCACCCCAAGCCCAGAGCCCCCTCCCACACCCTTAACCCCTCATTTCTGGCCCCACTTTAGAGCCCACACCCCCATCGCAGAACCCATACCCCCTCCACACCCCAACCTCCAGCCCCAGCTCATCCAACCAGAGCCCACATCCAAACCCCCCTCCTATACCTCAACCCCCTGCCCCAGCCTGGTGAAAATGCTGGAGTGATTATGGGGGAGTGGGCAGGGAGAGCGAGCAACAGAGGGAGGAGGGATGGAGTGAGTTGGGGGCAGGGCCTTGGAGAAGGGGCAGGATGGAGCAGGGCGGGGGGCGGGGTAAGGGTGTTTGGTTTTCTGCAACTAGAAAGTTGGCAACCCTATCATCACCAACAGGATAGGGCAGCGAGTGATAATGACTCAGCCCTACAAGCATGTAACCAGCCTATGCCACTCTTGCTTTTAGCAACCCCAGGATTAGCAAAGCACCCAGTCAGGGGCCGGGAAAGATTTTGAGTCCCTGGAAAGTTCTCAGTTCATTACAAAAATGCAGAAACCCATCTAGAATTTAATAATCAGTTCAAAATATTTATAAGTAAAATCCTTGCAATGGAGAGGAGACATGTGCTAGGTCTGGCAGGGAGAATAATCAATGATTGGCATTCCTTCTCACTGGTGCTGCCTACATTCTGAGGAGCTTAGGCTGCTGGCACATGCATGTGTGTAGCTGAGCATCAAGCAAGCTGGGTTCTGCTCCTGGCTCTGTTTCCTGACTTGATCTGTGACCTTGGGCAAGTCCTTTACCTTCGCTGTGCCTCAGTTGCCCATCTGTAGAATGGGGGTGATCACGTTATAGATACAGATGCATAGAGCCACCTAGTGCTGTGTGAGTCTTAATTAGTGCTTGTGCCACCTTTTTACCCATAAGAGAGGGCAAACTCTTGTGCAGAGAATTTGCAGCCTGGGCTCCAATCCCATTGGAAGTGCAGGGATCCAGGAAAGATAGGCAGAGCTGGAGAATAGGGCAAGAGGAGGGAACCTGAGGTCAGCCAGGACAGCTGCTTTGGGGAGGATATGTATGTGCAGTAGAGGACTTGATAGCGAGCCTATCACATCCCCTCCCAATGCCTCTCACCCAGAGCAGGGCTTTAAATCCCTGACAGTTTGCCAGGGATTTAATTTCCAAGGAGCCTCTCTCTCTCTCTCTCTCTCTGAGGCCCACCAGTTTGAGGGAGCAGTTTGCTAAGTGAATCACTTCCCCTACCCCAAACTAATTTATAGAGGTTCTTTCTTCATTGGTTGTTTTTCCTTAATCTACAATTAAGCAAACTCACAACTGGTAGGTAAATCCCATGGCAAAAAATATGTAAGGGATAAAAGAGTTCAGGAGAGCTGGCAGTTTCTCAAGAAGAAGGTATTAAACTACCCCAATACTGTTTCCTATCTTTCTTTTGTAAGAGGCCAATGGAGTTCCATCAGGAGCTCTTTAATGACCTGAAAAGAAAGGGAATCCTACAAAAGCAGAAACATGGATGAATTGCTAAGGAGGAGCACAAAAGAATAGCATGAGCATATAGGGACAAAATCAGAAAGGCTAAGGTGCAAAAGGGGTTACGCCTAGCAAGGGACATAAAAGGCAATAAGAAGAGTGTAACAGGGTAGCACCCACCTCTCACGGGCACACCTTTCTGATTGGGTGTGTCTGCACTTCTCTCAGTTTATGGTGACACCTTCTGGCAATTTCTAGTGACTCAGCCCTCCGGCCAAGTCACACACAGTCTGGGTGGAACCCAACTCAAATAGACCCTTTTGGGTGTTAGCCCAACAAAGTCTGTAAGCACTCCTGGCCTGATAGGGTGCCATGTCCCCAGGTCTTCCTCCCTGGAGATACTTCACCCACTCTGGTCTGTTCTTCCCCAGTTCTCCAGCTGGGCCACTTAACAGTTCAGATCCCTTTCTGGGGGTTTATCACTGTCCAGTTGTAGGCCACTTCCCCAGTGGCCAAATGGAGAGGGGACTCAGGCCCACCCACATCTCTGGGTCCCAGCCCAGGGACCCTAAGAATAGTGGCCACACACCACCATGTCCCTTTAAAGAAACTGCTTTCAGTTCCCTAGTCCACTTCCCCTCAGCCTCAGCAATGCTTCCCCCTTATCTCAGGGCTTTCCTGTGTTCAGGCTTAGCAGCCATGAGCTCCTTCAGTCTTCCCCAATCCCTGCAAGCACTGAGCTGTCCATGGTGCTGCAGTCCTTCAGTTTGCTAGGAGCACCCTTTTCACTCCTTAGGCTCCAAGCAGCAACTGACTCTGGGCTGCACTGCAGCTCCTTTTATACTAACTGCATCCCTCTGATTGGCTAGCTCCTTGCAGCCTCCTCCTCATTAACTGCTTTCTGGGCAGTCTCTCTAGGATGCTTGGAGGACTTACTTCTACTGCTCCTTTCCTGGGATGGGTGTGGTAGGGCCCTGAGACCAAAAGGGGCCTCTGGGCCTAGTCCACTCCATCACAAAAAGGTTTTTAAAATATTTTAGGAGCGAGAGAAAGACTAAGGCATGTGCAGGTCCACTACCTAGAGAGGAAGGAGAGCTAATAACTCATGACATCAAGAAGGCTGAGGTGTTTGATGCCTATTTTGCTTCAGTTTTCACTAAAAAGGTTAATGGTGATCAGATACTCAACCCAATTATTGTTAACAACAAGGGGGAAGGAGTGCAAGCCAAAATAGGGAAAGAAAAGGTTAAAGAATATTTAAATAAGTTAAATATATTCAAGGTGGCAGGGCTAGATGAAATTCATCCTAGAGTATTTAAGGAACTAACTGAAGCAATTTTAGAACTTATCTTTGAGAGCTCATGGAGGAGGTACCTGTTTCAATCCACATATTACCTATGTATTCCATTTTTGGAAAGTAATGAACAGAAAGGACCGAAATATCTCTATCAGGTGATCTAATTACTATGGTTCCTTTGGCACCCAGAGACGCAAAAGCCAGGTTGGCACACACAGAATTCAGAAGCATCCTTGTGTCCATTTCCTCTTGAGACTACACAAGTCTTGGGCTTCTTCAAAACCTCTACTGGTGATGGACTTTGCTACTTCACCATCGGAAACGCCTCCAGCAAGGAGTATTTGTGTTGGGTGTGCTCCTACACTCTCAGGTGCATTTTGAATGATAAGAGGGCTGGAGAAGGGCAACCATAGTAGCTATCTTTAAAAGGGGGAACAGAGGACCTGGGGAATTCTAGACAGTCAGCCTAATTTTGATACCTGGAAAGATACTTGAACAAATTATTAGACAAGCCATTAGTAAGCATCTAGAGGATAATAAAGGAACAGCCAGCATGGATTTGTCAAGAACAAATCATGCCAAACCAACTTAATTTCCTTCTTTGACAGGGTTACTGGCCTAGTGGATGGGGGAAGCCATAGACATGATATACCTTGATTTTATCAAGGTTTTTGGTACAGTCCCACATGACATTTTCATAAGCAAACTAGGGAAATGTGGTCTAGATGAAATTACTATAAGGTGGGTGCACAACTGGTAGAAAGACTGTACTCAGAGTAGTTATCAATGGTTTGTTGTCAAACTGGGAGAACATATCTAGTGGTGTCCTGCAGGGGTCAGTCCTGGGTCTGATACTATTCAATATTTTCATTAATGATTTGGATAATGGAGTGGAGAGGAAGCTTATAACATTTGGGGAGAACACCAAGCTGAGAGGGGTTGCCAGCACTTTGGGGGTCAGGATTAGAATTCAAACTGACTTTGAAAAATTAGGAAATTAGTCTGAAATAAACAAAATGAAATTCAGTAAAGACAAGTGCAAAGTACTACTTAGGAAGGAAAAAATCAAACACACCACTACAAAATGAGGAACAACTGGCTAGGTGCTGGTTCTGTAGAAAAGGATCTGGGAGTTATAGTGGATCACAAATTGAATATGAGTGAAAAATGGGTGGCGAAAAAGGCTAATATCATTCTGAGTTGTACTAACAGGAGTGTCATATGTTGGACACAGGAGGTAATTTTTCTGTTCTGCTTGGTACCGGTGAGGCCTCAGCTGGAGCACTGTGTCCAGTTCTGGGCACCACACTTTAGGAAAGATGTGGATAAATTGGAGAGAGTCCAGAGAAGAGCAACAAAAATTATAACAATTTTAGAAACCCTGACTAATGAGGAAAAGTAAATGAACATGTTTAACTTGAGAAAAGCAGACTAATGGGGAACCTGATAACAGTTTTCAAATATAAAGAGCTGTTAGAAAGATCTCGGTGATCAATTGTTCTCCATATCCACTGAAGGTAGGACAAGGAGCAATAGGCGTAATCTGCAGCAAGGGAGATTTAGGTTAGATAGTAGAGAAATTTTTCTAGCTATGAAGATATCTAGGCTCTGGAATAGGCTTTCAAAGGAACCCCTTCATTGGAGGTTTTTAAGAACAGGTTAGACAAACCCTGTCAGGGATGGTTTAGGGTTACTTGGTCCTACTTCAGTGCAGGGGGCTGGACTATAGAACTTCCGGAGGTACCTTCCAGCCTGACATTTCTGAAATTCTAGAGAATAAGCCAACCAGACAGAAAATCCATTTCCATCTTGTGTCATACAAAGTGTACGATCCCCTGTACACATACATACACATGGCTCCCCAATACACCAGTTCCCCCGACACACACTCTCCTTGGCTGCACCAGGCATGTACCAACTCTTTCCCAGAGATCTATGTGTGAGCATCAAACCCTGGGCTGCCACCTTCTGCTGCAGTTACACGCGACCTGTTTTTCCAGCAATATAATTCACAGCTCCAGACACATTAAGTACCAGCTGAGCTGCTCGTCTTGTTAGCAGGATTATAGCCGTAATAATATTAGAACTCGTAATTATGAGAAATTTTTAGTATCTAAATTACTAGCAGGAAATGAATGCCCTCTGTGAACTTGATTTTCCAGGGCAACATGCTGAATTGAGAGTTTTTGCCCTGTGTATTTTCACAGGTCACATTTCTCTGGGAAATAAACATGAAGAGACAATGCACACATCTCCTGAAGAAGTAGCTGGGACCCAGCTCTGTGGAGCCAGGGATTCTGACAGCTGGCTCTGGTTGTGATCTTGCAGCTCCAGACATGTCATTTCCAGTCGTCTTATGCCCACTTTCCATGATGACTCCCCTTCTGTGCCCACCCACCCTGCCCTGGGCCTTTCCTCCCCTCCCTAGAGCTGTAATGGGGAGCAGGATTAACCAAGTCTCCTAGGGAAACAGAGGCACACCCAGCAGTTGAGGCATTTAAAACTATGCTGGACAAGACTAGTGAATACACAGCAGGCGACAAAGCTGCACTTGCCCCGTGGATGGATAAAGTGGCCTAATCCAGCTCTAATTTCTGTGTGATCTCCAACCACAATGACCAAACTAAAGGAAAGGAGTACTTGTGGCACCTTAGAGACTAACCAATTTATTATTGCTCAAATAAATAAATAAATAAATGCTCAAATAAATTGGTTAGTCTCTAAGGTGCCACAAGTACTCCTTTTCTTTTTGCGAATACAGACTAACACGGCTGCTACTCTGAAACCAAACTAAAGGAATTCTTGCTACATGACCCCATTGTGTTTCAGCCTCTCTTTCCCTCCTGGAGCAGGTGCTCATGCCTCACACCAGGCACAAACAGGGAGGCCATGAAGAACAGTTTGTCATTAGGGTTCAGTGTTAACACCAAGTGTGATGATTGGGGCAGTTCTCAGCTCTCAGAGCTCTTGATTCTGACTGTCTATGTGCAGACTCAGTGACAGAGGCTGGGCTGACTGCCCTTTGGAAGGTTCTTCTGAGTGTGAGGTTGTACATGGGATGTATGCATGATTTTGCTGTGTGTAAACTGATTTAGATAAAATCCACTCCCCAAAACCTTCAGACACAATCACAGCCAGGCCAGACCACAGCCACGTCTTTCCTGAGGGACAGGCAGGAAATGCACATCCCAATTCCCACCAGCAGTGTCATATATCAGCTCAAAGTTCAGGAAGGCTCCAGCTCTTCAAGACCCCCTGCCTCCAGTCAGGCTTCTGGCTAACCCCTGGAGTAGCCTATCTGTCCGCCTCTCATTCTCCCTGAGAGGAGAACTCTTACCTCTCTCCTCTGTGTCTCCTCCTCCAGCTGGGCTCACCCAGCACTTTAAGGCCACAAGCCCTGCTTTTCCCCAGCAGGGCTTTATTTCTAACAAGGCCTGGCCCACCTCCAGCAGACAGGTTAATTGGTCTTTCCCCAAGGTGTATAGGGTGGACACCCCACCACCCTGCCCTTGTACACTGAGGACACAAATCACATGCTTCCGTGGGCAATTGCCCAATGCCATGGGCAGGATCATGTGCCTTGTACATAAATTAACATGCATCACATCCTGGGCTTGATTAGGAACAAATCAATATTATTCGGGCTGGATGGATGATTAGCTTTTCACCTCTTCACTAATGTCACCAGCCTGCCCGTGGACCGTGTGTTTGTCGCCCCATCCCCCCGGGATGGAGGCAGACATCGCAGTCATTTGAAATATGCAGACTGGAGAAATAGCCTTCCTCTGAGCTTCCCAAGAACATTAGCTCTCATTCAGTCGGACTCCCCTTCTTTGAGAGTTGCTAACTCTCCCAGCAGGGATGGAACCAGGGCATCGCTGAGTCTGGGATTTTGGAATCTCTGCCTCTTTGCAAAGGTCGCAAAGAGTGGTCCCTCGTTGGGCTCCCATTGCAGAGGGGCAAACCTGCCAGGGGATATAGAAATTGCTTACTTGTACCCACTACCAATCACCACACAGAGATGAAATGGTAGCTGAGAACTGGCATGGCAGAGAAGCATCATAGACCCGCCCCCTTTTCTCTGGCCAAGCCCTTTCTCCCTTCTATGCTGGTTGAGTGGGGTGGAAGGCAAGTGGCCTTCAGGCTGCTTTAACTTAAGCAAAGGGACTTGACGAGTACAAGACAGACCAGGGTTGGGGAAGCAGAGAAGAGGTTTAAAACCACTGATGCACCCGCCTTCCTGAACCGCTCTGTGCACTGTTTGGCTGCAGGTGAGGTCAAGGTCATCTGTACTTGCAACATACACACAACACCCAAAGACATTTTAATTCTACTTTTGTACAATGAGACACTGATTCAGCTGGCACGTAATTGTGTCTGCTCACATCTCACACCCTGGAGGAAGGAAGGAACATTATCTCTTTGAGATGCTCAGAAGGGAGTTTGCCTACTGCCCATGGAATAAAGCTATTCATGCTTTCACTATTGGCATTGTCATAACTAAGGTCCTGATCCGGAGCTGATTACTGGGTGAGAGGACATTCTTCGACCTTAAGAGACAGTTCCAGTCAGTTAGGAAGCATGAGTTCTTTTTGTAAAGTGTACCTCTCCAGAGTCATTATGGCACCCAGAGAAAGTCAGACAGGGATGCTTTTTGTTCCCATGAAAATTTTTGATGAAAACAAAAAAGTTTTCATTTTTATCAACATTTTTCTCCAAAAGTTTTCAGGTTTTCCTCCACAAGCTCCCAAACCTGGAAAAACAAGTTATCAAAATTTGAAACGTTTTGGGGTTTCCATTTTTTTCCTTCTTTTATGAAACCCTGAAACGTGTCACGAAAATTGGCCGTTCCCCATGGAAATTTCCATTTTGTCAAAAACATTTATTTTGAAGGGAAAATTTCAACTCTGCTTCTGGATTGACTGCGCTGTGTGGATTTCATCAGCAATCAAGCTGCTGCTCACAAAGCATACACCCTCAGAGAACTTCCCTGAAATAATACTTAGAGTAGATCTTTCAGAAAAACATCCAATCTTGATTGTTACCTGTTGCTGTTGGGCTGTTAGCCATCATTACAGGGAACACAGAATCTCAGAAACATAGAAAGGTCAGGCTGGAAGGTACCTTGAGAAATCATCAAGTCCAGCCACCCATACTGAGGCAGGACCAAGTAAACCTAGACTACCTCTGACAGGTGTTTGTCCACCTTATTCTGAGAAACCTCCAACAACAGGGATTCCACAACCTCCCTTGGAAGACTATTCCAGTGCTTAACCACCCATAGAGTTTGGAAGTTTTTCCTAGTATCCAACTTAAATCTCCCTCGCTGCAAATAAAGCCATTACTTCTTGGGGACAGGTCAATGAGTTCAAAGACAGCTGAAGCAAGCTCTACCTATCAGCTTTACCAACCTGTCCTCCATTGTCTCCAGCCCAGCCCTCCCCACCCCATGTTGGGTTATAGCTGCAGAGGAGGGTGCTGTTCATATGGTGACAGTCCCATGTATTCCTAGCTGCAGCTTGCCCAGTTCAAACCCCCACCCCCCTGAGGAGGTAACTCCATGCAGAGAAGGTGAGCAGGAGAGAATTATATCTGTGTCCTCAGCTCTCAGTGAAGGAAATTTAGCTAATTTGTGCATTTTAACTGACTGCCTTGTCTGTCTCCATTACCCTGATGAGGCAGGAGTCACAGACACTTTCCACAGGCAGGATGGTTGAACTAGAGGAGAGGTGGAAAAATAATAATCTATCCAGCCTGAGGAATATTGATTTGTCCCTGATCATGCGCCAAACATGACATCCGCCTGTCCCTCTGTAGACCGAGTCGGTGCAGCCCACACATGATAAATGGAGCTAGAGGGTGAATTCTGGCCCCAGTAAAGTCCTTGGGAACTTTGCCATTGACTTCGCATGGGTCAGGATGACACCCAAAGTCCCCTGGAGTCCAGCCAGCATAACATGAAGTGCCGCAGAGAGAACGTGGAAATGGCCTCACTTCAGAGGCTGAAGTCTCATTGCAGCTCCCTTCATGCAGTGCATAAACATGGTCTTAGCTCCTGAACATCCTGTGGTGTCACGGGTGAGAAGAGCTGAGAAAATCATTCACAAAAAGTCATTCCTCCTCTTCACCTGGCCCCAAGCAGCTTACCATTGTTCTATTACTACAACTTATGATTTTCTTACATGGTTCAAACATTATCCAAAGGGCTTTGTTTTTTCGAGTGGGGACCTATAGGGATTGGTTCTTGGCCCAACCCTTTTCAATATCTTTATGGATCATCCAGAAGAAAATATTCAATTGTTGTTGACAAAGTTTGCATATGACACAAAAACTTGGCTCAGGTCTACACTTAAAATTTAGATCAACCTAGCGATGCCGCTCAGGGGAGTGACAGGAGAATTCTTCTGTCAACCTAGCTACCACCACTGGAGGAGGTGGATCATCTACATTGGAAGAGCCCTTTCTGTCGATGTAGGAAGTGGCTATGCTGTGGCACTGCAGCTGTGCTCGTAGTGTAGACATGTCCTTGGTGTCAAATAACCTCAGGGACACAGAACAGATACAGACCCATGTGGGTCACTTAGTAAGCTGGGTGTGGTCAAAAAACATGTGTTTTAGTGCAGACAAATGGAAGGTCATCCATCGAGGAGCCAAGAATGTAGACCACACTTACAATATGAGGGACCATATCCTGGAAAGCAGTGACCCTGAAAAGGAGTCGGGGTCATGGTGGAAGCCAACTGGTCATGAGTTGCCAGTGAGATGCAGGTGCCTTAGCAAGTTAGTGTGCTCCTTGGATATATAATCAGGGGAACAGTGAGTAGGAGAAGGAAGATATTACCCTTGGGTGGAACCACAGCTGGGCTATCAGATGTTCAAGTGGTACAAACACTTGAACAAGGATGCTGAGAAATTAGCCAGTGTTCAGAGAAAAGCCACAAGAATGATTTGAGTTCTGGGAAACCCACCTTACAATGACAGCTAAAGGAGTTCAGTCTATTTAGCCTAATGACAAGAAAGCTAAGAAACAGCTTGAGTGTGGTCCACAAGTCCCTACATAGGGAGAAGAATGCTCATAGCAGAAGGCTCTTTAATCCAGCAGACAAAGGCATAATGAGATCCAATGGCAGGGAGTCACAGTCAGACAAATTGAAGCTGGACATAAGATGACCATGTTTAATTGTGAAGATAATGAAACACTAGGACAGTTACCTAAATGGACTCCATCACAGTGTCCATTGGTGGTATTCGAAAAGCTGTGCTCTGGTTCGGGCTCATGTTCCTGGGGTCTAGGTAAGAATCACTGACTGATATTCTCTGGCCAGTGCTATGGAGGAGGGCAAACTGGGTGATCATAAGGTCCCTTCTGACCTGAAATCTGTGACCCTGTGCAGTTGTTTGCTGAATTAATTCTGCAGATCGTACGTGGCCTGTAAACTATTTTCCATCCCTTCATTGTGATAATTTGAAATTCAAGTGGTGTTGGTTCTTTTTGACTGGATGCTGAGATCATATGTTATGTTTGTGTGCACTGTTTGGTTGGGTAACTCAATGGAAATGTTCATGTTTGGGTGACATTCATCCCTGTGCAAAGGGTCGGCGTGAGCCCTATCAATCACTAAGTCCCACAAGGCCTAGACACCACATACATCCTGTCCAGCTCTTGGCCTGGCTCCCAGCACACGGATGAATTTCACCCTGACATGGATTCTGAATTCACTTTTTGCTACTTTACCTACCTCACCTGAAATTGTTGCTGGGAACATTTTTGCTGGCAAACTCATTGACTAGAATCTTAGGGAAGAGTGAGCGTAAGAGTCACAGTCACAGCTGAAGTGAGCTCAAATTTTCATTTGCACGATGATATGTGGACAATGTTTTGAGGTATTTTTCCAGCTGTAGCACTGAGGCACAGCAAGACATGAAAGCAGCCATCCAGGCCCAGCCTCTTTACCAAGGAAAATTACTAGAGGCTGAATAAATAGTTCATATTGTTCTTCATTAGTTTATACAATCAGGAGAGTGTCTCAAATAAGCATTTAATTAAGAATTAATAAGACAGCTCTTATAAAATGAAATATTAATTGGGAAAAGAAAGTTTCAGATTTGTAGAAGGGAGAGAAATCTACCCGCCACATGCTTAACTTGATTGCACAAGTGCTTTCCAATGCCTGGCTTGTTTAACATATCCAAGTCGTAAGGAAATTGACATTTAACAAGGGAACTCTGGCAAATAGAATTAATTCCGTTCTAAAAATGCATCTTGACATTTGGTAGCTGGTATGCTAACCGGTGTCTCCTCATCAGAATTACATGTTTTGCTATGTGCTAATTAAATGCCTTGTTATCCCATTTCAAGAGGATTAAGAAACAATTGGGATTTAATGTATTACTAATAAGTGAAGTGGTGCCAGCCACAGGCTGCAGGCTTGATGCCAGGCAGAGGGCAGAACAAGTGTCCTGCTCCCTCCTCTCTGGGGGTGGGGCTCCACTGCTGCTTTGTGGGTGCAGGGCCTCTAAAGCTCCATTTGATGTCACCCCACTTATGGGCCCTTCCTCATGATGCTTGTGTGCTAGCCCTGGATGCACGACCGGGCCCCGGAGTTATGCGTAACTTAGCGAGTGCTCTCTCGGCTGCTTCCCCTTATCCCACCCGTGCGGGGCTCAGCGCAGCATCACGCAGCAGCTGCAGCACTACCAAGAGACAGTTGGAGCCGGCTTGACCTTCCCCACCCACGGGCAAGCTGGGGAGCAGCGACTTCTCTGGAGCCTTTACAACAGTGGCTCAGGTTAGCAGTGCGAACTCAAGCGGTGCAGAGTCTTCTCGAGCCATGGGTGATGCCAGCCTCTGGCCTGAGCACCTGTGCAGCAGGTGCTACATTCGGGTCCCTGAGCATCTCCTGTTAGCTGGCTGTGCTAGGGAGGGTGCCGGGGGGGGGGGGGGGGGGAAGAGAGTGCTGCTGGCAGGTGCCAGGCACTAATTACTGGGCAGAAACAAAAGCTGTTTGCCTGTGAAAATACTGTGGAAGCCCCTGTTCTCATCCTGCAGCCGCTCAGCTCCTCTGCGCACCTCTCCCTGCTTGTGTGGGGGGTTTTGCAGGGCTGATGGGTGACTTGCGGGGGGGCTGGGCAGGTGTGGGGGTAGGGAGATGAGCAGAACTAATATGGGCGCTGGGTGGACAGGATTGCCCACCCCCCTAACCCATCTGGGAGAGGGGGCTGAAGAGGTGCTGGAGCTGCAAGAAGAGCAGGGGTGGGGCTTTGGGGGCAGGGGGCAGAATTGATGGGGAGTTGGGGGCAGGATTAATCTCTGGGCTGGGGATGGGCAGATGTGGGGGAAACCTCTTGCGGCAAGGGCCAATACATTTGGGAGTGTTGGCAACATGCAGATGGGGGGAGGCAAAAATCCAGAGACAGACCAAGAATCCCCCAATAGCGTCATTTGTATCAAAATCGCCTGGTTGTCGGGGTCTGACTGATGACTTTGGACCCTCTGGGGTTGGCCAGCCCCCAGCTGCTCTTTTCCTGGCCTGGGCAGGGACGTGCAGTGGAGGAGCTGCCAGGCGGTGCTTCCGTTCCAGGCCAGGCCCAAGGGAAGGCTTCTCCACAGATTTTCAGCCCAGGGTTGCAGGCCCCAGAGGCCAGCACAGGTCAGACAAACTCCAGGCTGCATTTCTGAACTGAGCCAAGCCCCAGAGCCCTGGGAGGCTGTGGGTCAGTCCTCCTACTCCAGCTCTGTGTGCAGCAATGGGAAACATGCCAGCGGGAATGGCCAGAGCTTTAACCTGGCCAGCAGGCCCAGCGTGTTCCTTCATACCATGCTGGGACCAGCAGAGCACACCTAGCGTGTAACTGTCTCCAGGCTCACATCACCCCATTCAGGCTTCCAGCCCACAGATGGCTTCAGTGGAAGAGACTATGAAGGATAAGCCAACAGGGCACATGGGGCTGCTTCCTTCCTGTCTGTCTGAGCAGGCCCAGCCCCTCTTCACACGTGATCACTGACTTCCCCCACCATCCACATCAAGTGTGGGCTCCTTCTTCTTGTCCCAGAGACCCAGCGTACCTCAGCTCCTGCCTCTTGCTCTGCTTTTAGCCCATACGTGGCCTGCCCATCCCACCCCTCATCTTCTCCCGAGGAGTTAGTGACACTCAGGTCTCGGGCTGGCCCTGTGCGGTGGCATAAGTTTCCCCCTACGGTGAGCATCTCTGGGCATCATACTCCAGCGTGAGCTCCTCTGCTGTCCTGTTCCCCCACTCTGTGAGAGCCGGCCCCGCCACTCACTCCAACAACAGGGCCGAAGGAAAGGAAAGGAGAATTCTCTACTGTGCTTTCCAGCCAATTGCTTTGAAGAGCGGGAGCCGGGGAAGAGCTGCTGGGGAAGTCGTGCACTCAGCGTTTATGCTCAGCACATCCTGGCTTGCTGGTATTTAGGGAATTACAGCACGCCCGCTCTGTTCCTCAGAAAGCACCAGGCGGTGCACGGGCCGAAGATTAAGAGCATTCCAGTGGTTATAATTTAATTTCTGCTCAGCGCTTTACTTTGGCTACAGAGCACCTTGCCTGCATGTGAGGCATCCAGCTGCACTCTAAGCAGAGCCGAGGGAGCGGGCAGGTTTGTGGGGACTGTGCAACAAGCAGCCATGTGGCTGGTGGGTGAGCCTTGCCCTGGAGCACATCACCTTGTGCTCAAGGTTAGCAACCCTCTGGCTGCTCACAGCATTCTTGGCTCCAAAGTCTCATGCTTCCTCCAGGGCTTGTGCTGAGCTGGCGGCTTCCATTCTGATGCACCGGCTAATAGAACAGAATGGCTGAGTCTCTCCCATGTAGTCCATTAGGCTCTTCTTATGCCCTGACTGGGCTCCTGCCGAGGCGCTGCATGGAAACTAAGCCGAACGTCATCCCTGGACAGAATGTCACAACATTCAGCATTGTCCTGGAGGCAGATCCTGTTCCCTACATGGGTGCATGGAACGGGAGTGGTCAGCTGCCTGCACTCCGCACTCTTCCTCCATGTTATACCCACCGAGGCCTTCCCATGCGGGCTGAAATCCACACTGGGAGAGTGGAGAGAGTTGGAAAGAGAAGGGGGCAGGTGGAGAGATGTACTTCATCCCTGATCAGTCCCTGTACGCGTAATATAGCCTGGGGCTCTATTATCCTTTATACAAAGCCCTGCCCACCACAGACGCTGGGGCCAGCAGCAGCGGGAGGTGCGGGCTCTGGTAGCACGGCTCAAGTGAAGCCAGGCTGCCAAGGAGCTGCGGGGCCCACAAGGATCACAGCCCCTGTGGAGGCGCAGGCCTGGCCTCCTAGGGATCCCTGGGGATCTGCTGGGCTTGGGGACATCCATGTCAGTGACCAGGACGTGGGCAATTGTGTCTAGTGATTGGAGGAGGTGTCGGTAGTCAGGAATCGGAGCCCAAGGTCTGAGGGCAGGAGCCAGAACCAAGGGTCAGAGCCAAAGTCAGAGGTCAGGAATGGGAGCCAAGGGTCGGGACCTGGCGTGAGGTGAGGCAGGTGAAAGGCTGGAGTCAAGGAAGGAGGAAGGCTGGTAAGAAGCAGACACAAGCACAATCACAGCCGTCAGCAAATGCTTTGAGCAGCTGCTACTGGGATTAAGAGCCAGTCTGCTGACTCTCCCCCCAAGTCTGTCAGAGCAACCAATGAGGCAGCCTACTATGGGCCAGCTGCGCTCATGAGCTTGCCTGGAGATTAGCTCTGCTGCAGGCCCTGAGTCCAGACAATACCCTGTGATGGTTTCTATGTGGGCGACTAAGCCCGGCCCTTCCCCTGATGGGACTGTGGGGAGACCTTCACAAGGGTATCCTCATGGAGATTTCCTGCCACCAAGACAGGGTTTTGATGGCAGGGGTAAGGTTGCTACCTGTGCAGGTTCTCCCAGGATTGTGCCTTTTTTTGAGGAATCTGTCCCAGGAAATCGGCATGCGTGCTCGGTACACAGTGCCAGGCAGTTGAGGGGACAGGCCATTAGCTCTGGGGAGCTGAAGCTCACTGTTGTGTGGTAGTTGCAAAAACAAGGACATGTTGCCAGCTATCTGGTTTTATGGGCTCAGGATCATCCCCCATGGCCCGTGTTTTTGTATCTCAGAAGTGGTCATCCTTGGTAGGGGACAATCCGAGCCTCCATGTTCAGTGCTCAGAAGGAAGCTGATAGCATGAGGGAGCTCCATCCCTAACTCCCTGATGCCTACCTGGACATTGTAGTGTGCAGAAGGCCTTGTCACCAGCCATACCACTCTGGTCTTTGATGAGCTTGCTGCCCAAGTCTGCACTTTGATGGGAGACCTCCAGGTGGTGCAGGGAAAAGATGCTGGTGAATCAGTAGAGGGAGCTCCTCCTTCTGGGGCAGTTGGGGTTGTTACATCAGAAGCAAATCAGCCAATCACCGCCCCCTCTTCTGTCACCTCACCTCCCCAGTCGGGTTGTGACATCAGAGGAAAGTTGGCCAATCCCTCATCTGCCTCCAGTTGCCCACATCCCTACTTGATTTGCCATATGAGAGCTAAGCCAGCCAATCACCCACTTCTTGGATTTTACAAGGTCCTGCAAACACCAGCTCTCGTGTTGACTTTGTACATGTAGGCAGGGATTATTCACACGCATAAAGCTGCTCGTGTGTGTGCTTGCTTGTATACAAATTATGCTTACATCAAGCAGAAACATATACAATATTATCTAGGGCCACACAAATATAGCAACCACCCCTCTGGGAATAAATCACAGCACTACAGATGCCATTATAGTTAACTACAATGTAAAGAAAAGGTGCAACTAAGAAATCCAACACTTTAAAAAGTACTTGTAAGTAAGGACTTTGTTTGACAGCAGTCGTAGAAATTATGATAACCTTTAAATCTTGGTAATTTTTAAAGGACTATACAAATGAGAATCTAACTAACCCTATATGTCATGGAACATTACTCATAGACAGCATTAATGATTCCCATCAAAACTCTCACAAAACTTTAGTGACAAACATTAAGAAGAAGATGACGATGACCCTTGTAATCTCTGATTTCAGAAATAAGGGTAGTTACATTATCATGGAGAGTATTAGCAGCAATGAGGAGAACCTTCAAAGTCCCATGCTAATTACTATGCTGTTCTTCTACAGCTCTTTTCTAATTATTGACTTGCGCTGGTCGAATTGTTCAGTGCGAATAATGGTTTGGATGAATTTCCTGTACGTGAATTATTCTCAGGCAAGCTTTGACTTTTACAGATCTACTCATTAACTGGAATTCTCCAATGGCCAGCTTATACAAACAAATTGAGCCAATAATAATAAGTTTTAAATAGTAAATTTTTAACAGGAGAGTAATTAACCTGTCACGGGGACCTCTACTCACTGCTAGCGTGTCTTCTGGCCACATCTAGGGATTAGCTCTGCCAGTCAGACCCACTTTTCTGGCAGTTCCCCAGCCTGTTCTCTCTCTCCAGCCCCTCTCTTGCTTCCCAGGAACTACAGCGCCTCACCTTCATGACTTAGCCCTCTGGCTAATCACAATAGTCCTTCCCTTCTGTGGTAATAAAGTCTCTCCAGATCAGCTGTCTGCTTGGCATCTCCAACGCTCCTGTGACACTTCCTAGTGACTGGTAGGAGAACCTAGGCCCATCCTCTACACTTGGTTCCAGCCCAGGGATCGTATAACAAGCAGCCAAGGTCTGCATAGTTCTAGCCCTTGGTGCTGTTTCCCTGGGTTTCTTCCTACCTAGCCTGTTCAGGCTTCCTTTCCCCACAACTCCTCCTCAAAATGACTCTTGTTCTAGGGCTAGAACCCTGGGGCTTATTCTCCCTCTTGGGTTTTCCCCTCCTCTCTCCTCTGCTCTCAGAAAGTGACTGCAGACTCTTTCCCTGCAGACTCTGGCTTTATATTTCAGCCTACTCCAGCACAGCTGAACCTCTAGTTCCATTAAGCCTGGCTCCCTCTCGAGGAGCAGCCAAGTACCTTAATTGGCCCCTCAGGCCCACAATAACCCATTCAGGGGCTGTGTGAGGTACCCACCGCAGCACACAACCCCAGTGGGACCATTTCCCAAAGGTTGTGGTAGATTCTCCATCACTGACAATTTTTCAATCAAGATGGGATGTTTTTCTACAAGCTCTGATCTAGGGATTATTTTGGGGCAGTTCTCTGGCCTGTGTTTCTCAGGAGGTCACACTAGGTTATCACCATGGTCCTTTTTGGCCTTGGGCTCTATGAAGCTATGCCTTTGAAATGTGGTGGTACCCAGAGGCCCCAACAGATGATGATGACGATTGTTATTATTGTTGCTGTTGTTGCTGTGGCACCCAGGAGCCCCAGTCATAGGTCAGGACCCCGTTGTGACAGGTGCTGTACAAACACAGAACAAAGAGAGCCCCAAAGAGTTGTCAAGCTGAGCATAAGACGAAAGACAGCAGATGGACACAGACAGATGGGTGAGTACAAGGAAACAATGAGACAATACTGGTCAGTGTGGTAGGCAGTGGTATCAGCACACCAGCAGTCTAACCAGTGGCAAATTTTTGTGGGCCTCTTGGCAAAGGAGAGTGTTAAGGAGGGATTGGAAGGAGGACAGGGAGGCGGGTTCATGGATTTTACGGGGAGCTCTTCTCAAGCATGAGGGGCAGCAAGGGAAAAAGCATGAAGGTATTTGTTTGCGCATTTAACAAGTGGGTGATGAAAGCTGGCACCACTGGAAACAGGAATCAACATCTCAATAACAGCTGATATCATGGGCAGCGCGTGAACCACCAGCTGTGGGGGGCTAGCCCCAGGTCCCTCCCCTTCTGCCTGAGACCCTGCCCCGTCTGCCCCCCTGACAGAGCCAGAGCTCCCCCACTGCAGCCGCCAGCCTCCGCCCCAGGCTAGCGCCCCTAGCACTGGAGCGCCAGGAAGGCAGGCGGCGCAGCTTCAGCCTCCGCAGTCCCGGAGTGCCAGGAAGGCAGGCAGCCGGGGCCACGGCACACAGGGAGCCACAGAGCAGGAAGCAGGAGGGAACCTCCCTGGGGCGGAGCATGGGCGGGGCCACGCCTGGCTTTTTGGGGAAGCACAGCCTCCCCCAGCCTATGATACCCACCGCCCATGGCTGATATCATGGTTCCATGGTGCTAGGTGCTGTACAAACACACAGCAAGAGAGTCCGTACCCCCCACCCCGAGAGCTGACAGTGTAAACAGCCAAGATAGACAAAGGATGGGAGAAATGAAGCATCATTGAACTGTTTATTCTACTATATTCACCAAAGCCACGTACTATTATTTCTGCTCTGACTGGATAAATGGAACTTTACAAACAAGAAAATACAGACTAACAATTTGCAAGTAGAAAACACTCTTGTTTGCATGTGAATTATCCTGTTTGCACAGGCACATGGCAATGTATTCTGGGTGCAAGCCCTCCCGGCCCCCCACACGGGAGTGAGGTAGCCCAAGATCTAAGCCACACTTCTCTTCTGCTTGAGCACTAGTTTGGTGATGCCAGGCCTTGTTCTGGCATTCTGCAGAGAGGAGAGTTTCACCCACAAAGAAGAGCCATTTGCTAAACATTCATGCTCACAAAATCTCATTCTCCTGGAGGTTCATAACTACAGACCAGCAGCTGTTCAGCATTCAAATTGAAATGGATGAACCCTTCTATTAAAGGCTCCTCCAGCTCTGGCCTTGCTCTTGCTCACCAGACTCTCATTTTATCGACCACCTTCCATCCATAGTCATTAACGTCTCTCGTTAACGCTAAATCTCACAGGTCTCTTCTCGCTGCGGGACCCACTGCTGTTTTCAGAGCTGTGGGAGGGCTCTTTTTTCCAAGACGAGCCTGATAGTTATTATCTGCCTCACTTCCACCAACAGCTGCTCATTATTCTCTCTGCTGCTGCCTAACTGCCCCATTATCCTCACCTAGTGAGAAAACATCACTGGGGGAAAATTAGCCATCAAATTGGAATGTCAATAATCAAAGAGCAGGAAGAATCCAGCTCTCTTCCGAGCAGTCAGAGCAATGCCCGCAGCATTGTCCCAGCCTTCGTGTTTGATGATGCCCTCACCCTGTTGCTGTCTCTCGGGGGGGGCTCTAGGTTTTAAAGGTGCATATAAAATAAAATGTTCCGTCCATAAGAGTTCTGGTTTCTACATTACAGTCAATTCAGCGCATAGCACTTAGCCTGCTGTTTGCGGGAGCGGAATTGTGGTTTATTTGCCTGGAGCCATCATTCCCATAGAACGTTATATTCAGGTGGTAAGTGTCCAGAGCAGCTGCCACAATGCTCTGGATAGGGCCTTTCCAGGTGGGCTATTTCCCCCAAGTAGTTCAGCTGGGAACGACACCGCCCACATTATTTTTGTGCGTTGCTTTTCCACCACTCATTTCCCATCTCCCTCTCCCCACCTGCAGTGTGGGGAGTTGCAGATAAAGAGGCCTGTGTTATAAAATCGCGTCCATCTGGACAATTTAGCAACTGCAGATACCAGCGGCCACTGTTCGGCCTTTCACCTCTCCCCTCCCCCATTCACCCGAAATGCTGCTGCCCAAGCACCTCTCCTGCCCATCGCCCCTGTGCCGTCTTCCCCAGCACACAAGGGCAGCTTGCTTTGAATTCGGACACAGAGCTGCGGCAGTCAAACGCTACTGAACTCTCCATACAGGGGTCACTGGTGACAGCAGTGCCAACTTTCTAATCTGCCGGTGGGTGCTCAGCCCCCAACACCACCCCTTCCACCAAGCCCCCACCCCCACCCTTCTCCTTCTCCTCTCTGTTCACACCAGGGGTCTGTGACCTGGGCTCCGAATGGCAGGTAACTCTTTGCAAAAGCGGCAGGTCTGCTGCTCGGGACCAGATTGACTGTTGGCCTTCTGGACCTTCTGATATGCCTGATGCAGTTCCTTTGCTTTCATGAGGCACTGCTGCTGATCCCTGTCACACCCCTTCTTCTCCATCCCCTGTGCAGTCTGCTCATAGAGGTCCACGTTTATGTGACTGGTCTGTAGCTGTGCCTGCACAGCCTCTTTCCCCACAGGTCCAGGAGATCCAATATCTCCTGCCTACCCCAGGCCAGAGGGCATCTGGAGCGTGTAGCTGGGCCATTGCACACAAGAATGGAGAGCTGCTAGGTGTGTTCACCAATATGGACAATCACAAAAAGGCATTTCAGAAATTCACAGGGTATTAGAGCGGGGCATGGCTGCTGTTCTCCATGACCTCTGGGCAGTGGAGTTTACAACTGTGACCAGGCCAGTCAGTGGAATTGGAAAAGGTTCAGAAAAGGGCAACAAAAATTAGGGGCATGGAACAGCTTCCATATGAGGAGAGATTAATAAGACTGGGACTTTTCAGCTTGGAAAAGAGACGACTAAGGGTGGATATGATTTAGGTCTGTAAAATCATGACTGGTGTGGAGAAAGTAAATAAGGAAGTGTTATTTACTCCTTCTCATAACACACAAACTAGGGGTCACGAAATGAAATTAATAGGCAGCAGGTTTAAAACAAACAAAAGGAAGCATTTTTTCACACAACACGTATTCAGTCTGTGGAACTCTTTGCCAGAGGATGTTGTGAAGGCCAAGACTATAACAGCGTTCAAAAAAGAACTAGATAAGTTCATGGAGGATAGGTCCATCACTGGCTATTAGCCAGGATGGGCAGGGATGGTGTCTCTAGCCTCTGTTTGCCAAAAGCTGGAAATGGGGGATAGGGGAGGGATCACTTGATGATTACCTGTTCTGTTCTTTCCCTCTGGGGTACCTGGCATTGGCCACTGTTGGAAGACAGGATACCGGGCTAGATGGACCTTTGGTCTGACCCAGTATGGCTGTTCCTATGTTCTTATGCTGGGCATTGTGGGACAGCTGTGGAGGGCTGTTAGGGTCAACATAGGTAACTCAGTGTCAACATTCATGCTGCATTGACTTCAGTACATTGCCCATGGCTCAACGCCACATGGGGAGGTGGTCTACGTTGGTGTAATGGAGAGCTTACATTGGTGAGAGAGAAATTTAAGTGTAGACATATGCAAAACTAGGTCAATGTAAGACAGCTTATGTTGACTTAACTTTGTAGTCTAGATCAGGCCTTAGACAAGTTAAGATGTCTTCATGTTGGCAGGGCCTGACAAAATACATCCAGGAATACTTAAGGGACTAGCTGAAGAGATCTCTGAGCCATGAGTGATTATCTTTGAGACCCATGACTCAAATTAGGAAAAACTTTTTCACTAGGAGGGTGGTGAAACACTGGAATGCGTTACCTAGGGAGGTGGTGGAATCTCCCTCCTTAGAAGTTTTTAAGGTCAGGCTTGCCAAAGCCCTGGCTGGGATGATTTAGTTGGGGATTGGTCCTGCTTTGAGCAGGGGGTTGGACTAGATGACCTCCTGAGGTCCCTTCCAACCCTGATGTTCTGTGATTCTATGATTCTAAGCAGCCATGGGATAAGGGGGAAGGTCCTCTCATGAATCAGTAACTGGGAAAAATATAGGAAACAAAGGGTAGGAATAAACAGTCAGTTTTCAAAGTGGAGAAAGGTAAATAGTGTGGTCCGCTAAGGATCTGGACTGGGACCAGTGTTCAACATATTCATAAATGATCTGGGAAAAGGGTTAAACAGTGAGGTGGCAAAGTTTGCAGACAATAGACAATTATTCGAGATAGTTAAGTCCAAAGCAGACTGCAAAGAGTTACAAATGGATCTCACAAAACTGGGTGACTGGGCAAAAAAATGGTAGATGAAATTCTGTGTTAATAAGTGCAAAGTAATGCAAATTGGAAAATATAATCCCAACTACGCATACAAAATGATGGGGTCTATATTAGGAAGATCTTGAAGTCATCATGGATAGTTCTCTGAAAACTTCTGCTCAATGTGCAGTGGCAATCAAAAAAATAACAATGTTCAGAACCATTAGGAAAGGAATAGATAATGAGATAGAAAATATTATAATGTCACTATAAATCCATGGTACACCAACTTCTTGAATAGTGCATGCCATTCTGGTCACACCAGCTCAAAAATATATATTAGAATTGGGAAAGATACAGATAAAGGCAACAAAAATGATTAGGGGTATGGAACAGCTTCCACATGAGGAGAGATTAAAAAGACTGGGACTGTTCATCTTAGAAGAGAGATGACTAAGGGGGTATATGATTTAGGTCTATAAAATCATGATTGGTGTGGAGAAAGTGAATAGAGGTACTCAAAATGGGGTTCAGAGTCATGTGGTCTGGTCACATGGCCTTGCAGAGTCAGAGAAGCCACTACAGGCTGTCTGGAGCGTTCTCAGGAACGCTTGGAGGAGTGGGGGGGATTAAGCTTCTCCTAAGGCCTATTGTTTTCCTAATGGCCCATTACCCTGAATAGGCCCTTCACAACCAGCTGTCTAGGCTGGAAACATTTTGCAGAGTTGGTGTCACCCACCAGTAACTACATTTGAAATACAGATCATAGAATCATAGAACATCAGGGTTGGAAGGGACCTCAGGAGGTCATCTAGTCCAACCCCTGCTCAAAGCAGGACCAATCCCCAACTAAATCATCCCAGCCAGGGCTTTGGCAAGCCTGACCTTAAAAACTTCTAAGGAAGGAAATTCCACCACCTCCCTAGGTAACGCATTCCAGTGTTTCACCACCCTCCCAGTGAAAAAGTTTCTCCTAATATCCAACCTAAACCTCTCCCACTGCAACTTGAGACCATTACTCCTTGTTCTGTCATCTGCTACCACTGAGAACAGTCTAGATCCATCCTCTTTAGAACCCCCTTTCAGGTAGTTGAAAGCAGCTATCAAATCCCCCCTCATTCTTCTCTTCTGCAGACTAAAAAATCCCAGTTCCCTCAGCCTCTCCTCATAAGTCATGTGTTCCAGTCCCCTAATCATTTTTGTTGCCCTCCGCTGGACGCTTTCCAATTTTTCCACATCCTTCTTGTAGTGTGGGGCCCAAAACTGGACACAGTACTCCAGATGAGGCCTCACCAATGTTGAATAGAGGGGAACGATCACGTCCCTCGATCTGCTGGCAATGCCCCTACCTATACATCCCAAAATGCCATTGGCCTTCTTGGCAACAAGGGCACACTGTTGACTTATATCCAGCTTCTCGTCCATTGTAACCCCTATGTCCTTTTCTGCAGAACTGCTGCTGAGCCATTCGGTCCCTAGTCTGTAGCAGTGCATGGGATTCTTCCATCCTAAGTGCAGGACTCTGCACTTGTCCTTGTTGAACCTCATCAGATTTCTTTTGGCCCAATCCTCTCATTTGTCTAGGGCCCTCTGTATCCTATCCTTTCCCTCCAGCGTATCTACCTCTCCTCCCAATTTAGTGTCATCTGCAAACTTGCTGAGGGTGCAATCCACACCATCCTCCAGATCATTTATGAAGATATTGAACAAAACCGGCCCCAGGACTGACCCTTGGGGCACCTCACTTGATACCGGCTGCCAACTAGACATGGAGCCATTGATCACTACCCGTTGAGCCCGACAATCTAGCCGACCTTCTATCCACCTTATAGTCCATTCATCCAGCCCATACTTCTTTAACTTGCTGGCAAGAATACTGTGGGAGATCGTGTCAAAAGCTTTGCTAAAGTCAAGGAACAACACGTCCACCGCTTTCCCCTCATCCACAAAGCCAGTTATCTCGTCATAGAAGGCAATTAGATTAGTCAAGCATGACTTGCCCTTGGTGAATCCATACTGACTGGTCCTGATCACTTTCCTCTCCTCTAAGTGCTTCAGAATTGATTCCTTGAGGACCTGCTCCATGATTTTTCCAGGGACTGAAGTGAGGCTGACTGGCCTGTAGTTCCCAGGATCCTCCTCCTTCCCTTTTTTAAAGATGGGCACTACATTAGCCTTTTTCCAGTCATCCGGGACCTCCCCCAATCTCCATGAGTTTTCAAAGATAATGGCCAATGGCTCTGCAATCACATCCGCCAACTCCTTTAGCGCTCTCGGATGCAGCGCATCCGGCCCCATGGACTTGTGCTCGTCCAGCTTTTCTAAATAGTCCCGAACCACTTCTTTCTCCACAGAGGGCTGGTCACCTCCTCCCCATGCTGTGCTGCCCAGTGCAGTAGTCTGGGAGCTGACCTTCTTCGTGAAGACAGAGGCAAAAAAAGCATTGAGTACATTAGCTTTTTCCACATCCTCTGTCACTAGGTTGCCTCCCTCGTTCAGTAAGGGGCCCACACTTTCCTTGACTTTCTTCTTGTTGCTAACATACCTGAAGAAACCCTTCTTGTTACTCTTAACATCTCTTGCTAGCTTCAACTCCAGGTGTGATTTGGCCTTCCTGATTTCACTCCTGCATCCCTGAGCAATATTTTTATACTCTTCCCTCGTCATTTGTCCAATCTTCCACTTCTTGTAAGCTTCTTTTTTGTGTTCAAGATCAGCAAGGATTTCACTGTGAAGCCAAGCTGGTCGCCTGCCATATTTACTATTCTTTCGACACATCGGGATTGTTTGTCCCTGTAACCTTAATAAGGATTCTTTAAAAATACAGCCAGCTCTCCTGGACTCCTTGCCCCCTCATGTTATTCTCCTAGGGGATCCTGCCCATCAGTTCCCTGAGGGAGTCAAAGTCTGCTTTTCTGAAGGCCAGGGTCCGTATTCTGCTGCTCTCCTTTCTTCCCTGTGTCAGGATCCTGAACTCGACCATCTCATGGTCACTGCCTCCCAGGTCCCATCCACTTTTGCTTCCCCTACTAATTCTTCCCAGTCTGTGAGCAGCAGGTCAAGAAGAGCTCTGCCCCTAGTTGGTTCCTCCAGCACTTGCACCAGGAAATTGTCCCCTACACTTTCCAAAAACTTCCTGGATTGTCTGTGCACCGCTGTATTGCTCTCCCAGCAGATATCAGGGTGATTGAAGTCTCCCATGAGAACCAGGGCCTGCAATCTAGTAACTTCCATGAGTTGCTGGAAGAAAGCTTCGTCCACCTCATCCCCCTGGTCCGGTGGTCTTCAGCAGACTCCCACCACGACATCACCCTTGTTGCTCACACTTCTAAAGTTAATCCAGAGACTCTCAGGTTTTTCTGCAGGTTCATACCAGAGCTCTGAGCAGTCATACTGCTCTCTTACATATAGTGCAACTCCCCCACCTTTTCTGCCCTGTCTGTCCTTCCTGAACAGTTTCTATCCATCCATGACAGTACTCCAGTCATGTGAGTTATCCCACCAAGTCTCTGTAATTCCAATCACATCATAATTCCTTGACTGTGCCAGGACTTCCAGTTCTCCCTGCTTGTTTCCCAGGCTTCTTGCATTTGTGTATAGGCACTTGAGATAACTTGCTGTTCGTCCTGCTTTCTTAGTATGAGCCCTCCCCTCTCGCGCTCTCCTGCTCGTGCTTCCTCCCGGTATCCCACTGGACCAGATACATAGTCAATATTCATAACTTTACATACAAAAATGATACATGTATACAAATAGGATAATCATATTCAGCAAATCATCACTTTTCCAACAACATCTCACGTGACTCATCTCATAGGAATTGCATCATAATCATGCCATAATCATATAATAATAATATCAGTATGACAAATGTGGGGTGTAGCATCACAACGTAGAGAGCACACTTACAAAGTTTGAGGACGATACCAAGCTGGGAGGGGCTGCAAGTGCTTTGGAGGACAGGATTCAAATTCAAAATGATCTTGACAAATTGGAAAAATGGTCTGAAATAAATAAGTTGAAATTCAAAAAGGACAAATGCAAAGTACTCCACTTAGGAAGATATAATCAATTGCCCAAATGTAAAATGGGAAATGACTGCCTCGGAAGGAAAGTTTAAGAAAAGGATTTGGGGATTATAATAGTTCACAAACTAAATATGAGTCAACAGTGTAATACTCTTGCAAAAAAAAAAGTGAACATCATTCTGGGAGGTATTAGCAGGAGTGTTGTAAGCAAAACACAAGAAGTAATTCTTCCACTCTGCTCAGTACTGATAAAGCCTCAGCTGGACTATGGTGTCCAGTCCTAGCACCACACTTTGGGAAAGCTGTGGCCAAACTGGAGAAAGTCCAGAGAGAATGAAAATGATTAAAGGTCTAGAAAAGATGATCTACAAGGAAAGATAGAAAAAAATGGGTTTGTTTATTCTGGAGAAGACTGAGAGGGGACATAACAGTCTTCAAGTACATAAAAGGTTGTTAAAGAGAGGAGGGTGATAAATTGTTCTCCTTAACCACTGAGGACAGGACAAGAAGTAATGGGCTTAAATTGCAGCAAGGGAGATTTAGAGTAGACATTAGGGAAAACTTCCTAAGTGGAAGGGTAGCTAAGCACTGGAACAAATTACCTAGGGAGGTTGTGAAATCTCTGTCACTGGAGGTTTTTGAGAACAGCTTAAATCAGTGGTTCTCAACCTATTGACCATTGTGAGCCACGCATGCAGCTCCCTATGTGTTATGTGGACTGCATCCACACAATACATATATTACCTGTATATCTACAAAAAAAGGAAAGTTTGGTATTTGTTATATGACAGAGATAAGATTCAAATCGATCTGGTACCTTTCATTTCAACACTGGCAAATGTCTGCCAAGAGCATTTTACATTAGCAAAATAAGTCAAAACATTAACTGTTAAAATTAATTAATTTCCTGTAAGGGTGACATGGCCTGGTGTATTGTCACCCTCATTACCACACTGCTGCTGGACTGAGCACCCGGAGGGTGCGGTTGTGGAGCCTGCCAGCAAAGTTGGGGAGCCCTGTCCAGTGCGGGGTGCCCCCCCAACCAGGGTTGCCCCCCATTCATCCAGACCCCACCCAGGGCCTGCTCCCAGCACCCTCCAGCAACTGCCCTCTGCACCCAGCCCCCCAAGGGCTGTCCCCCAGCACTTCATCCAGGGACTGTGCCTCAGTATCTAGCCCCCCATCCAGGGACTGCCCCCAGCCACCAGTCCCTCTGCCTAGAGTCTGTCCCCCATGCACAGGCTGCATCCCCGTCCCCAGGCCCCAGCCCCCTGTACCTTCCTCCTCATGCCTGCTGGTCTTCCACCTTGGCTGCATGTAGCTCAGCCATGCAGCCTGCCCTGCCTGCCTGCTGCTGTGATCCTAGTGCCAGGGATCCTGCTCTAGCCGGGGTCACTAGAGCTGTGATCCTGCGGAGTGGGAGGGCGCTGAGCACCCTGTCCTCCTGTTAATGCTGCTGGGCCCGATCCTGCGGGGGGCAGGGGGAAAGAGGGGGGCTGATGATGCTAGGCCCAATCCTGCCAGGAGCTGAAGCTTGGCCTGATCCTGTGCTGCCCCATTTTTGCACCCCTGGCAGGCTCTGCACCCAGGGCAGGTGCTCCTCCCACCTCACCCTAGTTACAGCACTGAGGATGTCACATGGCCCACAGCTGTGTGTTAACTGGGCCACAAGTGGTCCATGGGCCGAAGATTGAGAACCACTGGGTTAGACAAACCCCTGTCAGGGATGGTTGAAATAATATTTAGTGTTGCCTCAACGCAGGGGACTGGACTATATGACCTCACAAGGTCCCTTCCGGTCCTATGATTCTATTTATTTATTTGCTTTATAGTTTCTAACTAATGGATGAGTTTGCAGTATACAGGCAATATGCAAAGTTTATTCTGAGATGCATAATAGAGATTTAAATGAGGGATTGTGGTCAGGGGATTTCTGACTTTCAAATGTGTGAGAGTTCCCTGTAATAACTGTGATATCCTATAGCGCTGCAGTTTTAAATGATTAGAGAACTATGCAAAAGCTTTAATTCTCTCTTCCCAACCTGAGACCTGACAAAGGGATTCTTCACTTTGTTCCTCACAGCATTTTTCAATATTAATTTTCCTGAATAAAAAAAAATATTTTCTAAATAATGAAGAGAAATCTCATTAACCTACATACCGAGGTACCAGACCTCTCAGGCATAAACCAACTGCCCTAATTTAGGTGTTAACATCAGCACAAAATTAGCAACCCTGGTAGAAAACAAACAGTCTTATATGTAGGGATGGATGGTAGAAGAGAAGTGATATAGAGCAAAGAGTTGCAGGAATTGCCACCCTCTGGGCAGGCAGTGACCCCACTGATGTGAGGAACACACAGACACTTCATCCACAACTCCACTCCTGGAAGCTCTGCTGAGGAAGACAGCCCCTGCAGCTCCACTGCTAGGCAGTTTGCAAACTCCACAGGATCCCTCACCCTGGTGTCTCCCTCTGCTCCTGCATAATTGATCAACCCCAAAGGCTCAGAAACAGCCAGGGTGGCTAGAGACAGGGAGACCTACCACATCTATAGAGGGCCTTTCTCTTCCTGTGGAATTGATAAGCTCTGCAAGATTTCTGGACCTTTGCTTCTGCAAAGCTTACCAACTCCATGAGTCCCAGACAGAAACGCTGTACAATCTAGTCAGCGTTCATGGAGTTCCCTTGGCTCCAAACACCTGTAATGAATATCTTTGAAATTCCCCTCCCAGACTTTCCAAAACATCGTGAAGGCACCAGTCCCCATTGAGGACATCACAATAAAGGAGGCCCCAATCCTGGTTATTCACGTGCATAAGAGGTTGCAGGGTTAGGACCGTTTGGAGCTTCTATATCAGGGTTTGTTTGAGAGGAACAGTCCAAGGAAAGTTAGAAAAATGTTAAAAACCCCAATTACCAAACTCTCAGCTCTCATGAATATGAACATTTTGTCCAATTACCCCCCAAACTTGCCCAACAGTGTCCTCCGCTGGCAGACAACACCTGATCAATTTCAAAGGGAACAATTTAGTCCAGGGAAAGTTAGAGCAGGGTCATAACTGGGTTTTCATGGCTAGTTAAGTCAAATTTTTGATACATCTCGTGGATTCTCGCCTTATCTCTGAGAAGCACTTGCACACAGTGCATAGTTGGGCGCTTGTCTTTTCAAATGTTTTACATATAAAAGTTGATTCCCAAAGTTCTTTAATGTTTGTTTCTTGCAGGGCATTCTGAAATCTAAAACAACAGTCGCTAAGGCCCCTTTTATGTCTTCCACAGGCTGCACCCTCTGATGCGTGTGGAATTCACATCCGTCCCATTGAACCCAGCGCTTTCAGAGTCCCACTTCTCAGACTTCAGAGTAACAGCCGTGTTAGTCTGTATTCGCAAAAAGAAAAGGAGGACTTGTGGCACCTTAGAGACTAACCAATTTATTTGAGCATAAGCTTTCGTGAGAGCTGTAGCTCACGAAAGCTTATGCTCAAATAAATTGGTTAGTCTCTAAGGTGCCACAAGTCCTCCTTTTCTTTTTGCCACTTCTCAGAATGTCCCATGCATGTTTTTAGAAGGCACATCTAAGCCTGGAAGAGGTGCATGGTCGGGCATGCGCATGACAGGGGCCTAGGGTGACCAGATAGCAAGTGTGAAAAATCAGGATGGGGATGGGGGGTAATAGGTGCCTATATAAGAAAAAACAAACAAACATTGGACTGTCCCTGTAAAATTGGGACATGTGGTCACCTTACAGGGGCCAGAGGCAGCTGTCTGCATCTCCCTGCCTTGGGAGATTTCCCAACTAGGAAGTGCCACCTTCTTACTAAAACTAGCTGCAATCTGTGGCTAACCAGGACCTGTTGTTGTGCAAGGCAGGCAGCCTAACCCTTCCCTGAGCTGCAAAGAGTTGGGCCTGGAGGAGCAGGGGAGGGAGGGGGAGCAGCAGAAGGGGCCTCTCAGCTGAGCAAGCAACTTCCTCTCTGCCCAAGCTCCATGCAGACGTGTCCAGCAGGGTGTGCATGGGAGCGCTAGGAAAGAGGGGATGTCCAGCTGGTTTACCAATGCTTACTTCCCTCAGCCTAGCAGCCCCGCCCTACATTTCTGGCTCTGCTGTGTGCACCGTGCAAGTGTGGAATGATTGGGGTGTCGGCCACAATCCAGTTGGCTGATGCCACGTGGCTCTCTCCCGATGCAAGTGCGAGTTGGAACGGCAGAGCTGCTTTGCCGGCTCAGGATGGTACACCCCACAGTGGCTCTGAGTAAAATCGTTCCTTCCTACGCTGCTTTAAATTCACACGTATCACACCACGGTTCTGACTGGCACTGAGCCACAGATTCCACTTCGTAGCATTTCAAATTCCCTTTAATTCCTCCCCTTCCCCCACCTGCCATCTTCCCCTTGCCTTCTCCCTTTTCCTCATTCCCTCCTTCTCCTTCCCCACTTGCACTGTCCTCTCTCAGAACTGCCCAGTGCTCTGAGATGATTGCTGCCTTCGCATTTCTCAGCCCATTATATACACAGTAACCTCTCTTGTCCTCAAGCTATTCATGGGCTGGGGCTGGGGAGGGAGCCTTTGCCAGGCAGCTGCATCCCTGCCTGGGGTACCAGACTCCGTGATGCTGTGTTCACCAGGAGCTGATGTGTCCTTTGTTAGTGAACATGGACAGAGGCACAGCAAGTCCTGGGCTATGGGAAGACAGATCATCCCTGCTTTCTTCCTGCCTGCCATCCGCATCCCTTCGCTAATGTAATGAGCAGTAGTGATGCTGCAAAGGAGAGGCCGCAGTCACCAGCACAACGCTGCCCAGTTGTCTGGTGCAAGGCTGGACTCCTCAGTAGAGGCCTTTGAGAATGCAATAGGGGATTTGCGAAGTGAGGCGTTGCTTTGTCTTCTGTGGCATCCAGAACTTTTCACTTCGAACACTGAAGCGCACGAGGAATCCCGTGAGAATGGCCCTGTGTGTTGGCAGGGGAATCTTCCACACTGCAGTTGATTGACAGCTTCTCGGCAAAGCTTTTTTTCATTTTGGTTGAAGTTTTCCATGTTTTTGAAATAAAACTAGAAACCAAACCCCACATTTTTGTATTTTAGCAAAAATGTTCATGGTTTGGTTTAGAAAACGAAATATTTTTGCTGATTGGTCAAACTGGACAGTCTCTACACAAGAGAATAAATGGACACAAATCAGACGTCAAGAATTATAACATTCAAAACCAGTTGGAGAACACTTCAAACTCTTTGGTCACTCGATTACAGACCGAAAAGTGGCAATTTTTCAACAAAAAAACTTTAAAAACAGACTCCAACGAGAGACGGCTGAATTGGAATTAATTTGCAAACTGGATACAATTAACTTAGGCTTGAATAAAGACTGGGAGTGGATGTGTGATTACACAAAGTAAAACTATTTCCCCATGTTTATTCCCCCCGCCCCGACCCCGCACTGTTCCTCAGACGTTCTTGTCAACTGCTGGAAATGGCCCACCTTGATTATCACTACAAAAGGTTTCCCACTCCCCACCCCCACCCCCACCCCCGCTCTCCTGCTGGTAATAGCTCACCTTAAGTGATCACTCTAGTTACAGTGTGTATGGTAACACCCATTGTTTCATGTTCTTTATGTATATAAATCTCCCCACTGTATTTTCCACTGCATGCATCCGATGAAGTGAGCTGTAGCTCACGAAAGCTTATGCTCAAATAAATTTGTTAGTCTCTAAGGTGCCACAAGTCCTCCTTTTCTTTTTATGGAGAATGTAATTCATAAGTTGTTGTTTGGCCAGAGCACCAGTGTAAGAAAGACCACTGGTATTGTTAATGACCACATGCTCACACATGACCTCACTCTTCACTCTCATCTGAAAATGGCCATTCCTATAGCATAGCACCCCCATAGGAGTAGGGTTTGGTATGGATTTGTAGAGAAAGTCACCACCAGCACCACTTCCAGCACTGTGCGTGGATTTTCCCCTCCTAGCACAGCCTCTGCGTGACCCCATTTAGCCTATGAAATCTGAGATCAGAGGCCCAGGTGGGTTGCGAACCATTGCACGGCAGATCTGTGGGTGTCTGCTAGATGCCTGTGTATGGGTAGCCAGCCAGGAGAGATCACTGTCTTCAAGCATTTTCCCCATGAGTAAATTGCACACACAGCCTGCCATGTGTGTGCCCTCAGCAGGCTGACTGGGAGCCACACTTCCGAGCATGTCACCCTCAGGAGCAGGTTTGCTTGTGTTTTGTTACTCCCCAGGAAACGTGCGGCTCTGAACACAGACACCGAGTGTGCTGACCAGAAAAGCCAGCGAACAGGAAGGTGCTACGTTGCTCTTTGCAAAGGTGGAGCAATACGGTACTCTGGGTCTTCTGTTCAGCTCTCCCCCACTAGCTGCTGAGAGTAGAGTCTATTTCCTTCCTTGAACTAGTTCCCAGCAGCTGGAGGAAGCTTTGATTTCAAGCTTTACCAGAGTGCCTCTTTTATCCATCTCCCCCTCCCCATGCTCATCGATCCACAAACAAGAGATGGCCTTTCATGCATTCACCGATGTTAAGGACAAAAGGGATCATGGTGATTATCTTGTCTGACCTCCTGCAAAACACAGTCTAGAGAATTCCACCCAGCAAATCCCTTCTGCAGCCCAGGACTCCTCGCTGAGTGAGACCGTAGCTTTTAGAAAGAAACTCCTGGATCGCTGGGTGCTTAATGAGAGCACATGCCCCTGCAGGGCAGCCATCCATGGCTATGCCCTCCGACCAGCAGCCCAGAGAGCACCTGCTAGCCCAGCTGGACATCTTTCCAGTGGGTCCCAGGATAACACAGTGTGGTTCCTGGGGCCCTTCCCATGGCTAAATCATAGAATATCAGGGTTGGAAGGGACCTCAGGAGGTCATCTAGTCCAATCCCCTGCTCAAAGCAGGACCAATCCCCAACTAAATCATCCCAGCCAGGGCTATGTCAAGCCTGACCTCAAAAACTTCTAAGGAAGGAGATTCCACCACCTCCCTAGGTAACGCATTCCAGTGTTTCACCACCCTCCTAGTGAAAAAGTTTTTCCTAATATCCAACCTAAACTTCCCCCACTGCAACTTGAGACCATTACTCCTTATTCTGTCATCTGCTACCACTGAGAACAGTCTAGATCCATCCTCTTTGGAACTCCCTTTCAGGTAGCTGAAAGCAGCTATCAAATCCCCCCTCGTTCTTCTCTTCCACAGACTAAACAATCCCAGTTCCCTCAGCCTCTCCTGATAAGTCATGTGTTCCAAACCCCTAATCATTTTTGTTGCCCTCCGCTGGATGTATTCCAATTTTTCCACATCCTTCTTGTAGTGTGGGGCCCAAAACTGGACACAGTACTCCAGATGAGGCCTCACCAATGTTGAATAGAGGGGAATGATCACGTCCCTCGATCTGCTAGCAATGCCCCTCTACTTGATACCGGCTGCCAACTAGACATGGAGCCATTGATCACTACCCATTGAGCCCGACAATCTAGCCAGCTTTCTATCCACCTTATAGTCCATTCATTCAGCCCATACTTCTTTAACTTGCTGGCAAGAATACTGTGGGAGACTGTGTCAAAAGTTTTGCTAAAGTCAAGGAACAACACGTCCACTGCTTTCCCCTCATCCACAGAGCCAGTTATCTCGTCATAGAAGGCAATTAGATTAGTCAAGCATGACTTGCCCTTGGTGAATCCATGCTGACTGTTTCTGATCACTTTCCTTTTCTCTAAGTGCTTCAGAATTGATTCCTTGAGGACCTGCTCCATGATTTTTCCAGGGACTGAAGTGAGGCTGACTGGCCTGTCGTTCCCAGGATCCTCCTTCTTCCCTTTTTTAAAGATGGGCACTACATTAGCCTTTTTCCAGTCATCCAGGACCTCCCCCGATCTCCATGAGTTTTCAAAGATAATGGCCAATGGCTCTGCAATCACATCCGCCAACTCCTTTAGCACTCTCGGATGCAGCGCATCCGGCCCCATGGACTTGTGCTTGTCCAGCTTTTCTAAATAGTCCTGAACCACTTCTTTCTCCACAGAGGGCTGGTCACCTCCTCCCCATGCTGTGCTGCCCAGTGCAGTAGTCTGGGAGCTGACCTTCTTCGTGAAGACAGAGGCAAAAAAAGCATTGAGTACATTAGCTTTTTCCACATCCTCTGTCACTAGGTTGCCTCCCTCGTTCAGTAAGGGGCCCACACTTTCCTTGACTTTCCTCTTGTTGCTAACATACCTGAAGAAACCCTTCTTGTTACTCTTAACATCTCTTGCTAGCTTCAACTCCAGGTGTGATTTGGCCTTCCTGATTTCACTCCTGCATCCCTGAGCAATATTTTTATACTCTTCCCTGGTCATTTGTCCAATCTTCCACTTCTTGTAAACTTCTTTTTTGTGTTCAAGATCAGCAAGGATTTCACTGTGAAGCCAAGCTGGTCGCCTGCCATATTTACTGTTCTTTCTACACATCGGGATGGTTTGTCCCTGTAACCTCAATAAGGATTCTTTAAAATACAGCCAGCTCTCCTGGACTCCTTTCCCCCTCATGTTATTCTCCCAGGGGATCCTGCCCATCAGTTCCCTGAGGGAGTCAAAGTCTGCTTTTCTGAAGGCCAGGGTCCGTATTCTGCTGCTCTCCTTTCTTCCCTGTGTCCGGATCCTGAACTCAACCATCTCATGGTCACTGCCTCCCAGGTTCCCATCCACTTTTGCTTCCCCTACTAATTCTTCCCGGTTTGTGAGCAGCAGGTCAAGAAGAGCTCTGCCTCAGTTTGTTCCTCCAGCACTTGCACCAGGAAATTGTTCCTTTCACTTTCCAAAAACTTCCTGATGACTGCCTAGGTGTTCAGAACAGCTTATCCCATAGCTCGAGCAGTAGAGGTTAATTCTTTTTGTCTGTGAGCACCTGAGTTCAATCTTCCCAGCCAGGCACAACATCATTTCCCGAGAGGAGAGAGATGTTCTCCAAGGCAATGGAGCTGCTTCCTTAGCTGCAGAGCCCTGCCCCAGCTCTAGGCTAGCTGTTTGGACCAGTCCTTTTTGGCGAAGTTAGACCCTTTCACATCTGCTGCCTAGAATGGGCACAAAACCAGCCTCCAGACCCCATCAGCTCCTTCATCCTGCCCCACAGATTGTTCCCTCGCAGGCGATTGCTCCTGCACAGCTAGAGATGGGTTGAACCAGAAGCGGGGGCTGCAGAGTCTTAAATTTAAAGGGAATCTGAATCCAAATTGTGCAGCTCAGGCCCATCTTGGCAACAGCACCTACCTGCTCCTCACCACATGTGTGCTGATGCTGGCTCACCACCACCACGCCACAGGCACTCAGCGTTCCTGGAGAAGTCTGACCACCTGGACTGAAAAGTTCTTGCTTCTGCAAACTGAACATGCGGTTCCAAGCCAGGCCCTTTGAATGCAGTGTGGGGGGAAAGCCCATTGCTCCCAGGAGGTGACCCTGCCAAGCACACCCGCTCTGGCCTTTGCAGACTGGCTTCCTCGTGCTGCTGGGGGAATCCATTTTATTGACAGCTCTTCATAAAGCCTGGCAGCCTTTGAAAGGCTGCAACGTTTCCCTCAGAATATCAATAGGCTGCAGGCTTTCCAGCGCAGGGAAGATTTGAAGGAAGAAAGAGTGAGACTCAGAGGATCAGCGATCAATGCCGGGCCCATCGGGAGCCCAAGTTTAGGAGATTTGTTATTGAAATAGGAACAGAATTGCTGCCCAGAGCTGGCCAAGTGAGCACTCTGATCTGACTCTGCTACGTGCAGCAACTTTGAAAGCACCACGCATGCTTTCTTTTTACACATCCCGAACGTGTGTAGGCTGCACCTGCCCTCTTGTGCCTTGCACTCACGAGTGCACGTATGTTTGAGCTCTTCCTGATGGAAGAAACCACCCTTTTCCGTCTGATGCCACTGCCCACTGAGAGGTAATGCCATAAGGGAAGGGCCTGCAGATTTATACCCTGCAAAGGCACCTACTCCCTCCAACTGGATCCGCTGCCCTCTTGACAAGCCAGCCAGAGGGGTGCATTGCACAGATGGACAGGCCCTCTGCGTGCATACTGCTGCTTCCCACAATTCCTGGAATCGCTGAAGTGTCCCCGACTGCTGAGCCGCAGCCTCTAAACGTGGCTAACAACAGCCAGCCTGAAGAAACATCAAAGGGGGCCTTTCCGGCTGCACTTTCAAAAACACAGCACTAAGCAGCCGCAGATGGGAGCAGGGGTGATTAAATATGCATAATCTAGCAGATCACAAGGTAGCGCTTAGCTGTCCTCTAATTAAAAGGGAGCTGGTTCCTAATACAGTGAGGAAAGCTGCCAGTGGAAGATGTGTGCAGCCAGATTTTCCCCAATTGAGACTGAACTGTCTACAAGGGACCCTCCAACCATTCCTGCCTGGTTCAAAGGTGCTAGGGGGCTTTGCCAGGTTGCACAGCATTGTGGAAAATCCCAGATGGTCTCTGCACCACGTAGTCAAACAAAGTGTGCCTGGCTAGAGCACGGCAGAACCACGGTCCCACGGCTCAAGGTCATAGCATTGATGGGATGGGAACTTTGAGCTGTGCAAAAACTATCCCTGCAATGAGCGGGAAGACGCTGACACCCACCCCATCCATCTCTCGGAGCCGGGATGAATTAAGGAACTAGGGGAATCTTGTGCAATAAAGGACAGGGTGGGGTGTAGCTGCGAACGCTTGTTTGGTTTGTGGGAGCGATTGTTAGTGCAGGAACCAGAGCCCTGATAGTGCAACATTTCCTCACCGGCTGGGAGGACCAGAGCTCATACAGCCCCCTCCCCACACATTCCCCTGCTGCACAGCACTCCTCCCTCATACAGCCCCCCCGCCCACGTTCCCCCTGCCCTACAGCATTCCTCCATTGTACAGCCCCCAAAGAAGGGGGAGGAGCTTGGGGAACAGACGGAGAACGGGGCGAGGCTTCGAGGGAAGAGGTGGAGAAGGGGCGGTATCTTGGGGGAAGAGGAGGAGCAGGGGCAAGGTCTTGTGGGGAAGACGTAGAGCAGGGATGGGGCCTCGGGGGTCCACTTACGAGATGTTAGAAAGGTGGCAACCCTCCCCCTCCCCCACAGAACTCCTCCCCATATAGCCCCCCTCCCCAGTATAGCCCTCCTTCCCCCCACAGCCCTCCACATAGCTCCCATCCCCCACAGAATCCTCCTCTCCTTTTACACCATATAGGCCCCCTGCCGGCCAAAGGCCTCTTTCCTTCCACAGCCCCCATGGTTACCAACCCTGACCCTTGGGCCCACGTGGAAAACTGCTGGTAAAGCTGCCTGTGTCAATCCCACCTCTCTGCACATCTGCCCTGGGCTGATCAGTGGGCTGGATCCCAGTGGGGCTGGGGAGTGGGGCTCAGGCACCCCACACAGTAGCCACATTGCTTACTGGTTTGGAGGAGCTTTCGGGCTGTTTTCAGCTGCTTGGCTTCTGGGATGACACGTCTCCAGTGTGGCCAACCCCAGCGATCATGGGGCTTTTCCTGAAACAAGGTGTTCCCAGCCCTTCCAAGGCACTGGCTGGGGGGGGGGGGGAGGGGGCGCTCCAGCCCTGCTGCAGGGACCTGGCAGAGCTTCCCAGTCCCCCCCCCCAGCACATTAGTGAATTCTGTGCCCCCATTTCCACCCTCCCCCAGCCCAGCAATTAATTCCACCCCCACATCAGTTCTGTCATCCTCCCCTGCTCCTCCTGCACATTCAGAGGCTCTTTATTCCCCTCTGCCCAGCTGGGGAGCGGCAGATCTGCCCTGAGCTGCTGATCTCATTCAGCTCTCTCGTCACTCCCTTACCCCATATTCCCCTCTGAGCCGCTGGGTGGAGCGGGAGGGCTCTGCCTGCTTCCTGCTGCAGCACTGATTGGCTGCTCTTCCCAAGAGGTGGGGCTGTGGGGGAGGCAGACAATCAGAGGGGGAAATTCCCATGGGGGCAGAGCCTTTCGATGGGTCATGGCTGGACAGCCGGCAGCCCTGGTCACCACTCTGAGACCCAGGAGGTGGCAGCGCTGTGTCTCAGACAGAGCTGGTCAGGAAGCAGATTTTGTCTGGGGGGAAAAAATTTGAGATTTTGAAGAAAGAAAAAAAAGTCATTCTGAACTGGGATGAAAACCCAATGTTTTGATTATTTTTTTGCCAAAGAAAAATCTGAAACAACATTTGTTTTGGGTCAATCTAAATGTTTCATTTTGATGTTAACTCCTTTTTTAAAAATATTTTTTCATCGAAAATAAAGTAAATTACAATAGTAATAATACTGCTTATAATAATGGAAACATTTCATCGGGAATGACATTTTTGAAACAGTATTTTTCCCCACGTTTTTTACTAAACAAAATGTTGTTGTAATCAGTATACTTTCCCCCCAAAATTGAAAAGGCATTTTCTGGCTGGAGAACGTGGAAAATGTCTGTATTATTGAAAAGTATGTATGATGCAGTTTCCTCATTCACTTTTGTGTTGTTACCCATTGGATGTGCAGGGGTTAATTTCCTTCTTGGGACAGAGGATAAGCAATGAAGTGGCTGGGGGTGAGAAACATGGGCAAACATAGGCATTTAACACCATTAATTTGGGCTTGAATAGGGACTGGGAGTGGCTGGCTCACTACAAAAGCAACTTTCCCTCTCTTGGTATTGACACCTCCTCCTCAATTTTTGGCAGTGGATCATGTCCACCCTGATTGAATTGGCCCTGTCAGCACTGGTTCTCCACTTGTAAGTCCCTTTTATCATGTGCCAGTATAATAATACCTGCATCTGTAATTTTCACTCCATGCATCTGAAGAAGTGGGTTTTTTCCCATGAAAGCTTATGCCCAATTAAATCTGTTAGTCTTTAAGGTGCCACCGGACTCCTCGTTGGTTTTGTGGGTACAGACTAACACAGCTACCCCCTGATAATAGGCATGTAGGGCTTCTGTGAATGGTCTATATGAACTGTCACCATGTGAATAGAGCTACCTTGGAAATGCAATGGAAGACCATGGACTGGACCATTAACTTTTAATGGTGGCAGGCTGAGGAGTGCAGGATATGTGAAAACAGCCTGTTTGGAACTGAAGCTTGCCACAAACAGCTGAGATGTGAGCAGACTGTAATGAGACTCCAGCTGCCCAGTGCACGGGGGGCCTTCCCAGGACATCTGGGGAAGCAGAGAGGTGGTGCTGAGCATGTAGATTTTGCTTTACCACTCTAACCTAATTCTCCTAAATACTGTATTCCAGGTGACTAATAAATTCCAGCTCATTTTGAAAAGGCTGCACTGGGTCACTGCAAACACCTGTTGGTTGCATCATTCCCGAGAAAGGAAGTCTCCAACATGGGTGCTGAGCCAGGGAGCCAGTCCAGGAGTTTCAGAGTAGCAGCCGTATTAGTCTGTATTCGCAAGAAGAAAAGAAGTACTTGTGGCACCTTAGAGACTAACCAATTTATTTGAGCATAAGCTTTCGTGAGCTATAGCTCACTTCATCGGATGCATAGTCTAGGAGTTGTGTGGCTCCCACCTGTAACAGGTAGCGGCCCCATGGCCAGCTCTAAGGAGGGGACACTCCCAGAGAGACTATGTTGAAGGTCAGAGGCAGAACCCAGCCTGTGGATCTGTGGCACTGATTGAAAACACTTCAGATGATAATTTTCTGGCCAGTTCATAGAATAACAGGGTTGGAAGGGACCTCAGGAGGTCATCTAGTCCAACTCCCTGCTCAAAGCAGGACCAATCCCCAATTTTTGCCCTAGAACCCTAAACGGCCCCCTCAAGATTGAACTCACAACCCTGGGTTTAGCAGAGCATTTCTCAAACCTCTGAGCTATGCCTCCCCTCCCCAGGAGAACTGAGTTGTAGTCTCAGAACATAGCTTGATGGGAGGCACTGACTGTGGCCAAGCTGTTTGGTAACAAGCTATTTCTGTATGAGGGATGCCTGCTGGAGACCCTGGAGCAAAACTGAGCAGCTCTGCCTGCAGCCTCACTGCAACTGTCCAGGCCAGGAAACACCTAGGTTGGGAACATAGCCACTGGGCCCCAATGTAAGGAGGCAGACTACAGCCAATGTCAGAAATGCAAGAAGGACCAGCGCTCCCCCAAAAAAGGGAGAGCCTGACAATAGGACCTGGAATAAGCCCAGGAATGTGAGGCAGGAGTCATGCATTTCAAACTGGGCTAGAAAAGAAAATGGATCACAGCAAGGGGTGAGGAGAAATCAGGTCAGGTGTGAGGGCAGCACGTTGGGGTGATTCTGTTGCCTAACAAGTAGGGGAAGCAAGTAGCCCAGTGCTTCTTCAAAGTGTGGCTGGGGGTTGTGAAAGGATACGATGGGGTCGTGAGACATTGAAAATCTACGGAGGGGCAGACAGGCCAAACCTAAGCAGTGCTGCATCGTGCTCACAGCTGTATACATGTCACGTCAGCCGGGCTCACGGAGAAGCACCAGTACCCCAAGGGAGACTCGCGGGGTCACTTCTCCAGGTGACACAGGTAAGATCCCCTGGCAGGAGGAGCCTGTCCCAGGCCTGTGCTTCTGTGTAGGGCCCAAATACGTGGCTGCTGCGCCACCACCGCCAGGAGCAGAGGGCCAGGCTGAGAGCACCAGCAGCAGCTGGCAGAGAGCCATATGGCCCCCCTGTGCATTGTCCTCCAGGGGCTGCCAGTACCCAGAGCTGTCCAGGCTGGATGGGCACCTTCAGCTACAGGTTACACTGAGCATCTGCCTGCCTACCTCCGCCCCACTTAGCACCACCTGCACCTGGTATTGGTGCCTCTCCCTGAGTCCAACTGATATTGGACAGCTACTCCCCTTCCCCACACCAGGCCTCCTCCATGCTTCCATCTGCACTCCCCCACATCGCCAAGCAGCCCCCTTCATTGTATCCCCTCTCCACCCACCCCAATAAGTCCCTTTCTCCATTCTTCCAAACATATCTAATGCCTCTTTCAGCCCAGCAAGCCAGCTGCTCAAGCATCTGACCCCAACCCACCTGGCCTTCCTCCCCTCGGGGATAGGACCTGCCCCCACCCCCAGGGTACTGTGAGAGAAATTTCTGGGGTGTCCCTGGTGGGATGGGCTTGCTTTCAGCCCCCAGGCCCAGCCTGAGGGTTGCATTAACAGAGGTGAGCCCTACTGGGGTCACGGCATGGAAGAGTTTGCGAGCCGCTGTTCTAGCCCGATCCCTGTGCTGTGGAAATCAAGATCCACAATGCAAAGTCCAGCGGCGGGTAGAAGAGGCCGTGCTCCCATTCTCCACAGACAGCTGGCATGAGGCTGTAGCACCATGCTCTCAGTGCTTTGTGGAATCACCTATAAATCTCTGACTTCAGTGAAGCTACAGCCCAGAGGAAGTTGGCTCAATGTGTTAATCCAGTACTGGAAGAGTTAATTACCGCAGTGTATGTGTGGGAGATGCTGTGGATAGCCAAGCCAGCTCCTGTGTCTCCTGGTGGCTAGAGCTACCTGGAATCAGCACGGCGCATTGTTGCAGCAAATGTTGTAGTCTGCACCTGCCTGACAGTCCCTCCGGAGGGCAGGAGGGCAGAACGGCCTTGGAACCTATGAAGCTGCAAAGCGGCTGGAGGAGTGTGCTGACTTCTCAGTTGGTTAATCCTAATATTTATTCATGTATTAATTATTTGTGTCATGACAGCCCCTAGGAGCCCCAGTCATGGAGCAGGGCCCCACTGTGCTAGGCACTGTGCAAACACAGACCAAATGACAGGCCCTGCCCCAAGGAGCTCACAGTCTAGACCAGAGACAACAGATGGATATAGACAGGCAGACAAGGAGCTCACAGTCTAGACCAGAGACAACAGATGGGTACAGACAGGCAGACAAGGAGCTCACAGTCTAGACCAGAGACAACAGGTGGATATAGACAGGCAGACAAGGAGCTCGACGAAACAATGAGACTGTACTGGTCAGAACGACAGGCAGTGGTATCAGCATACCAGCAGCTTTGCTGTGATCGAGTTTTTTGTAGGCCTGACGGCAGCGGTGCCGGAACCAGGGGAGCCAGGGAGCCACGCGCTCCCCCCGCCCCATGTGTTAACAATAGTAACATATGTGCTCTCTGCAGGATATTTAAGTAGTGTTTTAATTCTTTCATCATTTTGGCCTTGCCTCCCCCACAACTTTCTGGTGCCCTTGCCTGACGGTGAAGGAGGGCTCTAAGCTCAGCCTGCTGTTTGGGTCTCACTTCTTCCTGTTACGAGTGGATTCTTCAGTCCGGAGCTCTGGGATTCCTCCAAAGAGCAGGGGTGGGCCTTTGTACTCAGACTCCTCTCGGTTTGGGGGCTAATAAGAAGCATGGTGTGGAATCCTGGCCCCATTGAAATCAATGGGAGTTTTGCCATTGACTCCAGTGGGGCCAGGATTTCACCAATGGCATCTCACCACAGGGAGCAGGGGTGGAGAGGCCTCTGCAATTCCCTCTAGGCACCCCCGGGTTAGCTATTTTGGGTGAGGTGTTATCCTGAACACTCCACCCTGCCGCCAGCAATCAGTGCCTGAGAAAGGGAGAGCGGGTCTGAGACACGTCGCAAAGGAGCTCCTCATGTTCAGCACGACCTACCCGCCACGGCACTGGTGGGATCAAAGAGACACTGACTCACAGTCAGCAGTACACAGACTGCATGTTAAGTAGCTGCACGCCGCCCCCAAAGGAAGCTTCCTATTAACAGCAACCTTTGTTCCTCATTAGGGATGAGTCTGTAATTTATCCCCCAGCAGAACAGAGAGGATGCTGAGATGATGTTCTGCGGTGCTGCCCATCCCAGCCATAATGATGCACAGTCCCCCACCCCCTGACTCTCCACCCCTCTCTGCCCAGGCTTTGGCTGGAATACCCAGAGCTGGGATGGTAGTCAGGGAGAGATGGGCTCCGGGTTGGATCTGGGCTCCCACCCCTTGAAAAGCACTTTAAAAAAAAGATCTTGCAAAAAAAGAGAGAGAGAGAGAAATGAGAAGAAAAAATGACAAAAATGAAAAACACCAAAAACATGTTTTTAATGTGAAAAGAATGTGTAATGTGTTTTAATGTGTAAAAAGAAAAATGTGGGAACCTTTCGAACCTGGGGAATGAAAAGAACTTTGCGATTTCAATATTTTTGGTGATTTTTTTTCTCCCATTGCTCCTAATTTCAGGGGCAAAGAATGCTCAATGTACATGTCCACCCATGGGCTGCAAGCACATAGCTAGGGGCCACAGGAAGCACTGGGACTGCACTCAGTGCAAAAAGAAAAGTTTGTGCGTAAGTCTTCACAGGATCGGGGCCTAAAGGTATAAGCAGATGCCTGATGTGTGCACTGGATGTTGTGTAATTGTGGCAGGATGTACCAACCCCGCACTGGTGAGGCAAGGGTTAAGGAGCTGCTCTGGATGCAGGAAGCCACACTCCTTTCCCCTGCTGGGCACCTTCCCAGTGAACAGCATTCAAAAGGGCGTGGCTCAGCTCAGCCTGGGTGGATGGAGCAGGAGAGCAGTTGGGTGCAGTAGCCTCCTGTAGAGACACTGCTGGAGCTCCAAGCAGCCAGGACTGGACCTCATAGTCAGGCTACTGCAATGCAGACTCTTCAACTGGACAGACCAAGGGTGACACGTTGCTGCTGGCAGGGGAAGGTGCTCTGGAGACTGACCTGAGAGGATGCCAAGAGGGATCCGAAGGCAGACCCATGACACAATGGAGGAATAGAACGTGGGGTAGGAAGTGACCCAGGAAACTGGAGTAAAGGTGCCGGTCCCTAAGACATGTGTATGGACTATTGTTTTGAAGGGCCCTGGGTTGGAACCTGGTGGATCAGGTGTGCCTGGGTTCCCCTACCCCACTGTGGACTGTAACCACCAGATAAGACAGCCCTTACTCTTGCCACTAGGATACATAGTTCACAGTGTCGCCACTAGATGGTACTGCTGGCCTCGGACACCCAAACACCCCACATCAGTAAAGCAGAAAAGTGTGTGTGGCAACTTGGCTTGATCCCGTCTGAAAAGAGGGCTGAGAAGGCAGCAGATGTGTGACAGGTGTAAATGCCCCAAAAGAGAAGGGCAGTTAAGATGAACCAAGCTGCTGTGGTGAGGGGTCATGGCATGAAGTCAAGCAACGGAAGAGTTAGGCTGAAGAGCAGTACTGACTCCCTGGCAGAGATTGTCAGAATGTGGAATCATCTTCCAGGGTGAAGGGCACATTAAATACCCACATTGCCTGGGGTATTTAAATCGAGCTAGGACACAGCACAGGGAGATGTAGTAGCATCCCTGTAATACGTTGCACGTCTGTAGCGTCTCCCATCTAGTTTTACAAAGCCCTTTCCAAATGTGCCAGCAGCTAGGAATGGGCGACAGGGGATGGGTCACTTGATGATTCCCTGTTCTGTTCATTCCCTCTGGGACACCTGGCACTGGCCACTGTCGGCTGACAGGATACTGGGCTAGGTGGACCTTTGCTCTGACCCAGTAGGGCCGCTCTTATGCTAGTATCCTCTTTTCACAGGTAGAGTAACTGGGGCACAGGGTGGCTAAGTGATGCTCCAGATTTACTCAGCAAGAGTCCCTCTGCACGGCAATAAAAGCCTTGCGGTATGACCACTGCTGGCCTGGGTCAGCTGACTTGGGCTTGTGGAGCTCAGGCTGCGGGCCATAAAATGGCAGTGTAGACTTTCGGACTCAGGCTAGAGCCCGGGCTCTGAAACCTCCCACTGCAGGCTCCAGTCTGAGACGGAACATTGACACTCCAGTTCTGTAGCCCCAGAGCCTGAACTCTGCAAGCATGAGTGAGCTGACATGGGCTCCAAGACATGGTGCCATGGGGTTTGTTTTGCAGTGTAGACGTACCCCAGGACAACACTAGAATCAGGATTAGAAACTAGATCTCCCAATTGTTATTCCTTGGTCTCCAGTGGGATCATCCAGTGCTGGGGGGAGGGACTAGACCATCCAGCTGCAATGACTGTGATTTTATACTTACGGTGTTGTTGTAGCCATGTATCTCCCAGCATATGAGAGAGGTAATATCATTTATTGGACCAACTTGTGTTGGTGGACGGGACAAGGGGGAAACTAGACTGTCCAAGCTAAATACAAGGTGGGACAGATTGTTACACGTAAGGGGTTCACACATGTTGTAGGAGACCACTTAAAATGAAGGGGGCAGTTAAAACTGCTGTAGTCATAGGTCAATGGAGAGTTAGTAGGCAGCAGACTGTGTTACAAATTGTTGTAATGGGGCATAAAAACAGTGTCTCTGATAAGTCCATGGTTTTTAGTGTCCATCACAGTTATGAATTTAAGTTCCCAGGCTTGTCTTTTGAAGGCGTTTTGCAGGTTTCCTTTGAGGAAGAGGACTGTGAGGTCAGATATAGAGTGATTGCTTTGTGAAAAGTGTTTGTCCACTGGTAATATGGTATTTTTTTCTTTGATCATTTTCAACCACCTCCCGTCCATGAAACATTCTTTGGAACACTCCCACACTAACATCAACTTCCTGGACACCACAATCAGCTTCAATCAGCTTGGAAAAGACACAACTAAGGGGGTATATGCTAGAGGTCTGTAAAATCATGACTGGTGTGGAGAAAGTAAATAAGGAAGTGTTATTTACTCCTTCTCATAACACAAGAACTAGGGGTCACCAAATGAAATGAATAGGCAGAAGGTTTAAAACAAACAAAAGGAAGCATTTTTTCACACAATGCACAGTCAACCTGTGGAACTCCTTGCTAGTGGATGTTGTGAAGGCCAAGACTATAACAGGGTTAAAAAAAACTAGATAAGTTCATGGAGGATAGGTCCATCACTGGCTATTAGCCAGGATGGGCAGGGATGGTGTCCCTAGCCTCTGTTTGCCAGAAGGTGGGAATGGGCAACAGGGGATGGATCACTTGATGATTACCTGTTCTGTTCATTCGCTCCGGTGCTCCTGGCATTGGCCACTGTCGGAAGACAAGATACTGGGCTAGATAGACCTTTGGTCTGACCCAGTATGACTGTTCTTATGTTCTTAACAATGGGACCTTACAGACAACTATATATGAGAAATCTATGGATCACTGCACTTACCCTTCATTGACCACCCAGACACACCAAGAAACCCATTACCTACAGCCAGGCACTCAGATACCACAAAATGACTGAAGAAGCAATACAAGATACACACCTTAGTGCACTTAAAACTGCCTTCACCAAACAAGGACACTCCAACAGAGAAGTAAATTGCATCGTAGAACGGGGCTCCGGAATACCCTGAGAGAACTTGCTTCAATACAGAAAAAGACCCCACACTAGGTCTGTCACCTACCACCCTACACCAAAACCCATAAGGGGCATCATGAAACAATTACAACTCATCATTGATGGGGACCACATCCTGAACATCTTTGCAAAACTCCCTCCTCTGCCCTTCAAACAACCATCCAATCGCACCAAGCTCATCCTCAGAAGCAAGCTTCCCACAGACCAGGACACACCCACTCAGACCAGCACCAGACCCTGCCAGAACAACAGTTGCAAAACCTGGAGACATCTCTCCTGCAAAACCTGCAGATAGCTACGATGATCAATAACCCCCACAACACACCTTTCAAGATCCATGGGTCCTACACATGCCTATCACAACGTGTGGTGTACCTCATCCAGTGCACTCAATGCCCCAACAACAACTATGCAGATGAAACCAGGTAATCACTACACTTCTCACAGACACTAGCCACTCTCTCCACATAACCTTGATCTGCCATGCTTGTGAATGCTCCCAGATATCAGCCTCCATCAGGCTTTCCTTATCCTCCCCATTAAATGAGATTTCAGTCACTCACTGCTCTCCCAGTGGTAATACAGGATGCATCACATTTATCTTGACCAGCTTCTGCCTGTGCCAGGAGGCGGGAAGAAAGCCATAGAATTTATGAGTAACCTTTTTGTTTTTTCTCCTGTGGAATGTTTTCAACATTTAAAAATCATTTGAATATTATGCAAATGGCAGTGACTTGGCTCCTAAATATAATGAAAAATGCCCACTCCAGCAGTCTGTGCCATATGGAAATTACCTCTGCTGAGTTGTTGCAAAATAAATCACTGTTAAGGGAAGGATGGATTGGCTGAAAGCGAACAGCTGATTTGCAAGAAAGAAAAGACTGTAGGTTAACCCTTTCAGTTTTCGTCTGCTCTCTGGTTACCACCATTAAGAAAATGCTTCCCACACCATAGTTCTAAAGCAGGTACTCTGGAGAAGGGCAAGAACTGTCACATGCACAGCATAGTGTCACTCCATTGGCCAGCAGGCATTTAAGTAGGTGTCTAGGTAGCTCAGTGCTAGTAGGATGTCTCACAGCAAAGCTACCAAGGGAGGTCCCTGAATTACTTCCATTTTAGCAAACTGCAGGCAACATGTGACTTCTATAAATGCTGCTTGTGAAATGCTTAGGAACCTGTTAAGACTCCTAAACAAGCTGGTGCCTCTGAGGGGCTGTTGGGAACCAATTCAATCTCCTTTTGAAACAAAGAGTAACGACTTCAGTATAAAGTTACAAGTGTAGATGATTATTATTGGCCATAAACCATACAGTCATCCAGGGCTTTGCAATATTCAGTGAGATGTTCCCTACCCAAGAGAGTCTGAGACAAGATAAATGAAACACAGAACAGTTCAGGCAAGGGAGGGTGTGGGGAGATTATTGGGAAGCAGCACAAGGCAAGAAGAATCCTTGGAAGGGGAAATTTAGGGATGGGTTTGAGGATGGTGAGAGAGGGGCTGCTTGGCACGGAAGAAGAGAGATGGTTCTCCATGCTGATGAGTAGCATGAGCCAAGGTAGGAAGCCAGGAGTGGGTGAGGGAGGGAGGATTAGAAGTGTGGAGAGTTAGAGGAAGAAAAGGAGGAGAAAAGATCAGAGCTGTAGGTGGGGCCAAGATGACAGGGCTTTGAGGAGAGGAGAAGAAGATTGAGTGTGAGCCAAGGAAGGGACTGAACACTTGTAGGGGGTTGGGGATTCATGGAACTGGAGCAGCAGTGGTGGGGAAATGGATTTGGAAGCAGCATTTTGGGTAAAATGGAGAAAGGGGTTGACTGGCGAGGAAAAGGTGAGAGGAGAGGTGACCAAGGGTTTGAGCAGTGGGGAGAGAAAGGAAAGGAGAAATTCTGGGGGAATTAAAGAGCATGATTACAATGTATCCAGATCCATAGACAGATAGATAATGAGGGGACCACCTCCTGTCAGCACTCGCCATTTCATTTCCCACTTCTGGCCAGCTCATGTCAGGATCTCTCCCTGAAATCCCTCTCCTGTCCAGCCCTCTAGGAGATCCTCCTCCAACTCAGGTGTGCAGTCAGTGACACATGCTTTTGGTCTCTGGAGTATGAAAATATAGGCCTAAATTACTAAGAATTTGGCCTCTTTGCAGAAACAGCAGCCATTTTGTGCTCAGCATTGCTACAGCCACTCACAAAGCGGGGACACACACTGCGCTCTCTCTTGCTCTCTCTGTGTGTCATAAACATTTTACATGTTCTTTCTTCTTTTTCCTTCTTCTAAAATTAAAGACCTTTTACACAAAGGACTTTTTGTGTTTAGAAAAATAACATAAACTATCAAAGCAGCAAAGAGTCCTCTGGCACCTTATAGACTAACAGATGTATTGGAGCATAAGCTTTCGTGGGTGAATACCCACTACATGCATCTGAAGAATCCATCCGATGAAGTGAGCTGTAGCTTATGCTCAAATAAATTGGTTAGTCTCTAAGGTGCCACAAGTCCTCCTTTTCTTTTTGCGGATACAGACTAACATGGCTACTACTCTGAAACAGGACTCTTTGCCCCTTTTACAGATCCAGACTAACACACCTACCCCTCTGATATAAACTATCAAACACAGTAGGTGGTTGTATAATTTATTGGCCTATCCCAGCACTTCTCAACCTTGGGGCTGTTGTCTGGGGGGGGAGCTAATGTTTTCTAAGGTTTCATTTAAAAGAAAAAAAATATCTTTAGTTCTGCTACATTTGAAGAAAACATTCCAGATGTAAATCCTGGCTTGGCAATAGTGGCTTTATTGACTACACCACAATGGGGAATGTGTAAATCAGGAGATTTTCCATAAACATGTATAAATTAGACTTTTAATATGTTTTTAAATGTGAAATTATCTAATTTATATACAAGGGATGCAGTCACTGGCTTTTCCTACAGATGGTAAAACAAACTGTAAACACAATGACAAATGGTTAGGGATCAATCACAGCAAGCAGTCTGTATGTGCTTTGGTCTTGCTGAAGCAGCACAAAGGATTCTGGGATGGAGATGCATAGGATTCTGGGACATGTGGTCATAATTGAAAAGGGTGATTTGGGGGTCATAAGAGGAAAAAATGGGTGATTTGTGGGTGGAGGATGGACAGAGCTCTGGGGTCTATTCTTCTTTAGTCCAATGGGCTCTTTGCTTGTCCAGTGTTTGGGCTTGCATTGCAGTGGGACATTGGATCCATAGAGGGAAAGGAGGAGGGATAAAAGGGAGGTGAAATGGGGATTTATGCAGGGGGAGAGGAGGAGGCAGCAGGGGGAAAAGACAGATGAGTTGGCAAGAAGAGAAAGGGAAAGAGAGAGAAAAGACAGGTGTGGGGGAAAGCAGAGAGTGAGGAAGAGGGTGAGGGCCAGAAGACAAACTTGGATGTGCGTGGAGGAAAGGGAGCAGGGGAGCAAACAGGTCACTCACTGGGCTCTGTGAGATGCCCTTGCTGGCTGGGAGAGAGACAGAAGGACTCCTGAGAGGCAGCTGGCAGAGATGGCTCCAGGCCATAGGGTGCAGTGAACCTTGGAGCCCTTGGGGTTCTCATGGGAGGGAATGCCCTTAGACTGTGAGGGGATGCAGCTCCCCTAGACAAGCTAGGCAGGCCGGGGGCTCCCCCTGCCATTGGGGCTGTCCCTAGTCTGAGGGGAGACCCTTCTGGCAGCTTGGGGAGCAGCTTATCAAGATGGAGCCAGTCGAAAGCTCCTTGCTGCCAGACGTATTTCACCAGCGATGGGATTAATCACAGACAGAAAAGTTCTCCAAGCCTGGCCCCAGCCAAGGCTGAGTGAATGAACAAGGGCATCTAAGCGCTCCAGGCCACAGGTCAGGGGGCAGGGGAGAAAGCAGACTGGCATGGAACTGATCAGACAAGAGCCCTGGTGAGGGATCTTCTGGGTGATGCCTACAGCCAGGGATAGACGGATGCATTGAACTATAGGGAGAACCTCTTCCTGACTCACAGGGCTGAGGGCAATGGTGAATTGGGATTCATAACTGATTGCTAATCTTGGAGCAGGAATTTAAGGGAAATCCTGGAGCAAGGGCCCATGAGCTCAGTGAAAATAAGACGGCAGCTAGATGTCAGGGGCACCAGATCTCAAAAAGCCCAGTTTGGGAAATTAAGGGACCTCATGTTAAGGGACTCCTGGGTTGAGGTGTGATGTAGGTACAGCCCAGAAGCTTTAAGCCAGCACCACCTAGCCTGCATCCATAACCTATTATGCTGTGATCAAGATAAGCAAGACCAGACTAAGCCAATAGTGGGAGGGGAGACCTCCAAGGAAAGGCCGTGAGCAGCAGAAAATGCCAATGGGGGAGTCACTAGATGGTGCTTTTCCCATTGAGTCAATACTGAGACTGTGACATGCCTGTGTGATGCTAGGAGGTGACGTGCTGCTGGAGGGGCAGTCATTTGGATGAGATGTAACCGGAGCAGCTGATCGCTTGTGATCCTTCCAGCTTCCATGACCCTTTAGACAAGATCTGGCATGTTAACCCTAGTGTCCTGGCCATATTTCAGTTTGAGCGACAATCTCCCTGTCTTCAATCCCCCTGCAGTTTCACTGGGATACCAGATTCTTTTCCCCTTCTTGCCATAAACTGGTGTGGAGCAGCTGAACTCTCAGAAACATGGGTGCATTGCACCCTGCAGGGTAAAGGAATTCCTTTATGTAGCCCGTACAGTGTATTGGTGTAAATTTCTATTGGGCTCTAGAGAGAGAGGACTTGTGTAATTATAAGATGATGATGATAATGATTATTAAGAGTTAATGAAAGACCTGAAGTATCGTAAGTGAGGAGAAGTAAAATGAGAAGAAAATAGACAGCAGTAAGAAAAACTTGGAGGAATACTAGATAAAAGTTTTATTGTCACCCAGAGTAAAAAGAAACCGCAAAAATAAATCCAGGGACAGAGGAAAACTCAGTGCAGAATAAGGATTGGCCACATTTTAAAAAGGATATTGAAAAATTGGACAGGGTGCAGAAAAGAGTCACAACAATTATTAGAGAACTGGAGAAAATGCCTTCGAGCGAGAGACTTAAAGAGCTCAGTCTTTTTAGCTTATCAAAAAGAAGATTGAGAGGTGACTTGATTGCGCTGTCTAAGGACCTTCACGGGGAGAAAATACTAGGAACTAAAAAGCTCTTTACTATAGCAGAGACAGGCAGAACAAGAACCAGTGGCTGGAAGCTGAAGCCAGACAGATTCCAGTTAGAAACACAGCACACATTTTTAACACGGAAGGTGATTAATCACTGAAACAACTACCAAGGGAAATGGTGGATTCTTGTGGAGTCTTCAGACCAAGACTGGCTGCCTGTTCGGAAGAGATGTTTTAGTCAAACACAAGTTGTAGGGCTCAATACAGGAGTAACTGGATTAAATTCTCTCTGTGTTATATAAGAGGTCGGACTACTAGATGATTTGATGGTCCCTGATGGCCTTAAACTCTATGAATCTAAGACAACTGATAAATAAAGGATGAACTCAAATGACAGAAAATAATGTGATGGCTAAATTCACCCTACTGTACAACTTCCTCTCAGTAGGTATAAAGAAAAGAACAGGGCCATGTCTACACTATGGCACAGTAGCTATGCCTCTGTAACCCCATGGTGTGGATGCAGACTACAGTCACAGAATGGATTTTTCCATCATGGCAGGAACTCCACTTCCCTGAGCAATAGTAGCTAGGTTGATGGCAGTATTCTTCCATTGACCTAGCTGCGTCTGGGGTTAGGTTGGCATAGCTACAGCACTCAGGAGTGTGGATTTTTCATACCCCTGAGTGCCATCATTATGTTGACCTAAGTTTTAAGTGTAGACCACGCCTAAATGGGTGGGGAATTTTCACACTTGAATAGAGAGGTTTGAGGCCATGTCTACACTATAAACTTTAGTTGATGCGAGTTATGTTTAACTCTGGGGGAAAGGAATAAAAATCCTTGTCAAGAAGATATTGTTATCTCTATGCTGCTTGGGATTCAGGGAGAGGGCCAGATTTCTAAGGGTATGTCTACACTACGAAATTAGGTCGATATTATAGAAGTCAATTTTTAGAAATTGATTTTATACAGTCGATTGCATATGTCCATATTAAGTGCATTAAGTTGGCGATATGCGTCCTCACTACCATGGCTAGCATCAACTTACGGAGTGGTGCACTGTGGGTAGCTATCCCACAGTTCCCGCAGTCTCCGCCGCACATTGGAATACCAGGTTAAGCTCCCAGTGCCTGATGGGGCAAAAACATTGTCGTGGGTGGTTTTGGGTAAGTGTCATCTGTCGCCCCTCCCTCCATGAAAGCGATGGCAGACAATCGTTTTGCGCCTTTTTTCTGCGCAGACGCCATACCATGGCAAGCATGCAGCCCGCTCAGCTCAGCTCACCGACGCCGCCGCTGTTGTGTCCTGAGTGCTGCTGGCAGCAGATGGTGCAGTAGAACTGCTAACCATCGTCATACACCGCTTCCGCGGCAACTCTGCTCTGCTGCTATTGTCTCAATAGTGAATTTCCCCATGTTGTCTGTCATGGGCTCCTGGGTACATATGTTCCTCTTTGGGAAATGTGTGCAGTGCTAACCGTCATCCTCCACCGCTTCTACTGCAACTCTGCTCTCTTGCTCTCATGAATCCACCTCACAGGTCTTCTCGTTGTTCCCTATAAATATCTATTCTTGTGGCATCCGTCATCAGCCACCGCTTCCGCTGCAACTCTGATCTCCTGCTCTCCTGAAGACGCCATACCACGGCAAGCATGGAGCCCACTCAGATCACCGCAGCAGTTATGAGCATTGTATCCTGCAGTATGTGCAGAACCAGAACCTGCAAAAGCAGGCGAGGAGGCAACGGCAGTGCGGTAACGAGAGTGATGAGGACATGGACACAGACTTCTCTCAAAGCTGGGCCCCGGCAATTTAGACATCCTGGTGGCAATGGGGCAGGTTCATGGTGTGGAATGCCAATTCTGGGCCCAGGAAACAAGCACATAGTGTTGCAGGTCTGGGATGATTCCCAGTGGCTGCGAAACTTTTGCATGCATAAGGGCAGTTTCATGGAACTTTGTGACTTGCTTTCCCCTGCCCTGAAGAGCACCCTGGACAGTAGTAAGGAGCTGTTCAACTGTTCAGCTATAGGCTGAGCAAGTGCAGAATGGTGGTAGAATGTGCATTTGGACGTTTAAAAGCTCTCTGGCACAGTTTACTGATTCAGTTAGACCTCAGCAAAAACAATATTCCCATTGTTATTGCTGCTTGCTGTGTGCTCCACAATATCTGTGAGAGTAAGGGGGAGATGTTTATGGTGGGGTGGGAGATTGAGGCAAATTGTCTAGCTGCTGATTACATGCAGCCAGACACCAGGGCGGTTAGAAGAGCACAGCAGGGTGTGCTGCTCATCAGAGAAGCTTTGAAAACCAGTTTCATGACTGGCCCGGCTATGGTGTGACAGTTCTGTTAGTTTCTCCTTGATGAAAACCCGCCCCCTTGGTTCACTCTACTTCCCTGTAAGCCAACTGCCCTCTCCTCTTCGATCACCGCTTGCAGAGGCAATAAAGTCATTGTTGTTTCAAAATCATGCATTCTTTATTAATTCGTCACACAAACAGGGGGATAATTTAGCCAAAGGGCCAAAGTAGCCCGGGAGGGGTGGGGGAGGAGGAAAGCACCGGGTGGGGTGGTGGAGGAGGGAAGGACAAGGCCACACTGCACTTCAAAACTTATTGAATGCCAGCCTTCTGTTGCTTGGGCAGTCCTCTGGGGTGGAGTGGTTGGGTGCCCAGAGGGCCCCCCCACCCCCGCGTTCTTGGGCATCTGGGTGAGGAGGCTATGGAACTTGGGGAGGAGGGCGGGCAGTTACACAGGGGCTGCAGCGGCTGTCTGTGCTCCTGCTGCCTTTCCTGCAGCTCCACCAGATGCTGGAGCATGTCAGTTTGATCCCCCAGTAGCCTCAGCATTGCCTCCTGCCTCCTCTCATCACACTGACACCACCTCTCATCTTGCTCCCGCCACCTCTCATCTTGCTCGTCCCTCCTGTCCTCGCATTCATTTTCTGCTTTCCTGGACTCTGCCATTGTTTGCCTCCACGCATTCTGCTGAGCTCTTTCAGTGCGGGAGGACTGCATGAGCTCAGAGAACATTTCATCGTGAATGAGGCTTTTTGCCTTCTTATCTGCGCTAGCCTCTGGGACGGAGATGATAGGGGGAGCGTTGAAACATTTGCAGCTGCGGGAGGAAAAAAAGGGAGAGTAGTAGTTAAAAAGACACATTTTAGAGAACAATGGGTAGACTCTTTCACGGTGAACCAAGCTATTAACAATACATAGCACATGTGCTTTCGGTACAAGGTCGTATTTTGCCTCTTATATTGAGGGCCTGCCGGTTTAGTGTGAGAGATCACACACGCAGGGACGGGCAACAGAATTCGGCTTGTAGGCAGCCACGGTAAGCCACAGTCTTTCGGCTTCTTCAACCTTCATAATATGTGGGAATGGTTTCAAACAGCAGTGTCCTCCTTTCCCATACCAAACACCTATTGGGTTAGCCATTTAAAAGGAGGGGCTGCGGTTTTCGGGTTAACGTGCAGCACAAACCCAACTACACACACCCAATTCTCTGGGATGATCGCTTCACCCCTCTCCCCACCGTGTGACTAGTATCAGGGAAGATTCCTGCCAGCCAAATGCGAACAGCTCACCATGAATGCCCCCCCGCCCCACCGCGTGGCTAACAGCGGGGATGATTTCTTTTCAGCCACAGGCAAACAGCCCAGCAGGAACGGCCACCTCTGAATGTCCCCTTAATAAAATTCCCCTATTTCAACCAGGTGACCATGAATGATATCACTCTCCTCGCCCCCAAAATCCTCATCTCTGTTGCATGAGACTCCTGCCTTGCAGGGTGTCCACAGACAGGGGTGGGGTAGTGGTAGGGGCACCCCCTAGAATTGCATGCAACTTATCATAGAAGTGGCATGTCTGCGGCTCTGACCCAGAGTGGCGGTTGGCCTCTTTGGTTTTTTGGTAGGCTTGCCTAAGCTCCGTAAGTTTCATGCGGCACTGCTGAGGGTCCCTGTTGTAGCCTCTGTCCATCATGCCCTTGGAGATTTTTGCAAATATTTTGTCATTTTGTCTTTTGGAACAGAGTTCTGATAGCACGGATTCATCTCCCTATACAGCGATCAGATCCAGTACCTCCCATTTGGTCCATGCTGGAGCTCTTTTGCAATTCTGGGACTGCATGGTCACCTGTGCCGATGAGCTCACCACTCTGGCCAAACAGGAAATGGAATTCAAAAGTTCTCGGGGCTTTTCCTGTGTACCTGGCTAGTGCATCTGAGTTGAAAGTGCTGTCCAGAGCAGTCACAATGGAGCACTCTGGGATAGCTCCCGGAGGCCAATACTGTCAAGTTGCGTCCACACTACCCCTAATTCGACCCAGCGATGTCGATTTCAGGGCTAATCCCCTCGTCGGGGAAGAGTACAGAAATCGATTTTAAGAGACCTTTAAGTTGACAAAAATGGCTTCGTAGTGCGGACGGGTGCAGGGCTAAACCAATCTAATGCTGCTAAATTCGACCTAAACTCATAGTGTAGACCAGGGCTTAGCATAAGCAAGAGATCCCCAGCTGTTTAGTCTGGGTTAGTGCTATATATAGAGAGAGTTTGTGTAATACAGCAGCTTCTATTGTTTTTGAAATCTGAGATTGTGACTGATTTGTGGGTGTATGTTTACCTGATCTAACCTCGTAAATAACTCTTATTTCTTTTCTTAGTTAATAAATCTTTAGTTAGTTTATTACAGAATTGGCTACAAGCATTGTCTTTGGTGTGGGATCTGAGGTACAACTGATCTGGGGTAAGTGACTGGTCCTTTGGGAGTAACCTGAATGTTGTTGTGATTTTTTGGTGTAAGGGACCATCTATCACAGAAGCAAGTTTGCCTGGGTGGGAAGATAGACCAGAGTGTCGGCAGAAGTAAAGGGGCAGATTCCCCAGCCCTGTCAGGAAGACATCAGGTCTTTAGGCCTTAAATATTCCTGAGCTATGGTGTCTAACGGCTGCCTGTTGGGATGGGTTGGGATTGGAATGGGTTTTGTTGCCTTCTCATTGTGGGGTCAGTCCCCTGTTTTTGCCAAGTCCTCCTGTGAGGCTGGTGTGAGGAACATGAAGTGCTCAAGATAAATTGGGATGTTCTAGACCCAAATGGCTGAATATCAGGGCTTCACAACATGATGTCAGCTATCTGTGTTTCCCTAGCAGCAGAAGCTGACATCACAAGTACCAATTGGCAATTTAAGGCAGAAAACTCAGGAACTAGCCCCTGCCTCTGAAGTGGCTCAGCAGGGCAGCGATCTCATGGGTAGCCAAGGGCCAGTGGGAGGAGAAGATCTAGGAGTTCGTTGGAGCAGGAGCAGGACAGGTGGCAGAGGAGAGAATAATAGAAATGTCGACTGAGAGGAACCTCAATGAGTTATTAAGTCCAGTCCCGTGCACAGAGGCAAGACTAAGATGAAGGAATCCAGGAGGTGGGGATTCACAGATTACAAGGCCAGAAGGGACCATTGTGACCATCAAGTCTGATAGCATAGGCCAGAGACCTTTCCCAGAATATTCTCCGTTTGGACTAGTGCAGATATTTCAGAAAAACATCCAGTCTTGATTTAAAAATTACCTGCAATGGTGGCTCCACCATGACCCTTAGTAAATTGGTCCAGTGGTTAATTGCCCTCACTGTTAAATATTTATGCCTTAATGTCAGTCTGAATTTGTCTAGATTCAACTTACAGCCATTGTATCATGTTAGACATTTGTCTGCTAGACTGTTGAGCCAGTTATCAATTTTTTCTTTCCAGTGCAGGTACTTAGAGACTGTGAACAAATCACCGCTTAAACTTATCTTTATTAAGTTAAATAGATTGAGCTCCTTGAGTCTATCACTATTTCCAGTCTTTTGATCATTCTCATGGCTCTTCTCTAAACCCTCTCCAATTTTATCAACATCAGTATTCCAGTAGTGGTCACACTAGTGCCAAATACAGAGATAACAGAACCTCCTTATTCCTACTTGAGATTTTCTTGTTTATACATGTAAGGATCACATTAGCCCCTTTGGCCACAGTGTTACACTGGGAGCTCATGTTCAGCTGATTATCCACCATGATCCTCAAGTCTTTTTCAGAGTCACTGCTTTCCAGGATAGAGTCCCCCTCCTGTAAGTATGGCCCACATTCTTTGTTCCTAAAGGTATACATTTGCCATATTAAAATTCATATTGTTTGCTTGTACCCTGCTTACCAAGTGTTCCAGATTGCTCTGTATTAGTGACCTCTTCATGATTTACCATTCCCCCAATCTTTCTGTCATCTGAAAACCTTAGCAGGGATAATTTTATGTTTTCTTCCAGGTGTCTGATAAAAATGTTCAATAGTGTAGGGCCAAGACCCAGACCCTAACAATGCGGGACCCTACTAGAAACACACTGGCTTGATGATTATTGCCCATTTTCAAACACATTTTGAGACCTGTCAGCAAACCAGTTTTACTCCATCTGCTATTTGATTTTGCATCAATCTAGATTCTTAATCAGAATGTCGTGCAGTTCCAAGGCAAACGCCTTACAGAAGTCTAAGTGTATTACATCAAGACTATTACCTTTATCAACCAAATATGTAATCTCATTTAAAAAAATGAAGTTAATGTGACAGGATCTATTTCCCATGAACCCATGATGATTGCCATTTAATTCTTCATTAATCGAGTCCTGTATCAGCTGCTCCATTATTTTTCCCAGGACCAAAGTCAGGCTGACAGGCCTCTAATTACCTGCATCATCTCGGGTGCCCTTTTTAAATATTGGCACACCGGGAGCTTTTGTCCAGTCCTCTGGAACTTCCCCTGTGCCCCAAGGCTTATTGCAAATTGACATGAACAGTCCGGCAAGTGCCTTAGGATGGGGATGCAGGTGATGCGTCTTGTGAGGAGCTCTGAGATTTGGTGGACCCAGGACCCCACCCCTGCTGACTATAGCAGGAGGAGCTCAGAAACCTGCACCCAGCACCTAAGTGACAGAGAACCAGGTTTGCAGACAGTTGGCACTAAAACATGATGCTGTACAGGAAGCTGCTGCCTGTATTCCCTGGGCACATGGTGAGAGAGAGGTAGCATGGGCTAGAGGAAGGAGTCACGAGCTCTGCTACTGATCACTGCATGACCGTGGGTGACCCCTGTGCCTGTGACCTTTCTGTGCCTCCGTGTCCCGTACTTGTGAAATGGAGGCAATGCTAGGTGTTCTCTGCCGTTCTGAGGTGGTGTGCAGCTTCATTGGCTCCTGATTGTAGAGTACTTTGAAGTCATAAAGTGCTAACTAAGTGCTAAGGATTGTCAGGCAGGCATTTTTTGTGTTCATTTTGTAATGGAAGCTTAGCGTTTCCCCTGTAACTGGAAGCTCCTTTGAATCAGAGGGACAACACTTTTTCTTGGCTTCATTAAGCCCCATTAGAAACTTCCCATTGCTTTGTTTAGTAGCTGAGCTGGACTGAAATTCACTGCCCAAGTCACTAGTTGGACTGAACTCCCCTCCCTCCCAAGTCGTATTGTTGCTGTTGTTTGCTGCGGTGCCTTTTTACCAAGAGAGGCAGGGCACAGGCCTCCCAGGGGACCAGCCTCAGCCAGATGCTTTTTGTCTCTAACAAGCAGCAGGCTGCTAAGTTGACTGCAGGCAGTGAGTCAGAAATTGTAATTCTGTTTCTCTTCATCCCGTGGGGAATTCTCTTCCTGCCTGCTGAATGCTGGACAAAAAACAGCCCTCCCTGGCACCATCAGAGCCCAACAATCAAAGCAAAGTAAAAGGCTTGAGAGACACAGATAGGAGGCCGGCTCTGGAATCTATTTTCTGCCTCCCCTCCACTCCCCTCATCTCCTCTAGCAGGCATTATCGCCTTCGATGGCATGACACAGAGTTCCTGACATGCTGCGAAGCAGAGAGGTTTATTTTGAGGTTCCCGGCCGAGGTGTGAAATTCTAATCATATTCATTAACGACGCCTACGCTCACCGAGACCTGAATGGATTTAGTAGGTGAGGTTTCCTCCCTCCGGTGCCATATGGACCATCATGCAGCAGCAGTGTGGGATGGCACCCGCACTTTTGTTCTGACCCTGTGAGCTCAGGTCCAGGTGCTGGGGGGCCAAGTGTCCAATGGCGTCAATGGGAGCTGTGGATGCTCAACTCCTCCTCCCACCCTTCAGCTTTCCCCTTCCCCACACCATACAAAACACAGCTCCCTCCCCAGTCCCTCTGACCATGTCAATCTCTTCACGGCCTCTGTGTTTGCCAAGCTCCTTGATCCAACCTTTACGGCTCTTTCCCTCTCTGATCCGTCTTATTGTGTGTGCTTGTCTCTGCTTCCATTGTTACTTTGCCCCTCTGTCCCAGGAGTCAGACCAGCCTCAACCAGACATTTGGCCTGTTTTCCCACATCCATCTTTGCACATGACTCCATATGCCCTTTGCAGATGGATGGAACTCCCTCCTTCAACTGATCCTCAAGGCCACTATTGGTTAGAAAAACACCTATCTGGAATGGACTAGCTATTACTTAGTCCTGCTTTGGTGCAGGGGACTGGACTAGATGACCTATTGATGTCCCTTTCAGTTCTACAGTTCTATGATTCTACTCTCAACTCCTTTGCATCCCCTTTGCTGTGGTGTCTGGAAGAAATCGGGCAACTAACAGCAGCTTCGCCTGAAGCAACCATCAAAACAGACAAGCCAACCAACCCCAAATCCTGGCCAGTAACTGAGGAAGCCATGAACATGAGTGATCTTTGCAACCATGAGGTCTTAGCACTGCTGCCCTCGATCTCCATCTCCCTTTCCAGCCAACTGTTGGTGACACTCACTTGTCAAGTCATGTATGAAATTGTGATCTCCTCTAGACTAAGACTGTGTCTTTCTATGTTTTGCACCATGCCTAGCACAATGGGGCCCTGGTCTGAATTGGGGCAAAACAAACTGGGATCTATTGCAGCACAAATATTAATAAATAATAATAATGCAACGAGAAGGGAAATAGAAGTAACCGGAAGTTTATTTCTAGAGCTGGTCAGCAAATGGGCTTTTTGTCTCATCCACATTTTGATTTTTCATCAAAAAACCCCCAAGAGTTTTGGGTTTTCTCTGAAAAGTTTGCAAAGAAAACTTACAATTTCTACAGAAATAGACACTTTGCAAAACATTTTGTTTTACTCAAAAACCCAATTTTTCATTGAAAAAAGTTTTAATGGAAAATTTTCAACTGCCCCTCATAATAATGCAACCACCAGAGTCACAGCAGTAAGAGGAAGATTATTTCTAGAGTTGTTTGGAAAATCCATATTTTGCATGGAAAAATTGACACAAATGAAGAAAGATTTGTTTTTGCTGAAATTTTCTGCAGAATATTTTGGCTTTTCATCAAAAACCCTGAAGTGGTTAGCCTACCAGTTTTGTTGAAAACTTGACACTTTTTGTGAACGTTTTTGCTTAGCAGAAACCCCAATTTTCCATCAAAAACCAGTTGAAATGGGTTAATTTCATCCAGCCCTACTTATTTAAAATGTCTTCTCCATCTCCTACTTTTGCACATCACAAAAATTGCAGTTCAATTTGTCTTTGAAATATTTGCTTTCTCCAGAGTACATCAAGTAGACTCAGTCTGTATCCCATTACTAGCCTTCTTTCTTCTCTCTTGGGTTTTCAAAGTGGATGATGAAAGTCTTATATGGTTGAATTGTACCTAGGCAGGTGGTTTGGCAGCCCTTCCATATTCAAAGTATTAGTTATTGGAATACGTGTGTATTAGCTGAGCTGGCATGGGAGATGCTTCTGCTGTAACTGTGGCTGTGAATGACACTGTTCTGTATAGAGACTACCTAATGGTGAGTTATAAATGTTTGATCGCTGTGACTTTGTGATGGGTACAATATGCATGAGCTGTTGAGGTCATCCTGGGGAAATGCCTACAAAGCCTCCATCCCACTCCACACTGGCCTGCTTTCTGTGAATACCATGGGAAATGTTTGAGAGCGTTTCAGACCGTCATTGGGACGGCTCCCTTGGTACCAGAGGCTGTCCGTATTCCTAGGACTCTAAGGGGGAGGAAACCTATAACAAACCCATTTAGAAACACTGACCCCTCACCCCTATGGTTTTTCTATACATCACATTGGAGGCTTCCTTTAAATCGATGGCATTGTTTGCTTACTCCTTAATTTGGTATCTTCTGACAGCAAAACTGTCCTCGTCTCCCCTCAGCCATGAAAAGGGGGGAAGGGGGAATCTGGCTGGAGGAAATGCTGACAGTTTCATGCTGTCCTAATGGTTTTGCAGTGAGGCTGGGTCTAAGGGAAAATAAAGTTCATTTGGGAGCAACCCAGACCTGTGCTATGTACCAAGCGCTACCAGGACAATGTAACTTTGTACTGGGAGAAGGAAGGGCTGGCATGCCAGAAGAGCAAGTGGTAAATGTTCATATTGCTAGCGATTAAAAGCGTTGGTGAGGTGGATTGATATTGAAAATGGTGAAGCCCCACATGTCTGTTACAAAGCTAGGCAGCCAACCTGCCAATCCCAGGGAGTGCTCCTGCGTGAGCTATTACTGCTGGCTGGGCCCTGTGCTGGGCTTACTAACAAGATACTGCACCTGGCAGGTACGTTCTGGGTGTTCACCAGGAGTCATGGTCAGCAGAGGTGCAGTACACAGTGAACATGTGTCCCCCGCACCGTATACCCTATAATTGTATTACCATAGTATCTAGGAGCCCCAGTCGAAAAACACTGCAGAGAGCACACTGGAAAAGCCCCTGGGTCAAGGAGCAAAAATGTTCACCCAAAGCTTCCATGAGCACCTTGCAAAAATACACACACATGGTTGGAAGGAAGCCCAGCTCTTCTCCTCCATATTCCTGCCAACATCCTTCCTGTGACTAGCAACTCCATCCAGCTAGAACCCAGGAGTGTAGTGGGATCTGCAAAAATAGAAAAGGATGTGGGGAAGGAGGGTTTCTGCTCTCAAAAGAAATGTTTATTTCCCGTTTGATGATGGCGTACCTGGGTGGGTTGGTAGCTTTGATTGGATACTAATCCCTCCTTAGATAGGCAATCCAATCTGAGAGTTGCTACATCACATCGGACTTATCTCCTTATCGGACTTATCACTCTTATGCTTCTGAAGTTCTCCCAAAGTCCAAGGGCAGGGTCCAATCTGAGAGTTGCTACATCACATCGGACTTATCTCCTTATCGGACTTATCACTCTTATGCTTCTAAAGTTCTCCCAAAGTCCAAGGGCAGGGTCCTTCTCAAGTGGGACCCAGATGACTTGTAAGAGCATCTGTCCTCAATCCCAGACTGGAATCCTTCTCCAGTGTCTGCAAGCTCTCTGTGCCCCAAGGCAATTGTCTGAGCCATGAGGCCGTGTCACGCTGGTGAACAGCAAATGAAGTTTGTAGCCATTAATAAAGTGTATTAGGGGAGTTTGCTATATCTATTTCTGAGAGCTAAAGAGAAAAATCTGTCTGTGCTGCTTTGCATTGAGATAATTCCTGCCTGCTCTGCTGACAGGGAACCCCCAGCCCTGTGCTCTCGATCACGTGGGCAGTCAGGAGAGGTGGAATAGGAAGCAATCCAAGTGTTAGCAGGAGGACAAGTAGGGAGCCGCATTACAGCCACGCCAGGCTGGGATTGGATGGATTGTCACTGCCCAGGCTTTTCATTAATGTTTAATAAGGAAAAATTATTCTCGAGATTGAAACTAGAAGGAACAAGCCTGGCTATTAAAACCCCAGGCCTAGCCTTTCAACCTTCCCCCTCTCTGAGGAAAGTGCCACAGTGGAGGGGGTGCTGCAGCAGCAGATTTCCCAGCATGCTCTCGAAGACGATGTCAACACACACAGCAGTGTGTAGAGTACATACACGGCATGCCTCCCTCCCAGCACAGCTCTAAATAGTAACATAGATGGGGAGGCACTGCTTAGGCGAACAAGGTGAAGACAGGTCAAAACTTTTGGGTATATTCCCTACACAGCCCTCCACATGCCCAAGCAGTGCCTCCCATGTCTACACTGCTAATGTTAGCAATGTCGTGTCCAGCAGCTGGATCCTTTCCCCACTGCTCCCCCCACCAGAGCCTTTCCTCACTACTGGTGCTACTGGCTAGGCAGGCCACTCGTTGGCTATTAAACTGGACTGTCCTGCTTTTCTAGGGTTCGTCCCCCGTCCGGTACTCAGACAAAACCAGATGTGGTTTTGCCTGATATTGGGTGGGGGGCGGGGGAGACACCATTTTGAAGAGCGCCCCACCGGTGAGACCTCGCACGCAAGGTGACACTGGCGGGGCAGAGCAACGCGCGCTTCGAAATAGCACCCCCCATGGGGCATGACCTCACATGTACCGTGTGCCAACGTTATGCCGGCAGATGTGGGGGTCACATGGGCAGGGCAGGCCCAGGCCATTCCCGGAAATACTGGAATGTCCCACATGGTGGGAATGTTACTGCCAGAGCCTTTTCCTTCTGCCTTCCCCCTGCCAGAGCCTTTCACTGCCCCGTGTAACTGCACACCACAGTGTCATGTATCTACCCCTATATACACGCTGCTGCCAGTGTAGACAAGGCCTGACCAGCCTGGTCAGTGTGGCCAGGGACTTGCTGAAATAACAGCGTATGTAACTGAAGGCTGTATGGTAAGTGTGCGCACGAAGGGCAGAGTAAATGTCATACCAGCCTGGAGATCAGGGAGACAGCCCAAATCTCACCACAGCAGCTACTTGCTGATGAAGTCCAGGTTCACGATTGCAGGGGATGGGCCAGGGTGCTGTCAGTGGAATTCACCATCTGATTGGGCCTACGGCCCTGCCTGCATGGGCCTGGTATCACCACATCTAGGCAGTCACATTGGTGCAAGCCCCTAATGTGAATGTACTGCCCTAGTGCCAAGCAGGGCTTACCCAAAGCTTGTTGCAGTGTGTTACCAGATCCTGCTGGCCAGGAGCAGCACCTGTGTATTAGAGATTTGGATGAATCAAATGTCCATAACGCAGACAAGGCTGGAATGCAAAACTCCCTTCAGAGAGCCTTCTCCTTGAGAACTGAGCTGTGCAATGGCCCCAGCCGCAGGCTGTAGGGAATACACCATCTAAAGATGGCTCCTCTTAAGTCAGCAGCTTTTGTCTCTGGGAAGGAGAAGTTTGCTCCTCTTTTTTGAAGCAGTTGAGTGAACCTCTATATCTGAGGAATGGTGCCCAGGAAGCAGACACTCTGCTAATCCTTTCTCCCTGGTTTACCTATGCTCAGAGCAGGAAGGTCTTATCCCAGAGGTGAATTTCCTTTGAAGCTGGAGATAAATCTGTTCTGTCATTGGAGTTGCTGGAAAGGGGAAAAACATCAAGAATCTTTTTTTTTTTTAAGCTGATGCTTGTTTTGGGGGGCTGAGACCTGTCCTGCAAGTTCATAGCATGTGTAGGGGAGGCCTTTATGATTCAGAAAGTTGAAGAAACAACAAGGGGGTCATCCATTTTGGATTTGGTGTTGACCAACAGGAATGAATTAGCTGCGAATGTGAAGGTGGATGGGAACTTGGGAGGAAGTGATCGTGATCTGATAGAATTCAAGATTCTAGAAAAGGAGGACCTGAGAACAGAAAAACAAGGACACTGGACTTCAGCAACAGCAACAAACTTCAGAAAGACACTGGAGTTAAGAAAGGCAGATTTCTTTTGGTGGGGAGGGGTAGCTCAGTGGTTTGAGCATTGGCCTGCTAAACCCAGGCTTGTGAGTTCAATCCTTGAGGGGGCCATTTAGGGATCTGGGCAAAAAATGGGGATTGGTCCTGCTTTGAGCAGGGGGTTGGACTAGATGGCCTCCTGAGGTCCCTTCCAACCCTGATATTCTATGATTTCAACCAATTCAGAGAAATAGTAGGCAAGGTCCCATAGAAAGGCCAATTAGAAAGAAAAGGAGTCAAAGGGGGCTGGCAGTTCCAACAAAATGTAATACTAGAGGCTCAACATCAAGCTATTCCAATGCAGAGGAAAGATAAGAAGAACCACAGGAGGCCAATGTGGCTGTACAAGGAGGTTTTTAGCTATCTTAAAACCAAAAGGGATGCATACAGGGAATGGAAGGAGGGGCATGTCACCAAGGAAGGATACATGGGAATAGCAAGAGTGTGCAGGGACAAAATGAGGAAAGCCAAGGCAAAAAATGAATTACAACTGGCAAGGAATGTTAGAGACAACTAGTCAGACAGATAGGTCAGACAAAAAAGAAAGATCCAGGATGGGGTAGGTCCACTGCTCAGTGGAGAAGGTGACCTGGTAACGAAAGATGTTAGGAAGGCAGAAAATAACATGAGACCAGATGACTACCAAAGTGACCACAGACAATAAAGGGGAAGGGATGCAGATCAGAATAAGTAAAGAACACGTCAGAGATCTTCTGACTAATTTGAATGAATTCAAGTCAACAGAGCCAGATGCTGTTCACCCCAGGGTACTGAAGGAATTAGCTGAAGAAATCTCAGAGCCCCTGGCAATAATATTTGCAAACTCATGGATGACAGGATTGGTCCTGGAAGACTGGAGAAGGACTAATGCGGTGCCCATCTTTAAAAAGGGGGAAAGGAGGAGCCGGGGAACTATAGACCAGTCAGCCTGACCTCGATACCTGGGAAGCAACGAGAGCAATGGATAAAACATTCAATTTGCAAATACCTGGAGGATGAAGGGATGATCACGAGCAGCCAATATGGATTTACCAAGAACAAATCATGCCAAACCAGCTTGATTTCCTTCTTTGACAGGGTAACTGGTTTGGTGGATAGGGGAATGCGGTGAATACAATATACCTGGACTTCAACAAGGCTTTTGACACAGTCGCACATGACATTGTGCTAAGTAAGCTGGAGAAATGTGGGCTTGGTGGAACTACCATTAAGTGGATACATAATTGGGTAAACAACCGCAAACAAAGAGTAACCATTAATGGAATGATGTCGGATTGGAGGGAGGTCTCAAGTGGGGTTCCACAGGGATCTATTCTGGGTCCATTGTTGTTTAACATCTTTATTAATAAAAGAAAAGGAGTACTTGTGGCACCTTAGAGACTAATCAATTTATTTGAGCATAAGCTTTCGTGAGCTACAGCTCACTTCATTGGATGCATACTGTGGAAAAGACAGAAGATGTTTTTATACACACAAACCATGAAAAAATGGGTGTTTATCACTACAAAAGGTTTTCTCTCCCCCCACCCCACTCTCCTGCTGGTAATAGCTTATCTAAAGTGATCACTCTCCTTACAATGTGTATGATAATCAAGGTTGGCCGTTTCCCTCACAAATCCAGGTTTTCTCCCCACCCTCCCCAACAAACCCACTCTCCTGTAGGTAATAGCATATCTAAAGTGATCACTCTCCTTACAATGTGTGTGATAATCAAGGTGGGCCAAATGGCCCACCTTGATTATCATACACATTGTAAGGAGAGTGATCACTTTAGATAAGCCATTACCAGCAGGAGAGTGGGGTGGGAGGAGAGAAAACCTTTTGTAGTGATAAACACCCATTTTTTCATGGTTTGTGTGTATAAAAACATCTTCTGTATTTTCCACAGTATGCATCCGATGAAGTGAGCTGTAGCTCACGAAAGCTTATGCTCAAATAAATTGGTTAGTCTCTAAGGTGCCACAAGTACTCCTTTTCTTTTTGCGAATACAGACTAACACAGCTATTACTCTGAAACCTATCTTTATTAATGACCTGGATGTAGGAATAGGGAGCACACTGATCAAATTTGCAGATGACACAAAGCTAGGGGGTGTTGCCAACACTTTGGAGGATAGAGCTAAAATTCAGAGGGATCTTGATAAATTGGAGAACTGGGCTATAGTTCAGTTGAAATGAAATTCAACAAAGACAAATGTAAGGAGCTACACTTAGGGAAGAAAAAACAAATGCAGAAAAATACAGAATGTGGGATAACTAGCTTGGCAGCAGCACTGCTGAGAAGGATCTGGGAGTTATGGTGGATCACAGCCTCAACATGAGTCAGCAATGCAATACTGTTGCAAAAAAAGCAAACGCAATTTTAGGTTGCATCAAGAGAGGCATAGCATACAAGTCACAGGAGGTGATAGTACCACTCTACTCAGTGCTGGTTAGGCCTCAGCTGGAGTACTGTGTCCAATTTTGGTCACCAATGTCTAGAAAGGATGTAGAGAAACTGGAAAGAATCCAGAGGTGAGTGACAAAGCTGATCAAAGGGATGGAATGCAAGCTGTATGAACAAAGGCTGACGGAACTGGGTATACTCAGTTTCGAAAAGAGGAGATTAAGGGGGGGAATATGACAGCGACCTACAAATGTTTGAAAGGCTGCCATAAAAAAGATGGAGAAAAGTTGTTCTCTCTTGCCACAGAGGGCAGGGCAAGAGACGGGGGTTCAAACTAAAGCACAGCAAATTTAGATTAAATCTCAGGAAAAATTTCCTACTTCTAAGAACAGCAGGGCAATGGAACAGACGCTTAGGGAAGTCATGGAAACTCCTTCACTGGAGGTTTTCAAAAGGATGTTGGATAGCCATCTTTCTTGGATGGTTTAGACCAGGTGTAGTCAATTTGTGTTTTGACTTTTTCAAAATGAAAAATTCCAGTTTCTCAGTTTGAAATGACTTTTTGTTTAGAAATTTAAGCTAATTAGATTTTTAAAAATGAAAACATTGAAAATGGTCAAAATCAAAAGGAAACATTTCAAAATAAAATGTCCTGAACACAAAGACAAAAAAAAAATTCTGGATTTTAGGTTCATGAGGAATTAAAGATTTTGACTTTTTGTTCTGATTCAGGACAGGAAAAATTTTGAAATAAAAAAAGGTCACAAGATGGAGAAATTATTTCCCAGCCAGTGCTCTTTAACATAAGTGGCTTTCTTCTTTTAATTATACATTTCTTGCTTGGTAAATATTTAGCCAGGATATTGGAAGTAATCTGCAATTTCCCTTTAATTGAACTAATCCTTCTTAAACAACTGCTAAGGCAGGCTGCTTCATGCAGAGAGTGTATAAGATGCCATAGTCAAAAGCACTAAGTAGAGTTGCTCATTTGTGCTTGTCTGCTTAGCACTGTTAAAAGCCCTTGTCACAACCTGGCAAACATTACAATATTTAATATTTTATCAGACTCCCATTGAAGCATTGTGTGTTGTTTGTGCATTTCTTTCTCCCTTTTTGCTGAGTCACCAAGATGTTGGTGCCTGCTCCCTGATTACCCTGCTGCTCCCATTGGTCCAGTTCCCTGTCATCATCACGTCACTGTGATGTCACAGACACTTAAGTGTGATGTCACTGCAGGAGTGCTAGCTCTGAGATCTGCGGGGATGGATAGAGGCCACAGTGGCATCTAGGACAAGACAGATAAAGACATTTGAAAGAGGAACCCAAATTTTTTCAGAGCTCTGGAGACAGACTGAGGTGCATGGGCTGTCAGTCACACACATTTGTGTCCTGGAACCAGCATTACCTTGCTAGTCAGTGTAACATACACATTGAGGGTTTGCCTAGTGTTTGCACACATGCTGTCACAGTTCAGGGCGGCTGCACCTGTATTTCCCCTCTCAGCAAACCACAAGTGTATATATTTACACCCACTCAAACTCCCTGGTGCATCAGCAGAACAGATATAGTAGGTCTGAGTCTAAGGAGGGTTAACTTACACCACCATATACATCACCTCTGAATCTGGCCACCTTCCTACTCACAGTCGACTGAGAGAGCTGTGCAGCTTGGGAAGGCTGAGAATGCCAGTTTGGGGTGAGATTCTCTGACCCGAGAAGGAATCCCAAGCGGACCATCTTCAAAGCACAAAGCAAGCCACATATCTTCACATCAACATTCCCTCCAGAGGGAGGCTGAAGGAACAGCCCTCATAGGCAGATGATGATGAAAGAAGGAAGGAGGAAGTGTGTCAGTCGGTGAAGACTCTGGGTCTGTCTACATGGCAATATAAGCCCAGAGTTAGTGGGACTCAAGTCAGCTGACCCATGTCAGAGAACGTGGGGCTTGAGTGTTTACACTAATTCTTAACTCTACATGAAGAATTTTGTAACCTGAGGCTCAGTCATCTACACTGCTGCACAATGAACCGAGTCACACCAACCATAACCTGGACTCCTAGTGAACCTCCCAAAATGTGGCTGCTCTAGCCCCTTGACCGTGGTGCATTGTGGGAAAACTTTACTGCCCCCCCTGCACATTACAGGAAGTTTGAACAGCCTGCCAGCACAGCCTGCCAACACAGCCTGCCAGGCAACAAGGAAGAAACCCATTTCTGAGATGTTCTCTTGCTCACGCTTTCATTCCTGGGTCAGGAAGCAGGCAGAGCTTCCATGGGACTCTGGTGGACATTTTGGTGCCATTTTCTGATCCATCAAAGGCACCTGACAGAGCTTAGGGTCACACAGGAGGAGGAGGAGGAGGAGGAGGAGGAGTACATAGGCATGGCAGACTCCCACTGATTGATGCTGCTTAGTACACTCTGCATAGTCACCGATGCCCCCTGCATTGAGCGGCATTGCTGGCACACGCCACAAGCACAGACTGGTGGGAACTCATTGTCATGCAGACCTGGGATGACCAGGAACAGGTCCAGAACATTTGCATGAAAAAAGCTACATTCCTGGAGCTTTGTAAGCAGCTTGCCCCCACCTTCCAGCTTAAAGACATGGACATGAGGCCTCCCTTGCCAGTCCAGAAGCAGGTTGCTATATCCGTCTCGAAGTTGGCTACCCCAGACTGCTGTAGGTCCATTGCCAACCCATTTGGGGTTGGAAGGTAGACTGTGGGTAAAGTGGTGGCGGAGGTTTCTGAGGCAATCAGGCGTGCCTCAGGTTTCTGAGGCAGTCAGGTTTGTCCCAAGGTGGTGGGCATTATAGAGATTCCTAATGTAACTGCTGGCTTTGAGAGAATGGGGTTTCCTAACTGCGCTGGGGCCATTGATGGGACTCATGCACCCATGGTTTGCCCCCCCTCAAGGAGCACATGAGTACATAAACCTCAAAGGTACTACTCCATTGGTATGAAGGCCTTCATAGACCACAGAGGTAGATTTATGAATGTCAACATGGATGCATTGGGAAAGTTCATGATGCCAAGGTTTTTTGCCACTCAGGAGTCTACATTCATGAACAAGCTGGAACACTATTCCCACCCAAAGGCATTGTTATAAATGGAGTTACTGTCCCCACCATTATTCTGGGGGACCCCGTATACCCCTTTTGCCTTGGCTTATGAAACCATACCTGGATTTCAGAGGCCCTAGCAAAAGAAGGTTAAATTACACTCTTAGTGGGTGTAGAACAGTAGTTGAATATCCTTTTGGGAGATTGAAATTCTGCTGGCGATGTCTACAGACCCATTTGGATACCAGTGTCATCAGTGCTGTCCACATCCCTGTGGCTTGTTGTGCTCCTCACAATCTGTGTGAAGCCAGAGGTGAGCTATTGCCCCCCGAATGGATCTATGAAAGTGAGGGGCTGCTGAATCGGTATGCTCAGCCTGAAAGGGCACCTACCACCCCTGGAGCTGGCTGTGCCCAGGCAACAGCAGTCAGGGATGTTTTGTCATCCCTCGTTCTGGACTTGCATTAGGGAGAATAGTACCTTTCTGAATGTGCTTGTGGGCAAGGGCTAGTTGATGGGGGGGGGTTCAGTGCTTGAGGAGAGGTGGGGGCTTGATTGCTGTGCAATGTACTTATGAATGACACAACAACTTATGAAATGGGGTGGCGTGGGGAACAGTTCACAGTATGGATTCATATAAGGGTGTGACTGAAGTGTGGATTGCTGTACCTAACCACAGAGAGGAATAGTGTTTGTGTATTAATTCCTAATTGTTTCGGATCATGAGCTTCGCTTTCTTATTTCAAATGGTGATTGTATGATGAGATGCAGTGGTAGCAATTAACTTTCTTAATGATGCAAAAAGCTTTATTTGTAAATGTGTTAAAACAGTACAACTGTCACCCACTGCCAGGCAGGCCAGCTGCCATTACAACACCCAAACACCAGTTACAACAGAACCATTCCAAAATGAACAAATGAAAGTGCATCAAGTCCAAACAAGACAGAAACCCCCCTACCACTGCACTTCCCCAGGACCCACATTGTCCTTTCCCTTTCCCAGTTTCACATGCACTTGGCACCTGGGGAGGGCGGTGGAGGCAGCCACAGGAAAGGGCGTCAAGATAGAGGACTGCATGGGGCTAAGTTGTCCTGCCCAGATGTCCATGGGGCCCAACTGCATGGGCCACTCAGCCATGGAGTTTGCCAAGTGATTTCTGGGCTGAAGGTATGTCACAGGGGAATCAGGCCGTGGTCACAGAGAGGCAGCAGGAACCGGTACTCTTGCAGCCATGACTGAGATGAGATGCTCAAACAGTTCTCTCTGCTGATCTCTGTCCTCCTCCTCCCACACTGAAACCCTGTCCTGTGTTTCTGGTGCTGGACCTGCTTGTTGGCCCTCTCCAGAACCTCAGTCATCAGCTCATCACGGAAATGCCTCCTCTTGGAACAGCCCATGAAGGTCCATTGGGCCAAGTTTGTACGGCACTGGGGTCGAGCTGTGGAGGTCCATCAGCCAGTAGAGGATGGGAGGCCTGCAATAGGGCAAGATGCAGAAGGTTATTGTCTCAAGTAGCTCAGTGTAGGAGCCCAGAAATCATTCTTGTGGAATTTCAAGGACATGGAATCATAGATTCATAGGACTGGAAGGGACCTCAAGAGGTCATCTAGTCCAGTCCCCTGCACTCACGGCAGGACTAAGTATTATTTAGACCATCCCTCACAGGTGTTTGTCTAACCTGCTCTTAAAAATCTCCAATGATGATTCCACAACCTCCCTAGCAATTTATTCCAGTCCTTAACCACCCTGACAGTTAGAAAGTTTTCCCTAATTTCCAACCTAAACTTCCCTTGCTGCAATTTAAACCCATTGCTTCTTGTCCGATCCTCAGAGGTCAAGAAGAACAATTTTTCTCTCTCCTCCTTGTAACAACCTTTTATGTATTTTGAAAATGTTAAATTTCAAAACTGAATTTCAATATATTGTGAATGGGCAGCTTTAGTCGACGGAGTCTCCCTGGACACAACCTGAAGAATTGCGGTTACAGAAGTGCAGAGACAATGGTGAGTTAAAAATTTGAAGCTGCTTTTGGTTTACAAAAATTGCATAACTGCTCGGGTTGGGGGAGGGAGGGAGTGGGCAGTGTCCTTGCTACAAAAGGCTTTTTCTATCCTTTCAGGCCTCTCACATTTTGGAGGATATCACTGTTCTTGAGGTGCGTGGTTGGTAAAGAGATATAATTCCAAGCAGAGGGTGGGAAACTATGCAGCTGTGTATGCAACCAAAGTATTCGAACCTCTAGTGACTGAATGGCACATCTATGAATGGAGTGGGCTGGTCAGCTACTGAGGTGGCTCTGGAAAATATGTCCTTCCCTGCAATGTGACTGATTACCTCTCTGGAGTTCATGCTTCAGCAAAAGTTTGCACCTATCAGCACCCAGGATTGGGTCAGAATTCATGAGAGAATCAACAGGATGTTGCATTCGCTTCCACATGGCTTACCCTGTTATGACTGCTTGCAAAGATGCAGAACTCCCCAGCCTTCCTCCTCCCCACCCCGGCACATTTCTGTACAAAAGTTCAAACCCCAATTGTACTTGGGACCAGTGATTTCATCACTGATGGACTGCATGGACTACCTCAAACTGAAATGGGCTAGATTTGGATATGGATCACATTTCCCCAAACACACATACAGAGTGCATTGACCTTTGAGTGGTTACAGAGCAGAAAACTTAAATGCATAGAAATGGAAGGTTTTAAGAAACAGGAATGGTCCTAGCAAAAATCTGTGCCTTTCCAGTAAAAATACTCCTTCCAGGTGTTCTGTTTGCGTTTCCTGATCAGGATTAGGATGTAGAAGGCCCGGGGTCTCATGAAATGGTGGGGGTAGCAGCCAGGAGGACAAAACTCGCTGCAGTGGTTGTTGGCAGACAGCTGTTTCTTCTGCCGATTTCCTCCCAAATTCTTTTCCTTTTAAGAACCCCAACAGGGAGGGATGGGAGGGGGGGGAATAGCCCATCTCCTCATTATGATATCCAGCAATAGGCTTTATTTCCAACACAACAATTTTAGTTAATTCATTCATCCTTGCCTCCTCTTGTTTACGAATCACAATCATAACACAGTCCTTGAGTGGTATCAGTCAAACCCTTTCTGTTTAAATGAATTCAGTCCTTCCACCTCCTTCTCACATCTTTTCCTAAACAATTTCTTATAACAGATCCTTGTGACAACTGATGAACTTTCACTCACTTTTCATAATCGAGCTCACAATTAGGGTACATTTGTAGGCCCAATTACCACAACATTTCCCACCATCTCAGAACTAGAGTGCGGGCCAGATTCTGCTGGGTGGATCCCAACGTGCAGCATGAAGTGCGGGGCAGAAGGAATCCCAGCACGGAAATCCACCGTGACATGCTCATGACAATCTGAGAGCTTTGCAAACTAGCCAGAGGAGGAGAGATATCTGAGCTGCCCCAAATGCACAAACACACTATTGCCAGCTCATATCTTTCAGGGGCCAGCAAAACAAGTGATTTTCTAGGAAGCAGTAAAATTCATTATTTCTTGCATTCCTTTCCCTTCAGCGAAGGACGAATGTGGCTACAACTTAGGGAACTTCCATGGTCTGAAGATTCAGAGAAGCATGTGCTTTGATGCAAAGGTTAGCAAGGAAAAAACAAATGCAAACCTGGCTGCATGGTGCTACTGTTTTTAGGAGGACAAGTAAGCCCCGAGTATCAGACACAAGCTGTATGAAGGCTCAGCTTTAGACCGGTCCATTCTTTATTGGGCAATTTCCAGTTAGGCTTATTATATGGGTGATCTAATCAGGGCTGAGTCTGGAGCTGTTGATCATTACATGTTTATAGTTTCTTAGAGACCTTCGGGCAAGTATAACTTGATTATTTTGCAATGGATGCACTAGGGGCCAGCTCCACACATGCTGCTGCCTCTTTCTTCACCAGATTAATGCCCCTAAATTAGAGCAATCAACAGAACATACAAACAAATACATTGCAAGCTCAGCCCAGTAAAGGGTAATTGCTCTCCTAAGCCCACGCTTAGACTGAAGCACAGCAACCCCAGAGCCAGATAGCAGCTCATTCAGAGGTTACTCCTTCCTTTGGGGCATGGGGTATATTCACACCTGCAGACAACGAGGAAAGAAACCCACAAAGGAGGTGTGTATATAATGCATCTGCTCAACCTACCTGCCACGTGGAAAGCAGAGAGCAGGGAAATGTTCTTAATGCAAACCAGGCAGGGGTAAGAGGTGGGGAAGCACCTTTCCCCCGAGGTATGGCCAGTCCCAAGGCTTTTGTTAGTTGGTTTTAAATACTTCCTCCATAATGTCTCCCCATGTGGGTACTTAGAGACCATGCCCAAGTCAACTCTTCAACTTCACTTTGATAGATTAAATAGATTGATCTCCCTCGGTCTCTCGTGATAAGGCAGGTTTTCCAAACCTTCAGTCATTCTTGTAGCTCTTTCCTGAACCTTTCCAGCTTGTCTACAGCCTGAAGGGTGGACCCCAGAACTGGACACAGTATTCAGCAATGATCTCCTGATGTATCCAAGAATTGTGGTTCGCCCTCTTAGCTACGTCATCCCACTGAAAGCAAAGGTTCAGTTGGTTATCTAGCTTTCCCCCTAAGTCACTGCATTCCAAGATCCTGTCTCCCATCTTGGCAGTGTGACCTACATTCTTTGTTCCATGATTTATGACCCAGCATTTGGCTGTAGCAAGATGCATGTTGTTTAAATGAGCCCATCTTACCAAAGGATCCAGATTGCTCTATGTAACTGAGCTGTCCCCATGGCTATTTACCACTACACCAATGTTCGTGTCATCTGCATACTTTACCTGCAATGATTTTATGTTTTCTTTCAGATCATTAATAATTATAGTGAATAGCATTGAGCCAAAAACAGATCCCTGCGGAACCCCAGTTTTCCCGTTTACAATTCTTTTTCAGATCGATCAGTTAGCCAGTTTAAAATCATTTATTGTGGGACACATCACATTTGTATAGCACTAATTTTTTATTTATAATGTTGTGTGGCACTAAAATCGGTAAGTAAATCTGCAAATAATATCACCACTGAACAGATAGATGCTAAGTGATTCGCCCAAGGTCACACAATAGGACAGTGGCAGTCAGGATTAGAACCTGATATTAAAACTCCTCTTCTAAACTTTAGACCATGCCCTCTCCGTGACTGTCTTGGTCCTTTGTAACATTTCATACACAAAGCACACATTGGGGTGGAGCATCTGATGGGCCAGCTCCTGCCTGGATCATGTTTGACTTTTCATTTAAGAAAGGAAAGTTGACTGACATTGTCACAGCCAGCTTCTCAGTATATGGCAGATACTCTGGGGGAAATAAAAGTGAGCTGAGGAGTAACTGTGGATGGGATTCCAGAGAGTAACTGTGCCTCTAAGGGTATGTCTACCCTGCAATTAAAGACCCATGGCTGGCCCATGTGAGCTGACTCAGGCGAAGGGGTTCGGGATAAGGGGGTGTTTCATGGTAGTGTAGATGCTCGGGCTGGAGTCTGGGCTCTGAGATGGGGAGGGTCCTAGAGCCCAGGCTCCAGCACGAGCCTGAATGTCTACATCTCAGTTAAACTGCCCCATAACCCAAGCCCAACTCAGCTGATATGGGCCAGCCGCGGGTCTTTAATTGCAGTGTAGACAAACCCTAACTCTCCAGGTTGCTCGTGTCTGGATGGCGTCTGTAATCAATATGAAGCACTGCATGCTGGGGTCTCCATGGGCTGTACTTCCCTATTACAGATGTATAGCTCCATGAATTCTCAGGCCAGAAGGAACCATTATGATCCTCTAGTCTGATGTCCTGTTTAATGCTGGCCAGAGAACTCCACCTAGTGACTCCAGCATCCAGCCCATCACTCCTGTTTGAACTAGAGCAGTTGCCTTAATGACTGCAAGTGGTAGAGAATCTATCATGAATGAGGCCAGTTGTGGGCCACCTGGCTGAACTCCATATTGGAGCTTAGCTTGTGGACTGGGCCACTCCTGTTGTAGTCGAACAGCAAGGGTCTTAGCAAGGGTCTTAGAGACGAGCATCAGCACCAACCACACACCCAACAAGTACAGAAAAGAGTTCGGTTTACAGAGTCCTGTTGAAGTCCACTTTCTTCCTTTCTCCTCCCAGCTGGAGGGGTAAAATGCTCAGCTGAACATTAGGAATAACCTGCCCCAGTGACCGGTCTCTCCAGTGCTTCCCCTCCTGACAGTAATGTCCATGTTTCCTAGGAGATTGGCTGTTATGACATCTCATGGACCATCTCATCCCAAGTGACTCTTCTAGTCACTTCCCTTTTGCTTGATCTTCCTCCTATTGGTCAGGATTCAGACTCTCCAGTGCATCGTATGTCTCATTGCACAGCATGTCTATCAAATCCTTGTGGCAAGCTAGTCAACGAGATACTTTTGCACAACTCGCTTAGCGCCAAAGCCTGAAGCCATCTGAGCGTAACCAGGAGCTCTGGTGTTATTGGAACATGAGGAATTCATGATGCTCCAACAGACCCATTATGATTCTGGAGCTGCATTTGTATCTCTGGAGCTGATTTGGATTCTCTCACCTTCAGAGATCAATCTGTTTTTTTCTTTTAAAAGATTTTTTTTGCAGTGAAACCACAGAATACCCCACCACCTTGCCGTCCAGACACAAATAATCTGAGCCTCACAAGCGTGTCTAATTCACATGAATAATTTATGCAAAGTAATAAGTTCTTGATGCCAATAAACAGAATAAATACAACTCCCAGAGACCACATTACCAACTAGAATTCATTTCTATGTTGAGAGGAAATTGTTATGATCAAGTAAGGAGAGAAATAATCTCCATCAATAACACTTCCTTATTATCTCATTGTTTTATTCGTGCATTGATAAATGTCTGCATAGTGTACAATTCATCCAGCCGTCCCGGGGTTGGCTCGGAAGTTATTTCAGCAGGTATTAGACTCATCATTTCTCATCACCAGACACACACCATTGGAAGCTTTTCTTGTTTCGCATGAAACATTAGATCACTTTTAGCAACAAGCCGAGCAGACCCTAAACATATTTTCTGCTGCCAATGCTGAGACACCGTCTCTCTCATTTGTAAAATACATATTTTCCTTCATTCCTCCTCAGTATTCACTACATGAGACATAAAATACCATTATATGAGACCAATAGCACATCACACTTCGGCAGTAACAGATCCAAGGAGCTATTTTGTATCACTAGCTGCTCTTTATTTCCATTTTTATGTATACTTTCTGCAATTCAGGTCCAGATCACCTTTCCCCATTACTTCCCAGCTTCTGCCATTTTAGCATTCTCGAATGAACTCAAAAGCTTCATCCAGTCATTTGACTAAGTGCTGCGTGTGTTACCCAGTCTACTTAGTAACGTTACTTCGAATGTCATTTTCGGAAGTTTATCCTAATAACTGTAAAATTGCTTCACAAAAATATCCTTTTCCTGGAAATGACCAAAGAAAACCTTATGGGGTGATGTGTGATGCTAGCTGGAGTTGTTTACATAATTTCATCACACCATTAGTAGATATGGAGAGTATATAATATGCCACAATCCCTGATTCCCTAATTTCATGCACTTCCATTTCTGAGGGGGACTCAGGATGTCAGCAAATAGGTAGAAATGATGAATATTTAATACTTTGTGCTAGTTTTTTAGTGCCTTACCACACATTTATCTAGCAAGATTTACAACAGGGACAACATTTGCCTGCATTTACTTACCAGCCCAGAGTAGCTCCTTCAGCAAGAATCTCTTTTTCTTTCTCTCTCTTTTGTTCAGCATGGAGAAAATCAGCTCCCTTTGTCAGGGAAACACTCCACTCCCCTCTACAGACATTAATTGCAAAAGCCAGGGAAAGGGCGTCAGTTTGAAAATGCTTGCTGGCTAAATTAAAAGTGTGAAGCTAAAGAGGGCCCAAACCCAGGGAGAGCACGGATATTAGTTCAGCACAGGACCTGTGTGCTTTTCCAGCAAGCTACAGTCCAGTCCTGGAGCAAGTCCCCTACCATGAGCAGCCCGCTAAAGCAGCAGGCTGCAGACTGTGGGGTGGCTCTGTGCAAACATGAGTCCCCCAGCAGGGCACTTACTGCTCCTTGCGTTGTTCATTTTTATATCACATTCCATTTCCTCTGCCCTTCAGGTTTCAATATTCAGCAGGTTTTTGTATTAAGTATGCAGAACAGAGTCACAGCTTGTGGGGGGAAGCTGGAGGGTTTGCCAATGGTATAGATGGTAAAAGGGGCCTTATAGCTCTTGAGAGATGTGGGATATGGTTTGAGATCATGGCATAAAGAAATTAGCTGCATGTGCCTGCTAAACTGATCATCAGTGAAAAAAATAAACAAGTTGACATTTAAATTGTCATCCTTAAGTTTCAGGGTAAACACTCCATGAGATGCATGGGGCAGATCTTTTGGAGCGGTTGTTTCAGGCTGTCTGCAGACTCAAGCAAATATCATGGCAGAGGTTATGCTCATTTCATCATTCCAAGTTTGTTTTCATAACTATTAGAGAGAGAGATTTTTCAGATGAAAATTCTGGAACATGATTCGCAGTAAGGGGTGGTTGCATGGCAATTTCCTTGACTGCATAATCACGGAATATAGGGCACCCTGCTATAGTGGATAGATGTTTAAAGTACTTTCTATGGAGCCTCTTGGGTTCATCTCCATTAAGTTCCACCTGGATCTTCCATAATGATTAAGAAAAACACCCTTTTGAAATTATCCTGCTGGGAAATTTCAGTTTTCCCATGCAACATTTTGAAAGTGTTCCCCCCAACACACACACTTTCCTACATTTCCCAACCTTTTCCAGTTGGAAAACATGGAAAAATGGAGGTGGGGAAAACTCATTTTTCACTCTTAAAAATAACTTTCACTTTTTAGTGTTAATGCCATCAGAGAGAAAGGAACATGTTCAACACGTTTGGACTCTTTTCTGATTGGCAGAAGTTGCAGAAACACCAAGCTAGCACAAGTGGGTTCTCCACCCCTCCCCATCTTTCCCACATTGTGGAAGTATCAGAAAGTGGGGGAAATCCCATCATTTCAATATGAAAAAAATCAACATTTCTGAATTGTCTTCCCAAAACTTTGCATTTATTTTTTTTCCAGAAAGTTAAAAATCAATAGCTGAGAATGAAATTCTTCCTCCCAAAAAATTCATTTTCAATGAAACCCTATTTTCTGAGGCAGCAGTTCTCAACTGGTGGCCCACAGCCCACACATGGACCAATTAGCACAGAGCTGCAGCTCAGCTGTGTGCTGAAGGCCACTGGGCCGCATGGCGGAGTCAGGTCTGGGGTCAGGGCTCCCAGCCAGCCCCATGTGGTGGGCATCAGGGCTGCTTGGGTTAGGGCTGCTGGCTGGCCCCGCGTGGCAGGGGTCTGGGGTTGGATCTGGGGCTGGCAGCAGGGGTCCAGGGTTGGGTCCAGGACTAGTGGCTGGCTGGCCCTGTGGAGTCAGCAGCGGGCTGCCGCCCTGCCACTTGGCCCTGTGCAGCCGAGTCCAGGGTCGGGGCTGCCACCTGGCCCCACATCCAGGGCTCTGCTCCTGGCCCCACTTTGTGAAGGGGTCTCTGGGGACAGGCACTGGGCACAGGGATCTGTGAGGGAGGTAGTCGGGGATGGGGGCTCTGTGGTTCTCCTCCTGCGGCCCAGGTAATACATTGGGGGCCACATATGCAGCCCACAATGATAAATAGGTTGAGAACCACTGTTCTAAGGGAAAAGAATTTCTTCTGAAAAGTTTCATCCATGTCTCGCTAACACCATCTTGACAAACCCTTGTGTAATTAACGATACTTGTCCCATATTTCTCTCACCACATCCCTATAGCTCAGGCTACATGATTTTCCCTGTGCTGTAACAGACATGACTTTCAAGTACCCAGCACCATGTTTTACACATCCCAGCGGCCCTTCTCTTAAACTGAGCATATTCCTGTCCCCTGTCAGCATGGAGGATTTCTTTCTCTTTAGACACAAACCAGAACATTTACTGAATCCCCTTCTTTGACCCAGCCCTGTTGGGATGACTCTCAGTACCTGAGCTTAATCCCTCGTGGCATTTCTTTGTATCCTCAGGGCAGTCTCCACAGACTATAGAATAGCAGGGTTGGAAGGGACCTCAGGAGGTTCTAGTCCAACCCCCTGCTCAAAGCAGGACTAATCCCCAATTTTTGCCCCAGATCCCTAAATGGTCCCCTCAAGGATTGAACTCACAACCCTGGGTTTAGCAGACACACACTTCTCCCCCCACTCCCAGGTCCCCCTTACAGAAACCCAGGTAGACTATCATGGCTGGAAGAAGCCTATTTTTGTCATTCAGGCTCTGCTCTCTGAGTCTGGGTTCAACCCCTGGCTCTGCCACAGGCTTGCAATGTGATCTTGATCGAGTCACTTAATTTCTCATCTCCAAACTAGGAAAAACAACACTTCCTTTCTCCCACCCTTGGTCTGTCTTATCCACTGAGGCAAGGCCTGTCTCTTACTCTGTGCAGGTACCATGTACAGGTCTCTGACTGTCTCTGTGCAGGTACCAGGCCTTCACTCCTATAGAGCAATAATCATAGAATCCCTCAAGAGTTCAGTTCTCTTGATATTCAATAGCTTGGATGCTACCAACATTCAGCTCAATTTGCCTCACTTAAGGAATCCAGCCCCTCTTCCAAGCCTCTGCTGTGCTGGCACACCAAGAACAAGCACTTGTAAGTCTGTGGGTAATTACACCATCTAGTGACTCCTCCCAGAGTGGTAAAGTCTGGACAAACGCTGACTGCCTGGACAGTGAGGGTCAGGGGTCCTGCCTCTCCTGTTCCTGGCTCTTGCAGTGCCCCTAGCTGCCACTTTCCCCATGCCCACCCTTGGGGGCAATGGATCTTATCCTGGGAATCCCTGCAACTTTACGGAGTGGGGAAGGGCATCATGGAGGTGGGTTGCTCTTCACCCTGCCCCCATGCAGCCTACTCCCCATGCCCCACCCACCCCTCCTGTGCTGCCCCCTAGACCTGCCGCCGTTGGCCCCACAGCTCTCACAGATGCCGAGGGGAATATCTGGCGTTTCCATTCCCCTTTCTGTGGCTTTCACACATGGGCTCAGCTGGGCCGAGCTCTAATTAATCCCCCCTCCAGTTTGTTGACTGTTTAAAGGCACAAACATTGAGCTGTGCGAGGTCTTGGCACCAGTCCAGGCGCAGTGTGATGTGCCGGGATACGATAGGCGCCTTCAATGGGGAGCTTTATAGTACCACGCCAAGCTTCAAACAAACCTCTAATTAATTCCTTCACAAAGCTCTGCCGTTCTTGTGGCCTCCAGCACTATCGGGAGGCTAATTAACCCAAGCCTCCTCCTCCTCTCTTGCTTCTCAAGATTGTCAGGTTTTACTTGTTGAATCTTAATTCCTTTCATCAGTTGTAACAATATCCTCTTGTTCACGAGCATCCTCGAACTCTTAGCCCCACTGTGCTGGCTCCGGTTCTTTCTGCCTCTGGGACCTCGATGTAGAGATGCCTGAAAATTGCCAAGTGTTTTTTCCCTGGAAATGTTGAACATTTGTCATTCTCCCCACCCCCCCCACACACACCCCTCTCCAGTTCCCATGAGCCCGGTTTCTGTAACAATTTTCAGTTTTCAAAACTGATTTTTTAAAATAAAAATGGAGGAGTTTTGCCGAAAAGTTTTCAGTTTCAGCAAAAACCTGGCAAATTTTGACCAAAATGAACATTTTCCACCAAAAAAACCCCTCATTTTGGTCAGAAGGCCTTTCTTCAGGGAAACCATCTCCAGCTTGATGGGGAGCCTGGTGATAGTAATGGGAATTAGGCACCTAGGCACTTTTGAAATTCCCTAAACACCTCTGAAAATCTGACCCTAAGTCATTTTGAAAATAGGACTTAAGCTCCTAAATCACTGAGGTGCTTTTGAAAATGTTACCCCTAGTATCTCTGTATCGGGGCAGGGGAGTCTGGGGGGGGGTATGGCCCCATCACTTCTTAGTGGCTGAAAGGACAAGCAACAGGGGGGAGGGGGCAGAGAGGAGTGAACAGGGGTGGGGTCTTGGGGGGGAAGAAGTGGTGTGGGAGTGGGGCCTCGGGGGAAGAGGAGGCAGGGGGGACCAGGGCCCCAGTTTGGGCACCAGTGGCCCCCACACATTTAGGGAGTTTCTGCTGCTCCTGCTCTGTATGATTCAGTTCCCCATCTGTAATATGGGCACAACAGCACTGCCCTACCACACAGGCTTGGTGTGAGGATTGTGGCAAATTGCCAGCACTACTTTGATGGGTCTTGTAGTTTCTCTTCTTGGGGAGGGTTCAGAGCACCGTTTCTCGTCCCTGAACTGGGGTATTAACTGCCCCACTAGTGTCCTAGAGGAGGGGAGTGGAGAGGGAGGGACCAGAGCCCGTCCTCTACTCCGGGTCCCAGCCCAGGGGCCCTCGGGATAGCAGTAAACCGCTTGAACTAGCGGTTCCTTCCCCTGGGCTACTTCCCTCTCCTGCCCTTCAGCTCGTGGGGCTTCCTGCTCTCCCTCTGCACAAACCGGGTGTCCCTTTACCTAGGGTCTTGGTCTTCTTAGCCCACTGCAGCACTTCTCCAAACTCTCCTCTGCTTCCCTCCAAACTGCTCTCTACCCCAACACCAATCCACTCGGCTTCAACTCCTCCAAACTGCTCTCTACCCCAACACCAGTCCACTCCACTTCAACTCCTCCAAACTGCTCTGTTTCCACAGTATGCATCCGATGAAGTGAGCTGTAGCTCACAAAAGCTCATGCTCAAATAAATTGGTTAGTCTCTAAGGTGCCACAAGTACTCCATTTCTTTTTGCGAATACAGACTAACACGGCTGTTACTCTGAAAACTGCTCTGTGCTCCAACACCAGTCCACTCCGCTTCAACTCCTTCCCTTGTCTGATTGGAGCAGGGGGGTTTTATCAGATGACTGGCTTCAGGTGCTCTAATTGGCTTCAGGTGCTTTAATTGGCTTCAGGTGCTTTAATTAATCTATAGCAAACTTTCTTCCCTCTACAGGGAATAAGGCTCCCTTCGAACCCTCTCCTGCTGCCTTCTGGCCATGCTGTATCACAGGATAAACACATTAAAGATTATGAGGCACTATGTTACTGCCATAAATGGGGGCCATATAATTACTTAACATCGAGATATTTCGGTAGGTATTTATTACTGGTATTTTCATAGCACCTGGGAGCCCTAGCCACAGACCAGGACCCCATTGTGGCAGGCGTTGTACAAACACAAAGAGCTGACTATCTGAGTAGAAGTTGGAGCAGCCCTGAGGCCACTTATGAGGGGGGCTGAACTGTCCCGGGGGGTGAGTAGGTAATGAGCAGCAGAGGTGGGGCTTTGCTGTCAGGACCAACTCCAGTGTTAAGCTGCATACAGAAAAGAAGTGAGAAGAAGGGTGGGTAACAGAAGGGGCACTAGGGTCAGAAGTGAAGGCACCCGAAGAGTGGGATATACACAGGTTTCAGTTCCAAGGGGCTGAAAATCCCTGCTGAGATGGGAAGAGAAATTCATGAATAATTGTGACTCAATCAGATACTATAGTGATGAGCACTGGGGAAAAGGAAATGAAGAATCCCATATTCACAGCAGGGTTTGAATGATGTGCAGGAAATGAGGGAGGGGCCATACAGCATGTAGTGACTCTAAAAAGAAATACAGAACAGCTGTCTCATCATTGAGCACCCCTCCCTCCTGCATAGTGAATAAGGCAGGGGTCCCCGGGGAAAAATAGCGTGATGTGTAATTAGAAGCTGTGTAATAATGCATGCACACAAGGGGCCTGAATGAAGATTCAGACTACCATAAATCTGGCATTGCTTGACTTTGTAAACTTAGTAACATTATTTTAATATAACTTTATTTGTGTATGGAATTTTCTGATTCAGCGTAAAGCCACAGATGTTTGGAGTGGATGATGCTTGCAGTGTTGGAAACCCGAACCTGATGATTTTTTGCTACTGCACGAGAATCCACAAGAACCTATCCTTCACTATAACCAGCAAGTGTCCCAGACCGGTCTAATTTCACTTTCCAAGCTGAGGGATATGCAACAAAAGAAACAGCATCAATGATGAAAAGCACGTTTGATTGTCACTTTTTTTTTTTTCAGTTTTAGTGACCTGAGACATTATTAGTTATGCAAGTGACAAGTTAGATTATGGATACATGTGGCCTAGCAGATCATAGAATCATAGAATCATAGAATATCAGGGTTGGAAGGGACCCCAGAAGGTCATCTAGTCCAACCCCCTGCTCAAAGCAGGACCAATTCCCAGTTAAATCATCCCAGCCAGGGCTTTGTCAAGCCTGACCTTAAAAACCTCTAAGGAAGGAGATTATACCACCTTCCTAGGTAACGCATTCCAGTGTTTCACCACCCTCTTAGTGAAAAAGTTTTTCCTAATATCCAATCTAAACCTCCCCCATTGCAACTTGAGACCATTACTCCTCGTTCTGTCATCTGCTACCATTGAGAACAGTCTAGAGCCATCCTCTTTGGAACCCCCCTTCAGGTAGTTGAAAGCAGCTATCAAATCCCCCCTCATTCTTCTCTTCTGCAGACTAAACAATCCCAGTTCCCTCAGCCTCTCCTCATAAGTCATGTGTTCCAGACCCCTAATCATTTTTGTTGCCCTTCGCTGGACTCTCTCCAATTTATCCACATCCTTCTTGTAGTGTGGGGTCCAAAACTGGACACAGTACTCCAGATGAGGCCTCACCAGTGTCGAATAGAGGGGAACGATCACGTCCCTCGATCTGCTCGCTATGCCCCTACTTATACATCCCAAAATGCCATTGGCCTTCTTGGCAACAAGGGCACACTGTTGACTCATATCCAGCTTCTCGTCCACTGTCACCCCTAGGTCCTTTTCCGCAGAACTGCTGCCGAGCCATTCGGTCCCTAGTCTGTAGCGGTGCATTGGCTGTAGGCAGATCACAGGCTGCAGGCAGAGTTGGGGTCTAGTCTCAGCTTTGCCTCTAGCCTGCAGGGTGAGCTGGGACCAGTCACTTCCCCTCTCTGTGCCTGGGGATTGGTAAAGTGCTGACTTCTATGGAAAAAGAAAAGGAGGACTTGTGGCACCTTAGAGACTAACCAATTTATTTGAGCATGAGCTTTCGTGAGCTACAGCTCACTTCATCGGATGCATACTGTGGAAAGTGTAGAAGATCTTTTATACACACAAAGCATCTTCTATGGAAGAAATGTGCTATAGAAGAGCAAGGTATAATGTTATATCTACACATTCTGTGACAGGGTGCTGTGAGTAGCACCCTAGGCATGGGGTTTGCTGAAGCTGGGAAGAGTCCAGGCTTAATTGATGCCAATTATAGTTTCCATTGTGGGATTATGAGCCACCTGGGTGGTAATCACTGGGCTAATGAGATAATGGGGAGGATATAAGTGGAAGGAACAGGAAGCAAGGGGGCACTCAGAGTGTGAGCCTGGGCTGAGGAGTGATGGCTGTGGGAAGCCCCCTTTTGCTGTGATCCTGTGTTACTTTGCAAAAAAAGAATCATAACACATCTTGGTGACAGCTAACATCCGGGGGGCGGGGGTGTTTGTGAGGCCACACAAACTGGCCTGGCAGCTGAGTAAACCAGAGGCACCAGTGACAACCACTTTTCTCTTGACACTGTGCACTAGATTCTCATCTCACTTGCACCAGAGATTCTGCATTTGCTAGACTTGGTGAGTTCACTGTATCCTATCTAGACATGAAAAAGCACCAGTTAGTTCAGAATGCAACAGCCCCTCAGCACAGCAACGCAGGCCCCATGTTACCAGTGCACCGGTGCTCTGCTCCCTACTGAAAGCCCTTCTAGGACTGGCCCATGGTACCCAAGGAAGCACCTCTGCTTGTACAGCTCTGCTCACCCCAAGGTAGCTACATTCCACACCAGCCAAGGAGTTTGACCACACCCAGGTGAGGCTGGTGAGTGTAGGGGGCACCGTGTTCTTGGCAGCACGCCCTCGGCTCTGGAGCTTGCTGCTGAAGCAGGTAAGAATGAGCCCAGCTCCATGTCTTCCTGGCGTGGCTTGCCCACAATCTAACACAAAGCCTGGGGGCGTCTTGGGGAGAGACTTATTAGCAGATTGTTTAAAAGCCACAATTGTTTTGAAATGTGGGAGTTGCTCCCATGCTACGGTGACGAGCATAGGCGTTGACTTTTCTGTTTCCCAGTGTGTGCTCCGCCCCCACTCCACCCCTTCCCTGAGGCCCCCTGCTGCACTTCACCCTCCCCCAAGCACCTCCCACCCGCTGCCAAACAGCTGATTGGTGGCCCCTTCAAACAGCGGTGTCTAATAGGTGCTGAGTGCCACCGTTTTTTCCCCTGTGGATGCTGTAGCCCCAGAGCACCCATGGAGTTGGTTCCTATGATGACGCGCATGGCAGAGAAACCTAGGCAGGCAGAAAATTCAGGGGAGGACTCCAGCCCAATGCTGGCGCAATGCAGCCCAGTCCCTGTACAAAGGCCCCATGGGGTAGAGAGGGACGGTCCTTATCCCATCACAGTCTATTAGTGCCCTCTGCTTTATTACCCTCCTCTTGCTAAAGCCATTACAATGTTGCCTCTAAATAGCTCGTCCTGATAATTTACTAATTGAGTTAACTTGGCTGCAGGGGCTCTGCTGCTGAAGGATGTGGGATTTGATTAGATAAGACCATTGCCTCTTGCAAAATGAAAAACACATTAAGAGGTTTTTCTAGGTCAAACTCGACTGTTCCAAGCTGCTCTTTGCCAAGTCATGCAGCACCTGGAGCCGATTCCCACCCAGCCCAGGCCAGTCAGTCCTTACAGCATAGCTAATGGAGTTCTCCTTCCCTGGGAAGAGGGCTGGATGGGAGAAATGGCCCCAAACTGGATCCAGTCTCGGCCCTCTGACCAAAGTGTCACTGCCCCAAGGTTTTCTCTGGGTTGCCCCGAGAGTCCAGGTTGGGTTCCACGGAGATCAGGCAGGATGGGACCAATAGGAGCAGTCTGGAGAGGTGCAGGAGAAACACACTCATCATTTGGGTATCAGCTCAAACACACTTCTCCGTTTCCCATGAACCAACAGAATGTTCATTTTATCAGTGGATAAAATGCAGCTTTATGGCCAGCTCTCCCCTAGCCCGCTCTGCTGGCTCTGACCCAGCCGAATGGCTTGCTCCAGAAATCAGTGCACAGCTGGAATTCTCTGACCCCTCTCCTCGGGGCCACGGGAAACATCTGCATACACTCCCTGCTGCAAAGCAAGACTGGTTTTTGGGGCAAAGGCAACTGTCCCCTTCCCCCGCCTGTGGGTCCTGGGTCTCCTCTAGGTCATCAAGGGCTCTCAGAATAATTCCAGGTCTTCCTGAGACACTTGCTTCCATGAGCAGTGAGCTCTGGGGGGGTGCAGGGGAAGAGCCTACCCAGGTCACTGTCAGGAGTGAGGGCTGGCAGCTGGGCCTTGGGACAGCTGGGCCTGGGGCCAGCTAGCGATGAGCCCCTAGGCCGCCAGATGGCCTGATTGGCTGAGTAGCATTGCTAGGACTGCTCTTAAGTCCTCCAGTCATACTCAGCCAGGGGCTCCTCAGCACCTATGCCTGCATCTGAGATCCCTCCTGTGCCTGCCTTGTTCCTGGCTCAAGTTCTGTTCCTGCCGTACTCCACTGTCTGATTCCAGCTTTGACCTTGGCTCTGACTCCTGGAGCTTGACTCTGGCTCTGACCAGTAGGCCAAACTGCCCATGCTACTGTGCATGGCAGCCACACTCAGGCCCACACCGTGCATTAACTAGGAACAGACAGGATGAGGTGTGAGAGGGTTGTTAATGCTATAGGCCAAGTGATCTTCCAATAATCCATGCAGCATCCAGCATTCCATTTACCAAGAGCTTTATACTCCCGGTAGCTCTCTGGGCCTGGGCAGCACTGATGGGCTGGCAAGGAGGTGAGCTGCCTTCCTGGACAGGTGTCTTCTAAACACAGTTCTGGGAACAACAGTAACCATCAATGCTGAGAGTGCGAGTAGTCCATGAGGAGCGTAGGGTGACTCAGCACACACTGCGGAGCCAGACAGAGGAAAGAAGCTGTCCAGTCTACAGGCTGAGTCAGCACCGGGGCAGTGGGTGGGAAGGAGCACTGAACTGCCCAGGAATGGGACAGCACAGAGTGACATGGTAGTTGGCTAATCATGGAATCATAGAACTGGAAGGGACCTCGAGAGGTCATCTAGTCCAGGCCCCTGCACTCACAGCAAGACTAAGTATTATCTCTAAACCATCCGTGACAGGTGTTTGTCTAACCTACTCTTAAAAATCCCCAATGATCCACAACCTCCCTAGGCAATTTATTCCAGTGCTTAACCACTCTGACAGTTAGGAAGTTTTTCCTAATGTCTAATCTAAACCGCCCTTGCTGAAATTTAAGTCCATTGCTTCTTGTCCTATCCTCAGAGGTTAAGAAGAACAATTCTTCTCCCTCCTTCTTGTAACAACCTTTTATGTACTTGAAAACTGTTACCATGTCCCCTCTTAGTCTTCTCTTCTCCAGACTAAACAAACCCATTTTTTTCAATCTTCCCCTTTCTGGACCTTTAATCATTTTTGTTTAACTTTCTCCAATTTGTCCACATCTTTCCTGAAATGTGGCACCTAGAACTGGACACAATACTCCAGTTGAGGCCTAATCAGTGCGGAGTAGAGTGGAAGAATTTCTTCTTGTGTCTTGCTAACAACACTCCTGCTAATACATCCCAGAATGATGTTCGCTTTTTTTGCAACAGCTTTACACTATTTACTCATATTTAGCTTGTGGTCCATTATGACCCCCAAATCCCTTTCCGCAGTACTCCTTCCTAGGCAATAATTTCCCATTTTGTTTGTGTGCTATTGATTGTTCCTTCCTAAATGGTTGCATTTGTCCTTCTTGAATTTCACCCTATTTACTTTAGACCATTTCTTCAGTTGGTCCAGATCATTTTGAATTTTAATTTTATCCTCCAAAGCACTTACAACCCTTCCCAGCTTGGTATCATCCGCAAACTCTGATCCCATTGAGAGTTACCAAAAGAAACTACAGCATTTGCTCAAGAAACTCCCTGAAAAAGCACAAGATCAAATCCGCACAGACACACCCCTGGAACCCCGACCTGGGATATTCTATCTACTACCCAAGATCCATAAACCTGGAAATCCTGGGCGCCCCATCATCTCAGGCATTGGCACCCTGACAGCAGGATTGTCTGGCTATGTAGACTCTCTCCTCAGGCCCTACGCTACCAACACTCCCAACTACCTTTGAGACACCACTGACTTCCTGAGGAAACTACAATCCATCGGTGATCTTCCGGATAACACCATCCTGGCCACGATTGATGTAGAAGCCCTCTACACCAACATTCCACACAAAGATGGACTACAAGCCGTCAAGAACACTATCCCCAATAATGTCACGGCTAACCTGGTGGCTGAACTTTGTGACTTTGTCCTTACCCATAACTATTTTACATTTGGGAACAATGTATACCTTCAAATCAGTGGCACTGCTATGGGTACCCGCATGGCCCCACAGTATGCCAACATTTTTATGGCTGACTTAGAACAACGCTTCCTCAGCTCTCGTCCCCTAACGCCCCTACTCTACTTGCGCTATATTGATGACATCTTCATCATCTGGACCCATGGAAAAGAAGCCCTTGAGGAATTCCACCATGATTTCAACAATTTCCATCCCACCATCAACCTCAGCCTGGTCCAGTCCACACAAGAGATCCACTTCCTGGACACTACAGTGCTAATAAACGATGGTCACATAAACACCACCCTATACCGGAAACCTACTGACCGCTATTCCTACCTACATGCCTCCAGCTTTCACCCTGATCACACCACACGATCCATTGTCTACAGCCAAGCTCTGCGATACAACCGCATTTGCTCCAACCCCTCAGACAGAGACAAACACCTACAAGATCTCTATCAAGCATTCTTACAACTACAATACACACCTGCGGAAGTAAAGAAACAGATTGATAGAGCCAGAAGAGTTCCCAGAAGTCACCTACTACAGGACAGGCCTAACAAAGAAAATAACAGAACGCCACCAGCCATCACCTTCAGCCCCCAACTAAAACCCCTCCAACGCATTATCAAGGATCTACAACCTATCCTGAAGGATGACCCAACACTCTCACAAATCTTGGGAGAAAGGCCAGTCCTTGCTTACAGACAGCCCCCCAACCTGAAGCGAATACTCACCAGCAACCACATACCACACAACAGAACCACTAACCCAGGAACCTATCCTTGCAACAAAGCCCGTTGCCAACTGTGCCCACATATCTATTCAGGGGACACCATCACAGGGCCTAATAACATCAGCCACACTATCAGAGGCTCGTTCACCTGCACATCTACCAATGTGATATATGCCATCATGTGCCAGCAATGCCCCTCTGCCATGTACATTGGTCAAACTGGACAGTCTCTACGTAAAAGAATAAATGGACACAAATCAGATGTCAAGAATTATAACATTCATAAACCAGTCGGAGAACACTTCAATCTCTCTGGTCACGCGATTACAGACATGAAAGTTGCGATATTACAACAGAAAAACTTCAAAACCAGACTCCAGAGAGAGACTGCTGAATTGGAATTCATTTGTAAATTGGATACAATTAACTTAGGCTTGAATAGAGACTGGGAGTGGCTAAGTCATTATGCAACCTATTTCCCTTTGTTTTTTCCTACCCCTCCCCCCCCCCGTACCTCAGACGTTCTTGTTAAACCCTGGGTTTGTGCTGGAAATGGCCCACCTTGATTATCACACACATTGTAAGGAGAGTGATCACTTTAGATAAGCTATTACCAGCAGGAGAGTGGGGTGGGGGGAGAGAAAACCTTTTGTAGTGATAAACACCCATTTTTTCATGGTTTGTGTGTATAAAAACATCTTCTGTCTTTTCCACAGTATGCATCCGATGAAGTGAGCTGTAGCTCACGAAAGCTCATGCTCAAATAAATAGGTTAGTCTCTAAGGTGCCACAAGTACTCCTTTTCTTTAAATGTACTCTGTATACCATTATCTAAATCATTAATGAAGATATTGAACAGAACCGGACCTAGAACCGTTCCCTGCGGGACCCCAATCATTATGCTCTTCCAGCTTGACTGTGAATCACTAATAATTACTCTCTGGGAATGGTTTTCCAACCAGTTTTGAACCTTCCTTATAGTAGCTCCATCTAGGCTGCATTTCCCTCGTTTGTTTATGAGAAGGTCATGCGAGACAGTATCAAAAGCTTTACTAAAATCAAGATATACTACATCTACCGCTTCTCCCCTATCCACAAGGCTTGTTACCCTGTCAAAGAAAGCTATGAGGTTGGTTTGACATGATTTGGTTTTGACAAATCCATGTTGACTGTTACTTATCACCTTATTATCTTCTAGATGTTTGCAAATTGACTGCTTAATTATTTGCTCCATTATCTTTCAAGGTACAGAAGTTAAGATGACCGGTCTGTAATTGCCTGGATTGTCCTTATTTCCCTTTTTATAGATTGGCACTATGCCCTTTTCCAGTCTTCTGGAAGATCTCCTGTCTTCCATGATTTCTCAAAGGTAATTGCTAATGGCTCAGATATCTCCTCAGTCAGCTCCTTGAGTATTCTAGGATGCATTTGATCAGGCCCTGGTGACTTGAAGACATCTAATTTGTCCAAGTAATTTTTAACTTCTTGTTTCCCTATTTTAGCCTCTTCTGATCCTACCTCATTTTCACTGGCATTCACTATGTTTGACGTCCAATCACCACCAACCTTCTTGGTGAAAACCGAAACAAAGAAGTCATTAAGCACCTCTGCCATTTCCACATTTTCTGTTATTATTCCCCCCACCAAACCCCACCCCCGTTGTTGAGTAACAGGCCTTACCAGGCTTAGTCTTCCTCTTGCTTCTAATGTATTTGTAGAATGTTTTCTTGTTACTCTTTATGTCTCTAGCTAGTTTGATCTTGTTTTGTGCCTTGGCCTTTCTAATTTTCTCCCTACATACTTGTGTTATTTGTTTATATTCATCCTTTGTAATTTGACCTACTTTCCACTTTTTGTAGGACTCTTTTTTGATTTTTAGATCATTGAAGATCTCCTGGTTAAGCCTGCAATGATCCTTTCCTGTTCTTCTTTTAGCCTCTGCCATAGTGCTAGGGGAATTTTCCTAGGGATGTGAATTGTGGGGGTGGTTGAGCCCTTCATTCTCTATCCTGTACTCTGGTAACTGCTTCCCTATCTCCTGGAAGACATCCTCAAACTCTTCCTCCAATGTTCTGGGCCCCTGCTCCTCCAGTGAGTGCACCTCCTTGACGAGACCCAGGGCTTGACCCAATAACGGGGGCTCTTTTCCCTGCTGCTATTACAAATTGCAGCTTTTCCCATCTGTTATTTAGCCATACATGTAGTTCACACACTCCCTTAGTGGGGATCCACTCACCACTGTAAGCCTTGAGTTTTACCCACTTGCCCCCCAATACCTGTGGCTTTCCCCCAAGTGCTAATAACCATTGTTTTAGTGACATACTGGCTTGTGCACTGGTGTCCAACTTCAAACTAATACAGGCCCCATTTGCTTTCAGGGCGACGGTCCGATCATCATCTGCTGCTACACTGCCCATTGCTCCTGTGGAGAACTCCTCTAAGCGAGTGGTGCTGTCGTCACCCTCCCTGTCCTTGCTGTGCATACTCAGCTGGGGCTTGCAAACTCCTGCGTAGAAATGGAACCTACTGCATTTGGTGTATCTTTTCCCACACGTCGGGCATTGCCTTGGCTTGGGCTGGTTGCTGCAGTGTGCAACTCCATGTGCTGTTTTGGCTGGACTCCAACTTTGATCCCAGCCTGCTTTTCTGCCTCAGGATTCATTTCTTACCGTATTTTGGATTCTCTCTCATGTCCACAGTGTCCGAGCACTGTCCACCCTCTGTTAGTTTCATTCTGGACTGCGTGACTTCCGTTTCTTGGCAAATTGTTTTGTCACAGGTTAATTCCAAGTCTCTTGGTAGATTCTCTCTATGTTGTTCCCCATCATTTAGCCCCCCACAGTTCTCCAAAAAAAATTGCAAGATTGGATCTTCAGCCCTAGATCAATCACAAACTCTTTTATGGTCTCACCTTCTTTTGTACTCTCTGTTTAAAAGCATCTCTCTCCTCTGTCTCATTTTTCCATGGAGTGCAGAGCTCGTTGCATCTCTGTGCCTGTGTTAACTGAAAATGGTTAAACTCATCAAGTGCTTCAGGACCAGCTATTGTCAGGGATAAAGCAACCTTGTGACCGTCCTCCTGTCTGCTGGCCCCCAGTGCTTGCAGATACAGAGTGAAGGGCTCTTTAAAACTTCTCCAGTTGTTTTCCACATTTACAGCCAGTTTCAGCTCAGGTGGGGCTTTTAAGGGCTCTGCTTGTCCACTCTGGGTATTTTCTTAAGGTTGGTCCACACTGGAAAGAGAACACCTGAGAGACTCAGCTATGCCAGCTTAACCTCCAGCGTAGACAGTGCTAGATCAGCAGAAGTCGTCTTCCATCAACCGAGCTAATGCCTCTTGGGGAGATGGATTAACTACGCATTGTAAGCGTAGACACAGCCTTACTTTCTCTTTACACAATGCAGTGTTCAGTGATCACACCATTTGACTGTGCCTTTGAGGGCAGAGCATCCCAGACAGAAAGTTGCTGCGCACAGCCAGATGCATCTGGGCACAGAACAAAGCAGGTCTCTTGCAAACACCTTATGCACTAAGTGATCATGGAATGCTACAGCCGGCTGAGTGTTCCACGATCACTCAGTGCATAAGGTGCTTGCAAGAGACCTGCTCTATTCTGTGTCCAGTTCCATCTGTCTGCATTCTAGCAGCACCCACCCAGACTCTCTGCCTGGAAAGCTCAGCCCTTGAAGGTCCAGTCCCCAGTACTACAATGGCCAGGCCTATAGAACGACACCCATGGTGGCTGCTACGACTGCAGCCTCTGCCAGCCTGTCAATCTCAGCTCTTCAATCTGGTTAGATGGGGCTTTCCTAGCAACAGCCAACTCTAGAGACTGGCTCTCCGTATCAGCCCCCTGCATAAGCAGGTGCTTATTTGTATGGTGTCAGGGTCAGGTGTGAGATATTTATTCCACAGACATCTGGCAGGTTGGAGGCTCACTTGTATTTTCAGCTGTAATTGTCCTGCTGTATGCATGCTGGTGAGTCATTAGGGCTTCCTAGGGAACGCTCCAGCTCCTCCTGAAATGATGGCTTTTCTTCAGCAAAGGTTCGATACGGGAACATGCTCAATCCATTACCCAGCCATGTCAAGGATTCGAGTACCTGCTAGTCAGACATAGTAAATACACAGGCCTCAGGATGTTTCCTTTTCAGGGGGGATTATTGCATCAGCACAAGCACGCCTCTTCTTCCAGCAACACTGTTCATGCAGGCCCCGAAAGAGATTTGACACAGAGCAAGACCTAGCCATTGGTGGCAGGGGTACCCCAGTTACTGGCTGGCCAGTGTGGCCTTTCTGGTGATCTCACAGTTATGTACCCACTCCTACTGGGGCCCAGCTGGGACCTTAGTTCTGCAAAGCAGAGGAAATCCCTAACACCTCCACAATACTATATAAAGGCAAATGGGGGCAGGGACCACAGGGATTGTAATAAACTTTCACCATTTCCTTTTCTTTGTTCCCAATTTTACACAATGGGTTAAATTCCCTGATGCAACCTAGAGTTATCCCAGAGGGAACTTGGCTTAATGAGTTTAAGGATTTTCCTCTCTTTAAATATGCCCAAAACTCCCGCTGAAGCCTGTAGGCACCTAAACTCACGATGTGCCAGTGTTGGCAGTACAATTTCTCTTCATGACTGTGTTTCTGCCTCTGGGCATGCACCCTGCTTCCTCCCTGTGGGCATCTGGGCACCTGTCTCCCACCTAAGCCCCAGTGCGATTCACAAACCAGGGGAAGACAGGCATTCGGCTGCCTGCAAGACCCAATCTGGTAGGTGCTTTCTAAGCATGCCCGCCACATCATGTCCCTTTGGTGACAACAGAGACAGCATCTCCCGCATAACTCTTCTCTTAGTCCTCTCCCAGTGGCTAGTGTAGGCAGCTCCTCACCCAGCCGGACAGCTTTTGGTGACGGCAGTCTGAGGTGCTTAGCTCACCTGGCCCATTGTATAGGGCCTAACTCAGGCTTCGTGAGTTGCAGTGATTTTCCAGGGGCCTGAATGTGAGATGTTGAGGCACTGAGCATCACAAGGCCTAATTCCTTGTGCGCACCCAGGCTGCAGGCTTTATGGGTCTCAGTTCCCCATCTGTAAACTGGGGGCGATAGCGCTGTCCTGCTGCGCGGGGGCACCGTATGGAGAAATACATTAAGGACTGCAAAGCTCTCAGATGCTGGTGATCAGGGTATCGAAGTCCTTAGGTACCCATGTCGTGTGAGGGAAAGGCCAGTTCAACCTGCCCACTCTCCCCCACATCTCAGCTGCCTTCCCAGGGCACTGGGGGTACAGTCTACACAGCAACTAGACACCCGCAGCTGGCCCACGCCAGCCAACTTGGGCTCATGGGGATTGGGCTGTGGGGCTGTTTCATTGCTGTGTAGATTTCTGGGCTCAGGCAGCAGCAGCACGGGCTGTGCAGGGTGGGAAGGTCTCAGAGCTCGGGCTGTAGCCCAAGCCCATAGAATCATAGAATATCAGGGTTGGAAGGGACCTCAGGAGGTCATCTAGTCCAACCCCCTGCTCAAAGCAGGACCAATCTCCAATTTTTGCCCCAGATCCCTAAATGGCCCCCTCAAGGATTGAGCTCACAACCCTGGGTTTAGCAGGCCAATGCTCAAACCACTGAGCTACCCGTCTCCCCCAGTTTTTCCTGGCTGTGTAGACACCCTTTGTGCCCTTCTGGCCTCTTTCTATTACCATCATGTTCTAACATCTGAACTGAGAGCCTGCATTACTTTGTCCTTGGGGGCATGGAAGGGGGGAAGGAGCTCAGCCATCCAATACAACTTAAAAACAAATCAAATGTACGTCCAAACATAACAACAAATGAACGTAAATTGCAAGGGATGAACGTCCCTCAGAACATTCATACATGGCTCTGTTCCTGGAGGAATATGTTAGATAAAAGCTTGAAAAACTGGCTTTAAATTGATTCTTTTAATTATGTGTAACTTTAAGGAGCTTCATGCTAGCAGGAAAAAGACATGTCAGGTTGTTCATTTGGTGGCTATTTTCACACTTCTCAGCTCAGCGAACACTAACAGCTGGTTGAAAATTTTCAGACAGAACATTTTTATGTCAGAAAAATTAAATTTTGTTTCTAAAAAAATGAAATGAGACCTTTCAATAAGGTCAAAATGGAACATTTCAATTTTTTGTTTGGAAATGACTTTTCATTCCAACATTTGCTATTATAAATTAAAATGTTATATCAAATCAAAAAGTCAAAATTGGTCTGAAACATTTTGATTGACCCGAAACAACGAAAATTAAAAATTTCATTCCACAGGAAATTTTGAATTTTGTTTTGTTTTGTTCCAGTTCAGAACAATTTGGGGGAGGGATAGCTTGGTGGTTTGAGCATTGGCCTGCTAAACCCAGGGTTGTGAGTTCAATCCTTGAGGGGGCCATTTAGGGATCTGGGGCAAAAATTGGGGATTGGTCCTGCTTTGAGAAGGGGGTTGGACTAGATGGCCTCCTGAGGTCCCTTCCAACCCTGATATTCTAATCATGTTTTTCTTTTCTAAAAACAAAAGCAAATTTTGAACTGTTGGAAATTCCATAGAATCATAGAATATCAGGGTTGGGAGGGACCTCAGGAGGTCATCTAGTCCAACCCCCTGCTCAAAGCAGGACCAATCCCCAACTAAATCATCCCAGCCAGGGCTTTGTCAAGCCTGACCTTAAAAATATCTAAGGAAGGAGATTCCACCACCTCCCTAGGTAACGCATTCCAGTGTTTCACCACCCTCCGAGTGAAAAAGTTTTTCCTAATATCCAGCCTAAACCTCCCCCACTGCAACTTGAGACCATTGCTCCTTGTTCTGTCATCCGCTACCACTGAGAACAGTCTAGAGCCATCCTCTTTGGAACCCCCTTTCAGGTAGTTGAAAGCAGCTATCAAATCCCCCCTCATTCTTCTCTTCCGCAGACTAAACAATCCCAGTTCCCTCAGCCTCTCCTCATAAGTCATGTGTTCCAGTCCCCTAATCATTTTTGTTGCCCTCCGCTGGACATTTTCCAATTTTTCCACATCCTTCTTGTAGTGTGGGGCCCAAAACTGGACACAGTACTCCAGATGAGGCCTCACCAATGTTGAATAGAGGGGAACGATCATGTCCCTCAATCTGCTGGCAATGCCCCTACTTATACATCCCAAAATGCCAATGGCTTTCTTGGCAACAAGGGCACACTGTTGACTCATATCCAGCTTCTCGTCCACTGTAACCCCTAGGTCCTTTTCTGCAGAACTGCTGCCGAGCCATTCGGTCCCTACTCTGTAGCAGTGCATTGGATTCTTCCGTCCTAAGTGCAGGACTCTGCACTTGTCCTTGTTGAACCTCATCAGATTTCTTTTGGCCCAATCCTCTAATTTGTCTAGGGCCCTCTGTATCCTATCCCTACCCTCCAGCGTATCTACCTCTCTTTCCAGTTTAGTGTCATCTGCAAACTTGTTGAGGGTGCAATCCACACCATCCTCCAGATCATTTATGAAGATATTGAACAAAACCGGCCCCAGGACCGACCCTTGGGGCACTCCACTTGATACCGGCTGCCAACTAGACATGGAGCCATTGATCACTACCCATTGAGCCCGACAATCTAGCCAACTTTCTATTCACCTTGTAGTCCATTCATCCAGCCCATACTTCTTTAACTTGCTGGCAAGAATACTGTGGGAGACCGTGTCAAAAGCTTTGCTAAAGTCCAGTGGAACAGCAGGTCTGGTTTTCTGTTAGCTCTAGTGACCTTTGGTCACTAGATCTAAGCCTAAGGGCATGTTGAAGGACCATTCTGGTAGCACACTGATGTATATCTTGTTGCTACTCCACAGTGCTTAATTTGCAATGAAAGAGGTGCTGGGGCTCAAGCAATTAGGTGCCAGGAATCAAGCATTTTTTTTTAACTTTCATAACTGATGTGACAAGCTCAGTGGTGCCGGGGCTATGAACTACCACGCCTAGAGGTGTTGGGGATCAGCTCTAGCAAGCCCTGGCACAAATTAATCATTGCTATTCCACATCCCATCTTGTTCAGGGTCTCGTGCATTATTGTTCCCTGCAGTACATTCTCCAGGCCTGGCCTTCAGATGTCTCAAGCAATGAAATGTCCCCCCTTCCTTTGGGAGATTATTCACCTGTCCAATAGGCCTCAGTGCTAGGAATTTTATATCCACCCTAAATGCTCCTTTGCTCACTCTCTGTCCATGCTATCTACTTACACCTCTTTGGATCAAACAGTTTCTCTGTGCTTTCAGTGTTTATATCTGTCAAATGCTTGTAGAGGGTCATTACAGCCCTCTCACCTGATGTGGGCTTGCGGCTGTCTGATTAATAACTCCCAGGTGTTCCCCTGATCTGCAGAGTTGGTGTCTGCATGGAGAAGGAAGGCAGCAAGGTATTATGGCCATGCAAAGGGAGTGGAGTAAGCACTGAATTAACGTTGCCTTAGGAGTTTTGATTGATTATTCCGGTTTTTCAGGTCCCAGCTCAGCACTGTCCTCAGGTAGCACTCAGTTGTTGTCAGCCTGGCTCTCACTCACACCTGTGCCTGCCTCACCACCTATAGGCAGACCATGCATAGTTGCATCAGGAGGAATGGCAAGGAGACATGAGCTGAGGGTCAAGCAGCCAGCTGTTAACCCCCAGGTTTATGTTTCCATCTCAGCCAGCTCACAGAAGTCAATGCAGTGTCTTTCTTGCTGTGTGGGTGAAATATGGAAGTGGTCAAAGGATTTGTCTGAGACTGTACCAGACCAGAAACCTCTGAGGCTGTAGCGAGGAGACTGTAGCCTTTACTCCTGGACGTGGATGGACCTTGCTACCACACTCCATGCCTTTGTCATCCCTAGACTGTGCAGCTACAATGGGCTCTATGAGTGGCTGTATTTCAGCACCATTCAGCTAGTGCTGAACACAGCTGATCATTTGCTGAATGGCCTAGGACCAGCCTACCTGACAAAGGCCTCTCTCCTGACATGGTATTGCCACAGCTGAGCTGGGCTGGTGCACTTGAGTCAGAGCTCCCTTGATACAGAGGAGAGGGAACTGGCAGGGCATTTCAGTCGGCTCTCAGATTGACTCACCCATTGGTCTGGAAGATCCTCAATATGTTGACCTTCCAAACATGCTTCTTCACTGCAAGGATAGGGCATATAAAAGCAGGAATTTAAAATTACATTGGCTACATTCAGTCCTGGACCAGTGACAGTTTCAAGGTGTGATATTTCATGAAATAAAAGTGTTATCTCATCAAAGTATTGAGAATCCATGGTTTCCATTTTGATTAGATAGAATGAATTGGAGTCTAGCTATGGTAGGTCCTGAGGTACATTTACCAAAACCTGGTCTAGCTATATTTAAATGTAAACACTGAGGTAATCTGAATTCTCAGCACATAGACAAGACTGTATGCATGAGTTTAAAAATCTCCTTTGATATTTACATCCCTCTGAGGCAGAGATCTGTCTATGGTAACTAAGCACCAGCTTTATCAGACAGGGAGCAATGAAGGAGAATAAGGACATTGCAGGGAAGCTAAATGGTTTATTTGGATAGCTCTTCATCCCAGAGGATACTAGGAAGGTATCGTCCCTGCCCTTGACAAAGCTACTTTAGAAAGTTATGACAAAAGAGGAGGAGCTGGAACAAACTGATCAATTAGACAGCTCCATTCAAGAGTTCTGAAGGGATTTACGAATCCAGTGGCTGGGCTGCTACCACAGTAATATGCAATCAGCTCTTCTACTACAGGGCAGGAGGTTATCCAGTGTTGTACCTATCGTTCAAAAGAGCACTTAGGATGAGCCTGTGAATTACAGTCCAGCGAACCTTACTGCTACACCAGGAAAATCAGCTGAAAAAATAAATAATGAGAGAGTTATAAAAATCTGGATGCTCATAGTATGATGAGGACAAACAGGCATGGCTTCTGTCATGGAAATCACCCTTCTCCAATCTATGAGAATTATATGAGATTGTTTATAAAAGAGTGGGAAAAGTAGACGTTTGGATGTTGTTTGTTGGCACTGTACAAAGTCCCTCATGAGAGTGTATTGTAGCCTGGAAGTAGCCACAGGGTGAAAGGAAAATTTCTGGTGAGGTTCAGAAATTGGTTTCAAGAATGAAAACAAAGAGGAGGTAAAAATGGTCAATTTCATCATGTAAGGAGGGTAGCAGCAGGTGCCTCTAAGTCCATATTAGGACCAAAGTTTTAATAAATGTATTAGGCCTTGCCCAGACTAGGAAAAAAGTCCTCCTTCCCATCATGTTAACCCAATGGAGCTAGCTTAATGTGCCTGAAAATCCCTCTTAACACCAGTGTGGACACCATTTAACACCTTCATCTCAATTTGGACAGCTGAACTCATACAGCCATAATGGTCTGGGACAGAGGGTTAGCAGGGAGGTGGCAAAATGTGAAGATGTCACAAAATTATTTAGTCAAAACTAGAGAAGACTTCTAAGAATTGCAGAAGCACCCAGATAAATCAGGCAATGGGGCAAAATTGTGGCAGATTAAATTCAGTGTAGGGAAAGTAGAATCATGGAATCGTAAAACCATATGGTTAGAAGGGACTGCAAGGGTCATCTAGTCTAACTCCCTGCCAAGATGCAGGATTTCTTGTGTCTAAACCATCCAAGACAGATGGCTATCCAGCCTCCCTTTAAAACCTCCAGGTAAAGGTGTTGCACAGTCACTGTTTGATAGTAAGCTCTTTGGGGCAGGGACTTTCATTTATTATATATCTGTACAGCACCCAGCATGATGAGTTTACTCCAAAGCCTCCAAATGTTACAGCAGCAAAGTCGGCACATGGAGATTTGCTCATGCAGCTTGGCTAAGTGTCATTACAATAAATGAACATGTCAGGAAAGGAAAGCACATCCTTGCACATTGGATATCTCCGCAATTGCTAAGAGGGTGCTAAGCTATGCCCTCAGGAATGCCATGGTGATGTCACAATACCAGGTGTGACAGTAGGTGCAGGTGGCATAGTGATGTCACATTTGTAGGTGATGAAGGCACAGGTGATGGGCATGGTCCCACCACACTTGTACATGATATAGGGGTAAGTGGCATGGTGATGTCAGAGCAACCATTAGGCTGGAACAACACTCCTGCAGCTGGTCTTGACGAGAATGATGTGGGAGAGGCAGTGTTGCCCCTACCCTGCCCTCACTCTTCACTACTCAGCTCTGACTACTGAGTTGCACAGAGGTCTCGATTCCCTAGAGAGCCAACCATCCTGTTAACCAGTGTGGCCCCATTCCCCAGTGGAGCAGTGTGATCAGTGTGGGAATTTGGGGTATATTTTTAGGATCCATGTGTGTGCTTCAATTTACCCACCCCCTAGAAATGCATTGCTATCCACTGGGTACAAATGCATTGACTCCTCCTAAGGAAGAAGGCCAAGAGTCAAGTAGCCTGGTTAGGGTGGCCAAATGTCCCGTTTTGGCTGGGACGGACCCTTTTTTAAGCCCTGTCCTGGCCGACCCAACGTTTTTTCTTTTGTCAAAACTGGGCATTTGTCCCATTTGTTATTGCCAACTGATCATCATTTGGCAAGAGTAAACAGGACAAATGCATGGTTTTGCCAAAAAAGTGGGGTCAGGGCGTAGAGGAACTGTGGGTTCAGGAGAACGGCCAGCCTCACTCAGGTGGGCGGCAGGGGGTCTTGGGCCAGCCCTGCATGCAGGAGATAGAGGAGGGCCTCAGGCTGGCTCTGTGCGGAAGAGCGGTAGGAGGTGGGGACATCGTGCCAGCCTCATGCATGGGGGAGAAAGAAGGGGAGCCTCGGTCCAGCCCCATGCTGGCAGGAAGCAGGGAGGGCTGGGGGTGGGGGGAGGGAGCTTGCACCAGCCCCGTGCAGTGTCCTGTTTTCCCTTTGGGAAAATAGGATCGCCCTAAGCCTGGTTGGGATGGTATGAAGATTCCACCAAGATCTGAATGGAGTCAGCACACAGGAAAGGAGGATTCAGAGTGGGAGCTCTGATGACCGAATATTAATTGTTGCCAAGGCAGGTTGAGCATGTGAACTCAGCATGGTAGGAGCAAGAGACAGATGGAGGAGCTGTGTGAACAGACTATGTTTTAAGGTTGCTGCTGAGAACACAGAGAGGCATAGAACAGACCCTATAAATCTGTGACAGGCAGGTGCCCAGTCTGTCCCCATTCCCCACTGGGCAGGTGCCCATCATGACCCCAGGCTCCAGTCATTGTCACAGGGACGGGAACCAAGGTGTTCCCTGTTTGGTGCCCTAACTGCCAGGTTTTGGAATCATTCTTACTCATTCTCTGGCCCAATGACTACTCCAGTACTTTATACACAGTGGAACAGCTTCAACAGGGGAGACTGAGCAAGCCCTTCACTAGATTATCCTACAGGCTGGTGGTCAAGGCATGCCCATTGGAGACTTCAAGTCCCTTCTCCAGAGCAGTGATTCAAACCTAGGTCTCCCACATCCCGCGGTGGTTCCTTAACCACTGGGCTACTGGAGAAAAGAAGGCAGCTCCTCCTCATCTCTGAGAACATCACCTACCTCCCCTCGGGAGCGTAGTCCTAAAAACCAGGGAGTTTGTTTGGATAGCGGCAATTTGTTCTAACATTTCTAATTTTTTTTTTCTTAATTTTGGTTTTGACTGAAAATTTTTTCGGAATTACCATGAACTGGTGAAATGTTTTGTTTGACCCAAGCCTGCATTCTTCAGAGGAAAAAAAAAGATTTCTCCTGAACAGTGTTGCCCAACTGTACTCGGAATAGCCTCAAGGCTCCTCAGCTTGTCCTCAGGAGGTGGGTGTCCAATGGGTTGTATTTTATCCATTGCCTTTCATGACATTGGCTGGTCCTCTGAAAGGAAATAGGAGGATGGAAACCTTGAGTAAATCCATTCCCCCACATTTCCAGACCACAAAGTCTTCTACCTCTAGCAGGACTCACATCCATGGCACTGTGGACAGCTGAGCTCCAGCCCTTAGAGCAGCAAGAAAAGCTTCAGGCCCAAAGATTTTCTTTGCATTCTGTCAATCCCTTTCCTCTGTACAGTTTCCCATACAGGTCTGTGGTGAGAGGTTGTCCATTCCCAAAGCTCCGACCTCAGCTTGCTTTCAGCTGTATAATGGCACGAACAAAGGTGGGGAAATATGGGACTTATGCAGATTGGTCTTGATGAGGCTTTGCTCCTGCCTCAAGCATTTCATGGTGATGGCCGGCGGCTTTGGGAGGAAGGGGACAAACTCTTCCCTCTAATAACCATGTCTCAGGTGACCGGGGTGAGTTCCCTTCTGTGGCAAAATCACAAATTTGCTCAGTGAGTTAAAATTCTCTATTGCAGCTGCAAAAACTGCAGCTGTAACCCCTGGTGGAAATAGGGAAATGTGCTGAGAGAATAACAGCAGACCCAGAGGTAGGCAGCAGTGTTGTAGCCATGCTAGTGCCAGGATATTAGAGAGACAAGCTGAGGGAGGTAATATCTTTTATTGGACCAACTTCAGTTGGGGAGAGAGAGATGCTTTCAAGCTTACATAGAGCTCTTCTTCAGGTTTCAGGCTCAGAGGTTCAGTTTGGATAAGCACCTCGGAATTTAGATGCTTCTCGGAACCATATTTGAACTTTTCCCCACCTCTTCAGGCTGCAAAGCTGAAATAAAAAGATTTCTCAAAGATTGCCAAGACCTCTTACTTCCGGGCAGGCCAGCGGACCCAGGAGATCCTCCATCTTAATTGTTTCTTGTTCTTCCAATCCATACCAGAATCTGGAAAGTGCAGGAATCTCCAGAAAATAAAACAACCCCTGAACAAATATTGAGTGAAATTAACCAAACTTTTCATATACCAAAAAGACATTTGGTTTGTTGTGGATGAGGGATTGGGAGTGGGAGTTAGTACATAAGCCTATTTGTTGGTCTCAGAGAGAATTTCGGGTTTGATTTTTGATACTTTTATATCCTTACTAATATGTGTGAAAAAAGTGAAAAGACACTGAGTGTTGCATTTCCCACAATCAGATGTGGCTTTTAGTACAATGAGAAAAGATAAGGAAGTGTTGCTGGGTATAGTGGAAGTGTAATATATGAGCGTACACCTGAAGGACAGTCCTGCCTCAACTCCTCTCCTGAGATAAGGTTAAGCAACCAGTCGGGAGGGGCAAGGAGGATGTGGGGAGAAGGTATAAGAAACACTAAAAGCCAAAGAAAAGCCTGGCCTTGGCCATTACACAACCTCACTCCCTCCCCCTCTCTGATGTGCGGAAAGAATAGAAAATATGGCAGGCAACCAGCTTGGCTTAACAGAGAATCTTCTGTGAGCTTAAATACAAAAAGGAAGCTTACAAGAAGTGGCAACTTGGACAGATGACTAGGGAGGAGTATAAAAATATTGCTCAAGCATGCCGGAGTGTAATCAGGAAGGCTACAGAACAATTGGAGTTGTAGCTAGCGAGAGATGTGAAGGGTAAAAAGAAGGGTTTCTACAGGTATGTTAGCAACAAGAAGAAGGTTAGGGAAAGTGTGGGACCCTTACTGAATGGGGGAGGAAACCTAGTGACAGATGATGTGGAAAAAGCTGAAGTACTCAGTGAATTTTTTGCCTCGGTCTTCACAGACAAAGCTCCCAGACTGCTGCACTGGGCTGCACAGTATGGGAGGAGGTGAGCAGTCGTCGTAGTGAAAGAACAGGTAAAGGACTATTTAGGAAAGCTGGACATGCACAAGTCCATGGGGTTGGATGCACTGCATCCAAGGGTGCTGAGGGAGTTGGCAGATGTGATTGCAGAGCCATTGGCCATTATCTTTGAAAACTCATGGTGATTGGGGGAGGTCCGAGATCATTGGAAAAAGGCAAATATCATGCCAATCTTTAAAAAGGGGAAGAAAGAGAATCCGGGGAACTACAGCCTCACCTCAGTCCCGGGAAAAATCATGGAGCAGGTCCTCAAAGAATCCATTTTGAAGCACTTGGAGGACAGGAAGGTGATCAGGATTCACCAAGGGCAAGTCATGCCTGACCAACCTGATTGCCTTCTATGATGAGATAACTGGCTCTGTGGATATGGGGAAAGCGGTGGACATGATATACCTTGACTTTAGCAAAGCTTTGGATATGGTCTCCCACAGTATTCTTGCCAGCAAGTTAAAAAAGTATGGATTGGATGAATGGACTAGAAGGTGGATAGAAAGGTGGATAGATCGTCAGGCTCAATGGGTAGTGATCAAAGGCTTGATGTGTAGTTGGCAGCTGGTATCAAGCAGGGTGCCCTATGGGTCAGTCCTGGGGCCAGTTTTGTTCAACATCTTCATTAATGATCTGGATGATGGGATGGATTGCACCCTCAACAAGTTAGCGGATGACACTACCCTGGGGGGGGCGGGGGGAGGTAGATACACTGGACGGTAGGAATAGGGTCCAGAGTGATCTAGACAAATTGGAGGATTGGGCCAAAATAAATCTGATGAGGTTCAACAAGGACAAGTGCAGAGTCCTGCACTTAGGATGGAAGAATCCCATGCACTGCTACAGGATGGGGACCGACTGGCTAAGCAGTAGTTCTGCGGAAAAGGACCTAGGGGTTACAGTGGACGAGAAGCTGGATGTGAGTCTACAGTGTGCCCTTGTTGCCAAGAAGGCTAATGGCATATTGGGCTGCACTAGTAGGTTCATTGCCAGCAGATCGACGGAACTGATTTTTTCCCTCTATTTGGCACTGGTGAGGCCTCATCTGGAGTATTGTGTCCAGTTTTGGGCCCCCACTGCACAAAGGATGTTGGCAAATTGGAGAGAGTCCAGCAGAGAGCAACAAAAATTATTAGGGGGCTGGGGCACATGACTTATGAAGAGAGGCTGAGGGAACTGGGCTTCTTTAGTCTGCAGAAGAGAGGAGTGAGGGGGGATTTGATAGCAGCCTTCAACTACCTGAAGGGGGGTTCCAAAGAGGATGGAGCTCGGCTATTCTCAGTGGTGGCAGATGACAGAACAAGGAGCAATGGTCTCAAGTTGCAGAGGGGGAGGTGTAGGTTGGATATGAGGAAACACTATTTCACCAGGAAGATGGTGAAGCACTGGAATGGGTTCCCAAGGGAGGTGGTGGAATCTCCATCCTTAGAGGTTTTTAAGGCTCAGCTTGACAAAGCCCTGGCTGGGATGATTTAGTTGGGATTGGTCCTGCTTTGAGCAGGGGGTTGGACTAGATGACCTCCTGAGGTCTCTTCCAACCCTGATATTCTATGATTCTATGAAAAGGGGTGGTACCAAAGCCCCCAGACCCAAGACCCTCCAAACCGGACCATGACTGTAAGTTGTAAGGGGTGGGACCAGGGGCAAGAAGGAGGAGGTAGGAACAGGGACAAAGGGAAAAGGTCTCTACCGAGGTGCAAAGCTATGATATGCTTGCTTGATTAACCCCAGTAAAGATCGCATTGCCTGAACTTTGGTCTTCTGGTCTTCTGCTTTCTGTCTGCTGAAGGGAAAACCCCTAACAGTGGGGTGCAATCTTATTGCTTCAGTCAGTCATCCATCTCTTGAAATATCCAATTCACTCGTATCTGTGACACCCCCAGACTGGCTTGAGAATACCTGAGCCCCACCCCCTTCCAGGCGAAGTTGGAGTCTACCTGTGATGGGGAGATGGTCTCAGGAGTTAAAAACCAGCTAGCATGAGAGAAGTTTTTACTGTAACAAATCCGCTTGGGGAAATTTTTAAAATTTAAACTTTTACTGCCCAAAGCAATGCAGAACATTTAATCCCGGCATCTTGACGTCAACTTGAAACTCATGTAAATGTGTGAGATAATAGAATGGTGAGCATGTTTATGATCCTATACTGCTGCATCTTGTTTTGTGTTCAGAAGCAGCCTCTAATTGTTATGCATAAAGGGACTGTGCCTTACAGGTATTCCAGCCTTAATTCTGCACTGTGGAAGAGAGGAGGATGAACACAGTTAATGAACTAGTAAAAGTGATAGATTCCTGTCTGGGTGTCAGGCTGCTGATCGGCTGTTTGTCAAGAAACAACAAAATGTCACCAGGATTTGTAAGCAATTGTAACCATTATATACAGCGCTGTGACTAAAAATCACAGAAGATAACTTTCCAAGCCTGCTGCTCCGAGTGTGTGTTAATATAACCACTGGCTCTTCTTGACATTTCTGCGAACAGCTTATAAATATTCCATGGGAGCAGCCGCTCCTGCTGCTGCTGATGTTGGAGTGTGAATGGAAATACCAGGGGGCAAAAGAAGAGGTGCGTGGGACAAGTGGCAGCCAAATAGGAGTCATCAATCAGGCTATTCCGGGGGCTTTGTTCCAATGAAATCAATGAACACTCCCACATCCTAGCCCTGACCTAGCAATGGAGGCACCTCAAAGCATTTGGAGAGCAGTGCAAAGAATGACATTAGCTTCCTTTTACAAATGGGAGAACTGAGATGGGGTCAAGTGACATGTCCAAGGTCACACATTCTGGAAGTGCCAGAACTGGGATAGGAACTCAGGAATGCCTGATTGTCTGGCCTGTGTTGCAGCCACTAGACCTTGCTGCCCTTCCTTATAAGGACCCAAATGTTCAGGCAATAATCCAAAGTTTATCCATCCTCTCCAAGCCAAGTGATAAAATTGTGTTTTTATGGCTAAGGTACTGACTTGACACCCAGGAGATCTTCATTAAGTTCTTGGCTCTGCCATACATTTCTTCTGTCACCTTGAACAGGTCACCCCAGGCCAGATTTTCACACTCTCATCACTCACAACAAGATTGTAAATACAGCTCAGCACCCAGTTTGCTGACTTCAAAGTCTGGCCCTGATTGTGGGTGCTAAGCCCTTCTCAACATTCTACCCTCGGTCGCTTTGCCACAGGTCCCCTGTAAAAGGGGAGATGATACTCCGTCAACGGCTGTTGGGAGGCTGAGTTCATCCACACTTGGGAACTGCTAAAGTGAGCAGGAAACAAAGCTCAGTTTGCTAGAGTGATGGGCCAGAGAAATCGATAGGTGGGATAGCCTGAGTCTGCAAGAGAGCTCCAGCATTGTCCTACCCACAGGCATCCTGGGACTACTGAAGCACTTTGCCATGACAACTGAATGATCTAGTTAGGAGTGCCCAATGTACGTCCATACACAGCTCACCACAGCGTTTAATGAGGCCCGCAGCCTACTTCAGCACAATATACTAACGACTGATTCATTAGCGTTTTGTCATCATGTTTACATCACTTTAGTTTACACAAGTGTGTAAATGGACCATAGTGGACATAGAAACACCCTCTCGAAATATACACTAAACAAGTGGAAATTAAAACATAAATCAGTACAGGTGACTTTCAATCTTTTTAACATAGGTAGACTCCATATGGCCCACACAAGGCTCTGCTTAGGTTTATGTGGCCCTCCTGTGCCACAAGACTGGGCACCACTGAGCTGGTTGAAAGAGGGAGGATAATGTTATGACCAAGAAAATAATACCTGGAGTTCACCATGCTAAGACTCGGCTAATCTGCTCTCTTGCTCCTGAGCAGAAGCTGATCGCTAAAGGGGTCAGGATAGAAAATCTCCACCATGCTCAGCAATGCAGTTGGCCAGGTGCATTCTGGGATGGGGAAGGTGCTGTCCTTGGAAGCATCCAGGCTGGGGCAGATCCGGTGGTGGGACACCAGGCCTGGCGGAGCTGTGGTACAGTCCAGTATCGCTGCCCCTCTGCTTCCAGCATGACAGAGGCAAAGATAGCTTTAAAAAATACTCCTCCAAAGGCTGCGAAATCTTCATAAAGCTCCAGCGTTTGGGTCACTCTCAGCCCAGAGGCATCCATGAAAGCTCCTACTCCAGCTAGTGACAATCCCTGAGCAAACACTCCCCCAAAAAACCTCCTATAGTGCTGCATTGCCCCCAAACACTGCTCCACACCCAGCCCTCCCCTAGTATGGCTACCCCTCCTCAGCTCCTCATGGAGCCCCTCAGCAGCTGAGGCTCCCCGTAGCAGCCGCAGTGGCAGGTTGCAGACCAACGCGATGAGCGTATTGTCCCGTGGCCTCTGGCTGTACAGCAGCTGCTCAGATGTGATGGGGGCCCCTCTGCTGTGGTGCGCTGGGGGCTCCATGCAGGATGGGTCCAAGGGGTTCTTCACTGGGATTTGTAATGAGGGTGAGTGATACACACTAAGAAACTGAGCTTTGTTTCCTGGTCACAGTGACAGGAGCGGGGTCAGGCTCCAAAGGGCTAGTACCCCTGTCCTACAGCAGGGCTGGCACTGCCCACTCCAGGGGCTGTGGTGTCAATGTTCATGAGTTCCTCACCAGTCCCTTGATTTCTGCAGGGCCTGGAGCTACCTGGCCACGAGCCCAAAAACCTTCAGCCTGCTCACAGCTTTCAGCTCTGCCTGGGGGAATCCCACTCAGATTGGCTGTCTTCCACACTGCCCCGCCTCCTGGAGAAGAGCAGCCAATCAGACTTTCTGCAAGAAGCAGGCAGAGCCCTCCCCCCTCTTCTCCGGAGCTAACACCATTCTCACAGGATGGGTGCGGGGATAGAGGAGCACAAGGAACCCAGCAGCAGCCTCTCACCTCCCACCTTGTAAGGGACAGGGACATGGCTTCTGCCTTCCCGTCCCCACCATTCCGTCCTCACTCCTGCCCCTTCCCCGGGCCAACTACCCACTGTCATCCACAGCAGCAATTCACAGTCATTCGTGATGACAATGAATAATCCCTGGGCAGGGAGAGTACGTAGGAATGACCCTACAGCCTGGTGGGCCGGGCACTCCCCTCAGTGCTGGGAGACCTGAGTTCGAGTCCCTGATCCAAAGACTAGCAAATTATTTGTACAAAAGAGAACAGCTTCAAGATGAGAGAGCGCCCGAGAATAGCCCGTAGCCCTATGCATTAGGCATTTTCCTACAGTGTGGGAGACTTAGCTTCAACTCTCTACGCGGGGTGGGCGCACTGCCCCTGGTCTCTCACCTCCCTGGAGAGTACCCTGACCACGGGCAGGAAAGTGCTGTGGAAGTTCCTCACCCCCTGTGTTTTGGGAAGCTAGACCTTTGCTTTTCTGAAAGCACCAGAATCAAAAAGAAAATGTCAAGCTGGGGCAAATCAAAAAGTTTCATTTTGCCCCAACTTGATCTTTTGTCAACTTATTTGGTTCGACCCAAGACAATTTTATGTGTGTTTCAGAATTGGCAGCACCCTGAAAAGGCCATTGTTCAGCCAGAACTACTCACAGTATTTTGGGGCCTGACATAAAAATCTGGAGCACTTGGGCTTGGCTGTGCTGCTGATGTGCGGAGGTCTGACAGGGCTGTGGGTGTCACCTGGCTCTGGGGAGGAGCCGTGGGAGAGAGCTGCCTTTCCCATTCAGAGCTGGGGCTGTACAGGCTGAGAGAGGAGGTTGCAGCAGCTACAGGATTCCCACTCAGTGCAACCAAAGCAGCTGGGCTCTGCTTTCTTTCCAAACTCTCACAAGCAGCTGGAGCTGCCTCCCCATGGGCCTTTAGCTGAGTTCCCCTTGGAGCAGCAGCTGCAGCAAAGGCAGGTGCATGTCTGATGCAGCAGCAGCCTGAGTGAGCAGCAGCTGCCAGCTTTGTCCCAGCCCAGCTATTGGACTTTAGAACAGGCCTATGGCACCACCGTCTGTGAGGTCAGTAAGTCCTGTGCACTGTGCTCACCCCAGCAGGCACAGCAGTGTGCTGCAGACGGTGGCCCTGCTCAGGGAGGGCCATCTTTAGCTTGCACCCCACAGATAGCATGTGGGTTTCCACAAGACATCCATGTGTTTTGGGGGGCAACCGAATGGCCTGTCCCCTTCAGCTCAGCACACAGTGGAGGATATCGAGTTGGATCCATTCACATTTCAAGGTGAGGAAAAGGACTAAACATAGTCTGGCAGTCTCCTCCCTGAGATCCCAGGCTGTCTCTATTAACAGGGGACTCCCATGAGGCCTGACAAGCACCCCCCAGCTCATCTGGGCCTCTGATGTTAGCCAAACCAGAGTGCCGGTCCATGCAATAAGGGGCGCCTGTGGATGAAATCCTGTTAGCCAAGAGGAAGGGCATGTGTGCTGGAATTCAAGAAGGAAGGTGGGTTCATGAATCGGATCAAGAAAGAAAGGAAGAACTAGGTCCCCTCGGGATGCTGCAGCCATGTGCACAGGAAGAGCCTTGTCCTGCCGCCGAGATCATAAAGGGGAACTCTGCGCAGTAGTGTTTGTGAATCTGATTGCTGTGGGGACTACTGGGATCTAAGCCAAGGGTGTGGCAATGCTCAGCATCAGGTAACATGCTGCCATCCCTGACGCCCTGTGCAATGAATGGGGAGACAGAGACACCACAGAGCGTGATCCACAAAAGCCAGCAGGCCAGGTGGGGAGTAGCCCAAGGGAGATCCCGTGACAGGGGTGTGTGTTTAATCCTGTCCTTCTGACAGACATAGGCACTGACCTCTGCCAGCAATTCACAGCCGTGAAGCCTCTCTGGGGTTGGGTGCCTAAGGCGTTGTTTGCAAGAAGCCTGGGGGTAAGGAAGAGGCTCTCTGTTGTAACGTTTAGCTTACTGGTCAGGGCACTCACCTAGGCTGGGAGAGACCAGTGGTTCAAGTCCCCACTCCTCCAGAGAAGGAATTGAAAGAGGGACCTGCCACCTTTTAGGTGAGTGCTCTAAATACTGGCCCAACTGACTCTTTAATCGCGTCCC